>NC_084495.1:12055000-13402500 GCF_030035675.1 Rhineura floridana | reverse complement strand
GGGGGCGAGGGAGAGACAGAGGCGCAGGGGGCGAGGGAGAGACAGAGGCGCAGGGGGCGAGGGAGAGACAGAGGCGCAGGGGGCGAGGGAGAGACAGAGGCGCAGGGGGCGAGGGAGAGACAGAGGCGCAGGGGGCGAGGGAGAGACAGAGGCGCAGGGGGCGAGGGAGAGACAGAGGCGCAGGGGGCGAGGGAGAGACAGAGGCGCAGGGGGCGAGGGAGAGACAGAGGCGCAGGGGGCGAGGGAGAGACAGAGGCGCAGGGGTCGAGGGAGAGACAGAGGCGCAGGGGTCGAGGGAGAGACAGAGGCGCAGGGGTCGAGGGAGAGACAGAGGCGCAGGGGGCGAGGGAGAGACAGAGGCGCAGGGGTCGAGGGAGAGACAGAGGCGCAGGGGTCGAGGGAGAGACAGAGGCGCAGGGGGCGAGGGAGAGACAGAGGCGCAGGGGGCGAGGGAGAGACAGAGGCGCAGGGGGCGAGGGAGAGACAGAGGCGCAGGGGGCGAGGGAGAGACAGAGGCGCAGGGGGCGAGGGAGAGACAGAGGCGCAGGGGGCGAGGGAGAGACAGAGGCGCAGGGGGCGAGGGAGAGACAGAGGCGCAGGGGGAGAGGGAGAGACAGAGGCGCAGGGGGAGAGGGAGAGACAGAGGCGCAGGGGGAGAGGGAGAGACAGAGGCGCAGGGGGAGAGGGAGAGACAGAGGCGCAGAGGGAGAGGGAGAGACAGAGGCGCAGAGGGAGAGGGAGAGACAGAGGCGCAGAGGGAGAGGGAGAGACAGAGGCGCAGAGGGAGAGGGAGAGACAGAGGCGCAGAGGGAGAGGGAGAGACAGAGGCGCAGAGGGAGAGGGAGAGACAGAGGCGCAGAGGGAGAGACAGAGGCGCAGAGGGAGAGGGAGAGACAGAGGCGCAGAGGGAGAGGGAGAGACAGAGGCGCAGAGGGAGAGGGAGAGACAGAGGCGCAGAGGGAGAGGGAGAGACAGAGGCGCAGAGGGAGAGGGAGAGACAGAGGCGCAGAGGGAGAGGGAGAGACAGAGGCGCAGAGGGAGAGGGAGAGACAGAGGCGCAGAGGGAGAGGGAGAGACAGAGGCGCAGAGGGAGAGGGAGAGACAGAGGCGCAGAGGGAGAGGGAGAGACAGAGGCGCAGAGGGAGAGGGAGAGACAGAGTATTCCATACACTCACTCCCAACTAAATAATCATAACATGAATGGCACGGCAACTCCTAATAAATAACCAATCAGCTTTGGTAGCAAATACAAACATCAGCCTCACACTCAAGATGGCCAGGAAGGTCACCATAAACTCAAATTGTTGCAGCAAAACAGTGGCTACGCTCTCCTTCTTCACCAGTGACTTGGCCTGCTCCATTGTTATCCCTTTGGCCAGCATCTCATGCTCAGGCTGCTCGCCTTGGGCTGAGAGCTGAAGGATGAGAGACAGAAGGGGCAATGCTTCTTCAATGATGATGCCATAGCATTCATTGGTTTGTTTTCCTTTCCATTATTATTATATTTCTGTTTGAATAAATGCTCCCTGATTAATCAGGATCTCTATTTAAATTGATACAAAGGATTTAAGCAATTAATCTAGCTGATTAGAGTAGTTAACATAACCAACCTTAGTCATCCTCATCATTATTATTAATATTAATGATGCCATTATTAATATAATTATTGCTATAAATGGAAGTGCCTCACTCATCTTGGCACTGCTCAAAACATAAGCCTGGTACTGTCACAGACTTAGTGTTATGGGGGGGGGGATAAATGATTTTTTTGTGAAATACTTGTTTCATTAATGGAACATCTGTCTCTCTGTGAATTATGCTAATCTAATTCCACTAGAATACTGGACAATGTAATTTCCATTTCCTTTAACTCAGATCTAACAAAAGGGCAATAAAAGTCCGTTTCTTGCCCTGACTACAGAGTGATCAGAGACCTAAAAGGTGAATCTCAAGGCAGCTGAGATGGTTTTCATGGCCTCCAAGAAGCTCCCTATTTAAACATTTCACTTCTTACTTCGCTCACATCACAATTAATTTAGACTAGCACCATAGAAATCAATCCGATTCTTCATGAGTCTCAGGGAAGGTGATCAAAGCTTATAGCTAAATGTAAAAGGTATTGAAATTGTTGCTGCTTTGTTGTTGCTCAACCAGGTTTTTAAGCAACCATGAGAGTCAGATCTTCACTTCAGAAAGTGAGGGGGAGGTGCCTTACAACTCCAGCTCCCATCAGCTCCAGCCAGCATGCAATATGGTCAGGATTGATTGGTATTCTAGTCCAGCAATAGCTGGATGGCCAAAGGGTCCCTATGCCTGCTTTATAGTCTTCCATGTTTAAGAGACCTATTGGCCAGCCTGATATGTGAAGACACTCCAGTCCTTGTGTGAATTCTTCACTATCCAAGGAGATACTCCGACCTGTAGTGACCTCCCAATGCACGAGGGCAGCTGTCCTGAGAGCTATCATTTCCCAACTTTAGCCTTGGCACCTTCTGACACTCACACAGCGCACATCCCTGCTGACAAGGCATGCAACCTTGCCTTACACTTGTGACCCACCGTCAATACAGTAAACCCTGCTCGTGTAGTCAGCCTAATAGCAAAAAGGGGTGGGAAGATCCTGGAAGCAGGGCTTACTTGTATGGGTTCTAGGTCAAGAATTGCTAATGCAAGAACTAAGAGCCCACAGATCTCTGTGCTACTACCATGTGACATAAACCATTGGCAATACAAACTGGAATATTCTCTTGGGCAGTGAGATGTTTCTAGGCTCTTCAGTCACTCTTCCCACTAATGCCATAGGCTCACCCTGACCTGGATAATTCCTCAAGGCTTTCAATATCCAGGAGAGGCTGCTGTGAAGGGCAAAATAAGGTGTAGCCCTCCCAGTATTCTGTACCCCCCAAACCTCCAAAACCATAGGCATAGGCCAATCTTTCACTGACACCCACACTAAGTAATTTCCACTGATTGAAAGGCTTCCTAGTAGAAGTAGACCCTTCTGCCCTCTGACTCCTGGGAGGAAAATGATTTTTAAAAAAGCATGATTAGAAACATTAGGCAGGGGTGGAGGACAAAACAGGCCATCCTTTTTGCCCTCCCACATTTTTTCTCTAAGTTGCTAATGGACTCACTTGCATATCAAAAGATCTAGAAAATGAATGGGGGAAGGAGGGCTTATGTCCACCCTTTCCCAGCCAATCATTTCCCCTGTAATGTTGGCTGCTGTTTCTTGGTCTGTGTCTAACTGGTCATTCCCTAACCTCATTTAGAAGCCACCAAGCTAAAAAAAAGTGGGTGTGGTAGCAGCCATTGACTTTACTTAATTTGTGTGTATGAGAAAAGAGAGAACTGACTGAGAAACAAATCACCTACAGGTTTCCTTGGATGAGGAGGTAAGCCCTTTGTTTTTATCATATTGGGGGTGGGAGAATGGTGGCTAATGTTCCATTTACAGGTGTGTGAGAGGGGAAATGCTTGCTTGAACATTGGCTTCTTGGCTCTTTCTTGAGGTCTGGGGGTGTACAGGGAGGGTGGGGAGAATAGGTATGTATGGGGTGTACATTGCTTTGTTGGGTGGGGAGAAGAGAGAATTCTTAAGGCTTTTGTTAAATGCAAGTGCCAACTTTGCTTGGAGAGAGGGAGAGATTTTGTGAGTGTGTGTGTGTTTGTTGCTTGTGGGCTTCATCTAGTTTCCATTGTCGGAAGCAAGCTGCTGGACTAGATTGACCTTTGGCTTGATCTAGCATTACATTCAAAGGGATTCCAACCCTTTTTTTAAAAAAAGAAAAGATTGGTTCTTCCTGGTTTGTTGATACCAGTTCATTTTTACATTTGCTAAACACAACTCATCGCTTCAAGTACCTAAGGAAACTCTGCCATCTTGAAACATGAAGGTTTTAATTTTAATAAAGCATTTTACCTCACTCTTCAGCCAGAAAAAGTTCCCAGAGCTGCTTACTAAGATCGGTAATATGACTAGACAGCCATAATCGGTAATAAAACATATGCTTTAAAGTCAAGCATCTCTTTTCCACACACATCTCACCATTGTCACTTTAGAAGTGAACACAAACCTTAACATACAAAGTCTGTTCAGATAGATGGGAACTGCAACCACTTCCTATCCCCAAACTTCCAAACCTTTGCTGGTGGGGGGAAATACCCAAAACATTTAGGATAATCAATGCTATACTCTGTTAATTACAAACATAAACAATTTTCTCCCTCAAACAAACTTCTTGACAGAACCAGAAACCTCTTGGGGGTAGGGATCCAAAATCAAACTCACAGCTGGTGCCCGAAGAAAACCATCTTTTGCTGAGTCAAGGGGAGCTGCAAACATGAAAATAGGGTTCTTGTGCCTTTTAACAGCTGTATTTCCACAATCAGTTTTTTGAGATACACATACACATATATACGCACATATATATGCAGCAGTGTGCAGAAAAAAACTGGTCTGTTAAGACTGGTCATTGAAAGAATGAAGAAACAAGGTTTATTATTATAAAGAGGTAAAGTCATACATGCTGAAGCAGCCATGCAGCTTCCACTCAGGAAGTCATAACTAACCGAGAAAAAAGATAGGAACAGAAGGGGAAAAGGGAAGGAACAAAGCCTACAAAAACAACCAACACTTTAGAGGAGGAATCAGCAGAGGGAATAATAGATTGCCTTTCTGTCTATCGCCCCTCACTGGTTCAGGTCACTTGCAACTTGCATTGGTGCCTTACTCCCAACCATCAGGACTAGAAAGCTGACTTAACGTGATAAACATGAGGATGTCTGAGAGATGGTGCGTGTCTGGAAAAGAGCAATGTCTGTAACTGACTGCAGGGACCTCTTCTGAACCAAGGTAAGACCCATTTAGGTGCTACCTATTTGTAGAACTGTACTGCTTAAGTGTCCACTGTTTCTTTGCAAGAAAGGAGGATGGTGACCTTGTAGGCTCTGCCCGTGTGATCTTGCAGGCTCTGCCTGTGGTTTAGGTTCCACCAGCCTCCACTGAATATCTACTGTGTCTGATTCCTGGCTCATGACTCCAAGCTTCCACTTCCCAGTTCGTGCCTATGAGTTCTCATTCTACAGCTGCTTATAGCCTGCTTCCCATTAATGGTTCTGTTATCCAAGATTGTCATGACCTACCTTTTATGCTATCTGTATTCCATATGATTTGACTCTCTTGTCTATGTATGGATATGTAGCAGGCTCTCATTACACTTGGGTCTTGGGAAGGCTGGAACAGTGGAGGCAGATGACTGCATGTTCCTGGGCAGCTATCACCTAGTAGCCAATGTTCCTTTTTAAAAAATAAGGTTGTGGAAAGGAAAGTTCAACTTCTTTACTCATTTCAGTTTGGTTTCAAGTCTGGGCTTGGTACCAAAATGGCCTTGGTTGTCCTAATTGATTACTCATCCTGTGAGAGAGGCAGGGGCAACCCTGTTGATTCTTCTTGATCTCTCAATGGCTCTTAATACCATCTACCACAGTAACCTATGGCAACCTCCATCCCATCCAGGGTGAGGTCAAGAAAGATCCAAACATTAATGTTTCTTGTGCTGCAACCACAAAATACCCAATCGCTTTACACCAGTGATTAAACTGATGTTTACACTTAAACTGGTGAGCATTTGCACTGAAGAAAGCCTTTATTACTGTCATGGAAGCTATGAGACACAAAGGCAGTTTTCCAGTCTAAAGGAAAATGGGAAACTCGCTCTCATATTGAAATACATCCTGTGAAGTGGCTACCTCTGCAAATTGCTTTATGCGAGGAGAGATGCCTGTGATTATTGTAATGCACTGCTTTGAAGAACACAATACCTCCTTTAGCTCAGATGAGCTCTGTGTTTGGGAATAGTAATGAATGACTGGAGCTTATTGGACACGTCCTGCAAAATGGGGGTTTGAGAGATTTGGAACTTCAGATCTGTCACTTGCTGCTGGTGTCTTCTGTCCTCATTCAGTTCTAAGTATGACAGTCACGATAAATATCCTTCTGCTGACTCCATGTTTATTGCATTTTCCAGGGCAAGAAAAATGGGCTTTCAGGTGATTGTGTGGGTGGGAAAGATGACAATTTTATTTTTTGCTTAAAAAGAAATCCATCACCGGGTAATCTAAAAGGAAACATTCTAATCGTGGCTGCCTTTGTGCTCTCCCCTTGCACTTGGTAGATAGATGAAGGATAACTTAGAAAAATGCAGTCTAAAGATGTTCATGCTTTATATATATCGTAATTGCTAGTGTGTGTATGTACATGTTTGTATCCTGGTAGATGTCAGTCTATCATAATTCTGTGACACCATCATGTTACAAACCAGTGGGAATCTAGAATCATTACCCTTAAGCAAGAGGAGAAGGGGGCAGTTCTTTTTTCTTTTCAGCAACCAAGATCGGTTTCAGGGACTTACTTACTTACTTATTGACAATATTTCTATCCCACCCTTGTACCCTATAATAGGGCACTCAGGTTAGCTTACAATAAAATCAAACACATACATAATAACATTGTACATAATAAAGATCACAAAAACATTAAAATAAATTAAAATACATATTATATATATATATATAGGGGAGTGGTACTGAAGAGACTAAAGAGGTAAAATTAAAACAGAAGGCTAAAATCAATTCAGGCTCTAAGTTCAGTCCCCCCCCCCAAAGGCTCTCCAGAACAAGATGGTTTACAGAAGTCTTTGGAAAACCATCAGAGAGGGAGCAGAGTGGGCTTCTTTGGGTAGCATATTCCAGAGCTTGGGGGCCACAGCTAAAAAGGCTCTCTCCCACATGCCTGTCAGTCTAACACCTTTCATTCCAGGCACACAGAGGAGACCGGAGGCAGATGATCTTAACTCCTGGGCATGTGCATATGGGCATAAGCGGTCCCTCAGGTATATTGGTCCAAGGCCGTTTAGGGCTTTAAAGGTCAGAACCAGCACTTTGAATTGGGCCTGAAAACAAATTGGGAGCCAGTGGAGTCGAAAAAGCATAGGGGTGATATGCTCCCTGTGCCATGCTCCAGATAACATTCTGGCTGGTGCATTTTGAACCAACTGTAATTTCCAAACCGTTTTCAACAGCAGCCCCAAATAGAGTGTGTTGCAGTAATTAAGCTTCGATGTCACAAATGAGTGTGTCACTGTGTCCAAGTCAACTGCTTCCAGGAATGGGTGCACCTGGTAGACCAGTTTGAGCTGGCCAAAAGCATTCCTGGCTCGTGCAGCCACCTGCTATTCTAGCAGCAGGGTAGGATGCAGGAGGACTCCCAAACTGCGAACCTGCTCCTTCAAGGGGAGTGCATCCTCATCCAAAATAGGTTGCAACCCTATCCCTGGCACAGTTTTCCCCTTGATCAGCAACACTTCCATCTTGTCTGGATTAAGTTTCAGTTTGTTAGTCCACATCTAGCCCTTCACAGCATCCAGGTACTGGCTTATAAGGAGCACTCCCTCCCTGCAATCAGGTGGTAGGGAGAGATAGAGTTCAGTGTCATCAGCATATTGATGACATTGTACTCCAAATATCTGGATGGCCTCTCCCAGTGGTTTCATATACATTTTAAAGAGCATGGGAGACAGAATGGAACCCTGCAGTACCCTGTAGGCCAACGGCCAGGGGGTCGAGCAGTAGTCTCTCAGCACCACTTTCTGGGTCCACCGTAAAACAGTGCCTCCCAATCCCATCCCAGCTAGACAGCCCAGAAGGATACCATGGTTGATGGTATCGAAGGCCGCTGAGAGGTCTAACAGCACCAACAGGGATGCACGCCCCCTGTCTGATGCCCAGCGTAGGTCATCAAGTAGGGCGACCAAGGCTGTCCCATGACCAGGCCTGAAGCCTAATTGAAAAGGGTCTTGATAGTCCGATTCATCCAGGAAAACATAGAGCTGAGCAGCCACTACCTTCTCAATCACCTTGCCCAAAAAGGGGAGATTAGAAACTGGGTGGAAGTTGTGAAGATCCGCAGGGTCTAACAAATGCTTCTTTAACAAAGGTCTTATCACAGCCTCCTTCAACAATGTTGGCATAGAACCTTCCCTTAGAGAGGTGTTAATTAAATATGCCAACCAATCAGCCACTCCCATTCTGGCAGATTTGATTAACCAGGATGGGCTACGGTTAAGAGAAAAAGTAGTGGTCCTCATTTCTCCCAGAGTCCTGTACATGTCCTCAGACTTTACATGCTGAGACGTATCCATAGAAAAATGAGCAAAGGAAGCCTCAAGGACATCTGGCACAACTGTAGTTAATGAGGAGTCCAAGTCAGTCCAAATGCGAGCAATTTTATCTGCAAAATGCCTTGCAAACATGTCACACTGAGCCACTGAGGGCTCAGAGTGTAATGTAGGGCCAGAGCCCAAAAGGCCCCAGACCACCCGGAAAAGCACTGCCGGACAACACTGAGCAGACGCAATGGTGGCAGAGAAGTGAACTTTCTTCACTGCCATCACCGCCACATGATAGGCTCAAAAATGAGCTCTAGTCTGTGTTTGTTTGGAAGCAGATTGAGATTTCGTCCATCATTGCTCTAGCCATTGTCCTTGCCATTTCATCAGGCCCAATGTTTGAGTAAATCAAGGTGTATTACAGGCCTTCCCTGGTGGGAGAGGGCACTTTGGAGCAATAGTGTCCACTGCCCAGGTCACCTCCGTATTCCAGAGATTGACCAGGGCTTCAGCAGTATTGCCAGCCATGCTGGGAACATCCCCCAGAGTGTTCAGGAAACCATATGGATCCATGAGTCTCCAGGGATGGACCATCTTAATCAGCCCTTCACCCCGAGAAGGTTACCGAGGGCACAAAGTCTAAACCTTGACGATGGAGTCACTAAGAACCCCTCCACCCTCACCGTCTTCCTGTCCCGAACAAAACACAAGATCAAGTGTGTGTCCTGCCACATGCGTTGGTCGAGATGATATTAGAGACAGCCCCATGGTTGTCATGACAGCCATGAAGTCCTGAGCCAGACCTATCAGTCTCACCTTGGCATGTATGTTGAAGTCACCCAGGACAACCAGCCTGGGGACCTCCAATGCCAAGACCAGCTCCACCAGCTCAGGAAGAGAGACTGTTGGGCAGTGGGATGGATGGTACACCAACAGAATCCCCACTCTGTCTCCCTGACCCAACGCCAGGCACACACACTCAAAACCACAAAACCTGTTGGGCAGAGCTGGGAGAGACATACTCTGCTTTGGTCGTTTAGCTAGGCTTCAGTCATACAAGCAAGGTCAGCTCATTCATCCAGGATTAAATCCTGAATTAGAGTGGTTTTATTAGTCACTGACCTTGCATTCATCAGTGGAACAGTAAGATCCAGGGCGTTCCCAGCATAGCTACCAGTGTCCCAGGGGTTGGAAGGGGGACCGGAAGGGATGCAAGCACGAAGATGTCTTGTATCACTTCCCCTGTAACAGCCAGTCTGCCTCCCACTGCTATTATGTCCCCTGCCCAATGTTACCTCAGTGTCAGGCCCCCGACTACTCCTACCCTGACACATGTTAAAAGGAGCCTGATACTGAAAAATTAAATTAAAAAGAAAGAGAAGAAAAGTTAAATTAAATGAATACCACCCTCTTATGTAGTTCCCAATAGCAAAACAAATTCCTGCTTTCCGTCTCTCTCCTGCCACCAGCAATTTATGTAACTCCACTTGCTGTCTTACTAAACCTCTCAACAGCACTTCCGTGTCAGTTCTTATAGACAAAAGAGGGTTCCACAACTGCCTGCTTCGCATTGGGCGATTCCTTGGTGACTCTAAGTGCTGCGCTAATTGCGCATTTAGAGACGCACTTTGCGCACGCCAAGGCACTTGCCTTGGCTAGAGGTGGCTCTCAAGAAGAGAAGCTCTCTTCCCCACCCTCTGGCAGTTGTTCTCTCCCTCGTTAGCCCCAACTGGCTTCAGCTGGCACCCAGGACCTTGCAGGGAGTAGCAGCTGACACCTGAGGAAGGCTGAAGATGGAGTTTTGCAAGAGGCAACAGCAGCAAGGTGTAGATTCTGCTGAGTTTCTCTCACCTTTCCTCAGGGCTTGCCTTGGCTGGAGGTGGCTCTCAAAAAGTTGGTATAGTCTCAAATATCTCGTACCACCAAGAAAGATGTTTGAATTGAACAGAAAGCATGTTTATTTATTTTATTTATTATTTATTTATTTATTATTAAATTTGTTAGTCGCCCATCTGGCTGGATGTCCAGCCACTCTGGGCGACGTACAAGATAAAACAGTATATAAAACAATTAAAATTTGAAAACAGTAAAAACTAGCCCATCTCAAACGCCCGCCTAAAAAGCCAAGTCTTCAGGGTCCTGCGGAAGCTCATTATAGACGGGGCATGGTGTATATCACCTGGGAGAGAGTTCCAGAGGGTGGGGGCCACTATTGAGAAGGCCCTCTCTCGAGTCCTCACCAGCCTAGCTATTTTGACTGGTGGGATCCAGAGAAGGCCCTCTGAGGTCGATCTTGTTGAGCGGCATCCCTGTCGATGCTGGAGGCGCTCCTTCAGATAGGCTGGGCCACAACCGTATAGGGTTTTAAAGGTTAAAACCAACACCTTGAATTGGGCTCGGTACACAACCGGTAACCAATGCAACTCCTTCAACACAGGAGTGATGTGATCTCTATGGCGGCTGCCTGCAATCAGACACGCCGCTGCATTCTGTACCAGCTGTAATTTCCGAACCATTTTCAAGGGTAACCCCACGTAGAGCGCATTGCAGTAGTCTAGGCGAGTGGTGATCAGGGCATGTACTACCGGTGGGAGCAGATGATTGGGAAGGTAGGGGCGTAGCCTCCGTATCAGATGGAGTTGATACAGAGCTGCCCGGCTCACAGCTGACACTTGAGCCTCCATAGACAGCTGGGAGTCAAGAATGACCCCCAGGCTACAGACCTGGTCTTTCAAGGGCAATCGTACCCCGTTAAGCACCAGGTCTATATCTCCCAGCCTTCCCTTGTCTCCCACAAACAGCACCTCGGTTTTGTCAGGATTCAGCTTCAACTTATTCCTTCCCATCCAGCCACTCACCGACTCCAGACATTTGGACAGGGTTTCCACAGCCAACCTTGGTGAAGATTTAAATGAGAGATAGAGCTGTGTGTCATCCGCATACTGATGACATTGCAGTCCAAATCTCCTGATGATTGCTCCCAGCGGCTTTATATAGATGTTAAAGAGCATTGGAGAAAGGATAGAACCCTGAGGGAACCCCACAAGTGAGGGGCCAGGGATCTGAAACCTCTTCCTCCAATGCTACTCTTTGGTATCTCCCAGAGAGGAAGGAATGGAACCACTGCAATACAGTGCCCCCAATACCTAACCTCTGCAGGCGATCCAAGAGGATAGCGTGGCCGACGGTATCAAAAGCCACTGAGAGATCGAGGAGGACAAGGAAGATGCCTTTGCCTCTATCCCACGCCCTTCTCATATCATCTACCAAGGCGACCAAGGCTGTTTCAGTCCCATGTCCCGGTCTGAAGCCCAACTGAAATGGATCCAGATAATCCGCTTCTTCCAAGTGTGCTTGCAACTGTTTAGCCACCACCCGCTCAACTGCGTTGGCTAAGAATAGCACATTTGAGACTGGGCGAAAGTTGTTCAGATCTTGAGGGTTCAAGGAGGACTTTTTTAAAATTGGTTTTATTATCACTTCCTTGAGCACTGATGGCATTATTCCCTCTTCAAGCGATGCATTTATCATCAGCTTGATCCTCTCTCCCAGTCTATCTTTGCAGCTCATAATGAGCCATGAAGGGCAAGGATCAAGAAAACAGGTGGTCGGCCTTAGAGTTGAAAGCACCTTGTCCACTTCATCAGAAGGAAGAAGCTGGAACCGATCCCACACCACCGAAGCAACACTGTTCACCTCTGGCTCACTCTTTGTATCCACAGTGTATGGAATCTTGCTTTTAATATGATCAATTTTATCCGCAAAGTGTTTAGCAAACTCATCACAGGAGACATTACCATGTTCCATTGGTTCCAGAGCAACTGGACCGACCAGGCTCCGGACCACTTGGAATAGTCTCCTGGGACAGCACTCTGCAGATGCAATAGAGGCAGCATAAAAATCCTTTTTTGTTGCCCGTATTGCCACATGATAGGCTGCCGCAGCCGCTCTAACCAGTGTTCGATGGTCCTCAGAGCGAGACTTCCGCCACTGGCGCTCTAGCCGTCTCACCTCCCACCTCAGAATACGTAACCGTGGGGTAAACCACGGCGCCGTCTGAGTTCTATTCAGGGGGAGAGGGCATTTTGGAGCCACTCGGTTTAGTGCCCCGGTGATTGCGGCATTCCAGCCCTCCACCAGGGCTTCAGCCGAGTGGTCATGTGCTTGCTCCAATGTATCCCCAAGCACATTCAGGAATCCATCAGGTTCCATCAACCGCCTGGGGCGGACCATCTGAGCATTGGCCATTAAAGAATGCAAATTTGCATGCCTTTTTAAAAACTTAAAAGCAGTTTGATGTAAAAAAAATGACAGGACAAGGGTTAGACATGAAAATAAGTTCAACTGACGTGGTCATCAAATAGATTGATATGCCCATCCCTGCTTCTGTCTGACAGTATGTCTGCTCTGCATTTTTGCCCCCAAAATACTATGGGATAATGATCTGAGGTTTTTTTCCTGGCCTCATTTCTCTGACGAAAAGCAAGTGTGCACTATCCTATGCACACCAGTTAATGCTCCTTATGAGGTTTTGATTTTCACACTCCCAGAGGGAACTGTTTCCCTGCAATCTTTCCCAAACAGCCGGCTATTCTAGTAAACAAGTCCCAATCATCTGCTCTAATTTCGCTGCATCTAACACTGCAGAAATCCTGGCTGCTTCCTGTCTTCAAAACAGCCTTGCTATCAGCACTTGACAAACCAGATTCTCAAGCTACTGTTTCTGATTTATAAGCTCTGCTTTATCTGACAGGAGCATTACCATGGCATATGGCTCAAACATGAATCTTAAGGTTATCTAAGAAAGGCTGAAACTTCAGATCTTGGCTAAAAAGGATTCTATCTAGTTATGACTTTGTGTTTTGATATGTCTGAAAAAGAGATAGTTTGATGCCAGGGAGCAAGAGGCTGAAAGGATAAACTACACATACACATAGCTTTTCCAAGATTATTCTCACTGTTCCAAATTCAAGGTTTGTTGAGGACAGCCACTGAAGGAAATCGGAGATTTAATACAGTTGGGATTCTGAGACCAGTATAGGCTAGCCTCTTTACATAGACTGACAATAAATAAATAAATAAACTTTAATTTGTTAGTCGCCTATCTGTCCAATTTTTGGACACTCTAGGCGACTTACAGCAGCAACAAATACAATATACAATTCAATAAATACATTACACACTACAATAAATAACCATATTCATCAATTTAAAACTAGCATCAAAACATCAGTTAAAACATTACAACTAATCTAGCTTGAATTCCTGTAGGCCTGCCTGAAGAGCCAGGTCTTTAACACTCGTCGAAAGCTCATCAGGGAGGAGGCATGTCGAAGATTGTATGGGAGGGAATTCCAGAGGGTAGGAGCCACTACTGAGAACGCCCTCTCTCTGGTCCGCACCAGCCGAGCTGTTTTGGCCGGTGGGACCGAGAGGAGATCCTGCATGGCTGATCTTGTAAGGCGGCTCAATTGGTGATACTGGAGGCTGTCCTTTAGATAAACCGGGGCGAAACCGTATAGGGTTTTAAAGGTCAATACCAACACCTTGAATTGGGCCCGGTAAACCACTGGTAGCCAGTGAAGATCTATCAACACCGGGGTGATGTGTTCCCAGCGACAGCTATGTGTAATCAAGCGTGCCGCCGCATTCTGCACCAGCTGAAGTTTCCGGACCGTCTTCAAGGGTAACCTCACGTAGAGCGCATTACAATAGTCTAAGCAAGAGGAGACCAGGGCATGTATCACTCGTGGGAGAAGCTGTACAGGAAGGTAGGGTGGCAGCCTCTGTATCAGATGTAATTGATACCAAGCTGCCCGGCTCACTGCCGAAACTTGAGCTTCCATGGACAGCTGGGAGTCAAGAATGACCCCGAGGCTGCGGACCTGATCCTTTAGGGGCAATCTTACCCCGTTAAACACCAAGTCGATGTCTCCTAACCTTCTCCTATCACCCACGAGTAACACCTCGGACTTATCAGGATTTAGCTTCAGCCTGTTCTCGCTCATCCATCCACTAACGGACTCCAGGCACTTGGACATGGTCTCCACAGCCACCTCTGGTGAGGACTTAAATGAGAGATAGAGCTGAGTGTCATCCGCATATTGGTGACACTGCAGCCCAAAACTCCTGATGATGGCTCCCAGCGGCTTCATATAGATGTTAAATAGCATGGGGGAGAGGATAGAACCCTGTGGCACTCCACAAGTGAATAAGATACACTCCATCTCTGATGTCAGTGGTCTATGTGACTAGATCCACCTCCCTAATGACCTCACACTTACATTACAAAAGAGCTAGCCAGTTCTGACTAAATAGCCTTTATGGGGGGGAAATGAGCTAGGAATGTGAAATGAAGACAAAGACTGTGTCCACCCTAACCCATATGTAGCACAAAAATGTTGTTTTTCTTCAGTATGGAATCATTTGTGTTAATCCTCAACATGCTGCTTTCAATCTAGATTGATTCTAGATCCTGTCGTTTCTACCCTGCACATGCCTCAAGCAAATGAAGGAGGAAGTGGTAATTGTGATATTGGTACACACTTCCCAACATTGTCTTTGGGCTGGTGTGGATACACTCCTTTCCATTGCCTGGAGTGCCTGTATCCGTTTTCAAATGGAGCTCATGCAGAATCAATCTGCACTGAGCTTTTATTCTTGAAATGTAATCAGTTTCTCAAGAAGCACTTTTCAGCATGGTGGTGGTTCCGCTCCTACTTAGTGGGTTGGCTCCAGAAGGTGGTGCTTGGGGAACTTTGCTTGGCACCCTGGACTCTTCAGCATGGGGTTCCGCAGGGGTCAGTTCTGTCCCCCATGCTGTTCAACATTTACATGAAACCGTTTGGTGTGGTCATCCAGAGCTTTGGAGTGTGTTGCCATCAGTATGCTGATGACACACAGCTCTATTTCTCCTTTCCATCTTCTTCAGGTGAGGCTGTCAATGTGCTGAACCAGTGCCTGCCTGCGACAATGGACTGGATGAGAGCTAATAAACTGAGGCTCAATCCAGGCAAGACTGAGATGCTGCTAGTGGGTGGTTCTTCTGACCAGATGATGGATGTCCAACCTGTCCTGGATGGGGTTGCACTCCCCCTGAAGGAGCAGGTTTGTAGCTTGGGGGTTCTCCTAGAACCATCTCTGTCACTTGAGGCTCAGGTAGTCTCGGTGTCATGGAGTGCCTTCTACCAACTTCGGTTCGTTGCCCAGCTACGCCCCTATCTGAACAGGAATAACCTGGCTTCAGTTGTCCATGCTCTGGTGACCTCCAAGTTAGATTACTGCAATGCACTCTATATGGAGCTGCCTTTGAAGATGGTTCAGAAACTGCAGCTTGCGCAAAATGCAGCAGCCAGTTTGGTAACAGGGACCAGGCGGTTTGAACATATAAAACCGATTTTGGCCCGCTTGCATTGGCTGCCTGTATGTTTCCAAGCTTAATTCAAGGTGCTGGTTTTAACCTATAAAGCCTTACACGGCTTGGGAACACAATACCTGATGGAACGCCTCTCCCAACATGAACCCACCTGTACACTACGCTCAACATCTAAAACCCTCCTCCGGGTGCCTACTCCGAGGGAAGCTGGGAGTCTGGCAACAAGGGAGAGGGCCTTCTCAGTGACAGCCCCCAAATTATGGAATGATCTCCTTGACGTGGTGCACCTGGCGCCAACACTGTTATCCTTTTGGTGCCAGATCAAGACTTTCCTCTTCTCCCAGGCATTTTAGCCTGTGTTTTTAAATTTGTATGTTTGTTTTTAATGTTTTTAATTGTTGTAAACCACCCAGAGAGCTTCAGCTACAGGGCGGTATACAAATGCAATAAATAAATAAATAAAACATCTGCAATAGATTTAGAGTGTATATGGACTATGTAGAAACAAAACACAAATACTGAGTCTCCTTTGATTTAAGAATAAAACGTCACCTGTATGCAGCTATGGACCAGCAGGGATGCAAAATCCAGACACACTAGCTGGTACTGTTGAGCAACACCAGAATATAGGCAGCACAGAATCACAGAATAGCAGAGTTGGAAGTAGGGCCATTGAGTCCAATGCCCTGCTCAATGCAAGAATCCGACTACAAGCAGCAGGTGCCCAGCACTCCTTTCAGCCCCTTTGAGCCTCATTACTGCCCCACTTCCTGTCACACCCCACACAACTGGTGCCCTGCCCTTGCTATGTACCAGTAAGCCTACTGGGGTGCATCCTACTGATGGGAGAGGGGGTTCCAGCAATAGAAAGAGGGGAAGTAAGTTAAGAGAGAAACGGGCCACTAATAGAGGGAACAAGAGGGTGCAGAGGGGATTTTGCAGGACTCTTCAAACCTGTAGCCAGCCCTGCTAACAAAGGCAAAAGCCTCATTATTTAAAGTTTTTTGGCGGAAACCACCCTTTCTGCATTACTTGACTTAAGAGATCTATTGATATTGCTCCTGCCAGCACTATCTACATGAGACGCCCTTTCACAGAAATTAGCTCTAAGTGACAGCTGATTCCCATGCCATTTTCAATCTGAGATTAATGAATCCATCAGTGCTTATAAATGCAAGCCTATCAAGAGTCAATTTACAGCCCAGTCCTTTCCATGTTTACTGACAAATAGGGAGGGGGGTGAGAATTTCATTCAGTCTGCATTTTTTAAATGAAGCAACCTAATTTGCATCTCCTGGATTAATACGCAGATCAGAAATACAATTAACCTTTGGGTTTCACACATCTCCACATTTTGCAACACAGTCTTCTGCTAACAAGAAAAGGCAGAAAATGCATTTTAAATATGGCATATCTTAGGGTAAAATACATTTAGAAATGCATACATTCAGATAGAATATGCATTTAAATTCAAATCATGATCAAATACATATAAAATGTGCAATATGAATTTTCATATGGCGTTTTTTTTAACAGAATGTGAAAATGAGATGGAATGGAAATATGAATGAACACATTCAATACTGACAGATTGGAAACAGACTGATCCATCCAGCTGTCCTGAGAAGTACCACTGATTTCAGCAGGGCTTACTCCCAAGCAAAGGTGGAAGAATATGTCAGTTTCATTTCTCTCAGTTTCTAATTTTTCCAACCTTAAATTTGGTTCTCCACATTTCTTCAGCAATTAGTGTTTTTTTAACAAAATATAATGAAAATACTTCAGCATTTTAGTGTGATTTTTCCTAACAAATGGTTATGTGGTTTTGAGCAATGTACACATTTTTGCAAGCAATTTCTCCTAATGCAATGCATTTTTCTATGTTATTTTCACTTATATGCTCACTTTAACGCACACTTGCTTAAATATATGCATTTTTGTACACATAGCTTGGTTGGAGAACTGCACTGCAAAATTTGGATAAGTGCATATTTCGAAGGATGGGCATGTTTTGTTTCTCATATTATTTTGTAAAGTGCGAATTTGATAGGTTTAGCTTTTAATTTGAATTGAATTGAATTTATTCCCCATCCCTACCCTGAAACAAAAGAGAAATAAAATGTCCACCTAAGCTAACAGAGAAGGTGCTGAAAATCCCCATCCTTCCTCACGGGACTATTTGAGTTTCTTGCTATGTTTTACAACACTGCAAGGAAGCATGAAATGTGTCTCATTTAAAGGAGGGGTAAATGGCAGCGAGCTAAAGAGGGGCATCTAATCCTTTCACAGTGAACAGTGGAACTGTGTTCTCCAAGGGTTAAAGAGGGGGAAATTGCTGCTAGAAAACAACAATCAGACTGAAACTGAATTGCCTACATGTTGAAGTCAAGTTGACTTTTTTTCGGGGGAGTTTGCGCATGCTGTACTTGCCTTGTAAATGCTTCAGCAGCCTACGTACAGATCGTGACTCTTTCCCTCGTGAGTCAACCGATGTCTCAAAGTCTTTTCATAATGTGGAAGCTTCCAAGGGCATTGAGACTTCCAGGGCGATTGAAAGCATTCCCATGGGGTGATTTTCCACTGCCAGGAAATATAGGGGGGATAGGAACGGTGGCCTTTCAGATGTTGCTAGACTGTAACTTCCATCATCACTGGCCATTGGCCATGCTGGGTGGTGCTGATGGGAGTTGGGAGTCCAACCACACCTGGAGGGCCACAGGGTTCCCCATCTCTGAAATATAGGATCCTACCACTGGTAGGGATAGAAAGATCTGCCAGTTTTGCTTCTCTCAGTTTCTTGTGGTTCCATTCATAAATTCAGTTCTCTGCATGTCTGCAAGCAATTATTATTGTTGTTGTTGTTCTTGTTGTTCTTGTTATTATTAAAGATCCTCATGAAAATTCTCCAGCATTTTAGTACAAATTTATCCTAACAACCACATTTTTGTGGTCAAGTTTTGACTAATGTACACATTTCTGCAAGCCGTTTCTCATCGTATGATGCATTTCTGTATGTTATCTTCACTTGTATGTTCGTATGTATGCACACTTTCACCTAACAGATGCGTTCTTGTAAACATGGCTTGGTTGGCAGACTGCATTGCAAAATGTGAATAAGTGCGGATTTCAAAGGATGGCTGTGTTTGGTTCTCATGCTGTTTCGGGAAGTGTGGATTTGACCCATTCGCTTGAAATGGGAACTGGACTGAATGTCTCACCCATCCCTAACCACTAGGCTTGCTGTTCTTTTCAAATTACTGTTGAAGGCAAGGCAATCCTCATTGTGCCGTTGCTAATTTCTAGTTTGCTCCTACAGGAGACGGGCTGTGTGAATCCGGAATGGTCATTATTACGATTCCAGTTGCCTTTGTCTTCCCAGCTCCTTTTATATAATAATAATAATAAAATTTTATTTCCAGGCCGTCTATCTGGCCGCGCCAGCGGCCACTCTAGGTGGCATACAAAATAATAATAATAATAATAATAATAATTTAATTTATAAGCCGCCTATCTGGCCGATGGCCACTCTAGGCGACGTACAATTTAGTTGCAATAAATGCATCATAATAAAATACACATAAAATACATATAACAGTAAAACTATGAATAAAGAACAATAACAGTTCAGAGTAAAGGCGATTAGTCCTAAAAAATTAACCCTCCCCGGAAGTCCCAAAGGCCTGTCTGAAGAGCCAGGTCTTCAAGGCTTTGCGGAATACGTTCAGGGAAGGGGCATGCCGAAGATCGTACGGGAGGGAGTTCCAGAGAGTGGGGGCCGCCACTGAAAATGCCCTCTCCCTAGTCCCCACCAACCTAGCTGTTTTAGTTGGTGGGACTGAGAGAAGGCCCTGAGTGGCTGATCTTGTCGGGCGGCATAATTGGTGGCGCTGGAGGCGCTCCATCAGGTAAACTGGGCCGAAACCGTGTAGGGATTTAAAGGTTAATACCAACACCTTGAATTGAGCCCGGAAAACAACAGGAAGCCAGTGAAGATCGAACAACACTGGGGTGATATGTTCCCAGCGGCGACAATTTGTGAGTAGTCGAGCCGCAGCATTTTGTATCAGTTGTAATTTCTGGACCGTTTTCAAGGGTAACCCCACGTAGAGCGCATTATAGTAGTCTAAACGAGAGGTGACCAGGGCATGTACAACCAGTGGGAGCTGATGAACAGGGAGGTAGGGTTGCAGCCTACGAATGAGGTGTAATTGATACCAAGCTGCCCGGCTCAGTGCCGAAATCTGAGCCTCCATGGACAGCTTGGAATCAAGAACAACCCCAAGGCTGCGGACCTGGTCCTTTAGGGGCAGTCTCACCCCGTTGAACATCAGGTCAACATTTCCCAACCTTCCCCTGTCTCCCACAAGCAGCACCTCAGTCTTATCGGGATTTAACTTCAACCTGTTCCTTCCCATCCATCCACTCATGGATTCCAGACACTTGGACATGGTCTCCACAGCCAACTCTGGCGAAGATTTAAACGAGAGATAGAGCTGAGTGTCGTCAGCATATTGGTGACACTGCAGCCCAAATCTCCTAATAGTTGCCCCCAGCGGCTTCATATAGATATTAAATAGCATGGGAGAGAGGATAGAGCCCTGTGGCACACCACAATCGAGAGGCCAAGGGTCTGAAACCTCCTCCCCCAATGCTACCTGTTGATGCCTATCGGAGAGAAAGGAATGGAAGCACTGCAATACAGTGCCTCCTATTCCCAATCCCTCCAGGCGATGTAGAAGGATACTGTGGTCAACAGTATCAAAAGCCGCTGAGAGATCGAGGAGGACAAGAAAGGTGAATTCTCCCCTATCTAATGCCCTCCTCATATCATCAACCAGAGCGACCAATGCTGTTTCAGTTCAATGTCCAGTCCTGAAACCCGATTGGTATGGATCCAAATAATCCGTTTCATCCAAGTGTGTCGACAACTGATTAGCCACCACTCGCTCAATGACCTTGCCCAAGAATGGTAAATTCGAAATTGGGCGAAAGTTATTCAAAACCTGGATATTCCAGGTTAGCATATTCCAAGTAAATCAAGTAAAATACAGCATATTTATTCCAGCTTCTTCTGTCCTTCTAGGCAAAACTGGATGGACAGGGTGTGGGGGATGACGTTCCAGTCTGGAGCAGGTAGCCACCTGATCATGTAGCCAAAGTATTCCACCAAGGCCACTTCTGCAGGGTCAATGGTTCTATAAAGAAGTGGGGGTCTGGGATAAAGCTCTCAGTGGGATGCTAACACTGTGGTACTTCCCCTCTGGAGCAGCAACAGGGAACCTTTTTGAGGGAACCTGAAGGCAACATAGCCGTACAGGTAACTTCCAGGGGCCATATGCCAGCAGTGGGCAGGGACCAGAGGCAAACGTTTTTTTTTTAAAAGGTGTTTGTTTTTTTAAAAAATGTAAATGTACTGCTTTCAAGTTGATTCCGATTTATGGCGACCCTATGAATAAGGTTTTCATGAGGCTGAGAGGCAGTGATTGGCCAGAGGTCACCCTGTGAGCTTCATGGCTATGTGGGGATTTGAACCCTGGTCTCCCAGGTCATAGTCCAACACCTTAACCACTACACCACACTGGCTCTCCTTTGTTTTTAAAGATGCTTGCATATATTTTAAAGTCTGTTTTTAAGATGTTTTAGAATGTTTTTAGTGTTTTTGTTTGCCCCTTGGGCTCCTACTGGGAAAAGGGCAGGGTATTAAACAAGCAAGCAATCATTAAAAGGGGGAGAGCCATGGATGTGACTCTTTGCACCTTTGCACAAAAGTTGGAGGTTTCTACCCACACTTCTCTCCATCCTCTATCCATTTTTATGTTTATTAATGCATCAAGATGTTTCATTTTAATGTTTTTGAAGATGTTTTCTTTTAATATGTTTTGAAGTATTTTGTTTTAAGAGTGTTTTTAGTGTTTTTGTTTGCCACCCTTGGCTCCTTCTGGGAGGAAGGGTGGGATATAAATTAAATAAATAAATAGCCTGTTATCATTATTATTCCATACCATAGCCATTCATAGCCATTTTTATCCATTGCTATTCATGATTTAATTCTGAATGAGGGTATCAACCTGGATGCATTACCAAGACTAGGGCGAGGAAGACTGGTGGGTCAGATTTTACCCAGCTCTGCCCCACTGGCTATTTAGTGCTGCACCAACCCAGGCTAGAGGACCAGGCAGGTGAGGTTGCTGTGGTTCCACTGGAATTCATTCTCCTTCACTGGGGAACCTTCCTGTCTTCGAGCTGGGACTAAAGGGTCTGTATCTGATGCTGGGTTTTAGAGACTGATTAGGGATGCTGCAGGTGTACAGCCCATCCGGCTGCCCAACAGCCTCCCTGACCAAGCTGGCAGAGGTAATGTCGAGGGTGGTGATGAAGGAATCCCGGATGATAAATCTTGGTGATAAATCTTGGTGACTTCAGCAGAGGCTGCCATTACACTAGCATGGGATTTCATGGACTCCAAGGCAACCATGGGACTGTCTCAAGTTGTCATCGGCCGAATGCATATAGCAGGGCATACCCTTGACTTGGTCTTTGCTCCAAGTGGGGAGAGGAGTGGTCTGGAAATGGTGGGTGGAGTCTTCCTGGTGAAGTTTGGATTCACAGCAGCTATCCCTACATTCCCACCTGTAATGGTGGGGGACCTATTCAGATGGTCCACCCTCAGAGATGTGTGGATCCTGGTGCATTCCTGAATGCTCTGGGGAACTTTCCAGTGAACAGAGCAGGTGATCTCTTGTCTCACTATGGAAGGAGAGATTTGGAGGGCTATTGACCCAATTGCTCTCGAGCCCCCTCTCTGGTACTGGGAAGCCTGCAATGCCCCCTGGTATTCTAGGGAGTTGTGTGCAATGTGACAGGCTGGATGACAGCTAGAGTGTTAATGGCGTAGATCTCAATCCAAGGTCATCCAAGCACTGGTTCAAGTGCATAATCACACCTACCACATGGCAATAAGGGCAGAGAAGTCTGACTTCACAGCCTCTATTGTGCCCTCAAAATCGTCCAGCAGAGCTTTCTGGTCATCCAGAATCTGGTCTCACACACTGGTGGGAACAGACCTCTGGAGGTAATGGAGGCCTACTGTGGCCACTTGGCCTATCATTTTGAGGATAAAGTTGCTTGACTCCACAGTGATTTAGATGCTACTGTTATGGTTACTGTTCCAGCTAAGATGTCCAATGCTACATCTTCTCCGACTTTGTGGGATCAGTTTCAGTTGATGAGACCTGCTGATGTGGACAGGGTGCTTGCCGAGATGCATCCAACTACATCTCAATCCTTGCCCATCATGGCTGGTAAAAATGAGTGGGTCCAGGGAGTGGTGAATGCTTCCTTGCATGAAGGGGTGGAGACTGCTGCCTTAAAGGAGGCATTGGTGCAGCTGCTACTGGGAAAAAAACTAGCCCTGGACCCAATGGATTGTGAGAACTATTGTCCAGTCACAAACACTTCCTTTCTGGGAAATGTGATTGAGAGGGTTGTGGCAGAAAAATAGCAGACCTTCCTAGATGAAATGGATTATTTGGATCCATGCCAGTCTGGGTTTAGGACCAAGTCAGCCTTGGTCACCCTGATGGATGGACCTTTACATAAAGAAGGACAGGGGGAGTGTAACCCTGCTCCTTCTACTTGATCTCTCAATGGCTTTCAAAACCATTGACCATGGTATCCTTCTGGATTGTCTGTGTGGGATGGATGTTAGTGGCACTGTGTTGTGATGGCTTCATTCCTACCTGCAGGGTCATGTCCAAAGAGTAGCATTGGAAAAGTGCTCTTTGCTCCCCTGGTGTTTATGCTGTGGGATACTGCAGGGGACTATTCTGTCTCCAGTGCTATTCAACATCTATATGAAGCTGTTGGGAGCAATCATTAGACATTTTGGACAGTAAGCTGATTATGCCCAACTCTGTTGCTCCATTACATCTGAGTCAGAAGACGCTGTGCAAGCACTGGACCAATGCCTGGATGCAGTGATGGACTGGATGATGATCAATAAATTGAGCTTGAATCCTGGAAAAACAGAGGCTTTGTGGGTGGGTGGTTCCCCTGTCCAGGAGATAGGCCAACTGCCTGTTCTGGATAGGGTTGTGTTCCCTCTGAAGGAGCAGGTATGCTGTCTAGGGGTACTCCTTCATCCATCTCTGCCCAAATGACCTCTGTGGCCAGGAATGCTTTTTACCAGCTCCAGCTGGTATGCCAACAGTGACTGTTTCTGGATGGCAACAGCCTGACCGCTGTGGTCCATGCATTGGTAATCTCAAGACTTGATTACTGTAACATGCTGCTTGTAGGGCTGCCATTGTGTCTGGTCTGGAGGCTTCAGCTAGGGCAGAATGCAGTGGCCAGACAGCTCACAGAAGGAGATTACTGGCAACATAGTGTTCCATTGTTTGGACAGCTGCAGTGGTTGTTGATTTCCTACCGGGCCAAGTTTAAGGTACTTGTGTTAATTCACAAAGCCCAAAGCAACTTGGGCCCAAAGTACGTTAAGGACCATCTGATTTCTTATGTTCCACCTCGATCACTGAGATCTTCTCATGGGTACTTTTGGTGTCTCCCTATGACTCTGAGGTCCAGCTGGCCTCCACAAGGGACCAAGCATTTAGTGTAGCAGACCCTGCCTCATGGAACTCCCAATCAGTAGAGGTTCTGCAAGATCTCTCTCTCTCTTTTTTCAGACATTTGTTAAAACTATATTGTTTAGAAAGGCCTTTGCAACTTGAATTTTCTATTTGTAACAATCTGTATTTATTGGTGTTTGACCAATGTACCCCTGTTTTAGATACTGCAAGATGCTTTTTGCTATGAGGCTACTAATGAAGGTTGCCAAGTGGCTCTTCTATGGTTCATATCTTTGATGCTGGGGACTCAGGAGCAGGGCCAAGTGTCCCGCCCCTGAAACTGACCTAGAATTTATCTCTTGAAATATTTGCATGCATAAACACATCTCTTCATTAGGGATAGGTGAGAAATTAGATTCATCAGCATTTCAAGCCAAATCTATTACATTCACACTTTCCAAAGCAATATGAGAACCAAAACACAGCCATCCTTCAGAATTCAAACTTATTTGAATTTTGCAATGCGGTTTGCCAACCAAACAATGTTTATAAAAATGCATATGTCAAGGGAAAGTGTGTGTGACAATGAATATATGAGTGAAAATGACATTTAGACATGCATTATATGACAGGAAACTGCTTGCAAAAATGTGCACATTAGTTAAATCTGCATACAGGAATGTATTTATTAGAAGAAATTCACACTAAAATGCTGGAGAATTTTCAGGAGGATTTCTTTTAAAAAAATCACAAACTGCTACAGAAATGTGGAGAATTGAAGATCTTTCCATCCCTGCTCTTCATTTTCCAACCAAAAAAGGAGGAAGCATTGCCAGAGTTCAAGGACACAATCCCACCAGACAAAAGCACCTAAGAAGAGTTCAAAGCAAGGTTAGTGAGGGGTGGGTCCTAGGAAGATGGGATATTGCCTGGGGAGAAAGCTTGGCTTGGGTAGCATCCCAACAGCCAGGTTGATAATCCTGAGGTCTCCTCCTTCTGCTTTTGTGTCTTCCCTTTAAGGTCCATTTCCAATAGTTCACTTTGGCAAGCAGCCAAGTTACAAAACTGTAAAGCTGTTACTTCTTTAATAAGTACAGCAGGGTGTTGTGTGTGTTGGGGAAAACATTTGGAAGGTTTTAAATTTGCTCTTCACCATGGACACAAGAGGTGAGTCAGTAGAGAATGGTGCCCTCCCCCAAGATTGGCCAGGAGGAGACTCAGTCTGCCCTGTATGAATGTTCAGGCAAAAAAAAGCAACAACCCTGTTTCAATCAAGACCGACGTTTTCTTCATTTTCTTTTATTTTTACTTTGAGCAATGATGAGTTCTTAGGTTTCTTCCTTTTTTTTTAATTCAAGCGCACATAGGACTCTGATAAATGTATTTCAATAATATTGACTCTGATAGCTGTAACGTGATCATTTACCTGCTCAATAAGCAGTTGTAAAAGCTCACCTAGAAAAGGAGGCAACATTCATCATGCCCTGACTGCCTGAGGGAAAGCTTTGGCTGTTTGATATTGTCACTGCTGAGTCCGAAATTTTATTGCAGGAGGTGGCGGGGAACAGGTGGAAAGCACAGATGCCAACTATCGGAAAACAACCTTAAAGAGAAAAAATGGCCTGACTCTTAGCGAAGTTAGCAAGAACTAGGGATGGGATCCATTGGCTGGTGCTGGTCCAAAAGCATTCCATCAACCTAACAGGCTGGTATCAGTTCAGGTTTGGACCACTTGCTGCTGCGTTTACCAATTGTTTTTTCCCTCGCAAAAAAAGGTGATATTAATAGCGATATTTTTAAAGGAAATGTCAATAATTTTATGGGAAATACTGATATTTTGAAAGGAAATATTGATGGAATTATTGATCTTAATATCGATATTTCAGAGGTTGATTTTTTTTAAAATCAATCAATTTTCAAAAATAGCCGCAGAAAATCACTACAATAAAAATCTTATCTGCAACTATAGAGAATAAGTGAATTAATGAAAAACTCAGTACCAAATCTGAATCAAGCAGAATTCCAGCACATCTGTGGTAAGAACATAAGGAAAAGCATAAGAGCCTCCTGGATAAGGCCAATGGCCCATCTAGTCCAGCATCCTGTTCCCAACTGACCAACCAGATGCCTATGGGAAGCCCACAAGCAGGACCTGAGTGCAAGAGCACTCTCCCCTCCCGTGTATTCCAGCAACTGGTATTTAGAAGCATATTACCTCTGACATTGTGGTTAGTAGCCAGAGATTGCCCTATGCTCCATGAATTCATCTGAACCTCATTTAAAGCCATCCATGTTGGTGGCCATCACTGCCTCCTGAGGGAGTGAATTCTATATGGGGTTTTCTTAGTCCGTGGTGCAGAGTGGTAAGCGATAGTAATGCAGCCAAAGCTCTGCTCACGGCCGGAGTTCGATTCCAACGGAAGGAGGAAGTCGAATCTCCGGTAAAAGGAGTCGAGGTCCACTCAGCCTTCCATCCATCTGTGGTCGGTAAAATGAGTACCTGGCATATCCTGGGAGGTAAAGAAAGGCCGGGGAAGGAACTGGAAATCCCACCTCATATATACGGTCTGCCTAGTAAACGTCGCAAGACATCACCCTAATGTCAGCTCTACACTGCATCAGCAGTGTCAGTGGGGGCTGGAAATTCCTGGGTCTTTGGCAGGGAAGGAAAGTCCTTAGCCAGCAGTTGGGTTGTAAATCTGCCAGGCCTATCCGAAGCGTACTTGCCGAGTCAGAAGTCCAGAAGCGAGGTCAGTGGAGGTCAAGGATCAATTGCCAAGGAGGTCAGTCAAAGAGATGCTGCAGGGAAACTAGGTCTACACAAAGCCACGCCTGACGTTGCAGTCAGCAACAAGCTGCAGCCAAGGTGTGCCTTATAAAGAGCAGGATGGACAGCAGGTGTGAGCCCTCAGCATTTGGGCCTTAAGGAGACAGGCCTGCCTCTCTTCTGCCTGACCTTCTGCTGTCTACGTTCTGCAGGTGAGGGGGGAGTATCCTGTTCACTGTCTGTGTCTGGCTGCAGGGCCTCTGCTGTCCCTGGGGTGCTCTGCAGCTGAGGGGCAGAAGGAGCTGGATTCTCAGGAGGCTCCTTTGTGTCTCCTGCTGCTCCTGGGTCTGCTGCTGTTACTCCCGAGTCGTCCTCATCTGAGGAGTCCTCTGACAGGGCCATGACACCTAAGAGTCAGAAACGACTCGCACTACAAGTGCGGGGACACCTTTACCTTTACTAAGGAGACAAAGGGAAGTGGAGTTTGGTGTCTGGTAGGCCTAGAGACCAATTCTCAGGATTTTTCTGGACTTTGAAATAAACAACAATTGTTAAAAACTTGGACCAATTCCAATGCAGTCGAACAGTTTGGAAAGATGTTAAGGACCACCTCATTTCTTATGGGCCACTTTGATCACTGGTTTACCTGTGAGTTATGTGAAGTCTTTTTATCTGCCCTGAATCTTCCAACATTCAGCTTCATTAGGAGTCCATGAGTTCTAGTATTATGAAAGAGGGAGAAAAATTTTTTCTCCATCCACTTTCTCCACACCATGCACAATCTGATACATGATCCCAATGAACCTTCCCCTGCTGATATTGGCACCAATGGAGGCAGGGGCAGGGCCGGGGGGCAGCCAGGTTGGGCCCTGGCCTCCTTAGGTTGGGAGGGCAGTGCTCCCATTCTGCTGCGGGTTGCGGAGAGGGAGCTTCCAGTCACCTCCCCCCATATAGTTAGTGCGGGCCATGCATGCCCCACCTACCTCTAGTGCTCCTATAAATGACACATGTGCTGTGTACTGTGTGCACATGCTTGTCATCAACCAAGTTGGTGGTGGAGGCTTCCCACCACCATCTTGGTTGATGGCAGGCATGTGCGTGTAGCACACACGTCATTTACAGGAGCACTAAAGGTAGGTGGGACACGCTGGGGATTATTCATTCCACATGGCCTGTATAGAGGAGTTGCTCTCCGGTGCCACAGGCCCAGGGCAGACTAGTGTTCAAGGGCCCTGGCGTGCCTGGCACCAGCCCTGAATGGAGGCTTCTTTTCCAATGCAATCAGTCACTCAGTCCACCAGCCACAAAAAGTACATCGTACAATCAATAAGAGTTGGTTGCATGAGATATAGAAAAATTACAGTGAATAAAAATGAATTAAATCATGCATTAATATAAAAACTGTGAAGAAGCAGTCATAGCCGGTCTACCAATCTTTCCCCTTTTCTCTTTTGCAGTTTGCTCTGTAATTGAAATATTGGAACCCTCAGGTAAAATACTTCAGCATTCTGAAGTATGACCTGGAAAAAAGTGATGTAGGATTTATTAAAATTTATCTATTCCCTCAATAAAACCTACAGTTACAAAAAAGAATGTGAAACCATCACCACCTAATCATTCTTTCGGGGGCACCCTGTATGATTTACTAGGATTCTGTTATATCTGCCTTCTAAAAGCTTTGAACATAAGAGAGCAATCCTATACATGTTTACTCAAAGGTAAGCCCCAATGAGTTCAATGGGGCTTACTCCCTGGGTATGTTGGTACAGGATTACAGCCAGGCAGAGCAATCCAAACTATAGGAAGCCACCATAATTTACACTGGCCCAAGTTAAGCCACAGTAAGTTACCCTATTCCAAACTTATTTCCGGAGTGGGTCTACTATCGGCTGAGCCAGCAGCTGAACCTGGCAGAGGGAAAGCAAGTCTTTAAAACAGAGATTGACTTACACTGAGCCGGCAGGGAAGACTTCAGGCAGAGATCTGCCTACTCCAAATCCCTCTCATCCTGGCAGATCTTGGGTTTGGAATGTTCCCTAAGTAATTTGAACACGCCAAGGAAAAAAACTTCTCTAAATTGGGCCAACATGAATTAGCCATCCCATTGCGGCAAGCTGAACATGCCAGACCCAGCGATTGGGAGGAATATGGCTCCCAGGCCACCAACTACGACTCTTGTAAATCAATATCCAATGTCCTCTCAATGCAAATGGCAGCTGGAGTGGGCAATTTTCATCAAGAACACGGCAAGGGAAAAAGAATTAAACTCTCCTTCCTTGCTTCCTGTGATTTAAGGGGGAAGTGTCATTGCTCAGTGGTAGAGCATCTGCTATGTGTACAAAAGGCCCCATCTTCGGTCCTCGGCATCTCTAGGTAGGGAATGTCCCCTGTCTGAAACCTTTGGCCAGTCACCATAGGCAATACTGAGCTAGATTAACCGATTGATCTGACTTGGCATAAGGCAGTTGTCTATATCCCTGCTTGCCTAGGCAGTTCTTCACCTTTTTTGTATTGTAGGCAAATAGCTCAGTCGTAGAGCATCTCCCTTCCATGCAGAAAGTTCCGGGTTCAAACCCTGGTCTTTGAGTAGGGCTGGGAAAGAAACCCTGAAAAGCCACTGCCAGTCAGTGTAGACAATACTGAGCTAGATGGTCCAATGGTCTGACTCAGAATAAGCTTCCTATGTTTCATATGCTGGTCAGACTCCCTGCAGCCACTATTTACTTAAGCAAAAATATACGGTAATTGCTTCCCTATAGTTAATGTCAAGTTTCGTTTGACCCTCAAGCACTAAGACCTCTTCCCCACTCTGCAGCTTACAGGAGCTTTGGTGGGGACCATTTGGATTGGGGACGCAGGGACAAACGTTTAGATCCCCCTCTCGCTGAGTTATGGTCCTCCTCCAAATCCTCCCTACAGAAAAAGGTGTTAGGAGCTACAAATGTGGCTTTCCCCATATCATGTTTAATTTGACCCCGATATAGAATTTTCCCATTTGTTCTGAATTTCTGAAGGATTTTCTACTGACATCTCTCATTTGGCATGCTTTGATTGGAAACCGCCATGGCCAAATGCCTTTATTAATACACCTCTTCCATCTCCTGCCTCTGGATGCAAAGTGTCAAAAAGAACCCTTGCTTTGTCAAGGCTAATGGAAAACAGAAAACAGATTTTGGCTACATATTTGTTACTCGGATGGACATGCTGAATCTCTGATGAAAAGGAATCACACTCTTTTAGCTCATTCACAAGTATGGATTGGGCTTTTATTTAAACTTAAAGACACACAAATCCTGTTGTCCAAGGACTAAATAGGACACTGTCGTGTTTTTTTGGATTGACTTATTGCACTTCTGAATAAATTATCTGAAAGCACATGGTATGGCTTTGCAAGAGAAGCAGTTTCCAGCTCTTCTCTGAAGTTGACACATCTGTCCCTCTTGCTCTCTAGATTTGTGCTGTAATCGCTTTTTTTAAATGAGCAGATTTTAGTATTTTGCCTTTAAGATGATTTTAAGTTTGATTCTATCACCATCTTAGAATCAATTAATCCACTTCACATTCAGTTGGGAGTCTTCAATATTCAGAACACATTAAAGCATTTGAAGAAACATTTTATTTGACTAGTATAAGGCAAATGTACAATTAAGGTATGGGTTAAATTTATTTTGCTGTATTATTTAGCAATGTAAACCATTACATTTTAGCCATAACACTTTTCAATCCGGTTTCAAGCCTCGGCCACTTTACCTTAGAGATGGCCCCCAGATATTATGGACTACAACTCCCATCAGCCCCAGTCAGTGTGGCCTATGGTCAGAGATTATGGGAGCTATAGTCCAAAACATCTAGAGGCTACCACATTGGCTAGTCTTACTTTAGCTTCTTTCCTGGAAGATAATGACAGTTTTTGATACCATTGTCTATTATATTCTTTTAGACCACCTGGCAGAGCTGGGAGTTTGGAGCATTGCTTCAGTGGTTGCAGTACTATCAGTCTGGGTGGTGTTCTTGTTAATGAGACAATTTATGCTCCATGTTTTCTGTCTCAAAAAACAGTTTACATCTTCCAAAATAAAACATTTCATAAAATGCATAACATTATAGTCAAAGCAAAACAAATCAATCAAACCATTAAAATGAGTTAAAATGGGGTTCAGAGAGTCACACATCATAAGCTAATACCATATTACAGTATCCACAACCCAGGAGGTTTAATACCTGCCAGAAGAAATTGGACTTCATTAATGAGGGAGTTAACTGCTTCTTCCTAGACTGTAATTGTGTTTTAGAATATTTTAAACTGTAACTGTGTTTTAGAGTGTTTTAAACTGTTCTTAGAAATCTTTACTTTTTATTGTTGTTAAATTATTTTTGATATGTTTGCTGATTCCTTCTGACTCTATGATCCTCTAGCCTCTGAGAAGGCTCTCTCTCTCTCATCCCAGCCAAATGTACACCTGACGTTGGGAAACATCACATCCATTGAAGATCTAAATACTTGGGCACTTTGAACCGGGCCTGGAAATAGATCAGAAGCCACTGAAGCTGTTGCAACAAATGGGTCATATGATCTCAGTATTTCACTCCAATAAAGGGTTAGATATCAGAACACGGTGCTGAGAAATTTCTTTTCCGTTCTCTTTGAATTGTAAAGCATCCCTAGATGTAATTCACACTAGACACTAATGAGATATATGGCTGCTTTTGTTCTCAAACCAAATGGAATGTGAGTCACACCTTCCTGCCATTGTTGGGTTCAAGCCAGTTTTATGTACCAAGGCAACTGGATTGGGATTTAATTGAATTTGGCTGAAATCTGCAGATTCTATTGGAGATAGTTAGCAAAAAGAGCTCATTTAGACTTGCAGGAATGAACCTGTCACACTTTCAGGGGCTCCAAACCTCCCAGAGCTCAGGGCATTTGCTCTTTGATTTGTTTAAGAGCACAGGTTGTACTCCTTTCTCTGTCTTCCTATTAGACCAGAGAGGCTCTTCTCAAGCACTTAGATGAAACTGATAGACTTGACCCATTACAGGCCAGGTTCAGGCCTGGCCATGGAATTGAATTGGCCTTAGTCACCCTGATGCATATTTTTTATCACGAAAAGGATGGATGTGTGTGATCATGTTACTCCTACTTGATATCTCAGCAGCTTTTGATACCATTGACCATGGTATCCTCCTGAACTAGCTCAGTGAGATAGGGGTACTATCCCAGGGATTCCAGATTCAATCCTCAACATCTGCAGATATATTATAAATAAGTTTATTGTACTAGCCAAAGGCCATGATAAAAACATGAATTTGCAAATATGGTTGAGAAAGGCTTCTGCCTCGAATCCTGTAAAACCACTGCTAGTCAGCATTGACATTAGCAAGCTAGGTGAATCAATAGGTCTGACTCGGTATAAGGCAGCTTCCTATGTTTCAGTAAAAGGACTGCACTTCTTTGTCCATGGATGAGGAAGTTGTGCCTTCCCCCATTTATTTCTGGACTACCCATCATCCCTGACATATCATCCCTGACTAAGGATGGGATCTGTTGGCTGGTGCCAGTTCAAAAGCATTCTGTCACCCTAACAGGCTGGTATTGATCTAAGTTTGTTCTTTGTCCACAAGCAGCTGCTTTTACCAACCCATTTTTCCTCTTGGAAAAATATCAATTTTAATATTTTAAAAGGAAATATTGATAAAATATCAATATCAATGAAATATCAGTATTCTGAAAATAGGCACGGAAAATCACTACATAAAAATCCAATCCACAACAATCACTAATAAGCAAATTAATGGAAACTTTGATACCAAATCCAAACTGAGTAGCATTCTAGCACATCCATAGCCCTGGGCATTTTCCATGCTGTCTGGGGCTGAAAGGGGTTGAAGTCCACAGCATCAGGAAAGCATCTCCTTGACTACAAAAGTTGTTGACTACAAAAAATCAGCTATGTTGGGACCAAAACACCAATGTTTGTGACAAGTAACCTGTATCAGTGGGGAATGATAGATGGAAACGAAACCTAGTCTTCCCTTCCTGGTTTCTTCTTTAGTAACTTCTCTAGTTTCTTTCTCAAGCTTTACTTCCCCCCTTCCTCTTCCTTTCTAGTAATCAGAGATAGTGCTTGCAAGCCTCATGGCTCCTCAATGGGCACATGTGTGTCTGCAGTCAGAATGACTTTACTTCCCACTAGTAATAAACCTTCAGTTTCTTTATTCTTTCAACCACAGTCTTGCCAGTGTATTTGTTTCTGCAGTCCACTGCAAAGTATATTGAAGTCCAATAAACTAATCCAGAGATGGGGAACCTGTGGCTCTGCTGAACTACAAATCCCACCACTCCTGACCATTTGACATACTGGCTGGGGCTGATGGAAGGTGGAGTCTAGCAGATCTGTCCTGCTTTTGTGCATTTTGCTGTGTTTCTAACCTTTTTTTAAATATCAAGTTATTCCACATGCCCTACCAGCATAGTAAGGAGTTCCACAGAGCCTGTATTATTTACTCAGGATTTCAATATATCTTTATTAGTGCTTCCCCTGCCCCCCAGCTTTTGAGCCAGAATAAATAACGGAGGTGCTGGGATATGATACTCTGTTCAGATCAAGTTGCCATGCTGCTCATGATCTCTACTTGGTATACAGTCTGATTAAAAATTACTCAGTCTATGCATTTTAACAGCGTTAGTAGACTTGAGGGTTATCTCTGGGGTAAGGAGCTATATTCTTCTACATTTTCAGAGTCTTATGTACAAAACAAGATTCTGTGCATATTCGAAATCCCAGTGTTCAGGAAGAAATGATATTTACATTTCTTTAGGAGGTTTCTACAGGAAGCAGCTACAAACCAGTATTTAATTTAGCAAAAGGAACAATAGCTCTGTGGCAGAACATACCCTTTGAATATAGAAGATTTCAGGTTCAATTCCTGCCATATTTGATTTTTGAAAAATGACAGAGAGAAGATTGGGGGAAGATCTGGAGAATCACAGAGTAGTCAAACTGCAATAAGATGGACAACACACTCTGACCTCTTCATTATCTGTTCAGTTTTCATGATTGTGCTTAGCAGATGATACTGGTAAAGAAAGAAAGGCTTGCATCAAAGGAAATGTTTGGTTCACTCATATTACTTGTTCAAGAGCCTGACCCGTGGGGCCTTCCTCCCAGAACTGGTTCCAGGATTGGGGGGGCTTCATCATGTCACCCTCAGTTGGCACTCTGAGGGTGCAATGTCTCACTGGGAGTAAAAATTCTCTTAGTTTGCATCTGATAACTTGTATATTTTGTGCAAAGTAGGCATGGCAACAGTGTTAGGGTGGTGGTGAATCCTCTGCTGGTCTTGGGTCCCTCACTGGTCCTGAGTCTTCTTGTAAAAATAATGTAAAACAGAGGGGGCTTACCTGTGGTCCTCCAAATGCCATTGGACTCCACCATTCAGTTGACCCAACAAAAAATGACTGATTCAGCCATTCCTATTGTTACTAACCAAAATGGAGACAATAGTCAAGAAATCAGAAGAAGGCTAGGACTGGGTAGGGCAGCTGTGAGAGAACTGGAAAAGATCCTCAAATGCAAAGATGTATCACTGAACACCAAAGTCAGGATCATTCAGACTATGGTATTCCCAATCTCTATGTATGGATGTGAAAGTTGGACAGTGAAAAAGGCAGATAAGAGAAAAATCAACTCATTTGAAATGTGGTGCTGGAGGAGAGCTTTGCGCATACCATGGACTGCGAAAAAGACAAATAGTTGGGTGTTAGATCAAATTAAACCAGAACTATCACTTCAAGCTAAAATGTTGAAACTAAGGTTTTCATACTTTGGACACATAATGAGAAGGAAAAACAGAAGGGAGTAGAAAAAGAGGAAGGCCAAACAAGAGCTGGATTGATTCCATAAAGGAAGCCACAGACCTGAACTTACAAGTTCTGAACAGGGTGGTTCATGACAGATGCTCTTGGAGGTCGCTGATTCATAGGGTCGCCATAAGTCGTGATTGACTTGAAGGCACATAACAACAACAACATTGTCATCTAACTGGGAGATGCATTCCGATCCACAAGCAAATTTGGGAGTGTCAGTTCAGGTAAGGCCACTGCAAAAAAGTTAATCAAATTCCTCATCCATTTCTAGAACAGCTTCTGGATAATTATAGATCACAGCCCAGTCATATGCATATCTACTCTGAAGAAAGTCTTATTATTTTCAATGGATCTTACTCCCAGGTAAGAGTGCATAAGATTGCCGTCTTAGTTTTGCTATTGTTTCATTTTGTTATGTTTTAGATGTCAATCACAGGCTGGATTTACTTTGAAGATGAAATGACTGGAAGTCTATCCAGTACTGGCTATATTTCACCGACCTTGAACACAGCAAATGTAAGTTGCCAGAGAATTACAGATGCGTTTCAATGGCTTTTAAAAAAACAAAAGATAAAAGGAAAACAAAACTTCTGAATGACAGTAAGCACATCACTGTCAACCCAAACATCCATGCACCTTTGCAGTTGCTGATTATCAAAATGCAACACCCTCTATTAAAGTAGAACCCTGGAAGAACTTTGCACATCAAACACTTCCTCCCACGCAGTCAAGAACAAACCTCTGCGAAACTTCCCCAAACTGCTGATCAAGTGCCTCTCTTTTGTCTCTGCTAACACCTTTAATTAGATAAACTTTGAGAAGATGCAAATGAATGCATAAAAACCATAACGCTGCTATAGCTTAAGCCTCTTACATTTTTATCATAAGTTCTATATTATCTTTCCAGGTTCCAAGATTGTTCAAAGGATAGGAAGGCGACAAGGAAGCGTATATCCAGAGAGACATCTGATTAAAACAAGGGTGGAAAACCTTATTCAGCCTGTGGGCCACATTCCCTTCTGAGCAACCTTCCAAGAGCTACATGCTAGTGGTTGGTGAGTCCAGATAGTGGTTGGTGAGTCCAGAGACAAATGTAGGTGGAGCAACATATGTAATTTACATTTGTACAGTAGGTTAGTTTCTACAAGCACATCCCTCTCTATCCTCCATGCAGGCAGACAAGAGGCACATTCTTCAAGGACACATTCAAGCAAGGGAAAAATATTTGGGGTATTAAGCAGGGCGAGAGAGGGATGTAGCCTAGGGAGAGTTCCAAGGGCCAGACAGACAAAACTGGAGGGCTGCATTCGGCCCTCAGGCCTAAGGTTCCCCACCCCTGGATTAAATGGGCAATGGTGGACAACTGTGTGCTATTGACAAAGTATTTCTTACAAGAAACACATGACACAGACTTTGGGAAGACTGATCACACACTCCAGGCCATTCTCTGATTTTTGTACTCTGTCACATTGGTGCAAATTAGAATTACTTGAATGATTTTATAGATCATTATAGTTTATAGATGGGTGAGCAATCCCAAACTCACCTTGGGCTGCCTCCGGAACAATCTGAACACTACCCCCACCAGAAAAAAAGGAAACATGAATCGCTTTTCTTTGGCAGTCCCTCAGTCTCCAAAGCATCCACTGGAGTACTGCATCTCCCAAGGGGGCCCAGGCATTGCGCCTCAGTACACCACTAATCAGCATGCCAGAGCAATGAAGCTAACTCAAGGTAAGCTTACTCATTTACATTTGGAACTGCTTTACTCTGAATCAGAACATTGGTTTATTGAATCTTTTGTTGCTTGCTGTGACTGGCAGTAGCCTTGTGCAGATGTTTGTCTCACATGTTGTCTTTGTGTGTGAGTGGGGAACAGGGCTGTACCAAGTAGCCACACCTCAATCGTGTGCACTGACTAGCTCCTCTCTATGGCATCCAGATGTACAGCATAAATGTCTACAAACATAAGAAGAGTCCTGATGAGTGACACCAGTGGTGCGTCTGGTCCCATAGTGGCAAACCTGATGCCAATGGGAAGCCCACAAGCTAGACCTGAGCACAACAGCATTCTTCCCACTTGTTCTTCCTAGCAACTGGTACTCAGTGGCATACTGCCTCCAACAGTGGAGGCAGAACATAGTCATTATGGCTAATATTAATTTATTGTTATTTATTTATTTATTTATTTATTTTCTATGTCTCCCTTCGGCCCAGAAGCAGCCCAGGGCAGCAAACAAAACACCAAAAGCACTCTAAAACAGCTTAAACATATTAAAACAAAGCATCATTAAAAACATCTTAAAATAAAACATCTTAAAAACATATTTAGAAGCATCATAAAAAGCATTTCCAACACAGACACACTGGGAGAAGGTCTCTACTTGAAAGGCTTGTTGAAAGAGGTAGGCCTTCAGTAAGCACTGAAAAGATAACAGAGATGGCGCCTTTCTAATATTTAAGGGGAGAGAATTCCAAAGTGTAGGTGCCACAACACTAAAGGTCCACTTTCTATGTTGTGCAGAATGGACCTCCTGACAAGGCGGTATCTACAGGAGGCCCTCTCCTGCAGAGCATAGTGACTGACTGGGTATACAAGGGGTAAGAGAATCTTTCCGGTAAATAAATAAATATCCTGGTCCCAACCTATATAGGGCTTTGTACACCAAAACCAGAACCTTGAACTTGGCCTAGTAGCTAATGGGCAGCCAATGCAATTCTTTCAGCAATGGGGTAACATGTTGGTGATAACATGTTCCAGTGAGCAGTCACACTGCCACATTTTGCACCAGCTGCAGCTTCTGGGACAACCTCAAGGGCAGCCCCACATAGAGGTCATTACAGTAATCAATCCTGGAGGTTACCAGTACATGGACAACAGTGGTCAGGCTATCCCAGTCCAGAAACGGCAGCAGCTGTCTCACCAGCCAAAGCAAGGAAAAGGCACTCTGCTACTGAGGTCACCTGGACCTGTTGCAACAAAGAGCACCTCCAGACTATGAACCTGCTCTTTCAGAGGGAGTACGACCCCATCCAAAGCAGGCAGTTGACCAATTGTCTGAACTTGGGAAGCATCAACCCACAATGCCTCCATCTTGGTAGGATTCAGACTCAGCCTACCGGGACTCATGCAGCCCACCACCAAGTCCAGGCACTGGTCCAGGGCTTGCATGGTCTCTCCCGATTCAGATGTTACAGAGAAATACAGCTGGGTATCATCAGCATACTGGACACCTCACCCCAAATCTCCTGATGACCAATGGCTTCATATAGATGTTAAACAGCATTGGGGACAAGATGGTACCCTGAGGCTCCCCACAGTACAACTGCCAGGGGGGTGAAAAACAATAACCAAGAGCTATTCTCTAAAAATGACCCTGGAGATAGGATTGGAACTACTGTAAAATAGTGTCTCTGATACCCATCTCATCAGAAGGATACCATGGTCAATGATGCATCAAAAGCTGCTAAGAGATCAAGTAAGAATAATAGGGTTGCACTCCCTCTGTCCTCCTCCTGATAAAGGTCATCCATCAGGGTGACCAAGGCCAATTCAGTCCCACAACCATATTGGAATGGGTCAAGATAATCTGTTTCATCCAAGAGCATTTGCAATTGCTGCACCACAACCCTCTCGATCACCTTCCCTAAAAAGGGAGTATTTGCGACCATGTGGTCACAAACCAATGGGTCCAAGGTGGGCTTTTTCAGGAGTGGTTGGATCATTGCCTCTTTCAGGGTAGCTAGGATCATTGATAGCCTTATTCTCCATGAGATACATCTGCAGGGAGGCAGCCACTCAAGAGGCTGGGCTCGTCAGCATGTGTGACATTCGGGGAATGGCTAATTAATGTAGCCCAGCTCATACACTGGGACAATGCATGAGACAGAAAGTCTGCATAGGGCTAGCAGTCCTTCACATTTTCAAGCAAGGGCCCTTATGCTGTGACCTGAGATCCTTGACTGAATCTCAGTTGCTGAGAATTGAACCTCAGACCTCCATATGTAATGCTGTGCCACTAAACAGTGCTCTCTTCAAACCCATTTTTTCTGACCATCTGCAATATCATTAGCAAATAAAGAATTGTGGCAAAATGTCCTCTTTTTCTGTGTTCCCATGTTTTATACCACCTTTGCCTCTTAATGTACTCACTCAAGCAGAATTTTGCAATAGTGTCAAACTAGCAGAAAACCCAAGGTCTAGCATGTTGGCAATGATATAGCTGTCATGATGGTTCTACTTGTACCTTCTCAGGCATAATTAGAATCAAATATCTTCCTCTAAGCATTTCTCTTGGGCTCATCGTCACAGACCATTAAGGCATATCAATTAGTAATGATTTCCCCCCATTCCTGTTAGCCAGTGATGCATACATTAAAGGTGATCGTCCAAGAAAAAAAAAAAACATATGCTACTTGAAAATCTCCACTTTGATGAAGAGAATGCAGTTATTTGGGTAACTCATTTGAAGAAACTTTTCTACTGTCTGTTAAAAAGTAAAAACAAAATCTGTGCATTTGGATAAATTGTTAGGTCCACTGAATGTTTCTCAGAACTGTTAAGGAATATCACTTGCACAAGGGCTGAGATGGCACACACATCGCTTGCCATTACTAATAACCTGTGTGGTAGTCCCACAAAGGGAATGCCATCACTAGAGATGTAAGGATCTGTCAATTTCTCATTTTTCCAATTTTAAATTGAGTTCTCCACATTTTTGCAGCAATTTGCATTTTTTAAAAAACAAAATCCTCATGAAAGTTCTTCACCATTTTAGGGCAATTTATCCTAATAAACGCAAGTCTGTAAACAGTTCTGAATAATGTACACATTTTTGGAAGCAGTTTCTTCTAATATAATGAGAACCAGTGTGGTGTAGTGGTTAAGGCAGCCTTTCCCAACCAGTGTGCCTCCAGATGTTGCTGGACTACAATTCCCATCTTTCCTGACCATTGGCGATGCTGGCTGAGGCTGATGGGAGTTGTGGTCCAACAACATCTGGAGGCACACTGGTTGGGAAAGGCTGGGTTAAGGTGTTGGGCTATGACCTGGGAGACCAGGGTTCGAATCCCCACACAGCCATGAAGCTCACTGGGTGACCTTGGGCCAGTCACTTCCTCTCAGCCTCAGAGGGAGGCAATGGTAAACCACCTCTGAATACCGCTTACCATGAAAACCCTATTCATAGGGTCGCCATAAGTCGGGATCGACTTGAAGGCAGTCCATGTCCATTTTTTTCCATTTTTCTTCTAATATAATGCATTTCTGTATGATATCCAGAGCTTGGAAAAGTTACTTTTTAAAACTACAACGCCCATCAGCCCCAGCCAGCATGGCCACTGGGTTGGGCTCATGGGAGTTGTAGTTCAAAAAAGTAACTTTTCCAAGCTCTGATGATATCTTCACTAATATGTTCAGTTCTAGGCACACTTTCCCCTAATACATGCCTTTTTTGTAAACATTGTTTGGTTGGAGAACTGCATTGAAACATTCAGAAGAGTGTAAAGTTCCAAGAATGGTTGTGTTTCAGTTCTCATATTGTTTTGGAAAGTGCAAATTTGATAGACTCATCTTCAACTACAAAATGGATTTGAATTTCTCCTCTGTCTCTAATCATACTATCGCTGTGGCAAAATCTATACCCCAGTTTCTCAAATGTTTTATCTATTATATATATTGCAGTACTCAATTTTTCTACCCCATTCTCAGAGCACTTCAACATTTCAGTGAGCACATAGTTGTGCTCATAACCTACTGCTGAGAGGTGGGCAAGAATTATGTGTATTTTTTCTTTCCAATAAATATTTCTTTCCCGTAAACTTTCTCCAGCACTGTGCAGCCTCCCTGGCTGCCCGCTATACCTGACCTGAAAAAGCACCATGGGAGAAGATAGCTCAAGATCCCTGGAGGCTGGTCGATTAGAGCAAATGCGGCATGCCCCCATCAAACTCAATCTGCCTTCAGCCAGCCCTCACCTGCCTGCTTTTTTTTTTTTACTTATAACCAGTCCAGGGAGTGACACTGTCTGTCAGCTTCCTTCCCCATAATTTCAGTGTTGCCCTTGCAGCAACAAGCAGAGTTTGGAAAGTATGGCCACTGGATTGGGCTGATGGGAGTTGTAGTTCACAAAAGTAACTTTTCCAAGCTCTGGCAAGAAGGAAGATGTGGACAAAGCTAGAATTAGTTGCAATTGCCTGTCATTGGCTCTGGCTTCACCTGTGATTGGCTCCAGCTCCACCTACTGTCAACCGTCCTGAGTTCTGTCCTATGAGTCCCAATGGGCACCAGCCACCTCAGAAGTAAGATAAAAGCAACAAAACTGCTGGACCTCACCCATGACAATTTCACCATTTTTTCTTTCTGGTTGATAATGCTCAGGGCTGATGAGAGTGGTAGTCCAACAGCATCTGGAGGGCCATAGGTTCACCATCCCTCAGTTAAAGATTGTCCATTCCTTTTACACTGACTGCCTGACTTCAGCTTTTAAAAAACAAACCATCCATTGTATGCCAAGTGTCTCCATGGGGGGGGGAGAAACAGAGGCAAGGTGAAATGCAGTAGCAACGATGAAGCATTTAAAGGAAAAATGAACAGCTGAGTCTTGATACAGCCTTAAGGCATTGAAGCGCCTTTGACTCTCAACAGCCTGAAGATTCTTGGGTCTCCTACTCAAGACTTTCCCTTATAAAATGCTTGGGAGACATTTTTCATGACATGTCACAGACTCCCAGCAGTCAGAAGCATTTTGCAAACACTACATGTTTTAAATTTCTTGGCCTGAAGGCAGGAGTATTTTCTGCTCCTCAGGAATGAATTTGTCATCTTATTCAAGTGCCAGGAGGTTTAGTATGTACCGATAGAGTCGTGGAATATGAAGATAAAAATAACAAAATCTGTTCCTTTCTCCATTTTGATGTGATGAAGGGAGAGAACATAGATCTAAGCACTTAAAAAAAAAACTGCCCCAAATTTTGATACTGGGCAATCTAATGATAATCACACACACAGAAAGAGAGAGAGAGAGACAGACAGAGAGAGAGACAGAGACAGAGAGACACACAGAGAGAGAAAGTCACTGCTGGAACCCTGCTCCCAAAAAGGTAAAGGGTCTAAGACCCCCTGAGACTCTGGACGAGTACACCCCTTGTTGGAAGCCCTTAAAAAAGAGACTGGTGAAACCAGTTTCTTTGTCCCTCACCCACCATAATAAAAGCCTGCAACTGATCATCCAAGTAGCTTTACTTACAAGGAGACTAAAAGCCTATTTGTAAGTAGAGGGCTTAGGACCAGAAAGACTGAGCTACAGAAGCCCCCTTTTGGTTTTTCCATTCCGCTTTGGCTTTTAAAGTATTTTTCTAAGAGGCAAACCAAATATGGTGCTTGGATATCCCCAATACATAAGAGACTGCTCTTTCCTCCTCAGTTCCTGTTTCCACTGACTTGGCCTCTCCTACATTGAACATGCCCCCTTAAAGATGCCCATATTTCACTGGATTCCAGGATCAGTGTCCTGGCTCCCAACCAGAGAAGCAGACTTAGAACTCAGTGACTGGATTTTTCATGAAGCTTTATTCCAGAAGTCAGTACAGGAACATAGTATCAGGAATTCTTGGCATGATTCAGGGCACAGAACAGAAGCAGACTAGACATATCTCAGAATCGGACTAGGCATCTCTCAGAAACAGGCTAGGCATATCTCAGGATACAAACTAGGCATGTGGAGGCAACAGCAGGCTGTTGTTGCAATGACTTAATCATGCCCAGCAACACTAGATATAAGAGAGGTGGGTGGGCACATTACTTGTGTGAGCATTCTCTAGTACTTTCCAGCTTATGCTGCAAGGCAAAGGCTTCTTCCAGGAGCAGAGAGTATATTCTTTAGCTGATGCTGTTTCTTGTCTAATCTATGTGGCCTTGGCAAATGTGTAGTTTCTGACTCTGACATACTACTTTCACTTTGCTCTCTCTGGAAGACTCCAGGCTGTTCATTAAATTTTATCTGTTCAACAGCTAGGTCTAGGCTGGATGCCAGTAGCAATTCCTTTCTCTGTGTCACAGACACAGGAGGAAGGGTATGGGCACCATTTTACTCACCAGACTCAGAGCTGTCAGAGACTTCTGGAAGCATTTCTCCTGTGTTTCCCCCAGCCTCCTCTGTGACATCTGTAAACCACTCTTCATCCTCCCCATCTTGCCAAATATTCTCCTTGGGGGCCATAACAATTAGACACTCCCCCTCCTTTCCATTCTGAACAGAGGAGAGGTACAAAGAACTTCTCTCTGAAAGCAAGCACAGTGGTTGCTAATGTAGATGCCATTCCCCCCCCCATTGATGGAGGGGGACTGATGGGGGGCATGCCTGGAGCATTTTGTGGCCACGTCCTTTTTGTCATTTTAGATTTGGCAGCCATGTTGTGTTTGGCCTTGCCCCCAAAGCAGCTATTTTGTCTCATTTTACACACCCTATGGCAGCCATTTTGTGTCTGGCACCTATGATACTTACTCAAGAGTTCAAAAGAACCCACTGGCCCAAAAAGGTCTTTGATCCAAAAGTCCAGTGTCAAGAGGCTTCTACAACACATTGGGGAGATTTGCCAAAACCTTCTAGACTAGTGGCAGATAACCAGACTTGTGGCTAACTATCCTGAAGATCTATTAGAATTGCAGTGGTGGGGATGAGTTTGTTGCTGTTGTAAGCTTTTGCACTGGCTTTGGGTTTCTCAGCTCACTTGTCCCATTCTTGGCAAAGCAGGGTTTTTGTTCTTGTTTTGCAAGGAAAGGGATGCAAATACCTGCAAAGGGCCGACTCTTTGTACAGTAGGAAGGAGGTATGGCAGGATAACAAATTGCTGCTGTTCAAAGCCATCAATTCTGAACAAGCATCTGGAAGACTTGAAAAGCATCATCAAATGACCCTCCTCTTCCCCTTATGTTCTGACAACTGAAAAAGAGAAAATAACGTGTGTGGTGGCAGGAGGAGGTGGAAAGGAGAATGTGAAAGTAATACGCTAGATGACACAAAGTTCGGCATAGAAGGTGAAAGAGAGAGCTTATATTCCAAGTCAGGAAGAGTCTTGATTGTCTGTCACACTCACAAGAACTACCCCCCCAAAAAAAACCCTAATTTTTTGTGGGGCTCTTCTCTCAGATCTGGCTCTTCCACCAAGATTGAGCAACCTAAATCTGGTTTGATGTAGAGCCACTTCAAATATTCCCAAGGATCTTCCTCTCCCTCAACCTGCCGACTTTTGAAAATCTCCAAAAGAGAGATCTGTAGCAAGCCCATTTATCATACAGGCCCTGCTAAGATCTCCCCTGTGTGGTCTTAACTTTGCAGTGAGGCTATCATGTGTCATATTAATGTCTACCTCCTTCCCCGTTATCTGGTGGACCTCCACCTCAATGGTGGTTTGTGCGACACTGCCATAGACTGTGGCCAGCACCTTGGCTGGTGGGACTGAGCAAAAATATCCCTCATTCTGGAGGGAGGGGATTTTGGAGATTTGGGGTGTGGGGGGTTACTCTGTGTATGTGGTGGCAGCAGTGGCTATGCTTATTTATTTATTTATATAATTTAGGGATGCCTTCACGTGTGCTGGCAGCAGGGGTCCCCTTGGATATCACCAGCTCCACAATCCCCTCCCTCCAGAATGCCCCAGATGTAGCACTGTTGTAGAGCAGGGATGGGGAACCTATGGCCCTCAAGATGTAGCGGACTTCAGCTCCCATCAGTCCCATCCAGCATGTCCAATTGTTAGGGGTGATGAGAGTTGGAGTCCATCATCCCTGGTGTACAGTGAGTGACTGGAAGCAGCTGTCCGGGGTTTTCATAAGAGTCTTTCTCAACCCTACCTGGAAATGCCAAGGACTGAATTGGGGATGTGCAGCATTCAAAAGATCTGTTCTACAACTGATCTAGGGCCCTTTCATGAGTGTGTTGTGGTGGCACAAATGTGAGAAGTGTCCCCAAACTGCCTCCCATGTTTTGGCTATATTTTTAGGAACTGCAGGGGGTCACAATCTCTCTGCCTTTCTTTCAGGATGCAACCCAGATCAGCCTTAGGTGTGCGGAAATGGAAATGTGCTGTGATAATTTGTTGTAAAAAATGGATGTCTGTGTATTAAAAACAAAAGAGAGTCATGTGGCACAAAAAAGGAAAGAAATGGCTCAAGCTTTCATGGACTAGAGCAGAAGTGTCCAATCTGTGGCCCTCCAGATGTTGCTGGACTCCAACTCCCATCAACCTCAGCAATCTGGCCAACGCTCAGGGATGGTCTGAGCTGTAGTCAAGCAACATCCAGAGGGCCATAGGTTCTCCATCCCTGGCTTACAGTTTTCTGGGAAGGGGTAGCTGGACAAAGGCACTGGTGTTCTCCTGGCAAGAGTGGCACTGTGCTGGTTGGGCTGGGAATGGGTTGAAGAATTTTGGCAGAAGCAAGGTCAGAGAAGCTCCAGGATGCTGGCAGCCCTGCAGGTGTGCTCCCTCAACCTGCGCACCACCTCACTCTGCCCCATCCCCATCCTAATGAGAGCTGTTGCTGCTGGGCAGACATCCCTGCCTCCCTTCATGAACTGCTGGCAGGAAAAATGGCTTTCGCTCTGCAACAGCTACCTTAAAGCAGAATTTTAAGGAAAGAAAGGTTTGCCACAGCTGCCAGTACAATAGTAAATAACGGGAAATGGAAATGAAGGGGAATGGTTTAAAAAAATGGGATGAAAGGATAATGAATGAATGACAAAACAAATGTGATCTTAATGAAAGAATAATGAGATGGGGAGGAATTCTTGCACATCTCTCATAGATTGTGACTAACAGCCTTTGTAACACCATCAGGCTGCACACTTTCACTTCCAGAGACATACTTCTGGGTGGCACAAACTTTGTAGGAATAATGCAACCCAGCAGGCAGAGTTGAGTGCTGGGTCTTTTGCGAGATCTGGACTATTAAATGTATGTTCTGAATTGAATTTAGAATTTCGCTGACCTTCACTGGCATGTCTGGAATTGATTGCTTGATTGCACTTTTCTCCCATCCTTCATCACTCTCATGATCTCAGGGTAGGTTACAAAAAGAAAAGGAAAATATCAAGACAGGAGTTTCTATCCGTGTCTTTTCCAGTCCTTTCGACTATTTATGCTTATCTTTTTAGATGGCCTAAACAGATGTGAATGCCATACATTGGGGCAAGGGGGGAGAGAGAGAGAGAGAGAGAGAGAGAGAGAGAGAGACTGCCAGACTCTCCTTGTTAGTCGGGTTGTGGTGATAAGCGAAGCGAAGCTTGCGTTGCAGTCCTGCCATGCCAGTAGGGCTGTTTTCATATAAATATGCTGTCACTTGTTTTTACTGCTTCAGTGTGATGTAACGTGATCTGATTTCTGATGCAGATAAAATCAACCATCAGGTTTGTAGAGAATATATGCAATGCAACACCTTTATAAATGTTTAGTTTTTTTTAAAAAAAGGATATTCCCCCAGTTAAAATATAAGTTTCCAACTTCCATTTCCTTCCTTCCTTCCTTCCTTCCCTCCCTCCCTCCCTCCCTCCCTCCTTCCTTCCTTCCTTCCTTCCTTCCTTCCTTCCCTCTCTCTCTCTCTCTCTCTGTCTCCCCCACCCCTCACCCATGGAGTAAACTAAACGTGACAGTATTTGTGTATCTGACCCATTCAATTATAAATCAGGTAGCGGGGAGTGAATGAATTATTTATTATGATCACAGACCAATAGAATTGGATACATAATTAAAAACATACAACCAGCTAAAACAATTATATATATGCATACTATGGATGGAAAGATCTGTCAGTTCCAGTTCTCTCAGTTTCTCTTCAGTTTTATGCACATTTTCCCCTAACATACACATTTTTGTAAACATTGTCTGGTTGGCAAACTGCATTGCAAAATGCAAACAAGTGTGGATTTTGAAGGATAGCTGTGTTTCGGTTCTCATATTGTCTCAGAAAGTGTGAATTTGATAGATTTGACTTGAAATGGAAACTAAATCTAATTTCTCACCCATCCCTAATGCATGCATACCTTTTTCCCCAAGAAGCCAACAACAACTCCTGATTTGCATTGCCATCATAAAATATTTTTGCAATCCTCCCAGTATTATGTGAAGAAATGCCCATTAAGCATTCATAGGGTCACCATAAGTCGTAATCGACTTGAAGGCACATAACAACAACAACAATCAACAAATGATATGAAGCTTCGTCCTGTGCATGTTTACTCGAAAGCCAGTGCTACTGAGCTCAGTATGGCTTACTCTCAAGTAAGCATGCGTAGGATTGCAGTCTTAGCAGAGGAGGCTGGGGCCCATTGGGTCCAGTAGGGCAGAAGACAGAGAGGCCAACTGTAGGTGGAGTCAGAGCCAATGACAGACGGAGCCAGCTAATCCTGTCCACCTCATCCTTCTCCCTGCTCAGTTCTACAAGTGCAAGAGTGAGAGTGAAGAGAAGGAAGCTGACAGCCAGCACTACCTAATGGACTGGTTGTGAATAAGAAGGCATGCAGGTCGGGGGCTAGTGTAGGGAAGACTGAGTTTGGTGGGGCAGTGCCTCACTTGCCCCAAAGGACCAGCCTCCACTAGGGATGGGTAAGAAATTAGATCCAGTTTGCATTTGAAGCCAAAATATCAAATTTGCACTTTCCAAAAAAAATAGGAGAAGCGAAACATAGCCATCCTTTGAAATCTGCACTTATTCAAGTTTTACAATGCAGTTCACCAACCAAACAATGCTTACAAAAATACATATGTTAGGGGAAAGTGTGCATAAAAATGGATATATGAGTGAAAATAACATACAAAAATGTGTTGTATGGTCAGAAAGGGCTTGCAAAAAATGTGTACATTAGCCAAACTGCCTACAAAAATGTGATTAGGAGAAAATTGCACTAAAAATACTGGACAATTTTCATAAGGATTTCTCTCCAAGCCACACACCTTACTGGCCCTGCTTTGAACACCAAGTTTCCCTCGTGCTTGAAAGCATCCTTGATAATCCCTCTTGCTTGTACAGATGGAGGAAAGAGGGGGGGGTCCGAGTGTGTGTAGAAACTAGCCTAATGCTAAAAAGTAATATTTACCTCTGTTGCTCCACCCACTCTTGCCACTGGTCCCGCCCACCACTGGAATGTGGTTGCAGACCCCTCTGGCTGAAAAAAGGTTCCCCACCCTTGTGTTAGGAGCACAGCATGTCTAAGCTGATGTAAAGTTTATGGAAGGACCTGTCAAAATCTTTAAAATAGGCTTGTAACAGGGGAAGCCTAGGCTTAACAAGACACACATCATTAATCACTCCTATATCGTGGCACTATCAATCTAGTGCAGCCTTTCCCAACTGGTGTGCCTCCAGATGTTGTTGGACTACAACTCCCATCAGCCTTGTGACAGTGAAAATGATGGATTTATAAATATACGGGCAGAAGTACATTGGAGGGATGGTGGTAGGGGACTAATTTCATGAAGTGGATGGAAGAGACAGACCCCCGGATACATTGCTGTCCTGCTACAGCTGTTAATTAACTTAGCAATTCTGTAATGACTGTGTAATCACCAATTACTGCTGTGAACGGACACTGTGCTTATTTTGCACATATTTAAGCTTTAATTGAATTGCTACCGTCTGTATGGTTTTCATGTCATTGCCATTCGACCCCACTGTTTACATTTGTATGTGAAAATTCATCAGTGCTTTAGTCTGCATTTCTCCTAACATACACATTTTTGCAAGCAATTTCCCCTAGTAGAATACATATTATATGTTATTTTCATCAAAATATGCATTTTTATGCACAGTTTCCCCTAATATACACATTTTCTTTGCTTGGAAAACTGCATCACCAAATTTGGAGAAGGGCGGATTTTGAAGGATATTGGCATTTTGTTTCACAAGTTGTTTTGGGAACTGCAAATTAGATAGATTAAAATACAAACTGAAGCAAATACCTCCCATATCCATAGTCTCTCTGTGTGTGCATGTCTTTCTACCAAATGAGCATAATATTTCATGACCCTGATGTAGTGGATTATAATCTACAAACACTCATTCCACAATATATCTGACAGGGTTGTTGTATTCAACTAATGTTTACTTGAAATTAATGGACCTCAGTTAGTCATGACCATTAATTTCAATGGGTTTACTCTGAGAAAAAGTTAGCTGACTACAATCCCTTAGTCTTTATATTGCTGAAACACTATTGCTTTTGCAGTTGCATTCTAACATGACTCCCCTTTTGGAACTTGATAAAAGGAATAAGATACTCATGATCCCATCCACTGAAAATCAGAGAGTACTCTGAAGCCTGTTTAGTATTAGTAAAACGCAAATACATGCAACCCTCCTCAAAATACTATAGCAAACAAACCCAAGCAATGGTTATTATGGTTGATTATATTCAGAGCTTGGAAAAGTTACTTTTTTGAACTACAGCTCCCATCAGCCCAATCCAGTGGCCATGCTGGCTGGGGCTGATGGGAGTTGTAGTTCAAAAAAGTAAGTTTTCCAAGCTCTGATTATATTCTTAACGAAGGAAATATTTTACCATTTTAAGTAGCACCCCAATGTATTTATTGTCTTACTTGGTCTTTTTCATCCTGCTTTTCTCTAAATTGCTCCCTTTTGTCCCGTTTTCACTGCCTGTTTGCAATAGCCTTTGCATTTTTGCAACTTGAGCTGTTTCTGGAATTCAGTGAAGGCTGCACTTAGGGTGGATATACAGCTGTTTTAAGCATAATCCCTATTACTTCAAGCATTCTGCCACATTCTAAAATCTACCATGCCTTTGCTACATTCATCCTGGGATTTTTTTTGGGGGAGGGGGGTTTCATTGCATCTGATTGGCCACTGTAACAACAGGATGCTCAACTAGATGGCTCCTTTGGCCTGATCTAGCAGGGCTGTCCTCATGGTGTTAGGTTTTTGAGCCTAATTGTAGTAGAAGCCATCATTTCCAGTACTGGAAATGTCACACAGATTCCATGGTGTTAGATGTCACTGTGGTACCATTTCGCAGCAATTCTTTTTGAAACTGCTAAAATCAAAAGCAATTCTTTAATACTGGAAATGGCGAGCCTTCATTAAACGGGAATGGACTGACAACTTTTTAAATATCAAATATTGTGTTGCAAATAGTGATGGAAAGATCTGTCAATTTTGATTCTCTCTGTTTCTCACTTTTCTGATCCTTAATTCAGTTCTCCACATTTCTGCAACAATTTGTGATGTTTTCATAAGAAAGCCTCATGAAAATTATCCAGCATTCTAGTGCACATTTCTTCTAGTAAACACATTTTTGTAGGGAGTTTTGACTAAGGTGCACATTTTTGCAAGCTGTTTCTCGACATGTAATTTATGTTTGCATGTTGCTTTCACTCACATATTCATTTTTGTGTACACTTTCCCCTAATTTATGCATTTTTGTAACCATTGTTTGGTTGACAAACTACATTACAAAATTCAAATGAGTATGAATTTCGAAGGATGGCTGTTTTTTGTTCTCATATTGTTTCAGAAAGTGCAGATTTGATAGATTTGGCTTGAAATGTGACCTGAATCAAAATTCCCACCTATCCTGAATTGCAAATTAGTCTGTGGAGAGAGAGGGAGAGAGAACAACAGCAGCAGCTGGCTCAGATCTGACTGAGTGGTAACTCAGTGGTGCCCAGTGCCCATGGGGACTGATAGGGCAGAAGACAGAGAGGTCAACAGTAGGTGGAGCCAGAGCTAATGGCAGGCAGAGCCAACTCATTATACTTTTGTCCCCAACATCCTCCCTGCTGAGTTCTACAAGGACAATACTGAGACTAAGGAGCACTTGGATAGGCAGTTCCATTCCTGGGCTGGACGTAAGTAAGAAGGAAATGAAGAGTGGCTGAGGGCAGACTGAGGTTGGTGGAGCAATGCCCCATTCATCCTAATGGGCCAGCCACCACTGATGGCTATGGTCTGCCTCCATGGTTATTGCACAGGTCCTGCTTGTGGGCATCTGGTCGGCCACTGTGAGAACAGGATGTTCGCTACATGGGCCATGGGCCTCTTCCAGCACAGCTGTTCTTAAGTCACTTGTCTGTGATCCAAGCATCTGTTGGCAGGTCTTCAGCTGGTGTCTAAGCCTAATCAATGCTAAAGCATGTTCCATGACTGGGTTGCTATTACTGAGAAGATTCTTCGGTTGGTTTTAAGCCCCTGAAAGCTGGAACCAGAGCTTGGAAAAGTTACTTTTTTGAACTACAACTCCCATCAGCCCCACCAGCATGGCCACTGGATTGGGCTGATGGGAGTTGTAGTTCAAAAAAGTAACTTTTCCAAGCTCTGGCTGGAACTACCAACAGGGCCTCTTATGGAAACAGCATTACTAGCCTAACTGACAGGGCTGTCTTAAGGATCTTAAGCCACGCTCTGAACATCCAAAATATCCTACAAAAATGTTTAGTAGTATCATTACCACCTTTTAAAAATTGTTCTTACTGCAACATAAGGACTGTAAGGGGGGAAAGGGCCATAGCTCAGTGGTAGAACATCTGCTTTGCATGCAGAAGGTCCCAGATTTTTTTCTCCCAGAATCTCCAAGTAGGGCTCGGAATGTTCCCTGTTTGAAATCTTGGAGAGTCACTGCCTGACAAACCCCAGCTAGATACTCTGTATACAGCAGCTTCCTAGGTTCCTGCGCTGACTAATGCAGCAGCTGTTCTGAAATGTTACTCAGATGTAATGTCAGGGAAATTAACTAGAGCACCGATGGTTAGATTTTCAGTCTAGCTGCTCCCCTTCAGAGGAAATTGGTGCTCCAGCACAAAAGAGGTAAAGACGAACAATGGATTTGACCATGAAAAGCAAAAAGAATGGTGCATTTTCTTGGAGAAAACAAAATAAATGTACCCTGGGAAGTCACAGTAAACCATAGTAGGTAGCAGGATTATAGAAATGTGGGACTTCTTAGAGAAGTGAAGAGCAATCAGAGAGGCCCCATAATCAAGACTGCACTTCCATCTTTTCTCTCAAGAGGCATAAAAAAAAAGTGCAGGCTATATCTGATTGGAGTAAGCCTTTCCTGATTTCATAACATCCTAAAACTTTATTCAAGGCTTTCTGGAAATGGATAATGCAAAGTGTCATGTGCTAACTGCCTTGGAATCCCTCAGTAAAAATCAACAATGAGTACGAGTAAATTGTCAGAAGGAGGGAGAGATCCCATCCTGGGGTCAACTTGAGGGTTGAAATTGAATTAAGCACTGTAATCAAGAACTCTTTCACTTTGGGGATAACCTATATTTATTAAATGGATTATCAAAAGGAAATGCTAATGACTATGTTAGAATGCCCAAAGGCACTGTGAGGGCAAGTGTTATGGAGAAACCATCCACATGCAGATAATTTCAGGAGAATACTATATCTTGACGTGCATAATAAAAATGGGCATCCTCTGAACATACTATTGCATTCATGAACTTGGTCCTGGTATTTATTAGATAATAACTTTGATGATATAGGTATATGTAGAATGTCTCAGTAATTTGCTTTAATACTTTTTATTGACATTCAACACAAATATATTTATGTATGTTAATGGAGTTTCCCCAACACTCAACTTTTATCTGATTTGTGTCATTTAATGAAACATCACATTGTTCAGCCATAGATTGTGTATATGTGTGTATCAATTAATGCCAAAAGCTCTAGATGTTTCTTATACACTACCAAAGCATATGTGGCAAAAGAGGTTTTGATCATGTTTTACTTGGGCTTACATTAATTAGGAACATAGAAAATTGCCTTATATCACATAAGACTAGTGACCCATCTAGTGTCCTATCTAGTTCAGTATTGCCTACACTGACTGGTAGTGGGTCCCCAGGATTTCAGACAGGAGACTTTCCCAGCCCTACCAGGAAATGCTGGGGATTGAATCTTGGACCTTCTGTATACAAAGCAGTTGCTCTATCACTAGGGATGGTGAAGAATTCTGCTATTTTCTGATGTGGTTGCAGATTCAAATATAAATTGAATCTATAGCAATGCATGAGGACCAGATGTTAATACTGCAAATTTAGCAGCTTTCTTTGATGCAGTTTATATATATATATAAATTATATATATATCCTGGTGAACTTTATGATCTCTTTAATGAACTGAGGCCATTTGTTTATTTATTTATTTATTATTTAATTTATATCCTGCCCTTCCTCCCAGCAGGAGCCCAGGGTGACAAACAAAAGCAGTAAAAACACTTTAAAACATCATAAAAACAGACTTTAAAATACATTTAAACAAAACAACTTTAAAAACATTCTTTAAAAAAGCTTTAAAAACATCTCTAAAAAGGGTTAAAATATATTGTTTATGAAAAAATGTTTTTAAATAACATATTAAAAGCAATTCCAACACAGATGCAGACTGGGATAGGTCTTAACTTAAAAGGCTTGTTGAAAGAGGAAAGTCTTCAATAGGCACTGAAAAGATAACAGAGATGGCACCTGCCTAATATTTAAGGGGAGCGAATTCCGAAGGGTAGGTGCTACTACACTAAGGTCCACTTCCTATGTTGTGTGGAACAGACCTCCTGATAAGATGGTATCTGCAGGAGGCCCTCACCAGAACAGCGCAGTGATCGACTGGATATATAAGGGATAAGAAGGTCTTTCAGGTATCCTGGTCCCAAGCTGTATAGAGTTTTGTATACCAGAACTAGAACCTTGAACTTGGCCCAGTAGCAAATGGGCCAATGGGCTTTATTCTACTAAAGTTAATTTCTAGGTTTTGGTTATCCAATCAATGAAATGGTGCATACATTTGCTTAACAATCAAAGCTGTTTAGAAGTCTGCTGCCTGAAGCAAAACATCTGAGCACACTGAGATGAGATGAGGAAAGGAGAGAAGGATGGAAGCAAAAAAAGTAAAAGAAATGTATCCATCTTTATCACTTTGAGGTTCATTCCTTTTTAAAAAAAGAAATACTTGCTCTACTTATGGAGAAAAACACAAACCTGGCCTGTATTTCATCACTGCATTCATTTCATCATCATATCACAGCAAAATACTGAAACAAAATTCTGTTCAGTGTATGTGAGGAGGGGAACTTTTAATGAATAACCCCAAGGACAGATGGCTACTTGATGGAGAATTACCTGGCTCATTTACTTGTGAACAAAAATAATTAGGAAACACGTGGAGAGAACATAAACAGTACTGTAAATAAATTAAGAGACCATTAAACCATTGTTACAGGAAACAAAATCCATTACTTATTTTTTAATAACTATAGCAAATTGGGACAAAAAATCCTAATTTAGTGAAGTGCAAACTGCTATGGACCAGAACATAGTACCATGGACCACAAGTGGCACAAAATACCACAGTGAATCACATCCCTATCTACTACCCCTCCCCAATTATTTTTCTGTCTCGCAGACTAGCTATCTTTCACCATACACTGAAATTATCACAACAGAAGTTTTGACATTTTTAAAAAATATTTTTATACTCCTCCAGAATTGTTAGAGAATTTCAGTCCTCCCCTGGAGAATATTTAGAAAATTGTATTCTCATTTTTTTGCCATCTGTGAATTTTGGTTGCACTGTGGAGCCAGTTTTAATATTGTTTAATATTATTTTAATATTGTTGAAGGAAGCAATGGACTTGGCTCCTTTTCCTTTCAGTCCTCTCCTCTTAGCTCATGACTTCTTTCATCCACCAATATGGATGAAAAGTTTCATTCAACACTGACCAGCTGAAATTTCTCATAACAGATTGTTCGAGGTTGGAGGGGTTACTGTTGGAGCATTTCACCTCTTCATCTAATGAATATTAGTGAAACATCCCCACCCAATTTCAGTGCCCACAAAGAGCAAGCAAAATTTGGGGAGGCTAATTTTGCTCACCCGTAGTATAAAAACCAGCATTAATCAATTAGCTTATATAGGCTGTGAGGGTGATCTGCCAGCAACATGTATCACCCCATTGCTTCATCCATCACCACATTGATTGAAAAGGTTGACTTGGCTGATCTGGATGGCTAGATGGCTACAGAGAAGTTTTTCTCCTCTCACATAAACTAGAACTCATGGACATCCAGTGCATCTGAATGCTGGAAGATTCAGGACAGACAAAAGAAAGTCTTTCACACACAGCAACAAGAGGCTGTGATGGCCACCAACTTGGATGGCTTGAACAGAGGATCAGGAAAATCCCTGAAGATTAAGGATATCAGTCTGTGTCTGTGTTACAATTGCTTAATATGTTTTTTTAATAATGTTTTTAACCCTTTTTTAAAGTTTTTTTTAAAAAAAGTTTTTAATGCTGTTTTGTTTTAATGTATTTTAAGATCTGTTTTTATGATGTTTTAAAGTGTTTTTAGCGCTTTGTTTGCCGCCCTGGGCTCCAGCTGGGAGGAAGGACAGGATAAAAATTAAATAATAAATAAATACATGGCTACTAGCCATGACGGCTACATTCTGCCTGCATAGTCAGAAGCAGTATGCTTGCGAATACCTCTTGCTGGAAACCGCGGGAAGGAAGAGTGCTCTTGTACTCAGGTTCTGCTTGTGGACTTTCCAGTTGGCCACTGTAAGAACAGGTAGCTGGACTAGATGAGCCTTTGGCCTGCTCCTGCAGGCTTTTATTCTGTTCTTATGTCCTCTTCCTCCCTTCCCACTCCATGTGCACCCCTCCCCCAAAGCTGTGTGCTTGGTGGAAGGGAAAAGTCATCTCAGACTGAAGGAATGCACACCATTCTTTGGTCAAGAGTATTCTTATATAAGACTGCCCAGTCACATTGGCCTCTAGATGGCTCACTACTAGGGATGGGGGAGGGATTTGATTAGTTCAGATATTTTGCACTTTCCATAACAATATGTGAACCAAAACACAGCCATTCTTCAAAATTTGCACTTCCCCAAATTTTGCAATGCAGTTCTCCAGGCAAGTAATGTGTACAAAAATGCATTTATTGATGAAAATAACATACAAGAATCCATTGTATCAGGAAATATTGCTTTGCAAAAAAATGTGAATATTGGGCAAAATGGCGTATAAACTTGAGTATATTAGGAGAAATTCACGCTGAAACGCTGATGAATTTTCATGCAGATCTACAAACAGATGCAGAAAGGTGAAGAACTGGACTTAAGATTGGAAGAATGAGAAACTGAGGGAAACCAATATGGACAGATGCACCCTTCACATCATAATATGATCAAAATACAATTAATAACACAATATTGTAAGAGGCATGCAGCATAAACATATTAAGCAGAGAGAGGCAAAAGCAGATTACTCAAATAATAATACTAAAGCAGTTGCTCAGAAACCCTAAAATCACATGTATGTTTGCACTCATTCATATAGGTATGTACTTTTTGAGCAACAAGGCATCTTATGTGATGTCACTGGGGTTTTTTTTCTCTTCAGAAAGAAAAGGAGTGAAAGGGAAAGAAACAAAAGCTAAAAGAAGAGAAATGCAATAGTCAGAAAACTCAGAATCACAATATATATTTTCTTTCTGTCTGTCTGTCTTCAGATGAAATCCAGCACTTTTATGTGTTTTATACCCCATTAGCACCATCTAAGGGAAGCAGAAGGGAAAATGTTTGCAGTCTGCTCACCATGGCACAATCTTTCTTCAACATTTGATCAGAATTTGGTTTAACATATTGCATTAAGGCAGATGTGTGGAACCTTTGGCCCTCCAGATGTTGCTCCCATCAGCCCCAGAGAGCATGCCTAAGGGCCAGGGATGGTGAGAGTTGTAGTTCAGCAACATCTGAAGGGCCAAAGGCTCCCCACACCTGTGTTAAGGGCTTTCCATGTTCACTCAAGCTCCACATGCTGTGCAATTACCCCTTTTAAAGGACACCCCTTTAACTGGCATGTTATGTAGGCATATCCTACGTATGTATAGATATCCTATCTTGGGTTTCAGAAAAAGTTTGAACCTCTCACAGTGGTCTACAGCTCTCCCCAAAGTTTTCTATGGCTGCACTTCCTGGCGTGTCTTTGGAGTGATGCCACATTATGGCACATCATGTCACTCCCAAGTAGGAATGGGAAAATCTGTGGATTTCAGTTTGTCTCTGTTTCTCATTTTTCTAAAGTTCAGTTCTCCATATTTCCACATCTGTTTGTGATTTTTTTAAAAAAGAAAAGGTTCTAATGGAAATTCATTAGCATTTTAGTGTGAATTTCTCCCATTATACACATTTTTATTTATAATTGAGTCAAGCATATACATTTTTTGCCCATGAATTTCCCCCTAATATATGCATTTTTATGCACACTGTACCCTAGGACATGCATTTTTGTACACATTGCAAGGCTAGAGAATTGCATTGTAAAATGTGAAGAAATAAGAATTTTGAAAGATGGTTGCATTTCAGTTCGCATATTGTTTTGGAATGTGCAAATTAGATAGCTTCTCCTTGAAATGTAACTTGAATCAATTTCTTCCCCATCCCTACTCCCAAGACATTTTTGAAAGTGTGTCTGGCAGGATGTGGCAGGAGTCTGCTTCCTGACTCCTAACAGAGCAGAGGGAGCTGTCTCAGTTGATCTACAGGTGAGGATGTATAAGCAAGCCAGCTTTCAGAGAGCGAGTGAACAATGACAGCGAAGATGGAGGGCAAACAGGAGTTTGACAAAGGAGTTCCACAGGGGAGGTCAAGGGGGAGGTCCCTTAAAAAAAACAACCAAACAAATTATTAATTCTCCTTGTGCACCACACTGCATACCAGTGGGACTATCAAGTTTACCCTGAAGTAGGACAGGACAAAGCACAGGCCACTCCAAAACAATAGTTAGAAAGAAACAAAAGGTAGAAGAGAGCATGAACGGGAAGGATTCACCAGTGGTTGTGACCTGCAAGGTGTGTGCCATGTTTGTTTTCTTGCCTGAGAACAACATGGTGTATACGTGCAACAAGTGCAAGCTCGTGGCACTGTTGGAAGAAAAGGTGAGAGGCCTGGAACGGCGGGTGACCACACTGAGGACTATAAGAGAAGATGAAGAGTTCTTAGACAGAACACTGGAACAACAGCAGCAAAGAGAGGTGGAGGTGGAAGAGCAACAGCATGTGGTAGCAGAAGAGGGGACTGCTTTGGAGAGGAGCAACGAAGTGGAAGAAACTCCATGGGAAAGGGTGACAGTTAGGAGCAGAAGAGCTAGAAGACTATATCAACTGTCTTAATGTTGTTGCTTCCTCCCTGCTAAAACAAGATCAGCATAGCACATGTCTTGTTCCTGTAGTTTTGGCTGATTACAGGTGTTGCCACCACTCACCATATGCTCAGAGACACATGTTACCAAATTCTTCCAAGCTACACAGCAAGTGGATTGGACTATGAAAGACCAACCCAAATTGTGTTTGCATTTTGACAAATTTGTAGGGCAGTACAACATCTCAGAGGGGAGGTCAGGTCTCCTGCTCCCCTGGTGCATTCACTATAGCTGCTCATTTCCCTGCTTTTGAAAGTTTGATAGAAATATTGGTTGGCTATAGGTATATTCTTAAACCACACAGGGTTTTTTTGCCTATTAGTGAATTTCTCTGCTTTTTATTCCAGGAGGTAAGAAATGGGATCCTGTGCAAGTTTACTGAGAATTGATTGACCATTTGCATGCTTATTGAGTTCAGTGGGATTTAATCCTCAGCAATCATGCTTAGGATAGGTGAAACTAACCATGGAGGGGAGGAGAAGAGAGAAGGAGGGAGAGCTGGAGTGGGCAGGGGAGGAGGAAGAAGAAAGAGGGGAGGGGAGGAAGAAGGGAGGAGGAAGGGAGAGGAGGGGGAAGGAGGGGAAGGCAGGTCTGATCATTTTCATGTTTATTGAGTTCAATGGGATTTACCCCTGTGCAATCATGGTTAGGATAGGTAAAACTGACCATGGGGGAGGAGGAGGAGGAGGAGGGGAGGGGAGAGAAAGCATGAGGAGAGGGGAGGGGAGGGAAAGGAAAGGAGGGGAGGGCAAAGGAGGGGATTGGAAGGGGAAGGGAGAGGGGCAAAGGATGGGGAGGGAAGTGGCAAAAGGGAGGTGATGGGACAAGGAGGAGGGGAGGGCAGATCTGATCATTTGCATGCTTATTGAGAAGTGGGTTTACTCCCATGCAATCATGTTTAAGATAGGAGGGAGGTGCAAAAGGAGGGAAAGAATAAGAGGAAGGGGAGAGGAGAGGAAGGGCAAGTTTGATCATTTGCATGCTTATTGAGTTCAATGGGATTTTCTCCTGTGCAATCATGCTTAAGATAGGTGAAACTGGAGGGGCAGGGAGGGGAAGAGGAGGGCAGGGAGGGAGGGAGAGGAGATTGGATGGGCAGGCACTAGGCAGAGGGGAAGCTCCTTTGCTTTTCAAAAGGAAAACATTGTGAACAATATCATTATTTGTCAGAGTTTCCCCCACCTTTTTACTCTTCAGCAGGCACATGTAGCCTCCCACCCAGTTTTAAACCAAAGCTGTCCCTGGCCACATCCACACCAGACCTTTATTTCACTTTCAACAATCATGGCTTCTCCCAAAGAATCCTGGGGAGTGTAGTTAGTGAAGGGTGCTGAGAGTTGCTAGGAGATGCCCTGTTCCACTCACACAGCTTCAATCAGAGCAGCTGACTGTTAAACCACTCTGGCCACTGGAGCTCTGCCAGGGGAAGATAAGTCTCCCCTCAGCATCCTTCACAAACTACCCAGAATTCTTTGGGGGAAGCCATGACTGTCTAAAATTAAACAAAGGTCTGGTGTGGGTGTGGTCCCCTGATTAACCAATCCAAGCAGCTGTGAGCCTGGCTTTTAGAACACTGACAGTTGGTTCTTACTGAGCATGTGTAATGTTATCATTCACTCCAATGCTAAATTACTTGTATTAATTAAAAATTGGCCAGGCATTTTTTAACTTTTAAAATGCAGAAGATGAAGGTCAGAGTATGGGGCAAGGTCAATAATAGGATTGCAGGTACTCTGTGAACATGGGTGATTTTTAATTAATGTCAACAAGTTATGAGAACTCTGACAGAAAAAAGTCCAAAAGGGGTCTGGTTTTTCTCCCTCTCTTTTTACACTTTGAACTCTCAATTCTCTCTGACTGTTTTGTGTATCACCATGAAAATTTAGAGGGTTGTTAAGCAAGCGCTTCTGAGTTCAGGAGTATGAGTTTTGTAAGGTTTTGTTTTGAAATGAGCTTATAGGAAGCATCAGAATGGCATGTGGGCTATTTTTAATTTAACTTCGCAGAATGCAAAAAAATTCATGCTGGCTATTGTATACAGCCACTCTCATGGCTGTATAATACACAGTCACACACCCGTGTCTACCCTTCATCCAGACAAACACAGGGGATTATCAGAGTTCAGTGAAGATGCGCCTGTAAAGAGTGTAGCCTGGAGAGAATTCCAAAGAGCAGATTGAGAGACCTGGAGATCCACCTTACCCAGTACTGCCTTAAACTGTACCTCGCCCTCATTGTCTCTATGCATCTTGAGTACGAACGGTCATGGGATCCACTAAATTCAACACTGAAGCAGGATTGCCCACAGTTCACATGTTTGCGATCACTAGTGGAGCGATCCTGAATATCCTGAATGCTGCGATCATCCAGAGCTGTTCCTGACACCATTTTTTAAATTAAAATACCTGCATAGAATATAACATCAGCTTGTCCTTTGCTTTGCTGCTTGCTAACAGTTATCTCTGCTTTACTAAAGTGAATCTCACTTGCCTGTTCTTTGCTTTCTTCTGGGGAGGTGAGGGTGCAATTGGGTGGATGGAAGAAAAGAGGGGGGAGAGAGAGAGAGAGAGAGAGAGAGAGAGAGAATGTCATTGCAAATAAAAGATATGCAGAGGGAAAGGGGGTTTGACTTCTGTTTTGCTCAAGAGAGAGTCTGGGAAAACATTTGGGACTCACTCATATTGCTCTTTTAAAGGCTGGTTCATTCCTCCTATAGGGTCAGGACTGCCACCAGACCGCAGTGGGCCCTCGAAGGCAGCAATGCCACAGCGCTATTGCCACCGCTGCAGCCAGGGGCTTAAATAGGTCCAGCTGCATCAGAGTGCTAGCGTGCTGTGTGCACATGCCTGCCATCACCCAAGATGGTAAACATTCATTCACAGTGCACTGACGCAACAACACAGGAAGCGGCAAAGGGGGGAGAAAGGAGTATGGGAGAATGGAGTATGGCATGCCTACTCAGAAGCACATGCCACTGAGTTCAATGGAACTAACTTCCAAGTAAGTGTGCATAGCTTTGTTTTTAAAAAAGCCCACATAGAAAATAAGGTTAAGTGAAACTGATGACTCAAGAGGCAGCCACCCCATCCACATGCCTGGTGGTTTCTCTCTCTCTCTCTCTCTCTCTGCCACCCTCCCCAACACTGGAGTAAAACAAAATCCAAACGGGGAGGGAGCAAAGGAGAGATTAGGCAGAGAAGAGGCAGCTACCATCGCCCCTCGCCCAGTTTCTCTCTCTCTCTTTCTTTCCTCTGCTGCTGCTGCTACTGGGTCCAAGCATTTTTTCCTGCTGGGGGCGGGAACAAACCAGTAAAAGGAGGACATAGAGATAAACACAAAAACATGAAACAGCTGCCCGTCATTTCTATGGAATGAGAGAGAAACGGCCCCAGTAAGCGAACGCCAACCCTAATCTTAAACTGCATAAGCAACCTTTGTGGGCAAGAGACAGTCAAGGCCCCACCACAGCCGGGTGAAAATGAGCCAGACAGAGATATAATATAATTGAAATGACTATCTTCACAGGGATTATGTCTAGCCCAGTTTATTAACACACCACAGGGAAGCTAGAGAGAAGGATCGCCTGCTGTGTCATCCTAGAAGAGCAGGCTCATCAACCATTGCCAACTTCCTCACATTATTATATCAAGGACAAGTGCAAGAATGGAGGCTGAAATTATCTTCCGTTTGCATGCCGCTACAGTCAGGCCTGCTGCTCTTTCTGAATAAAGATGCAGGCAGAAAAGAAGAAAGGCAAAAGAAGGAGAAGAGATGGCAGCAACAGAAGTGTAAAAAGGTCCTTCCAGGCCAGTGTTTATTGTCCACTTAATTCACTGTTGCAAGGAATTCAAGCATTTCCTTTGGGTAGAACATTCACGATGTGAATATTTGTGCTGTGCTGTTCTAAACTTTAACAATACAGTTCCTTCAACCAATTTCAGGGAATGGGTGGAGGTGAATACAGGAATACCCCGCATTAACGTACGCAATGGACCCAGAGCGAGTATGTAAACCGAAAATGTACTTAAAGTGAAGCACTACCTTTTTTCACTTATCAATGCAAGTACTGCACTGCAACCGTCATATATGGGCATAACTGATGTAAATAACGCATTTATAACTAAAATAAACACAGGAGGCCTTATTTTAACAGTACGTCCTGTATGCAAGTTTGTAGTTGGAAACTGATCGGGCAGTGGCGTCATGCCGTTAAGTGTCCATTCTTGCGAAGCGAGCGTACGTAGACAGGGGAATGGGGCTACTGTAAATATGTCCGTACTCTCGAGTGTCCGTAACGTGAAGGTCCGTATAGCAGAGTATTCCTGTAGGGAGGTTTGATTCAGTTTGCACTGAAACTTTCAGTTTGCCCTTTCAGAAACGCAGCCATTCTTCCAAATTTGCACTTATCTGAATTTTGCAATGAAGTTTTCCAGCAAAACAATGTTTACCAAAATGAATAAATCAGGGAAAGTGTGTATAAAAATAATATATTAGTGAAAACAATGTACATTACATCTGCCTTATATTAGGGGAAATTGCCTGCTTGCAAAAAAAGTGTGCATTAGTCAAACCTTGCATACAAAAATATGCTTATTTGGAGAAATCCACACTAAAATGCTGATGAATTTCCATGAGTATTTTTTTTAAATGCTGTAGAAATATGGAGAACTTCATTTGTTATTGGAACAATGAAAATCTGAGAGAACCAAAACTGTCAGACTCTTCCATCCCTAGGGGTGAACTGAAGATGCCTCCAAAGTGTGGGGTGGGGTGGGGGTTGGGGAGCAAAACAGGGGGGGAGCTGTAGAGCATAGAGATTGTTCTTCCCCTATTAACTGAGTGAGGTGAGTGAGGGGTCTTTTTGCAGTTCAAACATTTTTTTACATGTCCACCACTCCCTTGCAGGAGCACAGAGGTTTTTGCAAACAGGCTTCCAGCCTAGCAGCAGATCCCTACACAGTCCTGCCACTTTGCTTGGTCACATGGGCATTCTGGCGAGTGCTGCCAGGTGGGAAGACTGTGTGCAAAGAGCCCCACAGTAGTGCAAGTGCATATGCTGTGTTTTTAAAATCCTGGAACTGCAAAAAAGAGACTCCTTGCCTACCACATTCAGTTAATGAAGTAAGTGCAACTCTCTAACCCGTGGAAATTTCTTCCAAGGTTTTACCCCACACCCCCTCATTAGCTACTCACCACATAAAATGTCATTGGGGGGAGAGCAGCTGTGCAGAGAGACAAAAGGAAGAGACTGTACAGAAGCAGAAAGAGAAGGAGCTTTGCCATATCATTTGTCCAGTTCTCACCTGAGGCCTGGGGAAAACAGGCGATTTTGGGGGGAGTGGTGCCCTCTGTCTCAATGTGTAAAAAGGGGGGATTAGATATTTAGGGCAGAGGTGTCCTCTGCCTCATGGGATTTAGGAGAGACAGAGATGAGGAGGAGCCAAGGGCTTACTGATGAGATTATTCTGGGCCAGAGGGTCCAAGTGGCAAGCCAGAGCAAAGAGAGGGAGGAGAAGGAAGAAAAGGGGGAGGAGATCATAAGATGCAGAAAGCCTTTTGAGAACAACAGTGGCATATCTAGCTTATTTGACACCCAGAGCAGATCATTTTTTAACATCCCCTCCTCTATACGACAATAAGGCAAAGAGAACTACGTGTGGGAGCTTGCCAAACAAATCCTCCCTTCCCCTCCAGGCCAGAGTTAATGTAAGAAGAGCTCTGCTGGATCTGGTCAAAGACCTACCTAGTCAAATATTCTATTTTCACAGGCCAACCAGATGGATCATAGGAAGCCTGCAAGCATAACCTGAAAGGTTACCAAATGCACCCTTCCAGGACTGCCCCTGTCAAGCCCCATGCATTTCCCATTTCTTGCACACTCCCTCCCCAAATTGTCCGGAAAATACACCTCACTCACCTGCTTCCCTACTCAGTGGAGCTTCCACTCACTCGAGCATCCCATAAGGGCCTCAGACCAGACCGTCCCACCCTCAAGAGGGGTCACCTCGCACATGGTACAGCAAAGCCGAGCATTACGCCTTAGGGCAAGGACCACTTACCTCATCCTCCTCGTCTTCTCTTCCAGTTCTTCAGCCTTGCCCATGCCAGTCTTGGGCAACAGCAGATCCTTGGGGGAAAGGGGCGTTGTGGCAGCCATAACTGCAATGGGGAGAAAGGGGACATTGAGACAGGAAGCTGGCAATGGAGAAGCCATTGCCGGAAGTGAAGGGAGGGAAGGAAGGTGAAATCATGGTGGCTGTGCTCTTGCAGTGACCTTGAATGGACAGGAGGTAATGCAAAATCGGTGGCTTTCGGCAGGTTTGTTGATAAAAGGCTCATTGAGCAAAGGCAACACCAAACTGCAACTGTGGCAGCTAGTCCTCTGAGGTGACTATTATTTATAATTTATTTACAGAATGTTGCAGCGTGTCCTCACCTTCCTAGCAGGAATTCTCCTGCTTAGGGAACTAGCAAGACAGCTCAGCCCTGCCCAACTCCAGTCTGATATAATGATATTTTATGTAAATAATTGTCCACCAACGAATAAGTCCATTTTAATAAAATCGAAACATCTGCAAAAGGTACCGTTTAGGCAACTACTAAATTGTACCACTGATGTAACATTTTATTTTCTTGATTCATTCTTTAGTTTTAAAAGAAACAAATATTATTGTTGTTTTTAAATTCTCTACAGACAATGCACCCCCTTATTGCCTGCACCCGGGGAGCACCGCTCCCACTGCTCTGCCCTTGGTACTCCACTGGAGAGCAACAGTCATATATGCCAAATTGTTGGGCCTCTGGCTGTCTCCAGCAGAGCAGAGTTTCTGAGGCTCCAACTTGGATCCCCCAAAGGATCACTCCCAAGTGTCACTTTTCCTTTCGTAGCCATCTGAAGGCAGTCCCTTTTGAGGCATCAGCACTTCACTTCTGCCCCCCCCCAAAAAAAAACCTGTTCTGGACCCCAGTGTCATCAGTCTTGATTTCTAATCACTGGCTGGCTGGGTGATCTTTTCCTTTAACCCTTGTGAGGAGGGGTTAAAATGGTGAAAGAGAAAGATCTTATATATATATAAAGATATTTATATATAAATAGAAAGAAAGTTTCTCTTATGGACAATGCATGTTCACAAAACATTCCAAAACCCCTTAAACGGAAAGTGTTTTTGATCCTAGAAGAGCTTAAGGTAACCAGTGCTAGCTCCAGATCTGAGGAGATCTAAGATAACTATTCTTGGATGAGCTTTATACTATGTCAGTGGGCCCTGGTCAGTTTTTAACTGTAATTTCCATTTAATTTCCCACAATTTCCCATGACATAACATTGATTTAGGGCATTGTGGGAAGTTAAAATGGGACCATAACTCAGTGGTAAAGCATCTTCGGGGTCTGCAGAAGACCCTTGCTTCAACCCCTGGCATCTCTGGGTAGGGCTAGGAGACAACACTATCTGAAGTCCTGGGGAGCTTCTGCCAGTCAGTGCGGATGATGGTGAGCTAGATGTTCCACCTGGCATGTTCCACCAGGGCATAATTAGGCTAATAATGGTACCCTAAGATGTTGGCAGGTACACAAGGATGCCGTGTGAAGATACTGGGTGTGAAATCAAGTCAGAAACCTTGCTAGAGAAGATTGTGGCATACCAGGATGCAAAATAAAATGGATCAGTTGTCCCTAAAGATGGTGCATCCACAAGAACAAGCTGGTCTATTGAGCTTTCTTCCCCATTCTGTGCAATACATTTGATTATGACACAAATATCTTGCGCAACATGTCACCACTTTCTTTGAACATTTTTTTCCCCATGACGACAGTTGGAAATCTTGTTGCTTTATTTGAGATACTTATCTGTAACATTAAAGAAGCAGTTTTCACTTGAGGAAACAAAAACTGCAGCTATTCACGGCATTCCCCAGCAATGAACCTTTCCACAGAGAGCCGGTTCCATCATTTCCCAGTTCTGTTCAATAGCTTATCTCCATTTAATTTAATTAATCACAAAAGCATGATCTCATAGGGCTATAGAGTCAGAGAGGAAAAGGGGGAGAAGCAGGTTTTTTTAAAAAAGGCAAAAGTATAGAAATATAAACACCTGAATTTTTTTTTAAATGAAATTCATTTTAAGAGTCATTGTTGTTGGTTCCTCCCATCTTTTCCCTGATAATACTTTCCACTTTTAAATCATAATATGTCATCTGGATGAGCACCTTATCACTACCCAACAGGGGAATTCAGTGTTTGTGTTTGGATTTGCATTTATATGGCATTTTCATACACTGTATCTCAAATAACTGACAGAGCAATGAATCACAGGCCTGTGGAGTGGTGACTGCATGCATCATGGTGACGGTTATGCCATTCAGCAGTAGCCTCTCACAGGCGGTACAGCTGGGAATGTTTGGGGTACTAATTAATCTTTGCCAACAATTAAATTGCAGAAAAGAGGTTTTCGCCCAGAAAGGATTGCTCTTTGAAGGAGAGCACACAAGCTGTAACTAGAGATGCTTGAGGAATTTGATCTTTGCAAATCCCACCATTAACGAACCTGATCCACACCTCTCAGACTCATGCTCAGGATGGAACTTACCTGTTCACCAGCTTTCACATGTCCCAAATGTTGTGATGCAGTTTTGGGTGCAAATGAATAAATATCAAAAGGAGTTTTTAAATGCATATTTTTAGAAATGCATGTGACAAAAATACATTCATAAGGCCTATTCAAAACACATAGTTAAATGACATTCTTTTGTGCAGATGAAAGAAAAAGAAGACATATTACTGCAGAAAAGGGATGGAATGGCCTTATGAGTGAACACATTGAAGTGACATGGACAAGAAACAGTCTGATTGATTCTTTCCTCGCTGTAACTCTTAATGGATTCTTTGCTAGTGGCAGCAGTGGGAAAGCATTTTTTTAAAAAAAAAACCTTAAAAGTTTTAAAAAATAACTAAATCACACAAAAATAGTTGGAACAACAGGATGTCAGAGAATTCCCCTAACATATGCATTTTTATAAAGACTGTTTGGTTGGCGAACTGCATTGCAAAACCCTAATAAGTATGAATTTCGAAGGATGGTTGGGTTTCAGTTCTCATCCAGTTCTTAGAAATGAGAGCAAAAATTGCTGGTGTTTGCTTACTCATTCCATATCCAGAACAGAAATCGATTCAGTAAATATGACTGGTAGTCACTGCTGTCTTTTCAGTCTGCCAATGATATCTAATTGATAGGTCTGTGCACCAGATTTGGCAAAAGCCCAAGGTGAATTGGGTCAATTTGGGGGGATCCAGGCTTCGGACAAATTGGGTGGTGACAACCTCACATTGCTCCAGGTTGGGTTGGGCCACCCAGATCAATCCAGGGCTGTCAGGGGGTTGGGGCACTAGGCATGAAGAAGAGGCAAGCAGCCACAGCCTGTTCCCTGATAGATGCTGCTTTACAAATGCCTTCTCTGCAGGGAGGGTGCTTGCAAAGCAGCCCCCAGAAAGACCAGTGAGCAGAGGATTAATTTTGCTGACTACAGGGTGCTCCTTCATAAGTACCCTTCCTGCTGGGATGGCAGTTATGGAGCACCGTCTAACAAGATTAAACCCTCCTAGGCCACATTCACACTGTGCACTTATTCCACTATTATTCCACTTTAAACAGTCATGGCTTCCCCCAAAGATTCCTGGGAAGTGAAGTTTATGAAGGGTGCTAAGAGTTGTGAGGAGACTGCTATTCTCGTCACAGATCTAGAATTCCCTGAGTGGCTTAACACTCAATCCCTTTTCCCAGGAAACTCTGGGAACTGCAGGTCTGCAAGAAGAATAGGGGTCTCCTAATAACTCTCAGCACCCTTCACACACTACACTTCCCAGGATTCTTTGAGAGAAGCCATGACTGTTTAAAGTGGAATAATAGTGGAATAAGTGCACAGTGTGAATGTGGCCCTGCCCTTGGTTGGGGGTGGATGGCGTTCCTGTTTAAGGGGCGTTTTTTGTCTCCACCACTAATTAAACAGAAGACTCAAGAAGGATCTCGAAGCTTAGCAGTTGTGCCACGTGAGATCATTGCGCCAATTAGGAGGGGGTTTGAGCAGTGTATATAAGGCTGCTCCTTCCCCTTAGAGTTTGCCTTTTTTGCCTCGCGGCTCCTTTTGCGCGTTTCTGCTTTCAAGGGCTCCGCCTGCGTCTATTGGTGGTCGTTTCCATCCCTTACTTGCTGGTTTGTTTGTCCCTGCTGCCTGCTCCCGTCCTGTGCTTCTATCCATTCATTTCATTTGGCTCGAATTCCCGCAGATCAGCTGGGCTGCGGGCGTCCGCCCACGCGCCCGACGGCTTTCTGCCGGCTCGCCGGCTGTTGCTCCTTTCTTGTGTTTTCGGCGCTTTAAAGCGTCTGTTGTTGTTATCTGATTTCAGTGGCGACGTTCATCGTTGTTCCTCCCTTAGCCTTGTTCCTATCAGTTTGATTCTGTTGGTTCCCTTCCCCCCCCTTTATTTCCTGTTTGCCTTATTATTGTTGAAGCCAGTTTTTAGCATTTTTCTTCTTTGTTGTTTAATTCCCCCCCTTTTTCATATAGTTACATTGATGTATGAATTGCTTGCTCTTATATATTTATAAATTTTAATTGTTGAAGGTATTGTTTTAATTTCATAATTTAAGTTTAGGTTTGGTAATTTAATTCCCTTGCCACATATTTTCCACCCTCTCCCTCTTTTTTATTCCTGAGACCCAACCCCTCCCCTCTCCCCCTTCCAATAATAATAATAATAATAATAATAATAATAATAATAATAATAATAATAATAATAATAATAATAATAATAATAATAATAATAATAATAATAATAATAATAAAGAGGGGCATTGATTTCGTTTTTCTCTGTTCATCTTTCCAAATTTTGATATTCTTTCTTGCTTCCTGTTCTAGATTAATTTCTAAATCGAATTGCAGTTTTGAATTGTGAATTTTTCTTGTTTTTATATCATTGTTGCTTTTGCTGTTGCTAATTCTGGTGGTGTAGTTTAAATATGCCACCCAGGAAGGTCCAAGAGAAAAAGGGTGTTCGCGTCGTCAAGCAGGCTTCTAAGCGCCCTCCAGCTCAACAGCACCAGTCTTCAGATGACGACGACGATTTGGGAACCATTCGAGCTTTGGTGGCTAGGGTGGATGCTCTGGAGAGGGAACACACGCAGCCGCAGGATCCTGGGGCGGGTCCAAGTTCCGCCCCTTCAGGTAAGAAATCTGCTCGCTTGGCAGCCAAGAGTTCTAAGTCGAGTCTTCTTGCCGATTTGGTTTCCAGGATTGGTGTTCTGGAGGCTGCAGCACCCGTTCAGGAGCCCACTGTTCTGATGCCCCCAGTGGGATCGTCTGCCTTTCCACCTGTGATCTCCCCAGTCCCAGTCACTGCTGGGCTGAATCCTGGCCAGCTTCAGTCTCATTCGCCTGCTGTCCCGCCTGTACCAGCTGACGCTTTGGGGTGCGTGGCACCACCTATTGTGGCCTCTCCATCTGCGTATGCAGGTGATCATATCGCACCACATGCTTCCGTTACACAGATACAGGCTCCAGGTGTTTTTGCTATAGACCCACCCGCAGGGGGTTCTCAGCTGCCAGGGGGTGTTTCACAACCTTTGGTGTTTATGGGGGGGGTGTTAGTACCGCAGCAACCTCAGCTTCCCTGGCCGGCTGCAGCTGTGACTCCATGGCAGCCATCTGTGGCTCCCCCTAGTCCATCTCCTGCTTTTTTGCCTCTTCCTCAGGGTGTTTACCCGCAAGGTGACACCTCTCTCCCGTTGGGTGACCATTTATTGGCATCAACGAAGAAGCGGATCTGGCGTGGAGAGTACATTGACTTGTTTACTCTCCTTTTTCGGGAGAATGAGATAAAACCTAAGGAAAGTCAGGATTCAAAGGAGCGGGAGGCAGCCACGAAAAAGAGGGTTAATCGCATATGGCCTAATTGGCTGAACACATATACAATTTATATGGGAGTTATAACACAGGCTTATCCATCTAGGGCCGTGTCCATGATAAAATATCAGGACATCATTCATCGGGCCTTTCGCGAATTCTCTGGAACTGCTTGGTTGCGGTACGATGAGAATTTTAGGCAAAGGGTGGCGTTGGATCCCACCCTTCGTTGGGACATGTAGCATGCATGCCTGTGGCTGCGCTCCATGACCCCTGCTAGGCCCACTCCTGGCGATAGAGTCGATAGTGGCCACATCTTGGCTCGTGCGCAGGCTTCCATCTTTGGCTCCAGCCAAGGCAGGCAGTGGGTTCAATCCCAGCAAGTCTGCTGGACGTTTAATAGCACCGGCCAATGCCTCCGGCGTCCGTGTCGGTTCCGGCACACCTGCGGACTGTGTGGTGGTACCCACCCCAGTTCCTCCTGCCAGTGGGCCCGGCAGACTCGCCAGGGTGCAGGGGAACAGCAACATTCTAAACGTGGCTCTGGCAACAGCGACGGTACATCGCAAAGCCAGTAGCCCTATTAAATTGATCCCTCTTGCTGGCTTATTAGAAGTTTACCCCAATAGGCGTGCCACTTGTTTCTTGCTGAGGGGTTTTACGGATGGCTTCCGCATCCCTTTTGAGGGTCTCAGGGTAGCTACTTCCTCCGCCAATCAGCCCTCTCTTAGGACAATGGTCCCGGTAGTGTTGGCAAAACTCAATAAGGAGATAAATGCTGGCTGCATTTCAGGCCCCTTTCCCTCTCCTCCATTGGAAAATTTGAGAATTTCTCCTTTAGGTATTGTCCCTAAGAAGCAGCCAGGTGAATATCGCCTTATCCATAATTTGTCATTCCCTAAAGGCGCTTCTGTTAATGATGGCATTTCTCCAATTTATGCATCGGTCAGATATACATCTTTCGATGAGGCAGTGAGGGTAGTCCGTAGGGCCGGTAGGGGTGCCTTAATGGCGAAGTGTGATATAAAATCTGCTTTTTGTCTCCTCCCGGTACATCCTGATGATGTTGATTTATTAGGTTTCAAATTTCAAGGCAAGTTCTATGTCGATAGGGCCATGCCGATGGGATGTTCAGTGTCTTGTGCTGCTTTCGAAGCATTTAGCACTTTCCTAGAGTGGGCATCGCGACGGAGGACTTCGTCCTCCTTCTCAGTCCACTATCTGGATGATTTTTTGTTTGTAGGGAAGGCGGGGTCTCCCCATTGCCTCCATTTGATGCAATCCTTTGCAGCTCTAACCACTGAATTGGGGGTCCCTTTAGCTCCTGAAAAGTCTGAGGGCCCTACGACTTCACTCACCTTTTTAGGTATTCAATTAGATACGGTGGCTCAGTCTTCCTGTTTGCCCCGGGACAAGTTGCTTGCCTTGCGGCAACATCTTCATTCCGCAATTGTATTGAGAAAAATCACATTGGTTCAGCTGCAGGAACTTGTAGGCCATTTAGTTTTTGCCTCTAAAGTCATTTCCCCTGGTCGTGCATTTCTCAGACGTCTCTGTGATGCCATGAAAGGAGTTCGCTCTCACTTCCATTTCATTAGGGTCACTGCTGGGATGAGGGCAGATTTGAATATGTGGCTGGAATTTTTGGAAGATTTTAATGGTCTCTCCTTTTGGCGCGAGGAGTTACTTCTAGAAGCCGAATTGCAGGTACATTCCGATGCTGCTGGGGGCTTAGGTTTCGGTGTAATCTTCAGATCCCAATGGTGCACTGAAAGGTGGCCTTCCAAGTGGCAGGCCTCCGGCATTACTGCAGATATGACATTTTTGGATTTTTTTCCAATCATGGTAGCGGTTCATATCTAGTCTTTGGCGTTCCAAAACCAACGTTTTTGGTGTGACAATTTGTCCACAGTGTGCGTTATCAATGCTCAGACTTCAAAATCTCCTCGCGTTATGTGCCTGGTGCATGCATTCATCTTGCAATGTTTGCGGTTTAATATCCTATTCATTGCTCGGCATGTGCCAGGTTTGCAGAACTGTGTTGCTGATGCTCTTTCCCGCTTACAGATGGCGCTCTTTCGGGAGCTTGCACCTGGAGCAGCTCTGGATCCAGTTCCGGTCCCACCTTTCCTATGGAACCTTGGCAATTAGAAGTTGGGGCCGCTATTGCTACTGCCCTTGCACCCAGTACTCAAAAAGCATATGAGCGTTCTTTTGCGAAGTTCCAGGCTTTCCGAATCAATGTTGATCTGCCTATGGCATGGCCCATTCCTGTGTCTCATTTATTGCAGTTTATGTTATATTTAAAAGGGCAAAATAATTCTGTCTCAACTATCGCTGGACACCTCTCTGCGCTGGCCTTTATTTCCAAGGCACGGGGACTGCCAGATCATTCTGTAGATTTTAGGGTCAGAAAGGTCCTTGAGGGTTGGTCGCGTTCCGCTCCCAGGCCCGCTGACCGGAGGAGGCCAATCACACCCAATGTTCTCCTCCAGATCTTGGCATTGTTTCATTCTCTATGCTCATCTCAGTATGAGTTGCACCTGTTTGCCGCAGTAACTCTGACGATGTTCTATGGTGCTTTCCGTCCTAGTGAAGTATTAGTCCCCTCCAAGCACGATGTGTCCTATCGGGCCTTATGCTTTTGCGATTGCACACTAGGTGCTGATTTGGTGAGGTTTTCCCTAAGAGTCTCTAAGACTGATCAGAAGGGCCGTGGCACCATTGTTTCTTTATGCAGTTGCCAGGTCCCTGAACTATGTCCTGTGTCTGCAATGAATCAATTCCTGTCTATAAGGCCGTTGGGCCAGCATTACCTATTTATACATGCGGATGGTTCTGCCCTGACTCAGTTCCAATTTTGGGCCGTTGTTCGGCGGGCCTTGTTGGCCAGTGGTCGCGATGCTGGAGTCTATGGGCTGCATTCATTTTGGATTGGTGCGGCCACGGCCGCAGCCCTGGCGGGCATGTGCGTTAGCGATATCCAGGCAATTGGTAGGTGGCGTTCTTCCGCTTTCCAGTCCTATGTTCGGTATTAATGCTATGTATTTTACTTTTGTTTTTTCTTTAGGTGTACTAAGTCTTCCAGTCCCCGTGAGGATCGTCCTGTGTGGCCATTCCATCTTGTTTTGGGCTCACCGGAGGGCCTCTTGTCTGTTGCCGGGACTCAGCTGCAGCTTTCTGCCTCAGCTTCAGTTAGTTGGGAGGCTCGAAGCGGCATGTTATGGGATGTGTTGCTGCCATTGGTGTGCCAAATTATGTCTTCGGCTAGCCAGCCTCATGTTTTGTTAATACATTTGGGGGAGAATGACTTAGTGCATCGACCTGGTATGGATTTGCTGCTCAAGGTTACTCGTGATCTCACGTGGCTCAGTCATTCCTATCCTAAGCTCATATTGGTGTGGTCTGATATGCTTGTGAGATGTGTGTGGAGAGTTGCGTTTCACCCAAATAGGATTGATAGGTCCCGGAAATGAGTAAATAGGAAAGTTAGGGATTTGGTTTTGTCCCTTGGTGGGGCTTTCATGTCTCACGATAGGATTAAGTTCCATTCCCCACACTTGTTTCGAGATGACGGGGTTCATCTTTCAGAGCAGGGGTGTGATTTATTCCTGGAGGATCTCAGGTGGGGCCTCGGCGGTTTGTTTTCTTCTTTGGGTTGAGGGGACCAAGCTTCAGCTGATCCCCTCTTGTGGCATGGAATTCGGGCAGGTGAGGTATATTGGGGTTAAACTGAGGCAGTTAAGGCATTCAGGTAAAGGGCACTCCATAGGGAACCATTAGGGCTTAATGCCTGCTGGGGATCTGGGGAGTGTCCTTGTGGGACCAGCTTGCGCATCATGGTGAACGCCTCTATGGCGGGGCCATGGTGCAGAGGTTGGAACCACAGCTGACTCCAACAGCAAGGAGGGAGGATTTAACCCACATCCTTGATTCTGGAGTTACAGTTTGAGGAGAATTATTTGCCTTTAGAAGGCGAGGGAGTATTCCCTCACAGTTAGGTTTGCCTCAACTGCCCGAAGTATTTTAGATTCGAAGAATTGGCTGATTTGCATTTGATGTAGTATGTTATATTTAATAAATATAACATTATTCCACTTTTGCGTCACGAGTCTTCTTTGGTGTGGGGGCAAATGGAATATCCCCCCTCCCAACTGTACATTTATTTAGGGGTTTAGGAATTAGGAATTCTCATCATATAATGCATCTTTGTGTGTTGTTTTCACTCATATATTCATTTTTATGCACACTTTCCCCTAACATGCATTTTTGTAAAGACTCTTCAGTTGGCTAACTGCATTGCAAAGCTCTAATAAGTGTGAATTTTGAAGGATGGCTATGTTTTGGTTCTCAGATTGTTTCAGAAAGTGTGAATTTGGTAGATTTGACTTGAAATGCAAATGGGATCAATTGTCTCACCCATCCCTAGGTGATACCAACTAAAGAAGAAAACTTTTTTTTCAGCTGCCCTAACCCTCCAAGGCCTTCCAAGCAAACAAAACCACCATGGAATCACAACCAAATAGGACAAAAGCAAAAAAGGGAAAGGGGGGAAAAAACATCCTGCACATGTCAGGCCCTTTGAGTTGTTGCAAATTCTCGGATAACCCCCTACCCCAATCCACCTTTCAAACAAGTTGAGAGAATGGTTGCACAGCCCCAAGGAAATTAGGCCGTTAAGCACTGTGTGCAGCAGGATGTCACTAGCTAGCGTTCAACAGGATTAAATGAGTCCTGTTGCAGTTATTAAGTGCCTACTGAACTCTAACTCCGTATGCAGGGCCAGGAGGTTTCTGCATCACCCGAAGGGTACAATGTAACAATGGTTACTGAGATGAATAATTAGCAGCATGTTCAGTAAACAGCCCTTTTGCTCCTTTCACCTCCCAAACTTCCTTGTCACTGGCTGCTTGCTCAGTAGCCCCATTAGTGATGCTTGACTAATAATTGGTCCAGCTGTGATCGCAGCCCAGAACAGGTCAGCTAATATTCTGGGTCTTGCATTCTTCTGGCACACTGGATGTTTGGATCATGCCGGGGGAATGCCGTTGGTTCCATGTGGATTACCAACACACAAATTAAAGGTGCTTGGATGGAAAACAAACTGATCTGTCAAAATAAATCTCTTTGTGCTAATGCGCTAGCATTTCCCACTTCTTCATTTCTGCCAATTAAAATTATTTCTTTTATGGGTTCATCGGCAGAAAAATCCCACAGTCCCCAGGATGTCAGCTTGTGGGTTGGTTCTGAGACAGAGGCAATTCCTCAAGAAATCCCCATCCAACACAATCCAATAAGCCTTGTCAAAGTCCAGCTAATCAAAAACTCTGGCCTTAATCACATCAGTTGCTTCAGCTTCCATCAGACAGATATCCATCTGGGGACTTCATGCTAAATTCAATATAACCCAGCATTCAAATGACCCACATCGCTGTTCTTTCCTTTGTAAAGATGCCGAGTTCGGCTTCATCATTAATGTAAAACAGCGCTATGATTTGGAGCAAAATGTTTCAAAAGGCATACATATGTCTTGTGATTTGTCTGAATTCAAATCAATTCTTCGAGCTAAAATAAAAGTGAACTTGGGTAGAGAGTCAAGAGGCCAATATTTAGGCCAAATCAATGTTTATGTCTCCCCAATGTAAGTGTTCAAGTTTCTCCAAAGGTTAACTGACAAAATGTAAACAGATGAATGATAAGGTACTTTTTAAAAGAAATATTAATGGTTCCCTGAATGAAAACTCCTGGTTGGATCTGCCTGGATTTTGGAAGGCCAACCCATCAACTCTGGAGAGACTTTTTTGCCTGCAAATTTCATTGCTTGTCTGAAAAGGGGAGGAAAGCCATTTATAGATTCCCTATTATAGTCAATCAGGCTGAAACAGTTTTGATTTAACGGATCTGATTCAGGCCTGAATAAAAGGTCGGTCATGTATGCACCAGACCCAATTTTTCCAAATGCACTTTTGTGTATGTTCATCCACACATGAGCACTCTCAATTGAATTCTTTTTCAGTCAGTTGTATTCTACATGGAAATTAATTAATCTAGGTCAATCATGCCCATTAACATAAGTGGGTCTCCTCTGAGTAGGACTAGCACTGAATACCACACAATCCACATTAGTAGGCATTGCTTGATAGGCTGTATTTGAAATGTGTGTCCATTCCACACAATTACTATTTCTCCACTCTTCCTAAGTTCTGGAAAACCAAGGGCTATTCTGGGCATGCACAGAGATTTTATTAATATTATAGAGATACAAGTTTTCCAATTTACTAGACTTGCTCAAAAAGTTTTTTTTAAGCATGTGTTGAGCCCAGCCCCCCCAGGAGTGCCTCACTAATGGAACAGGGGGGTGATAGATGGTACCCAGCAAAATGTTACTACATACATTTAAAAAAGAAACCAATAACCATCCACACAATGCACTTCAGTACATTCACAGTTGGAAAACATGTAATTTTATATTGGATTTTCCTCTCTTAACACATTATCTACAGATCAAGAAAAGCTGAATTAAGGGGGGAGGGGAGTGCAGACTGCCACATGAATGAGGACAACATCATGTGGGCGGCACAAAAAAACATGCACCCTTGGAATGCATTACATTCACTTTAAACCACTGTGTGCATGGAGCCACTGAACTGGAACAACACAGAGAAGATTCAGAACAGATTGGGCTGCTGCCTAATGCCTCAAATACAAAGCATATCTTGTGGTCGCTATGTGGCCCGAACATTTAGCCGTTCACACAGTTTGCATATCTTATAAAGGAAAATTTGGTACAGCAGGGGTTCTGAAACTGTGGTCCATGGACCACCAGCGGTCTGCGAGTTTCACCTAGGTGGTCTGTGGCATGCCTGTGAAGATTTACCATTTGAATTCTATGGGATCTCCTAATACCATTCCCACCCACCTAATCCCCTCTACTCTCCCCCTCCCCCTCTTCCAACCAGTCTTCCCACTTCCTCTTCCAACCATTCGCTGACAAATCCCACACAACAGTGTGTTATAGAAGAGACAGCGGAATAGGGGCAACCCTACTTTCCATGATCGTGTTGATTTGCCTGCTCCCACTAATCCTACTGTACTCCAGGAGAAGCCCCCTTTCTTCCAAACACAACCCCTAAACATTTATTCCATTTATACAGAGATTTGTATCCTGCCTTTCTTGTGCCTTTGCTCAGGAGAAGGGCCATAGCTCAGCAGCAGAGCATCTGCTTTGAATGCAGAAGATCTCAGGTTCAGTCCCTGGCACCTCCAGACTGGGTCTGAAACCTGGGGCAGCTGCATCCAGTAATGAGCTAGATGGGCCAATGCTTTGTTTCTGTATATGGTAGTTTCCTATGTTCCTTTATACCCATTATTTTAACCCATTAGACGAACGCAATAAGCCCCATGTCTGAAAGCAGCCTATGCATTCCGTACTGTTTGGATAAGACTAGAGATGGTTCAAAATCCATCGTCCACATTTCTCCTCAGACGTTGGAGTCCCAAATAACTAGATCACATTTCTGAAGTGTCAGCTGTGCTTTAGCAACATGGGGAGCTGCCTTATACAGAGTCAAACCATTGCACCATCTAGTTCAATAACGTCTACACTGACTGGCAGTGGCTCTCCAGGATTGTAGACAAAGAGCCACGCCAGTGATTGAACCTGGGACCTTCTGTGTACAAAGCAGGTGTTCTACTACTGAGCTAATCCTTTCCCCTAAACTGCGCAGATCTATTTTTTTAAAACAAATCCTTGCTGTATGCAGCTTTCATTTCATTCAGTTCCTTCATGTATTTTCCCTGCCTATGCTACTAAGTATTCAAGGTCAACAGAAATTGCCACCCCTTCTGCACAACTCTCATCACACCCCATTTTGCCATCTGCTTGCAACAAAGGTATAGATTGTTTGATCCCAGCGATGAGTGCCTGCTTCTCTATTTCCTTCCCCATCAGCAGTGTCTAATTGTGTATGGTGGGGAGAAAGAAACCATGTGAATCCATTTCCCAGTCTACAGGCTGCCAAAGGTGATCTGCTGAACCCAGAAGCTAAAGAAAGATTTTTCTGTGTACTTTCCCACATTTGTTTCCTTCCTTTGCTGCTCCCAAAGGCTGCACAGTCTTGAATGTGAGATAATCCGCGGATCAATGAGGGCAGATGTAAAACTCTTGCTAAGCCATGTTATCCCAGCTGGGGGTAAATTCACTTGCCTGTATGTAAAACTTCCTAATTGGAGATGTCAAGTCTCTGTAAAAACGGTTAGAAATCGAGGGTGAGCTCTGCAAAATATGAAAATAAGAAAGGAGGTTCTTCCCAAACTAAGGCTACATCAGCCCTACACATTTAAAGCAGTATGACACCACTTTAACAGTTGTGACTTCCTCAAGGAATCCTGGGAACTGTAGTTTGTGAAGGGTGCTGACAGTTGTTTGGAAACCCCGATTCCCCTCACAGAGCTACAATTCCCAGAGTTCCCTGGAAAGAGGGACTGAGTGTTAAGCCACTCTGTGTAATAATGCTAAAATCTGTAACTTAAGCATATTTGCTACTGGAGACCTGTGTTCATCAACTCTATATTTAAAACACTTGCCCAAACATTTTTATGACAGTTGTCACCAACTTTTTCAGGCCCATGAGGCAAATTTGGAGTTTTGAGTGAGTACTGTGGGTACTACCATCTCTGGTCACCTTTCTCCCCATCCACCCAAATCAGTGCTCCTCCCTTTTCCAGAGAGACAGAAAGAGAGAAAGCATACACACGCCATTCACTTTTCCAAGGGATTTCACTAAAGCGGGACCCAGAAGAATATATCTGAGCTTTGAAAAGCACATAGAGCTGAAAGAGGAAGTGAGAAAGAGTGTCATTCTCCCAACTTCCTCCGTCATCTCTATGTACTTTCCAAGGGAGGCAAAACGTAACCAGCCTCATGACCAAGGGGACAGACAGTACAGGGCTCAGATGTTTTATAGATACAATGTGAAGGCCTCAAAGATGCCATTGAACCCACGGGTGCCATGTTCGCAAGCCCTACTGTATATTCATATCTTCATTTCTGGTCATGTTGTGAGTCCCTAACTGCTTTTAGCAATGATCCTATTTCAAACATCTCTAATTTCAGTGTTATTCCCATAATTCTTGTCTCCATAATTTTGTGTCCCCTTGATTTTTCCCTATAATTAATCAGAATATTATTCTATATATGGATCTGTGCATGTTATTCCAGCCCAACACCATTCCCTTCCCCAGACCACACACTTTCTAGTGTACACTTATCTTCTGGCTTAACAAGAAAGCATTCTTCTCCCCTGGCCTGTCTATAAAACTTAGTGCATACTTTTGATGTGCTTTCAGTTCAATGGTGGCAAGGAGAAGGGTGCCCTAGTAAGCATAATCGGACTCCATTCCCTTCAAAAGAGTAGGCCAGGGATGTTGCCCATGCTTGAGAGAACTCGGCAAATGGCTGTTTCTTTACAAAGACACGGACTACTGCAAGCCATAACTATTGATTTATTTTAGGGCCTGGGCTAGCTACGACTGATGACAGGCAATATCTTTTGCATGTCAGCCTTTCCTTTCACCTTTGTTCTTGCATATGGCAAGGTAAATGAGTGTGACCTGTAAACATGTGGAATTGCTATCCTGTTCCACAAATTTTGGATGCTATGAAAGAAGAGTCCTGTAATTCCCCACTGCAGACATTCTTCTATTGCGGAGATATCATGTTTTCCCAATACCCACATCTCAGTCTTCTGTCACTGGGAAAATGCAGGTAGTAACTTAGCGATGTCACTAGTGTCATGTGACCCAGCCTGTCCCTTAAGTCTATGCCAGAGGTTCCCAAACTGTGGTCTGTGGACCACCAGGGGCCTGTGAGCTTCATTCAGGCAGTCCACAGCATGTCTGCATTAAATATTGATCCTAATCTTTAACTGTATTTTTATAGCTTCTCTTTTTTTCCTTTTATTGTATTTCAGTTTGAATTCTATGGAATGCAAATTGTAATATGTGATGCCCCTGTTATATTTGTACAGTATTTATGGTAAGTGTCGGTTTTGTAGGGTACATGTGGTAAGTAGAGTGAGTGAGAGGGGGAAGTACATGGGTTGAGGAATGCTGAGTTGTGATTGGCTGAGCATCTGGGTGACTGAAGGTATAAATGAGAGAATGACAGTTGGAGAGGATTGTTGGTTCTGGGTTTTGGAGGGGTGGATTTGTGTTTAGGCGGGTAGTGAGGCAGGTTTTAGGACTAAGAGACATATAAAGAGAAAACTATTATATGTAACCACACACATGTTGACTGAACTTAAAGTAGTCTTGTTTATTCCTTGTGTTAATAAATAAATAGTTTTGGTTTAACAACACGTCTGATCCTTGCCTGGGATACTACAGACCTGAAGGGTGCGCAGAGCAAATACCAAAGCTGGGAACAGTGTCAATGGTGGCAGCGGTGAAGGGATAGTGTAACCGCAGCAGGTATCCAAAGCAACCCAGGGCTGTAATCTTTAAAGGCAGAAAGATACAGGGGGGTTGTGGCCTGTAAGTGCACCCAGACACTAGGTAGCAATCTGTGGAGGAGACTCAGTCACAGTCTCAGGGCAGTATTGCATTACAGAGTGTCAGGTGGTGGCGCCTAGTAGTGGGATCTTGAGACCTGTGCTGGGGCCAGTGTGAGAGATCTATTACGAGACCAGACCCAGAGTAGGGGTCTGACATAATACAATAAAAGACAATATAAGAAATAAAAGAACCAATAAAACACCATCTAGTACAGTGAATTACAACTGTTACAACATGCAAAAAGCTTTCAGTGGTCCGCCAAGACCCTCTGTGAATTTCACATGGTCTGTGGGGAAAATGTTTGGGAGCCACTGGTCTATACCTTTCTCTTAATGTTTCAATTTTCCCTTTTTTTAAAAAAAAGTGTGATTCCCAAGCATGGAAGTCCTTGTGTCATTTTTGAGAATTTTAAACCTTTTTTTTAAAAAAAATGGATGTAAGATGATGATGATGATGATGATTTTATCCATTTATATCCCACCTTTTTCCTAGAACTAAGACTCATGGTGGCTTACAAAAATTAAAACAAAGTTAAAAACAGAAGAGTAACACATACAGAAAATTATAATTAAAATGTAATTAAACTCTCTAGAGAATTAAAACCATTTGAAAGACAGTGATTAAAAAAACACAAAATAAATTTAAAATATCAGTAAAACAGCACCCTATTAATAGCCCATGCAGTCAGTTCCAAAAGCCTGTTGGAATATAAAAGTTTTCCCTGCCGGTGGAAGGAAAAGCAGTCTAACCTCCTTAGGAAAGGAGTTTCAGAATCTGGGGGCAGTCACCAAGAAGGCCTCTCTCGTGTTCCCACCAGACATGCCTATGAAGGTGGTGGGACCAAGAGGCGGGTCTCCCCCATTGATCTCAGAGCTCAGAGAGCCTCATATGGGAAATTATGGTCCTTCAGAAATAAGACTAAAGAATTCAGTGGCTATTTCTTATTGGCAGCTAGACTAATTATTACAAGGTTTTGAAAATTCCTGGGAAATGCCATGATGGAATGTCGTTACAGCACAGTTTGGTTTCTGGCCATGTCAGAAAAGTTAACCCAAAAGCCCTCTTTAAAAGTTTGCCCAAAAAAGCAAAGACAAGACATGTTTTATCCAGTCTGGTTTGACTTGAATAAATATGTACATGAAGGAGTGGAAGGCCCAGACACAACAGCAAGATATGCAACTCCTAATATCAAATTGACTGGATATTTCAGGCCAATAAGACAATATCTTTGGAACTCTGCCACACTATTAGAACCCTGTTAAAAGAAACCTAACAATTAGACAATAATTGTTGTGATTTTTCTTTTGTCTTTTATATTATTTTGTCATAAATTTTGGGGCACTGACTGTGATTTGTGATATGATGAGTTGCACTTTCGACACCAGCCAGGCTTTTTCTTCCTCTTGTGGCTTCCTTTTTGACAACCTGTTTCTTTATGATCAATCAATCAATTTCCATATGGGCATGGTGCTCCCACAGAATGCACTATTTATCCCAAGCTGTAGTTCACAGTTGGGAATCCTGCATCCCCCCAATATCATTTTATGTGCCCTCCATTACTTTCTGAAGCTCAGCAATTCTTCTGTCGTAGAGTTCCTTCCTTCCTTTCCGTGTGTTCCCTCCTTATTTTTCCTGTGTTTTAAAAGTGTTCTCTGCCTTTCTCCTTCCTATCTTTCTTAAGAACAATCAGATAGGGTAGTATTTGATTTGATTTTAAAAACAGTTGGTTGGTTTTTACTTTTTATCTGGTTGAATAGCGTGCAGGAAAGATGATTTTCCTCTAGCTGTCTGAGAACAAATTGGTAGGCTTCTCCCATGTGTATCTACCACACTAAAATCAGAAAGGAATTCCTTCCACTTGCTTTTCTGAACAGTGCTCTGTTTGCCTGTGATCCCAAAAAAGCAACCCTCTGTATACTGATTTGAGAGAAAACCCATAGGACTGGGAATTCTAATCAGAGATAGTGAAAATTGCAGCAGAATGGCCTTTAGTTTAGGTCATTTAATCCTGAGGACTTTTGTCTCTGGCTCTGCCTATCATCAGCTCTCTTTCCACAACTGGTATGTGGTCCTCAACATACTTATTACCCAAAAAGATATGTGGCCCTCAAGAGAAAAAAAATGCTATGGACCCTTCCTCATTCTGAACCATTATTGTAGCATTTTTTTTAGGAAACCACACTCTGAGTTGGGAAAGGTGAATTTCATTCCCTCCTCATCTCATGTAATGCAACCATTTACTAATCCAGGGATGGGGAACCTCAGGCCCAGAAGCCAAATGTGGCCCTTCAATACTCTCCGTCTGGCCCTCAAGACTCTCCTCAGACCACATCCGTCACCAGCCCTGATTTGCACCCTCTTTGAGAGTTCTTGCCTGGCTGGGATGTGTCTTGAACTCTGACAATGCCACTTCCTTGCCTGGATGGAGGAAAGAGTGGGATGTGTGAGCATGAAGAAAGTAGCTTACTGTACAAAGGTTAAAAAATGCATGTATGCATTCATTGCTTTGCTCGCTTTTGCCTCTAGCCTGCATGTGGCCCCTGGAAGGTTGCCCAGAAGGAAATGTGGCCCTTGGACTGAGAAAGGTTTCCCATCCTGCACTATGTATGCACTGGTGGCTCCAATGTCAGTGGAGTCCACTTTGGCTTTTCCTCTGAATTTTCAAGGAGCTGCCCAAGGTGCTGAAACCTAATATGTTTCAGCACATTGGACAGCTCCTTGAAATTGGGATTAGAATCCAGGGTGGATTCCAGTGGGACAGCTCCTTGGAAGTTTGGACAAAAACCCAGAGTGGATTCCACTGCCACACTGACATTGTAATCACCAGCCACCACCTTGTGCTCAAATAACTTTTTGTAAAAAATTCCCTGTACACGGAAGCATCTGCCAGTGCTGATTTTTTTCTCCCCTAAGAGAATATCATTCCCCCATCTGGCTCTGAAAAGGGAGGAGTGGGTGGAAGTTGTATAAGATCCTTCCTGCCCACCTCCTCTTCCTTCCTCTTCAGACAATGTGGCACCCAGCCGGCCCTCCTGGTGTGCAGTGTGAGATTAGCTGGTCACCAGATTTGGGGCCAAGTAGGAATTTTTGATGTGCTTCTGTGTTTGGCTGGCAAAAGGGATTTTTTCCACACTATAGTGCAATTAGCAGTGGGTGCTGGGTAATTAAGTTGATTGGATTTTGGTCACTTGGCAGGTGTGGTCAGGAAAGGGAAGAGGTAAACAAATGGTAAGTACCCTGAGGCACTTTTCAGGTGGTCAGTGATGCTGGACATTTCCACACTGGGCTGTATAGCCTGTGGGGCAGGGTATGGATCACTTTTGAGGTTTAGAAGTTTATAAGTTCTTAAATTCATATGTTCTTAAGTTCTTGAGTTGTCATTAATAAAGGTGGCCCTAGTTAAAACCCATATCTTGTGCCTTGCCTCTTTATTTCTGGTCTCCTAAAGCAAAAGGCAATTACTAGCAAGAAACAGGCAGTTTTCCCAATGAAATAAGCAAAAATATGTTTCACCGCCACGTTACAAATTGTTTTAAAATAAAACATCACTTAAAATGTCACTAGTGTCAATTACACCAATTTATTTTTAATGACTGCAAATGTAAATTGTTAATGATCAGAAATAAAAAAAATAGCATGATCATAAACATAGTTATCAACCGTTCCCAACTGTTAGGGAGAAAGTTGTAATCCAAATCAAGTGGAAACCAATATCATAAACCTCTCACCATTCTATTTAATTCTGCTCAGTCAAAGTGGTCATTTGTATCAAAGGCCAGTAATGGAATATGGAAGTGAGCAAATTGAAATGGAAAAGGATTAAATAAGAGTGCCAAAGGTGACTGTGGATATAGCAAGATTTACATGTGAGCAAAGATTGCAAAAGCTTATTTAGCTTATAAAGATGTAGATGGATGCCTTTTATCAATGGTATTTAACATGAGAAAGAGAACTGGGGACAAGAAACTCTTATCATGGAAAATACAGAATGCTTATGCAGGTAATTTTAAAAAGAAGAAACTAGGGAGCCTAGCCAGCTCAATTTTTAAATTTTATTTCTTCGACTGTGTTAAACAACCTCAGGTCAGGCCATCTTACCTTCTCATGGGCTTAGCTGAGATTGGTTTGTTGAATCCAGAAGGTATCAGAACCAGTTTATATATTACATGGAAATATAGAAAGCGGAAGCATAAGTGACTCCCAGTTCCCATCGCCATCCCCATTTCTACTCAATACATCCGCAAGATACAATTAAAGCATTATGATAACACTTTAAACAGTCAAGGGTTCCCCCAGAGAATCCTGGCAACTGTAGTTTGTGAAGGGTGCTGAGAGATGTTAGGAGACCCTGTCCCCCTCACAGAGCTACAATTCCCAGAGTTCCCTGGGAAGAGGGATTGATACTGTAGTGGTGTTAGCATCATTGGAGTAGCAGTGTAGTAGTAGTGATGTTATAGGTGTTGTAGTAATAGGTGGCAGGCAGCAGTAACAGGACTATTCCAGGCTGGGAGGTGAATACCATCTTTAGCCTCCCCAGCACTTCTTTACTGTACCTGTTCGTGTTCCTGCACCTAGAGAACTGCAGCCTGTTGAGGAGCCAGAAGGTTGAGCCAGCTATCCTGGCCCTGGAGGGCAATGGTCATGCAGAATGAACCTCCTGATAAGGATGGTATCTGCAGGAGGCCCTCATCTGCAGAGTGCAGTGATTGACTGGAGATGTAAGTATGCCCCCGTCCCCCATGTGTCACCAAAGTTCCCCCTCCCCAGGTCGCCAAAGATATCCCCTACATAGGTTGCCAAAGGTCCCCCCTCCTCCCCACAGGTCACCAAAGGTCCCCCTTCCCCACATGGGTTGCCAGACCCCCTTCCCCCCACTGGTCACTGAAGCTTCCACTTGACTTTTTGACACACGCACATACACACCTCCATCTAGGCAAGCAAGAGGCATTATCACAATTCAAGGACTCATTCCAGCTAAACACAGCAGAGTACGATGGTGAGGAGTGTGGCCTGAGGAGTCAGCCTGGCAAGGGATGAGTTCTGAGGGGCAGACAGAAGGGCCTGGAGGGCTGCCTTTGGCCTCTGGTCCTGAGGCTCCCCACCAATGTTTTAAAGAGTTAATAAAAACAGATAGGGCTATGCAACCTCCCCCCCTCCCACTTCATTTCAGGACCCTCTTTGGTGCTTTGTATAGACCCCCTATTCACTTTGGATTGCTTCAGTGGAGGTTGCTTCAGCCCCCAAATCCAAAGCAATATTTGGAAAAGTGAAACTTCAGTCCTCCCATTGACTTGCATTGGGAAACTAAAATGGCCATTGCACTTTTCATACGGATGCATGAAGCCTGCAGGCATGGCAGCTCCCCACGAGGAGATTAACCCTGCAAAATTTCAGGCAGATCCAGGAGTGTTTTCTTCTGTTCTGTTTTATTTCATTTCATTTCAAAATGTCCATAACTAACAAAACACTATGGCCAAAATTGGGGGGGAGGGGGTGTGACACTGCCTGGGTAACCATTCTCACTGAAGTTTAATAGAATAAGTAACTAAGACACAGCCAAGAGATGCAAAAACAATTATATAAGAGAAAAGCCGATCCAAAATCAAGAAGAGACAAGCTGCATCAAAATGCCACCAACAGACTCTTGGGTAAAATTCCACGAACTAGCCAAAGAGTGAGGGGGGGAGGCACTAGGGAAATGGTTCTATAGAATCAAAATCCCTCCTTCCAAGCACTCTGACTGGAGTGTGTTGGGTGAGAGTCTAGCCCTGGACTGGAAGATAGATCTCTCAAAGAGCAAACTGCAGCTCTCCGCCTTCCCTCCTACTGTGGCCAGCCTGGTGTTTTCTTGATTGGTGAGGTTAACATCCTTGTCACTTTGGAGATGAGCCATCTGGCTTAGATCACATTTTTAAAATTTTGAGTATCTCTGAATAGCTTACGGGGATGCACTTCACTTTGGATCCCTTCAGGGACCTCATTCTATAGAGGCCTCGCTTTGGTCCGAATGCACCTGCCTCACTTTGGTATTCAGGATTCAGGTGAAATGGTTATACCGCCCTAGAAATGGTCAGAGAGCTTCCCAGTCAGGTCAGGGAGTGCTTGATCTGATAAGCTGAGGGATTTCACAGCCCCCAAAGTACTTGGGAGTATCCCTTCAGCTGTGTCCCTCGGCTACTTCCCCAAAACTTTTTCAGCTGGTGGGGTATATTGCAGCCTCCACCGCTCCATTGGAGCTGTGATTAGTGCCCTGGACTAAGCAAAGGAATGTATGCAATTGACAAAAAGAAGAAGAAGAAGCTCTCCCTCAATGAATATGCGAAGTTTGGAATTAAAAGCCACAAAATTCAGCTCAGTTCTGCTAGGAAATATTTTCCATTCCTGAATAAGAGTATGTCTGTGTCCTCTCTCCCTCTCCCTCCCACCCTCCCTCTCTCTCTCTCTCTCTCTCTCTCTCTCACACACACACACACACACACACACATACACACACAGAGAGAGAGAGAGCTTCTCCATTGTGTGTGTGGGAACATATTCACATCAACATCTATTTGGAACTTCTCTCATGCAAATTATAGCCTTATTGATGCATCCAGCAGATGATCTCCCTCTTTTTTTTATGACTGCTCAGTTTCAAAAGGCTTGTTCCTCAAGCAGAAGAAATCAGCATGAATATTCAATGGAGATAGATGGTGAGTGCTGGGAACCATCTGCTTTTCTGACCAGTGGCTCGAGAAGGTGCATAGGTCATCACTCACAAGAACCTCAATTAAATATGAACATCACGCTCCTGGGCTTCAGAGTTGGCAAGCAGCCTCCTTTAATAGAAATGTGAATTGCTGTGCATTGTCATAGGGAGGCTTTTGTAATTAGCTGCTTAGCAGGAAGGCACGAATATTATTGTGGAAAGCTGTGTAAATAGCATTCATATTTGGAAAAATGTTCTGAAAGAGCTCTTAAAATATGTAATAAAGAAGCTGGATACTTACTTCTGTTTCTGATTATTATGGGTTTGAGCATGGAAAAAGGCCCCCTTGATCTTCCCATTCACATTCATGCTCATCATAAGTGAATGTGTGTTGTTAGATCTGTTATATCCCATTCAGACAGACAGGTGGTGGTCTGGCATGTGTGAGGCAGTCCACAGTGATGGAGATTCAGTGGAACGGGATTGTCCAAATGGGCTCTGATAGACTTCACAGTCACCGTGCTTTAAATAAGGTACAAAAATCCATCCCATAGAGGAATCACAATGGTAGTGGAACCCATCATAAAATGAACCCACCAATAAAAACTTAGTTTAATTTCATTCTTCTCATCAAATGATTCTAAGACAAGACATCATGTACAAGGAATACAGTTAAGCTTCCCAGGGAGCATGACTACATAGGAGATGCCATGTTTTTATGGGTTTCCAGGCCATTCCAGGCATTGGTTGTCCATCCATTGTGAGCCCTGGAGAAGAGAGTTCTGGTGCTTCCAGCAGAATATTTTGCTTGTGTACTGCTTTTCTGCCAACAGACAGTGGGACCAAAAGAGAGAGGTCTCCATCTCCTCCAATAACAGTGGCTGCTGGTACTACTGCTTGCTGCCACAATCCAGTGGCAAGCAGAAGACTGCAGCTCTGCTGACTTTTGTAGCCTTCTGCCTATATTGAAGCATGTCCTCACAGCTTCATGAAAATGGTGGCATCAATCTGGAAATTAGAGGACTCAGCTCCATACCAATTGCTTTCTGTGCTTCTCATCCATCCCTTTGGCACAAACCAAGGAGTGAAAGGCCAAGTACATGAGTGATAAATGCTACTTCTCCAGAACTTGGATTAGCTTTGTTCCATTAATTTCAGTGGGTCTACTCAGAGTTTCCTTTAGTTGGATACAACCCAAGTGTGCCTTTCTCACCCATTTGGGAGGAATGAGGACACCACAAGGGAGGTAACATGGCTAAGCGGTCTAAGGTGCTGGATTAAGACTCCAGTCTGTTCAGGACTGGGGATTTGAATCCCACTACTGCCAACTGCCATTGGGAAAGGCCCGTAGCTTGGTGACAGAATATCTGCCTTGCAAGCAGAAGGTCCTAGGTTCAATCCCCAGCCTCTCCTGGTAGACAATACTGAGCTGAAAACCTGGAGAGCCACTGCCAATCATTGTAGACAATATTGAGCTGGATAGACCAAGGGTCTGACTCAAAAGAAGGCAGCTTCCTGTGTTCCTGTAACAGCTTTGAGGGTCCCCATACAGGGATGCTCACATCTGTGGCTATTGAAAAAAAACCGTGCCTCCTGGTTATACTCTTGCCCACCAGTGGAAGTAGAGGGAAAGGGTTCCATTGCACAAATGGAAGTCAACTCAGGTGAGGTTGAATACAGCCCATTTATTTTTAAAAAATGAATACTTGTGAAAGTGACACAGACTGCATTGTCCTTCCCTAACTGCAACATTCCTTTGCGTCTGTAGAAACTGATGTGCATTAATCACCCTCGAATCTTGCTGCTAAATTTTACTAAGTCCCTAAAAAAAAAAAAAAGCAAGCTTGCGGAATAACTTGTGTTTGTTCGTTTTGTTGCTAAATTAAAAAAAAATCATAGCAGAAACAAATGCAAGGCATTCCAAGCCAATATTTCTCAGTCTGAATGAGGAAAAGAAACCTACCCTAACCTTGCACTCTTTCATCTTGAAGCAAAATCTTTTCTGTGTTCCATAAGATGTCGGTTGAAATTAGCTTTGACCTACAGAGGAGCCTCATTATAGCAGGCAGGAGAAAAATGCTGCCGTGGCAAAAAAAAAAAAAAAAATCATGGGGTGGGGAGAGGAAGAAGCTCTCAAATATATTTGAAGAAAGTGGCTGAACATAAGAGAAAATTGCAGTTTGGAGAGATTGTTCCATTCACATTCCTCCTAGCCTGCAGTTCCTGCAGATTTTAATTAGATATCCATCATTCTCATTATCACTGCTGTAATTACAGGGAGCTGCGAAGTGTTGGATGGGACTCTTTGTTGTTTGATGTCTAACTTGGGAGAAGACGAAAAGAAACATATAATAATATAAGATGCCTTAACAATTCAGCATTTGCTGCCCTGTACTTAAAGAACCAATTCTTCTACAAGATTTGAGATTATTATGTACTAGATGCAACCCAGAAAAAAGGTGAGCAGGTCAAGTTTCTGGGCGGACTCAAAAGAGAAGCTATAGTACTTTCATGCCTCTAGCACCTGTGGCCCTCCGGATGTTGTTGAACTACAGCTCCCATCATCCCTGACCACTGGCCATTCTACATGGGGATGAAAGGAGTTGGTAGCCAATAAAATCTAGAGGGCCCCATAGATTTCCTGTCCTTGCTCTACTGTTTTGATTCTTCCCCCCCCCTCTGGATATTAGGGGTGTTTGGTTTCACATGTTACATTCAACAAGCACACAATCGGTGTGCCTGCAGACACAAATAGCTGAGCTGTACATTTGTACAGTTATTTCCCATGTAGTGTCTACCAAGTATACAGTGTGGGTATCTGTAGCGTACATAGCAGCCGAGGTGTACAAATCAACAGTTATACACTGTTTCGCCTTGTATGTGTTCAGGGTAACATGTAAACAAGCCAGATGACCCACAGTTTGTTCTTTCCAATCATAGGCCTCTCTCCTTCTGCTTCTGATTTTTCTTTGTTCACCTCCCTTCTCATCTCTTCATTGTTGAAGAATTTGAAAGAAAAAAACCACACCCAATGAAATGTAAGATTCTTGTTTGAAACAACATACCAACCATTTAGAGGCATTCCCCTCCATGCAGTTATAATCATGTGCTAAGAAAGAGCAGAGCCTGTTGGCCATGCCTCCATCAGGTCCCCCACCAACCCCTTGCCATCCATGCATTGGGGGCATACGTAAATGGAAACCCACTGTTGGGGAACAGCCAAAGCTCAGTGGTAGAGAATATGCCTTGCATGCAGAAGGTTCCAGGTTCAATCCCCGGCATATCCATGGAGGTCTGGGAAGGTCCTCTGTCTGAAATCCTGGAGAGCTGCTGCCAGTCAAGGTAGACAAGGCCAAAGATTCAACATGGGGAAGGAAATTGCCCTTAGGGCCAGCCCCGGAAGCACCTAACCAACCAGATGTAATTCTGCAAGAAGAGCCCATGGTGCCAGTACCATTCCAGCCTAAGGATGTCACATTGCCCTCCTCTAGCAGAGGATTCCATGTCAAAGGTCATAGTGCAGGGATGGGGAACTAGTGGCCCTCTAGATATTTTTTTACTTCAAATCCCAGAAGCCCTTGTAGGCAAGGCCAATGGTCATGGATGATGGAAGTTGTAATCCAACAACATCTGGAGAGCCACAGGTTCTCCATCCCTGCCTTAGGACAACCAGTCTCCCCTGCTCCATTAGAGTCAATGTTTGCTAACACAGAAGGGGCCCCTTAAAGTGAAAAAGGCTCATCTCAGCAAAGACAAATGTAACTATTGAGACAGAGTTGCAGCAATTATTTAAGGCTCAGTCTGAGTACTGCTGAAGCAACATCTGAACTCTGCTCTCATGAAGTCTCCACAGGGCTCTGCACAGAGCTGTCCAGGGTAACCTTGTCTGGCCCCTACTGAGGTCAGTGCTCACAAAAGAACAGTGTTTACTTTTGGCTGACCCTTTGCCACCTGGCAGCAAGTGCGTGTGACCCTCTTGCCATCTCACACATGTACACAGAGGCACACAGCAGATCAGGTGCCTGGGGCATTGCCTCCTCTCTGCTCACTGAGTGATTGATCTGATGCCTTGGAGAGGAAGTAATCAGCAAGCTGAGCTCTGCCTACCCCAGTGCTGTGTGAGTAAATTAAGCCTCCCCCCAACCACCCCTTCAGATTTGCCAGCTTTAGCATAGGCAGTGGGGCTGGGGGGAATGGTGGTGCCGGCAAGTGTAGCTGAAGCACTTTGGGCAGCTCCTAGAAAGTTAAAACCTGGAGCAGATTCCACTGCCTCACTGACATGGAGACACCAGTTGCCACTGCTTACAAATATACAAAGAGCGCAACTAAAGGAAAAAAGCAGATCTGCTTGCCTGCATCAGATTCCCAAAGAGAATCCCTGCCCCTCTACAGTGGTGCCATCAGGACAGGGCTTTGGAGAAGAAGCCCTGAATAAGCAGGAGGGCCCTCAAATGAAGCAGGGCTGACCTACCACTTTTTAAGGCAAGTGGAGTAATGCATATTACCATCTATAGAGAGGGGCCCCCACAAGACCATTTGGAGCCAGTGAAGCAATACACATTACGATCTAAAGTGAGGAGGAGCCCATCAGACCATTTAAAGTAAGTGAAGTGATACACATTTCCACCTAAAGAGCCCCCACCCACCCACCCTATGATCATTAAATCTAGAGTCTAAAACTACTGACTGCACCACTGCCCCCACAAGGTGCCTTCAGTTTCCAGCCAATTCACATTACCATGTTTTGCATGATCTTTTTCTTCTTTCCCTGTACTGAGCAATCAGGTTCCCCATCGCTTTCACTCTTCCTGTAGTAGAGACTGATAAAATCATAGGGTTGTCACCAACTAAATTTTACTCTGAGTAGACACATTGAAATTAATGGACCTAAGGTAGTCATGTGCATTAATTTCAGTTGGTCTGCTCAGAGTAAGACTAGTATTGAATGCAATCTTCTGTCCAATACCTGAATGCCAGCTCCAAAAGGAGAACTGTGAGAATACGTTGTGCACGACGCTTTGCACATTAGGTTGCGTTGTGGATTTCTTTATCTGAAAGGTTTTCATTACATTTTTCACCCCAGCTTTTGATCAAATGATCTCCAAAGTAGTTAACATCAGATTAAAACAATGTAAGAACTGTGTGCATCCCAATGTCAACCCATAAAGCAATCTTAAACTGCGTCAAATCACAGGATCATTTAGTCCTGGCCTGCCTACTCCAACTGGTCTTAGTTGTTCAAAGTTTCAGACAGAAAGGGATCTGCAGCAGCCTTCATAACATTTAAGTGGAGCTGTCAGAAAGTGAACCTGCATGCGAAGTAGGAATGGGGGAGAAATTTGATTCAGTTTGCCTTTAAAGCTGAATCTATCAAATTTGCACTTCCCAAACCAACATTAGAACCAAAACACAGCCATCCTCTGAAATTTGAACTTATCCAGTTTTTGTGATGCAGTTCACCAACCAAATAATGCTGATAAAAATGCATATATTAGGAGGAAATGTGCATTAAAATGATTATATTCAAAAAATAGCATGTACAAATGCATTATATTAAGATAAATTGCTTATAAAAGTGTGTACATTAATCAAAACTGCATACAAAAATGTGTTTATTAGGAGAAATTTGTACTAAAATGCTGGAGAATTTTCATGAGGATTAAAAAATAAGAAAGTCACAACTTGCTGCAGAAGTGTGGAGGATTGAATTTAAGACTGGAAAAATGAAAAACTGAGAGAACTGAACCCGACAGGTCCCTCCATTCCTAATGTAAAACATTTCTCTCCAAATACATGTGACCTTAACGTCATGATTAAATGTAAATGTACTGCCTTCAAGTTGACCCGACTTATGGCGACCCTATGAATAGGGTTTTCATGGTAAATGGTATTCAGTGGTGGTTTACCATTGCCTTCCTCTGAGGCTGAGGGGCAGTGACTGGCCCCAGGTCACCCAGTGAGCTTCATGGCTGTGTGGGGATTCGAACCCTGGTCTCCCAGGTTGTAGTCCAACACTCTAACCACTACACCACACTGGCTCTCAACATCATGATTAGCAATCATTTTTCAAAACAAACAAAATACCAGGCATAGGAAGGGGGAGAATTCAATTCCATTTGCATATAAAGGCAAACTTTCTTAAGCTACACTTTCTGAAACAATGTGTAAACTTTGAAATCCGCACTCCTCCAGATTGTGCAGTGCAATTCTCCAGCCAAGTAAAGGATATAGATTGGGGGGGGGGAATGAATAACAGAAAAACTGAAACTGACAGATTCGCCAATCCCTAGAGGAATATTATCAAGACTGCAGCATCTGAGGAGGGCAGGTTTAAGCCTATAATCTCAGTGAAATCTCTGTCCCATGCCCCAATTTGCATTAAGAAAAATACTTCAGTTGGTGCCGGTGGAATCCTTCCCTTCACTGCAATCTTAATAACAATCTCACACGCAGAGGGATACACACCGTTCCTGGTGTTTCACTTTTCAAAACGCATGGTGTTATTGTTAACCACGTCACTAATGTTGCATGCAGTTAGCTCCTCATACTGAGAGACAGTATTTCCAGTAAAACGTTTTTTGGCAGGGTTTATTGATGACAGTCACCCCCTGAGCTCCCTGGCTACGTAGGAATTTAAAGTGCCATGTTGCATGTGTTTCACATCCAGAACTCCATACAATGGACCACATTTCTGAGTTGAGTTTGGTAGACACTGGCTAAAGAGAACCAGGTGCATGGAAACAGAGAAGCAGATAAACAAAACCCAAAACCATCTTAAGTGTGATTTGTGCCTCTTCTCTGGTCCACCCTACTGGGAACAATTAGGAGTTGTCATATTCCTAAGAGCTTTCATTGCTTGTGGCCTTTGAGCAATCTGTGCTTTGGGAGATACTCATTGAAAAGCCAGAGATGGTCATGAAATAAAATGTAGGTTGAGCTCACAAGTTCTGTGTCACCTCTGAAAAATCCCAGCTCTACCGTTTTGTAGCTGTGATTTTAAAATGTGCCCTGGTTTACCATTTGAAATCCATGCTCTCCATGTGTGACAAAAAAAAATAATGCTATGGATTGTATCCAAAGTTAGTCATACTCAGAGAAGACCAGTGGTGGCTGGTGCCCATTGGAGCTGGTGGGGTAGAAGGCAGAGGGCCCAACAGCAGGTGTAACCAGTGCCAATGAGAAGCAGAGCCAACCAATTCTAGCTTTGTCTTCATCCTTCGCCCTGCTGAGTTCTATAAGGCCAACAATGAGATAAAGGTGAAGAATTTCAGGCTGTGCTACCTCCCTGATCTGGTTTTAAGTAAGTAGGTAGGGAAGTGAGGGCTGGCTGAGAGCAGACTGAGGATGGTGAAGTGCCCCAGTAGCCCTAATGAACCAGCCCCCTCTGGGGGAGACCCATTGAAATGAATGGGCATAATTTAGGTCCCTTAATTTCAATGGATCTACTCTAACATAGTTGAATACAATCCTATGTAAGAACAACGTATCGCAATGTTTGAATGCTTAATCTGCATTCAAACTACAGATGGAAGAGGGAATTTGCTTGGATTGTACTTCCCAAACCAACACATGGACTGAAACACAGCTATTATTTGGAATTCACATTTCTCCGAATGTTGTGATGCAATTGCCCAATAACAGCAACAAAGGTACGAACAAGTGTATATTTGGGGAAAGTGTGCACAGAAAGGGTATACTAGTGAAAATACTATACAAAAATGCATTCCATTACACAAAATTGCTTGCAAACATGAGTATATATCAAGCAACAATGCATCGAAAAATGTGTATAAAAATGTGTACAATGTGCATATTAGGGGAAATGCATTTGAATACGTGTGTGCATTTTCGTGTAGACTTTTAAACAAAGCATTGTAAACGGATGTGTATGGCAAACAGAATTTAAGATTGGAAACATGAGAAACTGAAACTGAGGCCACGTTCACACAAGACATTTATTCCACTTTTATTCCACTTTAAACAGTCATAGCTTCCCCCAAAGAATCATGGGAAGTGTCATTTGTGAAGGGTGCTGAGAGTTGTTAGGAGACCCCTATTCCCCTCACAGAGCTAATTTGCCAGAGTGATTTAACAGTCATTTTCCCTGGATGCCAGTCCATCACGTGGGTATTAGTCTGCCATCTGGTGTCCAAGGACAGGAAATGCACTGAAGCTTGCAGCTTTGAGGAAGTAGTTAGGCGTTTCTGGCTTGCAGAGCCCAGTTCATTTCCTGTTCTGGTCCAAGACGCATGGCTCAGTCTTTACTCCCACTTTGATTGACAGTGTGAATTAATTAGCTTTTTTCTCCCCTTTTCCTTTCTTACCTATTTTTTCTCCTATTTTTCTACTGTACCGTAGAGTACTAAACAGGGAAGGAATCCTTTCCCTTCCAGTCTTCTCTTGTGGTAACTTGGGGAGTTTTCTTCAATTTCCTCCCCCCCAGGGTTCTGCTTTAATAGCTTCTGAGCATCATTGGGACCCCTCATCACCTCCCTCCTTTACAGGGAAGCCTTCCCCCTCCTTAGCTTGGTTTCTTTCTTTTCCCCAACACAGAGGCACACCTCCATTGTACTCTGATGATTGCCTGCCTCCTCCTTGATCCTGTGAGGACCTTCTATGGTGCGAAATGGCTACCATTTTTTACCTTCCCCCCCCAGCGTGATTTTTTTTTTCAGCACAGTAGAGAGCAACCCCACATAGCATTAGTGGGCACGTGGGTATTGCACACTCCCAAAGGGGGCTATATTCAGTTTTTTAAAAACAACCTTTTTTGTCTTGCTGGTTCCTTTTTGCTTACCTGCAAGGCCCAGGCTGCAGGTCTACCCATCTCCTACTGTTGCAGAGAGCCAGTGCCTGCAGCGCCCCCTCCTGGCTCACTTGCATTATTATTATTATTATTATTATTATTATTATTATTATTATTATTATTATTATTATTATTATTATTATTATTGGTGTTTCTACCACTACTATTACTACTCCTCTTGGAGGGAATTCTATATCCCCCCCACCTTGCCTTCCTGTCCTTTCCTCCTCACCCTCCTACTTGGACTGGCCACAGAGAGGACAGAGTCCCCATAGAGGACATTTACCTGGCTACAACTAGATTCTAATGCTCTCCTCCCTTGCCAAATGCGGCAGTGGGCAGAGCAAGCCTTCATAGCCAACATATATGTCATCGAAGCAGGACACAACCAAGCAACCCTACTCATCAGTTGGGCAGGCTGCCCATACTAACGTGGCCCAGAGCCTTCCTTCAATCAAACAGGGTGCTCCTCAGTCCTTGCAAACCAACACATCATGGGCAGAGCCTCCCAAGGCCAAGAAGGCCAGGATGATATGAGAGAAGATACAACCCAGCCAGGCTGTATGTAGGGCCAGGTACATGGGCCATGAGGAGCAGGCACAAGCACCCCTGTCTGACAGGGAACAGCCCCTAATGGGCCCAGGTCCAACAGGGCAGAAAACAACCAAAACAGCCATCTCAGAGGCCTCAGATGATAAGTCCAGTGGGATATCACATCAAGCAGCCTGCTCAACACAATCATCAAGCCAGTCAACTTCGAGCCAGGGAGCCCCATTGGAGTTCTCAGACCTACAGAGAGACTCAAGGAGGCCCTATTTGGTTCATTAGCTGGCGGCATCAGCTCTGCACCAGCGTCTGCAGCCAGCCGCCCTACCAACACTAGCACCACCAGGGGGAGGGAGGCCAAAAGCAAGTCTAAACATACAGTGGAGCCCCCACATTCCTCAGATGAGAATGGGGAATTATCTCGTAGTCCCTTCAAGACATTGAGAGGCAGACCACAAGGGTCTGAGGTGGAGTGGAGCACAGACTCAAAAGCGAGAGGCCGGGGCCACCCCACAGAGGCTCTTTCAGGCCTCTAATTACCTTCCTCTCCTGAAGAGAGTTCAATTTGCTTTAGGAGCAGCAAACCCAGGGACTGACAAGGGCTCCTCAATGGAGGTGGAGCAGGAGCAGCCCTCAACCAGCATTACAGCACAGATGCCAGGCCCGGTTCACAAGAATGCTCTAGCAGAATGGAGCGCACCTCTACAGACTCATGGTAGAAGGGCACAGGCCAACCGGTTCTACTCCATCAAGACACACTTCATGGAGCTTTCAGTCTCTTCTCATAGGGTTTTGTTTCCAGTTTCCAGTCCCCTGATCATCCTCATTGCCCTCCTCTGAACCCACTCTAGTTTGTCTGAATCCTTCTTAAAGTGTGGTGTCCAGAACTGGATGCAGTACTCAAAATGAGGCCTAATCATTGTGGAATAGAGGGGAACCGATACTTCACACAATTTGGAAACTATGCTTCTGTTGTTGTTGTTGTTGTTGTTGTTGTTGTTGTTGTTATTATTATTATCTTTATTTTTACCCCACCCTTTTTCCAAAGCTGGAACTCAGGGCGGCTTACAAATGTTGTTGTTGTTGCTGTAGTGTGCCTTCCAGTCGATTACAACTTATGAAGACCCTATGAATCAGCGACTTCCAACAGTGTCTGTCATGAACCACCCTGTTCAGATCTTGTAAGTTCAGGTCTATGGCTTCCTTTATGGAATCAATCCATCGCTTGTTTGGCTTTCCTTTTTTTCTACTCCTTTTCCCCCCAGCATTATGGTCTTTTCTAGTGAATCATGTCTTCTCATTATGTGTCCAAAGTATGATAACCTCAGTTTCATCATTTTAGCTTCTAGTGACAGTTCTGGTTTAATTTGTTCTGACACCCAATTATTTGTCTTTTTCGCTGTCCATGGTATGTGCAAAGCTCTCCTCCAATACCACATTTCAAATTAGTTGATTTTTCTTTTATCTGCTTTTTTTCACTGTCCAACTTTCACATCCATACGTAGACATCGGGAATACCATGGTCTGAATGATCCTGACTTTAGTGTTCAATGATACATCTTTGCATTTGAGGACCTTTTCTAGTTCTCTCACAGCTGCCCTCCCCAGTCCTAGCCTTCTTCTGATTTCTTGACTATTGTCTCCATTTTGGTTAATGATTGTGCCAAGATATTGATAATCCTTGACAAGTTCAATGTCCTCCTTGTCAACTTTAAAGTTACATAAATCTTCTGTTGTCATTACTTTAGTCTTCTTGATGTTCAGCTGTAGTCCTCCATTTGTGCTTTCCTCTTTAACTTTCGTCAGCATTCATTTCAAATCATTACTGGTTTCTACTAGTAGTACGGTATCGTCTGCATATCTTAAATTATTGATATTTCTCCCTCCAATTTTCACGCCTCCTTCATCTTGATCCAAACCCACTCACCTGCACCTCCTCATCCAAGTCATTAATAAAAATGTTGAATGTTCTTCACACGTTGCACGCAGGGAACACACTGGCGATGCAGCACCAAGCAGGCTGAACTCTCTGCTCACTCACCAACTGATGAGTGGAGGGTTCAATCCTGCTCTTTGCAGGGGTCTGCTTTGCTAGCACATTCCCTGCAGGGAATGCTCTGGTGAAACAACACCCAGTACGACTGAAAACCCCCGCCCATCAGCTGATGTCACCCAGTGACAGAAGCTGATTGACAAGTGGGAGTGGTTTTCGGGGAAGTGGCCTCAACAGCCAAACAGCACCCCTTAGTGGGTCAAGATTGGCCCATGGAGCTGAAGGATTTCCCCATTTCAGTTGCACCTCTTCTTTTCCATTGACTGTCATGGCTGCAATAGTCATAACCTTTAGTTTAATGTTTATCACACTCAAGGCATGTCATGTTTCAGTTCCCATGGATGTCCTGTCAGCCTACGTCTTTTTTCTTAGGTTCACACTTGTGTCTCTCCCCCACCCACCCCTCACCCTTCCACAGCTCAAAAAAGTGTTTTGTCGGGAAACCTGAAAAGATCATTCTGTTTTCTGTATATCCTTCAAATCCATTCATGCTGCCTTTGGAAAAAAACGCTGCTGCGTGCATCAATCATTTCAGTGACAATATAAGACTTTTTAAAATATGTGTGTGACTGTTTCATGAGCTCTTTAAGGATAAATACACATACATTTGTTTCTCTGATTGCATCAGCTGTTTGAACTTTCCTTGGACCTCTCCACAAATCCCCTTGTGCTTTCAAGGTCAGGGGAAGATATAAAAAAACCCACTGGCATAAAGAAAAAGGTGGCAATTTTCATCTAAACTGCCTTTATATCTGAACACTGCATTCTGGAGCTAGAAGCTTCTCCCTTATGAGACTATTATTTTTTGGTAGCGTGTTAGTCTCGCATCAAAGATGAACCTCATGAACCACTCCACAGAACGTTCTCCTTCAGCCCTTAAAGCTGCAGTATTACCTTCCAATGATTAGAATTGGAAATGCCAATTAATTTTCCTTTTGGAAAGAAACCTTTACAAGCCAAGCACTGGATGAACTGTGAATTAAGTTGGTTAGACAGTTCATTAGGATAAGATGACACAGGAAGAGAAAAAAGATAAAGATCTGAAGGGGCTGGAGCTCAGTGGGAGCACATCTGCTTGGAATGCAGAAGGTCCCATATTCAATCCCAGACATCTCCAGATAGGGCTGGGAGAGACTCCTCCCTGTCTGAAACCCTGGAGAGCTGCTGCCGGTCAGTGAAGACAATACTGAGCTAGATGGACCCAAAGTCTGATTTCCTGATAAGGCAGCTTTCTGCGCAGAAACAGCTTTAGGGGAAGGGCCATACCTCAAGGGTAAAGCATCTGCTTTCCATGCAAAAGGCCCCAGGTTCATCTTCAAGTGGGGCTGAGAGAGACGCCTGTCTGAAGCCCTGGAGAGCCTCTGCTGCCAGCCAGTGTAGAAAATACTGAGCTAGATGGAGCAATAGTTAGACTCAGTATACTCTTCAGCCAAAAAGGCTATCAATTACAACAAGACAGTTCCTGCCTACAGGCTTACAACATGATGCACAAGGAGAAAGGGACAGGGAGGGAAAGGGCAAAAACCAAACGCAGGAACCTATTCTTAAATAGTAGGTATTAAAATGACCAGCTGGCATACAGTTCAGAGATAGAAGGTGTCTGATGAAGCTGGTCTTTCTGCTGTGCTGATGGACTGAGCCCAGCTTGTTGGACTCCAACTCCCGCTGTCCCTAACTATTGGCCGTTCTGTCTGGGGCTGATGGGAACTGGAATCACACAACATCTGGACAGCCACAAGTTGCCCACCACTGATGTTATTTATTTATTTTAAAATATTCCTATCCCACCCTTCTACCTAATAGGGCACTCAGGGCGGCTTACGAAAATAAAAACAAACAGGTACATAATAAACTTGTAAGCAGTAGAATCACAAATACATTATACTAAATTAAAATACATAAAATTATATATATATATATATATATATATAATGTATATATATATATGTATATATATATATATAATGTATATATATGTATGTATATATATATATATATATATACACACACACACACACACATACATATATATATAGGGAGTGGAACTAAAGGGACTACAAAGGTAAAATTTAACACAGAAGGCATAAGATTTAGACTGAAGGAGACTTAGAATTGCAGAGATGCCTTGCATACAGAAGGTCCCAGGTTCAATCCCCAGCATCTCCAGGTAGGGCTAGGGAAGATTCCCTGTCTGAAACCCTAGAGAGCCGCTGCCTGTCAGTGCAGAAAATAATAGTGAGTATTTTGTGCGCTATGGCCATACTACCCTGAACATGCCCGATCTCATCTGATCTCAGAAGCTAAGCAAGGTCAGGCCTGGTTAGTACTTGGATGGGAGAACGCCTAGGAATATCGGGTGCCATAGGTTTAGAGGAAGGCAATGGTAAACCACCTCTTAATACCTCTTACCATGAACCCTATGGATATATATATATATATATATATATATAAAACCATAGGGTCGCCATAAGTCATAATCGACTTGAAGGCATATGCCAACAAAGTATTCGCTGCTAAATGGACCAAAGATCTCACTCAGTATAAGGCAGTTTCCTATAGTCCTGTGAAAGCCAGTGTGATCCAAGGGAGGACGCACTGTTAGGGCAAGTGAGGCATTGCCCCACCAACATTGCTTCCTATGTCCCTGATAGGCTAGCTAATGGAACTTCCTGCTTGATGCAGGAAATCTGGAGCTAGAGAGTCCCTGAGCTTGAAAATTCCCACCCGTCTAGGGAATAAACTGCCAAGGCTGCAACTGCCAAAACAATGATATGCGTTACAAGCCTCCTCTTACCAGCTTTTGTTTTTAACTCAATCATCCGATTCATCGTACCTGATGCAATTCTTTGTGGCAACAGGGATCACATTCTACATATGCAGACAATATCTCACAGAGTTCATTGGCAGTCCCGACCTTAAAGGTCTATCTCTGCAATCACAGATTTTTAGGCATCCAATTTAATTTGCCTCCAATAACTGCAGCTTTAGAGCCAAACGGTGTGTGACATTAAATGTGCATTTGCACCAAACATGCTGTTTTGTTTTGGTTTAGAAAAAAACATAAATTTCAACAGCTGATAATTAACAGGACCAGAGCAGAGATGGAGGGGAATTTAACCCTTTCATCCTCTGTAGCCATCCCGAGGAAAACCTCTCTTCTGTGGTATTTGTTTGAGGACGGGAGAACCTCAGGCCCCAAGACCAAATGCAACCCTCTGAGTGGCCCTTAAGAGGCCCCCTGGGCCACACCCCTCCCCAGCAGTGTCCCCCCATCGTCAGCCCTACTTTGCACCAACCTTGAATGTTTTTGACTGGCTGGAATGCGTCCTTCAGCTCTGATCATCCCTTTTGCTTAGGGTTGCCAGGCTCAGGGCCTGAGACTGATCCTGTATCTTTAGGAGAAGAGAAAGTCAGCCAAGTGCAGGTGTTCTTGCAACACTGTAATGAGAAAAACCACAAGGTGGAATTCTCCCTTCCCCCTGCACAACTTTTACAGATACAGAAGACCTCTTGGAGGCTGGGCCCGGTAAAATTAACATTTGTTGCTCCACCCACTTTTGCCTCTGGTCCTGCCAACCACTGGCATGTGGCTCCCAGAAGTTTACCCATAAGGAAATACGGCCCTCGGCTGAGAAAGGCTGTCCATCTCTGGTCTATCGATTCAGTTGCTTTGCATCTTCTACCCCATCTCTCAGACATTTCCCCATCAGCTCTTCTTTTCACTCTCTTTTTTCCCTCAGTTCTCCTTTTGATTTACCTACCCAACATTCACCCTTGCTTTTTTCCCAGCATTCCATGCCTCTCCCTTCATTGGTTCAACATTCTGTGATCTCATAGAAGAAAATGTACGTATCTCAATCAGTAGTGTAGTGGCAAATTCAGAAGTGCAGAGTCCCTTCATGTTAGTCACAGCCATGCCTCCTATCCCTTTTTTTGCTGCTGAGTTGGGAATGAGTTCCTTATTAATGCCTTCTCCCACAACAACAGATATCCCTAGAAGCCAATAGGCATGAAAGGGGAGAGTGTTAGCTACTGAGAAGCGTCTTCTCAGTGGCTGACTCACTTCTTTCACTCTTATTGGCTCCAATCAGCAGGAAAGGTCAAGGAAGCATGTTAGAAGACTCTGCTCAGTAGCTAACTCACACCCCTTTCATGCTGATGGGCTCACAGGATGCAGGAGACATAGGGACCCTGCTGGGACCCTGCTGGGACCTTGCTCCCAAAAAAGTAAAGGGTCTAAGTTCCCCAGAGACCCTGGAGGACTACACCCCTTCCCCCACAGCTATACCTTTCCATTAATGCTTCCATTACAAGAAAGAATGCAGAATAGACTGAGTTTATGCATCACAGGGACCTATTGGTTTGTGGTTTCACTAGTGACTAGCCGGCATGAGGGTTGTTGGTTTTGACCTATATTTTTTGAAGAAATCAATCATTTTATTTGTTAGAAAGCATTGGGCCTTACAAACATGGCTGTTCACAAATGATTGAGCGTGGAATGGAAATCATCAAGACAAGCTTGCACCATGAGCTTCTAGGTCATTCAATAAATATGGATGGGGGACTCTTATACAAATCAAATGGTTTCTCTGTTGATATTAGGCAGTGACTGTCACAAGAAATGTCTGTCTCAGGGGTGAATGTATATCTAATTATGTCCACTGTAGTAGCAAAGAAAGAAAGAAAGAAAGAAAGAAAGAAAGAAAGAAAGAAAGAAAGAAAGAAAGAAAGAAAGAAAGAAAGAAAGAAAGAAAGAAAGAAAGAAAGAAAGAAAGAAAGAAAGAAAGAAAGAAAAAAGAAAGAAAGAAAGAAACATTTCGCTCTGCCTAGTGTCTAATTATAACTGATAGAGTCTACAGATTGTAATTAGGCATTTGTCATCATCTGATAATAGTAGCAGAAACATTTTCCCCCATATATTTTAAGATCAATGTTTCTATATTGCTTTTCAGCAGTAATGGCAGCTCAGAATAATGAAATGAGATTTATGGACTGATTAAGTTGTTGTGACAGTGATAGATCCAGAACACCAGGGGTTGTTGATGGTTTAAAATGCTAGTACCATGTGGCTCCTTGTTCTCAAAGGCTGCTGTGGCAAAGGAAGGTGTTGGAGGCAGATGTTTTCACAGCCTTCTCCCCATCCCACCAGATGTTCTTCTTGCCACTGCTGCTCTGGACAGATGGTAACAACAGTTCACAGCCCTTTGAACTCTCAGGAGCTGTGGCTGCTGGATGAACTGGGGAACAGTGACGTATAAGGTCTTCTCCTCAGACCTTTTGATGATGATGGTGGTAGCAAAGGAAGGTATGGGGAAGCAAATATGCTCCAGAATCTTCTCTATAGGCTACAAAGGGTTCCTGCTGCTACTACTGCTGTTGCTGCAGTATTATCTAGGACAATTTATTGACCAAATGCAAGACCAATGGCTACTTACCAACTACAATCCTTGTCCCTGCAATCCTTGGTTAAAAAAAAAGTGACGTGTCAGTACTCATATATTGATAAAAGTGCTGTTGAGTGCCAGCATAAAATGGCTATCACAGGCAGCAAAAAAAGAGGTGCCGGTACTCTGTACTGTCACAAAAAAGGCCCTGATACGACTATTACTACTCATAATAATAAATCATTATTACTACGAAGGCCCTCCTCCGGGTTCCGACCCATAGGGAAGCCCGGAGGGTGGTGACAAGATCTAGGGCCTTCTCAGTGGTGGCCCCCGAACTATGGAATAGTCTCCCCGAGGAGGTGTGCTTGGCGCCGACACTATCATCTTTTCGGCGCCAAGTTAAAACCTTTCTCTTCTCTGAGGCATTTTAATTCATGTTAATTTTAAATTATTATAATCTGATTTTAGACTGTACATGCAAAATGCATATATGTGGAGGGAACAGCAGCATGCTCATTGTACTCCCCCATCTGAAGCTGTGAAGAGAGGATTCTGCCAAAGGGTAGAGGTTCTTTAGGAAAAAAATCGGGTAGGAATGAAATTAACACCAAATGTGCTCATTGACAGCTTTATTCATAGGATGAGGGCAAAATGAACAAAAGGAAGCAAAAAGAGCGGAATACCCAATCTTACAGTTGCTGGAGAACACCTGTAGTTGTTATTAGCAATTGTTGAACTTTGAGCCATCAGTCACACGCTCTCCTCCTGTCCTTGCCTTAAAGTGTGCCTCTGGAGTCTCTTGGAGCAGGTGACCCTCTCATCCCTATATATGCTTTTAAGGTATGTGGACAAAAGATGATTGCTGCATTAATCAAACCCACTTATACATCATTGGCCTAAACAAATCATGTGTAGTCATGCCAAGTTAAAGCAGTAATTATTCTGCAGGCAGCCAAAGGAGATAACTGCATTCTTTCCCACTGATAAGAAACGCACCTAACTGCTGGATAAGCAGCCAAAGAAGATAACCATGACATCTTCCACATACTCATTCCAGATGAAAGGGCTGGCAGTCTACCACCATTCACTATCACTGTGGAACTCTGCCAGAGTTTGACCTTATGACCTGAAGCCCCAAGCCCCTCACATTCCATTCTAGTTAACTTCAATGGAGTGGTAAACAACCAATAAAGATAGCTGGGTATTCCCATGCTAATCGTGTGCACCGCTAGTGGTTATGATTATGTTAGTAAATTGCCAACACAAACTCCCTTTAACCGCACCCCCTTATGACATTGTTTGTCATTTCCACACAGCTCCTTAAAGCACACAGCTTGAAAGGAGACTCAGTATTACAATGAGCACATGCAACATAACAGCATGTTATGGGCTCCAACTAGGGCATTAAAGGGACAATTGCTTGATTCCACTTATCTCCTCCAAATATAATATTCTTCCAAATACATTCCAGTACACAGAGCTTGTGTGCATACAGTTTATGCATTTGGATGCCTTGTTTGCAGTTATAGTTAAAACATGTGGATCAGGGAGGGGGCAATACCAGTGAGTGCAAGCCATCTTGGCCCCATCCACGTGGCCCTATGACATTTCATGAAGGCTTTAGAGTATCTTTCAACACCAAAGGCATCATCTCAAAACTTTGTTTGTTACAGCTAAGCTCTTTCCATTGTACTTGGCTTTCAAACAGACCCACACTGTGATTTGGCTGAGTGTCCCTTTTCCTACCAGGGGAACATAGGTGCACAGCCAAACTGAATTGGATTAATTGATCATCAGCTGGTGAGCAGAGAGTGCGATCCTGCTGACTGCTGGGGTCTTCTTCACCACCGTGTTCACTGCTAGCTCACTATCTGAAATCCTAGTTCAGATTGGGGAGGTATGTATAGCCCTAATAATCACTCTTACTATAGCACTTCCATACATAGCCATTGTGGGGATGCAGTTCTCTCCTATCCCTTCACATTCCACAATTTGGACTGGGAACGACCAACACTGACTTGTCCTTTGGCCTAATTTTTAATCACTCTGGATTCATTTCTAGTCTTCTTCTTTTTCCAGATCCAACTTCCTATGCCACCAGACCATGGTTAACCTCCGTGCTGTTGATATCAATCCCTGTTTGAGAATGGATAGTTTATACAATTGGTTTGCATTCCTTTTCCTTCTTCCAGTTGCGGCTTGTCCATTTTTTTCCAGGTCTCATTCATTCCCCTAAGGCTTTTTCCTAATGTCCAAATTTCATAGGCATAACTGGACCAGAGACAGCTACTAAGTGGAAGCAAGGAGGCAGGACACACAGGCCAGTGAATGTCTATCTATCTGTCTTTCCTTTCTAAATAATTATCAAGGCAATATGCATTGTGAATGAAGGTGGGAAGTAAAGAGCCACACAACAGTAGTTGTGGTAAACTAGGGCTAGGGATGGGGGAGAAATTTGATTCAGACCTCATTTAAAGCTGAAACTATCAAATTTGCACTTTCCTCAAAACAACATGCAAACTGAGACACAGCAATCCTTTGGAATTTGCACTTCTCCGTTTTGCTATGCAATTTTCCAACCAAGCAACATTTGCAAAAATGCATATATTAGGGGAAAGTGTGCATAAAAATGAATATATTGTTGAGAACATCACACAAAATGCATTGCATTATGGACATTGTTTGCAAAACTGTGTAATTGGTCAAAACAGCATATAAACATGTTTATTAGGAGAAATTCACACTACAATGCTGATGCATTCTCATGAGGTTTTTATTTAAAACACACACACACACTGCTGCAATATGTGAAGAACCAAATTCAAATCTGGAAAAATGAGAAACTGAGAGAACTGATCCTTCCATCTCTAACTAGGGGGACTTTGTTAAGAAACAAGAGAGACCTGCACAGGGTGAAAATGTGCAGGAGTTGGCTTCTGGCTGGAGACTAAATAGGAGGGGGAAGGGGAGTTAGGGACGTGCATTGATGCTCTGTACTTCCCTAACTGCAAGGTAAATAGGGCTGATTTAGATGAGGCTTTCACATGCCTGAGTTGGAGTAAGCTGTTAAAAAGATGTCTCAATTCAGATCAGGGACTCCATAATGTTCCACATTACTCTGTGGACGTATGTATTCTCAAAATGCTGCACTTTTAAAAGCAGTGACTGCATTTAAAAAAAAATGAAACCAAGCTGACCAGGAACAGTAAAGGCCTTTCAGAGGCCACCATTTTCCTCCACAATGCCACTGGAATTATGGGGTGTATGACCTAGAAACATTCCAGGGTGGGACATCATTGGAGGAAAATGTCCCTCTCTGGAAAGCGGACAACTACAGGAGCTCTAATTAAGTTAAAGTGGGGGTGGGTGGGGTGTAGTCACTGTTGCCACTATCTAATAAGTCCCACAAAACTTGTGAATAACACCACCCTCCGAAAATATTTCCCATATCTTCCACCATTCACCACCTGGAAATAAAGAGCTGAATTCTGAAGGCCCCTTTCTGCTCAGCTCTTGTTTTGAGGGGTTATTCCTATATAGGTCCAGGAATTTTACAGGTGAACACCCTATTATTGTATGATCTCAGAAGCTTGAACGGTTCTGGCTCTGGGCATTAACAGCCTGAGAACTGGTCCTGGATTTTAATATTGTGCCCCTCTTTTCTCTATCTCCCATTACAACTTTACTAGAGGATAGATTGATGCTTCACAGCACACAGAGCCAATGATATGGGGGACTTGAAAGGATCTTGTGTTATATTTCTCCAAAGTAGCTGGAATATTTTCTCCCGGTGTCAGTGAGTTTAACTTTTCAGCGATAACTGAAAATGATAAATGTTAAGCCTTAAAGAATTTATCAGGTACCTCATTGTAGTGACTGACACAAATGAGCTTTTTACTTCAGACTGAGAATATTGAACACCTGGCAAAGGAAGGGAAAGGTAAACAATGAGAGGCAGAAGAGTTGGGGTGGGAGAGATGACATGGCTGCTGATACAGAAAGATGGAGCTGGGTTATGGATTATCAGTGGAAATGGATTGTCTGTCAGCTTTGCAAAAATTATAGTGAATGTTTATGACTATTGAGGAAAAGGATATATTTGACAGAGACCTTATACTAGAGCAGAGATGGAGAACTTGTAGCTATCCAGTTGTTGTTGGACTCCAACACCCATCAGACTTAGCCTTCAGGGTCAGTGTTCAGGAATTATGAGAGCTGCATTCCTGTGCTAGAGAAATGTCCCTAATTTTGGAATTTGGTATTTGGCCCACAATAAAATAGACACCACAACTCTGGAAAAAAAACATAATATTGTTTTTTTGGTTTCATTTTAATCTGACCACTGTAGAAATGACCTTTTACTGGTCAATCTTAATCATGGTGTAATTCATCACCTTATCACAGGATGCTGGATTAGACCTGGTGTTGGCCTATAAACTGTTGGTACTATTGTGATGCAACCAAGCTTGAAGGCTGATGTGTCTTCATGGAAAAAAGGAGACAGAGGAAGGAAACTCCATGTTTCCTAGACTGTCCTTTCCCTTCTAACCTCTGTTGATCTTCTTTCCAGTGCTGGACTGATAGGGTTACTGACCTCAGTACCTACTCTCTTTCTTTATTCCTCCTTTCCTCCCCTGGAGAGGAGATCTTTTGGGTCTCTCTTCTCTTAAGGAACAAGAGTGTCTTGTTGCATCTCCACCTTAGTTAACCAGAACTAGGGATCTTTCCTATCAACATGTATTTTCTTTAATGCCAGTTTCTTGTTTCTTAAAGTCAGAATCTCAGTGTGATTGTATCTACGGTGAAGGATGCTCCATCAACACTCGTGGATGAGACCAAATATCTGGATCCATTTCAGTCAGGTTTCAGGCCTGGTTTTGGCATGGAAACAGCCTTGGTCGACCTGTATGATGACCTCTTTTGGGAGAGAGACAGGGGGAGTGTGACTCTGTTGATTCTTCTTGATCTCTCAGCAGCTTTCAATACCATTGACCATGGTATCCTTCTGGGAAGACTGGCTGAGTGGGGGGATTGCATGGCGGTGGTTCCGCTCCTACTTGACAGGTCGGCTCCAGAAGGTGGTACTTGGGTAACATTGCTCGGCACCCTGGACTCTCTAGTATGGGGTTCCACAGGGGCCAGTTCTGCCCCCCATGCTGTTCAACATCTACATGAAACCGTTGGGTGCAGTCATCCAAGCTCAATTCAAGGTACTGGTTTTAACTTATAAAGCCTTACATGGCTTAGGACCACAATACCTGATGGAACGCCTCTCCCAACAAGAACCCACCTGTACAGTACGCTCAACATCCAAGGCCTTCCTCCGAGTGCCTACTCCGAGGGAATCTCATAGGATGGCAACAAGGGAGAGGGTCTTTTCAGTTGTGGCCCCCAAATTATGGCATGATTTTTCTGACGAGGTGTGCCTGGCACCAACACTGTTATCTTTTCAGCACCAGGTCAAGACTTTCCTCTTCTCCCAGGCATTTTAGCATGTGTTTTAAATTGCTTTTTAAAAATGTGTTTTTAAATTTGTGTATTTGTTTTTAATGTTTTTAATTCTTGTAAACCACTCAGAGAGCTTTGGCTATGGGGCGGTATACAAATACAATAAATAAATAAATAAAATCAACAGGAATTGTGTTACAGTTCAGCTTCTGCCAGCATTCAACACCCATGCTAACATAAACTGCCTTAGCTCATCACCTTAAACTCCAATCCTAAATATGATATCTGTTGTATCAGAGTCGCAGTCTTATTCCTATGAGTGATGCTTTGGACCCAGAGCTGGCCTCCTAAGCAGTTACTGCCATTGCTATTTTAGAACCATTCCCTGCTCTCCTTACTGTTTCTTTCATGTTTTAGTCAAAAAGCTTACCCCAGGCAGTCAAGGATCATGTAGTGAAGGGTATGGCATCCCAATGCTCTATAATCAACCAGATTTCGCTATATGATGATTCCACTGAGGGCAGTGAAGTCAACTGAGAGTAAAAAGAATGTTTCCTAGATTGGCTCTCTTGAGTGACCCAGGCCAATTCTGGATTACACAGTGAAGTCAAATAAGAGTTCAAAAGAAGGAACTGTAGATGTCTGTAAATGACCTAGGGATGGAAAGATCTGTCAATTTTAGTTCTCTCAGTTTCTCATTTTTTTCAATCTTAGATTCAGTTCTCCACATTTCTGCAGCAATTTCCATTTTTTTTAAAAAAAAATCCTCATGAAAATTCTCCAGTGCAAATTACTCCTAAAAAGCACATTTGCATGGGCAGTTTTGACTAATGTACACTTTTGCAAGCCCTTTCTTGTCATATAATGCATTTATGTATGTTATTTTCACTCATATATTCATTTGTATGCACACTTTCCCCTAACATATGCATTTTTGTGAATGTGTGAATGTAACATTTTTGTGAATGTAAGTGTGAATTTTGAAGGATGGCTGTGTTTCAGTTCCCATATTGTTTCAGAAAGTATGAATTTGATAGATTTGGCTTGAAAGGCAAACTGAATCACATTTTTTGCCCATCCCTAAAAGGAGCCAAGCAGAGACAAAAATGTAATAGAATCATTTCCTTAATTGCTGAAACAGTTCCCAAAAACGGTGAATAGTTTTAGCTAAAAATAAGAATAGTTAATCCTTTCATAGAGCTCAATGTGCTTCACGCATGGATTCTTTCAACAACCCATATTATCCTGACGTTACAAATAAGGGAAGGGGGAGGTGGAATTGCAGGATGCATGGGAAAGGAATCCAGTGAGGATTATCCAAGGAGGATTAGCATGCCAGATCCAAAGATCCATTTGTGCTGTCATGCATTAATTAGTCATTAAGGTGCCGCAGGCCATTTATATTATTATTGCTTGCATCCATTTCATTTCTGGTGTGTTACTGTAAGACAGAGGAGGGGAGCCTCAAACCAGGGGGCTGAATATAGCCCTTCAGGCCTCTCTATCTATCCAGCCCTTGGGACTTTCATAAGAACATAAGAACATAAGAAGAGCCTGCTGGATCAGGCCAGTGGCCCATCTAGTCCAGCATCCTGTTCTCACAGTGGCCAACCAGGTGCCTGGAGGAAGCCCACAAGCAGGACCCGAGTGCAAGGACACTCTCCCCTCCTGAGGCTTCCGGCAACTGGTTTTCAGAAGCATGCTGCCTCTGACTAGGGTGGCAGAGCACAGCCATCGTGGCTAGTAGCCCTGTCCTCCATGAATTTGTCAATCTTCTTTTAAAGCCATCCAAGCTGGTGGCCATTACTGCATCTTGTGCCCCTTTTTTAGGGATGGGATCCATTTGGCCAGTGCTGGTTTGAAAGCATTCTGTCGACTTAATAGGACAGTATCAATTCGAGTTTGTTCTTTGTCCACTAATGGCTGCTTTTACCAATCCATTTTCCCCCTTGTAAAAATATTGATATTGAAAAGAAATATCAATAAAACCATCATTCTTAATATTGATATTCTAGAGGTGGATTTTTAAAAAAATAAACTATTTTCAAAAATAGACATGGCAAATAGCTAAATAAAAATGTGATCTGCAATGATAGACAATAAGCGAATTAATAGAAAATTCTGCACCAAATATGAATTGGGTGGGATTCTAGCACTTCCCTACCTCTTAAGGCCACACCACCCGCTGCCCTTGCTCCACATCCTCATCAATTGCTTTTGCCTGGCTGGGACATATCCTTGAACTGTGATAATGTCTCTTGTTTCCCTGGAGGATGGAGATGTGCGTGTAGAAACTTCTGACTTTTGCATGGAGGGGAAAATAGTCTACTTTACAAAGCTGTTAATCACACCTATTGCTCTACTCACTTTTGGCCTCTGATGCTGCCCACTATTGACATGCAGCCCACAGAAGGTTGCCTATAAGAGGATGTGGCCCTTGGGCTGAGGAAAGTTCCCCGCCTTTGCTATAAAGGTAATATTCTAGATTTGGTGTTCATCCAACAAAATTAAAGTTGTCTTTTCTCATAGCACAGAACAGTAGTTTGTGTGGGTATTAAATTAGAAGTTAACCTGTATTCAGTAGAAGCTATCCTCTTTCTTCTAGGGTCTCAGAAAGATTTTTTATTTAAGTGTCATAATGTTTATGCATGTTTAAATGGAATGGGCTTAACTGTCTGATTAATGTTTAAAATCCAGGCTAATCAAAGAATGGTAGAAAGCCTTCATCATGCTGGATCGTCACCTTGTAGTTGTGAGTGGGCTTGTGTGTTCCAATGAACCCTATGAGCGATGCTGTCAGGAATCATGTACTCCCAGCAGGATCACCCATGACGGTAAGGTCAAGGGAGAGGAACCAGACAAAGAACAATCCATGAATGTCCTGAATGGCAGAACAGGAGGAGGATAACAATGTGTATGTTACAACAGCTGTGAAAGCGGATGAAGGCTGAAGCAGATAAAGACTTTCAATCATCGTGGTATCCATGCCATTAGATCAAAGCCTTTTTCTGTCAAGATTGTGTGTTGAACATTGTATGCCGATCTCCCCACATAAAACAAATTCATGCACAGGCATCTTTCAACCAAACCAAACCAAAAGTCCCATGGTGAACGGCAAATGGCAACAGGGGCAGGACTGTGAAATCCGGAAGCCCCTAATCATGGACCGGCAGATGGGCTGTGGATAGACTCATATGTCTTTATCATATTCAAACAGAAGATCTGTTCAAGTGTTATCACACCTGTGTTGAGCAACACAAAATCTGAGAGGGTAGGTGCTGCCCAAACATTTAGGAATGGGGAAAATTTTTGATTCAGTTCACATTTAAAGGTGAACTTACTGCATTCACACTTTCTGAAACAATATGTGAACTGAAACACATCCTTAGGTTGAGGCATGTCTCCTGCTGTACAGAAGATGATGTCCAGACACACATTAAGAATTCAGTGTATAGTTAGCTTACACTACAATGGTATACTTGTCTACTTCAGAAGTAACTCTTTTATGTTGAATGGGAATTACTCCCAAGTAAGTGGGTACAGGAAGGCAGCCTAGGCTTTGGTTTAGGATTGGCATTGGGGAAAACAGGGTTCTTGTGACTTTAACAGATATATCTCCACAATCAGGAACCGCAGAGCATAGGTGACTTCCCCCTATAAGCATGGTCTGAGGGTGGGGTCAGGTGAAGGGAGAAACAGCAATGACTGTACTCTCTCTTATTTTGTGTTAAGCCATGTTCCCCAGGGCAGACATTTTGTGATTGGTGCCCTCAGCATTCTCTCAAAATTCAGAACATGCCCTCGGGTACAAAAAGGTTGATGACACCTGCAGTATGCAAACTGAAAGCCATCCTTCAACATTCACACTTCTCCGAATTTTGCAATGCAGTTCCCCAGCCAAGTAATGTGTGCAAAAATGCATTTACTGGGGTACAGTGTGCATACAAATGCCAATATTCATTACGTTAGGAGAAATTACTTTGCAAACATGTGCATATTAGAAGAAATTCACACGGAAATGCTGATGAATTCCCATGCAGATTTCTTTTTTAAAAAAATTGCTAGCTGATGTGGAAATGTGGAGAACTGAATTTAGGATTGAGAACCTGATATATCTGCCTGTCCCTATGGGCGTTACATGTGCTGACAACCAGCCCCACCCCTTGAGTTTGTGCACAGAACACCTGCAGATTCAACAGCTGCAGGGAAGGGCCTTTGCGGTTTGGAAAGTACATGTAAAGGCTTCCATGCAATCTGGAACCCTGATTGCTCTGAGTTCCAGGAAGAAGGTTGATTGCCATACATGACATCAGGGGTAGGGTGAAATAACGTAGGTCCAAAAATATCTGAAAAACATCCTCCTTCCATACAGATACTCTTGGGTATTAAGATCAACAGAGGAGGCCCTCTTGGTAGTTCACCTGATCTCAGAAGTTTGGGGGGGGGTGGCCCAGGAAAGGACATTCTCTGAGATGTGTCTTGGGCCATCATTGTATAGCTTTCACTATATGCTGAAGATGCACCTCGGACACTGAGATATTATTAGAACCCACCACATTCTTCTTAATATTCTTTTGATTTATTTTTTTTTAAAATAGATTTTTAATTCTAATTTATTTTAATACCATAGTATCGTGTTGTTGTAATCTACCCTGGAACCTTGTGATGAAGGGTGGTTATACAACTGGCAGCGTATAAGAAGGTGACCTTCCTCTCTCTAAAGAAAGAAAGAAATATTTCAGATATCTAGACTCCATATACAGATCTATTTGCATAGCTGAACACTGAGTGTGCCTGGAGCACCAGCTACACAACCCTTGTCCCCCTACTCAGAGTAGACCTAATAAACTCAAGTTAGGCTGCAATCCAGTACACACATACCTGGGAGTAAGTCCCATTGAACCCAATGGAGCTTTCTTCTGAATAGACATGTATTGGATTATAGCCTTAGTCATATAAATGGATCTACTCGGAGTAGGACTAGCATTGAATACCACCCACAGTTCCTAAAGCATGAACACTCTGTTATTCATCCTGCTGGTTGACAGAGCCTTCCAGTCATGTAATAAGTATAAAATGCAGTAGCAATCAGGGGCAGTGGTGCTTACCTGACCTCCCATTACCAGCATCTCTGCAACTTACAGGGAGGGAGAGGGGCTAGGCAGCAGTAAATTTGCATTGGTTTGCACCGGCGGTGGTGCTGGATTGGCTCTGCCAGTAGGTTTGCACCACTCCATCCTCGCTGCCACCTTATCTCTTCCCCCTCTCACTCCTGGTGAGCTGCAGTGATGGTAGTGACAAGAAGTTTGACATGCACTGCTGGACCTCCCCACTGTCCCTCCAACCACTACTGATGAAGTGAATGTGTGTCTGGGGAGTGGCATCACAGTGGCAAGTTCTGCTCTGACTCGTATGGTTTCATGAGAAAAAAGGCTGAGCCAAAATTTCTCACTTGCAGCTCAATTTTCAGGGGTGTAGATGAAAGGTCAGTGCTTCAAAATCAGTTTCACTGGAAGAGAAGTTAGTTCGTTAGTTCGTTAGTTAGTTAATATCCCACCCTCCTCCAAGAAGGAGCCCAGGGAAACGTGGGGGAGGGTTGCAGGGCAGGAATTTCAGTCCAGACTTAGTGTTGCATCCAGTGGAACATTGTTGAGCAACAGAATGCGTAAGCAGGTCGCTGGCGACTTTGTTGTGCAATAGATTGCACAATCTGTTGTGCAATGAGTTTTTGCTAGTGCAACTCTTGCGTTGGATCCCTCTGTTATGCAACCTTAAAACTCACCCATCTGCTAGTGAAAAAGCAGACAGAGAATGTTGATATTAATGTTGGTATTAGTGGACCAAAATTAACCATGCCCATTAATTTTAACAGGCCTACTCTGAGTAGGACTAACCTTGGATACAACCCTCAGTCACTACTTTTGCCTGTGAAAGTGTTGGAAGGAGTGGCTTTATCTGAGGCTGTCAGCATTCATATGTGACTGCTGACATTCACTGGAACCTACATCTGAACAAACCCTTTTGTATAAAGAAAAGGAACATGACTTGTACATTAAAACTGCACAGAAAAGATGAGGCATCAGCCACCACTCTCCAAATGTAACCTTCTGTTTCTGCTTGTTTCCAGGCTTCCGCAATGCACAGCTGCATCTGTCACGAGGCATTAGCCCATATCAGACGTGGAAGGCAACTGCACATACAACTGGTTGTGGCATGCAAGAAAATGACAAATCAGTCTGGTGAATTTGAAGAGACAGATTTCGAAAGGAGCGCAGGTGCAAAAGCCAGCTTTTAACCAAAGTTCATTCCCAACCTGGAAGTAAACAATATAAAAAAGGCTATTTTATTTCAAGCTGCTTTTAGAAAATGGCTTCTCCAGACACATATTTTGTTCTAGCTGCACATGCCAAGCTTCAAATGGCGAGAAGCAAGGTTTCCTTTCAAACTCTAGCTCCAAGTGCATGATAGGACAGAAGCAACTTTCCTTGTCATGTTAATTAAAAAAGGAAGAATATAATGATAATTGGGAAGCATTTCTAAACAATTCCTTCTGGGCATAAACCACCTCTTAGAAAACAGGCAATTTGAATAGTATTAACTGAATTATTTAGAGAGAAAAAACCTTCCTACACTTAGAAACATAGGAAGCTGTCTTATACAGAGTCATAAGCTGCCTTGTACTGAGTCAAAACGTTGGTCCAGCTAGCTTTAAAAAAAAAAAAAAAAAAACACCAATGTTTTTAACCTTTTTTTAAAAAAAGTCTTGAAAGCTTTTTTAAAAATGTTTTTAAAGATGTTTTGTTTTAATGTATTTTAAAGTCTGTTTTTATGATGTTTAAAGTGCTTTTAGTGCTTTTGTTTGCCGCCCTGGGCTCCTACTGGGAGGAAGGGCGGGATATAAATCAAATAATAAATAGCTGAGTATACACTGAGAGGTACGGGCTCTCTAGGGTTTCAAGCAGAGCTTGGAAAAGTTACTTTTTTGAACTACAACTCCCATCAGCCCCAGCCAGCATGGCCACTGGATTGGGCTGATGGGAGTTGTAGTTCAAAAAAGTAACTTTCCCAAGCTCTGGTTTCAAGCAGGGGACACTCTGAGCGCTCCCTGGAGATGCTGGGGATTGAACCTGGGACCTTCTGCATGCAAAGCAGATGCTCAGCCACTGAGCTACAGTCCTTCCTATACTTGCAATTCTCCAGAACACAGGCTAGGTGAGGGGAGATAAAACCAAAATATTTAGTTTGCAGGTAAGAGAGGAAAGCAGTAGCAGTATAACGGCGGAGAGGCCTCTAAGAGGTGACCATGCTTTCATGCATGTAATGGATCCACTCAATCAAACCCCCTCGGCAAGCCTTAATAAGCCAAGAAAGACAAGGATTGAAAGGAGATGTTGCTGGCCGCATCATTGCAAGCCTTGTCCGCATCATCAGGCCACATCAACTGAAACCATTCCCAAGAATCTGCAGCAGACATTGCACTGGACACCTCACTGGGAACTACAGTAGATGTGGATGGGGCTTCAAGATTGCTATGGAGGTGAGCAACTTTACCCTCAAAGTGCCTTGCAAACAATTCACAGTGGGCCTCCAAACGGTCTCAAACTCCATTTCCTGGAGGTGATGTAAACAGGCCCCTGACAACATGGAAAGCTCTGCTGGATGGCTACTTGAGGATGCAATGATGGCAGAGAAATTGGCCTTCTTTGCTGCCCTCACTGCCACACAGTAGGCAAGATTATGATGTTTTACTTGTGCCTGATCAGCCTCATAGCATATCATCTGCCACTTGCGTTCTAGCTGTCATCCAGCCTGTTTCATTGCCCTTATCTCACTGGTGTACCAAGTGGCAAACTGGGCTCTACAATGCCGGAGAGGGCACTTGAGGGCAACCGTGTCAAGAGCCCAATGTGCCTCACAGTTCCACAGCATGACAAAGGGTTTCAACAAGGTCACCTGCTCTATCTACTGTGAACTTCCCCAGGGCATTCAGGAATCCTGTGGATTCCATTAGTCTCCGGGGGTGGATCATCTTAATCTGTCCACCACACCTGCAGGGAAGGATCAGAGCAATAAGTCTAAACTTCACCAGGAAGTGGTCTGAGTATGACAATGGGGTGACATCAATCCCCCATCCTCAGACCACCCCTTCCTCCATCTGGAGCAAAAACCAAGTCAAGGGTGCGCCTTGCCATACGTATTAGGCCGGTGTCAACTTGAGAGAGCCCCATGGTTGTCATGGTGGCCATTAAGTCCTGAGCCAGAACACTAGAGGCAGCCTCAGCATGGACATTGAAATCACCCAGAACTATCATTCTGGGCTCCTCAAATACCGCAGCCAAGATGGCCTCCACCAGCTCAATCAGAGAAGCTGCTTGGAAGCAACCCTAGTTTCCTGTCTCCTTGGCTCAACACCAGGTGTAGGCCCTCACAGCCAGCTCTAAGACAGAGTGGCTTCCTGGTGACAGAGATGGGATTTCTGTAGACTACAGCAGTTCCTCCTCCCCCCTGTCCCTGCAGCCTGTGCTGGTGTTGCACCGAGTATCCAGGTGGGCACAGCTGGGTCAGGTCCAGAGCTTGGAAAAGTTACTTTTTTGAACTACAACTCCCACCAGCCCAATCCAGTGGCAGTGCTGTCTGGGGCTGATGGGAGTTGTAGTTTTAAAAAGTAACTTTTCCAAGCTCTGGTCAGATCAAGACTTCCCAGCTCACCCACCCAGATCTCGGTAATACACACCAAATCGGCACCATCATCCATGATCCCCAGCTGTTATTTTGAGGGGGGGGGGTCAAACATATTAAATGCATTCATTTATGTAACATATCTATTTTGACCCTTACTTCTGAGTAAACATGAATAGGTATGAATTGCACATTGTTTTTCAGTGACTCCTTGCAAATGACAAAGGATGGCCTAAAGAGGGACTGTTTCATGAATTATACAAACATTTACAGACAACTCTAATTAGTTTTTTAAAGCAGTTGGAAAGCAGAAGAAACTGCTCAACGGGTAACTTAGAACACAATTGTGACCATATGCATCATTAGTGGTAACCTGGTTGTGCTTACCTGAACAATACCACACACCAGGTAGGCTTCTTTTGGCAGGAAGAATACTCATTTCACCAATTCGAGAGCCTTTATTCTGGTTCTTAGGTTTTGTTTTTAAATCATGATTTTTTGGGTCTCATTTCTCCTTGCCATCTTTTCACAGACACGAATGCTGCTCGATCACTGAGGAGCAGACTGAATGCTTTGCCAGCTTCCCTCAGCAGGCAGATGGCTCTGCAAACTCACTGCTGAGTGCAGACCACTGGGAATCTGCCTGTTCTATAACCAACAAAGCCTAATTTGGCCTTCAGCAGAGGATGGGCTGTTAGACTCGCAGGGTTACAAGCGAAAGAGACACACAAATGGAAAAGTGGTCATGAAAGTGCTCTCTAATGGCTCTGTTACTTAATGTGTGCATTCATCATCACCGCCACCACATCATCATCCAGGGAGTGACTTCATCAGCAGGGCTAGCTTCCTATCGTAAATGGGTTCTGATTCAAATATATCTGCAGAACAATTTTATAGATGGCTGAGACTGTGAGTGGGTGAAAAGCAGTGAGAGTGAAAGGGGGAATCAGGGGACAATGAGCTGTGGGCAGTTAAATGGGTGGAGGCTGGTCTAATTAGAGACCTCACTTGCCTCAGTTTCCCCGCACCCCTTAGTGGTAGCAGTTCAGCTGAGTGCTGATGAGTTAGCCAGCCAAGCAATGGTTCACATGATAAATTCGCTGGGAGGGGTGTGAAACAGTCAGGGCCTCCTTCAATACTAGAAAGTTGTGTGGCCAGACGGGGCGTTAGCAGGCTGTATGCTGCTTACACCTTAGAGCTGGAGCAGGCTTGCCTTTATTTTAGCAGGAAGGTTGCAAGGCAGCTCTCACCTGGTTCACAATCCCAAAGCAAATCTTACTTTGTTGAAGTCTAATAGAAGTGTGTCCCTAGTTAACCCAAAGTCAATTGTCTTGCCCCATTATTCTGTTGTTGTTGTTTTGCACTTGCTTTTGACATTGCTCACCTTCTTTCCTGAACACCATATTGCTGGAGAGAAATCGTTCATGATTTTGTGGCTGATCAATCTTGCCTACCTTTTCGTTTATAAAAGCCAATCTTGTAACATTTATTTGTCAAGCTTTTGGGTGCAAGAAAGTAACCATATTCTGATTTTTCCCAGAAATAATTTGTGCAGTTAGCATTGTTTAAAGCGTCTTCTCGAGATGAACTCATGCAACCTCTTCAATCTATCTTTGCATAAATACATTGCTTTGAACTGATGACTGTATTTACCTAAGATTTTTTTTTTTTTAAAGCGAACCTTGCACAAACCTTAATCATATCTCACTTACTTCATGCTTCCATTCAGATGGTGAATGTTTCTGAATGGATTAAAATAGGAGGTATATTATTATCATCAGTGCTTTTTTCAAGATGTGAGGTGCCAGTACTCACATCTTGATAAAAGGGCTGTGAGTGCCAGCACACAATGGTTGCTATGGGCAGCAAAAAAAGAGGTGCCGGTAAGTACAGAAACAAAAGAATGGCACTGATTATCATTACTGTCATGAGTGTCCCACTAGGAACTGGGAGACCAGGGTTCAAATCCCCTCTCAGTCATGAAGCTCACTGGGTGACCATGGGCCAGTCAGTCTCTCAGCCTAACCTACCTCACAGGGTTGTTGTGAGGATAGAGTGGAGAGGAGGAGAAATGTGTGTGTCACCTTGAGCTCCTTGGAGGAAAGGTGGGATATAAATGTAATAAATAAATACTGTAAGTGGTGACAAGTTCCAAGGGTGGCACTAACAGTTTCTCAGTTTCTTTTGGATGAGAGACAGATCCTTGAAAGTTTCGACCAAAACCCAAAGTAGATTCACTGCCTCACTGACATGCAAGCCACCAGCCTCCACTGCATTCACTGGTGTGTGAGCTCCTCCATGACATTTGCTTGCATAACGAAGGACTCCTAGTGGTACAGGCATGTTGCTGCATCCCACCCCACATTTTCTCTTGCCTTATTGAGATCCACAAAGTAAACACAATCACATATACTCTGTGTGACAATGCAATGCGAACCCAAATTATCGTGTGCGGCTGCACTGGCAGCTCCAGCCTGGAAGGGAAAATGCACTGTGCTCAGCGTCTAATGGCCAAAATTATGAGTGCTGCAATAATAGAAATTTAGCAAGCCTTAATCCTCATTGCTTATGCCTCAGGGCGCATCTCCCTCTCCAGCCGTTGCTTCTCAAATAATTTCTCATTAGAGTGTAGCTTGCGAAAACAACCAGTGGCTTTATGTTCCAAACAGCTCATCAGCATTCATTCTTCAGGATATGAATGGTCTATGCTCATCGCCCCCTTCAGATCACCTCTTGTGTGCTTATTAAGACTCCTTGTGTGAGGCTCCCTGCTGGCTCTGGAGCAAAAGGTATTGTTTGTTTTGTAGCTGCAGGAAACTGAAAGCAGCCCTCTGCATCATCAGGAGCTGAGCCCCACTGTTCCGCTAGACAAACGCTGAAAACAAATCTCTGCTGATTAAATCCTCACTCCAGATACCTGTTTTCTCTTGGCCATTTTGAAGCGGCAGAGGTAAGGAAGTATTACCCTTCCCAGATAAGAAATAGCAAGAAGGTCAGATGGAAGCTGTCCTTGTGTCAGTTTGCATGATTCAAATTCCAGCTCTGTTCTGATGACACTCAGCAGTGAGATTGTCTTGTCTCCATCCAATTTTCTGCGCCCTTGGAGTCAGGATGCAAGACCTCAAGGGTCGTCTCCTCCAAGCCCCTGCAATAAGATGTGCTCAGAAGCCTTTAACAGAAGTAGACAAGATGTGTTCAAAACAAATGTTGACATGCAATGAACAAGAAGGACCAAGTTGTTCTAATGCCCTCAGAGGTGCACGGCGTCCAGCCTTTCTTTTTGAGAGCAGGGGTCTTTCTTTGCAAGGATAACTCTCTCATACTCTCTGTTAGCTGAGCAATGACAGATTTGTTTTGACATCATAGTTGCCTTCGCAATATGTAAAAGGAATGAAGTCCATTGTTGTCAATCATGTTGGTTGAGGATTTTGGAGGGTGAGCCTGCTTTTCTTGGCACTTGAATCAGAGCTTGGAAAAGTTACTTTTTTGAACTACAACTCCCATCAGCCCCAGCCAGCATGGCCACTGGATTGGGCTGATGGGAGTTGTAGTTCAAAAAAGTAACTTTTCCAAGCTCTGGACTTGATGAGGGCTGGCGGGTAGGAATGGACACATCTTTCCATTTTGTTTTCTCCTAATGCACACTTTTTTTGCATACAATTTTGTGTCATATAATTATGGGTTATTGGCAGAAGTGGGTCTTCATTGACAGGCTCATGGGCAGGGGGAGATTTGGTGTGTGGGATAGAGCAAATCTGCACAGAAGGAGATTTTTATTATTCCAATATTCCGAAGAAGCAATCAGCCTTCTTTGCTGCTTCCTTTCCCTTCGCTGCTCAGTTCCAGTGTCATGGCACTGACATCAGGTGAATGTTAATAAAAAGCTGGCACACACTCCCCCACCCTCAGTGCTCTTCCAGCTGCTCAGCCTGTGCCGCACTCTCAGCCGGGACGATCCCAGAGCAATGAGCAGCAGTCGGGCAGCTCCTAGGCTGTACCATCAGCCTTGTGATTGCCCGTCTACCATCCACTGAAATACATGTTTCTCACTGAAATACATGCTCTCATAAATCAAGTTCTCTAAAACAGTGGATCAGGATTGCCTTGAAATCATTTTTTTAATTGCACAGTTAATTAGACAGCATGGCCAATGCATCGAAAGAAATCTGTTTCATTTCAGTCCAAAACAATGAGCTCCCTTTCTCTCTCTTGTCTGTGCAACCGACCAAAAACATGACAGATCATGCTAGGAAAGCCATTAATCTATCCATATCTCTGTAGGTTGAGATCCACCATCAAACAGCATCATGACTCTAAGCACCAAGCCTTCAGCGATAGATTTCTGAGTGTCTCATTTTTAGACCCATTAAGCCTATCAGGCCTGCAACGGTTGCTAAGCTACCATGAATCCTGAAGGAAAATAAAAGAAAATGGTAGATAGAAAGAGACAGTCACTGTGATACTTATCGGGGTCCCTTCTCTGCCTTTCCCTCATTAGCATCACGATCAGGATCGTTTTCAAGGAGTCTTGTCCATTTTCCTAACAAATTCAAGGATGCTGTCACATTAAATTGGTGCGCAGTATTTATGTCACACAGAGAAACTGAACTGGTGTAAGTCAAGGCTTGGAATTGCTACCGAGGTACCTATTAATACTGTGAGAAGGTATTTTTCTATCTCTGTTAATAAATGCAATTTTCATGTTGGGGGGAATTAAATTAACCTGCATTGATTTCAGGGGCATTCTGCACTAATGCATACATTGCTTCCAAAGTGTTTTAAAATTAAATTTGTACTGATTTGGCAAAATTATGTCAGAGGAGTAAACCTTTTATGCTGCCACTTTCCAGAACAAGCACTTAGCGGCTTCCTTTCTCAATTCAGGTATGAGACGGAGAGAGAGAGAGAGAGAGAGGGCACATGCACAGTTGGCGAGAAATAAATTCTTTAAAAATGTATTAACTTAGGGTTAGTTTTGTTGCAGAAATACGAACACAAATGGAGCGGGGGGGCACACACTATTTAATTCCTGTACAAAGCTCTGTCTATGGTTTAGGCTACTGATAAGGATTGGGGAGAAATTCAATTCAGTTCTCATTTAAAGACAAACTTACCAAATTTGCCCTTTTCAAAACAATGTGAACTGAAACACATATTTCAAAATTCACACTTTGCTAAATTTTGCAATGCAGCTCTCCAGCAAGTAACTTGTACAAACATGCACATACTAAGGTAAATATGCATAACAATGCATATGTTATATATGTTCTTATATTAGTGAAAATATCATGCAAAACTGCATTGTATGAGGAAAAAATATGAATATCCGGCAAAATTATAGGCAAAAATGTGTCTGTTAAGAGAAATTTGCACTAAAATGGTGATGAATTTTTATGTGGAAATGTGGAAAACTGCAGAGTGGAAAACTGGGAAACTGTGAGAAATGAAAATTGACAGATTCACCCACCCCTAGCCCATGTTGTGCTTGTCTGAACTATGGTCAGGCTTTAGCACCATCCCTTCCGCAGCATCAATGCAGTCTTTGTACAGCAGGGATGAGAAACCTTTGTCAATTTCAGACCTTCCCATTTCTTATTTTATTCCAAACTTAAATCCAGTTTCCTGCAGAAATTTGCAGTTAAAAGAGCATGAAAATTCACCAGCATTTTAGTGTGAATTTCTCCTAATATGCACAGGGTTCTAGTCAACTAAGTCTACTCAGAGTAAACCCACTGAAATCAGTGAGCCTATGTTAGTCATATTCATTTCCTTCAATGGGTCTACTCTGAGTCAGACTGCCATTGAATACCACCCACTGTTTTGTGTGTAATTTTGCCTACTATACACATTTTTGCATGCTCCTTGCTGCCTTTCAGTAGGGAGGAAGCTGGAAAGAACCCTGAAGAGGCAACCTACTAGTATCAACAATGAATTGGGAGGCAACTAAGGGAGGTTGCAGGAAATCATAGCATGCAAATAGGGATGGGCGAACCTGTCAGTTTTCTCATTTTTCCAGTCTTAAATTCACTTCTCCCCATTTAAACATCAGTATGCAATTTTTGAAAATAACTCATGAAAATTCCTTCACACGTTTGTGCTAATTTCTCCTAATATACACACTTCTGCAAACACTTTCCCCTAATATTAGGGAATTTTTGTGCATTGTTTCCATGAATATGTGCATTTTATGCACTCTTTCCCACAACATATGCATTTTTGTACACATTGGTTGGAGAACTGCATTGCAAAATTCAGAGAGGTACAGACTTTGAAGAATAGCTGTGTTTTTTGTTCATGTATTGGTTCAAGAAGTGTGAATTATGTAGTTTCTTATCAAATTGTTAACAAAACTGAATTCCTCCCCTATTCCTAGTTGCACCAGAGCCAAAGGTAGACAGGGATACCTCTCTGATCCTTCTCCCCTTCCTTGCCTCCTGCAGAAATTATGCCAAGGGTGGGAAGTTATCCACCACCATTCTACAACAAGTCTGCCAGACTGAATTTCATGCTTTGATGGCACCATGTAGGCCAGTGGTGAGGAACCTCAGGCCCAGGGGCTGAATGCAGCCCTCAAATCCTCTCTAATTGGCCCTCGGAACTTTTGCCAAGCCACACCCCTTCTCTCCAGGCCACACCCCTAACTGGCCCTACTTCACCCCCCAAGAGTTTTTGCCTGGCTGGCATATGCCCTAAAAACTCTGACAATGCCTCTTGCTTGCCTGGATAGAGGACAGAGATGGGTGTGTAGGAGAGAGTGTGTGTAGAAATTAGCCTACTGTAGAAAGACTAAATATATATCTGTTGTTCTGAGGACATGTCACCACTGGCATAGATCACTCAGACGGTCATCCAGTTCTTGGGCTGAAAAAGATTTCCCACCTCTGAGCTAGCCTGCACAGCCAGACCTCCTGCGTAATCTCTGCTTACCTTGGCCTATAAAAACTCTTGACCCCAAATTTGCTCCTTTGTCTCTTGTGCAAGGATGCTGCATGACTAAGCTACTGTATCCTCACTGCTGATTCAGATCCAGATTCCTGCCACATATTGATTCCACAACCTGCTTCTGATCCTCGAGTGTCGCCATGGAACTCAACCCCTGCCTGTTTTAAAACATCAAGACCTTTTGCAGCTAGGAAAGTAATGGGGAAATGCAGTGAAAAGTGTGGAATGAGCAAATGATTAACGGGAAGACCTATAAACATCTCACAAGCAAATCAGGGTCAATGCTCAATAAATAGGCTGCCCGGAGGAGCCCCTAGAAACTGGTGGTTATCTTTGTACTTGAATGAATAATTTTTATTGTACAAGCCATTGGCCGTGACAATATTTTAAAAATGCTCCATTAAATACTACAGAATAAAAATACATGTTAAAATAACAAATTTAAAATCCAGTGTAATTTTAAAAACATTTAACACAATATAGCAAACCCAATTTAAACTAAAAAACGAGACACTCTTAAAACTCTTAACCATAGTCTGCCACATTTCGCTAACTCTACTTAGCATTTCCTTGCAGCTAGAGCAAATAGTGCTGTTCTGTAGGTTCTATATGGGTAAACATTGTCTAAAAGAAAACAAATAATCTTGTGTCTAGAATAGGTTGATAGGCTAAACAAGACATTTTCCAGGAATTTTTCCCTTGGGCCGTGATATAAAGGACATTTCAGTATATAGTGGGTTATGTTTTCCGCCTGTTTTAAATTACAAATATAGATCCGTTGGGAAGTTTGAAGTTTTCTATATCTGCCATCCAGCATAGCTGAAGGCATGATCTGTAAATGTAATTCTAGAAAACCCCTGCAGAGGGGGAACACTGTCAGTTCTTCTAGGTATCCAGCTCTCTGGTGATTCTTTTTAAAGAGGCAGTACCATTGGACAAATTTGGATTTCTGCATTTCTGGATTTCCTATCCTCTCTAGCTTGTTCTTCATATAAGCTAACCTTTAATTCTTTTTTATCTAAAATGGCCCAAAAGGAACCTGGCAACTTATATTTTTGCATTAAATTTTGGATAGAATCAATTGGATTCCCCTTATTCTTTGGAAGAAAATATGCTTGTTTTATCAGTTGGCCTTCCATTAACATGTACATCCATTTATGGTATTTCAAACATGCCACCTGTATCCTCACTTCAATGGAAGGCCAACCCACCTCTGTGTGAAGGATAGAGGCTGAGGTCCCTGGAGGACAGCCTAATAATCTTCACAAAAATTTGTTCTGCATGATATCCAATATTTAGTATAAATTTTATTCTCCCCCCCCATACCTCTGAACCATACAATATTTGGGATATCACCTTGGCTTGAAATATTTTTTAACACAGGGATTATTATTTTCCCGTCCTTTGTGAAGAAGTACTTTAACACTCCACTCACTTGTTTAGCGTTAATAACACTAGATTCTCTATGTGCTTCAGAGAAGACACCCACATATTTATACATACGAACTTGTCCGATTGCATGTTCATCTAGTTGCTAATTATATTTTGGTGGGCAATGACCAAATATCATTATTTTGGATTTTGTAAAATTTATACTGAGTTTTTCTTCTCTGCCATATCTTATAAACCTTTTAAGTAATTTCTTCAAACTTTCAAAGTGAGGGACAGTAACACTATGTCATCTATGTTAGGACCTTCCCACCAGAAATTACAGGTGAACAGGCATCCTCCTGTTCCAATATATGGACAATATTATTTGCATAAATATTAAACAGAGTAGGTGTCAGTATGTAACCTTGCTTTACTCTTCTTTTTGTCTTAATTGCATTCTTTAATGATCCTTCTACTCCATACCTTACTGAATGAATGTTTATTTCGGTCCATGACCAGCAAGCAAAATAAATACATACAAAAAAACATAAAACACACGTTTCCAAATCCATAAAATACATATTAAAATGGTAAGAACAGGGATTAAAATGATTAAACCAAGCTCTTTCTGCGGGCCATGGCCGCAACACAGAATCTAGATACCATATCAATAATGAATGGGTCACGATCCTCAAGTAGAGCGTGGAAGGAATTTTCTTCTAATATTCTAGCTCTTTTAAGAAGACACGGGGCAATGAACAAAGTACGTAAATCAGAGTAAAGGGCACAGTGCAATAATACATGTTCAACGGTTTCCACCGCACCAGAGTTACAAATACAAAATCGTTCTGAATAAGGCACTCTCTTGTACCGCCCTTCCAAAAAGGCTGAGGGGAGTACATTATATCTTGCTAGAGTAAATGCCTTTCTATACTTAGGGATACACAGATTAGATCAATAGCCCGCCGAAGTAGGTACATTTACACTGACCCAAGTATTAGGGAAAGCTGCCAAATGAGCCAGATTATTTTGAAGTTCAATATCCCTAGTACGTTGTGAAATAAGGTCTTTAGCCTTGAAGTACCCAAGATGTAATACTGCTGCCTGAGAAAAACCAAGTGACTGGAGTTTGGAGATCACCGCAAGTTTCCATCTAGATTGGTAAGTATCAATGAGAGTTAGCGGAGCAAGTCCCACGGGAGAAAAAGTTAATTTTAGCCACAAATTCAACCTCTGGACCCAAGCCCTGGTCTCAATCAGCAGGGTGTCTACTTCCTGGCGGAGAGCAACGTTTGAAACACAGCTCGGGAGACCTAAAATGGTCCTGATAAATTTAGATTGGACACATTCCAGAGGGGCATAATTACCCTGGGAACATAGCTGGGTGCCATAAAGAAGTTGGGACACCACTCTAGCGTTGAACACCATCATAGTGGAGGGAATATGTTGGCCCCCATTAGAAAAGAAGAATGCCAATAGCGCCCTAACACTTCTCTGAGCAGTTTCGACAACATTGCTCAAGTGGGGTTTCCAAGAGCCTGAGGAGTGGAAAATAATTCCCAAGTATCTAAACAGGGAAACTTGTTCAATAGGGTGATCATTTAATAACCAGCGATGTTTGAGCCTTTTGCATGTAAATACTAAGATCTTAGACTTATCATAATTGAGTATTAGCTTTTCTGTCTTACAAAAAGAGGTAAGCCCTCTCAGAGACGTAGCAAGCCCACGCATGTTAAGGACAGGAGGGCAGCGTCGTCCGCATAGAGTAGAGTCGATAAAGGTTTACCTGCCAAGATGGGTGGGTGGGCATTTTCCTCTACAAGATGTTTGATTAAGGGGTTAATATAAAAATTGAACAGCGAGGGAGCAAGTACACAGCCCTGCTTAACACCATTATGAGTTGGAATAGGAGCGGTTAACTGTCCTGCGCGCATACCTTACTCTTAATTGTGTGTCAGTGTACAGCTGTCTAATGATTAATAATCTATATTTGTACATTTCAATTTATTCCAAAGACAGGCTCTATCTATAGTACTGAATGTTGAAACTTTGAAAATGTTAACAAGAGTGAGATATTGTATGTGGAAAAATGCATGATGATGAAACATTATGTAATTTTAACATCTTTTTTAAAAAAGAATATGGTTTAGCAATCAACCCAAAGGCACAATTTTTGAAATCAAGCCTTCCGAGCCTCAGATGCTCTGCAGCTTTGACCCTTCAGTCAAACAAATTCTTCCAAGCATGGCTTTAACTGGAAAGATTTGCAGGAGTGCAAAAGGGTAAAGGGTGAAGCATAGCACAGAGATTGTGGGTGGGGTGTTCTGGGACCTCACAATATTGTTCAGATGTTCTGCCAAGTTTTCATCCAGCACTGAACATGGATCAAACCAAAAGGAGACAATATTGTAGAATAGTTTTTTTAACTCGGAATGGACACAAGAGCCACAATTTTGGTTTCCCCAAGTTCCTCAGCTTCTAATCTTAGATTCAGTTGTCCACATTTCCACAATTTGCAGATTATCGTTTTTTAAAAAGAATCCTTATGAAAACTCATCAGCATTTTAGTGCATTTTTTGTACAAAAGCATATTTTTACAAGCAATTTTCCCTAATATACATATTTTCGCAAGCAATTTTCCCTAATATAATGCACTTTGGTATGTAACTTTCACTGATATATGCATTTTTATTCACACTTTACATAGTATATGTCTTTTTGTACACATTATTTGGCTGGAGAATTGCATTGCAAAATTTGGAGAAGTGTGAATTTCGAAGGATGGCCATGTTTAAGTTCACATATTGTTTCAAAAAGTGCAGATTTGGTAAGTTCATCAAATGGAGACTGAATCAAATTTCTCCCCCATCTCTAGTAACAACCTTGAACCAGTATAATCTACTGGACTATTATCTAGGGGTGAGCTGACCTGGTGGGGGTCTATTTCACAAAAACCCTTGTCAGAATCAGAAGAGCCTCCGCATTTTCAGTTATTTTTAAAAGAACAATAATTTGAAAGGACTGTGCATGTGTTCTTTTGGGATTCCTCATTGGTTAGGATTACCTCTGTGACCTTACAGGAACCATTTCCCTCACTCTAATAGGCTTCGTTTATCCTGAGCAATATCAGCAAAATGCTAAACATAATTGGCTACATAGTGCCTTGACATCAGAATGTCCAGTACATGATCCCTGATTGGTTGGAATCACTTCAGAAGGAAGAATAAAAATGGCTGTCAATACAGCAGAGCAAAAGGGGGACGTGGAGTAGATATAAATAGTGATGAAAAGGTACCTTCAATACTATCAGCTTGGTCTTAGTTTTATCGCTATCTGTAAATGGAAATGGATTGTAACCCTAGCTGTTAGAATTATTTTAATGGGGAGGGGGCACCTTTCTAACAATTCAGAAGTGATGAAGCATATTATCCATGAGGAATTCTTCCAACCCTGGAGATTCTGAGTCAATTTTTCAGCTCTCTTTCCCTTATTGCTTTCAGAAAGGGGGGGAGGATTGGATCGATTCTACTTTTGATAGTGCATCCAGCTCCACTCCCCCTGCTGTGTTGCTTCCACAGGCAATCTCTTATTTGTTCCACTGGCATAACAACAAGCCTAAACTCTGTATTTCCAGATAACAAGATAGTCTGCTACTGAGCATGGAGCCCATGGAAAAATAATTGGCTTGAATTAAAATCCTGGAAGAAACATCATATAGAGATGCTGTTCTTTTAGGAATCAGATGCACAAGCCACCATTTGTTGCTCCCATTCATGCCTCATTTAAACCAGTTAGACTACTGGGAAATAACACAGGGAGAGGCTAGTTATCTGCTGTGCTAGCATATATGCAATGATGTGATTTAGGTATAGGAAGCTAAAGCAGTATGCTACAGAACAGCCATAGCTCATGCAAAAGGTGGCAGGTTCAGGTAGGTCTGGGAGAGACTTCTGTCTGATACGCTACACTTCCAGTCAGTGTAGGCAATTCTGAGCTAGATGAATCAATGGTCTACCAAGTATAAGGCAGCATGTTATATTTCTGTGATGCCAAAGACCACCAATGGATCTGAGTGGCGGCAAGCAGTTAGTATATCAAAGAGATGAGAAGACTTAAACATAAGCCTCTTGTATCCAGGCCCCTCTTTCTTCCTGTTGGTTTTCTGATCCCATGTTTTCTGATCCCTGATGTTTTAAATTTCAAGTTAAGCAAGAGAAGGGATATAACGTAGTGAAGAACGTGGACAGATAAGCTCATGGTTCAGACGTCATCTTAGCGATGAGCTTACTACAGCAAGCCACTGCTTTAGCTTGCTGATACTGAGGAGGAAATGCTGTCCTGCCTTGCAGAGCTGTTGTAAAGATTACCAAGATAATGCCTGTGCAACACTTTGAGCACTTGAAATGTGCCTTATGAAATTCTTAAGTATTATTATTAAGTATTAAGTATTACATTAGGTATGTATTATACACCTTCACTTGTCAGTAGGGATGAAAGGACTTTAATAAATTCCTTTATTTTGCCTCTATCCTGCCTTCCACTCCTCCTGAATTCCAAGTTCACTAGGATAATTCCCATCATTAATTCCCCTCCATTTTAGTTAAAGTTTATTTTTAATCTGGTGCTCTCATATGCAGTTCCAGCTTTTGAAGAGATAGGCTATGGTACTTGGAGATGTGCAATGCACTAGATCATCTTTAGCATAATGTTTGTCAACACCTTGTTGCTTTGTTGTTGTTATCTTTAGGTTATGATGGGGCAGGTCTACTATCCTGCAATGACTTAAATATACTGAGAAATAGACATCACAAGTAACAGAATTAAGAGGATGCAAGATAAGAGATAAGAATGATATATCCCATATATGTGTGTGGGATCATAAACACCTGAGGAATCTGATTAGGGGTAGACAGATCACCCTATTTCCATTGTGCATTATTTTCACATGCACTCAGTCATAAGCCTTTTCCATCCTGTGGGGTTTTTTTTGCAGATTCTTTTTTTAAATGGGTGGGGAAGCACACACACACACACATCATATTTAAATTGTATGCATTTTGCATTAATATCCCTCCTAAAATAAGCATTTTAAGCTTTCTAATACGTTTCCCCTGAAATATACATTTTTGTACACTTTTTTCCATCAAATACGCATTTTTTTCCTTTTTTAAAAAAAATAGGACAGCATTGCAACTTTTGGAGAAGTGCTTAATCTGGTTGATAGCTGGATTCTAATCTACATATAAATTCAGGACCAGTGGATGAGTTCAGTTCACTTCAAAATGTGAACCAAATTTCTAACTCTAGTTGAAGTTATATTAAGAACAAGTTTTTCAAAGGAATGACTGAACATTTTGTCCCTTGTGGAATGAGAAGGCTTAATGAAGGCATCCTAGAAGAAATTGAGTCTGTGGTTGTAACCCTCAAACTACTGAAGATCTTATTCTCTTCATACCTGAATGAAAGATGTCTAAAGTGTTCATATTAAATATACACCTATCCTTTGCTTGCTTCTAAGTTGGAGATATCTTCAAGTTGCTGTTCCTATTAAAAGATATTGATAAGTACGTAACATTCAATGAAATTCTTGTTTGATCACTGCTGGTGAACACACTGAGATGAATGAAAATGCTATGGATTGCCACAGAGATCCTGGTTTGCTTGTGGCATCATGGTTCAATATTTTAAAATGTTTCTTTTGTAACAACTGGAAATTGTATTCGGGTGAAATATTTCTCCCCCCCCATTTTTTTGCTGTATGATTGAATTTATATTATTGCAAGTGGTTATATCAAAGTTAATGAATTATAATGATGACATTAATGGCAGGATTGGGAATTTATACTATTTGCCACAGTTTTCAATTCCCAATGTTTACTGGCCTTGCCCCTATCTACTGTACCCATGCATTTTTGTATATTGAAAAAAAGGTTGCAGAAATAAATAAAGCCATGTGCATAGACAAAAGGGCAATGTTGGTGGGAAGAGAATGAGCAGAAGGGATTGAGATCACCCAGAACTGTGTGCAAAGAAGTTCTGGAAGTGCAATTTGTGTTTAAAAGGCACCAAGAAAGTGGTTGAACAGACATCTTGTGCCCTGCTGAGCTTGAGCTGGCAAGGTGGAAGTGAGGACACAGGAAGGCCCTGGTGTACCTTCATCAATTCATTGCTTCTTTTTTTTAACAGGTAACCCACCCACCACGTCATTGGAGTCACACTCAGAAGCATGTCTAAAGGTCCCCCTGTTATGGGAGGGCTGCCAGTGGACCAGGATGGCTTTGGAAACTTTCCAGTACTCCTCTGTTCCCCAACACCCTCTCTCTCTCTCTCTCTCTCTCTCGTTCTGACCCTACCAGTGCTGAAGTTCCAATGGCATTTGGGCCAGGGCATCAGAGGAGCCAACAGAAGCACAGAGGGAAGCCCTAATAGTGGAGCTCAGACCTATCCTCCCAGAGGACAAGAAGTCTCAGACACCATAGCACCTCACCCGCAGAAATGCATACATAAATTGAGACAAAGTGCATATTTAAATAATATTTACTGTTCATATGGATATTTTTTCTTTTAAAAACCACCATAGATTAATGTGGAAATAGGATAGAATAGATTTACGAATGAAATTGATATGAATTAGAAATTAACTGATTCATCCATCTCTATTGCAGGGCATTCAGAGGAGGGCTGGGCGGCTGGTAGCTGTTGAAAGGAGCTTTGAAGTCATTCTTAAATGTGCAAAGAGAGAGAGAGAAGCCATTACTTCCCTGCTCCCAATCGAAAGCTTTCTTTCCCAATGAACCCCTCCCCCCCAAAAAAAACTCACCCCCACTGTCTATCATGGCTGTGCTCTGCCTCCAGAGTTGGTGGCAGTATGCTTCTGAATATAGTTGCTGGAGACTGCAGGAGGGGAGAGTGCTGTTGCGCTCAGATTCTGCTTTCAGGATTCCCATGGGCATCTCGTTGGCCACTGTGTGAACAAGATGCTGGACTAGATGCCCACTGGCCAATCCAGCAAAGCTCTTCTTATGTACTCATGTTCTTAACCTCCATTTCTGGGATTCACCCTTCCTCCCCCCCCAAAAAATCGAGCTCAAAGTAGTCCATTGAGAACTTTTGACTCAACGCTAAAGAAAATTTCCTGAAGGGGAAAACCAACTAGAAAATTAGGAAATCTGGTTCCTTCCCCCTCCCTTGTTCATATAAATGACAAGGCAACAAGCATTAGAGGCATCAGCTGAAGGCACTGGAGTATGTTAGCAAAGCCAAGCAAAGCTTTTAAAAACTGATTTATATGCAGCTGATGGGATTAAATCTTTGCGGTCTGTCTTGCCTCAAGTTGTATCTTTTACCAGCCCTCCATTGGTAAAGAAGCTTAATAAGCTCCAGCCTTTGACTAGAACACTATATAATTTTAGTGTTGACATGATTGCTGTTACGTTCCAGCACTCCTGGGGCGCCTTGATGCAATGAGTGACCTTTTGCTAGTTCCAATGTTATTGCTGCTCTCTGCTGTCTCAGAATGAATAAAACACGAGGCCCACAATTAGTACAGGAGCTTTATTTAATGCCTTGCCTCACGGTCGGTCTTACGTGCCCAGCCCCACAGAAGCGCGTGCAATCAAAGTTTCTTTCTGTGCATTTGTTTGGCATTTGATATTATTCACTCATCCAGTTAGCTTATGCTGCAGAACTAATACCTGGTGCATTATCCATTTAGCTTCTCATATCTCTGCTATGACTGAGCCAAAAATTCTCTGAACAGAATATTCTGACTTTTAAAAAACTTGCCTTGAATATTTGGTTGTTTATTTTTTGTAAAAAAAAAATGGTGCTGGTACTCATACCTTGATAATAGTGCCATGAGTGCCAGCACAAAATGGCTGGCATGGGCAGCAAAAGAGAGGGAGAGGGAGAGAGAAAGAGGTGATGGTACTCCATATCACTGAATTTCATAACAAAAAAGCACTGCCAGCTATCCTGGTCCAGGAACAGCTGTAGATGATGAATCAGTCTCAGCTGGACATAAGCACTGCTAGCCACAGAAGCCATTTGGGACTCTAATGACAAGCTGGAATCCAGCAGCACTCCCAGACTAAGAACCTTTCTCTTCAAGAGGAGTACAACCCCTTCCAGAGCAGGTTGTATACCTAATTCCCAGACATGGGAACCATCCACCCACAGTACTTCTGTCTTATCTGGTTTCAGCCTCAGTTGGCTGGCTCCACCCAACCCATCACCACCTCCAGACACCTGTCCAACACCTTCATGGCCTCTCCTGATTCTGATGGAATGGAGCGATAGAGCTGTGTGTCATCAGCATAGTGACACCATTTTCCAAATCCCCTGATGACAACTCCCAATGATTCCATGTAGATGTTAAATAGCATAAGAGGCAGAATGAACTGTTGTGAGACTCCATCGTTCAAAAGGCATGGACCCAAGCAAAAATCTCCTAGTACTATTTTCTGGAAGTAGTCCTGCAGGTAGAAGCACAGCACCATTGCAGTACAGTACTTCCAATTCCTATCTCCTTCAGTCCTTCCAGAAGGACACTATGGTCAATGGTGTCAAAAGCTGCTGAGAGATCAGTTAGTACCAACAGGGTTGTATTGTCCCTGTCTTTCTCCCAATAAAAGTCATCAATCCGGGTCATCATGGCTGCTTCTGTGCCAAAACTGGGTTGGAAGCTAGACTAGAATGGCTCTGGATAATTTGTTTTCCCCAGGCATGCCTGTAGTTGCAGCTGGCTAGCCACCACCCACTTAATCACCTTGTCCAAGAATGGAATATTAGAGACTGGACAATCATTTTCTAAAACCTCTGGATCCAGAGGATCACACCATCACCTCTTTCAAGGCAGTCAGCTTAACTCCCTTCCGTAGTGAGGCATTGACCACTTCCTGGACCCATCCAGTCAGTCCTGTCCTACTAGATTTTACCAGCCACAATGGGCAGGGATCAAGACAGCATGTAGTTAAGGTGTGGGGCCATGACCTGGGAGACCAGGGTTTGAATCCCTATTCAGCTTTGAAGCTCCCTGGGTGACCTTGGGCCAGTCACCTCTCTCTCTTCCTAACCTACCTTGCAGTGTTGTTGTGAGGATAAAATGGGGAGGGGAGAATGATGTACACCAACTTGAGCTCTTGGAGGAAAGATGAACACACTTCTGACCTGTGTGAACAGATGTATTATTATCCTCCCTTTCCATGAGTAAGTATGAGATATAAACTAGTTTAAAATTTTAACTAAACTATCTTTTTTGAAAGGTCTCATCATTCATTATCCCCTCACTGATGGGCAGAAAAGGGTGACAGAAAATGGTGTGGGATCTGCAAATTCATAAGAACATAAGAGGAACCTGCTGGGGCAGACCAAAAGGGCCCATTTAGTCCACTATCCTGTTCTCACAGTGGCCAAACAGAGGCCCCAATGGGAAACCCACAAGCAGAACTCGAGCACAAAGAGCAGCCTATGGTCTGAAGGCACCTGAGGCCAGCTCCCTGCTGAAGTTAAGCAAGGTCAGGTCTGGTCAGTGCCTGGATGGGAGACCGCCTGGGGACCATATGTAAGCCGCCTTGGGTTTCAATCATGAAAAGAAAGGCGGGGTAGAAATGTAATAAATAAATAAATAAATAAGAGCACTCTCCCCTCCTGCGGTTTCCAGCAACTGGTATTGAAAAACATGCTGCCTCTGACCATGGAAGCAGAGCACAGCCCTCATGGCTAGTAGCCTTTGATAGCCTTATCCTCCATGAATTTCTCTGATCCTCTTTTAAAGCCATCCGATGGCCATCACAACATGTAGTGTGACTGAATTCCATGCTTTAACTATGTGCGTTGTGAAATAAGGACTTTGTTTTGTCTGTCCTGAATCTCCCAACATTCTCCTTCAATGAATGTCCCTGCATTCCAATGTTATGAGGGAGGGAGGGAAACTTTTGTCTGTCCACATTCTCTAACTACACCAGATTCCTAATCCTGTGCAACACGAATATACGGTGCCTTTCAGATGTCTCCTTGTAAAAGTTTTTGTTGTTGTTGTTCTGGCTGTCAGCATGATTGATTGATGTATCATTTGTGGTTCTCCTTCTAAATCAATTGTTCAAGAGTGAAAATTTACATTTCTGATGTATCCTATGCAGCGGCTCTCAAATTGCACACACAGTGAAGTTCCAATCTGACCTTTTCATATTCCATATTTGACTGCTTGCCTATTTCTCTCTACATCCTTTTGATTTTCTACATTTACATCTCTGTACGGAACGGTTAACTTTCAAAAATATCGTCCGTTGGAAAGGTCATAACTGTCAAAGCAAGGAGGTGGGCTGATGGGGGCTGGGTGGGGATATCGCAGTTTGGTGGCACAAAGCACAGGCTGAATACTTCTTTGCAACAAAACGGTAGCAAAAATAGCAAGAAGGGAGAGTGCCATGGTCTTTCACAGGGGTGGGGGACATTTTTCAGCTCAAGGTCACATTCCTATCTGGGCAACTTTTGGAGGCTGCATACATACCAGTGGTGGGCCAGAAATAGGGATGGAAAGTTCTGACAATTTTGGTTCTCCCCATTTCACATTTTTCCAATTCCATTTGCAACATTTCTACAGCAATTTGTGGTTTTTTTAAAAAAAAATTCTCATGTATTTCTCATGAATTCCCCAGCATTTTAGTGTAAATTTCTTGTAATAAACACAATTTTGTAGGGAATTTTGACTAATGTGCACATTTTCCAAGCAATTTCCCATCATGTAATGCATCCTTGTATATTATTTTCCCTCACATATTCATTTTTATGCACACTTTCCTCTAACATACATGCATTTTAGTAAACAGTGTTTGAATGGCAAACTGCATTGCAAATTTTGAATAAATTCCAAAGGCTGGCTGTGTTTCAATTCTCATATGGCTTCAGAAAGTGTAAATCTGATTGATTCAGCTTGAGGTGTGAATGCATGTCTGACCCAGTGCTTCACTACTGAGCCAAATGTCAGTTTGCCTGCTGGGTCTTTTGAAACCCTGCTGAAAGGTGATCTGCAGGGCATGTTGCCCAATGACTCATGGTGGGTCTCAGCTGAGACTTAGCTTCAGTGAAGACAGATGCATGCTGAAGATGTCAGTGGGACACTGTATAATTTCAGTGGAACTATTCTCTCCATTCGTACAGTTATATGCATGGGAGCTCTCCATAGATGCTTAAATGAATTTACATTGACACATTCATTAGAACATTTGAAAGGGAACACAGTGTTTGTGCAAGAGTGGAGTTTAGTACTGTTTGCAGTTTGAAGGTAGACCATACAACAGACTGTGAGCCTATACCAAATGAGAATGCAAGCTGCAGAACAGTCAATGTCATGTATGCTATAGACTAGAGATTATAGCAGCACTGGGGGTTGGGGAAAGGCAAGAGATATATGGTTGTCCGGCTCATTATAAACATGGTGATGACTAGAAAAGTAGAAGGTATCTTTCCATGGAGAGGGATAGCATTTTCAAACTTGAGATTTTCCAGTGCTGATTATTGACAATAGTGCTATCATGCTAGAAGTTCATCTGCCCCAGTTGTCATGGAAGATACTTTCCCCAAAAGTGATTTATCATTCAGTGTACAATTTAATCTTCTCTTAGAAACTGGAATAGGTACAAAGTTACAACTAGTCGGTTTATGGCAGGTTAGGCTATTGGGAGACATTGCCGTAACTGTGGCTATAAATAGCACAGTCCATGAAAGTGGGCATGGTGCCCAATTATTGAACAGTTTCTGGGATTGGCCATAACAAGGTCTTCTATCTAACATCTCAAAGTAGGGCTAAGTGTGCTGTGATGGCCACAAAGGGCATGAATATTTCTTTTTGCTTTTGCTTAGGAGGATTTACCTTCTGTCCTTACCTTCTGTCTTAAACATTGGACCTGGCATTTGGCCAACGATTCAGAATTACCTATTTGCTTCTCCATTCATGTTAATTGACTATGAATCATAAAAAACTAATAAACATCTTAATACGTGGGGTAATTAATTTACACCATGTTTAATGAACACTGGAAGAGAAAATAATCCAATGAAATGATATAAATAACAAAACTTAATCCTTAATAGGATTCCCACCCACACCACATACAGCCTCTCAACACACAAGACGAATTAGAAATCCCTAATGAGACTCACAATTCTCTTGATCAGCTTTTATGCTATTGTTACTAATTGATTGCCATCGCATGCATCTAATTAGCAGAATTATAATCTGAGCAAGGCAATATTTTATTTGGTTTTATTTTATTTTATAGCATCTATAATTGCATACAGGTTTGAACTATGAGGCTTGGTTCTCACTGAAGTGATAAACCTGTGTGCATGGTAGGGATGGAAAGATCTGTCAATTTCAGTTCTCTATCATTTTTCTAATCTTAAATTCAGTTCTCCACATTTCTGCAGCAAGTTGAGACGTTTTTAAAAACAAAAATCCTCCTGAAAATCTCCAGCACTTTACTGTGAATTCCTAATAAACACATTTTTGTAGGCAGTTCTGACTGATGTACACATTTTTGCAAGCCATTTCTCATCATATAATGCATTTTATGTTATTTTCACTTATATTTTCATTTTTATGCACACTTCCCCCTAACATATGCATTTTTGTAAACATTGGCTGGCAAACTGCATCACAAAACTCAAATAAATGTGAATTTTGAAGGATAGCTGTTTTTCAGTTCTCATATTGTTTCAGAAAGTGTGAATTTGACAGATTTGGCTTGAAATGTGAATTAGATTGAAATTCTTGTCCATCCCTAGTGCATGTTATCTGGCTTGTCAGATTTCTGAACAACCAACCCACCTTTCTTGAGCAAGCCTGTTCTCACATTTACATCAGATCACATATAATTATACAGCCATGAGAGTGGCGGTATACTATAGTCAGCGTGGATTTTTCACATTCTGCAATGTTAAATTGAAAATACCCCCATGTAACTCTGATGCTTTCGATAAGCTCTTTTCAAAACAAAACCTTACAAAACTTATAGTCCTGGACTCAGAAACACTTGTTTAACAACCCTCTCAATTTTCATAGCAATACACAAAACAGTCAGAGAGAACAGAGAGTTCAAAGTCTAAAAAGAGGGGGGGGGAACCAGATCCCTTTTGGACTTTTTTCTGTCACAGTTCTCATAGTCTGTTGAAATTCATTAAAAATCAGCCATGTTCACAGAGTACGTGTAATCCTGTTACTGACCTTACCCGATACTCTGACCTTCATCTCTGCAATTTAAAAGTTTAAAAAAATGTCTGGCTGATTTTTTAATTAATTTAAGAAATATAGCATTGAACTGAATGATAATGTCAAGCATGCTCAGTAAGAACCAACTGTAAGTGTTCTAAAAGTCAGAGTCACAGCTGCTGGGCCTGCCTAATCAGGGGGCCACACCCACATGAGACTGATTTCACCTGAGACAGTCATGGCTTCCCCCAAAGAATCCCGGCAAGTGTACTTTGTGAAGGGTGCTGAGAGGAGACTCCTATTCCACTGACAGAACTCCAGTGGCCAGACTGGTTTTACAGTCAGCCGCTCTGATTGAAGGTCTGTGAGGGGAACAGGGCGTCACCTAGAAACTCTCAGCACCCTTCACTAACTACACTTCCCAGGATTCTTCGGGAGAAGCCATGACTGTCCAAAGTGATTATAGGCATGGTGTGAAGGTGGCCAGGGACAGCTTGGGTTTAAATTTGGGTGGGAGGCTACATGTGCCTGCTGTAGAATAAGAAGGTAGGGGAAACGCAGAAAGCAATGATACTGTTCACAATGTTTTCCTTTTGGAAACGAAAGGGGCTTTCCCTCTGCCCAGTACTCACCCACCCAATCTCCTCCTCCCATCCCTGCCCCCCACCCAGGTCAGTGTTGGACTATGACCTGGGAGACCAGGATTCAAATCCCCACACAGTCATGAAGCTCACTAGGTGACCGTGGGCCAGTCACTGCCTCTCAGCCTCGAGGAAGGCAATGGTAAAACCACTCCTGAATACTGTTTACCATGAAAACCCTATTCATAGGGTCACCATAAGTCGGGATCAACTTGAAGGCAGTCCATTTCCATTTTATTTATTTATTCATTTATTTATTACATTTATATACCGCCCCATAGCTGAAGCTCTCTGGGCGGTTTACAGCAATTTAAAACATTAAAAACAAATATACAAATTTTAAAACACAAAAAAGAATTTAAAAACACAATTTAATTTTTTCAAAAAAACAATTTTAAAACATGCTAAAATGCCTGAGACAAGAGGAAAGTCTTGACCTGGTGCAGAAAAGATAACAGTGTTGGTTCCAGGTGCACCTAGTCAAAGACATCAATCCATTATTTAGGGGACACCACTGAGAAGGCCCTTGTGATGTGTCCTTCCCTGGCTCTCCCTGTCAGGTTCCTACCTGCTCGTGGTTACTGCCTGTCTCTAGGCACCACCAGGGACTCCACCAGTCCGGACCGCACTCTCTTATGGTTTACCTATCCGCTCTAGCACAGATCTCAACAGATACCCCTGCTAGGCAACCACCAGTAACGTCCCAATACTAGTATTCCCAGAGACTCTGAGTACTGGTATTGTTATTCTCTTCACCGCTGCCACCATTTGTTACAGTTCCCCTTCAGCCTTGGTCATTACCTTACCCTCCCTTCTGGTCTGTGAAACCCCAGCCAAGGATCAGGCCTTTGGTAAACCAAATTAAGTATTTATTACAGATAACAAAGCTAACAAGATTAACAAGATTTCTTCTTAAGGCACAGAAGCATATGGTTTTACTCAATACTAATCTGAACTCCACCTCCCTCCTGGTAAACAACTCTCTAAACCCCACCAAGCAATCCACTCTTTCTCTTCTCCCCCCCCCCCTGATTCCACTCTCACTCTTCCTTTTATACATTCAGCCATTTTAAACACTCAGCCAATCATCTCGCATTCTACTGCCCATTCACTCCCCCTCTTTCACTCCACTTACCATGTATCTTCTAAAACAACAACACTTACCATATATACATTAATATAGGAACATCACATTCCCCCCCCTTAAACAACAGCAGAGTATTATTCCTGTTCCAGGATTTATACGTCGCGTTAACAAATAAAAGTCTCTATGGGGAAAATGTCTTTCTTTGTTCCTCTGTCTGGTCACGTCACTGCAGTCCCAGCCACTTGCCTGGAAAGTCCATCGGCCAGTACATTGTCCTTGCCTTTGATGAACTGGAAGTCCACTTGATAGTCCTGTAGGGCCCAGGACCACCTCTGCAGCATAGTGTTATGGTTTTTCATAGTCTGCAACCATAACAAGGCCCAATGATCTGTAGTCACTGTGAATCTTCATCCCCACACGTATGGGCGCAACTTGTTCAGTCCCCACACGACCGCTAAGCACTCCTTCTGGACCGACGAATAGTTTTTCTCCCTCGGCGTCAGCTTGCGACTCAGGTATGCCACTGGATGTCTGATGCCTTCTCTCTCCTGTAGCAAGACGACTCCCAGTGCGAGGTCCGACGCATCTGTAGCCACGATGAATGGTTCCTCATAGTCTGGTGCTATTAATATGGGTCCTTGGCACAAGGCTTGCTTCAGTAGATCAAAAGCCTTCTGACATTCATCCGTCCATACCACACGCTCAGAACACTTCTTCTTTGTTAATTCATGCAAGGGGGTTGCTATTTCCCCAAAATTTCAAACTTCCTATAAAATCCAGCCACACCCAGAAATGCCCTTACTTGTTTTTTGGTTAAGGGGATCGGCCACGCTTGTATTGCCTCCACCTTGCTCCATACGGGAATGATTTGCCCACTCCCCACCTTATGTCCTAAATAGACTACTTCCTTTAGTCCAAACTGGCATTTCTTAGCTTTTATTGTGAGGCCTGCTTTTCTTAAGGCCTCCAATACTGTTGTCAGGTGTTGGACATGCTCAGGCACCGACTTGCTAAAAATGGCCATGTCATCGATATAGGCCACTGCAAAATCTGACATGCCTCGCAACACAGTATTGATTAGCCTCTGAAATGAACTTGGTGAGTTCCTTAGTCCCATGGGTAAGGTCACAAACTCATATAACCCATCTGGTGTACTGAAGGCAGTTTTGGCTCTGGATTGCTCGTCTAGTTCCATTTGCCAAAATCCTTTACAGAGATCTAGTGTAGAGATAATGGTTGCTGCCCCCAATAACTCTAACATTGTGTCTACCCTAGGCATAGGATACGCATCTGGGACAGTAATTTTATTGATTAGCCGATAATCAATGCAAAACCTTGTCGTTCCATCTTTTTTCTGAACCAGGACAATACTTGAGGCCCAGGGACTGATGGATTCCCTGATCACTCCTAATTCCAGCATCTCTTCCACCTCCTTTTTGATCTCATTCAAAACTTTCCCATTCACACGGTACGGAACAGATCTGATTGGGGCATGATCTCCAGTATCAATGGAATGTATAACTATACTGGTTCAGCCAGGTTTGTTGCTAAAGAGATTCCTATAGGTTTTCAAAACTCTCAGAATCTCTTCTTTTACTTCTTCCTCTACCTCCTCTGACCATTCCACTTGATCTACCCCTCCTTTGTCTTTGCTTTCCTGTACCAAATCTGGAAGTTCAGGCCCACTTCCCTCAGGGAATAAGGTAACTTGCAACACCTGTGCATCCCTGGTATGGTAAGGCTTCAACATATTTACATGAACCACTTTGCTTTTGTTTAATTGGTCTGTGGTGATTACATACATCACTGTGTCAAGCCTTTCTCTGATGGTATATGGTCCTTCCCAGTTAGCCTGTAATTTGTCATGTTTCCTGGGTATGAACGCCATAACCATATCTCCCACATTATACACACGTTCTCTGGCTGTTCTGTCATACCAGTAACTTTGCTTCTCCTGTGCATGACTCAAATTCTCTTTCACTACTTCCATCATTGATGTTAATTTATTGCGGAATTCCAATACAAAATCTACTACAGAAGTTTTGTACTCTCCCAGAGTTCCTTCCCATGAATTTTTTAGCAGTTCCAAAGGTCCCCTCACTTTTCTAGTAAACATTAGTTCAAAGGGTGAGAAGCCTGTTGACTCCTGAGGGACTTCTCTGTATGCAAACAAGAAGCATCCCATCATGCCCTTCAAAACTCCATTAAATCTGGTTCTGTATTTGCTAGGTACTATCAATTGCTTCTCTGGTTCACATTCATCCTTTCTCTCAGCAGGCATCCACAGTCTATATAAAATCCCATTCTCACACACAACTTGATTCCTCAGTTTGTCAGTGAAAGGAATCTGTTGGGTCAGGGCTTGTTCCTTTATCGGCTTCAAACTTATATCTTTATGCAGCTCTTCCCTGAATTGATCTGCTTCTTCCCCAGAGACCACTTGATACAGTTTGTCTTCTTCAGCAGGCCTGCTAGTGGTTGCTATGGTGACCTGAGGCTGGTTAACAGATTCCACCCTGTTTGTTTCAGCCCCACTTAATATGGCTTCTTTTTCTCTGCCAAGTTGCTGTCTGGTCACTACATAGATCTTTCCTTGGGCCCCCATTACATCCCTTCCCAGTATTACTGGTTCTTGTTGCTGGGCATTAATGCCTACTTTATATCAGCCCTCTCGGCCTCTCCAAGTCATATCCACCAGGGCCACAGGCAAACTTTCTGGTTGACCCCTCACTCCTTGGATAGTCACAGTTTCCTAAGGTAATATTACCTCAGATTTTATTAAATCTGGCCTCAGTAATGTCTGAGCGGCACCAGTATCAAGCAATGCCCAATAATTTGCCCCTTGTACACTCACTTCCTCTCTCAGACTTGAATCAAGGTCTGTTACTTCTGTCCAGTTTATCTGGCAGAACTGAACCTTTTTCACTGTTTCTAAAGCCTTGGGCTCTGTTTTCACTGCCCTTGTCTGAGCAGGATTACTAATGGGGTTGGCAACCTCACATTGAAAACGTAGGTGCCCCAGTCTACCACATTTGTAGCATAATTTCTCCTCACTTTTAGGGTACACAGATTCACTCTGGGGTGTCCTGTGCCCTTCAGATTTTAATGGAGGACTCACACTCTGTGGTACTACATCCCTTCTGCCAGCATTATATGGTCTGGGTTTAAAATCTCTTGATGTTTTCCCCACCCAGCCAGTTCTATTGGAGGCGAAGTGATCCGCCATCTCTGCGGCCTCCTGCACAGATGTAGGGGAATGGTCTTTGACCAGGAGCCTTATTTCTGGTGGTAACTGATGGTATAATTGATCCAGTATCATGAGGCTTTTCACCTCTTCCACTGACTGAGCTTTGGCACTACTCATCCACTTTCCAAATATATCCATCAATTTTGCTCCCAGTTCCACAAAAGACCTCCCTGCTTGGATCTGACAGTTTCTGAATAATTTTCTAAAGTAGTCAGGTCCCAGTCTGAACCTTTTGTATACTGCCTCTTTAAACTCAGCATAGGTGACGGGCTTGTCTGAGGGGAAATATTGGTATACCTCAGCCAATTCCCCTTTAATCAGGTTTGATAAATACTGCATGTATTTATCTTCAGGTAGCCCCCACAACTGAGCTGCTTTTTCAAAGGTGCTGAGGTAAATTTGAGGATCTTGACCAGGCTCATAGACAGCAAAGCCCTTTGGAGTAATTTTTATTTTTGCTCCATCTCTGTCTTTCCTTGTCTCCTCAGAGTGAAATTTCTCTCTATCAAATTTTAACTTTTCTACTTGTAATTCAGCATCCACTGCTCGTTGCTTCTCCCTCTCCTCAAACCCCAATCTCATTTTCTCAGCTTCCATCCTCAATCTCTCAGCTTCCAACTCCCTCTGCTTGTCTTTTTCCTCAGCCTCCCATCTTAACTTCTCTCTCAAGTACTCTATATAAGCGGGATTGCTTAAATATCCTTCTGGGATCTCTTCTCTGACAGGTTGTTTTTGCTGGGCAGTAGCAAATCCTATAAGTGCTACCCTCAATTCATCTACCCCTTTACCCTCGTGAGGTAAATTGAATGTTATGCACTTCTCCACCAGCTCCTCTCTTTTCATTTTTATGTATTCAGCCATGGTGTTTGAGTTCACTCACTCTTTGCCACACACTCTTTGCCAGTCACTCTCACAAATAATCTTGTTTTGTTATTTCTGTTTGCCACACAACTATTAGGGATTGTCTAGTATTCGTATCTCACTGCTACAGCCAACACCTGTGACGTAGTCTCCTTTGTCACCACGTGTCTTTGGGACTCTCTTTGGTTCGTATCTGGATTCTCTGTTGTTCGTATCCCACCGCTACTGACACAACATGTGACGCATCCTTCCCTGGCTCTCCCTGTCAGGTTCCTACCTGCTCGTGTTAACTGCCTGTCTCTAGGCACCACCAGGGACTCCACCAGTCCGGACCGCACTCTCTTATGGTTTACCTATCCGCTCTAGCACAGATCTCAACAGATACCCCTGCTAGGCAACCACCAGTAACGTCCCAATACTAGTATTCCCAGAGACTCTGAGTACTGGTATTGTTATTCTCTTCACCGCTGCCACCATTTGTTACAGTTCCCCTTCAGCCTTGGTCATTACCTTACCCTCCCTTCTGGTCTGTGAAACCCCAGCCAAGGATCAGGCCTTTGGTAAACCAAATTAAGTATTTATTACAGATAACAAAGCTAACAAGATTAACAAGATTTCTTCTTAAGGCACATAAGCATATGGTTTTACTCAATACTAATCTGAACTCCACCCCCCTCCTTCTCCACTCTCTCCTGGCAAACAACTCTCTCAAACCCCACCACATCCACCTATCAACATCCACCTCTTTCTCTTCTCTCCCCCAGATTCCACTCTCACTCTTCCTTTTATACATTCAGCCATTTTAAACACTCAGCCAATCATCTTGCATTCTACTGCCCATTCACTCCCCCCTTTCACTCCACTTACCATGTATCTTCTAAAACAACACTTACCATATATACATTAATATAGGAACATCACAGCCCTCTCCCTTGTTACCAGCCTCCCAGCTTCCCTCAGAGTAGGCACCCGGAGGAGGGGCTTAGATGTTGAGCGTAGTGTACGGGTGGGTTCCCGTCAGGAGAGGCAGTCCATCAGGTATTGTGGTCCTAAGCCATGTAATGCTTTATAGGTTAAAACCAGCACCTTGAATCAAGCTCGAAAACATACAGGCAGCCAATGCAAGCGGGCCAGAATCGGTTTTATGTGTTCAAACCATCTAGTCCCTGTTACCAATCTGGCCGCTGCATTTTGCACAAGCTGCAGCTTCCAAACCATCTTCAAATGCAACCCCACGTAGAGCACATTGCAGTAATCTAACTTGGAGGTTACCAGAGCATGGACAACTGAAGCCAGGTTATCCCTGTGCAGATAGCTGGGCCACCAACCAAAGTTGGTAGAAGGCACTCCGTGCCACAGAGGCTACCTGAGCCTCAAGTGACAGAGATGGTTCTAGGAGAATCCCCCAAGCTACGAAACTGCTCCTTCAGAGGAAGTGCAACCCCATCCAGTCAGAAGAACTACCCACTAGCAGCATCTCAGTCTTGTCTGGATTGAGCCTCAGTTTATTAGCCTTCATCCAGTCCATTGTCACAGCTAGGCACTGGTTCAGCACAGCCTCACCTGAAGAAGATGAAAAGGAGAAATAGAGCTGTGTGTCATCAGCATACTGATGGCAACACACTCCAAAGCTCCAGATGACTGCACCCAACGGTTTCATGTAGATGTTGAACAGCGTGGGAGACAGAACTGACCCCTTTGGAACCCCATACTGGAGAGTCCAGGGTGCTGAGCAATGTTCCCCAAGCACCACCTTCTGGAGCTGACCCATCAAGTAGGAGCAGAACCACAGCCATGCAGTCCCTCCCACTCCCAACTCAGCCAGTCTTCCAAGAAGGATACCATGGTTGATGGTATCGAAAGCTGCTAGGAGATTGAGGAGAATCAACAGAGTCATGCTCCCTCTGTCTCTTTCCTGACAGAGGTCATCATACAGGGCGACCAAGGCTGTTTCCGTGCCAAAACCATGCCTGAAACCCGACTGAAATGGATCCAGATAATAGGTCTCATTTTCAAACATGATTGCACAGAAATAAATCCCATTGAACTCAAAAAGTATGCAAATGATCAAACACACCCTCCCTTCTCCTCCCTCCTATCCCCTCCCTCTTGCCCCTTCCCTCTGACTTCCTTTACCCCTCCCTCCCCATCGCCATCCCCTTCCAATCCCCACCTTCCTCTTCCCCTTCCCCCTCCCCTTCCAATCCCCTCCTTCCCCTTCCACCTCCTCCTCCCCATGGTCAGTTTTACCTATCTTAAGCATGATTGCACGGGAGAAAATACCATTGAACTCTATAAACATGCAAATGATCAAACCTGCCCTCTCCCTTCCTTTGCCCCCTCCAATCCACAGCTTCCCCTTCCCCCTCCATCTCCTCCTCCCCTATGGTCAGTTTTACCTATCCTAGCCATGATTGCATAGGAGTAAATGCCATTGAACTCAATAAGCATGCAAATGATCAGACCTGCCTTTCCCCTCCTTCCCCTCTCTTCTCCCTTCCTCCTCCCCTCCCCCTTCCTTCTTCCTCCTCCCCTGCCAGTTTTACCTATCCTAAGCTTGATGGCACGGGAGTAAATCCAACTTAACTCAATAAACATGCAAATGATCAAACCTGTCCTCCCCTCCCCTTCCTGCCTGCTCCCCTCTCCCTCCTGCCCTCTGCCCTCCCTGCCCTCCCCTCCCTCCTCCTCCCCTTCCCATCCCCTGTGGTCAGTTTCACCTATCCTAAGTATGATTGCAGGGGAGTAAATCCCACTGAACTCAATAAGCTTGCAAATTGATCAATCCATTCTCACCAAAACCCATTTCTTACCTCCTGGATTAGGGAAGCAGGAGACCTGACCTCCTTTCTGAGATATTGTACCACCCTACAAATTTATCAAAATGCAAACACAGTTTGGGTTGGTCTTTCACAGTCCAATCCACTTCCTGTGTAGCTTGGAAGAATTTGGTAACAGTGGTGGTGGTTTGGAGATAAGGTTCTGGCCTGCCGGCTGGATCCATTTCTCCTGATGTGGAGGGACATTCATACAATTGTCCACCGGCTGTCTGGAATAGCACAGCTCACATCACGCAATAGCTCAACATGTGCAGTTCAGCTTGGTTTCCCAAGGTACAAATTAATAAATAAGTGGAATGGCAATGGTATCACTTTAAGGATATAATACTTAAGTGCTTTGTGGTGCTTCCTGTGCTATAAATAAAGCCTAGCTAGCAAATGTTCTTCTGTAATTATATACAATCAAGATTTATTTCAGTTTATTTTTGCTGACACACATCCAGACAAAATCAGCTCACTACATTTTTGTAACCCACAAGATTCCATTTGGCAAATTAAATTAGCAGCCCTCACTTTCAGGACATGAGATGGTCTTCTAAAGTTACTCTTACCTTTGTTAGAGTTCCAATCAGTAAATTTATATATATATATATATATATATATATATATATATATATATATATATATATACACTCTGGAAACACTTTCTGCAACGGGGAGTTCTAAAGTTCAAAAAGACCTTGTTAGGAGCGCTCAGCAATAGCCTCCATACTGTATTTTTAGCAGCAGAACCTTTGACACGCCATTTATATTTTGTATTTATCTGCACCCACTATCCAATTAAACCTTGTTAAGCTGCCGTGGCTTTATTCTGAGCCCACTGCAGTGTAGTGTTTAACCCTCCACAACACCTCCATTATCTCACAGTTATTTGGCTGTTCCAAGATTTATTCAAGCCAATAGAAAATTGCTTTTTAGAGTTGCTTTGATGCCTTTTCTTAAAGGTGTGGTGGGGGGATGTGTTGACTTGCTCTTAGCCTTTTAGCTTCACAGTTTTTTTGTGGTCCATTTTGCATTTCACAGCAGAGGTCTAAAAGGAAACAGAAGGGCAGGGATTCAACATCAGCCCTTCCAACACAGACACACACCACAAGGGAAAAGATGCATCCTTTCAATTTTGGAATGTAACAATATGCAGTTATTGAAGGCACAGGAACCTGCCTGTGGTGCCTGGTGCCTCTTAGGACTGGAATTATTACTGGGACTAGAATTACATTATGGATGTGCTAGAATTCTGCCCAGTTCGGATTTTGTTCCTAATTTTCCTATAATTTATTCTCAATTGTTGCTGATGTGGTGAAAAATCTGCCTCTGAAATATCAGTATTAAGAACTACATTTTTATCAACATTTCCTTTCAATTATTTATATTTTCTTTAAATGTATCGATAGTTCCTTTTTGATACTAATATCAGTTTTTTGTGTGGGGGAAAAACCCTGATTGGCAAATGCAGTGACTAGTGGACAAGGAACAAACTTGAATCAATACCGGCCTGTTAGGCCAATGGAATGTGTTCAAACTGGCACCGGTCAACGGATCTCATCCCTCAATTGCATCCTGAATACAAGTAGACAACCAGCTACCAGCATTTAGGACTGGAGGCAAAGAGCCCACATCAGGAAAAACTAAAACACTGTTTCCCACTTTGAAAGCACAGTCTTTTGCTTTGAAATCCAGCAAATGGAGATTCACTTCACATGTTACTTTTCCCCCTTCTTTCAAACACTGGGATTAATCTCCACATCAGAGGAAAAGATGTCTGAAGCCAGGCAGGCTCTGCTTTTATCCTCCCCTTACTCCCAGCTTCCATCTGTGAAATGTCTGTTATGCCTGCAAGATCTTACTCTCCTCAGGTTTAACTTGGACTCTGTTCTTGCTGCTGAATATACAGCATGCATAATTCTAATGACAGGTAAGTCAGTTTCAAGTTTGGTTCTTTGAAGCCCTCTTGTCCTAGTGCTATGAGCAATTTTTTTTCTCTCTCTCTTATAAAAGCCTGGGGGGAAAAATCTCTGGAACTTATTGCCATCAACATCTGCCGGAGACACCATCTACTATTAGTCAAGACGGCTTTAAAATTGCAGGAAAGGTCAACAGCCCACAAAACATCAAGCCGGGAGCCAGGGAACTTGTCCCATTGCATCATTCATTGACAGTCTTCATATTTCTTCTGATTAATTTGGTGTCAGTGATGGATTTTTCTTTTTCCCCAGGACAAATGGACAACAGAGTGTCCAGTGTTTGCTGAATAGGCTCTGAATTGTCTATCATCTTCCCCCTGTGGCTGTGCAGGTTAGGATCACAACAAGTCTTGACCTTCTGACTACATGATGCTTTTGAGATCAATTCACTAATAGGCAAAACATCCTTGTGGTTTAAGAACGTACCTATAGCCAACAGATATTTCTATCAAACTTTAAAAAGCAGGGAAATTGGGCAGCTACTCTGAATGTATCAGGGGAACAGGAGATCTGTGTCATTTAATTTTATTAATTTCAAGGTCTTTTTATTGGTCAGTGTCATATGGTGGTGAAGACAGCCTTTTGTGTTTCAAACTGGAGGTTAAGTTTCTATTTTGGGCTCATTAACAGTTGAATCTGAAACTGCAGTTTGATATAAAATCAGACTGATTACAATATGTTGCTACTTAAGCAATGACTCTAGCTGTTGGGGGGGTGAAACTTGGCCTGCCCAAGATGCATGTTTTCTGCCTGCTATGCTTAAACCACTCCACTTAAGGCAAGCTGGGTATGATCAACATAGAGCACACCTAGAAATTTGCTAGAATATATTTCACCTCCCACTGTTTTATCTTGTGCACACTGAGACATGTCCATTGGAAACTATTCTGCAGAACAGTCAGTGCCATTATTCCACAGTTGTTTTGGAGTTTTTTTAGTGTTGCAAATTGTTGCTGTACTTCACATATTCACAGAAACAGAAGCAAAAGAAAATGATCTACTATAGGAAACTTCACTAAAATTGCAAACTAAATCAAATGTATTTAAAGTGGCTATCTGAACTATATTAACTGACTTAATATTGCTTCCTTCCTGCTCAGCACAGCACATGTCTTGTTTTTGTTTTTTCGGCTGATTACAGGTGTTGCCACCACTCACCATATGCTCAGAGGCACATGTTAGCAAAATCTTCCAAGCAACACAGGAAGTGGATTGGACTGTGAAAGTCCATCCAAATTGTGTTTGCATTTTCACAAATTTGTAGGACAGTACAATATCTCATAGAAGAGGTCAGGTCTCCTGCTCCCCTGGTGCATTCACTATAGCTGCTCATTTTCCCTGCTTTTTAAAGTTTGATAGCAATACCTGTTGGCTATAGGTATGTTCTTAAACCGCAAGGGGTTTTTTTTGCCTATTAGTGAATTTCTCTGCTTTTTAATATGGGAGGTAAGAAATGGGATCCTGTGCAAGTTTGCTGAGAATGGATTGATCATTTGCATGCTTATTGAGTTCAGTGAGATTTTCTCCCATGCAATCATGCTTAGGATAGGTAAAACTGACTGGGGGGAGGGAGGGAGGGGGAGGGCTGGATTGGGCAAGGGAGGAAGAAGAAGGAAGAAGGGAGGGAAGGAAGAAGGTAGGAGGAAGGGAGAGGAGAGGGTAAGGAAGGGAAAGGCAGGTATGATCATTTGCATGCTTATTGAGTTCAATGGGATTTACTCCAGTGCAATCATGGTTAGGATAGGTAAAAGTTACCATGGGGAAGAGTGGGAGGGGAAAGGAGAAGGAAAGAGGAAGGGAGGGGAAAGGGGAGCGGGGAGCGGAAGGAAGGGGAGAGGGAAGGAGAGGATTGGAAGGGGAGGGGCAGGGGCAAAGGAAGGGGAAGGGAACGGGCAAAAGGGAAGTTATGGGAGGGAGGAGGAGGGGAGGGCAGGTCTGATCATTTCCATGCTGATTTACTTCAGTGGTATTTTCTCCCCTGCAATCATGCTGAAGGTAGGTAAAACTGACCATAGGGGAGGAGGAGGAGGAGGAGGGGAGAGGGGAGAGAAAGGAGAAGGGGATTGGAAACAAAAGCTGTCCCTGGCCACACCCACACCAGACTTTTATTTCACTTTAGACAGTCATGGCTTCTCCCGAAGAATCCTGGGAAGTGTAGTTAGTGAAGGGTGCTGAAAGTTCCTAGTAGATGCCCTGTTCCCCTCACAGAGCTTCAATCAGAGCGGCTGACTGTTAAACCAGTCTGGCCACTGGAGCTCTCAGGGGAATAGGAGTCTCCTCTCAGTCTCCTTCACAAACTACACTTCCCAGGATTCTTTGGGGGAAGCCATGACTGTCTAAAGTGAAATCAAAGCCTGGTGTGGGTGTGGCCCTGATTAGACAAGCTGTGAGTCTGACTTTTAAAACACAGACAGTTGGTTCTTACTGAGCATGCCCAGGTTTATCATTGAGTTCAATGATAAATTTCTTAAATTAATTAAAAATTGGCCAGAGTTTTTTTTAACTTTTAAACTGCAGAAGATGAAAGTCAGAGTATGGGGCAAGGTCAGAATGTTTTTAATTAATTTCAACAGATTATTAGAACACTGACAGAAGAAAATCCAACGGGGTGTGGATTTTTTTCTTTTGTTTTACATTTTGAACTCTCTATTCTCTCTGACTGTTTTGTGTATCGCCATGGCAATTTAGAGGGTTGTTAAGCGAGCGTTTCTGAGTTCAGGACTCTAAGTTCTGTAAGGGTTTGTTTTGAAATGAGCTTATGAGAAGCTTCAGAATGGCATGGGGGTATTTTCAATTTAACATTGCGGAATGTGAAAAATCCATGCTGACTATAGTATACAGCCATTCTCATGGCTGTATAATAGTACATGCATTGGTATGCTTACCATAGCAGTCAGTTAAAAAAAACCACATGTACACAAGTCAGACACAAGGAATTACTAATTGCTATTAACATCCATTGTGCTTTAACTAAAAGATATTGATGCAGTGTAGGAATGGAAGAAATTTGATTCAGTTCACATTTAAAGCCAAATCTGTCAAATTTGCACTTGCCAAAACAATATAAGAATTGAAACTCAGTGATAGTTCAAAATGTGTATGTACATGAAATTTGCGATGCAGTTCTCCAGTCAACAAATGTTTGCAAAAATGCATCTATTGGGGACAAATGTGCACAAAAAGGAATATATTTGTGAAAATAATGCACAACAATGCATTGTATCAAAAGAAAATCACACCAAAATGCTGAAGAATTTCCATGAAGTTTGTTTTCTGCAGAAAGCTGCAGAAACTTGGAAGACTGAATTTAAGATTGGAAAAAATGAGAAACTGAGGGAACCAAAACTGACAGCTCTTCTCATCCCTTTTTGCAGCACTTTATTCAGTGACAGGTTGTTCCACATGATCCAGACAGAGATGTTCCCAGACCAGCACAACTATGCCTCAATGTAAGGAGAAAATAAAATCTAATTAAGGGGATAACACTAAGGAAAAAAAGGATGTTTGTTGGAGACTTTTCTCCCCAACAGCAGAGGAATTATGCCCTCTGCCCCCCCAAGACTAATGATCTGTAGGGAAACATCCACTTCAGGTCACAAACTGGTTTTCAGGAAAAACTTAATCAGCCTTCTCCCCCCGCCCTCCAACAGCAGTAGACTCAACGGCAGTGACGAGGTCACCCCAGAAGTTAGTGAAGAGAGACAATTCTGCCTTCTGTTCCTTTCCTCCCACCTCTGGTCGGTCTTTTAGAAATTGATCTACAATAACGGCAGCTTACCAGGGAAGCACTCTTCTGCCATCAAATGGGGTTCAAAAGCCACATAAATAAATATACATGAACTAAACAGAAGCAGCTGGAACGCTCCCAAAAGGGACCTTTAACAACCTCTGAAACGAAAAGAGCACAGCAGATCAAAGGATCATTATTACGATTAAAGACTTAGACCAAGCCTGCTGTGAAATTTAAGCTACTGAATGCAGAATGTTGTCAGTGCACAATCGAATATACAGAGTATAATACTTAAAATGAATGACCGAGGGGGGCGGGGAGATGATGGGACTGCTTTTGAAAGCCCTTAAGCTAGAGTTTTTCCTTTAACACTGTCTTGTAAGATATGCGGAGAAGCTGCATATTTGTTGAAATTACAAGCGAAAGTCCTTTCTGGACCATATAAATTCAGACAGCTGGTGGGGGGAGTGTTCACATGTTTAGTGCTCCCTCACAGAAAAAGCTAACCATGGTGATGGAGGAAGAGGTGATGATGATGATTCTGGCGGGGAATCACATTTTTAGTTCTGCACCACCAACAATTTTATCATCATCATCATCATCATTATTGCATTTGGGGTGATTAAAAAGATTTTTCTACCTGGTGTTCATATGTTTGTGCTAAACATGTAGATCAGGCGTCACATTCAGCACTTTTCCCACTTATGTCTAGAGCAGTGATGCTCCTACAATATCGTTTGATTCAAATTTCTTCCCAGAACTTTCAGTTCTCAAATACCTGGTCCAGTTTTCAAACCTGAACTGTATGAGGAATTCTCCAGTGTGGCATTTCAAAATTTCCAAATGCCATTCAGAATCCTGTAATGTGCAGTTTGCCCCAGCTTTCCATTCTTTCCATTCCTTTGTCTATGCCCCCCTCTAAGTTATCGATGGTCATGGGTGCATTAATTTAAAGAAACTGGGGGGGGGGAACCACAAAAACATAAGCACCTAAGCAGAGTCCTGCTGGATCAGGCCAGTGCCTCATCTAGTCCAGCATCCTGTACTTACAGTCAGCAACCAGATGCCTATAGGAAGCTCACAAGCAGGACCACTCAAAAGCAGTCTCCCTTCTTATAGTTTCCAGCAATTGGTATTCAGAAGCATGGTGCCTCCTCCTATGGAGGTAGAGCACTGCAGAGCTAGTATCCATTGAACATCTTATCCTCCATGAATTTGGTAATTACAGCCTTCCAAGTTAGCGGCCACCACATCAAAAAAGTTGAAGTCAGTGTCCATGAAGTTGTATCAAGATTTTTTTTAAATTGCGTTTTACCAAAGAGTAGGGCCACATTCACACATCACTAAAAACACTGCGCTAAAATAATCTTCATGCACTCATACGTGCAGTTGCATCAACTGTGATTATTCCCATTACTTTATTAATTCACAACAGTGCAAACAAAGGGACTGAAAATATGTGGCAAACTGTGCAAGCGCCAGTTCCAGGATTACTTTTAGAAAGTCTCCTACTTAAAACAGGAATTCAGGATGAGTAGAACCAGAGCAGCAATTTCTGGCAGAGTGAACCAGAGGAACAATAATGGACTGGAAAGGGGGAAATCCTCTCATCTTCATCTGAAGATGCCAGAAACTGTAATATTAGATGAATACTACATGTCTATTTTGTGGAGAGGGTGTACAGATCAAGTTTATGTCACTTAGAGGAAAGTGGGTGGATGTGGTCATGTGTGTTTCTTCCTATGTGACAGGGGTAGGGAAACTTTGTTCTGTCAAGAGCCACAATCACACAAAGGTAATTTGACAGCGGCCACATGTTGCTGGTGAGTGGAGCCTGTGGTGGGCAGGGCAGACGGTAGGCACTCCTTTTTTCCTCTCTCCCACCCCATATCTCCCACTTTTCCCCTCTATGTCATCCACATGCAATAAGACCAAGGCACCCCCCTTACCTATGATAGAGGTTGCCAACCTTTAAAGGCCTAACCTTTTGACAGTCTGTCATGGGCACTACCTCCTCTGGTCTCCCTCTTCCCACAAATCTCCCCCTCCAGACACAGAAAGAGAGAAAGCATGCATATACAGTTCACTTTTCCAAGGGATCTTGGTAAAATTCAGATCCAGCAGAATTCATCTGAGCTTTGATAAAGGGCATAGAGCTGAAAGAGGAAGTGGGGAACAGAGCCACTCTTCATCTCTATGTACTTTTCAAGGCAAAATAGGTCTTAAAGAAGTCTGCCAGGTCATTCATTTCCAGCCTACCCTTACAAAACACCATTTTCAGCCCTTTTCTAGTCTATGTTACTATGATTGCTCTTGATGGGCTTATTCTTGTCTTCCTAACAAGTCACCATGATGACAGCTGTCTGAATTTTTCTGCTACTTGTTCTCCTCTCTTGTCCTCATGGGAAGCTTGATCCTGAAGCAAACTTGAGAGATGTGTTCTACACAAATTGTGCAAAGGATGGAAGTTGAGTTTCTCTCCCAAAAGGAGATGTTAACAGTGAGTTGCCATCAAAACATCTGGATTTTAGCAGCAGATGTTCTCATCTTATACAGTTAGCTGGCAGCTGAGAGGCTTGTGCCACCCAAGAACGTAAAATGTTAAGGATTCAAAACATCTCTCGCAAATACTTTATTTCCTATGGCGTTCTTAGGGTGTCCTGCTTCATAGAGGACTGTCCTCTATTTAAAGGGCTGCCTGGTCCAGTCTATGTTAAAGATAAAGACCTGTAAGAAGTGGGAGCAGAAGTCTCGAAGTTGCCCATCAACAGTTAGTACCTGGACAGCAGCTTGAGCTGGCAGCATCAATCTCTCTGTTTGTCTATTTATCTATTCTTATTGTTGTTTGAAGCAGGTCTTCCTCCTGCATAGGAGTAAATGATGGGTGATCAGTGCTTTTTTTGGGGGGATGAGGTACCAGTACTTATGTCTTGATAAATGTTTTGTGGGTGTCACCACAAAATAACTGTCATGGGCAGCAAAATAAAATAACAAGTGCTGGTGCTCCATACCGGTGAATACAATCACCCAAAAAGCACTGCCGGTGATGAATGTGAGGCTCCTATCAGAGCAAACTCACCTTCTGTTAATCACATATTAACAGCTTGCGTTTCAACTCTTTTTGTTTAGTTGCTGATGACATATTATATGTGGAATTTGTGTGTGTGCGACTTTTACTTGTAATGTTTTATTTCAATATTTTGCTATGTTCTATATGGTAAGGCAGGTTGTGAACCACTTAGATTTATTTTCTTTTTAGACGTAAAATGGTATAGAAATGAATTAAATAGATAAAGCATGGATGCCCCAGAAAGAAGGCAGTGGGTTCACCCAATGGCAAGAAGATAAGCCAAGAATAGCCAGCAAGCTACCCTTTGTGTTGTAGGAATCCAACTCCCATCAGCTGCAATGTAGCCAATGGTCAGGGATGATGGCAATTATAGTCCAGCAACATCTGGAGGACACCATGTTGGCTACCTCTCTTGTAAGCATTCAAAACAGGCTGCACTTCATCTGTACATATTCACAAATGATATGTACATCAGGAGCAAAACCCCATGACTATAAACCAAGAGGAAAACTAGGCATTATCAACATGTAGTCTCTAAATCACTGAACATTGGCTGCACAGCCTGCATGTTCTGCCTTCAAAATGTGGAATGGGGTGATAAGGCTCTTCTTTACTAATAGGTTCTATACCTCCTGTGTACTTTCCACCCTTTTGATTTAGTGCCCTGAAGCAATATTGTACTCTTTGTTCTGACTCTGCTCTCTCCTGAGCTTGGGGATTTGCCAACAAAAAAATAGTTTCCTTTGCTTTTTTTAAAAAAAAAACTTTGTTCTTGCATTTCCCTCTGCAAAGCTGATCACGGACCATTTTCGTTTCTTCTGCCTCAGCCACTTCAGCCCCCATCAATACCTTTCTGCTGACCACTTTCTGTGTGGTGCTTTGAGTCCAAACAATTTTCTAGTCATCCTCTCTGTCCTATCCAGCCAATTATTGACCTCCTTTCAGCCCTTGGCTTTGATCTTATTTAACCTTGCTGGTCTGCAGTGTTTCTCTATCTGATTTCTGGCTTTTAAAGGCAGGCACTTAGTACTGTCACGTCCCTGTGAGCCTAACAAGTTTGCTAAACTTGAGGCAGAGCAGATATTTCTCTTTTGGTATGCACCATTCATGTGTCTCCACCCCTTTCTAAAAGGCTTTTTCTGCAAAGGTTTGAAGTACAACACTAGTTGTTAACTAGTTGTTTGGAACCCACAAGTAGATGATTCCCCAACATAAAGTGGGTTGTGGGAGCACTCTTCTGTCACAATCTCATGAAACCAAGAACCAGGAACCACAGTAGAGTTATGCAGATGGAGAAGTTGGACTTACGGATGTACCAAGTTAGCAAGATGTGTTCTGACCTGCATTTGTTACAATCAGTGATATTAACATTCAACTGCAGTTCAGCTTCCTCTAAAACAGCCTTTCCCAACCAGTGTGCCTCCAAATGTTGTTCACCACAATTCCCATCTTTCCTGGCCATTGGCAATGCTGGCTGAGGCTGATGGGAGTTGTGGTCCAACAACATCTGGAGGCACACTGGTTGGGAAAGGCTGCTCTAAAAGCTATGCTATTTGTCTTGCTGTCCATTGTGGTCGAATTTAACATAATTAATTACATATTTAATTATGTTGCCATTGTGTGATTCCACCAGGGGAATAGTTGTGCAGGGTCTCAGGAGGTCTTAGACCCTTTAATTTTAGGGGAGCAGGGTCCCTACATCTCCAGCATCTGACAAGCCAATCAGCACGAAAGGGATGTGTGTTAGCCACTGAGAAGAGTCTTCAAACATGCTTCCTTGTCCGTTCCTGCTGACTGGAGACAATTGGAGTGAAAGGAGGTGAGTCAAATACTGAGAAGACTCTTCTCAGTAGCTAACACTCTCCTCTTTCATACTTATTGGTTCCTAGGCATTAACAAGGATCTCATTCTCAACCCCACAGCAAAAATAAGTGGGCAGGGGGCATGGCTCTACACTACTGGATTCCACACCATTCATTTCAACACCAAGGAACACAACAGAGCCATTCATTATATATTATTTGGAGACCAAAAGCACAACCAATAATAGCGAATACTGATTGTATTTACTTGCCTAATTTTCATTCCTTGCCAGTAATGAACATGCAACCTGAGGCAACTTTGGCTTCCACTATCCACTTGGAGCAGAATTCTCTGCCATCCTTAGCTGGAATTATTCTAAATGGCTGGGGTTATCAATAGGGATGGGGTTCACTGTCTGATTACATTTCATTTTTCAATTTGTTGAATTGGCTGCCAGTTTCTATTTACCATAAACTGTATTTTGTTACTTATTGCGATTGCTGACTCTCCCCTTTTTTTCAAAAACCTTTTCAAAACATTACGTATTTTTTACATTATTCCTTATGCTGTTATTTTGCAATTATTATGCAGTTTAGAGGAAAATTGATTACGAAGATAATTAAGTAATTCTCGGTGTGGATTTTTTTTAAAATAAGGTGTCGCGGACAACTGTGAATTCATGCAAAGAATCACAGCCTATTTGAAGACAAAGCAAACTTGCGGATTCTCTCATAATTCAATAACAAATCCAATTTTGTGGATATTCTATCCTGTCTCTAGTCATCAAGGACAGGAACCAAGCTTAGTCCTCCCCCAGTAACGTCCAGAGCTCCTTCTCTTGCCTTTCTTCCAGATGTAAATGTCCACAAGTGGTACTTTTTATTTATTACATTTATATCCCACCTTTCCTCCAAAGAAATCAAGGTGGCATACATGGTTGTCCTTCCTCTTTTATCCTCACAACAACCCTGTGAGGTAGGTTAGGCTGAGAGACATTGACTGGCCCAAGGCCACTCAGTGAGCTTCATGGCTGAGCAGGGATTTGAACCCTGGTCTTCCAGATCCCAGTCTGACACTCTAACCTCTACACCACACTGGCTCTTTCACATTTTTGAGAATGTTTGTGTCCATGGTATTGTATTTTTTAAAGTCCCTGGCCTCCAGTAGTGACATGTGGCCAAGTCACACCATTAACAGAGGTGCTATTGGGGCAGGGAGGATTACAGAGGTGACTTTGTGCAGAACAACAAGCAGTTTGCTTCTATTTTTCTATTCATCCATCCATCTGAAAGCCAACTGCCAGTGTTTTATTTGTGACCAAGAAACAGAACCTTAGCAACCGTCACTGTCTCTTCTTACAAACAGATGGAAAGGGAAGGGCCATAGCTCATCGGCAGAGCATCTGTTTAGTTTGCAGAAGGTCCCAGGTTCAATCTCCAGGTAGGAATGAGAAAGATCCCCTCGTCTGAAATCCTGGAGAGAAGCTCAGCGAGATGGACCAAAGGTCTACCTCGGGATGTTCCTAAACATCGGTGCTTAAAGCTTCCTGGGCTGGGGGTTCCCTTCCACCGTCCACTTCTCCATCCTGTCCACATGCTACCAAATAGGTATGAAATTCGAACAAAGCTAGTAAGTCCTGCTTGCAAAGCGAGGTGGGAGAGGACCTAGAAGCAAACTGATGGATGAGAACAGGGAGACAAAAGGACTGAACTTGGCAAAAGTTTCCATTTCCACAAATGGGAGATGGGTGATAACTGATGATAGCATAGGAAACAAAGAACAGCATGAGATCTTAGCATCATTCCTCAAAGCAACATTAGTCTCAGGAGAAGGCAATGGTTTTGTTCCGAAGCCAGCCTTTCCCAACCAGTGTACCTCCAGATGTTGTTGGACTACAACTCCCATCAGCCTCAGCCAGCATTGCCAATGGTCAGGAAAGATGGGAATTGTGGTCCAACAACATCTGGAGGCACACTGGTTGGGAAAGGCTGCCCTAAGCACATAAGAAGCGCTCACCAGGCCAAATACCTGCTGAATCCAGCATCCTGTTCTCACAGTGGCCAACGAGATGCCTATGGAAAGCCCACAGGAAGGCCCTGAATGCAACAGCACTCTCCCCGCTTGATTGTATCTGGGAATTGTATCTCTGTGAGGGGAATAAGGCTTTCTTAACAACTCTTAGCATCCTTAGCAAACCAGAGTTCCCAGGATTCTTTGTGAGAAGCCATGACTGTTTAAAGTGGTTTGATCCCGTTTTAAATGTATGGTGTGGACAGGGCCTTTGTTAGCAACCCTTTACAAAGCAGGGCTAAGCAAAACAGCTCTTGCTGTTTCGTTTTTAAAAAATCTTGTTGTCACTTTCCCCCCAAATTGCCCCATTTTTCCCCAGCATTTGTGTTCTATTGTTTTCTGAAATGTTCATTGGTTTCCCTAAGTTGTATGCATTATACACGCCTTGAATGGAACAGCTGCCATCCCCCCGACTCCCTCTGGGTGAGGTTAATCAGTATTATTCCAAGGGGATAGTAACCATCAGTGGGGGATAATATCCCCCCTCAAATAACACTGTCTAGACAAATGATACTCTGATGCCCTATTGATAAGTAGATTTCACTCCCTCAGTTTTGTGCCTAACCCCACCCCCACTCCCTAAAATGAAGAGTTCCCATTTTCTCCACCTGTGAATGTGATGGTAAAAATGGATGGATTTTGGTTCAGCCCTGTATGGAATTCAGTGCTGAAATCTCAATAGGTTTGATTTCATCAGTATCACCACGTTCCAACTCTGCAAACAGTACTATTCCAACTTCCAGGATAGGGTAAACTTGTTAGGGGTCAAGTAGGCCAATCCCCTTATAGTTTCCCCTTTTCTTGTCCCATGGATATCCTCATTGCATCAGTCTTGAAAGTCAAGTATAAGTTCTTATTGGGTCATGGGGGGGGCATTTTTCCTTTTGAATTTATATAACATACCTATCCACTTATATAATGTATTTTTGGCATGCCTAGGGATTCCTCTGAGTACGCAGAAACCACTATCTTATTTTTTGGGTGCCCCATTTTGCTTCCAAACTGATAAGCACTGGACCAACCAAGTTTGGCATTAAAAGGAATGATATTTATTCCTTAACATGAATTAACATTACCAATCTTCAGCAGTAACCAATTGAATGGCTTACCTGTTCTAGAGTTTGGAAGGCCACACCCTTCTGGCTCCTCTGGACAAATCCTAGACAGAATTCCTAGATAGATATCTAGGAGTTACCTGCAGTCTCTTTGGAATTAGGAGCACCAGTTGAAGTAAAGGGCCATAGCTCAGTGGAAGAGCATCTGCTTTGCATGCAGAAGGTCCCAGGTTCAAACCCCAGCATCCTCAGGTAGGGCTGGGAGAAAGTCCCTCCTGAAACCCTGGAGAGTCACTGCCAGACAGTGTAAACACAGATAATATTGAACTAGATGAACCGATGGTCTGAGACAGCTTCCCATGTTCCTAAAATAAATGATTCCTTCAGGTCCAGTCAGAACTATTCAAATTCAGTTGTAAAAACTGTTGTAAAATAAAACTTTTGGGACAACGGACTTAAAGCCAAAAACTGCTGTGGCACCAACACTTTGGAATTCCTTTCCCTTAAATCTTAGACAGGTGTCATCTCTGTTATCTTTTTGGTGCCTACTGAAGACCTTCCTCTTTCAACCAGCCTTTTAAGAAGACGCCTTATCCCAGTCTGCATCTCTGCTGGAATTGCTTTTTGAGATGTTTTTAAAGTTGTTTTTTAAAAGTTGTCTTGTTTTAAGGTTTTGAAAGATGTTTTGTTTTAATATTTTTTTAAGTCTTTTGTTTTTAGGATGTTTTAAAGTGCTTTCAGTGTTTTTGTTTGCCGCCCTGGGATGATTCTGGGAGGAAGGGTGGGATATAAATTTAATAAATAAATAAATAAGATAAATATATAAAAATGTGCACATGTACCTTATATGAGAGAGAGAGAGAGAGAAAATATGTGTAGAAGGCTTCTCTGCTTAATTCACCCCAAATTTCCCTAGTTATTTTTTGTAATATCTTGGGACACTTTTAAAGGACATTCAATGAGTTGGTCATCTGAATATCCGTATGAGATTAAAGAAGATCAGAATATGTTTACAGGGCATTATTTACCATGTACTGTATTCACTGTCATGGAGGAGAAAAAAATGGAATTAATCCCAGCTCACAAAACTAGGCTGCTGTTGTGCTGGGTCACGTTCCTGGATTATAAGATTTCCACCAGTCATTCCTGAGTTATTGCTCTGCAAATACTTTGAAAGCTAATTTAATAGATGTTCTGCATAAAACCTACAATAGAAAATTACTTTCTTCATGTACCAGGATAAACACTCTATTTAAAAAATATATGAAACATTTAGTTAGCTGCCAGTTTGAGCTTTCATCAATTCAGGCTTTATTTCAGAGTAGATCTTTGCCATTCTATCATTTATTAGCCCTTATAATGAGGAAATCTTTTGCAAGTTAACAGGAGTTGTTTTGTCCAGGGCTGTTCTGAGACAATATACTTTGGAAGGTTCTCAGACTTTGCCATCATCAGTGTGTTTTATCCAAGGGGGGGGGAACACTACCACTGGGGAACCTCAGCCCCAGAGGACCATATGAAGTTCCCCAGGCCTCTCTACTTGGCCCTCAGAATTCTCCTCAGTCCACATCCCTCACGGCCCTAGCTTCACACGCTCCTTCAGTATTTTTCCCTGGCTGGAATATGTCATGGAATTCTGATAATACTTCTGCTTCCTTGGATGGAGGACAGACAGAAGTGTGTGACTGTGTTTGTAGAGTTGAGTCTACTGTACAAAGGTAAGATTTACATTCATTGCTCCGCCCACTTTTGCTTCTAGCCTAGACCACCACTCGATGTGGTTCTTGGAAGGTGGTCTAGAAAGGAATGCAGCTCTTGGTTTGGAAAAAAGGTATCCCACCCCTGGAGTAGGAAAAAAACAAACTCCCCCATCCCACGCTTTGAAACAACAGTACATCCAGAGGAAATGATAAGAGAGCAAGATGGCTATGAAGAGGCACATGTTACCAAACTCTTCCAAGCTACACAGGAAGTGGATTGGACTGTGAAAGACCAACCCAAATTGTGTTTGCATTTTGACAAATTTGTAGGGCAGTACAATATCTCAGGGAGGAGGTGAGGTCTCCTGCTCCCCTGGTGCATTCACTATAGCTGCCGAATTTCCCTACTTTTTAAAGTTTAATAGAAATATCTGTGAGCTATAGGTATGTTCTTAAACCGCAAGGTTTTTTGCCTATTGGTGAATTTTAACAAGGATTCTCCTCAGTCCTTTGATTTTTCTGCTGCTCCAATTGCTGCTCTTTCAGGTTCTACAGCAGTCACCCATCCCCTTGCTGGGAGTATCCTACAACACCAGGTAGCATCACCTGTTTTCATCCCTAAGCAGGGGCAGCCCAAGACATTTCTCCAGCTAAAGGCCCCTCCAGATGGGCCATTCATAACAGTATGCCCACTTTTTAAAATGATTGTTTCTTTTGCAAAAGTGTCATGGATCTGCCACACTATAGTGCATTTTTGTATGTTATTTTCACTAATATATTCATTTTCATGAATATTTTCCCCTAATATATGTATTTTTCTAAAAACAAATTGGTTGGAGAACTGCATCACAAAATTCAAATAAGTGCGAATTTTGAAGGATGGCTGAGTTTCAGTTCTTATATTGTTTTGGACGGTGTGGATTTATCTTTCAATATAAACTAAATCAAATTTCTTCCCCATCTCTACTAATCATATAGTGGGATGCTCCCTGATCTTTCTTCAAATATCAGATATTTTGCAATAGAAGAAAAATCAGCCTGACACCTACATTATTCTGGAATACCAGCAGAATAACAATGACATGATGTGGAGCCACGCTGGGGGAAAAAAAGATATGATTGCGCTGCAAAAGCCAGGCTTGGAAGGGCCCTGAAGCAGAGTGCCCAAATGCCACTCCCTCTCTGCCACCTCTTCCTCTTCCCCCAGCCCCAATGAACAGCTGCCACACCTGGGGTGGACTCTCTTGTCGTTCCTCAGAACAAAGCCCTGGGGCAGCGCCACTGGCTGTTTTGCTGCAGTGGCAAAGACCATTCCATGTAAAATGCTTAATTTTTTATTTTTAATGCTCAGGAATCCACTGCTGTTCTTCTGTACATGGCAGCATATACTGGCTTGATTTTTATCACTGCTTTTCTATAAATCCCTATTATTCCATTTGTGTTCAAAAGAGAAGGAGAGAGAGAAAAAGAAACATACGCAGAATAGAACAGACAAAATAGACACATTCAGGTGCAAAATGCTTTAAACAGCTTGCACAGTAGCAGTGCAATAGGCACTTTCCTGGGCTACTTCATCTCACTGTGCCTTGCTCTGCAGAAGGACCTTGCATCCCACAGACCCTCTTGGGTGCTGAGATCAGCAGAGGGGGCCCTTATGGTAGTTCCATCACCCTAGGAAGCTTGGGAGGGTTGCCCAAGAGAGGGCATTCTCTGTGGCAGCGCCTAAGCTGTGGAACTCCCTCCCCATTGTACAACTTTCGGCAAATGGTGAAGATGCACCTCTTTACCCTGGCCTTTGACATCTGAGATGTATATTTTTAGGACCCGCCCTATTTTCTGTGATGTTGATTAGGCTGTTTTTAACTGTTTTAATTATGTGATGTAAAATTGCTGTAACCTGCCCTGGGACCTTTGGGTGAAGGGCAGGAAATAAATTCTAATTCTAATTCTAACAATAACAATAACAATAATAACAACAACAACAATTATAATAATAATAATAATAATAATAATAATAATAATAATAATAATAATAATAATAATAATAATAATAATAATAATACATCACATAGGGGTTTTTCTCAGAGAGCCTGGCATTAGGGCAACCATGCAATATCTCCAAGAGCCTCCAAGGAGTGCCACCAACCATTTTAGCTCAGGGACAAATACTGTGGGGGGACAGCAGCAGTGCCCATTGGTTGTGCCCATTGGTGGCTGCTCCAAAGCCAGCCTGGCACACATACAGTTTCCATCTTTCTCTTGTCCAGCAGCAGCCAGGCAGCTGTGGAGGAAGCCGTCTGGTGGTAGCAGCTGGCACAGTGAACTGGTGGGGCGCAATCCACCCCTCCACCGGATCGGCTACCTGGAGTTGAAGGCCTCATGTTGGCTCACAGAAGGGCTGGCCTGCCTCTAAGGAATGAAAGCTGCAAGAGAACTAGTGGCCCTTCTACAGGAAGTACTGACGTCGCCGGAACTGTCAAAAAAGAACCTTTGAGTTTACCTTACAGACAACTCACAGGCTTTTTTTCTGTAGCTCATCAGTTTCTCCAGAGATCACTCCCCCATCTAGATGAGAGGCCCTGTGTCTGTGGGTGCATGTTTAACATATTCCACAAGATCCCGGAAGCGAAGCCTATATTTTTACTTTAGAAAATCAGGCCAAAGAAAGGGAAACACACTCCAGACTCCTTGTGTGTATAATGTACATGATCCATACTAATGTCCTGCATTCTTCCTATCTCAAAGTTTCTGTCTGATGCATTTTTGCTTTATGAACCAACCACATTTGAGAAAATAAATCTGAAAAGTATACATTACAACAGAACAGCCATAGCTGTGGTGGGAATGCTTTATGACTGGATAGATATCCCTCGAGGGTCTCAGATGAACCTACAATGCAGCTGATGACCTGAAACATGCAATGTGTATCAACACATAGCTATCTTACATCAGGCCCCATCTGCACTATGCATTTAAAGCAGTATCATACCACTTTAAGCAGCCCTGGCTTTCCCCAAACAATTCTGAGAACTATAACAGTGCTGAGAGTTGTTAAGTGACAAGAGACACAGATACAATTCCCAGAGTTCTCTGCGAAGAGGGATTAACTCTTCGACCACTCTGGGAACAGTAGGTCTGTGGGTGGTAGAGGGATCTCCTAACAACTGTCAGCACCAAACTACAAACTACAGTTCCCAGGATTCTTTGGGGCAAGCCATGACTGTTCAAAGTGGTATGATACAGCTTTGAATATATAGTGCATATGGCAGTCTCATTATTAGTGACACTGCCCAGGATCAAAAGCATCAAGGCCTAAATTCTGCTGAACTATGACCACCAAGGTCATGGAAGAGTTCTTTTTGGCAATATTATTCTGAAAGCATCACATGCCTACATCACCCCCTTTTTAAAAAAGTTTTCTTCTCAGGATTTGTTGATATTTGCAGTGATAGTGTAATTCTTTACAGCAAAAGTGGGTAACCCATGACCCTCCAGATGTTGCTGGACAACTCCCATTATTCCTAACCATTAACCATGCTGACAGAGGCTGGTGGGAATTGGAGACCAACATCTAGAGGGTCACAGTTTCCCCACCCCTCTATAAGGAATGTAGGAACAATTCACGGTTGTCTCACCTGTGGGCATCAAGATTTTTGTGCAAATTTCTCCTAATATACACAGTTTGGTATGCAATTTTGCCTAATGTAAACATATTTGCAAAGCAACTTTCTCTAATATAATGTATTTTGGTATGTTATGTTCACTAATATATGTATATCTAAGTACACTTTGCCCCAGTACAAAAATCTGTGTACCCATTACTTGGTTGGAGAACTTTATAAGTTTATAACTGCACTGCAAAATTCAGAGATCACTATGTTTCAGTTCCTGTCTTGTTTTGTAAAGCGGGCATTAGTTAAGTTTGTCTTTAAATGAAAACTGAATCAAATTTCTTCTCCATCCCTACCCTGAAGTCTCTGGGAAAGAAACTGTAGTAAGTCTCATGATCTTGTCAAGACACAACCATGGCCCGTCCCACACCCCCTTGGCTGATGCAATGGAAGACTCCTTCCCATTGGCCAGTATTGAAAGAAGATTCAGCGACATGTCTGGTCAGTTTCTGTACATGGTGTTCTGTAGATTTGTCCTTTGCCTCCAGCAGCAAAATGTCTTGGGACGGCCCTGAGGAAGTGATTGGTGACGTTTCCTCAGCACTTCCTCAGGAGATGTGGTAGGAGATTGTTTTCCTTAGGGACTTGGGGAGTCAGTGGTTCTTCTTGTTTGTATGTTTTTTTAAAAAATCTTCACGATCATTATATTTTTTCTTTTTACTTTGGGATTATACCCTTTAAGTTTTATTTTGTATTGTTCCACTATGGTAATTGTAAGAGTATCCATGATTATGTCCCTTTAGCTAATTATTTTTATCTACTTAGGCTTGTAAGATGACTCCTAATAGTCTGCTGTACTGTATTTTAATTGTATTGCATATTATCTGGTGATTTATTTAGTTATTGTATTGTTTTCTGGGTTTTGCTTGGTATATTTTTTCTTTCTGTACTGTTATATTTATTCTGTATATGTTTTTGAGATTTTTTTGTGAGTTTCATTCTGAAAAAAGTGACTAACAATATAACAATAACAACAACAACAATAATAAACTATCCCACCTGAAGAATGTGTTCCATTATGTGGAGCCTACATATTGTGCACTGAATTTGTGCCTTGCTTCTACAGCATTAGCAAACACAATTGTTTTTCTGTTGTTGTCATCTGGAGGAAGCACCTTTGTGTGAGCATTCAGAAAATGGGGTGGGTGATTTCTCCCATTAGCTCTCGATGTCAGCTCTTTGCGATGGTGACTTTTTCTAATGCTTGCCTTTGGGGACACAATAATGGCAGCAACTGACTCATAATTTCATTCCAACTCATACTGCTTTTTCAGTTTTTGATTTCTGCTTTGCCATTCTGGCTGATAATTACGAACGGCAGGCTGAAATTTCACCTAAATGGGAGCATTTCTACTCAGAGAAGGAATTTTACACAGTGCCATTTGTTTAATCGTTCACATTACTGTGGAGGGAAAGCTGCAACCCAAACCCAACTTCCCAGTACTGTTTGAAGTGTTAAAGTTTCAAGAGAAACATCACTAGAGCCTCTCTCTGAACAGTATGCTAACTTTGCAGTCAGGAACAAAAGTAGAGGGGAATCTTTTTTTGGATTAGAGGGGGCCCACTTCTTTACATCTCATCTTTGCCCCCACACCTGAAATAAGACTCAGGAGACTCACACTGGATAAAAAGCTATATATAACAAGTTGCAGGAAGTTCACTCCAACTAAAACCTATTAACCTACAACAGATAGTATGGGCAGGTGAGTGTTTTAACTAATTCTGGTAAGGAAAGGTCCCTCCAGACACCTGGGCATGTGTTACAGCTGCTGGCTGTGGATTCCCAGCAAAGGATAGGGACAAAGTGACTCCCTCCTTGCTAAGTGATGCTTGGGTATATACCCAATATGCGCACTGAGGCCCCACTGTATGTGCATTCATCCAGATGGGCATGTCAGGATGGAAGGACCCCCCCCCGATTGCCCCAGGCATAGAGCAATGGCAGATCACTAAAGGGTGCCTTTCCCTCAATAATGCCTCAGTATACTTAGTGATTTTTCTCCCCAGTTACTTCATATGTCCATACTCTGTGTCCTATGCACAACCAAATCATGCCTTTCCCCTAAAAGGCAAAACAAACAAAAAGAAAGTTAGTCTCAACAGTGTGAAGTAGGTGAAAAAGGATTCAGTCCCATGGCCAATCATGGAACCAACCAAAAGAATCCTACTTAGCCCCTTTAACGGGCAAATGGCCAAGCCCACACTGCATGTAGAGGGGGAGAGAGGGCACAACGAAAATGCAAAGAGGGCAAAATTGGAGGAGGAACTGGCTTGATACTCCCCTCTACTGCCTCTCATTGGCCACCTCCATCCACGTGGCCCCCTTTAAACTAATCCCACCCTTTGGGAGTCAACCTCCCAAGTCATCTTTAACAAAGGGAAGGGTGAGGGCAACACACACACCCCGCAAGAGGGGAAACACAATTCCTTCAGGTTTCCTCACCTTCAAAAGGACATTGTAGAGCCGGAACATGTTCTATAACGCCTTAGATCTCCTGGCCTCGTTAGAGGGCACTGCTGCAAAAGTTGCCGGAAGCCAACCAGGGATGTCAAATTCCAGGAGGTCTCTAAATAAAGGACTGACTAGAACCAGACATGTTGGGAACACAGGAAGCTGCCTTGTACTGAGTCAGACCATTGGTCCATCTAGCTCAGTATTGTCCACACTAACTGGCAGCTGCTCTCCCGTTTTTTTCAGGCAGGGGGCATTCCTAGCCCTACCTGGAGGTGCCAAGTCTTGAAACCAGGACTTCTGCATGCAAAGCAAATGCTCGATCCCTGAGCAATGGCTCAGGAATTCAACTTCCTGAAAGTTCTGATGCAGCCCTTTGCTTAAAGAAAAACGAATCAAAACATATTGAAAATATGTATTTAAGAGAGAATATATGTTTGGGGATGTGCATTTGGCGAGGAAATACATCATACATATTTAAATTTGAATGTACATATTTTATATATACAAATGAGAATGAGAATGAGGCAGGATGGAATTAAGGTGGGCATGGATTACAAACAGTTGCCCATCTCTACCTCAGTAAGTATGGCAAGCACTTTGTTGCTGACTTGGTAGATGCCATCAGCTGACATCATTCTTCAGGGTTTCAGGGAAGAGTTTCCCCCAGCCCTACTTGGAGATGTCAGGTACTGAATTTGGAATCTATTACCAAGAATGTCTGGGACCCTTTTGCTTTCTTTTTTTGAATCTTCATATGGATCTGAGGTCAACCTGCCCGTCCCTGCCCTCTATCCAGGCGCTCCTCAATAATTGTGTTCATGAGTGGCTGCTGCCACCACAAGGGTAAAAGTCTATGGTGTAAGAAGGGGCTGCTACCCCTGGTGTCCCAGGAACAGGAGGTGTGCCCTGAACAAGAACAGGTCCTCCTCTTCCTTCTTCCCCTTCCACAAAGGCCTCTGATACCCAAGATGCACAGCGATAGTAGCGTCGTTCATTTTACATTTGCACAATAAACTCTTGACGGCAATCTTCATAAATAGTCTCAGCCATTCAGCTAGTGCAAGATTTGGCAGCTTGGGACAGAATGTTACTTTATTTGTATCCCGCCCTTCGTCCCCGTAGGAGCCCAGGGCGGCAAACAAAAACACTAAAAACCCTCTAAAACATAAAAAAACAGACTTTAAAATATATATTTTTTAAAAAATCTTTAAAAACATATCAAAACAAACCAATGATTTTGAATTCCCTCTCTGCCATGAACCTCACTGGACCAGTCACTACCTCTCAGCATAACCTACCTTACGGGGTTGTTGCGAGGATCAAATGGAGAGGGGAGCACCATGTATAACACTTTGAGCTCCTTGGAGGAAAGATGGGTATAAATGTAATAAATACATAATTTTTGTACATTTTATTTTGCAGGAGAACTGCACTGCAAAATTCAGAGAAGCGTGAATTTCAAAGGATGGCTGTGTTTCAGTTCAGAAATTGGTTTGGAAAGTGCAGCTTAGGTAGGTTCACCTTTAAATGCAAACCAAATCAAATTTCTCCCCATCCCTATCAGTGCCTTAAACCCTTCCTCTCCCCTATCCCTACAGGCAAAAGAGAAGAGGAATAAACAACGAGGAGTTAATTATTTATGCAATTAACAGTGTGTTTCTCTACTTAAAACTTCCTAAAGTCACAATCACTATCATTTCTGTTTGTTATCTGCCCTTCACCATAAGTTCCTAGAGCAGGTTACATCTCAATAGGATAATGCAATACACGAAACCAACCCCACAATAACATACCATTCTATACATAGTTTACAACACAGGTTAAATACAAGAACACAAAACACGGCATGAAATGTAATATAACAGGAGCACTGCAGTTGGAGACAACCTTACAGCATGCACATGAGGAGCTCAATTTAATTTTCTGCAGATGTGGAATCTCCCTGGGAGGAGCTTAACATTCAGGAATGGGATTTGTGGCAGAAATGAGGTTGATTTTCAGTCCATACTGAAATCTTGTGCCTCTGCATTCTGATCTTCCACCGATTGTGTCTCGGGGACGTAATCTTGATGAAACAGTGCTGCTGACCTTGCATGAGGTTCATGGCTGAGTGGGAATTCAAAGCTTGGTCTCCCAGCTCATAGTTCAGCATTCTAACTATTTCACCACAATGGCTCATGTATATATTCTCATGCATATACTAAAGGTAAATTGTGCATTAAAATAGAGACATTTCTGAAATTAATATACAACAAGACATTATATTAAGGAAGGTTTTTTTTACAAAAATGTGTATATGATGCAAGATTGCTTTAACAAAAATGTGTCCATTATGCAAAATTGTTTTGCAAATATATATATTTGAGGAGAAATTATTACTAAAATTTATAACCCCCTTCTTTTCATGAATCTAAGGCAGCTTGCATATGGTTCCCAAGCGGTCTCCCATCTAGGCACTGACCAGACCTGACAGGGAGCTGGCCTTATGCACCTTCAGACCATAGTCTGGGACCAATGCTGATGAATTTCCCTGAGGACCTTTTTAAAAAATTGCAAACTGATGTGCAGAACTGAATTTAAGACACTGAAAAAAACCCTGAAATTGACAGCTATGCCCATCTCCATTTGCATGCCTTCTCTCCTAGTTGCCCCTTGATTAGTTGCCGGTGCTGGTTTGTTGTCTCTGCAGTGCTCTCTCTGACTTCCCCCCAACTGCAAAGAAGAAGCAGAGCAAACTGAGAAGCAGCCTTTCCAGGTGCAAACCATCAGTTCAATCTCTCCATCCCTACTACCATTTATATGTATCACAGAAGAGCCAAATACTTGGTGAAAGTTGCCAGAGAGCTCGCCTGCCAAGCATATCTGGCCCTGGTGGCATGTCTGAGAAGCTTTGATTCAGAAGGCTCTGGGCTGATACCTCCCTCATTCTGTCCCTGCATTCATGGCTGGGAAGATCCTGCCTTGGAAGATCTTACAGTTTACACCGACAAGGGTGATCCGAGCTGCAGATGAAATGACGACAAAGTGAATTTCTCCCAGCAAAAGTCAGAGAGGGGGTTGGAACCAGGGCCAGTTCCAAGGGGCGCCCAAGTGGGGCACTGGCCCAAGGACCCCTGAGGCTACAGGAGCCCTTGGGGGGCCCTCTGCTCCCCTTCCGTGATTCGCAGCAGGATCACTGTTGCAGATCGCAGGGTGAGAGCTTCGGAGCGCTGCCGTTCCCTTCCTTAACTTACCTTGTTCTGCGGTTGTGCACGCAGCAGTGCCCTTAAGAAAGATGGCGGCTGAGGTTTTCCTAAGGGGCTAAAGCCTCTGCCGCCATCTTGGCTGATGGCACACATGCATGCTGTGGGCTCACATCCATGCCATGAACCAAGATGGTGGTTCAGCTCCTTAGGGAAACCTCAGCCACCATCTTTCTTAAGGGCACCACTGCGTGCACAACTGCAAAACAAGGTAAGTCAAGGAAGGGAATGGCAGAGTCCCAAAGCTCTCGCTGTGTGCGAGTCATGGAAGGGGAGCGCTGTGGCCTGGGGCAGGCTTTTGCCCAAGGGCTCCAGCGTGTCTGGGGCTGGCCCTGGGTGCACGCAAGCATGTATGTGTGCGTGCACACATGCACGCCAGGGCAAGCTAGTGCCCAGGGCCCCAGCATGTCTGGGGCCAGCCCTGGTTGGAACCCAGTCCTCCATATCCCTCATCCAATTGCCTGGTCACAGGGCCAGTTGGATATGACAAACCCATCTGAGGTGCAGTAAAATAGAAAGGCACAGATGTGCTGAGACTTCCTTTTTACCGCTTTCAAAGTGTGCAGGGAACTAAGAAGAAGCCATCCTTGACAAAATGGGTTTGAAACATCTTCAAAATGTGTTTGGAACTAGAGATGTCATCATTTTTATTTTATTTTTACTAGCCATGTTTCGAAAGAGATTTTCTCAGAATGTTAACCAAGCTTCTGAACATTTTCAGGTCCAACAAGGAACCTGGGGACATGTAGTTTTCTCAGCGGGGACCTTTCCATTCATCTGGGACACTGTTGCATCACAGAGCCCAAGGGAGGACAGATGCATTCCAGGGAACCTGATGTCCCTACAGATTGCTTAGGAGAAAATGCATGGCACATGGTTCCTGGCATCTAAGAGAACATCATTTCAGTATTCTAAGAAGGAAAGTAGGCCACATAAAGAGGTTTTCTCAACACTTTTGCTGCTACACCACTGTCACTACCAAGTTTTTTTTAAGGTAAGGAGTGACTTATGGGAATATTGGGAAGGTCAAGGAGTGTGGGAGGTGTTCAGGCCCTTCCATGCTCCGGATGATGTCACTGGGAGTACAATGAAATGTATGAATTTTAAAAATGGGGGGACCCCAAGTTCTTAAATTATATCCTTGTCATGTGGGGACTAAACAGATGGACAACAAAACTGGATGCTGCAAGCCCCGATGCTGGTAAAGAGACTTATACTGCAAAGGTTGGAAGGACAAATGTCTACCATCTATTACTCAGTGGTCTGAAGATCTCACAGCCCTTCTAGTCTTTGCTTGAATGCATGGCTTAAAATTGTTAATCTTGTTTGGATACCTGCTTGGACATATGGACTGTTTATGTAAATCTGTGGTTAAATTAGGATTGAGGAAATATTTTTATTGTTATTATCAGCTGGCAATGTCTTCCTTTTTGTTATACTTGCAAATAAAAAATAGAAAGAAAGAAAAATAAGCTATTTTCTGACTTTTGCAGAAAGTATTTTGTGTTAGCCAAGCCCATTCTGAAACAACCTGAGAAGGGCTTGCCCATAGCTTCATGAAATGCCAACATGTCCACCCCACCACTCACGCAGAATGCCCCATTTTAGGGGCTCAGCCCTCCATCCACGGAGCTGGCCATCACCAGCGGACCCCTGGCACCACCAGCAGGCTCCCAAGGGTGCCATGGCTCAGCTGCGGTGAGGGCTGCTGCCAGCAGAAGCTGGTGGAGGCCAGCAGAGGCCAGTGGTGCCAGGAGCCTGCCAGCAGAGCCAGGGGTCTGTGGCACCCAACTCCCCCCAGCTGGGTGGAAGGGTAAGTTGGATTGCTCCCAAAATCACAAAAAGGGGAGTAATTGCAAGTCACCACTAGGGATGGGTGAGAAATTTGAGAAAAACTAACTGTACATTGGACTACCCTGCAGTTCACAAGTTTGTTACATTTCCGGCCTGCTCTTGTTTGCTATAAGCTTCTGCGGTTTTTCCTGATACCAGACTTTATAAAAAAAAAAAACCAGTGAATGTAACAATATTGCATTTATTTTTTTATTTATTAAATTTATATCCCACCCTTCCTCCCAAAGGAGTTCAGGGCAGCAAACATAACAAAACAATTTAGAAGCAACAAAAAGAAACCTTTCTAAAAGCAGTCAAAAACATTCTAAAAATATAGTTACAGTTAAAAACATTCTTCCATCCAGTGAACTTCAGGTTGCCAGGAACAGTCCCCTTTAGCTATCAAATACCTAGGTGAACAAATGTGTCCAGCTTCCTCCTGAAAGGTAATGGTGATGAAGACCAATGAACCTCACTAGTTATCAATGACAACTTCAATCTGAACTGTTGAAATGTGTATTCCTTTTAACTTCTGCATCACTGAGGTGATGATGGTAGCCATTCAAATTCAGTGTTGGAATTATCACCTGTCTTGTCCTTGTATCTGTATTTTTTTTAAAAAAAATCTCTGTGACTTTAGTAAAGAACTGTGAGTTTGGCTAGACTGTTGCCTCAGGCAGGCAAATGGTATCCTTCACCAGGACACTAAGAAACTGACCAAGGTGTGGGGCAGGGGGAGGGGGAGAGCAAAGTAAATTGATTAATGTCAAACAGGCTAACTGTAAGTTCAAGAATCCAACAGACAACTGCACTCAAGGCCCAAAGATAAATTGGGTTGCGTTTTCAACTTCCAAAATTACATCACATAAATGAGCTGGGGTGAAAATTAAACTGCACGAGCCGGATTTAATTGCATGGGAGGAAAAAACCTTTCCTCTCCTCTCCTCAGACAGATAATCACCCAGAGGCAAGATGCCTACTTGATGGGCAATTATATGGCTCATTTACTTTTGAATAAAAAAATGCAGGCCATCGTTAGAGAAAACGAAGACAATAGCGTTATTTTTTGGCAAAGGAAAAGGTCAACACAGGAAAAGCAGAAGATAACGAAGCACTAATTACAATGGACCAAAACCAGCTGGCAGATCATTGAAATGACAATCGAACCAGCAACAAACTACTAACTTCATCTAACAATTGATTATGATGTCCTCCCTGTAATGTGCTGTATAGAAACATTGTTTTTGGGTTATGGGTGGGGTTCTTGTTTACTGTTTTAATTGCATTGTGTTTTTATATGTTGTGACCTGTACTGGGACCTTCTGGTGATGGCCAGGGGTGGGGAGGGGAATACAGCAAATAAATAAATAATTAAGGCTAAAATCCTAACCCCATTGAATTCAGCAGGACTTACTTCTGAGTAGACATGGTTAGAATTGCACTGTACAGCTGTGCTTTATTCCCTCTATGGCTTTGGAGATGCCTCAATTTCTCCTATAAAGCCTCAGCTCCTTCAAGTGGAAGGTTGGGATATAAATTCCATTTTAAAAAATCAATAAAAGATGTTTCTCTTGTATTTATGTATTTATTAATCATAGAATCATAGAATAGTAGAGTTGGAAGGGGCCTATAAGGCCATCAATTCCAACCCCCTGCTCAATCCAGGGATCCAAATCAAAGCATTCCCGACAGGTGGCTGTCCAGCTGCCTCTTGAAGGCCTCCAGTGTCGGAAAGCCCACTATCTCTCTAGGTAATTGGTTCCATTGTCATATGGCTCTAACAGTTAGGAAGTTTTTCCCGACATTCAGTCAAAATGTGGCTTCCTGCAACTTGAGCCCATTATTCCATGTCCTGCACTCTGGGATGATCAAGAAGAGATCCCAGCCCTCCTCTGTGTGACAACCTTTCATGTACTTGAAGAGTGCTATCATATCTCCGCTCAGTCTTCTCTTCTCCAGGCTAAACATGCCCAGTTCTTTCAGTCTCTCCTCATAGGGCTTTGTTTCCAGTCCTGTGATCATCCTTGTTACCCTCCTTTGAACCTGTTCCAGTTTGTCTGCATCCTTCTTGAAATGCGACTTCACACGATTTGGAAACTATATTTCTGTTAATGCAGCCTAATATAGCATTTGCCTTTTTTGCAGCCACATCACACTGTTGGCTGATATTCAGCTTATGATCAACGACAATTCCAAGACCCTTCTTACATGTCATATTGCTGAGCCAAGTATTCCCCATCTTATATAACTGTGCATTTGGTTTCTTTTTTCTAAGTGTAGTAAAACATTCCTAAGTTTTTCCTAATCACCTTCCACAAGCACATCTCTCAAGGTAACATAAAATAAAAATAGCTAAAAACAGTTAAGCTAAAAAGCCCTGTTAAAAACAGCACAAAGCAGCAGATATATATTTTTTCAAAATATAAAACAAACACCCATAGCAGAGACCAATAGTTCTGCAGCATAGCAGGGCATTTAACTGCATAGAAATGCAAAGAAAATTCCAGTTTAGAGGCAAATTCATGCAGCAGATAAAAATAGATTTGTTTATAGGAGATCAGATCACTTGGAATTAAAAACATATCAGAAATGAAGATGTTGCTATCAGCAGGTGTGCGTGTTGGGGGAGGGATACATGTTTGAGTTACAGGATTCAAGTCCATATTATATCCAAGTGCAGTGGCGGCTTGGGGCTCCATGTCAGTGAGGCAGTAGAATCCGCTCAGCATTTTAGTCCAAAATTTCAAGGTGCTGAAGTGCCTTGGACAGCTCCTTGAAAGCTGGGACTAAAACCCAGAGCAGATTCCACCTCCCCACTGACATGGAGATACCAGCAGCCACTGTCCAAATGCTTTCGCTGCCTCAAGCACATGGAACAGGAACAAGAATTTAATCCCCAACGGCAGACTCCCCGAGACTCTCCAAACAAATCTCACAAGTAGTATCAGTCCTGGCTTTTTAAAATCCTAAACCACCCACTCTGTTCATGGAATTATACTCCGATCTCTGCAGAATCTTGGCTAATTAGAGCTGGACAATCCATGAATGGCTTCATGTGTCAGAGATGAGTAACTACATCTGTACTAAACAGCAAAGCAATTTCAATGTAAAATTCAGAACGTCAGGATGGACAAGTATTTTTTGAAAGAAAGAAAGAAAGAAAGAAAGAAAGAAAGAAAGAAAGAAAGAAAGAAAGAAAGAAAGAAAGAAAGAAAGAAAGAAAGAAAGTTAAGCATGCATGCTTATGCAGTGAGAAAAACATTGCTTTGCTGGCTTACATTTTATAATATTTATCTTGGCCATGTCAACCTGGCCAGGATCATCATATTTCTCACTCTAACATTGTCATTTTGCCCACAATGAAACTGGGGCTGCAGGATCACATAGACATCACCAGTTTGGGCCCAGATTTGCTTATGGGTAGTGGTGGTGGTGGTAATGAGATTTTCTCAGTAGTATAGTGGCAAATTCAGAAGTGCAGGGTCTCTTCATGTTAGTCACAGTCAGCCCCCCCCCTTGTTGCTGCTGGGTTGAGAATGAGCTCCTTGTTCATGCCTTCTCCCATAACAACAGATATCCCTAGGAGCCAATAAGCATGAAAGGGGAGAGTGTTAGCTGCTGAGAAGAGTCTTCTCAATGGCTGGCTCACCTCCTTTCACTCTGATTGGCTCCAATAAGAAGAAAAGGACAAGGGAACATGTTAGAAGACTCTTCTCAGTGGCTAATGCACTCTCCTGCCATGCTGATTGTATCATGGGATGCTGTAGGGACCCTCCTGGGACCCTGCTCCTAAAAAAGTAAAGGGTCTAAGACCCCCTGAGACCCTGGACCACTATACCCCTGGGTTTTCTAGAAATCAGACCAAGATGATCATGCAGTGCAAAACGTATGGCTGGTACTCGAAAAACATAGATTAGGTTCAGTTGCTCATGCGGCTTGCGAAAAGTGGCTTTTTAAAATGGTTCTTCAGTTCAGCTGTGAGCTAATAATAATAAAAAAGCTACCAAAATCTGTTTCTGAAGAAGAAATGGCAGGAACTGGCATCCAGATTCTAGCCAAAGCAGGGCTGCTGGTAGTCCCATCTTTTTCTTTTCTTTCTGTCCACACCCCCTGCTTTTTTGTCTTTTACCCCACCAGCCCTTCACTATTATTTCTAAGCAGGAATTACAGTCTCACCACTCTGCTTTACTCATCCAGAATATCTTTGTTGCTAGGAGACTGAGAAACCTAATTTTCCTATCTTTTGAACATAATGATAATTGCGCCATCTCTCTTTACAGGAAATCTCCATATGCATTTACACAAATGCACACACAGAGAGGGAGCAGACATGCATGAGACAAAAAAATGTATGGGGAGAAGAAGCCTAGGTGTTAAACCCGTTTCTGGGATGTGCAATTTCAGGTTGCGGGAGTGGATTTCACAAGACTGAATACTCTTCCAAACTATTCCAAACAAAAAATAACAAATCCTCTCCATGTAGACAACTAGCATCTAAGGAAGAAAGGTTCTTAACTCACCTTCTCGTCATCATGCTAGATTTCTCATTTTTAAAAATACATTTGGAGAAGGGTTCTATTGTGGAAATCCCTACCTGCAGTTTTAATGATGAAAAATCTTTATTGATCCATCGACCATTACAACCAATCAGAAAAGCATAATAACGCTGAGATCACCATGAACAAATTAATTAATGATCTTTAAGCATTTTAGCCCTCATGGCAATTATAATATTTAAAAAATTGGCAGCATTTAAAATAACAAAAGGGCTGTTACCATTTAGACATACTTCCAAGAAAGCTACATTTGATCTGCCAGGGAACCGTTCCAGAATAGGGTACAGTCTAGCCCACTGTTACAAAAAGTGAAATACAAAAGCATGTGTGCGATAGTCTTGGTTGAGGCTGTGCCACATGGACAAATTCTCTGGTCATGGGCTATACCTTGAACATGTCCTTCCATCATCATTGAAGGCCTGGCATTGACCTTAGCCAGGAAAAATACTCTCATATCTTCTCCTATATTTTGGTGCAGAGAGTTTAAATGATACAACACAGATATAGATTGAAAGGTGAGCCAGAGGAGAGTCCAGGAGTCTAATGGGAATGGGTGAAACAGAGCCAATCTACAGGGGGGCCTCTGTCACTCTCTTGACCCTCTTGATCCTCCTCCTCTTCCTCCTTACTGTTGCTACCCATTCATCGACCCTGTCCAAGCCAGCAACATCACGAGCAAAGAGTAGGCATGGGGGAGAAGTCCATTTGCTTCACCTTTTAATGTCAACCCTACAAAATCTGCACTTCCCAAACAACTATGTGAACCAAAGCACATCTGCCCTTTGAAAGTTGCTCTTCTCTGAATGTTGTGGTGCAACTCTCCAATCAAAGAATGTGTACAAAAATGCATATATTAGTGAAAAGTGCACGTTAGAAATGGGAATATCCATGAAAATAACTTACAAAGATAATCATTCTGTTAGGGGAACGATGGGCAGTATCAACATCACTGCAAGGATTTCCAGTTGTGCAGTGGAGCTAATTGTCCTCTCCTTCCCCTGTGCATGCCCCACGCCTTCCCCAAATCTGCTTTGGAAGGTTGGGAGGAAACCCAGAACAAACTTAGGGTGCGTGTGGTGAGATGAGATGGGGGAATTCCATTGTGCCAGTGGAAATCATTGGGTTCAGGACAGACCAAAAAAAAATTACTTCTTCACATAGTGCATCGTTAAACTATGGAACTTGCAGTGATGGCCTCCAACTTGGATGGCTTTAAAAGAGGATTAGACAAATTCATGGAAGATAAGGCTATAAATGGGTACTTAGCCATGATGGCCATCCATGGTAGGATGCAGCATGCTTCTGAAAAACAGTTCCTGCAAACCACGGAAGAACTAGAAGAGAGTGCTCTTATGCTCAGGTCCTGCTTGTGTGCTTCTCTTTGGGGCATCTGGGTGGCTATTGTGAGAGAACAGAATGTTGAACTAAATGGGCCACCACAGGGTGGATCCAGCAGGCTCTTCTTATGTTCTTATTTGGAATATTATGGAATGAGTTAGTTGGATGCCACCTGTCATTTTCAAAAAATGCACATGCTAGGTAAAACTGCATACAAAAATGAATATATTAGGAGAAATGCAGATAAAAAAATCATACATGTTTTTGTAATGGCTTTTTAAAAAATAATAACTATAACATCATCATCATCAACAACAACAACAACCCAGAAAGCCTGTAGAAATGGAGTGGATCAACCCTAAAACAGGAAAAATGAAACTGAAATTGACAGAAGATGGAGCATGTGCTTCCCCCCCCCCAAGCAGTTATGCAGATTGGATCCATAAAGAGAGGGTAAGTGAGCAAGCAGTGGGGCCTTGGAGAAGAGGATGGATGCCCACAGAGATTAAGGGTTCCTTGCCCAATGCCCCCCAAAACCTGGAACCAACCCTGGAGTGCATCTTCCTCTTTCTGTTCTAAACTACTTCAGCGATTGTCTGGTCCAAGAGTTCCTCTCCACCAGCTTACTGCAATTGTCTTTTAAACTCTGAGGAATAACTATTTGAAGACATTTCTGCTTACGCACTGTCCTACCAAGGGGAGAGGTACTTTTAGGATTCGGACAAGGCAATGAGACCACCAGGATTGTTCCTTTCCAGCCGATAATCTTTAGAGGGAGAGGAAAGAGAATGAAAACAAGAAAAGGGAAAGGAAGAGGCAGTTGCAGATGAGAAGGGACTGAAGTCACATCCCTTCATCTGCCAGGAGCCCCACCACAGCAACAGACAAGCTCCGGGGCCAGTCATGGCACAATCCCTCCCCATGTAGAGGTTCCCCACTATGAGCTCCCTTGGGACTTTTATACTATTTCCCCATCATAGGCTTGGTTTCCTTGGAAAGAAGGCTAGCTGAGACTATGGTGTCTTTTAGGAAATATGGTTTTTAATTACACACATTCCAACCTGAGCTTAAGACGGAGGGGTTCACAGCATTATTAGTCCATCCAATCTTGCTCCCTGTTGCCCGTAGCTTTTGTGGTCCAGACAGCAAGCAAGCCTGTCTGTCTGTCTCCCTAGTTCCCAGCTTCTCCCTGGGAAGCTCCTTCCTTAGCTTTTCACCTGAAAGAATTGCAAAAGCTTCCTTTGGATAAGCAGACTGACCACTCAATACGTCCATTATCTCACAGGCTAGCGTATCAAAAGAAACTAGCCTGACCAGTACAGCAGGTTTCTTGCTTGCATTTCCCAACTTCAGATACAAGATTACAGGCTTGAACGGGACATAAAGAAATCATATATCTCATTCCTCAATCCCATAACAATACATTGGTGTTTTATCGACAATTGCATCCAGAACTCACATATGAAATCAGTGTCAACATTCTGACGTGTATGGTTCCTTTCTATTGGAGAACCAATGGAGAGTGGGTTAGATTATGGTTGGGGAACCTGTGGCCCTCCAGATCTTGCTGGACTACAACTCTCATCGTCTCTGACCATTGGCTATGCCAGCTGTGGCTGATGCGAATTGTAGTCCTACAACATCTGGAGGGCACCACATTGGCTTCTGCTGGCTTACAATCTTGTCTTTGGTGAAGCCACAACCTACCTTCGGGTGCATATATAATTACCATAAGGTGAGTTTATTTTGATAGCAACTTCATGTTCATCACCTGTCATTGCCATCTATGCAAAAGGAATGAGATGAGAAACCTAGTTCAAACAACTGGAATACATACATATATATATATATATATATATATATATACATTGTGCCAGCAGACTGTGATGGGACTTCCCCTTTCTCTCCTCCAACCTGGGCATTGGAGTCCAACAACATCTGGAGGGCCACAGGTTGCCTACCTTAGGACTAAATGATTCCATTACATATTACATTTCAAGAGAGATGTGAGCAGGGTTAGACAACAATCAGGGCAAGAAAGAAGCCACATTCTGACCAGGATCAAGGCTGGCAGACCAGAGGTGTTAATTAACTTAATTCTGAGGAAAATACAGAAAACGATTGGATTTTAATTAATTTGCTCCACTGTTGCAACAAAGAATGAACAAGTAGTTATATAAGCTCTTTCAACTAACTCTACTATGGATTCTTAATTTGTGTTTAATATTTCATTATTTTGAATGTTAATCGTTTTGAGTTCACCAGATGCACTTGCAAGCAAGCAATCCAAACTTTTTATGAGAAACATTATAAATAAATGAATGTCAGAGGTCTCTGCTTTCATTATAGGATAGCCAATTAACAATCGATCTGTGTAGACCAATCTGACCTTGCAATTACTGGTTTATCTGTACACTACATTGCAACAGAGTTATTAATTTCACTTATTTAGACTTTTTTCCAGCTCTGCAAGAGAGAATAATGCTCAATTCATTAATAACAATTATCAGTAACACAGGAGGTGCATGAATAACATGTCACTGAAATTGTGAGATTTTGTTCACAGACATAAGCAACTTTAAATACCTCCTCAGTTCCAGAAAACCCATTTCTTTAATCCATTATATCAAAGAGATGGTGATAGCTTATGCTTGCCTGGGACAGGATGACTCCATTCAACACATTAAAATATAGAAGCAAGATTCTCTGTTCTAATTGCCTAATTTGTTTTCAGGAACAGAGCAGTGGAGGAAAGAAGCGTTCTTTATCCTGTAGAATAAAATATAGTTCTTTATCCCATAGGCTCTGTTTCACTTTATAGATGAGAGACAATGAGTATTGATAAGCAGACGATGGATGGATATTTCATAGGAGGATTGTGTGCTTTTTTATCTTTGGGAACTGTGTCCAAATATTAAAATGCAAGGTTCACATTTGAGATTATGAGAAGTGTGGGAATCTCTTTAAAATACATACAAAAGGAGACCTGGTCCTTTCCCAATTAGCTCCCTTGTGTATTTTTAGTGATGGTGTCAATATATGGGATTGTGGGGGATTCTGAAACACCTAGTGCAGAAAACACCAAGCTATTATGAACTGAGACCAACCACTTCCTGAAGCTGGGCTCATCTCATAATGAACTCATCCCAGCACTTGTACTCGCCACTGGTCTCCCCTTTGCCAACATTCTTGCAAAGGGGAAGAGTCTAGTACCAGCACAGAGGGTTTGCAATGCTGCAGAGACCTAATAAATATTCAAGGCCTGACTGAGGTGAACCCATTTCCAGATCTCCAATTTAATGAGACAAGGATTATTGAGTCTATTTCCCAGCAGAAATGAATGTCATGCACAAGTATTTATTTCTTTATTTCTTTATTCTGCCATTGCTACAAGCCCTGTCTTTTCTACTATTTTACAAACATAGGTTTCAGAGAAGAGAGGGGAAAGGCTTCTCTTGGAGCCAATAAATGGCTTCTTTCAAGCCATATTTCAGCAGGGTGAGGAGCATGGAAGTGGGATCCTGCAGGTGCCTGAGAAAGCCTCGGTGGGCACATGTGCGCCCACAGGAGCCACATTGGTGATCAATGCAACAAGGCTACGGCAAGAGAAACAAATAAAAAACCTCACAAAGCAAAACATGAAGCAAGAATGGAGGGCAGCAAATAATACCTCCCCCTCATTCGCTTCCTTCCCACACATACACATCCAGGTTATATCTGGTGCCTTATACAGCATCTTTGCGATTGATTTCAATTGTTGCAATCCTCTTTGGGAGTCAATCTTGGCTGAAGGATGGGGCAGACGTGAGATAAATAAACAAATAAATATAAGAAAAGATTCTTGACTGAACAGCCAAGTCTGATGCAGCTCCAGTTAATCTAAGACAACTGAAGGAGAAATGGAGAGCATGCCGTCTTCAGCCGTTATCAGTGGAAGATTTTAAAAACATATTTTTAAAAAACCCTATCCTGCAAAAGCAACTCATCTTCCTCAGAAATGGCATAGTTTTTACCAAGTGTTGCATCTAATTGCCTGAAAAAAAGAGAAGCTGTCTAGGAAGACTAGGTTATAGCAGAATGGCTCTAATTAACTGGTAAAGGTCAAGGTTATGATGACAAAGTTAGTTCCAATAATTTTTGTGGACTTCCAGAAAGAGAGCTTCCGCTTTGGAAACTGATCCCACAAGGTTACAATGAACACAATTCTTCCAAGTGTGATTGGTTGATTATTGCTGCCACTGCTGGCGAAGAGGAAATGGCTGAAAGGGCAGTGCTTCTTGCCAACAAAAAGATATAAGAATAGGGTGTTAGACCTTTGCAAAGAAGAACTTTGTAGTCACACCATGCTTTGAAGCTGGGATGGGGGAGGATTGCTGGGGGAAGGTATTTGACCCTTTCCTGCAGGCCGTTTTCTCTATCTGAGTTACCTGGAGTTATTTGTCTCACAGGTGGAAACTTACTAATACCCGTATGTCACATTTAGGTTTCCCCAGCAGGACAAACAGCAGCTTCAAGAATAGGGAATTCAGATTGGAATATGGCATGAGGAACATTGGAAGTGTTTGCTAGAACTAGGGCCTTTTCTATCCAGTATGTATTTCCGATAATAAAGTAAGCTTTCATATTTTTTCTTAAACTCAGACTCTTGGTGTGATTACATCTAGGGAAAGATGTGATTCTTCAACAAAAGATTCACACACACAGCTCAGCTGTCACTGCTGTTTTGCTGTTCTGCTAACAGGGGAAAGGGTTAACCCCACCACCATCCATAGCACTGTAGCACTGATCCAAACTTTCCTCACCCATGCACATCCTCCAGAGTTGCAATTAATATTTTAGGATAGAGGTGGATGAATCTGTCAACTTTGCTTTCTCTCACTTTCTCTTTTTTTCCACTCTTCAGTTCAGTTCACCTCATTTCCACTTCAATATGCTTTTTAAAAAAGTCTTCATGAAAATTCATATGCATTTCTGTGCTCGTTTCTCCTAATGTATGTATTTTGCTGCACCATTTTGCCTAAAGCACATTTTGGCAGAGCTTGGAAAAGTTACTTTTTTGAACTACAACTCCCATAAGCCTAATCCAATGGCCATGCTAGCTGGGGCTGATGGTAGTTCAAAAAAGTAACTTTTCCAAGCTAGGCATTTTGGTAAGCATTCCCACCTGATGGCGCATACACTTGCATATTCTTTTCATAAATTCTTGCACATTTTTTCTTTGTGCACACTTTCCCCAAACATGCACATTTCAGCGCATTGTTTGGGATAGAGAACTTCATCACAAAATTCAGAGAAGTGTGAATTTTGAAGGGTAGCTGTGCTTCAGGTCATGGGTTGGTTTTGAAAGGGCAGATTAAGTAGGTTCAGATTAAAATGTGAACTGAAGAAATTTCTTCTCTGTACCTGTTTTAAGATGATATCGGGGATCCAATCACAATCTCTTAGGCACACCTGGCTTGTTTCTAAGTCAAGTCCCAGTGGGCTCGATTGCTCTTACACCCAAGTAAGTGAGCATAGGACTGCAGTACTGCAATCTTCTTTTCTTTTGCACTCTCCATATAAATATAAATTGTAAGCAATTAAGAGATCAGTTTGACCTATTTGAAAAAAAGACTGTGGTTCCTCATCAGTTGTACAACAATTAATAATTAAAAAGCGATGTACTTGAGGAGCCATACACAAAATGACTATTGATTGTGATAAGATAGTGGACCCTGATAAACTGCTGATATAATATAGTGCTTTCTTTATCACACATCCCTATAGAATGTCATCATTTTACTGTCAACTAGGGATGGGAGAGAATTTCACTTCAGTTTGCATTTCAAACTGAACTGATCAAATTCATACTTATTTGAACTTTACGATGCAGTTCGTCAACCGATGATTACAAAAATGCATAAATTAGATGTAAATGTGCATAAAAATGAATATATTGATGAAAATGGCATGAAATGCCTAATATGATGAGAAATGGCTTGCAAAAATGTGTACTTTAGTCAAAACTGCCTACAAAAGTATGTTTGTTAGGAGAAATTAGCATGAAAATGCTGGAGAATTTTCATGAGGATTATTTTTTTAAAAAAATCACAAATTGCTGCAGAAATGCAGAGAACTATATTTAAGATTGGAAAAATGAGAAACTCACAATTGAAATATGTAATTTAACAGTAAGGCAGCTGTGTGGTGTCCTGCCTGAGTTTTCAGGTTTGGTTCTTGGGTTGTTGTTGCTGTTTTGGATCACAATTAATAATGGTAGGTTTACTGTGGTCCATTTTCCCAAGTAATCAATGGGGTCTGGCAGTTGTTACAGTGAAGAGAAGTCCCAGGAGGTTGCATATTGTCCACTGTTAAGTTCACAACTGTTCCGCTTAATCCATTGATGGCAGGCAGCTTTAAAAGGGCCTTTTATTTACACCTCATTCATCATTCTTAACATTTTGTCAAATCCATGTTGAATACTTCAAGGTGGAAAAATAAACCAAGGCTAAAGTGTCTTCTTTGCTGCCTCAGTGTATAAATTCGCTGTGCTTCCCCCCCCCACCCATCCCAGAATGGCCCACAAACCAAACCATATTTCCTTCCACTTCACATTTATGTTTAACCATTTTCACCTGACCTAGAAGATGCTGCTGCTGGAGATTTAATGAGAACATTGTAATTCCACTTTTCCTGGACAGGTTTGTGGAGAATCTTCTTTCTCCCCTCTCCTTTTCCCTACACAACTGGTTCTAGTACATCCATGGGGAAAATAAGAAACAAGCTGTAAAATGCTACCATTTCACCAAACGAGATTGCATACAGAATTTGGTTGCCGAATTGGAAGTCTACTGATAAATATAAGAACATTTCCATAGGCCTTTGGACAAGCGTTGTGATGGAAGTTCTTAGTGTCTCATTTTTCTAATTTGACAAATATTTATTTATTTATTTATTAAATTTATTAGTCGCCCATCTGGCTGGCTGTCCAGCCGCTCTGGGCGACGTACAAAATAAAAACATACAAATACATTAAAACATTAAAAATCTCAACAACAATAATAAAACGTAACCCACCCCAAAAGCCTGTCTGAAGAGCCAGGTCTTCAAGGCCCAGCGGAAGCTCAACATAGAGGGGGCATGGCAGAGATCGTTTGGGAGGGAATTCCACAAATTGGGGGCCACAATTGAAAAAGCCCTCTCCCTAGTTCTCACCAGTCTAGCTGTTTTAACTGGTGGGTTAGAGAGAAGGCCTTTTGAGGATGATCTTGTTGAGTGGCATCCCTGATGATGTTGGAGGCACTCCTTCAGATAGACTGGGCCGAAACTGTATAGGGTTTTAAAGGTCAGAACCAACACCTTGAATTGGGCCTGGAAAACAACAAAAATACCCTTGCACAGTAGTGTAGTGGCAAATTCAGAAGCGCAAGGTCCCTTCATGATATTCACAGCGACACCTCTCCCTCATTTTTTGCTGCTCAGTTGAGAATGAAATCCTTCTTAATGCTTTCTCCCACAACAACAGACATCCTTGCTTGCATTGGCTGCATGTATGTTTCTGAGCTCAATTCAAAGTGCTGCTTTTAACCTATAAAGGCTTACAAGGCTTGGGACCACAATACCTGATGGAACGACTCTCCCAACACAAACCCACCCGTACACTATGCTCAACATCTAAGGCCCTCCTCCATGTGCCTACACCAAGAGAAGCTGGGAGTCTGGCAACAAGGGAGAGGGCCTTCTCAGTGGTGGCCCCCAAATTATGGAATGATTGTTTTGATGAGCTGTGTCTGGCGCCAACACTGTTATCTTTTCGGCACCAGGTCAAGACTTTCCTCTTCTCCCAGGCATTTTAGCATGTGTTTTTTTTAAAAAAAAAAATTAAGTGTTTTTAAATTTGTATATTTATATATTTGTTTTTAATGTTTTAAATTGTTGTAAACTGCCCAGAGAGCTTCGGCTATGGGGCGGTATACAAATGTAATAAATCATCATCATCATCATCATCCTTGGGAGCAAATAAGCATGAAAGAAGAGAGTTAACTACTGAAAAGAGTCTTCTCAGTGGCTGACTCACCTCCTTTCACATTGATTGGCTCCAATCAGCAGGAAAGGACAAGGAAGCATGTACTCTTCTCAGTGACTAACACACTCTCCTTTCACGCTGATTGGCTCATAGGATGCTGGAGATATAGAGACCCTGCTGGGACCCTGCTCCCAAAAACGTTAGAGGTCTAAGACCCCCTAAGACCCACTAGGACTGGTGGAGCATAAGGCTGGGGGAGTCCAACAGTAGGTGGCACCAGAGCCAATGATAGGCAGAATCAACTCACCCTAGTTTTGTCCCCATATTCCTCCCTGCTGAATTCTACAATGCTGAGACTAAGGAGCAGGAAGCTGATAGCCAGTGCTGTATCTTGGACTGGTTGTAAGAAGACAGGCAAGTGAGGGCTGGTGGTGTAGTGGCTGGTGGCGTAGTGCCCCATTTGCCTCATCTAATGGGCCAGCCTCCAGTGATGAGAGGTGATGAGACAGTTATTGTTGTTTTTGTCCATTGAACCCATTGTCCATCTGAATGTCTGCTCGGGGTCTCAGGCACATGGCGTTCCAACCAGCAATGGAACGGAGGAAGCTGCCTTGTACTGAGTCAGACCATTGGTCCATCTACCTCAGTATTGTCTACAGTGGCTGGCAGCAGCTCCCAAGGTTTCAGGCAGGAACATCTTCCCAGCTGTCCCTGGAGATGCCAGGGATTGAACCTGGGCCCTTCTGCACACAAGGCAGTTGCTCTCCCACTGAGCTATGGCCCCTCCCCAAAGTCCTTCACCACTTGTCTTATCCTTTTTTAAAAAAAAAAATACTTGAAGTGCCAGAAATTGAATCGGGGACTTTCTCCATGCAGGCCAGATTAAGACATGCTGAGGCCATAGAATTACCCCCCAAAAGAGAGATGCTAATTCTAACAGAAAGGACAATAAAAATAGAAATAAGAAACTTGTGTATATGCACACATAATGGTACGCGGATGAGGATGTAACTAAAAACATACAAAAGCATATATCTTCCATTCAGTCTATTTGCTATGAAAAACCTTTCAATGAAAACACCTTATGATTTCTTACTTAGCATATAGGAAAACCATTAATGTACAGCAACACAAGAGCAGTTACAAACACACTTTAGCACTTACCAAGTAGAAGACACAATAGAATATGCCCTGCTGAGTTCTGCACATAACATAACAAATTAACCACTTTCTTTTGTGATTTTTTTAGAGCAACACCATTGACATTTGATATGTTGTATTTAGAGGCCCCTCAAAATCTGGGACCATAAACTGTAGCTTACTTACCTTGAACATAAATCTGGCATTGTCGCCATACAAAGCAGATTCTTTTATCGCTAGATTATGGACGTGTGCGCTCCCAAGGCACTTGTTATGTCTGGAGAGTCCCAAAGACAAGGAAGCAAATGTAGAGTCCACAAGGTTACAGCATCTTTCGGCAATTTTGGTTAAAAACAATAAAACAGTATCATAAAAACAGATGCGATATAAAAACCAGGAAAACAGTATTATAAAAACAGATAAAAAACAGGAATCCAGTAACAACAAGGACCCATCGTATGGGTCAGGGGAAGCCAGGGCAAAAAAATACTTCTTTACAAGGCATCTGATGGATGATGCTTCACATATGGCAGAAGCTCATTCCACAATGCAGGAGCAACAGCAGTCATTTATGAAAATGTGCAGTCCAAAGAAGTGTGCCACTTGGATCCATGATGATGATGAAGATGGATGCATTTAAAATGCACTACATGCCTTTTGTTGCAATTTATTTTATTTTATTGCTATTAGTCAAGCATTTATGAGAAGACATATGCCTTTGCCAACATCTCACAGCACCCATAACATCATGTCCAAAAAGTGCTTACCCTCAAAACTGTTCCACTTTTTGCTTAATCTAAGGAACATAAGGCTACTGCCAGCATTCATGCTCACTGTTCATGCTCAGGCAATTCTCTTCAGGAGGGAAATGGTACAGTTTACCTCACAGCTCGCTCCTTGAGCACTGTAAAGGCACTTTCTGCTGGCTTTCCATTTTGTTTTGCAAAATGACTACACCCCGTCACCAATTACTTGCAGGGCTGCAAGAATGCACTGCAAAACAGGAGACCTTTCAGAGCTATTCCTCACCACACTGTGTGATGTTAGAAGTCCAAATTTATGAAGGCGGACATGAAACTATTCCTTCCTGGGCAACTACTGTGCGGAAATCTCTAGCTGGGGTGTAATGTGTAGGAATCTGCCAGAGTTCAACTTGTGCTTCTCAGTAATGCCTCCATTACTGATTTTGCTGATGACCCTCATCACAGAAGGTTTTTTGGCTCTCCTCTCATTTCTCAGCTTAAGCGGCTCTTTTGCCCTCCAATAAACACTGTGTGAAAATCTGTGCTCTACAACAGAGTGAGCTTTTTTTCTGATCGTTGGCACTTTTGATTTGCATTTCCCATTGAAATGTGTTGTTGCTGACAAAGGTTTTTATGCTGAACAGATTATTTTTAATGGTAAGTTGATCTGATCCCTGGTGATGGAGTGGAATAGGGAGATCACTAGGGCAATAGACCAGGTGGCCCCGAAACGTCCTCTCCCCCTGAGTAGAACTCGGACTGCAGCTTGGTATATACCTCGGTTACGCGGTCTGAGACAGGAGGTGAGATGACTAGAACGCCGGTGGCGGAAATCTTGCACTGAGGACGATCGGACACTGGTGAGAGCGGCAATAGCGGCCTACCAGCGGGCAACAAAGGCAGCAAAAAGGCAGTTCTTTGCTGCCTCTATTGCGTCGGCAGAGTGTTGTCCCAGGAGGTTGTTCCAAGTGGTCCGAAGCCTGGTCGGTCCAGTTGCTCAGGAACCTATGGAGCATTTGAAAGCCTCCTGTGACACATTTGCTAAACACTTTGCTGATAAAATCGAGCTTCTGAAGGGCATGATTCCGCACGCCGTGGTTACAGATAGTGGTCCAGAGGCGGCCAGTTGCATTCCGGCCTGCTGGGATCGGTTTCGGCCTCTTCTCTCTGATGAAGTGGACAAGGTGGTCTCCACTGTGAAGCCAACCACTTGTTTGCTTGACCCTTGCCCTTCGCGGCTTGTTATGAGCTGCAAAGAAAGGCTGGGCAAAGGGATCAAGGCAGTGGTAAATGCATCCTTGGAAGAGGGTGCAATGCCATTAGCCCTCAAGGAGGCAGTGATAAAACCTATTTTGAAAAAGCCCTCCTTGGATCCCCAAGAGTTGAACAACTTCCGCCCAGTCTCTAATCTACCATTCTTGGGCAAGGTGATTGAGCGAGTGGTGGCTAAACAGTTACAGACACACTTGGAGGAAGCAGATTATTTAGATCCTTTCCAATCAGGACTGGACACGGAACTGAAACAGCCTTGGTCGCTCTGGTGGATGATATGAGGAGGGCGTTGGATAGGGGAGAACATACTTTCCTCGTCCTCCTGGATCTCTCAGCGGCTTTCGAGACCGTTGACCACGGTATCCTTCTAAACCGCCTGGAGGGATTAGGAATAGGAGGCACTGTTTTACAGTGGTTCCGTTCCTATCTCTCCGGCAGATATCAACGGGTAGCATTGGGAGATGCGGTTTCAGACCCTTGGCCTCTCAATTGTGGAGTGCCACAGGGTTCTATCCTCTCCCCCATGCTATTCAACATCTATATGAAGCCGCTGGGAGCCATCATCAGGAGTTTTGGGCTGCAGTGTCACCAATATGCAGATGACACTCAGCTCTATCTCTCATTTAAGTCCTCACCAGAGTTGGCTGTGAATACCTTGTCCAATTGCCTGGAGTCCGTAAGTGGATGGATGGGAGAGAACAGGCTGAAGTTAAATCCTGACAAGACCGAGGTGTTACTAGTGGGGGACAAAAGAAGGTTAGGAAATTTTGACTTGGTGCTTAATGGGGTGAGATTACCCCTGAAGGACCAGGTCCGCAGCCTAGGGGTCATTCTTGACTTCCAACTGTCCATGGAGGCTCAAGTTTCATCAGTGAGCCGAGCAGCTTGGTACCAATTACATCTGGTACGAAGGCTGCATCCCTACCTTCCTGTACATCTGCTCCCACGAGTGATACATGCCCTGGTCTCCTCTCACTTAGACTACTGTAATGCGCTCTATGTGGGGTTACCCTTGAAGACGGTCCGGAAATTGCAGCTGGTACAAAATGCGGCGGCACACCTGATAAAGCAGAGCCGCCGCCGGGATCATATTACTCCAGTGTTGGTGGATTTACACTGGTTGCCAGTTGTCTACCGGGCCCAATTCAAGGTGTTGGTATTAACCTTTAAAACCCTATATGGTTTTGGCCCAGTTTACCTGAAGGAACACCTCCAGTATCACCAAGCATGCCGCCAAACAAGATCAGCCTCACAAGACCTTCTCTCGGTCCCACCGGTGAAAACAGCTAGGCTGGTGCGGACCAGAGAGAGGGCTTTTTCTATCGTGGCCCCAACCCTCTGGAACTCGCTTCCTTTTGACCTCCGTCATGCCTCCTCCCTGATGGCCTTTCGCCGAGCCTTAAAGACCTGGCTATTCAGGCAGGCCTATGGGATTCTTGGGGCGGGCTAGGTTTTTATACTGTACTAATTGAAAGATGATTTTAGATGAATTGATGTTTATGTTTGATTGTTGATTGTCTATTGTGTTATATTGTATATTACATTGTTGTAAGTCACCCAGAGTGTCCACTAAGTCGGACAGATGGGCGACTAACAAATAAAATTTTATTATTATTATTATTATTATTATGAAATCAGCCTATTTATTTCAAGCATTTTTACCCCCACTTTCCAGCCAAAAAGACTCCCATGTTGTTGTTGTTATGTGCCTTTGATTACAACTTATGGTGACCCTATGAATCAGTGACCTCCAAGAGCATCTGTCATGAACCACCCTGTTCAGATCTTGTAAGTTCAGGTCTGTGGCTTCCTTTCTGGAATCAATCCGTTTGGCCTTCCTCTTTTTCTACTCCCTAAAAGACTCCCATAACAGCTTACATATCAATTTTTTTAAAAAAGATCGTTCCCACCCTCAGGGTTACAGTCTAAAAGAACAGTTACAAACGGAAAAAGGGAGGGGGTGGAAAAAAGCAAATAGAGACACCACTTCTAAAAGTTAGAAAGTTCTTACTATGACCAGCTAGGCTGGAAACAGGGAGAGAAAGCAGTAGAAGGACCTGGTCTCTCAGCCTATAAGAGTGGCCCTCCTTCCCAAATCCCTTCAACTGCAACACAGACACCCCACCCTCCCACTGCCATCACAGGAACGTCTATGCCCAGGGACCTACCCAGGTCTGAAGGCACATGAAGCCACCACCTTGCTGAAGCTAGCCAAGTCTGTGTCTGCTCCGTGCCTGGATGCGAGACTGCGTGGGAACCACATGATGAAAGAAAGGCAGGATATAAATATAATAAATGAATTAAAAGAATAATTAAACACCTTCTGACGTGTTACAGATGAAAACAGGCATGCTCACAACGCCCTAATTGTCATACCTGGATGGGTGATAATAAACGTTGCCATTGTTTGGCATCTGCTGAGGCTAAGGGTGATTGAATCTGTTAACTTTAATGCTTTACATTAAAGTGTTGAATGGTTGAATCTGTTGACTTTAACTTTAACGTTAACACTGTTAACCCCGGAGATGAATGGAATCCACTGGATTCCTGAATGCCCTGGGGGAGTTTCAAGTAGATAGAGCAGGTGACCGTGTTGAAGCCCTTGTCACTCTATGGAACAGTGAGGTGTGTTGGGCTCTTAACACGGTTGCCGTCGAGCGCCCTCTCTAGCATTGTGGCACCCAGTTTTCACCTTGGTACACCAGTGAGTTAAGGGCAATGAAACAGGCTGGACAACAGCTAGAGAGCAAGTGGCAAAAGACATGCTGTGAGGCTGATCGGGCATGAGTAAAACATCATAAACGTGCCTACTGTGTGGTGGTGAGGGTGGCAAAGAAGGCCCACTTCTCTGCCTGCATTGCATCCTCAAGTAGCCATTCAGTGGAGCTTTACCATATTGTCAGGAGTCTGTTGACATCAACTCCAGGAAATGGAGTTTTAAACCCTTCAGAGGCCCACTATGAATTGTTTGCAAGGCACATTGAGGGTAAAGTTGCTCTCCTCTGTAGCAGTCTTGATGCCCCATCCACATCTACTGTAGTCCTCAAAGAGGTGTCCACTTCAACGTCTGCTGCAACTTCTTGGGAACGGTTTCAGTTGATGCGGCCTGATGACGTAGACAAGGTGCTTGCGATGATGCAGCCAGCAACGTGTCCTCTCAACCCTTGTCCTTCTTGGTTTATTAAAGCTTGCCGAGGGGGGTTGACCAAGTGGATCCAGAGTGCGGTCAATGCATCATTGTGGGAGGGAGTAGTTCCAGCCACCCTGGAAGAGGCGGTGATCCGACCGTGCCTGAAAAAGCCCACCCTGGACCCATTGGTCTCCGACAATTACCGATCAGTCGCAAATACCCTCTTCTTAGGGAAGGTGAGAACTGCAAGTACTCTTGGATGAAACAGATTATCTTGACCCATTCCAATCTGGGTTTAGGCCTGGTTATGGGAATGAGTTGGCCTTGGTCGCCCTGATGGATGACCTTTATCGGGAGAAGGGCAGGGAGAGTGTGACCCTGTTACTCTTACTTGATCTCTTAGCGGCTTTTGATACTATTGTCCATGGTATCCTGCTGGGCCAACTTGGTGAGATGGGTATTGGAGGAACTGTTTTATAGTGGTTCTGATCCTATCTTCAAGGTTGTTTTCAGATAATAGCATTGGGTGACTGTCTTTTGGCCCTCTGGCAGTTGTGCTGTGGGGTACTGCAGGGTACCATCTTGTCTTCCAAGCTGTTTAGCACCTATATAAAGCCCTTGGGAGTGGTCATCAGGAGATTTGGGGCAAGGTGTCAGCAGTATGCTGATGATACTCAGCTCTATTTCTCCATAACATCTGAATCAGGACAGGCTGTGCAAGCCCTGGACCACTGCCTGGGCTCGGTGGAGGGCTGGATGAGGGCCAATAAACTGAGTCTGAATCCTAGCCAGATGGAGGCGCTGTGCGTTGGTGGTTCCCGAGTTCAGATAATTGGTCAGTTGCCTTCTTTGGATGGGGTTGTACTCCCTAAGAAAGAGCAGGTCTGTAGTCTAGGGCTGTTACTGGATCCATCTTTGTCACTAGAGGCCCAGGTGACCTCTGTGGCTAGGAGTGCCTTTTACCAGCTTCGGCTGGTAAGACAGCTGTGGCCATTTCTGGACTGGGATAGCCTGACCACTGTTGTCCTTGCACTGGTAACCTCCAGGCTGGATTACTGTAGTGTAGTCTATGTTGGGCTACACTTGAGGTTGGTCCGGAAGCTGCAGCTGGTGCAAAATGCAGTGGTGAGACTGCTCACTAGGGCAGGGTATCACCAACATGTCACTCCTCTGCCGAAAGAATTGCACTGGCTGCCCATTTGCTACCTGGCCAAGTTCAAGGTTCTAGTTTTGGTGTACAAAGCCCTATACAGCTTGGGACCAGGATACCTGAAGGACTGTTTTATCCTTATATGTCCAGTTGATCACTGTGCTTTGCAGGTGAGGGCCTCCTGCAGATACCATCTTATCAGGAGATCTGTTCTGCACAACAGGAAACAGATCTGTAGTGTGGCGGCACCTACCCTGTGCAATTCCTTCCCCTTAAATATTAGATAGGCATCATCTCTGTTATCTTTTCAGCATCTGTTGAAGACCTTCCTCTTTGAACAAGCCTTTTAAGTTGAGACCTCATCCCAGTCTGTGTCTCTGTTGGAATTGCTTTTTAATATGTTTTTAACCTTTTTAAAAAAAAAAAAAAAGATGTCTTGAAAGCTCTTTAAAAATGTTTTTAAACTTGTCTTGTTTTAATGTATTTTACAGTATGTTTTTATGATGTTTTAAAGTGTTTTTAGTGCTTTTGTTTGCCGCCCTGGGCTACTGCTGGGAGGAAGGACGGGATATAAATCAAATAATAAACAAACAAACGAACTTTGGTTTCATTCCGTTTCTCTTTTTTTTTTAGTCTTAAGTTCAGTTCTCCACATTTCCACAGTTTGTGATTTTAAATTCATTAGCATTTTACTGTGAATTTCCCTTAATATACACTTGTTTGTATGCGTTTTTGCCTAATATACCCATTTTTTGCTAAGCACTTTCCCCTAAAATAATGCATTTTTGTTTGCTATTTTCACTAATATGTGCATTTTTATGGACACTTTACCCCAGTGTATCATGTTTGTACCCATTACTGGGCTAGAGACCTGCCCTGCAAAATTCAGAGGAGTGTGAATTTTGAAGGAATTTCTAAGTTTGTGTGTTGTTTCGGTAAGTTTGCTTGAGGAACATTAGTCTTTAAATGGGAGCTGAATTGAATTTATCCCCAGTTAACCAGCATCTAACCCCCAAGAACCCCTGATGCTGATACTGCTCTTCCCATTATATGCTGCTGTTTCTCCACTTGCCTCCAACTAAGTGATTGACCAGTGACAGGAAAAGGACCCAGGAGCAGCCACCTCTGCTCCCCTTGCCCTCTTCTTCTGGGCAATAGCATACATTGGCAAACAAGGAGGCCATCAATAACAGCAATTAGGAAAAGGTGGGGCAACTCAGGTTGGAGGGCCCTAAGGAAATCTTGATCAAACCACACACACAGTAAAACCTAGAGCTGACACTGATACAATGGATCACCACCTGAGCTACATGTCCCTGACACTATTATATATTGCTGAAAGCAGGGCCAGCACCAAAGGGTGACCAGGTCAGGCCCTGGCCAAGGGCCCCTGCGGCCCAGAGGGGTCCCTCAAGAGCCCCTCCTTAGGGTGTGGTGGTAGTGTTTTCCTTCCGTGATTCTTGACAGGGTCAACTCCCGACGCTGCCACAGATCACAGAGATGGAGCTCTCAGCCCTGCCCCTACAGACTGTGGGGACCCGCAGCCCCCACCCACTCTACTTACCTCTCCTCCCTTTTTGTGAATGCCCTGCACATGCAGTGCATAGCTGCTGTCAACCAAGATGGCAGCAGAGGCTTCTCTAAGGGGTTAATGCCCCTACCGCCATCTTGATTGATAAATAATAATAATAATAAATTTTTATTTTTGAGTCGCCTATCTGGCCGAATTAACGGCCACTCTAGGCGACGTACAATAACAGGGTAAAATACAATATAAAACCATAACACCAACGTTCAATAATTAAGCTACCCACTCTTACATGTAATCAGCTGCACTCAGCGCAGCATGCATGCGTGCCATCAACAAAGATGGCAGTGGGGGTATCAGCCCCTTAGAGAAGCCTCCGTTGCCATATTGGTTGATGGCAGCAACCTGCACACCCAGTGCACAGGGCATTCACAGAAAGAGATAAGAGGTAGGTGGAGCGGTCCCGCATGGTCTGGGGGGGGCTGGGAATAGGGGAATTGAGACAGGCTGGCGCCCAAAAGCCTAGTCACACCTGGTACCAGCCATGGCTGAAAGTTCTACACCAGGACTGGCAAACTTCCTGTGACCATTTAATTTTTTTAAGTGATCCATGCTGTTGGCCATCGCTACTTCTTGTGGGAGCATATTCCATAGTTTCACTTTCTTTTGTCTGTCTGGAATCGTCCAACATTCAGTTTCATTGGATGGCCCTAACTTCTAGATGATGACAGAGGGAGAAAAACTCTTCTCTGCCCACCTTCTCCACACCCTCTTACTTGTCGTTGCTCTCTAAACTAAAAAGCCCAAAATGTTGCATAGAATGGGAGGGTGGGAGTTCCAAAGGAGTTCTGTTTTTTCCCTGATTTGGGAGGATATAGAATATGGACAGAGAACAACTAATTCCCAAATATTTTTCTAGATTAATTTGTAAGTAAGTAAACCTATCCAGTGCAACTTCATTGGATGTCCCCGAGTTCTAGGCCACATTCATACATCTATTCCACTCATATTCCACTTTAAACAGTCATGGCTTCTTCCAAAGAAACCTGGGAAGTGAAGTTTGTGAAGGGTGCTAAGAGTTCTTAGGAGAGCCCTATTCCCCTCACAGACTTACAATTCCCAGAGTTCCCTGGGAAGAGGGACTGACTGTTAAACCACTCAAAATTGTAACTCTGTGAAGACAATAGGGCTGTCCTAACAGCTCTCAGCATCCTTCACAAACTACACTTCCCAGGATTCTTTGGGGGAAGCCATGACTGTTCAAAGTGGAATAATAGTGGAATAAACATGTAGTGTGAATGTGGCCCTAGAGTAATGAGAGAGGGAGAAAAAATCCCCCTAACCCCTTTCTCCATGCCATGCCTAAATTTATACACCTCTGTCATGTCACCTCTTACTTGCCTTTTCTCTAAACTAAAAATCCCCCAGATAAACAAACAAATATTTAACCCATTTCACAACATTAAGAACATGTAAAAGCATTTCCAAACATTCACACATTCCTCACATCTAATAATGTCAAGATTGCCAGGAACAGCATGCTTCATGCATTAAACCTCTGGCTGAACAGGAATGTTTTTATTATTATTAGTAGTAGTAGTAGTAGTAGTAGTAGTAGTAGTATTGATTAAATATATTAAAATATATTCTTAATGCATGACTTTTCAGTGGGTAGCGGGAGCCTGCTTGTCTCTGTTCTATTACTAATAAATACAGGAAAGCTAGCTAGATGTTTTCCAAAGGAGGGGGGCGATGGGGGTGTGCGTGTTTAAATTCAATCCATTGGAAACATAAAGAGGCTTGCCTTCCACCGAGTTCCTGGGGAATCAATTTAAATTCATAAGCAGACACCACCTCATTACCACCATGTGGGATCGCTGAACTGGAGGGGTAAGGGAGCTGCACATTAAAAACCATGTAAACAAAAGCACTTCCTAATTGAACATGACAAATAATGCATCCGTTGCTATGCAGCTCCCGGTGGGAATGTATTTTATCATTAACTCTCAGCTGGGTGCAGTTATGTTTAATTTGGGACAAATGCAAAGATCCTGGAAGCATGGGTCAACACTTGTTGATGTGGGAGAAGGTGTGTCTGATCATGAAAGCCCTACTACTTCTTCTCTTATCTTTTACACTCATGAAAAATCTCAGAGAGGAAAATCGGACTGCATGAGGGGGCCTAAATAAATAAACACATTCATTGTTACAGGGTACGATACCCTAATGTGGGTAGTTTTCGCCTCTGAAAATGCAAAGCTTTCCTAATGAGTAAAATGATGGGAAATTGGTCTAAATGGTGATGGGCAGCTTAATGCTAGGGAAAATGATAATGGGATCTCGCCTTGCACAGCTACCCCTGGGAGGAAGGGACCTTAGTCCTTCCACACACCCTTTCTCAATACTGAGTGGACGTGTGAATTTTCTGGTAGGGGGTGTTATAAAAGAGCAGCTTCTCCCCCACCCCATCCTGTTCCTTTTCCAAAATCCTCTCTAAACTTCAAAGTTCTCCATGCCATTATTAGGGATGGTGGAGAAATTCAATTCAGTTTGCATGTAAAGCCGAATCTACCAAATTTGCACTTTCCAAAACAATGAGAACTGAAACACAGCCACCCTTTGAAATTTGCACTTATCTGAATCCTGCGATGCACTTCTCCAACCAAGCAGTGTTTACAAAAATGCACATATCAGGGGAAATTATGCATAAAAATGGATATATTAGTGAAAATAGCTTATCATGAATTATATTGGGAGAAATCACTTGCAAAAATGTGTACATTAGTCAAAACTGCATACAAAAATGTGTTTATTAGGAGAAATTTGCACTAAAATGCTAAAGAATGTTCACAAGGATTTTTCCTTTCAAAATTTGCAAATTGATGCAGAAATGTGGGGAACTGAATTTAAGACAGTAGAAGAAATAAGAAACAAGGGAACTGAAATGGACAGATTCTTCCATCCCTAGCCATCAGCAAGGACAAAGTAAGTCATGTCTGAAGCTTTCCCTTCAAATGACATGCTTTCTTCCCCACTGCCTCCTGGATGAAGACATGGGGCATGATCTGAGATAAAGACTCACAACTTTTTTAAAAAAAACAAAACAAAGAAGGATGCACAATGAGATTCAACAAACATCTGCAGAAAAAGTGTGTCACCTAAGTTTGGGGGGAGAAGCTGTGGCCCTCCAGAAGTTGCTGGATTCAACCTCCCACATCTCTGGCCATTGGCCATGTTGGCTGGGCAGATGGAAGTTGGAATCTAACAACATCTAGAGGGGCACAGTACATGACCGAATCTAACAGAGGCTGCTTGGAAAGTCTCCAATTGTCCCACCACTGGGTGAAACTAACCTGGCTTGAGGTATGCCAGACTGATCTACTAGTTGAGCTTCACCTTTCTTCACCATCAAAGACAAGCTGAGGAGAGCCAGTTATGATGCAGTCCACCCCTGCTAGCCAGTGTCCAATAGGCTAAACCATCCAGGGCCCAAGGAAATCCCCCTTCCTCCATCCTCTGAAGACAGCTGGCAAAGATAGGTAGGCATAACCCCACACTCTCAGTGTGCAGGTTTATTACCCAGGTAGCTTTTGAAATTCAAGGACCGTCTGATGGCTCATATCCCTGCCCAATCACTATGGAGGAGTCTCTGTTAGTGGTTCTCCCATGATACAGATGCACAGCTTAAAACAAGCATGATCCATGCATTCAGTATTGTGGGCCCAGTCCTGTGGAACTCCCTCCCTCCCTACTGAGATTAGATAATCCTCCTCGTTGATTTTCAGACGCTTGGCAAAGACTTTGCTATTTCAGCAGGCATTTGAAGATAGTTCTCTGTTTCTGTGATGAATTCTGTTATTACTCTTTTATTTTTAAAAACATTAAACACCACTTAGTATTCCCTGCATTGAGAAGGGGGTTGGACTTGATGACCTTATATGCCCCTATGATTTTATGATTCTCTTGGTTCTGACTATTAAGCAAGAGATTAATACCTTAAACAACAACTCTTGGGTGGTACAGACAGTTGCAACTAGTTTAGTGATGAGAGGAAAGGAATGGGGGCCCTTAATGAAATCCACAAGCCCCACCTTCACCCCTTGGTGACCCCCCAGGTGCAGACAAATCATCTCCCTCTTCCACAGCCATATAAAACAAGTAGATGAGGGCACAGGCACAAAAGCTGTGATTGGTAATTTGAGCACTCCTCTGGTGCCCATGCACGAAGCTGGCGATGCAAGCGAATGGGCAGAAAATGCAAAAGTCCTGTTGTCTTCCCATCCCCTTCCGCCCTCATAATTGCTGTATCCAGACAGCAAGTGCCACTGGATACATTTGCACTGCCAAATGTCTGCATCAAGTACAGCTAGATCCATTGTGAGATTCCTTGTTCTTTCCTTCCTTCCTTCATTATTATTATTATTTATTTATCCTTCCTCCCAGAAGGAGCCCAGGGAGGCAAACAAAACACTAAAAAAAAAATCTAAAACATCATAAAACAGACTTTCAAATATATTAAAACAAAACATCTTTAAAAACATGATTTATATATATATATATAAGCTTTAAAAACATATTAAAAAACGATTCCAACACAGACGCATACTGGGATAAGGTCTCTACTTAAAAGGCTTGTTGAAAAAGGAAGGTCTTCAGTGGGCACCAAAAAGAGAACAGAGATGGTGCCTGCCTTATATTTAAGGGGAGGGAATTCCAAAGTGTCAGTGCCACAACACTAAAGGTCCACTTCCTATGTTGTGCAGAGCGGACCTCTGGACAAGATGGTATCTGCAAGAGGCCCTCAGTGATCAGCTGGGTATATAAGGAGTAAGATGATCTTTCAGAGCAGAGATGGGGAAGCTCAGGCCTAGAAGTGCAATGTGGCCCTTGAAGCTTCTCTATTTGGCTCTGAGGACTCTCCCCAGGCCACTCACCCTCCTGAGCCACGCTCATCACCAGCCCTTATTCACACCCTGGATTGGCTGCAATGTGTCCTTGAACTCTACTAAAGCTTCTTCCTTGCCTGGATTGAGGATAGAGGGGTGGGTGGGTGAGTGGGTGAAGAAACTACCCTACTTGAATGAAGGTAAAGTTCACATTCACTACTCTGCCTGCTTCTGCCTCTGGACCCATCTACTACTGGCATGTGGCCCCTAGAAGGTTGCCCAGAAAAGAAAGTGGCCCTTGGGCTAAAAAATAAACCAGTTCCCCAACCCTTTCATAGAGGAAGCTGAGATGCTCCATTTACCCGCACCCCCTGTTTCAGAATCCGTTCCAGGACAGACTTTCGCAGAGCAGATGAATATAGTGTGTGGCTCGGAGACAAAAGCCCTTGGCAACATGTGATAGTGGAGAATGAACTGGATGGCCTATGCTGAGATGACCTTGGCTGCATTCAGACAGCAGCTTATTCTATCTTCCCAGCATTTCCGGACCTGATCATTTTTACTGGATTTTTCACATGATGTAAAAGACACTTTCTGGAAATAAATAAATAAATAAATAAATAAATCTAGCAGAATCTGATGGGAGTTTAGTGCTCATTTCTGTGTTAATTGCTTCCAGGAAAAAAAATTCCATTTGCTGACCCCATTAACCCAGAAAATTGTGGGAGTAAAGTGATGAAATTTGGGATGATACACCAGCATAGAGTTATTTCCTGATGTTTTCATGGGGAACACTAGGGAACAGAAGTGCCCATGTGCAGAAAGCAACATGTGCAATGATATTCATTGTTGTGTCACACCACGCCCACTGCTGTGAATGAAATTTAACATGCCGATATATGTGTCAAAACGCCACCGTTCCATAAGGCAACAAGGACTGCAGTGTGAAAGGAATGTTAGCAATCAGGACAACAGCACTACCATTATACAGTATTTCTTCAGTTAACAAAGTAGATGCATTCCTGGTTGTTACTTTTTCAACAGAAACTTTGTTACCGGTGGTAGAAATAACATGGAAAGAACAGGGAGAGGTCCCTCCACCACAAAAAAAGAAGAGCAGTTCAATGTATCTCAGCAAACTTTTTATTCAAAACTAACAATACGCACATCTCAAATGGAAAAAAAAAACAGGTCAGGTAAGCCTTGCATATAAACCACTTCAAGTCTCTGTACACTCAAGGAGTCAGGCAAGGAGCAGCCACCGCCATCACCCTGTGCCATCACCATCTCTGTCTGTCTCTCTCTCTGCCATCCACCCCTACATTTGAGCAGAGGCGTCTGCAGTAAACAGTGCTTCCAGGTCACCTGAACCACTGTTTACTATGGAGGTGCTTGCGCCACCTGGCAAGGAATGCCATTCCAGCCACACATGAGTTGCCTGCCACAGCCACAATCCAGCAGACAAGGAGCCACATTCTATGTCAGAGTTTGAGCCCCCACCCAGGGCTGGCGCCAAAGGGCGGACAGGTTGGTCCCTGGCCGAGGGCCCCTGCAGCCCAGAGGGGGCCCTGAAGGGCCCCTCATTACGGTGGGATAGTAGCGCTCCCCTTCCGTGATCTGTGGCCGTGTCCCTGCCCTGGATCGCAGGGATGGAGTTTCCAGACACCCGCCCATTTCCTTGCTCCACCTCCCTCCCTCTGGTCTTCAGCTGCTGCCCGCACTTCGCGCACAGGGCTGCTATCAACCAAGATGGCAGGCTTCTTTCATGGGGCTGATGCCCCTTCAACCATCCTGGTTGATGGCAGTTATGTGCACACACATAGCGTACCGCACATGTGTGCCATCAACCAAGATGAAAGTGGGGACATCAGCCCCTTAGAGAAACTTCCGCCACCATCTTGGTTGATGTCAGCTCTGCGCACACGGTGCACACAGAAGCAGAAGACAGGAAAGAGGTAGGTGGAACAGGCAGAAGCTGCACGTCTGGGGCAGGCTGGTGCCCACAGGCCCAGTCATGGCTGGCACCGGTCCTGCCCCCCCCAAACCCAAAAAAGCCTTTGTTAAAAGGAGTTTCTTTCCTGGAGGATTTGTTAACTGAGGTATTCCTGTAATCAGTACTACTACTGGTGATCATTCAAAGGCTTTGATCCAGTAGCATGGATACCATGATGATTGGAAGTCTTTTATCTGCTGCAGGTTTCATCCACCTTCACAGCTGTTGTAACATACACATTGTTATCCTCCGCCTGTTCTGCTGTTGAGGACATTATTGGATAGTTCTTTCTCTGGTTCCTCTCCCTTGACCTTACCGCCATGGGTGACCCTACTGGGAGCACATGACTCCCGACGGCATCGCTCACAGGGTTCATTGGAACATGCAAGCCCACTCACCATTGCAAGGTGACGATCCAGCGATAATAATAATATCCAGTGATAAACTAATGCAATAAACCCCATGCCTGAATGCAGCTCTTGCTCGCTCCTAGCCTGTTGCTTAGACTCAAACAGACCAGCCCTTCTGTCTCCCCTGTGCAATTAGCCTTTGACTCTTTCTTCCTCAGTCCCCCCCATAGGCAGTTAGCTCTAATCTTGTTTCCCCACCCCCACCCCCATTACAGGGAGTTAATTCACAAACCTTTCTTTCCATTAGCATAAACAGCTATTAAAGTGACCACTTTTTCTTTTGCCTCTTCTTTTGCTTTTCCAACATGCTTCTTTCTCCAGCAAAGTTATTATAAGCCATTTGCTATAAAACTAGATCTAGAAGTGTGGCATCCTAGAAGTCTTCGGACAAACAAACAGAAAAGTGTGTTGCAAAAACCCTGTGCAGTATGGATCATGGTAAGGCTGTGCACACATTACATGAGTGTATGCAAGGGGAGAGCACAATCATGTCAGCTAGCCGTGCCATTCCCCACCTTAAGCATTTTGCACATGTCACATGGTCTCCTGATGGCTGAGAATCGCTCTCTAACTTTTGAAATGAGATACCCGTGAGAGGTTGGAGAAAAGGACACCTCTCTTGCTGAGAGCTATTTAGCAACAGCAAAAAACGTGACCAATTTGAACTGGGGAAGGCAGAGACAGAAAGTGAGAAATAAGAGTTTTCCAGTTGGAGTTAGCTACAACACTAGTTGGCTTATCCACAAAGAAAGTCCATGTATGTACAGTGAACAAGTCTATGGGGAGGCCAGGAGTTTTGGACGTTTTTGTCATAACTTCTGACTGACCATTCCTCTGTTAGCGTGATAGTGGTGGATGGTGCCCATTGGGACTGGTAGGATGGAAGGAAGAGACACCAACAGTAGCTGAAGTCAGAGCCAAAGACAGGCACAGCCACCCCCTGACTGGTTAAAAATAAGAAAGCAGGCAGGTGGAGCTGGCTGACAGCAGATAGAGGTTGGTGGGTCAATTGACCAGCCTCCACTGGTCCTGGATGATTGGCTGACAACTCATCTCTGGGGACAAATGATTGAGGATAGTCTCCTGAAAGCTGAGAAACACTCTCAAGTTTTGGGAATGAGATACTCATGTGGAGTTGACTCCCATCCAACTGAGCGGAGTGAATCGAGGCAGCAAAAAAAAAAAACTTGCTGGAACTAGGAGAGAGCGAGAGAGCTAAAAGTTTTCTAGTTTTCTAGCTAGGAAGTCAGAAGCGCCTGGGGATGTATGTTGGGTTCTGAACAAGTTGCACTCTGGGAACAAGTCGTACTTTGATGCAGACTATGCTGTCTGCTTATAGATATGGATTTGCCTCAGGGAGAAGTCATAGCTCAGTGGTGGAGTGCATGCTTTGCATGCAGAAGGCCCCAGAATGAACCCCTGGGATGCACTGGGATGTTTTTTTGGGGGGGAGAGTTGACATAATAGATGATGTGATGGCTTCTGTCTGATACCTTGGCAAGCCACTGCCGGTGACAGCAGGCAGTATTGGGCTAGAAGGTCAAACATGAATAGATGGGCCTGGTATAAGGTAGCTTTTTGTGTTTGCTTACTGCCCTCTGCTTGTATATTTATAAATAAAGCAAATCTTACAAAGACAAGTCTCTATTGTTCTCCCATCCAAAGAAAGCTAAACTGGGTAGTTTTTCCTCCGGAACATCTAACTGCTCAGGAAAATGTGGACCACGCAACAAAGCAAGCAAAAACCACCAGGTCCTTTCCCTGTTTGCAAATAGCAAAGATTTTCACTTCCATTCTCTGTCTACACAGATATTCTGGAAGAGAAAGTGGGGACAGAGGCTGCATCTACTGGTACCTGATTTTATTTTGGTACCAATTAAGCTCCAGCAACTGTTCATTAGAAGCAAGGTATGCAATGGCACATCTCTGCCTAGGGGAATGCCAGGCGAGGGAAACATTCTACGACTTAGATGTTGCTTGCATTTTTAATTCCCCACGCTGTTTCATGGTAAATTCTCAGCTCAGCAGCCTCGGTTTCCATTTCAGTTTCCATTTAATGGCCTCCCCCCTTTCCCCCCCTTAATCCTTGAGGTCGCCAGGGTATGCTTCCCCCGGTGGCTCGCTTCATTAGAAAATCACCACAAGGGTGTCAGAAACATACTGCCTTTAAATAATTGAGCATGCTTTCCAGCAACTGGCCTGCTGTGGGCTGATACGCTAAAGTTCCCAGAACTTTCTTTGGTCACACGGACTAATGATTGTGCGCTCAAGTTTCCATGAAGCAGGAAATTTCATTTCCACTTTAAAACCTTCTTTCCTCTCTCCGTGCCCATCTACCGTTATGGCTAGCCAGCTAGCAAGTCACAGAAGGATACACAGGAATAAACTTGTCCAATCTTTGACTTTCTCAGAGTATCTACTTCAGTGAGTTTGAATGGCTGGTTCTCCTCCCCCCCCCTTCTTTTCAATTGGTCGTTTAATCACCTGAGTTCAGGCAGGAGGAGAAACCACAAAGATTTTTTTTTTTGCCTAACACATGATATCATTTAAAGGTGACTTGGCGTATTAGTTTAATCAGTGGTAGGTTTCACACTGCCATCAGTACCTTCTTCTCCTTTGGAGAAGGACTTGTCTCTCATTAGTATGCATCTCATTATATCATCATCGTGCCACCTCCCGAGCAATGATGGAATTAACCCCTCGGCCAAGATGTCATAAAAAGGATTCAGGCTGTGTGTCATTTAGAAGTTCGGAAGAAAAGCACTGAGCAAACGAAATGGGTCCTGATGTCCTTTTCTACATGGCATGTTCAGTGATGGGCAGCCTAGGGCAGGAATGGGGAACCTGTGACCCCCCAGATGTTGTTGGACTACCACTCCTATAATCTCTGATCGCTAATCAAGTGCTGGCTGGGGGTGATGGGAGCTGGAACTCAGCAACACCTGAGAACCACAGGTTCTCCCTTGTCTAGGGAAGGAACTGCCATCCAAATGGGTGCCAGCTTCTGTTTGAATCCTAAGCACCTTACAGCTGGAGGAAGGAAAGTGATTTATTTGTATCTGTGTAGTCTACCTTTCATCTAAGGAGCTCCAAGACATCCAAGGAGCTCCAAGACAGCATAGATAGTACTTTCCCCATGTCCACCACCACCCAATTTTCTAATCAGAAAAGGGCACTCAAAATCAATCACACATTGAAATAAATGGACACAGGAAGTGGTGGGGCTCCAGAGTCTAGCCTGGTCCATTGTTGTCACTGTCAAAGATTGCCCCCAGGGGTCCCTTGACCTCAGTAGCCCAAGAAGGTTCTTTGCTTCCGAGAACAGCCCCAATTCCCTGGGGTCACTGCTTCCCGGGCAAACTCTTAACTTCCCAGGATTAGTTACACCCAAATACCAATCCTGGAAGGGGTACACTGCCACCACTTCTTTTTTAGCTTCCACTAACAGAGATCCTAAAGCAGACCTATTGTTACACCCTCTGGTCTAGGGCATTAATCCACACTAATCGACGGTAGTCAGTAGCGACCAGTGATCAAGGACTGAATTTAGAGTCTTAAGCCCCAAGCAATACACACCATTAATAAAAGGGTAGTTTATTTAAAAGAAAAGGAAGTACATACAAAAAGAGAGCAGCAGATATTTCCTTTAAAGCTGATTGCCCTCAACCGGGCTAAACAAAAGATATATTTGCATAATGCTGTGAGAGATTCATACAGGCAATCAATACAACAAACCTAACCTATGTATACTCACTTTGGAAAACGCTTGGTTCCCAACAGCCTATCTGCAAAGTCAGGCAGGTCAAGGTAGTTGGAATAAGGGAATGGGAACAAGTAACTGAAGGATCATCCTTCATTTTTATGGGGTTTAGCTGGCAACAGGGAGGGGGCCAATTAGCCATCCTAGGCACCCCTTCTGTGATCACCTCCTTTGAAGATAAGGGGGGCTAGACAGTCCCACCCAGTGGTCCTGATCTGCAATACCCACTCTCCCTGACTTTGATCTCAGGAAGCAGATAAGAGATAACAGATAAGGTTCAGTTGCATCTTCTTGACGTTAGCAAATTGCCTGTCTGGCACTAATTTCTCCAGCAGAGTATCCCAGGGATCAAGAAAGCTCCCAGAATTCCCTCTGGTTGCACCATTTTAGCTTGACCAATTTTAGCTCAGCGTTAGCTGTTCTTGACAGCCACCATGCCTTCCTGATGTTCCCACGTTCAATAGATGCCAGAAGGAGTGATATGCCCACAGAGATGTATCCAAGTGAAGCTCATCCATGTGGGGAGGGACACCGATTGAACCATAACCCCTCTTCACATGCAGGATTTATGATGAGGATGAGGATGGCTTTCATTTCATTTACGCAGTACCAAGGCTGTACACGTGAAGAGCCCTTTCTCACAGTGTCTGAACACACAGATGGCAACAGAAAGTTTCTGCTGTGCACGCCAGCAGGGGGATGCATGGCCTTCGGGGTGGGGTTAGCCGTTGTGGCCCAGTGCCTCTCTCACACATTGTTCCATCTTGTGGTCCAGTGACTAGGGGCCCCTTCATGCCACTGTATAATCTGAAATGTTATAGCTTTGTGTCCTCATTAATTCACCATCATTCATACGATGCTGCAAGCTAGTACGGACTTCCACGTTCACAAATCCGCATTAGACATGCCACCAAAAAACCGATATGCTTTCCTAAACCGATAATCAATCACATTAATGTCTGTGCGCTCTGACGCAATGCCATGGACTTTCCTGCAATAGGTGGTCCATGGGTGTTGCTCTGTCATATGCCAAGCCCCTTGTCTCCTTCCCACCCAATAGCACATCCACAAATCTGCACACTCGTGGGAATTTTTTTTAAAAGATATATGTTTCTGTACTCTTCTGAAAAAAAGCATGAAAAGCAAATGACCGTAATGGTCCAATCACTGTAAAAGGATGGGCTTAGAGGAGTGGTGAATGCTAAAGCAATTTAGGAGGGGAAGCCCACACATATGGATGCTTGATAATCAGGTTTTGACAATAATCCGACCACAAGCAGGACATGTATGGATCTCAAGGCCACCAACTGAATATGGAAAATGCAGATTTTGCAGTTAGGTATGGATGGACCTCTCTATAAGGCAACTTCCTCTATTGCTACCCCATGACACGCCCCATAACTCTGATCAGGCCAACCCCCCGCCCCATGGCAGGTCAGGGATCGCTGGCCCTGGATCAATCCAGGGGGGGGGGTAACGTTTAATTAGTTTTTTTAGTATGATCAGGAGGGGAGCATGGGAAGAAGGAGATGCCACATCTCCCCCCCCCCAACAGAGAGCAGAAGGGTTTGATCCTGCAGGGTGCTGTGCTTTCATGAGCACCTTCCCTGCAGGAAGGGCACTTGTGTAGAAGGAGAAGCCTGCACTCTGCAGGGTGGTAAGATGCTTACCAGGTGGTAAACAAAGGATTCGATCTGGTGGGGTGCTGCTTCAGTGAGAGAAGCATCATATGAGGGAGGAGGTGGCAAGGAGAGGCTGGACAGAGAGAGATTGGGCAGGATGGCCTGCAGCCAACATCAAAAAGCATCCTTACCACACTCCTACCTTCTACCATGAAGACACAGCTGGTGATCATGCCTTTTCTTTAATGTTCTTCTTTTTCCTGCTGTTTTCCTGCCTCTCCTTCTTCCCTGATGCCACCACTTCCTAATGGCCCCAAATCGCTGTGGGTTGCCCACCCCACGACTGTGGCAACCCAAATTGAGGGATTCCTGGCGCCCCCAAATCTACTTGATTTGGTTCAGGACTTAGCCAAATAATGTGGCCAGCCCCAACAATGATCCCCCTCACCCATTATTTCAACATCTATAAAAGAAGAGCCTGCTGGATCAGGCCAGTGGCCCATCTCGTACAGCATCCTGTTCTCTCAGGGGTCAACCAGATGCCCGTGAGAAGCCCACAAGCTATGACGTGAGTGGAATAGCACTCTCCCCTCCTGTGCTTTCCAGCAACTGGTATTCAGAAGCATCCTGCCTTCGGCAGTGGAGGTAGAACGTAGACATAATGGCTGGGCAGAGTTAACAATTCTGGGCTTGAAGGACCAAATAGTCTGACTAACGATGAAGCAGCTTTGCACATACCCAATGCAAAGGTGTTGCTTTGAGCAGCAGATTCCACAAGGGATGTCTCCCAGCCCCATCTCCTGGAGGAGGAGGAGGAGGAGGACAGTGGTGTCTCATTTCAAAAGTGCTGCTGAGGTGGGGGTGTCATTTGGACTTCTTCACTTCAGGTGTGAGAATAATTATAGCACATAGTGGAGTATTCTGTTTGCACCACTCACCAGCATGATGTCCCTCAGAAGTTCTCAGTGAGGGCATGAAGATATTTAGGGGTATGGAATTCAAATGTCAGAATCAGCCCTTGTTGCAGAGTGCCATTACAAACTCACACACACACACACACACTTGTACATAGTGTAATACTAGATACAGATATAGTTTCAAAAAATGGTGTTGCATGTTTTCAATTTTATTTTTTGTGCATTTCTTTATCGCCCACCTTCCCATTTCTGTATTTTAATCTTTTTGTACACCGCCCAGAGAGCTATTCGCTATGGGCAGTTTAAAAATGAAACAAATAAATAAATAAAAATAAATTCAAGCACGTGACAAACTCCACACCGGTATTCCCAGACTATGGGTAGAGACACACTTCCTGTTCTGCCTGTTCCAGTGCGTCTCCACCTGTCTTTTCTGAAAATGGGGACACACGATGCTGGCCAAACCCCACCCCTTTTTACTGTCAGTCCTGGTGGGATCAGCTTGAGTGCATTTTTTATTTAATTCACTTCAAAGAGATTTCTCAGCTGATTGGCAGATCAGCCCATTCCCCCTCCAGGTCTGGCCGATGGAAATGCTTTGCTGTAGGCGACTAGTGCTCACAGCCTGAGACATCCTATTGGAATTTGACCAGAGCAGAACCAAATGGATGTCAGAAGCTTGGGGAAAGTATTTATTATTTATTTATTTATTTATTATATTTATATTTATATCCCGCCCTTTCTCCCAGTAGGATCCCACACCTAGAAGTTATGGAACACCTACAAATTATGGAATGGAAGTGGCTGAATCTGCTCATTCCTCTATCAAATGAACTCTGTTAAATATTTTTTTAAATTATCATTATATTCTACAGAGATTCTGGCTAATGGGTTGACTTAGTGGTGATGTTTGTTTTGGGTCTCTTACTGTAATCATTGGGAACTGGATCTGCTTTACACACAGTGGAGTTTTGGTGTTGGGTATGATGGGGGGGTTGTCATAGGAAATGTATTCATGTATTATTATATAAACATGGCAATGCACACACACATAAAACACATGAAACATATTGGCATGTTATATTTGATACACAATAAATTTATAATTTAAGTCATTGTACATTAATATCATAGCATTTCATTTGTTTAGCTTCCTAGTTTTTGGTTTGGTGCATCCTCTTCAATATTCACTGGCATTCCCTGCCCTATCTTCACATGTATTTAAATCAAACGTGCTATACAACGGAGAAGCAACCTGCCGTCTCTTTAATTCTAGCTCTAGAAGAGGTGGAGCATCTATCAGGGATAAGAGACACCTGTGCCTCTGGTGGGCCACCCCAGTGGGCTGCTTTGAATTTGGGGATTATTGTGTGTGTGTGTTTAAAATGTGACTCTTTGGCACTTGCCTCTGTAAAACCCTACTGAGTTTCACAAATCTCACCAAGGCTGGGATTAGCATGAGAACACACAATGCCAAACATTAAATAGCTCTGTTTCGATCCCGCTCCCTAATGGATAGTCCGTAGGTGGAGATTTATGGCCACATACAAAGCTAATAGACAGAGTATAAAAATGTTGCGCTGGTTAAACAGGAAGAACAGGCATTAAGCACTGCATGTTAAGATACGCAAAACATTAAATCCATCAGGATGAAAGTTCCTGCAGTGAGTATTTGACTACAACAAGCTTAAGGTTTTCTTTGGGGCTCTTTTGATCTGTATAAAATAGGACTAACTACGGAGAGGAGGTGCTTTTTTCTGTTCTCTGTAGGGGTTTAATGCCTGTTATATACAGCTGGTTTCATAGGTTTTTTAGGTTGGGGGAGAAGTTGAGCTTTCAGTCTATGTCACTGCTTTACAGAATAGTGCCACAGTCTACTTCTGTGCACTATTATGCAGAGGTAGGGGGAAAAAAACCACAAGTGATGCAGTAGGGCTACAATTCTCTGCATGCTTACTTGCAAGTAGGAATGGGGGGGAAGTTAATTGGATATCTACAAAGAAAATTAGAAAACAAAACATGGAGGCAATGCTCTAAGGCAGCCTTTCCCAACCAGTGTGCCTCCAGATGTTGTTGGACCACAATCCCCATCTTTCCTGACCATTGGCAATGCTAGCTGAGGCTGATGGGAGTTGTGGTCCAATAACATCTGGAGGCACACTGGTTGAGAAAGGCTGCTCTAAGGCTTATTAGGCAGACCCAGAAGTGCTGTTGATAGCAGGGATATGAGACATTTCCTGTATCTTCCCTGTTGGAGAGATCTACTCTCTTTCAACAGGAGCTGCATGCAATGAAATGTATAGGAAGAAAGTGAATGATGCCTTGTGCCTTAAACAGTTGTGTGGCCGCACAATTTAAGCAGGGTAAGCTTCTGGAAATACATGGAAATACAATTAAAGGGAAAAGTTCACTGTTGACTTACTGTCAGACATATTATTTGTGTGCAGCTCCTGATTTACTTTTGGTCTCTATACTCCAGCACAGCAGCTTGTAATATTCTCAATGCTGATTTTATGATGATGTTTATTATTATTTTGCCAAGGATGATTTTTTATGGCCTTGAACTTGTTCATTTTTATTTATTTTTATTTTATTTATTTTACATTTGTATCCGACTTTTCTTCCAAGGAGCTCAAGGTGGCATACACGGTTTTCCTCCCTCTCCATATTATCTTCACAACAACCCTGTGTGGTAGGTTAGGCTGAGAGACTGTGACTGGCCCAAGGTCACCCAGCAAGCTTCATAGCTGAGTCAGGAATTTCACCCTGGTCTCCCAAGTCCTAGTGCACCCTCTAACGACTTCACCACGCTGGCTGTCTTTGTAAAAGGACAAACCTGAACTCAAACTAGCTCCAGGTTTCGGACAAGATAAACGTGAACTAGAACTAGTTCGTTTTAAAGATGAACCAGCGGATTCCCTTATCATCTCCCTTTAGAAAAGGAGAGTAGTGGAAGGGATAAGAGAAGCAGGATGGGGGGTTGGCCCTTAACATTAAGGTCATCCTAGGGAGTAGGTGCATAATCCTTAGTAGCATCACATCATTATTTTCTTTCTTGCTTTTTGTTGTACTGGATAGAAGCTGTAGCAATGGTTTCTCCCCTGTTTTTAGAAGCTATTGTGATTTAGTTATCCAATTCTGTTGATCTCATTTTGCACAGAAAACCCACAGTTGCTGTTAATCCATTTTATAAGTATGGACTAAGTGTGCTGATGGGCACACATGCTTTGCATGGGTAAGTTTGAGAATCCCTAACTTAAAAGGATGCAGGATCCATAAACCTCAGAAGTGCACTACAAGAACTTCTCTGGAAGCACACAGAGCCCTCAGGTCTCTGGAATACTGAAGCAAGGGCAAGGTCACAGAGTAACATAAATGGAACAAGAGGGCTCTTAAAATCAATCTGAAACACAGCCTGGAGGTAACATGGGGCTCCTAATAAGAGCAGAGGAAATATAATGGGGTTTTCATTCCTGCACTAGAATTCTGAGTAAGATGGTAAAGCCTAACTACCTAGAATTCCAATAAGCCAGTCAAGGTATAACAAGGATCATGTCCGCACCATACATTTAAAGCACTCTTATTCCACTTTTAAACTGCCATGGCTTCCCCTAAAAAACCCTGGGAACTGTAGTCTGTAAAGGGTGCTGAGAGCTGTTAGGAGACCCCTCAGAGAGCTACAATTCCCAGTAGATCCAGGACAGATTCATCCCTACTCAGGAGCGAGTCAAGCAAGTCAAACTGACTTGGATGCAGAGCTTGGAAAAGTTACTTTTTTGAACTACAACTCCCATCAGCCCCAGCCAGCATGGCCAGTGGATTGGGCTGATGGGAGTTGTAGTTCAAAAAAGTAACTTTTCCAAGCTCTGCTTGGATGTCATATTCATTTGATTGGGTCTTGTACCTGTTTATCCTCTGCATAGCTCTGTAACACACGTCTACCTAATTCCTGCATTGCTTGTCCAATTAACCTCATAAAGATTCTCCCTCTATGCATCAGACAAAATGGACTCTGGCTAATGAAAGCTAATGCCATTATATATTTAGGAACATAGGAAGCTATCTTATACTGAATCGGACCATTGGTCCATCTAGTTCAGTATTGTCTATACTGACTAGCAGCACCTCTCCAGGGTTTCCGGGAGGAATCTCTCCCAGCCCTACCTGGAGATGCCAGGGACTGAACTTGGGACCTTCTGCATGCAAAGCAGATGCTCTACCACTAAGCTACAACCCTTCCCCACAGGAATGTCCCTTCCACATTTCTTAGTCTTTCAAGTGCCACAAGACTCTTGGTTGTTCTTTCAGCAGCAGACCAACCCAGCTAACTCTCTGCAACTTGTCCCAAAATAACATTGTGTCAATCAGCAGCACAATGCTTCCAGTTTGGGTGCAAGTTTTCTCACCTGGAGACGCAGCCATAGGCATCTCTTGAGCTCTGCTTCAGCAACCTCAGATGCCTTGACACTCTCCTTGCTTTTCTTCACAGCTGAATAACAGGAGTCATGAAATGAGGGCTGCTGAACAGCAAGAGCATCTCATTTTGTGATACCCATGCCTTGCCAAATCATGTTTACAAGGGCTGTGAGGGCATGTTTCACAATTTGTTTCAGAGTTTGGTGGTAATGAACTGCAAAAAGAATTCTCAATAAGCCGCATGGCACATCTCACCTTTCAAGATGCTTTCCTTCAGGGCCAAAGTTCTCTGCACACCCTTTCCTGATCTGCTTTCCCAGTGATGTTATCAAACTGCTTTTGCCATCAAGACCTTTCTCCTGGTGTTCAGCCCAAATCTACACTGCTGTATATCAAGGTTATTAGATCTAGTCCTGCCCTTTGGGTATTTGAAGAGGGCTATCATATCATGCCCTCTCCCAGACTTGTCTTCTCCAATCTAAACATTCCCTGGTTCTTCAAGCTTCCTTCATAGGACTTACTTTCTATACTACTCGTCATTTTCATTGCCCTCCTCTAAACCTGCTCCAATTTGTCTCTATCCTTCTTAAAGTATGGCAGCCAGAAGTGGACACACTAATGTACCTATAGTGTAATAGCACAGTGCATTCTTTTCTCTGCATGAGAATGTTACATAACATCATCTCATCAGCAACTTTGATATACATGAAGAATTGGGTATTGCACAAATGAAATGCCCATTCCTTGGAACTTTTTGATATTTTGGACCATCATACAAAATACACTAATACATAAATGAATTAGCACATTTGACATTGGGTTCATGTGATGGCCACCTCCCAGTCACCCTTGATACTGTGCTGTCCAGGGATGGGAGATCCTGCGGCAGCAGAATGTAATCGCTCTCTCTGCCCACCCTTTCCCTGCTTAAGAGCCTGCTACCACCAGATAAGGGGTAATTTGATTATAAGGCTATCTCTTATCAAACAACCCTTATGAACACCAACCCCTCCCTTGAGTCTTCCTGAAGCCTTTTCAAGGTAGCATAGCTTTATGGCTTCAAAATGATGGGGGTGTTAAAATAAAAACACATTTATAACACTAGATCTAAAGTTTACTAGGACAGGATAATATGGAATTTTGAGAAAAAGACATATACAAAACCAGAAAATTTTCCAATGGAGCACAAGAATAAAGAAACTTAGGGTTAAGTGTGATCCTCTTTCCCTCTTCCTAAATGCATGGGGAAATCTTGCTTTCCTTTGTTGACCTCAGTCCCAGGATGCTGTCCTCGCTAACTCTATCCCGGATGTACAGAAGCCTTTTGATGTCCTAAGAGTCCCACCTTGAACTAATGCCTCCAGGCTGTCTACCTGTGATATAACCTTTGATTCGCTGCCCCCTGCCTGTCATAAGCCATGTGGAACATTCCTGGAGTGAAGAAGAAGAAGGAGGAGGAGGAGGAGGAAGAGGAGGGACCTAGGGGAGGATCCTAGTAACCTGCAACAAGAAAGTGTTGAAGCAGAAGACTTCAGCACTTTTAACAGTGACATTCCTCCCCCTTAGCTCCAGTTACAATAGAGGGAATGCTGGCTGATCAGGAGCCAGCCCCTTCTCCTCCCCTCCATCCCCCTCTTTGCCCCAACCCCCGCTGCCAAATAACTCTTCTAGAGGACGAGGGTCTCAATGAGATACCACCACCACCATCGCTCCAAACATGCAGACAACTGCGCCAGCAAGCTCAGCTGGCCCCCACTTTTTCAACTAGGAGGAGTGCTCGCATGCACACACATTCCCATTCTGTGACACCTTTCTCACACAAGTAGAAAGAGCCCGCCCAAAGCTACTTAAGGGTTGTAAGGAGATGTGTCTAATTGCTGTGACAACATCTTAGCTTTGAGTAGTCATGCCTAATTATGCTGTGCAGAGATGCAGAATCTTGTGTGACCTGTAAGCGGATCCATGAAGTGCTCTAAATTGAAGTTTTTCACTAAACGTACTGGAGAAAAATATACCGGCATGTCTGAGTCTGATTCCTACAGGCTTGGGCAGGATACTGCCTATCACTAGCTCTGCCCAGAAGTCTGCAGGAAGTCATGGTGCCCTTTAGACCAGAGATGTGCCAGATTCCTTGTCCACAATAAGGTTTGACTGCCTTCTCATTTGAGCTCCCAGGCCAGGTCAGGTACAGCAAGTTAACCCTATAATCCCCATATTTACAAATATATGCATTCCCGTACAGTACAGTACAGACCATATCAAAGTAGAGACCATGCAAACCATTCCCCTGAGCAAAATCCAATTTCCTTCACAGCTCAAACATCCTAGGGATTTCTGTCTTACTATAGAAAATAACTATCTCTCTTTGTCTCTTTAAACCAGGGGTGGAGAACCTTTTTTCCACCTGAGGGCTGCTTAACCTTCTGGGCAACCTTCCACATACCAGTGGTGGGTGAATAAGAGGTAAAAGTGTGTCATTTATAGCATGCATTAACCATCCGAGGGAGCAGGTGCCACAGCTGTGTGCTGCCCTGCGCTGGTATCTTTCCCCACAGAGGCAACATCTGGTCCTAGGAAAGCCAATCCAAATGAAACCACCAGAAGACAAATATCTAAAACAAGTGCTTGCCATATCGTTCTACATGGACTGGTACATCCTTGTAATACTCTATATACAAACCTACAAATACTGTTCACTTCCTTCACTCAAACAAATTCTGGATCAAAGAGGTCTAAACAATAATACATTATCCTAGTTCTTATAACGTATCTGCAGACAATCCCTAATTTCAAGCTAAGAAGGCAAGCAAGTGGGGGGGTTGTCTAAGGGCAGACTGAGCTTGGTGCCCATTTGCCCTAAGCAACCAGCTTGCACTGACAAAATCTGCAGTGCTAACATTTGTGGGGCTTTAGTTACTCAAACTCTGGAGTTGCTTAACAGCTCAAAGCATGATTATGGAGAGGGTGAAGTTAACTTTGGACTAGGGATGAGGGAGCAATTAGATTCGGTTTGCATTTAAAGCTGAATCTATAGAATTCATACTTTCTGAAACAATGTGAGAACCGAAACACAGCCATCCTTCAAAATTCACATTTATCTGAATTTTGCAACACAGTTCTCCAACCAAGCAATGTTTACAGAAATGCATATATTAGGGGAAAGTGTGCACAAAATGAGTATATTGATGAAAATAGCATACAAAAATGCATTAAATTAGGAGAAAATGCTTGCCTAAATGTGTACATTAGTCAAAACTGCAAACAAAGATGCATTTATTAGGGGACATTTGCACTAAAATGCTGAAGAATTTTCATGAGGATGTTTTAAATAAAAACATTGCAAATGTCTGTCGAAATCTGGTGAACCAAACTTAAGAAAAATGAGAAACTGAGAGGACTGAATCTGACAGATCATTCCATCCCTACTTTGGACTACCTCTTTCCCAGAGCCACATCTGTTCAAGTGTTGAGGGATGCCTTCCTGAATCACTCCCTCTCATTCCCTGGGTAGGTGAGACAGGTTGGCCCCACAGAGAATCTATTTGTCCATATCTGGATCCCACACTCCTTAGGGGAATGTCTCTGGAAATCCACCATAATATCTAGCTGTGTCTTTCCTTGCTCCATCTTTGGGGGGGGGGCTGCAAACATAAATCAATCCGTTTCCAAGGGGAAAAAATCCTACTCAGCCCACACATGACCAGCTGATAAAGACTTAAGAACCCTGCTGAATCAGACCAAAGACCCATCAAATCTAGCATTTTTTTTTTACAGTGGTCAGCCAAATCCCTATCTCTAGGAAACAAGTTTGGCTATGTGATGACACCACAGATGGCAGACAATTCGGAGGGAGGGCAATGCTTATTCAGAACACATTGCCCTCAGTATGAATTAGCTATTTTGTAATCAATCCTTCATCATGTGACAATATCACTGTCACTAGGAAGAAGATGGTTGAAGGGAGGAAAAGTTGCCAAAGCTTTAACCAATCAGAGTTGTGAATAGGCAAACTATGGAGCATCTACCTGAATGTCAGGCACTGAGGGATGTGAGGGGACAGACACAGTCTGAATGTCTCTTGAAAATGTGACTTCTCTCCGCCACAAAGAACCTCAAACCTTCCATAACGAAATGCCAGAAAAGGGGGGGGCAGATTTCACATGGGAGAAACACATATTGAAAAGCTTCCCTGTTTTTGGTTCAGCCCTAATTATTAATACATGCATGGCTGATGCCAAAATTAGATGAAATCTAGGATGGCTGAGATGTTAAGGATGACAGCAGTTAATCAGGAGAGTAAAGATGTAAGGAATAAGGTTAACCAGGCCTTTTTGTTACAACCTAGGAAGCTGTGTGTGTATAAAGTGTGTACATAAAGTTTTATAACAGAGCTCTGGCATTTATAATACATTTCCATTACTGTTGATTCTAAATTGCCTATATGTCTTTTACATTAAAAAATAAATGGATCCAACTCGGCAGCTAACAAGCTTGATAGCAAGCAATTCTAGTTGACAGTATCGAAGTGAACAGGCCTGTAACTTACAATTTTAAAGCAGAAAAGGAAGGGGAAGGAAACAAGACCTCTTGTTGACAGGAAACAAGAGTCTTGTCTCTGTAGCGCAGGGGTGGGGAGACTCAGGCCAGGGGTCCAATGTGGCCCTCCTGATTGCCCTATCTGACTGGCCCTCAGGGCTTGCCCTAGTCCACACAGCCTCTACCCAAAACACATCCCTCACCTGCCCTGTTGTACATCTAACTCAAGTATTTTTGCCTGGCTGGAATGTGTCCTTCAGCTGTGATAATCTTGCCTGCCTATATTGAAGAAGGAGAGGTCCCAGTGTTGTGGGATATGCATAGAGATCTCTGGTTTACATGTGGCAGAAATGTAGCCTACCGTAAAAAGGTACATCACATCAGTTTCCCCACCCAAACTTTACCTCTGGCCAACCACCCGCCACTGGCAGGTGGCCCTGCAAGTTCTCCTACAAGGAATGCAGCCCTCAGGCTGAAAAGGATTCCCCACCCAATGCTAGTCCTACTCTGAGTAGACCTATTAGAGTTAATGGACATGGCTAACATAGGTTCATTCATTTCAGTTGGTCTTCTCTGAGTAGATCCTCCGTGGTGCAGAGTGGTAAGCAGCAGTAAAGCAGCCGAAGCTCTGTTCATGGCCTGAGTTCGATTCCAATGGAAGGAGGAAGTTGAATCTCTGGTAAAAGGGGTCAAGGTCCACTCAGCCTTCCATCCATCCGTGGTCGGTAAAATGAGTACCCGGCATATGCTGGGGGGTAAAGAAAAGCCAGGGAAGGAACTGGCAATCCCACCCCATATATACGGTCTGCATAGTAAATGTCGCAAGACGTCACCCTAAGAGTCGGAAACAACTCGCACTACAAGTGCGGGGACACCTTTACCTTTTACTCTGAGTAGAACCTGTAGCAGGGGCTCCAGAGCTGCGGCTCATGGACTACCAATGCTCCGTGAGCTTCATTCAGGTGGTCCGTGGTGTGTCTGTGGATTTGTGGTTGAAGATGGGGAGCAGCATGTCCATCACATTCAATAGTCTTATTGATTTGTAATTGTATTTTTATTCCTTCTGTTTCTTCTGTGTTCTTTCATTGGATTACAAATGGAACTCTATGGAATTATAATTGCTACAAGAGGCAGAAAAATCATTAAATGGTCCACCAAGACACTGAGCAATTTTCAAGTGGTCCGGGGGGGGGGAGTTTCGGAACCACTGACCCATTGTGTATTACCTCCATTAATTTCAGTGGGGCAGCTCCCAATTTCCAGTGAAGTAACAAGAAGAAACCTTAGCCAGCATTCACTTATCATGTAGGCAAAGCAGTTAGGAGCAATTTCTAATTTAGCTCAATTAGTTGATGAAAACAATCACAAACTTCTGTAATTGATTTCCAAAATAGGAGGAGTAAAGCATTTAGCTGCTTAGTGAATCGTCCTGCTTTGGATTTAATTAAAGCCCAGACTCTTGACAGCACATTCACGACTCAAGCCAGTGATCCTCACCCATACATTTACAAAACAAACCTTATTCTTGTGCCAAAACACTTTTTTTTCTTACTGCAACATCTTTGTGAGGGATGGCACAAACTTCATTTGGATTGGCTTTCCTAGGACCAGATGTTGCCTCTGTGGGGAAAGAGACCAGCGCAGGGCAACACACAGCTGTGGCACCTGCTCCCTCGGATGGTTAATGCATGTTATAAATGACCATGGTCCTTGTCATTAAGAAAATAGCAATTAAGGACAGATTGCACATTGTTTGTTCATGCCCTCCTGGTTATGATAATGGGAAATGTTATGTAGCACGCCGTCTCTAATCACTCTGCCACATCAATTACTCCAGGGCAAGGTGGAAGAGTGGCATACTGCCAGAGGCAGGGAGATAAATAATGGAAGATAATGTGAAGAGCATACAAGGGGAATTAATGCCAAAGTCTTAGGTTCTGCTTTTCTCTTCTGCTGTGGGTGTGACCTAGTTCCTCAATGTTTGGAAGAAACACAGGGAGTTCTGAAACCTACAGCACAGTTTATTATAGAGCCACGAGAGTGGATTTTTCATATTCCGCAATGTTAAATTGAAAATACCCCCATCCCATTCTGATGCTTCCCATAAGCCCATTTCAAAACAAAACCTTACAAAACCTATAGTCCTGAACTCAGAAACGCTTGCTTAACAACCCTCTCAATTTTCATGGTGATACACAAAACTGTCAGAGAGAATTGAGAGTTCAAAGTCTAAAATGAGGGGGGTAATCCAGACCCCTTTTGGACTTTTTTATCAGAGTTCTCATAATCTGTTGAAATTCATTAAAAATCAGCCACATTCACAGAGTACCTGTCATCCTATTACTGACCTTGCCCCATACTCTGACCTTCATCTTCTACAGTTTAAAAGTTTTAAAAGTGCCTGGCTGATTTTTAATTAATTTAAGGAATTCTTCCAAGCTACATGGGAAGTATATTGGACTGTGAAAGACCAACCCAAATTGTGTTTGCATTTTGACAAATTTGTAGGACAGTACAATATCTCAGAAAGGAGGTCAGCTCTCCTGCTCCCCTGGTGCACTCACTATAGCTGCCCAATTTCCCTGCTTTTTAAAGTTTGATAGAAATATCTGTGGACTACAGGTACATTCTTAAACCACACGGTTTTTTGCCTATTAGTGAATATACGTCAAGGGATGCCAGTCTGAAAAATCTAAATAAAAAAAAGTGAAAAGCAGGAGGAATGTTCAAATCTGTCTGGGGTTTGTAATAATGGTTGGCAAGACACTTACAGTCTCTCAAAGGCTTCTCCAAAAGAAGCCAAGAGCAAAGGTGAGGAACTGTGTGCCCTCCAGATGTTGTAGAGCTACAGCTCCCTCATCCCTGACTATTGATTGTAATGCCAGGGGCTGATGGGACTTGGAGTCTAGCAACATCCGGAGGCAGTGTCTGGAGGCCCCCCAATTCCCCACCTCTGTTCTTACATTTGGTGGAGGCTGGTAGCTCCAATGTCAGTGGGATAGTGAATCCACTTTGGGTTTCAGTCCTGGGCCAGTCACTGCCTCTCAGGCTCATGAAAACCCTATTCATAGGGTCACCATAAGTCAGAATGGACTCGAAGGCAGTACATTCACATTTACCAAACTTTCAAGGAGCTGTCCAAGGTGCTGAACATTTTGGGCATGGGTTTCAGTACCTTGGACAGCTCCATGAAAGTTTGGACTAAAACTCAGAGCAGATTCACTGCCAAACTGACATTAGAGCCACCAGCCTCCACCAAATGTAAGAACAGAAGTGGGGGACTGGGGGGTCTCTAGACATTGTTGAACTACAACCTCCATCATCCCTGACTTTTGGCTATATTGGCTGGGGCTGATAGGAATTTGAGTACAGCAACATCTGGAGGGCCCCACAGGTTTGCAACCACTTTGCTGGAACACAGAAAGCTGCCTTATCCCCAGCCAAGCTAGTTGTCCAATTAGCTCAGTATACTTTGAAGTTGTCCATCGAGCTTAGTAGTGTCTACTTTGATAGGCAATGGCTCTCCAGGACCTCAGACCATTGGAAGCTGGTGCTCATTAGGACTGATTGGACAGAAGACAGGGAACCCAACAGCAAGTGGAATCAGATCAAACAGCTAAGTGGAACTAGAGCCAGTGATGGGAGAAGCCAAATCATTATGCTTTTGGCCCCATTCTCCTTCCTGATGAGTTCTACAAAGGCAACACTGAGACCAAGGAGGCAGAGTCTGTCAGTGCCACCCCCCTAGTCGGGTTACAAATAAGGAGGTAGGTAGGTGGGGGCTGGCAGTAGACTCAACTTGGTGGGCCAGTGCCCCACTTGCCCTAATGGAGCAGCTTCCACTGTTGCCAGCAGAAATCTCACATTCCTGCTCCCTTCTTCTTCTTCTTCTTCTTCTTCTTCTTCTTCTTCTTCTTCTTCTTCTTCTTCTTCTTCTTCTTCTTCTTCTTCTTCTTCTTCTTCTTCTTCTCCTTCTCCTTCTCCTTCTCCTTCTCCTTCTCCTTCTCCTTCTTCTTGTTTATCACAGGTACCAGGGAGTAAACCAAGGACTTTTTGTTTGCAAATCATGCATGTACCTGCTACGCTGTGGCCCCTTCCTATGTCCATATTGATTTTAAATAGGATTGCAACTTTACCACAGATTTTTTTTCAACCTTGGGTTTCTGCTTGTTGTTATACTACAATTCACATCATCTATAATCATTGGCTAAGCTGTCTGGGAATAATGAGACTTGTAGTCCAACATCTGCCATAGATGCACACAACCATTTGCTTTCCTCACTACCCCATTACATGAAGTATCCAAAAGACACACACACACACACACCAAAAAAAAAAAAAAACCACCCTCAGATGTACAAGTTCCTGAATGTGTCCCTAGATCATGCCAGCTAGCCCCAGACCATGCCATCAGTGCCTTTGCTGGTCACGCCCCCACCACCCATATTTTTGGGGTCAGTGAGCATGGATCCTATGCATATACAGATGTCTGTGTGTAGGGCCCATTCTTACTGTAGCTTAATGCACAGTTGGGGGGAGAGGGTATGATTGGTGAGCACATTGGTGGGAGGGGTTGTGGATAGCCTACTCAGTCCTGAACACATCTCACATGTTGGGTGAATGCATAAGGGAGCTCATATGTCCTTTCCAGTGGAGACTGGTGACTCCAATGTCAGTGGGGTAGTGAATGCACTTCAGGTTTTAGTCCAAATGTTCAAGGAGCTGTCCAAAGCACTTAACCTATTTTGGGACTGGGGTTCAGCACCTTGGACATCTCCATGACAGTTCAGACTAAAACCCAGACAAGATTATCTGCCCCATTGACATCAGAGCCACCAGTCTTCACTGTGAACTTCCATAAAATCAGCCAGCTGGCTATTGAGCATTTGACAAGCATGCACAGTAACACATGGTTGTGGTCAAATAAGCAGTTAATAAGAACACTAGCAGCCTCGTACCCTGCATTACTCAGGAACTCTAACAAACAAACAAAATCAGTGAAGTATTGAAATCAGTGGTTAAAAACTGTGAAGTTTTAAAAGGTTTAGTCTGCCATCTTAATTCAAAATGGCATCCAGTTGTATCCAAATATAGACAAAAATTGCTCCTTGGTCTCAGGAACCAACATGCAAAATTTGTTTACGATATCTTAAGAGGTGTCCAAATGCATAGCAAACAAATAGCTTTCCAAAATATATAGTAAGTAAGAGTTCTGCCAGGTCAAACCAAAGACCCATCTAATCCAGCATCCTGTTCTCACAATAGCCAACTTGATGCCTATGGAAGCCCACAAGAGGGACCTGAGTGCAACAGCACTCTCCCCACTTGTGATTCCCAGCAACTGGTATTCAGAAGCATATTGCCTCTTATAGTGGACATAAAAGCCATTGTGATTAGAAGCCATTGATAGCCGTACCCTCCACAAATTTATATAATCCACTTTTAAAGCCATCCAAGTTGGTGGCCTTCCGTTTATATGTTGACTGCAGCATTTTGACTTCCGGCAATAATTAAAAATGTTTATTGAGATACTGTAATTGAGAAAAATGTATGAGGAGCACTCAAAGCAAGGCAAAATCCCACATAAATAGCATATGCACTTTCTGCTTTAGTTTCTGGTCCAAAATGCAGTCTCCGTTGCAGTTTCACTGCCATTTCTATTTTGTGACAGAAACATTTAAGATTTCTTGTTCTGAGAAATTCCCGATAGGTAGCCATCTTACTCTGTTGCCACAGAAACCACAGACCCTTGTGACATTTTAAAGATGAACCAACTTTGTTTGTGGCAGACACATTTCAAAAAAAGGTTCAAAAAAGGGCAATCAAGATGATCAAAGGGATCGATCAACTTCCCTATGAGGAGAGGTTGCTGCATTTGAGACTCTTTAGTTTAGAGAAAAGGCGAGTAAGCTGTGACATGATAGAAGTTTATAAAATTATGCTTGGCATGGAGAGTGGATACAGAAAAGGGTTTTCTCCTTCTGTCATAATACTAGAACTTGTGGACACCCAATAAAGCAGAATGCTAGAAGATTCAGGACAGACAAAAGAAAGTACTTCTTCCCACAGGAGGCAGTGATGGCCACCAACTTGATTGGCTTTAAAAGAGGATTAGACAACTTCATTGAGGATAATGGTATCAAAGGCTGCTAGCCATGATAGCTATGCTCTGCCTCCATAGTCAGAGGTGGTATGCTTCTAAATACCAGTTGCTGAAAACTGCAGGAGCGGACAGTGCTCTTGTACTCAGGTCCTGCTTGCAGGCTTCTCATGAGCACCTGGTTGACCACTGTGAGAACAGGATGCTAGACTAGATGGGCTACTGGCCTGATCCAGCAGGCTCTTCTTAAATTCTTATGCTTGTGGATTAGAGACTGGTCTTTGTTGGTTTAGGGAGGCTTGCTTCCTGAACCTGGAAACTGCACCAGAACTGTTTGTTCTGTTTGATGACTTGGAGAGGATGGTGTAGCCTTGGTATCATTAACATATTGGCTCAGTGAGTATCAGTGGTAGCTTCTGTCAGTGGGGCAGTGGCATCCACTCCAGGTTTTAATCTGAACTTTCAAGGAGCTGTCCAAGGTGGATTCCAATGAACCACTGACATGGAGCCACCACCTACCACTAGTGAGTGTCCCTTTCTGCCTGCCAGAACCCAGCAACTAATTATTTTAGTCTTGCTTGATGTTTTGCCCCAAGCTTTCCATCACCAGAGCAAAGAGAATGAGGGCTATGGAGTATATAGACAGAGCTACCATTCCCAGAGTTCTCTTGGAAGAAGGACTGACTGTTAAACACTCTGAGGATTGTAGCTCTGTGAGGGGACAAGGAGGCCTCCTAACAACTCTCCGCACCCTTCACAAACTATACTTCCCAAGATTCTTTGGGGGAAGCCATGACTGTTTCAAGTGGAATAATAAATATCTGGTGGTGAATGTGGCCTTAGGCTGCCACCTTCATCGCAGCATTGCAGAGGTATCCCCATAAAGGAAAATGGTAACATGGAGAGCTGGAATTCTGAGGGCAGTCTGGACTTGAGGAACTTCTAAGGTGAGAATAATGATACCATCCTTCAACCAGTTGTAATAAAGATAAATGAAATAAGAATCGCAAAGTACATTAACAATTAGAAGTGTGCAATGGGTGTGAGACCTAGTCCTTTCCATGGGATTCCAGTCACGGACCTTTGTTTACAAGTAACTTTATGATATGCACACACATCATTGAAATGAAATGAAGCACACACACGTACATGACGAGATGGTCAGAATCAGAGAAGGCAGAGTGCTTATTGCATCTCCCCAATAAAATGTATTTTATTGCTGCTTGAACAATGCAAACAATGCGGCCACAAAGCAATCTTTTTCGTCTCTTTTTTTAGTATTCACAGTGCGCTTGTGTGGTCTAAAAACAATTTAAAATGAATGGGGGGGGGGGAAACACCACTGCTCCTTTTACTGATTTCAATATTGGATTCTTCTCTTTCTCTCTCTCTCTCTCTCCTATGAATACATAGCAAGTCAATCTGGTCTATCTTGATGGTTGAATAAGCTCTTTGATTTTTGAATTATTTTGAGATTAACTGAATTTGAAAGGTGTGCTGCATGCAATGCCTTGCTGGCCCAGAAAGATGAGCTTTGTTATTGACAGCAAAAAGTTGCAAAAGGACATTCTTCGTTATTACTCGCACACGCTGAACTTGCATGTGTGTCCCTCCCTCCGCTTCTCCATCAGATTGCCTGGCTGCTGTTAAGACAAGGAGAGAGGGAGTTGAAAAGTTCAATTTGCTATATTCTCTCCTGACTGGCATGAACTTCACTGAGTTAAAAGTGGTTCTTCTAGCACAAAAGATAGCATCTCCTTTGTAAACTCTCAGGAGAAGAATATCGCACATTATGTGAGGCATTGTCCATGGCCAGCACCAGGTTTGGTGGCTGGAACAAGAGTCAGCAATGTAGTCAAGGCTGGAGTATTAATGAGCTCTTAAGGCAGCTGTTAATCAAGCCAAAGTGCAGAGGAAAGGTCATAGCTCGGGGACAGTGCATCTGTGTCGCATGCTGAAGGCCTCAGGTTCAATGCCTGGATCTCCAGATATTGAAAAGGGGAAAGGTGTGCCTAAAAGGATATTGTAAGGAAGGCATGTTCTATGTAAATGTAAACCCTGCAGTACAAGCCTCACTAGTAACGCATAAGAAAACACATGATAGATGTATCCATGAATGGCACCGAAGGCTGTGTTCCAAACCAGTTCCCAGTTCCAAACCAGTAACACCCAGTTAAAACCGAAGGCTGTGTGGGCAACACAGTCAGTTCCAGACAAGACCGTTAGGAGTTCAAGACACAGTGAAGCCGGTAATTGACAGCACTTGGCAGAAACGCCCAAGGTCAGGCTGCAGCTGTAACGGATAAGTGAAGCAGCGATAAAAAGGCTTCAATGAGCACACAGAGGTGTGGGGGTAATAGGAAAGCATTATAGAGTTGGTTGGTGAGCAAGAGGCGGAGCACGGTGTGAAAACAGTAAAGTTTTGTTTTCTTAAAGACGTGGCTGATGGTCTATTATTTCGGTCGGCGACTGGCACTGATAAGCAAGCTAAAACGCTACTGGACTCTACTGGTTATACTGGTAAATTGGTGCTGCACTCTACAAGGGTTATGGGCCCAGTTCCAAACCAGTAACACCCAGTTAAAACCAGTGAGCAAGCTTGTGCTACGCCGGACAACCGAAGGAAGCTGAGCCGGAGAGCTGGTGAGCTGTAGGAGAGCGGCAAAGCAGAGATAGAGAACTGTGTTGCCTGGAAACCAAAGTGATAAGAGGTCTGCAAGAATGACTGGAGTAACTTTGGCTGGCATTCCACTGGAACGTCTCTCTGAACGAAATTACTCATGCTGGCGGCTGCGGATGCAAGCCTATCTAAACAGAGAAGATTTATGGCAGGTAATTGACCAACAACCCCCCTCCGTTCCACCACCTGCTGAATGGCTACGCTTGGATGAAAGAGCGAAGTCATTAATTATCTTGGCTGTTGGAGACTCGCAACTACTGCTTCTAAGAGGTAAAGAAACTGCTAAAGAAATGTGGACTGCTTTAAGAGCATATTATGTTCAAGAAACAGCTAGCAGTAGAATAAGTCTTGCGAGAAAACTATACAGAATGCAGCTAACTGACGAAGTAACTATGTCAGAACACTTAATGAACATTACAAGCCTGTTTGTAGAATTACAAGAAAGGGGAGTGGAACACTCTGAAATGCAGCAGATCTATATCACTCTTTCAACACTTAATGACTCTTGGAATCCTGTTATCAGCGCACTTGAAGCGATGCCCGATTCTGGACTTTCGTTTCGATATGTTGCAGACAAACTAAAGCAAGAGTGGGAGAGAAGAAAAGAAACAAAACAAAGGCAAGAGGGACGGAACGAAAGGAGTGAAAGAAAAGAAAAGACTGAGATAAAGGCTTTTGGGACTAAAGCTTGTTACAACTGCGGCTCCTTGCATCATTTAAGCCGGGACTGTGACTTACTGAGAAGGAGGAGGGACGGAAGAAAGGGACGTGCAGTTGGTGAGTGCAAAGACAAAGAATGAAAAAGACTTTGTTAACAGAGACAATAGTTTGTGGGTCCTGGACTCAGGTTCCACCCATTCACTGATAAAAGATAAAAGTCTATTTAAAACAACGGTGCCAGCTAATGAAGACGTGAGTTTAGCTGATGGCACTAAACAACAGGTGATGGGTAAGGGTACTGTACAGTTATGTGCTTTACAAACAATAATGACAAATGTTTTATTCGTGCCTAATTTAACTAACAACATTCTGTCAGTTTCAAAACTATTGCAAATGAATTATAGTGTGTTATTTAGTAACAAGAAATGTGAAATAATGAAAAGGGGAAAGGTGTGCCTAAAAGGATATTGTAAGGAAGGCATGTTCTATGTAAATGTAAACCCTGCAGTACAAGTCTCACTAGTAACGCATAAGAAAACACATGATAGATGTATCCATGAATGGCACCGAAGGCTGGGGCATGTAAATTATGAGACTGTGAAAAAGGCAGAGCAATTCAGTGCTGATGTACAACTAAAAGACTGCAAGCAATACATGCAGTGTGAAGTATGTCAGCAGACAAAGGCCACTGTAGCTCCAATTAAGAAAGTAGCTGAAAGAAATACAGATAAGCCTTATCAGACAATACATGTTGATTTAGCGGGACCATTTCCCAAAACAAAAGGTGGTGCTAAATATTTTCTCGTGATTGTTGACGATTTTTCAAGATTTTGTCATGTAAAGTTATTGAAAACAAAAGATGAGGCTGCAGAGCAATTAAAACGTTTTCTAAACAGAGTAGAAGTGCAGCATGGTACACAGGTGCAACAGATTAGATCTGACCAGGGCGGGGAGTTCACAGGAAAGTCCCTGGAAGAATATTTTGAAAAGAAAGGAATAAATCATGCTGTAACCGCCCCGTTTTCTCCACATCAGAACGGGACAGCAGAAAGGAAAAACAAAACATTGCAGGATGCAATGAGAGCAATGTTAAAGGATTCAGGCCTTGATCAATCTTTCTGGGGAGAAAGTTTAATGTATGCTGCTTATATTCAAAACAGAGTACTGCATAGAACTATTGCCATGTCACCATATGAACTGTTGTACAAAAGAAAGCCCAGACTACTACACATACTGAGATTTGGTTCCCCATGCTGGGTGCATGTTCCCAAGGGAAAGAGAAAGGGAAAATTGGCTCCCAGAGCGAAAAAGGGATATGTGTTGGGGTTTCAACATGTGAATTACCGCGTGTGGGTTCCACAGGATGGTAGTGTAACACTCAGCAGGAGTGTTAGAACACAAGAACAAGACTCAGAGAACCACAAAACATATGTAAATCTAGATTGCAGTGACACAAATGGCATAAATGCAACAGAGCCTGCTCAACAAATAAAACAGGAAAGGGAAGAAACAAAACAGGAGATAGAGACAAGCAGCTCTGCTTCCAGTAGCAGTGCATCAAACACAGACATAGATGCAGAACAGGAACAAGAAACAGAAACATTAAGGAGGTCAACAAGACAAAACAAAGGGAAACCTCCAGAACGTTTCCAAATATCAGCCGTACAGGGTGAGACGAACAAAGAGGAAAACAAACAGTGCAAAGTAATAACAGACAGTGATACTCTGTTCATAAATAGCATAAGAGAACGAATGGCAAAGTATGCTCAAGAAGGTGACAGTGACTGTGCATATATGTGTTAAATGTGTAAAGAATGCAGAAAAGTGAAAAATGCCTGAAGACTGTACAAAGTAAAAAGCAAATGTATGTAACAAAGGAAATGTATAATTGTACTGTGAAAAAAAAATGTAAAATTGTAACTTGAAACGTCTGTCTGGAAGGTGGGGGCTGTCAGGCTTAGGTGGGCAACACAGCCAGTTCCAGACAAGACCGTTAGGAGTTAAAGACACAGTGAAGCCGGTAATTGACAGCACTTGGCAGAAACGCCCAAGGTCAGGCTGCAGCTGTAACTGATAAGTGAAGCAGCAGTAAAAAGGCTTCAATGAGCACACAGAGGTGTGGGGGTAATAGGAAAGCATTATAGAGTTGGTTGGTGAGCAAGAGGCGGAGCACGGTGTGAAAACAGTAAAGTTTTGTTTTCTTAAAGACGTGGCTGATGGTCTATTATTTCGGTCGGCGACTGGCACTGATAAGCAAGCTAAAACGCTACTGGACTCTACTGGTTATACTGGTAAATTGGTGCTGCACTCTACAGACCATGGTCTGAAACCTTGGAAAGAACCATAGCTTAGTGGCAGAGAGTCTGTTTTGCATGCAGGAGGCCTCAGGTTCAGTCTCCAGGTAGGACTGGGAATATCCCCTGTGCAAAACCCCGGAGAGCCATCACCAATCAGTTTTTGAGCTAGATGGCCCAATGGCTTGATTCATTATAAGAATACCTTCCACTGTTCCAGAGGAGACTGAGGGATTTATATGCCACCCTGGGCTCTTACTGGGAGGAAGGGCAGCATATAAATCTAATAAATCAATAAATTATATAGCCTTTATCTTTATCTGGCCCTCTGCTGAGTCACTGCTTGCAGCTGGGTCTTCTCCCTCCTCTTGAGCAGATTCTTCCATCTACGTAAATCCTTCATTCAGAGTAGACCCCTACTGACAGAGTTGTCCTATCATGACTTTTGGCTTCCCATCTTGGGTATGAGTTCACGGGGAGGACAGGTGATACATCCCTGAGATGGAACTTTCCAGGCTGTCTTTAGACTAGGTACGGGCAAGAAATTCAATTTAGTTCGCATTTGAAGCCGAATCTATCAAATTTACACTTTCTGAAACAATATGAGAATTGAAACACAACCATCCTTAGGAATACGCACATTAGTATTTTGCAATGCAGTTTGCCAACCAAACAAAGTTTACAAAAATGCATATGTTGGGTGAAAGTGTGCATAAAAATGGATATATGAGTGAAAATAACATGCAAAACTTCATGATATGATGAGAAATGGCATGCACAAATGTGTACTTTAGTCAAAACTGCCTACAAAAATGTGTTTATTAGGAGAAATCTGCATTAAAATGGGGACAATTTTCATGACGATTTACATAAAAATCACAAATTACTGCAGAAATGAGGAGAACTGAATTTAAGTTTGGAAAAATGAGAGAACCGAAATTTTCAGAACTTCCCATCCCTGCTTTAGACTGGTGCTGCTTTCCTCTGTGTCTTCAGTAGGGGTGAGATGCTGCATGGGGCCCAAAGTCTTTTCCTTCAAAGAGATCTCTACACAGCCATCCTTTTCCAGGAGACTGACAGGCAGCTGAGGCCTGGTCCAGACATGCAAGAATATGAGACAGTAGGATACTGGAATGGTAGAGTAAACTTTACTGCATCACACTTGCTGTGTTTGGCTGTTTGGCTGAACTCACAAGGTGTAAACACAAGGCCAGGGATACAGAGCCTCTTCTTTGGGAAAGTGCCATAAGCTCAGTGATAGAGCACCTGCTTGGCATGCAGAAAGGCCCAGGGACAATGCCCTGCATCTCCAGGTAAGAATCTCCAGGTAGGATTATAGAATCCTGGAGAGCTGTTGCCAGTCAGTGTAAACAATACTGAGCTAGATCGGGCAATGATATAAGGCAGCTTCCTAGGTTTTTTAGATCCTTGTGTGATTAGCATTCGATCGAGCGCACTCAGAAACCCTCCTGGATCCCTATCTCATCAGGGTTCCTGATCGCGGGGAGAGTTTCTAAGCACTTTCAATTGAACACACTTTTTTAAAAAAACTATTCAGACCTTCATGCTAGTCACAGCTGAAGAGCAAGCATGCCAGGTTAACAGCTCACATGTTCAGGCAAACTCCTGAACGTGGCTACCATCGATGGGGGATACTGCCCTTAAATGTTCACCCATGCAAAACAAGCCAACTCACTTTGCAAGCAGAACCTGCCTTGCCCTTTAGGTGAGGTGGTTACCTTAGGCCACAGCGGCTGAAGAATGGAGACAATACTAAGCTAGAAGGCAGCAAGGTATCAGAGAACAGAAAAGCTCTGTTTTCCCTTAACTAGTCTGCTGCCAGGAGGATGACATCCCATTGCCAGTGCTGAAGTATGATTCAATGGCCAGTCCAGTTGGCTTCTGCATGTGGCATGGATGGAACCACCATCGCGAGAGCCAGTGTGCTCTAACTAGTGGTTAGAATGCTGGACTGTGACCAGGAGACCAGAGTTCAAATCTCCATTCAGCTATGAAGCTTGCTGCATGACCTTGGGCCCATCACAGTCCCTTTGTTGTACCCCAGACTGAGGGGGAGCTAGAAAGGGGAGTGGAGTCAGATGAGCATGAGTTTCCTTGGAAAGCAGGAGGAAGGGAGAGTAGGGGGGAGGGTTCTGGAAGACCACAAACTCCCATGCCCAGCACTTCCACAGATGTGGTTCCTGTCCCTCCTGGGAGTCCAATGCCAGAGCAGTTGAAAAGTGACTCCCCCATTGCATCATCCACGGCCGCGCAGGAATCCCCGCCAGACACTTCAAACACTTCCCAGCCAATCAGTGTTCAGCTTCCAGAGCCCACTCTGTCACCTAATGAAGCCCCCCTGTCTGATGTGCCGCCTGAGACTCGCCCCCCCTCACCCAGCATGAGGAGGCGCAAGAACAGAGACTTTCAAAAGGTGAAACTCAGGTGGAGCTCCAGCTTGCGTGCAAAAACCTTCCCTACTTAAGTCGGTGCCTTCTGAGGCACAAGTGCTGAGTCAACTTTCCCCAAACGCTGCACAGACTGCTTAGTTAGGTTAGTTAGGAAAAGTATTGAGTCAGAGTGGACAAGTATATGAAGCGCACTGCTCTGGAAGCAACCATAGCTTTAATAAAAAGAGAGAAAGACATCACCTCACCTCAGTCTGAATCCTTTGGCTCTGGGCAGGACAGCTTGACTCAGCCACCACCTCCCTTCACCGGCATGCCCATGACAGAAGCCATGGAGGCCAGTGGCAGTGCAGAAGGGGGTCTCCAGAGAACAGTCGAAGCCTTGTATGCAGAAGTCCAGGTCCTCTGCACAGAAACCCAGAATCTCTGACTCGAGAACCTGAACCTCTGAGCCCTGTTTAACCAAGCTACTCAAGGGGGCACAGCTCAAGCGGCCGCACCGGCTGCCCATGTCAGAGCGCCAGTGGGATTGCCTCCACGCTATGGTGGCCAGAGTGACCAGTTTGCCACATTCCTTGCCCAGTGTGAACTGTACATGCGAGTGTGTCAAGCTGAGTTCCCAAATGATAATGTGAAGGTGGCTTTTGTTATCAGTCTCTTGGAAGGGGAAGCTGCCAAATGGGCTACCCCATTTTTGATGCGGAACGATCCTGTCTTCACCCAGTATACGGTGTTCGTCAACGCTATGACCGAGATGTTTTGCGATCCTCAACGGAAAGAGACTGTGTCCCATCAGTTGGGAACGCTGAAGCAGGGGGAACTGCTCTGTGGTGGTGTACACCAACACATTTCGTGTCCTAGCTCAAGAGGTGGATTGCAATGACTCGGCCTTGATGTATTTCTATTGGAATGGACTTAGCACAGAGGTGCTGCCTGAACTGCCATGCACCTCCCCACTGGGCAGCCTTGCAGAACTGATCCAGTTATGTCTGCAGATAGACAGCCGGCTTGAAGGTCATCAGTTGGAGCGCAAGGCAGAAGCCCCGCATTCTCAGGCTCACATGCCACTCCCCCGTGCCCATTTCACCCCTAGTGTGGGAACTTTGACTCCATCTGGGGTGGAACCCATGCAAATTAGAAGGGTGAGGCCATGTCTGTCAGAGGAGGAGAAGAAGTGCAGGAGGGAAGGGCTGTGCTTGTACTGCAGGAAGGTGGGCCACCTAGCCCAGGGGTGCCCCTCCAAAGGAGAAAGGGCTCCTGTGCAGGAAAACTCCAAATCCCAGCTCCCGTAGAGGTCAAAGAGTTGGGAATGGAGCAAGAACACCAGCCCCTTCCATCGAAGCCAGACCTTCACCTGCCAGTCTGGTTGGACAAGTCCGTCAGGTCCACACCATGATAGATTCTGGGGCTTCCTTCAGTTTTATGGACTGGGGTTTTGCTAAGGAGCATGGAGTGCCAATGCAGACACTAGAGAAGCCTTTGTCCATCAAGACCATTGATAGGCGATCCTTAAAGTCGGGAACTGTTACTAAGGCTACAATGACGCTAAGAATGGAAATTCCGGGACATTTCTGTAGAAAGCCTGTCACTCTATGTGGCCGCTGTGCCTTGCTTCCCAGTGATGTTGGGAATGCCCTGGCTGGTTCAGCACAACCCCACTATTTTCTGGAATGAAGCAGTGGTAGTATTTACTTCAGACTATTGCCATCAGCACTGCCAGCCACGGAAGGAGACTCCACCCACCATCATGGTGGGAACTGTGCTGCAGGAGGGGGTCGTTTTGCCTAAAAAATATGATGAGTACCAGGACGTCTTTGACCAGAAGGAAGCCAACCAATCACCCTTCCACCACCCCTATGACTGCGCCATCGATCTACTGCCAGAGGCGTGCATCCATTTGGGATGAATCTATTCCTTGTCTGAACAGGAGTTGGCAGTGCTAAGGGAATTTCTGGAGACCAATCTAAAAAGGGGTTTCATTCAACCGTCTCAGTCACCTGCCAGGGCCCCTTTGCTGTTTGTTAAGAAGAAGAGTGGGGACTTACGTCTGTGTAATGTGTACTGAGAGTTGAACAAGATCACTGTCCCCAACAGCTACCCCTTGCCGCTCATCACAGAGATGCTGGAGTGACTGCGGTCAGCCAAGATCTATACCAAATTGGATTTGCGGGGAGCTTACAATCTTGTGCGAATCAAGGAGGGGGATGAGTGGAAGACTGCGTTCAAGACTTGATATGGTCAGTTCAAGTACTTGGTCATGCCATTTGGGATTTTGAATAGTCCTGGGGTCTTCCAGAGTTTTATGAATGACATCTTTAGAGACTATCTAGACCACTTCAAGATAGTGTGTTTGGATGATATCCTCATTTATCCGGACTCCCCAGCACGAGGAGCATGTGTGGGCAGTGTTGCAACATCTCAGGGAACATTGCCTCTATGCCAAGCTGGAAAACTGTGGTTTTGATCTAACCACGTTTGACTTTTAGGGATACCACATTTCTCCCACAGGATTCAAGATGGACCTAGGCAAGGTCCACAGCATTCTCATGTGGCAACCTCCCAAAATGAAGAAGGATCTCCAGCGGTTCCTGGGCTTCACTAACTACTACCATCGGTAGTGGTTTCATTGCACTACATGGAATTTGCAAAGACAGTTGCTGAAATTTTTACTTGAACATAACTTCCCAGACATCAACAAGGGATGTGCAGAGTCCACATCATCCAAAGAACTCATGGGCGTCCTCTCTGCTCCCTGTAAATGGAATGATCTATGTAGCTCTCTTCACACCACCTGCACCAGCCATGCTCATGAGGCAAGGAGTCAAATGAGTGGCAGCTGAAGTGGCCATTTGAGGAGCTGTCCTCTCTTTGATGCTGTCTTCCGTTTGAAGGGCTGTTGTATGTAAGCCTAAAATTACGTTCTAAATTGTTTTTAAAATATGTGTTTTAAATTGTATATTTGTTTTAATGTTTTTGATTGCTGTAAACCGCCCAGAGAGCTTCGGCTATGGGGCGGTATACAAGTGCAATAAATAAATAAATAAGGCAAACCTTAAGAAGAAAGATCAGGAGCCTTGAAGGTGTCCATCCATAGTTCACACATGGACAGCGGACTGAGCAGGCACATAGGCCACCAGGGGGCCAAATGCAGCCTTCCAGGCCTCTCTGTCTGGCCTCTGAACTCTGCCCAAGCCACATCCTCCCAGGCGACACCCCTCACTGATTGTGCTCTGTGCCTCCTCTAGTGATTTTGCCTGGGCAGAATGTGCCCTTGAACTTTGATAAAACCTGTTGCTTGCCTGGATGCTGGGTGGAGTCTGGTGTGTGTCTGACCATCACACCCACTTTGGCCACACACAGCATTGGCATGTGGCCTTGGGGAAGGCAGCCCAGAAAGGAATGCTACCTTCAGGGTGAAAATGTTCCCCTGCCCTAGATATTAATAGCCAGAGCTTGGAAAAGTTACTTATTTGAACTACAACTCCCACCAGCCCAATCCAGTAGCCATGCTGGCTGGGGCTGATGGGAGTTGTAGTTCAAAAAAGTAACTTTTCCAAGCTCTGTTAATAGCAGAGGTTTGGGTGACAGCCCAGTGTTGCAAGCCTTGGAAGAGGGAAAATGGGTCTGCTGGGAATGTGGAAGGTGCATTGTGGCCATAGGGTTGCCAGTTCTTCAGCTGAAATGTCAGGATTCTGAGTCTGTGGAGGAAGGGGGGAAATCTCAGGGCAAGGGGGCCTGGAACTAGGGAAGAGGCTACTTTTTGCTTGTCTTGAGAGCTTTTGCTGTCTATTTTGCTCCTCCTTCATACCCATCAAATCCCACCACTGAGGCACAGCTAGGATGTTCCCCCGATTGATTGATTGATTCATTCATTCATTCATTCATTCATTTCCCACAGCTTCCTCCAAATGAGCCCAGGACAGCAAACTTATCAACACTGAAACAATACAGTCAAAACTAAAACCAGTTAAAACCAGCCTTCTAAAAACAATTTTAAAACCACCTTCTAAACACAGTTAAAAACTCCTAAAAGCAATCACTTACTCTCACACTAATAATTTCAGGATTGCCAGTGACAGGGCTTTCAGCCATGAAATGCCTGGGTAAACAGGATTTTTTTTAAAAAAAAATACTCATCCTAAATGTTAGGAGAGAGACAGATGTACCTCACTAGGGAGGGCATGCCACAGACAGGAACTAGGTGCTATCCTCTGCCTCCTCCAGATGTGACATATTACCAGACTATCCCTTAATTCCCGGGATTTGCTTTCTGCACCTTAAAGACTCATCCTCAGGAGACCTGGCAGCCCTCTAGGGCAAAGAACCGTCCCCAGCTATCATGACACAGGCCCAAAATCATCTTGCATTTGTAAATGCAGTTTGCACCCTCTGGCAGCTTTTGGTTTCCTCAGTAAATGATGTGCTATTGTTCCATTATGGATGTGGGGGGGTCGCCCTCCCCACTCACCTCAGGTCTATAAATATACTTGCCACACATCATATTTCTCAAACATGTGCATAATTAAAATCTAGAATTTTAATTGAATGCGTTGGAAGGTATTAAAATAGTGTTAATGTTGAATCTGGTAATAGTGTTAAATCACTTTGTGTAGCAGGTCCATTTGTAGAAGAGATCAGAAATGAAAAAGAAACATTTGCATTTTGCCTGGACTCTATTGTTCAGCGTTGTTCTTAATTAGAAAGGGGGGGATCAGCTGCACTGCTGGATCACACCAAAGGCCCATCTAGTCCAGCATCCTGTTCTCACAGTGGCCAGCCAAATACCTAGGAAAAGCTTGCAAGCAGAACCTGAGCATAACTACACTTTTCTCACTTGTGACTCCCAGCAACTGGCATTCAGAAGCATACTGCCTTCAAACTTGCTCAAGTTCGGGTGCCTGAAAGTTGAAGAACTGGTCGCTCTCTTTGAAGCTCTGTGAGGAGAACAAGGCGTCTCCTAGCACCTTTCAGCACCCTTCACTAACTACACTTCCCAGGATTCTTGGGAAAAGCCATGACTGCCTAAAGTGAAATAACAGCCTGGTGTGGGTGTGGCCAGGGACAGTTTTGGTTTAAATTTGGGTGGGAGGCTACATGTGCCTGCTGCAGAATAAAAAGGTAGGGGAAAGCCTGAAAAAGAATGATACTGTTCACAATGTTTTCCTTTTGGAAAGGAAAGGGGCTTCCCCTTTGCCCAGTGTCCACCCACCCAATCTCCTCCCCTCTCGCTTCCCTCCCCTTCCTGCCGTCCTCCTCCCCTCCACCCCTCCCCCAGGTCAGTTTCACCTATCCTAAGCATGATTGCACAGGAGTAAATCCCACTGAACTAAAAAAGCATGCAAATGATCAAACCTGCCCTCCACTCTTCCTACCGCCTATCCCCTCCCTCTTGCCCCTTCCTCCCCCTTCCTTCACCCCTCCCTTCCCCTCTCCATCCCCTTCCAATCCCCTCCTCCCCCCTCTTCCTCCTCCTTCCCCTCCCCTCCACCTTCTCCCCCTCCCACATGGTCTGTTTACCTATCCTAGGACTACAGCCTGGGAGACCAGGGTTCAAATCCCCACACAGCCATGAAGCTCACTGAGTGACCTTGGGCCTTTAACTGCCTCTCAGCCTCAGAGGCAGGCAATGGTAAACCACCTCTGAATACCTCTTACCATGAAAACCCTATTCAAGGGGTCACCATACAAAGGAATCGACTTGAAGGCAGTCCATTTCATTTTGAAGCATGATTGCACAGGAGTAAATCCCACTGAACTCAGTAAATATGCAAATGATCAAACGTGCCCTCCACTCTTCCCTCCCTCCCATCACCTCCCTTTTGCCCCTTCCCTCCCCCTTCCTTCACTCCTCCCTCTCCCCTTCCAGTCCCCTCCCTTCCCCTCCCCCTTCCTCTGCTCCCCTCTCACCTTCTTCCTTCCCTTTACTCTCCCCTCCCCCCTCCTTCTCCATGGTCAGTTTTACCTATCCTAGCCATGATTGCACAGGAATAAATCCCATTGAACTCAATAAACATGCAAATGATCAGACCTGCCTTTCACCTCCTTCCCCTTTCCTCTCCCTTTCTCCTCCTTCCTCTCCTCCCCTCTTCCTTCTTCCTCCTCCCCTGTGTACTCCAGGCTTCCCTCCCCATGGTCAGTTTTACCTATCTTAAGCATGATTGCATGGGAGTAAATCCCACTGAACTCATTGCATTTTTACAAATTTGTAGGGCAGTACAATCTCTCAGAGAGGAGGTCATGTCTCCTGCTCCCCTGGCTGCCCAATGTCCCTGCTTTCTAAAGTTTGATAGAAATATCTGTTGGCTATAGGTACATTCTTAGACTGCAATGTGTTTTGCCTATTAGTGAATAATAATAATGTTGTGGAAAAGAACCACACTCTGTTCGTGTCCAAGCCAGCAGAAGTTTATTTAAACAGCTGCAGGAGAAAGCTACAGAAGATACCTGATTCCAGGCAGAGCTAAAGAACTTAATATACCCCAAGGAAAGTGAAAGAACTTTCTTATCGACTCTGTGTATTGCTAAGGTCATTACTAAGGAGTACATGAATAGTAAGCAGGTTATTCAGGTGAAAAATTACAATGTCAGCAGCTAATCAGGAACCAGAAACTTCAAAGACATTCTTCTGACCACCAGAGGCTACAAAGACATCCTGTTCAAAATTACAATTTTTATCAGCGGCTTTCCCATACTCTAAGCATTCCCCATTTTTTATTCACATACAGAAACAATCTTGCAGATACCCAAAATCCTCTTCTCCCACAATAACAACAACAACAACAATGACGACGACAACGACGATGATGATGATAGGACTGAGTCTCACTTTGATTGCTGCTGGGTCTCTCATGGGTTTAGTGATTTGGAGCTTACAGAGACATCCTTGGGGAGTTGTCCTTTGTGACAAAAGTCTCTAGGGCTTAGTGTTGGAGTTCTTATAGAGGCTTGTGAGACATGCAAGGCTTTATGAAAGGCTGTGAGTGAAGTGTAATAATGTGGCTGGTAGGTGGCAGTCATAGGGCCTTTCCTTGGCCTTTGATTAAAATGAAGTATGCTGCTGATACAACAGCAATCAGGCAGATAATCAGGGAGCCTAGCAAAGCAGGGGGATAGTCTACTGGCCTTTCTCAGTGACATCCTACACAGGCTGATGGAGTACAACCTATCTGGGAGTTTTTGAGTAGGCAATGTCACTGGATTAGCTCTCAATGGTCCATCCAGGTCTCAGGGTCAAAAGGACTGGACTTTGATGCTTGTGTCATAGCCTGGATTGCCTGCTATTCCCTCCTTTATCCAGTAGTTCTGGTGACACAGGGAGCAGAGAATCAGTGGTCTCTGTAGTAGCATACACCCACATTCCAGAAACACACAATTGGCCACATGAAATGGTTTTTAGGGTCCATGTTGTTGTTGTTATGTGCCTTCAAGTTGATTATGACTTATGGTGACCCTATGAATCAGTGACCTCCAAGAGCATCTGTCATGAACCACCCTGTTCAGATCTTGTAAGTTCAGGTCTGTGGCTTCCTTTATGGAATCAATCCATCTCTTGTTTGGCCTTCCTCTTTTTGTACTCCCTTCTGTTTTTCCCAGCATTATTGTCTTTTCTAGTGAATCATGTGTTCTCATTTTGTGTCCAAAGTATGATAATCTCAGTTTCATCATTTTAGCTTCTAGTGATAGTTCTAGTTTAATTTGTTCTAACACCCAATTATTTGTCTTTTTTGCCATCCATGGTATGCGCAAAGCTCTCCTCCAACACCGCAGTGCTCCATAAATTAATTTTAAAAGACAGTGTATATATTATGGCATCTTCCACTGAAACCTTCTTGACCAATGCTTGTTGGAATCTGCATTGAAGTCTACTATCACATAATGTTTTATACTAAATCAGCCCATTGGTATGGAACTGCAGCATTCAATCTGGGGCAGTACTGCAAATACATCTTCTTAATCTCACATTCCATGAGCACCTAGCAGATATAATTGATATAAATTATATATTCCTCATGTGCCATGCTAGCGAGAAGCAATAAAGCACAATATTTATGAAGAAAGATGGCAATTATCTTATTAAATCAGACAGCTGTAATATTTTAGTACAGGTCTTTTCAACCTACATTATATTCAGCCATGATTGTGACAATAAAAGAACCAATTAATGCTGCTATAACCCTAAGAAGTATCCTATGCCAGCGTGGTGCAAATAAGCTCCAGGAATAACAAGAAGCTGAGATGGCCCCAACTTAGATGGAAGTACTTCTTCATAGAGGCATGATGAAACTATGGAATTTGCTACTGCAAGTTGGCCACCACCTTGAAAAAGGGGTTTGACAAATTCTTGAAGGATAAGACTATCAATGGCTACTAGGATCAGAGGCATCATGCTTTTGAACACTAGTCATTTGGGAACAATAGTGAGAGTGTGCATTTCTGCTCATATCCTGCTTGTGGGCTCCCCAGAGCCATCTAGTTGCAACAGTGGGAACAGAATGCTGGACTAGATAAGGACTTTGGTCAGATCCAGTAAGGCTCCTCTTATGTTCATTAAGACTTTAATGTCAACATGAATGCACTGGGAGAGATTATCCGGAGATTTGGAGTGCAGAGTCATAGTATGGTCACGATACCCAGCTCTATTTCACTTTTCCATCCAATTCCAGGGAAGCTAAATTTGTTAGCCCTTAAAATGATGCAAGGTTTATTTTTATTTTTTAGGTCATGAACCTTTGTCTGGAGTCAGTGGGCTTCAAACTGAAACTGAATTTAGGCAGGATATAAGTACTGTTGGAAGGATGGCTGATCCCAGAATTGGTTTTCAGCCTGTCTTAGACAGTGTCGTGTTCCCCCTAAAGGAGCAGATGCATAGTTTGGGAGTGTTCTTTGACTCTGCATTACTAAAGGATGCTTTCATTAAAGGTACGTGGGGGGACATATTTCAATATCCCCCCATGTTGCCAACAGTTATACCCCATCAGCTACAGTGTGTGAAACGGCAGACTGTGCCTTGGAGGTTGTCCTAGTGTTCATGAGCCTGCAGTTCCCTAGAGATCTGAAGCTTGACAACTCTAACTAGTCATTCTAACAAACATTAATGGCAAACATGTTGCCCGTGGTTTAGAATCATAGAATAGTAGAGTTGGAAGAGGCCCATAAGGCCATCGAGTCCAACCCCCTGCTCAATGCAGGAATCCAAGTTAAAGCATCCGAACAGGTGTCTGTCCAGCTGCCTATTGAATGTCTCCAGGGTTGGAAAGCCCACCACCTCCCTAGGTCATTGGTTCTATTGTGATACTGCTCTAACAATTTGGAATTTTTTCTTGGTGTTCAGCTGAAATTTGGCTTCCTGTAACTTGAGCCCGTTATTCCGTGTCCTGCATTCTGGAATGATCCAGAAGAGATCCTGCCCCCCTCATGTGACAATGTTGCAAGTACTTGAGGAGTGCTGTCATTTCTCCCCTCAAGTCTCTTCTTATCAGGAATAGATTTCAGGAAAAAGGGACTATCCCTATATAAATAGGGTGAATTGGACTATGTGGGTATTCCTGACCAAGTCACATCTGTCATCCTAACCTGATGATAACATGGGAGGAGGGGGAGAATGTTATGCACTGCCCCAAATTGCTCAAAGCAGCCTTTCCTAATTTTGGATCCCCCGATGTTGCTGGACTACATTCCCCATCATCCCAGACCATTGGCCATGCTGGCTGGGGGGAGTGATGGAAATTGCCATCCAACAACATCTGGGGACCCAAGCAGGGATGGTAAATCAGTAGCTCTTTAGATGTTGTCGGACTCCAGTTCCCATCAACCCCAGGCAGAATGGCCAATATTCAGGGATGATGGGAGCTGTAGTCTGGCAACATATGGGCAGGTTGGGGAACGCTGCCTTGGAGGAACGTGACTTTCAGGAGGAGGAAAAAGGAAGCTTTCTTATACCAGGCCAGACCATATGTTGATCTAGCACAGTACTGCCTATTCTAGGAATGGGAAACCTATACCCCTCCTGATGTTTTTAGGCCACAACTCCTTTTAGTCCCTGCCAAGGTGGTCAATGGTGAGGGATGATCAGAGTTGCAGTCCAACCAGAGCTTGGGAAAGTTACTTTTTTGAACTACAACTCCCACCAGCCCAATCCAGTGGCCATGCTGGCTGGGGCTGATGGGAGTTGTAGTTCAAAAAAGTAACTTTTCCAAGCTCTGAGTCCAACAATATTTGGAGGACACGTTTTCCCTGTCCTTGATCTGTTCTGATTTGCAGCAGCTCTCCAGAGTCAAAAGAAAAGGTATTTTCTAATCCCCAATTGCTTGTCCCTGGTTTTTTTAACTGGAAATGTTGGAGAATTGAGCCTGGGACCTTCTGCATGCAAAGTATGTGCTCCACCACTGAGTCATAGCCCCTCCTCAGCAGCTGCCCTAATGGAGACAATGTGGAGAAGCTGTGCATCTCAACAGAGATTTCATCCCTCTTTCCAAATCCCTCCAGAGTGAAGCCTCTAACGATTTGCTGCCTTGTTAATCTGGAAGCATACTGAGATGCAGGAAGAGTATGCTAAATGGAAAGAGGCTATAAAAAAAATCCTGTGCAAACTATAATTGGGTTCAACAGTTTAGCGCCTTGAGATTTACCAAGAGAAAACAGTGGCAATGTTTACAACTGCCTCAAAAAAGTGACAGAAGCCACACTTGAGCTATTTTTATAAAGGCAAAATGTTGCTATTGCTTATTTAATTTTATTATATTTTAAAGTTGCTAAAACATGCTTGCAGAGGACTCTAAGTGCCAAGTTCTTTGCTATCCTGAGGAAGATGGAAGTTTAGTACAACAACATCTGGAGGGCCAGAGGTTCTCCCACCTCTGTTCAAGTAACATCTTTGAGCATTTAAAGACAGGGAGATGAAATCATAGATCTTCATTGTCTGAAGAAATCTGACCTCACACATACGTTAAGTGAGCATCATATGAGCCTATGATGCAGTCTCAATGGCGCCATTCAGACATTACAAGAAACCATAGCTTAAAATGATGGGAATCAGCCTGCCTCTCCTCACTCCAGCTTCCTCGCTTCCCCACATGCTCCTTTGGCATGGCCATAAGGAGGCGTTCAGAAGCTTCTGCTTCTGCTTCTGTTAAATTAACCACAGTTTAGCTTGTCATTCAAACCCTCAACTCTGGCTAATCTTAACTTTGTTTCCTTAAAACAAGCCAGCTTCATCAATAACACCTACGTGTAGCTGTTGTGACAGGCCACCGATCCATCCATTCCAGTCTTTTCTAATCTGACAGATTGATTCCCCAAGGTCTGTGGTAGATGCACACTTCTTAAGAGCCTTCCTAGGAACTGAAACCTCCAGAGATTGAACCTGGAGTCTTGTGTATGCAAGATCTCTTCCATCATATGCATCCTTCTAAAGGTTGCCTTTGAAGATAGCCTGGGTGCTATAGCTAGTGCAGAAAGTGGCCACTAGAGTGTTAAGTGGCACAGCCAACCAGACATACATGGAACCAATTCTGAAAGAACCTGCACTGGCTCTCTATTTGCTATCAGGCTACATGCAAGGTACTAGTGATTACTTATTAAGCCCCAAATGACTTGGGACCTAAAGGAGTACCACTTCCTGTTCCTGCCTGGCCATGTGTTAAGACTTTCAGGAGAAGTCGTTCTTGGTGTCCCCTCTCCAGGTAAGATACATTATGTGAAGACATGGGAAAGGGCCTTCCCTGCAGTGGCACCCCTCTTCCATAATGCCTCCCTCTCAGTAGTATGCTTGGCACTATGGGTTTCATCCAATCAAGTTGTATTCAGATTGAAAATGGAAATGGACTGCCTTCAAATCGATCCCGGCTTATGGCGACCCTATGAATAGGGTTTTCATGGTAAGCGGTATTCAGAGGGGGTTTACCATTGCCTCCCTCTGAGGCTAGTCCTCCCCAGCTGGCTAGCACCTGCTCAGCTTGCCACAGATGCACAAGTCAGCCCCTTCCTTGTCTTCAGCTGCCAGCTTATCCTGCCCAGAGCCCCACACAGGAGACGGAGGCTAGACTGGCAATAATTCTTGCTTTATTAGAGTCACGGTTACATCAAAAGCAGTGTTTCATAGACCTAACTAGGCTGGCTCACTACTGATGCTAACTATGGTAACTAAGCATTCTCTGCAGCGTGTGGAGTAAGTTGACTCAGCACCTCAACCAGAGGGGCGCTGCCTTAAGTAGGGAAGGTCTTTGCCTGTAATCTCCAACTCCTGCATGGTTCCACCCTCTGACTGCCCCGCTTCTTGCATCGTCTCACACGGGCGAGGGGGATGAGCCTCCAACTGCTCATTGGACAATAAAGGCTCACTAGGTGTCGTCTCAACTTCAGGAGGCGGAGAGCAAGATGGTGGGGAAACGTTTGAATGTCCAGGTGGGGAGTCTGGGGGGGTTAGAGTTGGCACACACGTGAGATCGCTCCCCGATGGCTCTGGTGGAGAGCTTGCAGGTGGCAAGGCGCCTTCAGGTGAAGCGGGGTCTAGGTCACCCAGGGGATTGTCCAGGGAGACTGGAGGGCTGCTAACGCTCCCCTTCCCTCAAAGCTCTCAAAAGTCTCACCCTCCTCTGCCCACTCTCCCTGATGTGCTTGGGATAGCTGGGGCTCAACACAGCTGTGGGGCAACTGGGCTCCTTGGGACTATGCAGCTTCCCCACAGCTGCACAGGTGGCAGGGCACGTAACCCCTGAGCCACTCACTGTGGGAGTGATCTTTAGCTGGCCCTTGACGCCCAGGAGACACGAGTGGGGATTTGAACTCACAGACTGTGGACTCCCAGCCAGACTCTCCTCCCCACTGTGCTATACCAGCTCTAGACCTATTGAAATTAATAGGCCTAAATTAGTCCATTCCAATAGGTCTCCTCTGAGTATGACTAACATGATTGGATACAACCTTATATCTTCATTCAATTTGGCACCAGTTGAAAACTCATTTGTTTTCTCAGGCTTTTGGTTAGTTATTCGTTGTGTAGCTTCAGGTTGTACAGATAAAGCCCACTCTGTTTTAGTAAAGATGGTTGTTTAACGGTTGTACTTAATTTGCTCTGTTTAAACTGTGAGTGCTTCTAGACCAGGGGGGCTCATTTTCTAATGAGTCATTAGGATGTCAGAAATTGGTATTTGGTAAAAGACTGATTTATTTTTACTTATCGCATTTTATCTGGAAAAAGGTAATCTGAATTAAAGGGGAGGGCATGGACTAGCTTTTTGATGTCATCAATGCCTGTACGCTGCCAAAAAAAATGCATGTATGAGAAGCATGTATGGAACTACGTGCATGGAAGTACCACGTGTCTTAGATTTGGTTGCCACTATATACTTTTATGATTTTTATTGTATGCAACCTGCCATGAGACTGGTGACAGCAGGCTAAAAATATGTTAAATAAACAAGCAAAAAACATTCTCGCAACTTGTAGATGGTCGTAATAGAGGAATGCTACATGCCTCATTTTTTAGTTCAAATATTTAGCATAAAGGAAACACACACACACAAAAAACCCTCCACCTCTCATTTTTATCCCAGAAATGGAAACAGCACATCCTATCATGCTGAGAGAGTGTGGTTGCTCCTACTAACATAAATGTTTAACTATGTTTTTGAAATATTTAAATGTTTCAGAACAACAGTATTTGAAAAGGGTAAGTATTAGTGAAGTAACCATGTGCAATGCTGGATTAAGTTTGGCAGGAACATATCTCATTCCGCTACAAATATGACCTTCCGGGCCTCTCCTCTGCTTTGCATTCCAGCCTTCCCCAAAATGCTGGATTTCAGATGCAATGCACAAGGTATTTAAAAAAAAAAAAAAAACCAGAAGAGGCTGCCAAATAGCTATTCTTCTCTTTCACCTTTAATAACATGCATCTGTTATTATCCTTCCCTTCCTCTGAGAAGGCTTTTTGGCGTGCTCGCTGCTATATGATCCGGTGATAACTACTGGCATGAGTGCTGCTCCTAGCTCTCTCTCGGGTGTGATTTATACATTACCAAGACAAGATGGTTCTGGCTTGGGAAGGGAGGAAAGAAAAAGTTTCTGCATGGCCACATCCACATTGCATGTGTTTTTAGAGATGCCAGTGAAGTTCTCCCAAGCCAGGGATGGAACTGAACTTAGCATGGCTCAGGGTCCACTCTGGGTTTTAGTCCAAACTGTCAAGGTGCCGAACACCTTGGACAGCTTGCTTGCTTGCTTATTTATTTATTTATTTATTGGATTTATATCCTGCCCTTCCTCTCAATAGGAGCCCAGGGCAGCAGCCTTGAACATTCACAGAGTAGATCCACTGCTCCACAGACATCGGAGCCCCCAGCCTCCACTGCCCACATCAACTGGTGAGCTTGACAACCCCTGGAAAGCTTCACCAATCAAAATCCAAGGCATAGGAGAGTTCCTGCATCCCCCCCATCCCCACATTCCCAAAAATTATTCAGTGTCATCTCCCAAACCCAAAACACAAACATACCTCCCTCTGTTTTTAACATTGTAATCTTAATTTCACATACATGCTCATGGGATCTGAACTGCTGGTGGCTTACCAGGACCAAGACCTTGAGGTCATAGTGGATAGCTCAATAAAGATTTATTTATTTATTTCTTGGGGGGTGGTTCAAAAGAAATTCAAAGCAACTTACAACATTAAAAAAATATAAAAACAAGAATGAAAACACCATAAAATACACACAAAATGCATAAAAACAAGATCCAACTTCTCCCCACCTGTCTAAATCAAACAGAAAATTAAATTTGCAAGGCCTGAGTAAATACAATTATTTTACCTTGTGCCTAAAATCAGGCAATGATGGTGCCCCCTGGGAGAGAATTCCAAAAATAAGGAGCCACCACTGAGAAGGCCTGTTCTTGTGTTGCTACCCTCCACACCTCCCTTGCAGGGGGCACTTAAAGAAGGACCTCAGATGACCAATGCAGGGTCTGGGTTGGTATATGTAGGGAGAAGCAGTCCTTGAGGTATTGGGGTCCTGAGCCCCATAAGGCTTTATAGGTCAAAACCAGCACTTTGCAATTGGCTTGGAAACTAATTGGTAGCCAGTGCAACTATGTCAGAAGTGGTGTTATATGTTCCAACTATCTTTCCACAGTCAGCAGTCTGACCACTGAATTCTGTACCAGTGGCAGTTTCTGAAGCATCTTCGGAGGCAGCCCCACATATAATGCATTGCAGTAGTCTAACCTAGACTGGCATGTGGCAGCTCTGAAAAAAGCAAATTCCATGCCAGGGATCCTTAGGAAAGGAACTGAAAATAAAACTGCCAGTATCATGACACTAACAAATCTATGGTGTGATCACACTTGGAATAATATGTACAGTTCTGGTCACCTCATCTCAAAAGGGATATAAGTCCCCTATTTCCATCACAGACCTACAATTTCCAGAGTTCCCTGGAAAGAGGGACTGAATGTTCACACCACTCTGGAAACTGTAGCTCTGTTTGGGGGGAAAGGTGTCTCCTAAGAGCTCTCAGCATCCTTAGCAAACTACAGTTCCCAGGATTCTTTGGGGGAAGCCATGACTGTTTAAAGTAGTATGAAACTTTATTTTATTTACTTAAAAACATTTATATATGACTAGAAAGTAAAAACCTCTAAGTGGGTAGAGGAGTTGCTCCATCCCCTTGATCGTTTTGGTTCAAATATAGATTCCAGCATAATTCCTGCCTGGGAGTTTCTGTGTCTATCCACCAGTTTTGACAGCTGTTCTCAAAATGGAAGGAAGAAGAAACTCTAGGTGAGGCCCTCTCCAAAGTCTAAAATTTAAGCTCCAGATTTCAGAGATGCCCTTTTCTTTCCTTTTTCTTTACAGGCTGACAAAATAAGCTCTCGGAGCAATGCTCATTTCCTCCAGCTTTGCCTTCTTTTTCCCAAGCCTCCTTCTGTACAATAGACTAGGCTATATTAAACTAATATGCCACCTATGCCATCTTTTTTCTCATTCAGTACCTTAGCTCTCCAGTGCACATTCCCCACTTTTCTCCCCTTGCTCCTTTTTTAATAGCCTTCCCAATTTCCGGCATCTTCACACATTAGACCTCATTAAATGGCTGATCCATTCACATATCTATTCTGTCTCTCAGCAGAGACCCATGAGAAGTGGGATACTAATGGCCCCCGTTTACTTCTCTCTCTCTCTTTTAAACACAGATGGAAGTGGACCCCCACATACATACATGCTGGGGGAGAAAAGTTCCTGTGAGTCTCTTTTCGACAAGCTTTGGAAAACTAATTTAGTCTGACATTAGAGCCTTTTACTTACTGGCTGTTCCTAATTACACATACAAGAGAACACCGTCAAATTGAAAGCAGGGGAAGGGTTTCTGATACAGAAGAACCTCCCAAGGATAATCACACAATTTTTCACATATCCTCCAACTGTGCCTAATAAATAGATAAAATGCTTTCGCTCTCTCGAGCTAAATGTATTGGCTCCTAGTGAATACTGAACTACGTCTAATATTGCAGCTGTGCTTGCTTACAGGACAGCCTGCAACAATTCACCTATGAAAATTAGAAAATTCTTCTGCATTATTATTATTATTGTTGTTGTTGTTGTTGTTGTTGTCTTTATTTACACCCTGCCATTTTTCCAAAACTGGAACTCATGGCGGCTGCCAGATAAAAAAATACATATAATTAAAAACATACAAAGTCTACATTAAAATAAGATTAAACTATTTCCAATATTAAAACCATACACACATATAGCTGAAAGAGTTCAAACTAGTTTAAAAATAATATAATAGACATTAGCAATGCAGCACCCTTCGCGCCCTATCCTTAGCCTTCAATTCCAAAGGCTTGTTGGAATAGGAAGGTCTTTGCTTGTCGGCGGAAGGATTGCAAGGAGGAGGTCATCTCTAATGCTCTGGGGTCATAGTAGCATGGGGCATTATGTGGACCTGCCACCTTCAGAGGTATTCCACCACCACCACCCAAATTTCTAGCTTGCTGTTTAAAATTTACATTTCTCACCCATTTACTTATGGAGATGTAAAGGAACGTGTACAGGGCCTATTCTTCCCAATTGTTCACTAAGCAAAAGACTTCATGGAAACATATGAAGCTGCCGTATACTAAACCAGACCCTTGGTCCATCTAGCTTAGTATTGTCCACACTGGTTGGCAGCAGCCCTCCAGGGTTTCAGGCAGGTGTCCCTCCCACCCCTACCTGGCAATATTGGGGACTGAAAAGCACTGTGGCATGCAGCTGAAATAAAAGCTAGCAAAGCTATGAATCACGGAATAGATAAATATATTGAGAGGCCCAAAACAATGATGAGAGCATGAGACTGCAATAACTTGAAAAATGAAAATTGCCAAGAAGAATTATTTTAACAATATGATATGAAAATTTTAAAATATTTTCACAATATACATATAGTATGAAAATTTAAAGGATGAAATACTGGCAAGTGAACAAATTACAGAAACACAGACAGATCCAAGCAATCATTGAGACCCCCAGGAAATATAGATTTTAATTTAATTTATATATTCAGAAAGCCTCTCATTTAAGATGTCTGTGAGTGAAACCCTTTTATAGGGAGAAGCTTGCACCTCTTCAGGTGAATGTTGATATTGATGACAATGCATAGTAAGCAGAGCTTCCAAGGGATTAGTACGTATTTCACTTCTATGTTCAGTGGTCCTGGATTTTAAAGGTGTGGATGTCTGTCCAACATAAATCTTGGCACATGGGCACATAATAATATAGATGACCTGATGCGAATTGCAGTTAGTAAAAGATCTAAGGACATAGGTCTGATTGTCAATAGGATTAGTGAATTGCTTCACTTGAAGACTTTGACAGCTACGTGAGCAATGTCCACAGGGAAAATGGCCAGTAGTGTCACGGGAAAGAGAAATTCTGGGAAGATGGAATGAACAAGTCTATCAGCCAGGTTTGAAGTTCTCCTGAACCCTATGAAAGGAGCAATGCTGCAACCAGGTATATCCTGTATCAAATGTCAATGTTTATGTATGATACATTTAAATTGCTGGGCGAACCTGTTGAACTCAATGGACCAAAATAATCCAGCAGACATCTGTTTAGACAGAGACCGTAACAACGATTGTCTAGGAATCAAATCTGCCCTGGCTCTGGATACTGTGATGACACTTCTAGGAAACCCCCTAGAAGATAATTCTCTAGGAAATTGGTCAGCCTATGTGTTGTAGCTGTGAGTAAAAGTGCTGTTCCGTTTCAACCTTAAAAACTGCTCATATGGTAAATTATTACGAAGATGTCTGGGATGATGGCTAGAAAAATGCAACAATGAATTCCTATCAGTTGATTTGCTGTAACCTCGTACGCAAATGCGATTGGAATGAATATACACCAAAACATCCAAGAAAGGAATTTGTTGATGATGCACATGACATGTAAATTTGATGTCACTACTGATGAAATTGATCCAAACAAAAAATTGCTGCACTTCTGAAGCGCAGGTGAACAATATAAAAATATCATCTATATATCGGCCATAGTAACTGAAATATGTTTTATAAGGATTACATGTTGAGTTGAGGATACAAGAGTGCTCTAAATCTGTCATAAACAGGTTGGCAATGCTAGGAGCAACAGGACTGCCCATGGCTACCCCTTTGGTTTGTACATAAGCCAACACTGTTATCTTTTCGGCACCAGGTCGAGACTTTCCTCTTCTCCCAGGCATTTTAGCATGTGTTTTAAATTGTTTTTATATTGTTTTAAATTTTAAAATTGTGTTTTAAATTGTTTTTAAAATATGTGTTTTAAATTGTATATTTGTTTTAATGTTTTTGATTGCTGTAAACCGCCCAGAGAGCTTCGGCTATGGGGAGGTATACAAGTGCAATAAATAAATAAATAAATAAATAAAAATTAGTGTCAAAACAAAAATAATTCTTTTCTAATACAATATCCAAAAGATCTAAGTACAGTATTGTCAATATATATACATTGCATTCTCTTCACTGGAGGTATTTACGTACCTTCACTTTGAATATGTTGCTGTTTGGATACCTTTACTGTTCATAGACTTACATGTGGGTAACATTTCTCATGTTTTAACAGTGTGGGCAACTCAAGGCTGGCAGCTGAAGTTTGAGTATTATGAATGTCTGAAGAAGCACTGAAACAGTGTAACAATCTGGAATGACTGTCATCTTTGTATTATTGTGTCATTTTCCACTGCCTGTCATCACTGTATATTTGTTCATGTTACTATATTCACTGTGGCATCATTTTGCATCGTTACATATTGTTTCAGGTCCCATGTTTTGGGCCTTTCAATATATTTATCTATTCTGTGATTCACAGTCATTGTGCTCATTTTTATTGCTTTGCCAGATTTTATTTCAGCTGCATGCCACAGTGCTTTTCATTTTCCTTTGCAAATTTGGGTAGTGACTTTTTCTGTGTATTTTGTGGTTACACTAGAAACCCTCTCCTTTTGGTTGGCAATGTTGGGGATTGAACCTGGGACCTTCAGCATGCAAAGCAGATGCTCTCTTACTGCGCTTCAACCCTTCCCCTTCGTAGTGTACCCTACTTCCCTATTTACACTTTGGGTTGTATCCAATTAAGTCATACTAAAGTAGATCCACTCAGATCAGGTCTTGGTCAACTTAAGCCCATTAATTTCAGTGGATCTGCTCCCAGTATGAGCTGGCTATAGTCCATAGTTCAAAAGAGAGGACACGCATCACCCCAAAAACACATACAAGTGGGTGGAGATTTGCATAATTTTTCATATGCTAATTTCTGCATGCAGATGCAAATTTAGACATAATTACTATAATTAAAATAGAAATACATCTCACTGTAGGTGGCCAGGTGACCCATGTGCCTCCTCAGTCTGCTGTCCAAATGCTCTGTGTTGATGGACAAGTTCAGTGTCTGTGCTGACTCTTCTTATTGGCCTTTATCTTTCAACTGGAGTGGGATAGGACAGCCCTTCAAACAGAAGGCACCTTAAAATAGAGGACCATCCTCTGACAGCCCTTCAAATGGAGAACTGTCCTCTAAAGTAGGACACATAGCCATCCTACCGCTTCTTCCTTCCCAGGTTCTGATGTTCTAATGTTCCTCAAAGATTCTGGAATGACCAGCAATGAGGCCTTTGTGGAAACCTTCTTTGATTTTTTTTTTCATGTTCAAACTGCGAGTTAAAGAACCGCAGGATTAAATTGTGCCAAACGCTGCCATTTGTTTGATAAATGGGTGAGCTGGTAAACCTGCAACAAGATGAATATCCATTGGTGACCAAAAGTGGGAAGGGGGCAATCAGAAGAAGTAGCCTGATACGTTATTGGATTGTATTATTAATACAAATATATATATTCTAGTACTTATAGGAATGGAAGAATCTGTCCATTTCAGAATTTCAAGTTCTCTTAGTGTCTCTCGTGTTCCCAGTCTTAAATTCTTAAATCCAAATTTCTGCAACAATTTGAAAAAAAAATCATGAAAATTCTACAGCATTTTAGTGCAAATGTCTCCTAATAAACACATTTTGTATGCAGTTTTGATTAAAGTACACATTTTCACAAGTAATTTCTCCGACTATAATGCATATTTGTTATTTTCACTGGTATGGCAGGATCAAGTTTACTTTGTAGTGAGCAATGAGGCAGAATCTTGCATGCATGCCTTCCCTTACATCTCTACAAGTAAAAGGGCTTGAGGCTTTCATTTTCAAAAAGAAGCAGAAAATTCAAAGAGGCGTTTACAGCATCCATGCAAGGCCAGGGTCCCATTGCCCCCATTATGGCTATGGCTTTTAGTACATGCATTGAGTGCTCCCGTGAAATCAATAAGACATGGATCTTGGCTGAACTGTGCCTAATTTTTTTCCACTGACCTTCACAACATCTCCCCTTTTAGATTCTCATTATAGCTGCTTGAAAGGCATATTAGTTTGTCTAATGGTGACTTTTCTACAGCAAATATATTTTCTCAAACATCTCTCTCAAGAGCCAAAAACTCCAGCTCTAACATTTTTCACTGCTACTCCTTTCTGAGCCATTCAGTTGCTCAAAATAATTTTAATATCTGGGCAGTTTCCAAACTGAAATGGCATTTTGGGATGGCATAGGCATGGTTTCATAAGTGCCTCCATTTCATGGAACTGTCCCAACACTGTTCAGCACCATTGTTTCTTGAGGAAAACCTGTCCTTTCTTCAACAACAACATTATTACTAAAATGTAGGGGTCAGTAAAATGTTAAGAACCTCCCATGTGTTAATGTGGTGAAATACACAATGCCCCATCAGTATTGGCATTCTGCTGACTCTTCACACCTATTTAGGTAAGCATTCCTCTGAATTTGAACTTCTGATCTCATTGTTTTAATCGCTTTTTTAACAGTTTTAATTGTCATGGTTTTTTAACTGGATTGTTTTATTGTATATTTTAATGAGAGATGTTTTAATGCTCTGATGGAATGGTTATTCCATGTTTTAATTATGTATGGATTTTATAAACCTCTTACAAGCCATTTTGGCATATGTGGTATATAAATTGTTGTTGTTGTTGTTGTTGTTGTTAATAATAATAATAATAATAATAATGAAGAAGACAAAGCTGCCTTATATCAAGTAAGACTATTGGATCATCACCTTGTAGCGGTGAGTGGGCTTGCATGTTCCAATGAACCCTGTGAGCGATGCCGTCGGGAGTCATGTACTCCCAGCAGGGTCACCCATGGCGGTAAGGTCAAGGGAGAGGAACCAGGCAAAGAATAATCCAAGAAAGTCCTCAATGGCAGAACAGGGGGAGGATAACAATGTGTACGTTACAACGGCTATGAAGGCGGATGAAGGCTACAGCAGATAAAAGACTTCCAATCGTTGTGGTATCCATGCCATTGGATCAAAGTCTTTTTCTGTCAAGGTTATGTGTTGATTGTCGTGCGCCAATCTCCCCACATAAAACAAATTCATGCACAGGTGTCTTCCAAGCAAATCCATCTGGAAACCTATGTCCTCACTGTGGGGAGGCTGTGTTGATCCAGAATTGGCCTCCACAGTCACTTACGGACCCACTGTTAAAGCCCTTATCTTGGAAGACAAAATTACTCAGCTATGAATGATCGCCAATGAATGAATGATTGGTCCATCTAGCATAATGTTGTTTACACCGACTGGCAATGTCTCTCAGACAGGAGTCTCTCCGAGACCTACCTAGAAATGTTGGGGATGGAACCCAGGACCTTCTGCATGCAAAGCAGATACTTTGCTACTGAGCTATGGCCCATTCCCCAAATAGAAGGTCAGAGGGCAAAAAAAGTTAAATGCAAACTATTAAGGCTGATGTAATGATTTGAGGAGGAAAATGACCAACAAAGCTAATGTTCGGAACGTCAACCTTGCACTGGGAGGGGTTGAGATCAATCAATAGCCAATTAGTGATGAAGACCACTGTGTCCAGCCATTTTCAGCACAGCAGATCTGTGGCTGAAGGGAGAGTTTTCTTTCCTCCTGTGTTAACAAGGTAGATCTGATATAGAATAAGGAATGGAAGGCAAATGAGAGGGGAAATAAAAAGGAGACTTAATCAAAGCCAACACAAAGGAACACAGAGTGAATAATGAACAAACGAGCCAAAAGGTGCCAGAAGGTCTCACAGCCAAGGATGGCACCTCAATAATACTGAATACAACTACTCTGGAATAAGACTCTGGAAATCTACCCTTACAGGCAGAGTTGAAATTGCTCTGAAAACTGTTTTTTTCCCTAATAACATTTCTGAACATTTTCTCATATCCCCCCCCAAAAGGCCACTTTACAGAATTTTCTCCAAATACTCTCCATCTTTTTTCCCCTGCTGCTGCCATTCTATCCTTAAAGGGGCCACTCTAGAACACAGAACCTTCAAAGAGAGACTTCAGCATGACACCACTGAATTACAACTTGACACGAAGTTCCAGTTCTATCACTTGTGGCCTGAATGGAGATTGTGGATTTTTATCCCACAACAGAAGTTAACTAGCTTACCGTGAATGATCAGTGTAATGTTATAGGGTGGTATTGAATGCTAGTCCTACTCAAAGAAGACCCACTGAAGTTAACAGACAAGGCTAACTTATTTATTTATTATTTATTACATTTATACCCAGCCTTTCTTTGTTCATGAAACCCAAGGCGGCTTACATATGGTTCCCAGGCAGTCTCCCATCCAGGCACTGACCAGACCTGGCCCTGCTTAGCTTCAGCAGGGAGCTGGCCTTAAGTGCCTTCAGACCATCGCCTGGGACCAACTTAGGCTGATTCATTTCAATCGGTCTACTCTGAGTAGGATTTAGTTGACAACAATGCATTGTTATGTGTACAGTGTATTTATTACCATTTATATCCCACTTCTCTTTCAAGGAACCTGAGGTAATGTACATGGTTCTCCCCATTTCATGTTATCCTTACAACAACCCTGTGAGGTAGGTTAGGCTGAGAGTCTGACCTAAGGTCACCCTGTGAACTTCATGGCTGAGTCGAGATTTGAACCCTGGTCTCCTAGGCCCTTACCAACACTCTAAGCACTAAGGATCACTGGCTTTTTTCATTCCACTTCTTTCAGACTCCACTGCTTATAATTTCCTCCTCCTCTTAGGATAACAGTTTATATATCTGATGAAATGAACTCTAGTCTATTAAAGCTTATGCCATAACAAATTTGTTGGTCTTTTAAGGTGCCACTAGACTTTTTGTTGGTTTTGAATGTGGTGCCAATGAAGAGGGATAAGAGGCAGATGCTTTATAAATTAAGTCCAGTGCATTATGTAATCTTTGCTTATTTTTAATCTCAAGCTTTTATCACCAAATCAAAAGTGAGAAATTACATTTATGCTTTGCCAACCTCTCAGTGTTGTCAAGTTCAGATGATTTTTAAATCTATCCATCACTTCCATGACCATAAAATTTATTATCACTCAGCATATTGTATATATCCACATAAAATTTATTTCAGGAGGCTTTGGCCAGTGTGCTTATTTGTTTAGGCATTTATAGATGTGATACTTACTTAGCATAAGCAAAAGGATACTTTCATACTGGAAGCCGGCAGAGCTTGATAACATTAGGGAGGCATTGTATAGCATCACTTGATGCCATGAGTGAATGGAATAGGGTTTTTTTACTTATGTGCTAGAAACAAGTAAGATCTTGGACAAAAGGCCCGTGGTATTACCAACTCTACTTTTTAAAGTACTGTTGCATGCTACACCAATCTCAGAGCACTGTGACACTTCTAGGGGTCCCTGAGCTTGTCCAGGGTTTGGTTTCCTTGGAAAGAAGGTCAGCGGAGTCTATGGTGTCTTTATGAAATATGGTTTATTTACACACATTCACAGCCTGAGCATAAAATGGAGGGGTTCAAAGCATCAGCAGTCCAATAGATCTTGCTTTTCCATCAGGCTTATAAGAGACATCCTGAAGCCATTGTGCAGGGAGCAGGCCTCTCTGCAAGTCTCCAGTTCCCAGCCTTTCCTTGGACTCAACCAGAAACACAAGCCTCTCTTTGGCTTGGGGGGGGGCTTGTCCTGAAGAGTTTCAGTAATAATAGGATCTCCCTGGCCCATTCACCAGTTAATAGGCACTTAACAGACCCATTAGCCCACCTGGCTACTCTATTAGATTAACAAAGGAGACTCATCTGACCAGTGGAGCAGGTTTCTCCACTGCAGAGCCCACCTCCAGGTACAGAGTCCCAAATCAGAGGCTGGAAGGCGACTCATCAAAATCATCTATCTCAGCCCCCAAACCCATAACAGTACACTTTAAATCTTCCCCTCCACTCTCTCTCTCTCTCTCTCTCTCTCTCTCTCTCTCTCTCTCTCTCTCTCTCTCTCTCTCTCTTTTCTACCTTTTTTGTACGACAAATGACTTGCACATTCAAATCATCTCCTCCACCACCACCATCATTACAAGACAACTGAAATTGAATCCTGCCTGGGTTTACAGTTGTCCCATTGAGTTCAGGTGTATCCCACTGCAGCCTTACAGATACATGCACAAAAATTGAGAAATACTCTCCTTTAAGGGGAAATATGTTCATTTTAAAGAATCTATGCTGTCCAAACCAACAGCTGGAAAGAAAGAAATTTCCCATCAATCCCTGTTTGATGGAAAAGGTTGGACAAGTGCATCTTATTATGATTGCCCGACAATGGGAGGGTTTTATTTTTTACTCCCCAAGATGTCCAGCTATGCTGAAGAAGGTAGCTCCTACAGTGGGATTATTCATTTATTTCACTCCTTGCACAAATCACTTCCCATAAAATATCATGAAGCAAGTTCATAGTAAAAACATCAAAAATATTTTTTTAAGAAAACAATTCCATATATAAAAACAATTTAAACTTAGTTTCCCAATGTGAAAATGGGAATTCACAATCACCTTCCTCATTGGTGCTCATTATCTTTATTGATAAGTGACATCAAATAATTTATTTTGGTTGAAATGCATAAAATGCATAAAAAAAGATGAATCAAGCATATCTGGTCAGAACCCTCAACCAAAGCCAGATAATACTCGTGTCTTAATAAATAAACCTCCCGATCCCAAAAGCAGGGTAGGTAACAATGGGAACAAGAAGAAGGGGACTAACAACAGAATGAAGACCAAGAACATTAAAAATATAAAGGCCAGAAGGTACAAGAAATTGGACTTTGAGAAACTTTTTAAACTATTGGGGGAAAGTTCCAAACACAAAGGAGAGCAGGAAACCAGGATAAGACCTAAGAATAGGGTAAATAGTTATGATAATTTTAATTCCCATCCTGAAATTATATCTGATCTTGTCCTCCAACCCACTTTACCTATACCAGCCCAGGACTCAGACTCTGCTTAACAAGATCCATGGGCAGATGTGCTGATGAATAGGAAAACAAATCAGAAGAAAATCACAATAGCAAATGATATCAAATGGAAATTAGTATTAAACCATTAAAAGCTGGTTCTAGCTAATTATCCTAAACCTAGAGGCATCCTGACACAAGCTGATCGCAAATTGCATCTGTTGGAAATTCTGGAGGGAACTCTCCCGAGTCTGATCACCATAGCAGACATCAGCCATGTGGATTATTTATATTATAATGGAATTAATGCTGCCCTGGGCTCCTGCTGGAAGGAAGCGTGGGATATAAATCAAATAATAAATAAATAAGCTGTAGTTTCTTTTGGCTCATGGTGTTCCCCTAGAGCAGTTTTTGATCACAGAGATGCCTTGTTAAAGAAGGACATCTTAGTTTCAAGATTTTTTGAGAATACAGCTCCTCCTTTGACCTTAGCCACCTGTAGCATGCCAAGATCAAAATGCTCCTTGGAAAAGTTGACTAACCACTCCAAAAATCTAATTGAATTTGATACTGCTCCGGAATCCCACACTAATCATAAACTCCCAATATATATGTTGGTTAGGGTCTTTTAAATCTCTCTCCAGAAGCACAAAGGCAATCTCCTGTTATGAATAAAGAGTTTTTTGACATCAAAGAGAAAATTTATTAGATTCCTTCTCCATCTTACCTATGCAAGCACAAAATGAAACTATAACAAGACTTGAGCACCTTAAGACTCATTTAGTAAATATCCAGCTCAAGCGTAATGGATCTACAAATATTAAGGGTGATAATGTGAATCTATTGACTCCTGATTCTATTCATCTCAACAGTAAGCCAAAGAGCATGAAAGGCACAGATCAACTGGCATGTATTCAACCAGATTGATATGGATCTACAACTAAATTAGGGAATTGTGTGGATCCAGAGTCTTTAGCCCACTCCCATCTGAGAAACAGTTCAAAGAGAGTTGAAAATTTAGGGCAACTCATGTCTGTGGCACAGAATTGTCCCCCAATTTACCAAGTTAGTGTAGAAATTAATCCATCAATTAAGATTGATTTAAGATCCTCTAAGAAGAATATAGCTTATAATACACTCACTGAAAAATTTGTGTCACCAAAGCCCAATGCCTGGCTAAATATGAGATATTTAGACAAAGAGAAAATTGGTTCCTCAGAGAGGATATCTGTTTCTGCAGTTCTCCCAACTATCCCAACACCAGTCATCTCAAATGTCAGTAAACTAAGTCAGTCGATGGAGGTAATTATACCCTTAGAGGAAGAGTCAATCAATCAATCAATCAATCACAATTTATTCGACCAAATGGTCAGCATAGAGACATAATAAAATCAAAACGTGTTGTACATGGCAAATAAATATTATATGACACTTTAAGACAATTAAATAAAATATAAGTTTAAGATAAATACAGAGATATCAAAACTATGCATTTCTAATTGACTTTCCTATAGCTCGAGCATGAGTTTCAGCTGCATAGTGATATTCATCTCAAAAAGTTAGGATGACATCAGTTTATCCAATTTAAGATTTATTGTATTGCACTATTTAAGTTAAAAGGACTTTTTAGAGTGTTGCACCTTAAATTTTGAGCAGCCACGGTGAACTTTGCTACTTGTGAAGTGATTTTTGGAGATGTATCACCTAGAAGGTATTCCAGCCAGAAATATTCAGGTTCATGCAAGAGAGGGGCCAGTAAGGGAATAATTAGCTGTTGCCTTAAGGTCTTATAGAGAGAGCAATGAAGCAGCACATGTGCATTGTTCTCAACTGCGTCTTCACCGCAAAGACAGAAACGATCTTTATAGGGTGTTTTAGTAAATCTGCCCTCCATAACAGCAGAAGGTAAAACATCCAATCGGATCTGTGTGAAGGCTTTACGATATTTGGGAATTCCTAGGTTCAGTAAATACGGCATTGGAATAAAAAAATTGGAATTGTGCCTTTGTTTTTTAATTGGCATTAATTGCTGTTGGTAATCTAGATCTTTCAGACACTGTAGTATGTTCACTAAAGCTGTTTCAGGGCCCAAAAGAGAGACAAGTTGAGGAGAAAGCCCTATCTTTAAAAGTTTGCCTGTCACTAAACCAACCCAGGCAGAGTGAAAGTTGTCTTTTAAAATGTCAGGAGCAAGTCCAATGGGATTGAAAGTGAGTTTTAGCCAGGTGTTAATCCTTAGCAGCCATATCTTGGCCTCTACTGACTGGACTCCAGCTTCCAGTCTAAGAATATTATTAGGTATACATGGAGGAATTGCCATAATAGATCTTTAAAAAATGGTTTGAATTGCTTCAAACTCACTTAATTTCAAATTCTTATTAGCTTGAGAGCCAAAAGTCAACTGCAATATAATTTTGGCATTAAAGATTTTAATAGCTGGGGGGACTTCCGGGAAGGGTGACTTCGCTTGTGCCTGCTTTTCGAGACGAGCTCTCGTCTCAGAATAAGTTTTTTCAGCGTCAATCAGTCTTTTTGACTGATGAAGATTTTCTCTCGGGAAGGGAGAAACATAGAGATTAACCATAAAAGCCTGTTTTTGTTTGGGAGGACTGGATCTCATTAATTTATGAGAGAAGGTTCAGCCAGCAATGCCGGAGGACGTCCATCACGCTCTAGCTGAATAAATAACACATTTATCTTTTCTTTAAAGAACGGACTTAAACAAGCAAGCACCCTTCTCTCTATATTTTTTTTTCATTTGGTTTAAATCGTTGCTGCAAAAAGAGATTTGTCACTGAATCAGCTATAAAGATCTTCTGGGTGAGTTAAAAATTTTCTCCTTTATTCACGAAACTAAGGAGGAAAGAAATTGTTTATTGCAAAAAGCTGGCCTGGAAGTGCATTTTAAAGATATAAACGGAAGAGGGATTTCTACTTTGAGGAGGGGAAAAAAAATAAATAAATTTGATTTATGAACTTTGGAGCATTATATGTTTGGGATTATTTTCTTTTTGGTCTATTTCATTTTGACGAATCTACTTGTTCACCACGCCACTAACTCTTTTGAAGCTGGGAACTAAATTTGTTTTGTATTCCTGAACATAAGAGATAAGGCAGGCTGTACTGTCTACATTGTGACTTCATCGAGCCTGGAATATTAACCCAATTGTGACTGAAATAATCTTTGTTTTTGTGGTTCTAAGAATGGCAATCAGGAAAGGGGCTGAGACCATGGAAGAAATTATGTTTCAGAAAATAATGGATGAGATTGAGATAATGAAACAAACCCTGAGACAGGGTAGACAGAAGATGAAAAATGAATTTAGCAAAATGACGCAGGAGTTTAAAGAAATAGTGGATTCTGTGAGAGAGGCTCTGGAGACTGGAACAAATGTAGAATTGGAAAAAGATCTGGAGTCTATGGATACAAGAAACAAAGCTTACTGCTTGGAACTTAACGTTGTCTCTGAAGAAATCAATGAAGATAATAGAGATAAAGTTATCAATGTCTTGGATAATTTTTTGGACTGGAATGATGTGATGGAGTTTGACATAGAAAAAATCTATGGAATTGGCTACAGATATGGGACAATGGAAAAATTCTTAAGAGATGAGCCAGTGCATTTTGTAAAAAAGAAGAGTAGAGATGTGACTTTACAACAATATCTCAGCAACTTATTCAGAATTGATGGCAAGAAAAGATTTGTGATGAGGGAGATTCCCATCAGACTTTTATTATATGACTATGGCTATGACAGCAAGATTAATATGAGATACTGGTAATGGAAGAATGGATACTGAAAATACTGGACTGAACAAGACTATTGAAGATGGAAGACGGAATCAATATTGATATTGGAAGAATGGCTATTGAAATCATTGGATCAAACTGGTTTGACGAGATGGATTAATCTATATGCTTATTTGGACTATGGCTATGATAACAAGATTATTATGGGATACTGATAATGGAAGAATGGCTATTGAAATTATTGGACAATAGGATTATCGATAATGGAAGAATGGTTACTGAAATTATTGGACTTAACAGGATTATTGAAGATGGAAGATGGAATTAATATTGATAATGGAAAAATGGCTATTGAAATTATTGGACCTAGTGGATTTGAATGAGATGGATTGGTCGACATGTTTATCTGGAGAAAAATTGAAAGATATATTTTTCAAGGAATTGAAATCTCTCTTTGACTTTTTGTGGGAAGAATAAAGTAATGTTTATGAGATTTGATGATTAGTTAAGATAGCTACTGGAGGAAAGTGATTTTATAACATAATTTAGGAGATAGGATTGTTATATATTGTAGATTTATAGCTGATCTGCGATAAATCGGAAGTCAACATTTTATTTTATTGTTTAATAATTTTTGTTTTGTTTTGTTTTTTGTCTTTAAAAATTTGAATAAAAATTAATGGGAAAAAAAATAAACATAGCAGGCTGAAAAAAAAAGATTTTAATAGCTGGCAGAAAAGCTTGCCCCCCTTTAGAGTAGTAAAACATCAATAACGTTTTCATCGTTCTCCGTGCGTTAAGAATCATCAGTTTATTGTGAAGCTGGTGGCCACCTGAGGCTTGGAATACATAACCCAGGTATTTTAATGAATTGACTTGCTCAATTTTATATCCATGTATCTGCCATTGATGCTTAGTTTTTTTTCCGAGAAAAAGCTATTATTTTAGTTTTCTGGTAATTAATTGTCAAAAGTTCCGTAGAACAGTAGGTTGCAAGTTTAGCTAGCAGACTTTTCAAATCAATTGGGGTTCTTGAAAGCAAGGCTACATCATCCGTTTCTCGGTTTTTTAGCCAAAATGGGCGGATGAGCAGAGATTGGAGTTAAATTATGTACTATGTCATTAATATAAATGTTGAACAGTACCGGGGCTAATACGCAGCCTTGCTTAACTCCTCTTGTTGTAGGGACAGGATTAGATAGGTGACCTTTGATGTTACATCTTATTTGCAGTGAGGTGTTGTTGTAAAGACCTTGTATTAAAGCTATAAGACGCCTGTCCATACCAAGATTATTAAGCTTCGACCAGAGGCGAGGACGAGATATTGAGTCAAACGCAGATTTTAAATCTATGAAGGCCATATAGAAAGTTCCTCCTTTTCTGCCCGCATATTTATCAATTAAATGATGGAGTACTAATATATGGTCAAATATCTATCTTTTTGAGCGAAAGCCCGCTTGTTCGATTGCTAATATATCATTCTGATCAAGCCAATCAATTAATTTTATATGTAGGTGGGCTGCATATAATTTGCTGATTATATTTATTAAACTGATCGGCCTGTAATTCATCAGATCATTAGCGGGACCTTTTTTATAAATAGGAACAATCGTGGCCATTCCCCAATTCTCTGGTATTTCTAATGATGAATCAATATACGTAAAGAGAGAGGCAAGCACAGGGGCCCACCAGTTTACGTTGGCTTTAAAGACCTCTGGGGGGATGTTGTCCGGCCCAGGGGCTTTGTTAGGTTTCAGTTTGGAAATTAGGTGAATAATTTCCTCTTTATTGACTGGGGGCCAGTCCTGAAGGCTCCCATTTAGGAAATAGGAATCTGATCTTAGATCAGTTCTATCTAAGAAAAGATTTAAAAAATAATTTTCCCAGACATGAGCTGGGACATTTGCAGAGTTTTGAAAATGTGCTTTTGGCCAATGGTGTGTAACAAGGCGCCAAAAAGTATTTGAATTTTTTAGTTTTGCAGCGTTAAGTAGGTTTTGCCAACTGGTATTTCTTTCTTGTTGTTTTTTGTCCTTAATTAGAGACTTATATTTTTTCTTTGCTTCGCAGTATTTTTGTAGATCTTCCAGTGTCCCCGTGGTGTTGACTCTCTGGTAGGTATCCATCAGTTGTCTTTTAATTCCAGCGCATTCGCTATCAAACCACGTCTTAGATTTTGGGTGGTAAGAAGTAGTACGAGGACGTGTATTTTTTGTGATGACTGCTTGTAATCTTACCATGAGTTTTTGAAAAGTGAAAAGCAGATTAATATCAGGGGTAGGTTCTAAAAGTTCCTCTTTGATTTCAGTGATGGTCGAGGAAACCAATGCATTGGAGATCTCTGTGTCAAGCTTGGGGATCCATTTGACTCTAGTTGGACATATTTCTATTTCATTGTCTATAAATGTCCTATGAGGTAAGTGAATATCTACTAAGTTGGATTTGATTTCTGTAATAACTGGCAGATGATCACTATCTGGGCGATTTTTGATATGGAATTTATTTACCAAATAATAAAGTTCAATTGAGACAAAGACTAGATCGATAAGGGACGACCCATTAGATGCATAATAGGTAAGATCTCCATTGATGTCTCCAGAAGTTTGTCCATTTAATAAGATGAGGTTCGCTTTAGTACACATCTTCATTAGCAGTAATCCAGTATAATTTATACCACTGTCTTTAGTGCATCGAGGAGGTATATTTATAATCTCCATTGGTAATAGGGGTAATTGATGATATTTTCGATATAGAGCCATATTTGACGTACCGATCCTTGCATTGAAATCACCAAGTGAAATCAATTGCTTTTCAGGATTTTCAAACATCAGCTTCGTTATGAATGCCTCTAACAAGGAGATTCTTTTGGTAATTGTTTTATTGCTTCGCACCGGAGGTAAGTATGCGTTAACAAGTATTATTGAAAATTGAGTGAAATTCAAGATGAGGGCAGTTGCCAAATCTTGTAAGTACTCGAAAGATGTGATTTTGGCCTTCAAAGAAGTTTAAATAAAAGTGCAAATCCCTCCTTTTGGACGGCCTCCCCTTTCACTAAGTGTAGCTTGGAGGTGAAAGGATAAGTAACCATCAAGAATTGGTTCATTTAGAGTCCAAGTTTCTTGGAGTGATATTATATCGTAGGAAGTCAAAAAGTCTTTTGTATCCTGAGTTGTAGATTTACTGTTCCATCCCGCGATATTCCATGATAATATTTTTAATTCCTCAGCGTTTGAATTAAATTTTAGTCAATTCAAGGAATGTTGTATAGTTGGACTTCGTTGTGGAATCGTTTCCCTACGTTCGCTTTCCATAGATGTCTGACACTGGAAGCTCTCAGGAATGTTATCACCTGAGGGGGGCATAGCAGAGATGGAGGAGGTGGCTATTGGAAGCGTATTTGAGGGGCTAGTACATAGCGGTTGTATCATATTGGTACCGTGCGATAGTTCTACATCATCCCAAGAATTAGGCACGATTGAGAGTTCGTGTGTAGCAGCTAAATTGATCACCTTTCTTGCATTTTCCAAGGTCTGCAGTAAGTTTTTTAATCTGTCAATAATCTCCAGCTGTTCTTCAGGGTTAAAATCAGAGTATGAATCAAGGAGGAACATTTCTTCAGGTAATGTATTCAATATCTTTAGGTTATTAGACATGTTTGGTGGACCTTCATTAGTGGCTTTTGTCATTAGTTGTTGTTCGTCTAACACTATGGAGGGGTTATTATCCCTCTCTTCCCTTTTAGTCTCCTTTGTTGGTTTTAATTGTATATGTGGATTCGAATATGATGGTAAAAAATTCAAAAGACTTTGCGGCGGAGCATGATTTTCAAAGTATCTTGTTACCCATAATTGCTGGGACGAGAATTTAGCTTTGTTTTTATACAGCAGATTCGTGGTACTGATATCTTGGAATGTGACGACTGCTCTAGCCGTGCTATAATTATAGAAAAGATATTGAACCGCTATGATTGAATTTATGTTGATAATACCTGGAACTATTCTCTCAAGTAGCTCCCATAGATGTTGTCTTTGATCAATTTGTGCAAGCCAACCCTTAGGTTTGGGAAAATTTAGGAATACCAATTTTTCTTGGTTAAGGATCAGCTCCCAGTGTTGTCTTTTCCATTGATTTATTATCACCTCATTATTACTTCTGCATTCCGGTTGAATCAGATTGGGCATGATAGAACTCCGCTTTTCTATCCTCTGGGATATAATCTCTTGAGGTATGTGTTGCGCCAATATGGCGTTGTCTTCCTTCCGGGGGGGCTCGATCTCTTGAGAGTTTTTGACTTCCTTCTTTTTCTTAGCTCTCCTTTTCCTTTTTTTTTGTATTTGTAGCACAGTGCGGAGGATCTAACAACTTATATAGATTCCCAAAGTTCATGTGTGACTTTCGGAGAAATCTAGAGTTTTTTATATTTTTGCTTTTCTTGCATTGTTGTGTTGTTTGTGAATTCGTATGAGCATTATTCTTTAGGCCAGAGTCCAAGCCCTTTATCATAGTTTGGGAGACTTGTGATCTTTTTGCTGGGTTTTCTTTAAGGGGCTTAGTCTGAGAATCTATTTTTGAAGTGAGCTCTATTGACATTGTTAGTAAGGAATTTGACTCAGCAACATATGTGACAATTTGCAAAAAATATTGTATAACTGCTGAGATCCATTCTTCATTTAACCCATTGTCTCCCTGTTTGCCATGCTTCGCATGGTTAGAGTTGCTTTCGCATAAATTATGAGACTTTTTATTGTCCAATTCTCCCTCTTTATACATAGCTTCAATGAAATCTGTAAAGTCACAGACACTGAGATCGTCATATTCCGGAGTGTTCGCTCTTAAAGGGGAAGCTATAAAGGATGATGAAGTTTCAGTGTCTCTATAAGTTAGTGGCTCCGGTGTTACCTCTCTGTGAGAGGATTCTAAAGAAGGCATAGAGCTGGGGATGGACAGGTCAGCTGCAGTTTCTTTTATAGCTAGATCAGCAACAGCGGTGGAAGCAGCACATTCCTCTGCCCGTTTTAGCTCTTCAGCTAAGTTTAAACAAGGTGAGTCCTCCCACTTCTGAGCCAGCACTTCTGAGGCACTTAAAGAAACTTCAATAACATCCTTATCTGACCTTAGGAGAGGCAAGCAATTTGAATCTGGTGTTGTTACTTCTTTTCCTTTCCCTTTCCCTTTTTCTTTTCCTTTTCCTTTATAATATTGAGTAATTTCTGTTTGTTTATGTTTAGAATTAGACTTCCTAGAGAAGGATGACGCTGGCTCGAATGCAGGAGAGATTCCCAGCCTACTATAGGCATTCCTGGTAAGAACCATTACTATTTATCTTAGGGTTCTTCTGAGGCAAGATGTTATTGTACTCTAGAGCTGGCTTCCCATCCTTGAAATTACTTACAGTTGGAAGGTGGTTTCACGCCTGTGACTCAGCATCTCCGTCAGTTCAGGGAGTTAGTTAAGGTTTGAACTTACATCCAGGCGTCGCTCTAAATGACAAATTTTTAGAATACAGATCTTGCAGGCAGTCTTTGTTTGTGTTGCTGGCAATAGGCAGGCTCCGAAGGATGAGGCAATTAGTAATAATTAAAAGGGGTAGAAGTAAGACGTTATCATAAAAAAGACAAGGAAAGCAGCCTTTCAAGGCAGCATTCATCTCAGGCGAAGTATAATTATTATAAAGTTCTTGGCAGGCATGAATGCGAAGTTTTGGCCTTGAAGTAGAAATCTTTAGTCAGTAATCTGCGGAGCTCCAAACTTAGCGTCCTTCTAGTTCGCCATCTTCAAACACTTCGTTCGCCATCTTCAAACAGGAAGACAATCCAAGGAAGGGCATACTTAAAAATTATAAGGTAATAGGACATTTGAGTACTCCTTCAGCTAACTTGATTCAACAAGGTTTATTCTATAAGGAATCTGTAAATATAGTGCAATCATCCTCCCTTACAAAGGACCTGACTATCTCTTGGAACTCTATCCAGGGAAATATACCAACTAATTCAGGATGACAAAAATGCATCCAACCAAATAATTTATCATCTCTTTCATGGAATATCACTGGATGGTTAAATGAAGCTCCAGAGTCCCATTTTTGGGATTATATTAATAATCAGATCGCCTTTGCTGATTTAGTTTTTCAGTGTCAAGTTTCTTTTAACATGCATTGGGGCCAGAGTAGTCCAGATCCTAGCACTGAGGTAATTCTGGGTAGGGATGGTACAGCAGTGGAAGGTTGATTGGCCATCACAGGGGAAGGGATATAAGACATCTTCATACTTGTTTCCCTCCCGATCCCCCTCCCAACCCACAGGACGCTGGCAGTCATGCTGGGAACTCTCTGTATTCTACTGTTCTGCTGATGAATGCAAGGTCAATAAAATCACTTTAATCCAGGACTTAATCCTGGATGAGTGCACTGACATTGTGTGTATTACTGAAACCTCGCTAAATGACCAGGGCAGAGTGGGACTTTCCCAGCTCTGCCCTCCAGGTTTTGTGGCATTCCAGCAGCCCAGATCCAGGGGACAGGGAGGTGGGGTTGCAATTGTCTGTAGGGAATCTCCCATGTCAGGTATGCTGTCCCTAACTCATCTGGTTTTGAGTGTGTGTGCCTGGCATTGGCTCAGGGTGACAGAGTTGTGACTCTGCTGGTGTACCATTCACCCCACTGCCCAACAGGCTCCCTCCCTGAGCTGGTGGAGCTGGTCTTGGCATTGGTGTTGCAGTTTCCCAGGCTGATGGTCCTGAGTGATTTCAACATACATGCCGAGGTTAGTCTCAGGTCTTCATGGCTGCCATGACAACCATGGAGTTGTCCTTAATATCTTCTGGACCAACTCATGCGGCAGGACACAGGCTCGATCTTGTGTTTTGTTCAGAACAGGAAGCTGGTGATCTGAGGGTGGAGGGGTTCTCGGTGACTCCGTTGTCATGGTCAGATCACCACCTAATTAGGTTTAGATTTTGTGCCCCTGATAACCTCTGCAGGGGTGATGGGCCGATTAAAATGGTCCACCCTGGAGCCTTATAAATCCGGATTGTTTCCTGAATGATCTTGGGGATGTTCCCAACATGACTGGCACTACTGTCAAAGCCCTGGTCAACCTCTGGAATACAGAGGTGACCTGGGTGGTGGACACTATCGCTCCAAAGCACCCTCTCCCACCAGGGAAGGCCGTAATACACCTTGGTTTACTCAAACCTTGGGTCTGATGAAACGGCAGGGACAACGGCTAGAGTGACAATGGAGAAAAACTCAATCTGTCTTTGACCGAACACTGGTTAGAGCTCATTTTTGAACCATGTGACGGTGATGGCTGCTTACTTCTCTGCCACCATTGAGTCTGCCCAGTGCCATCCGGGGTCTTTTGGGCTGTGGCCCAACAGCAGATTCTGAACCATCAGTTGGTCGCTGTGGCAGGTTTGCGAGGCACTTTGCAGATAAAATTGCTCACATTTGGATTGACTTGGACTCCTCGCTAATTATGGTTGTGCCAGATATCCCCGTTGCTCCCTCTGGTCATTTTTCTATGGATAGTTTTCAGCTTGTAAAGCCTGAGGATGTGGACAGGATTCTGGGAGAAATGAGGGCCACTACGTGCTCGCTTGATCCTTGCCCATCCTGGCTAATTAAATCCGCCAGATTGGAAGTGGCTGGTTGGTTGACATATCTGATTAACACCTCCCTAACGGAAGGTTCTGTGCCAAAATTGTTGAAGGAGGCTGTGATTAGACCTTTGTTAAAAAAAGCCTTCATTAGATCCTGCAGATCTTAATAATTTCCTCCCAGTCTCTAATCTCCCTTTTCTTGGCAAGGTGATTGAGAGGGTGGTGGCATCTCAACTCCAAGTTTTCCTGGATGAATCTGATTATCTAGACCCTTTTCAATCAGGCTTCAGGCCTGGTCATGGGAGAGAGACTGCCTTGGTCACCCTGCTTGATGACCTACACCAGGCATCAGACAGGGGGAGTGCATCCCTGCTGGTGCTGCTAGACTTCTCAGCGGCTTTTGATACCATCAGTCATGGTATCCTTCTGGGCCGTCTTGCTGGGATGGGATGTAAAACAGTGCCTCCATTCCTATCTGATGGACAGGACCCAGAAAGTGGTGCTGGGAGACTACTGCTCGACCCCCTAGCCGTTGACCTATGAGGTACCGCAGGGTTCCATTCTGTCTCCCATGCTCTTTTACATGTATATGAAACCGCTGGGAGAGGTCACCTGAAGATTTGGAGTGTAGTGTCATCAATACACTGATGACACTATCTCTCCCTTCTATCTGATTGCAGGGAGGGAGTGCTCATCCTAAACTGGTGCCTAGAGGCTGTGAAGGGCTGGATGTGGGCTAACAAATGGAAACTTAATCCAGACAAGATGGAAGTGTTGCTGGCCAAGGGGAAAACTGTCCCAGGGATAGGGTTGCAATCTGTTCTGGATGGGGTTGCACTCCCCTTGAAAGAGCAAGTCCACAGTTTGGGAGTTCTGGATCCTGCCCCGCTGCTGGAATATCAGGTGGCTGCGGTAGCCAGGAGTGCTGTGGCCATCTCAAAATGGTCTACCAGCTGTGTCTGTTCCTGGAAGCAGCTGACTTGGCCACAGTGACACATGCATTGGTGACATTGAGGCTTGATTACTATAACACATTCTACGTGGGGCTGCCTTTGAAAATAATTCGGAAACTACAATTGGTCCAAAATGCAGCAGCCAGAATGTTAGCTGGAGCACAGCACAGGAAGCATATCACCCCTGTGCTTTATCGACTCCACTGGCTCCCAATTTGTTTCCGGGCCCAAGTATGTTTTTTTACCTTTAACGCCCTAAAAGGCCTTGGACCAGTGTACCTAAGGGACCACTTACGTCCATATGTTCCTACCCTGGATTTAAGATCATCTGCCTCTGGTCTCCTCTGCATGCCTGGAATGAAAGAGGTTAGATTGACAGGCACACAGGAGAGAGCCTTTTCAATGGTGGCTCCCAGACTTTGGAATTCCCTGCCCCTAGAAGCCCTCTTTGCTCCCTCTCTGATGGTTTTCCGGAAACTTGTAACAACTATTTTGTGCCATAGAGATTTTGGTTGGGACTGATGGGTCAGCCTGACACTGTTTTAAGTTTTTTATCTTTTATTTTTATCTTTCAAGTTCTTTTATTTTCACTCCCTCGTATGTGTACGCACATATATATATGTATGTATGTTTGTGTGTGTATATGTGTCTGCATAATACATTTTATGTATTTTAATTGTATTCTATGCATTTTAATTTACTGTAATGTTTTGTGTTTTTATTGTGTATTTTATTATATATGTGTACAATTTTATTGTGGCCGCCCTGAGTGCCCTATTGTAGGGTAGAAAGGCGGGGTAGAAATATTTTAAATAAATAAATGAATACTAAATCATAGACCCTTGCCTTATTGTGAGTCAGACCACTGGACCATCTAACTCAGCACTGTCTACTCTGACTGGCAGTTGCTCTCCAGGGTTTCAGGCAGGAGTTTTCCCCAGTCCTGCCTGGAGACACCAAAGATTGAATCTGGGACCTTCTGTATACAAGGCAGATACTCTACCACTGAGCTACAGTCTTACCCCATCAGAGTAGGAGTATACCCAAATCAATCAAACTGCTGCCTTAGTTAAACTTGAGAAGTTATGGGAGGGGGGTGGGGGAAAGAAGAGACACGATTTGGGGGCAAGTTGGTTCCCAAACAATTTCAAGATTGTTCACAGGAAGGGGGCAGTTACTGTTGTGTGGATGAGGGACGCAACTCTTTTTTCCTCTTTTTTGAGCCAAAGTTCTAGTTATTAGCACCTTGTGGGGCCACAACAGCTGGAACAGACTTCCTTCCATCATGTTTCATCTCCATGCAATACCTCTGTCTGGTGACTCTAGCTGTAAACTTTAGCTCTGGTGAAAAAGAAAAGTGTGTGTGTAGCGGGGGGAAGAGTTAGAATCATGGAACAGTAGAGTTGGAAGGGTCCTGTAAGGCCATCACGTACAATCCTCTGCTCAATGCAGGAATCCAAGTTGAACCATGCCCAACAGATGGCTCTCCACAGAAAAAGCAACTATTGCCAAATCTCAGAATTTAATTTTTCTTCAGCTTGCATAACTCCCTGTGATAATGCATGTATTTTCCATAAGCGTAGACAAAAATATGCCATAGAACTACTTAGCTTCCATTCCATGTAAAGTATAGACAATAAAGATTATGAGTATTAAAAGTGTGTCATGTGATCTGATGTTCAGTATGCAGTGTGTCACTAAGTAGAAATGGCTGCATGAGAGCGATTCTGAGTATTGGCTTCAAAGCAAGTGTAAGTCATCCCCCTCAATTTTGAATTATTACAAATGATTAAAGAAGCTGTGGCCCAGCATGGTTCTGGCTGGGGCTGATGGGAGTTGCAGCCCCAAACACCTGGACAGCATCAGGTTGGAGAAGACTGGCCAAGGCCCGACAGTGCCCTCCCTTTTGCCTTCCTCTCAGTTGCGTTGATCTGAGCAACACTTCAAACAGATAAAATATCAATTCAGATTTCCCCATAGCAAGAACAGCATTACAGCCTCCACTGCTGTGGGGAGCCAAGCAGTGGACAACAAGCATGAGGAGCACAATCATGTACCACGAAAGCTTAAGTAAAAGGCACAGCAAAAGTAAAATGTGCCTGAAGCCTTGGGGAGCTGTTGCCAGTCTGAGTTGACAATACTGAGAGAGGTAAACCATTGGTATGAGGCACCTTTATATGATCACATGTGCAACTGTAAAATAAGTGCACATTTGCCCCCTTTATACACAAGGCTGGGATATGGGGGTAGGGCTTACATACATGCTGTTGCCCCCATCTCTGGATGTGGCAAACACCTGAACATAGCTAGATATGAACCTGAACTATCTAGATATGCACATGTTTGTTTGTTTGTTATTAATGATATAGTACCATCCATTAGAGAGCCAGTGTGGTGTAGTGGTTAAGGTGCTGGACTATGACCTGGGAGACCAGGGTTCGAACCCCCACACAGGCATGTAGCTCACTGGGTGACCTTGGACCAGTCACTGCCTCTCAGCCTCAGAGGGAGGCAATGGTAAACCACCACTGAATACCACTTACCATGAAAACCCTGTTCATAGGGTCGCCATGAGTCGGGATCAACTTGAAGGCAGTCCATACTGTACTACCATCCATGAAGTGGCACTTTGGAAAGAATGAAATGAGGGACTGTTCTACCCTGAGCAGGGATGGGGGAGAGATTTGATTCAATTCACATTTCAAGCCAAATTTATCAAATTCACACTTTCTCACCTATGAGAACCGAAACATGGCCACCCTTCAAAATTTGCACTTATCCAAACTTTGCAGTGCAGTTCTCCAACCAAACAAGGGCTTACAAAATTCCATCTATTGGGGAGAAATGTGTATACAAATGAATATATCAGTGAAAATAGCATACAAACATGCATTAAAATGCATTAGGCATTGTCTGCATTAGGAGAAAATGTTTGCAAAAAATGTATACCTTAGTCAACACTTCAGACAAAATTGTGTTTGTTAGGAGACATTTGCACAAACATGCTGAAGAATTTTCATGAAGATTTCTCAAAAACAGAATTCGCAAATTGCTGCAGAAATGTGGAGAATAAAATTTAAGATTGGAAAAATGAGAACTGAAACTGACAGATCCTTCCATCCCTAGCTCCGTGGAGCTTACAATCTAAGGGGTGTTAAAACATGCCCCATGCATTGGGGGGGTAGCATCGTCATGCCAAGGAGCTAGGCCCTCTTTGCTGCTGATGTGCTTTGTATGTTTTGGCCATGATCCCTGTGGCCCTGCATTCAATGCACATGAGAAGATGGTCCTAAGTATATACTGCATAGAGCTCCAGCATCCGGGGGGGGAGGATCCTGTGCTAACCAGCTCCACCCAAACGGAGGTCTACGGTGTATGTAGACCTCCTACTGAATTCACGGCAGGGGTATGGCGAGTGCTTGTGGGAACATGGCAGCTGAGCATGTCAGTGTCAAGGAAAGGACTAGCAGGAGGGCTTTCAACTGAGCAGGAGGACCACATGCGCAGGGACATTGGGGCTTGCATGTGCACTTCTGTCTCCCATCCCCAGATTCAGCTTTTGCATGTTCAGGCAAACATCAGAACGTGCCTGTAGGTCTATGGCTACACATTCTCTCTCTCTCAGGTATAAAAGCAAGAGGGGGATCTTTGAATCTGGTTAAAATTAAAAATAACACGGAAAGAAAGACAACTCAGAAAACTTCATCCACATTGCCTGCCAACATCCATTGCCAAAGCATCACTTTTGGCAATTCTGAATGCAAAGAGATCTTGATTTGCTACACCCTGTCAAAACTAATTTCATATCAGCTTGGATGGAGTGAGCTCTATAAAAGGTACATAGCCATAAAGGGGGGGGGGAAATCTACGAAATTGTTTCTAATGAAAGAAGGCATCGTTCAACTATGTGAAAAACTCTCAAGGATTTCAGCAAAGATGAGAGTGAAATGTCTGTCCTTTATTTCATCTGTAGTTGCATCTTCACTTTTTGGATGGCCATTCACAAGGTTAAAACAGAGCTGGGTCTATCAAGACATTGCCCACTCAGACAGCATTGTCTATGTATAATAACTGTTCACCGACTCAAAACTCCAGAGCTTGGAAACTGGTAAATGTACTTGCATAAATCTGTGCATGACTCAAAAGACACAGAAGTAGTAGCCTGATGGGAGTGAGGGACAAGCTCACACCTTGGAAGGGGAGATTCCAGGGATGGAGGGTGATAATCCAGGGTTAAATTGCAAGATGTTGCCAGCAATACTCATGATAATAATTTAACCTGTTTAGACTTTCTCTTGGTTGCAAGTACCTCATAGAACTTTCCGTAGCTTTCAAGAAATAATGCTAATATACAAATAATAGTTAATAGTCCGGAAGAGGATGCCTAGAGACAGATTGTTTTCCAGAGGGCTTCACTCTTTCTTTCTGGCTTTTTTTTCCCCATAAAGGAAATTCTTAAGGATAGGGCAGGCAGACCAGACCAGAAAGCAGAAATGCTACATTCTATTAAGTGTCCTGCAAAAGTGAGGTTGTTCATTGCAGATTAGGTTCGCTTGAATAATAGTTTATATATTGCAATAACAACAGATGTTACCTCCATAACTGTAATGTTTGGGGCACAAAAGATGCAACAGTTCACTATAGTTCCATTTCCTACACACACACACTGAACATAGTCTGAAATGTTTGCACTCATGACCTGCAGGAGGGGTAGGGGACCACACTTCTTTTATAAATGATGGGGTGAACAGCCTGGGACCTTCCAGATGTTGTCAGACTACAACCCCCATCATCCCTAACCAATGGCCATGCTGTATGGGTCTGATGGGAGTTGGAGTCCAAGAACATCTGGACGGTCACAAGCTCCCCATCCCTGCTGGGGATCCTGAGCAGTTGCCACTGTCGTTGCAAAGCTTGTGTGACTTAGCCATGAGGATGGATGCCTTAATATAATGTAAACAAATTGAACATTAAAAGGCATGAAATCCTTTGTACCCATACCCCAGAATAAAGAGATGAGGCACCAGTCATTGGATTTAGCAAGGACCACTATTTTAGTAACAATTAACTGCTAAGGGATCTACAATTAGATGGCTTGTTACTATGGAATAGGTGGGGAACAAATTTGGTTCAGTTTACATTTTAATATGAAACTACTTAATTTGCAGTTCCTGAAATAATGTGTGAACTGAAATGCAACTAACCTTCAACATTTGCACTCCTCCAAATTGTATGATACAGTTGTCTAACCACAAAATGTGTGCTAATATATGTATATTAGGGGAAAGTGCATATAATGCATATATTAATGGATATATAACTGCTTGCAAAAATGTGTCTGTGAGGAGAAATGCACACTAAAATGCTGACATATTTTTGTAAGGATTTTCTTTCTAAAAATTGCAACCTGATGTGCAAATATGGCCAACTGAGCTTATCACCTTCCCACCCACAAATAAGACTCTTGAGACAACAGTTGGAATTTATTAGTATAACAACTTGGAGGAACTGCAAACCAATTCACCCAATTAACCACTGAACCAAATTCGGAAAGTAAGGGCAGGTGAGGAATAAAGCAAATTCTGGTAGGGAAAACTCACTGCAGACCTCTGAGAAAGTGATACAGCCACACTCTGTGGCTCTCCAGCAAAAGAACAAGGAGGAAATTACTCTGTCCTTGCTCGGTGAGCCTTGAATATGAATCCCACATGCACATCCAGGCACTATTGTCCATAGTTCATCCAAAATGTGCATGCCAGACCTAAAAGACACCCCTAAATCCCATGAGGCACAATGCACTGGCATATCCTTAAAGGGTGCCCTTAACCCAGTAATGCCCCAATAAGCCTAATGCTTTTCTCCCTAAGTTCTTCACCTGCCCGTGCTCAATGCCTCATAATCACGCCACACCACTCCAAAATGCCAATCTAATTCATCTCCAGAAGTGTAAAGCAGGCAAAAAAGGAGGGACCCTAAGGCCAATCAAGGAATCCCTCCTCCCTCTCAAAAAAAAGATATATATTTAGCCCCTTCAAGCAGGTGACTAGTTGGGCCCACACTGCATATAGGGCCAGGGGTAGGGTGGACACAACAAAAATGTAAGTTGGAAGGCCAGAGGGATAAGCAGGCATATAAAGACATGCACGACCCCCCTTTCCCATTGGCCACCAGGCCAACTCGTGATCCTCTCCTCAACCCCCTCCCTCCAGGAACTAAGCTACTAGTCCTCTTTGATGAAGGAAGGGATGGGAGCAAACACACACCTGTTAAAAAGCAGGAGCAATATTCTGAAAATGATGAGAAATTAACAGATTGGTTCCTCCCTACTTGTTACTCTGTTTATCTCACTACCAGTCATCATGACTCCACCATTGGCAGTACCCCTCTGGATACCTGTTGCTTATGACTCCTACCCCGCAGTGCAGAGGCGCTCTTATAGTATTAGGTGGTGGAGACCTTCTTCCACCATTACCCTTTACATTTTGGATAAGAGCCCTCGATTCAAAGGTCAAAAGCAGTTACACCTTCTTGCTTGTGCGTCTCCATAGTACACACATCTACTGATAGAGTGATGTCTGGCCATGGCACACATACTCTCTGTCTCTCCCACCATCCAGAAAGTAATTGGTTTGAGTAGGTAACTTGGACAGGCTTTGAGAGTGTACCTCTCCCTATCCTCATGGGCCTAGAAGCCTTGATGACAGGTCTGGGGAAGTTCCTCTTCACCCTATAGTGATGCTTTAAAGTGCTCAGCCCTGGTAGTCTTCCTTTTTGTGTCCCCTTCCCTTGGGGGGGGAGAACAGGAGCCACTACCAGTGGCAACAACAGCAAGATCAAAGCCAAAAGTGGGTGGCTCACCCCTTCTCTAACTTTTTCTTCCCTTCTCTTCCCTTCTTCATCTATCATTGTTGAGCCCCAGCTCTCCCATCCCCAGCCTCCTCAGATAGAGCAGGGGGAGGAATCAGAGGTAGATGAGGCTTTCGAGGACAATGATGGAGGGGGTGTAGTTGACAGTCTGCCAGTTCCCACAGACAGTTCTCCTGCTGAAGCAGACCTCGCTCCACCTACAGACGCCCCAACAGAGACATTGGGGGATGACCGGGTGAGTGCGCCAGCTCCACCATCCCCCCAGGATTCCCCACCTGGCACTTCAAATGCTTTCCCACCTCTTGAGACATCTATCGAGCCTGTACTGTCAGATGAGCCAGCGGAGGCTTGCCCCCCTTTGCCCCGTGCAAGACACCGCAAGAAGGTGAGACTTTGAAGGAGTCAGAGATTACGGGCGAAGACCTTCCCTACTTAAGGCAGTGCCCCCCCCGTCTCGGTTGCTGAGTCAACTTTCTTCACACACTGCAGAGTATGCCTAGCTAGCTTAGTTAGGGACTGTAGTGAGTTAGCATAGCTAAGTCTATGAAGCGCACTGCCTTTAATGTAAAAGATTGTTAACTCGACTGGAGGAGTACTGCCAATCCAATAGGATTCAGATAAATCTCTCCAAATCCAAAATTATGGTATTTGGGAAACACAGCAAATCTAAATCTGTCTGGAAGCTAAATGGAATCCCCCTAGATCAAGTCCAAAATTTTAAATATTTAGGGATTATTTTTAATAATAAACTATCGTGGAAACCTCATGTTAAAGAACTCAAACTAACGTTGTCTAGATTAGTTGGTCAATTGAAAAGGTTCTTCTATACTCGTGGAGGCCAATTAGTCCCTCCTATGCTGCAAATTTTTATCGCTAAAGCCTTATCCAAATTACTTTATGGGTCTGGTCTTTGGGGCCAATCATACAAACCTCTTCTTGAACCCATACAAAACACTGTTCTAAGACAGATCCTGGGGCTCCCTTGTGGCGCCCCCGCTGCACAAGTTAGGGCAGAATTAGGCCTTCCCTCCATCTCTGCCAAAATAGATTTGGCGGCCCTAAGGCTATGGAGGAAAATCTCTTTGATGGATGATTCCTCCTATGTTAAACTTTGTTGGCTTGAACAAATGCAATTAGGAGGTTGGGCCCACACCATCAGGTCTTTAATCCAATCATATAACTTCCCGAATAGCACCCTTTCACTATGGACATCTTTAGAGTTACGCAATTGGATCTACAACTTCAACGTGGCACAAGATAGGTCTGTTATTGTGGCCTCCCCCTTTTCAAGATGGTTTCCACTTTTTAAACTTGATCATGTCATTTCACCTTATTTAACAACTTTATCGTGCCCCCTATTGCGTAGACTCTATACACAAATTAGATTTCAGACGATGCCTACTGCTTATTTGGAGGGTAGATATAAGGGGATCCCTCGCACGGATCATCACTGTGTTTGTGGTGATGCAGCTGTTGAGGATTTATATCATTATCTCTTACGTTGCCTGTTGTATTCCAATCCGAGACACAAATTTTTAGATCCCCTTCTTAGGCTTAGATCGGGCCTTCACCCTGATTCTTTAATTGTCAAATTATTGGCGGATTTGAATCCTTCTACCACCTTGGCAGTGGCCAATTTTGCTCTTGCAGCTAAAAACATTAGAGCAAATTTTATTAAAGTTTAACAGTTTTAAATTGTACTTGTATTTCGTTTAGTCTGTCAGGATTGTATTGTGTGATTGTACTTTATCTTTTATTCCTTTATACTGTTTTATTGTTTCTTTTGTATGCAATGGCCTATGGCTACAAGCAAATAAAGCTATCATATCATAATGTAAAAGTTACTCTAATAAAACAGGAATTAATTCCGGTTTCGCCTCCGTCTCATGTTTCGCACTCTGGGCAGGACAATCATGTATCCATTCTCTATTGTTCTGTCTCACGCACACACACTCTTTCTCTCCTTCCCCCAGCTATTCAAACAAGAGTGCATACTAATCACCCTCTTCCCCCTTCACTCATGGGGGCAAATGGGCCACTGTCTTATCAACCTCAGTCTATCATCAGCTAGCCAGAACTGCCTGCTTCCTTATTTGCAACTAGTCATGGGGTGGCTCCACCTCCTATTGGTACTGGCTCCACCTACCATTGATCTTCCTGCCTTCGACCCTGCCAGTGCCAGTGGGCATCAGCCACCACTGCTACCATCCATTAACTTCCATGCTCTCTCTTTCTCTCTTCAGGTTTGGGGGGACATGCTGAAGGACATGAAGGGCCGCATGGAGCCCAGGAGAAGCAGGTTGCTCACCTGTCGATTAAAAGAAAGAACCATGCCTTAGATGAAATGGAGACAGATGAAAACAAAGTTAGTTAAATAGTAATGATCTTCCCGTAAGAAAAGAAGAAGGGAAAAAATAGTCTTGTTCGAAGATAATGGTGTTGGAATGAATAGGGTTGAAAGAGGTTAATTATAGTTCTAATTTAGGAAACCAATAAATCAAAGTATAAAATGCAAGCATTACCTTGGGTCGTGAGTAGTTGGTGAAACTTAAAACAAAACATAGTTTAGAAAGATCTATTGTTTGTAATGTTACACGGGCATCTTTGTTTTACAATTTCTGCTTAGTCAGGAGAAAATAAAGTATTTAAGACTGTGCGCCCAGAGATGGCTCAGGATGCAGAAGGGGAAAGTCTGTGCACCTTGCCTGACTTGATTTCGGTACATCTTTTTACCAGCCATGGTAAGATTCTGAGATTAAGAGAAAGCTCTTTATAATTACTTTGTGATTGTTGTGTTATGATCTCTATATGGTGTACTGCTCAACTTGTTTGATATCTAAAGGAAAGAAAATAGTTAAGAAATTTCATCTCTCAACCTTTTGGTATAAATTAAGTATCAGTACACGATCTCCGCTGAACCCATGGGAGTTTGAGTTATAGGGTGGGGGCAGAGCTTGGAAAAGTTACTTTTTTGAACTACAGCTCCCATCAGCCCAACCCAGTGGTCATGCTGGCTGGGGCTGATGGGAGCTGTAGTTCAAAAAAGTAACTTTTCCAAGCTCTGGGTGGGGGAGCAATTCAGTTCAGTTTTGCATTTTAATAGGAACCTGCCTAAGTCCCACTTGGTAAAACAATACATGCACCGAAACACAACTATCAGTCGAAATTCACATTTCTCTGAAAATTGTGTTGCAACCAAATAAATACAATAAAAGCATATATTAGGGGAGAGTGTGCATAAAAAAGGGTGTATTGCTGGCAATTCCTCCTTGTCTGCAACAGGAATTATACAGGGTACTCTTGAATATTGGTGTACATCTGTGGTAGGGATGGTGAACCTGTGGCCATCCACATGTTCCTCAACTCCAACTCCCATCAGCCTTGACCACTGGCCATGATAGCTGGCGCTAGTGGGAGTTGGAGTCCAACAACATCTGGAGAGCCACAGGTTCACCATCCCTGGTCTGTGGAAAGGATCCTCAAACTCTCACTCTCTCTGTGCAATCTCTATGACAACAAATGTGCTAAAACATACATAATAGAGTCAAGTATGACATAGGGATCAGCAGTAGGACCAGCTCCAGCTTTGAACGCTGCTATTAACAATGACCTAGCAGATAACCAGGAATAGCTGGGACTGCCGTTAGGAGACTCTTATTCCCTTCACAGAGCTACAATTCCCAGAGTTGGAATTGCAAACCACTCTGAAAATTTTAGCTCTGTGGGGACTTTGCCAACAGGCTACTTTGGGGACAGAGTCTTGGTCTATTCCTCCCCTACTCTTTTCTCAAAGCAAAACTGGTGACCCACCAGGACCTTAAGCAGAAAGATTCTTAAGTGGATTCTTCACTTACTTTCTGTATCCATGAGTTGTAGCAGAAAACAAGGAAAGAAGATGCACCTGGAAATGTAGCAAATATTGTGTAAATATAATTTTGTGCAAAAAAGGGGGCACATTAATTTTCAGTGATTCAAACCTCAACAGTACAAACTTATGCATGTTTACTAGGAAGCAAATTACATTATTTTGGATTGCAGCATAAATGTTACTAAAGGAGCCATCCAAACCCAAGACCTGCCAGGATGAGCAGAGTTTGGGACAGGCTGGTCTCTGGCTGATCCAGCTGAGCCTGGCTACGATGGCTGAAGTCCCTCATCCTAGCTCAGCCAGAGATATGCTGCCATAAGTCCTCTACCACGGCTCAGCCAGAGTTCAGCCAGGGCTCAGCTGACGCTGTCTCAGCTGGGGCCGGGGTAAGTCCTGAAAAAGGGGCATCCCCAGGGAAGTGGTAGGGGCAGGATGAGGCAGGGGGAGATTTAACCCTCTTCCAAATTCTGTTCAGCTTGGTCACGTGACCTAGCAACCAAGTGGAAGCTACACTGGCAAGAAAGGTGGTGTAAGTCAAACTCTATTCTATTTTTTTTTATATATAGTTTTTATTCAAATTTTTCCAAAAAACAAACAAAACAAAGTAAGAAAAAACATAACAATACTACAACAAAAAATAAAAATAAAATGGTTGACTTCCGATTTGTCACAGATCAGCTATAAGTATATAATATACATCAAACCTGTCCCTTAATATGTACATACAGAATCCCTTTTCTCCATAAGCTGTCTTAATTAATCATCAAATCCCAGTATCATCATTTTATTTTGATCTTTCGACAAAAAGTCTAAGAGAGGCTTCCAATCCTTAAGGAATGTATCTGTCGATTTTTCTCTAAGTAAACACGTCAATTTATCCATTTCTACTAAGTCCATTAATTTCAGTAGCCATTCTTCCATTGTTGGTATTGATTCCATTTTCCACTTTTGTGCATATAATAATCTTGCTGCCGTAATCATATATAATAATATTCTTCCATATTTCTTTTCTATTTGTTTATCCATAAAACCCAGTAAAAAAAATTCTGGTTTTGACTGAATATTTATCTTTAAAATTTTTTGCATCTTCCTACCTATCTGTGCCCAGAATAATTTCGCCTTTTTACATGACCACCACATATGATAAAAAGATCCTTCTTGTTGTTTACATTTCCAACAAACATTAGAGACATTACTATACATTTTTGACAGCTTTTCTGGAGTCATGTACCAACGGTACATCATTTTATAAAAATTTTCTTTAAGATTATAACATAATGTAAATTTCAAGCCTTTTTTCCACATATTTTCCCATTGATCCATTTGTATGTTATGACCAAAATTTTTTGCCCACTTTACCATGCACTCTTTTACTTGTTCTTCCTCCATATCCATTTTCAATAAAAGTTTATACATTTTTGCAATTATGTTTTCATCATTTGTATACAAACCTATTTCAAAATCAGATTTACTTATTTCAAACCCATACATTTTCTTGTCCATTTTATATCTTTCTAACAATTGTAAATAGGCAAACCAATGAAAACTATATCCTTCCTTTATCAATTGTTCTCTCTCTTTCATTGTGTATTCTCCATGTACATTTTCTAATAGTTCTTGATAAGTTAACCATTTCTCTTTTCCAGACATTTCTCTTCTATAAAACGCTTCTTGACTTGAGACACATAATGGTATTTTCGAATAAAACCTTGGTTTGTATCTATTCCATATTTTCAACAGAGAACGTCTTATAAAATGATTGTTAAAGTCTACGTTTACTTTTACTTTGTCATACCATAGATATCCATGCCATCCCCACTTCAGATTGTGGCCCTCCAAATCCAATAGTCTTTTATTCCTCAATAAGATCCATTCCTTTATCCAGACTAAACAGCAGGCAGCAAAATAAAGTCTCAAATTTGGTAATCCCAGTCCTCCTCTTTCTTTAGCGTCTTGAAGTAATTTAAATTTAACTCTTGGTTTTTTTCCTTGCCATACAAATTTAGAAATATCTTTTTGCCATTGTTTAAAAGGTAAATCAGAGGATATTACAGGTATTGTTTGAAACAAAAACATCATTCTCGGTAATACATTCATTTTTATCACAGATATTCTACCCATTAATGACAGTTGTAGTTTATCCCATCTTAGCAAGTCTTTCTTAATCTCTGTCCATAATTTTTCGTAATTATTATGAAACAGCTTTGAGTTTTTATTTGTCATGATGATGCCTAAATATTTCAACTTTTTTTCTATTGTAAAATCTGTCTTGTCCATTAACTCTTTCTGTTCCCTTAAAGTTAAATTTTTCACCAACATCTTTGTTTTTTGATTGTTGATCTTAAATCCTGCTAACGGTCCAAATTCTTTTAATTTGTCCATCAATATATGAATTCCTTCCAAAGGGTTTTCTAGTACAATTATCAAATCATCAGCAAATGCTCTCAATTTATATTCTTCTTTTTTTATTTTTAATCCCGAAATCCTTTTATCTTGCCTTATATCTCTAAGCAGCACTTCTAAAACCAGAATAAATAAAAGGGGAGATAATGGACATCCCTGTCTTGTACCCTTTTGTATTTCACATGAATCCGTTAAGTCTCCATTAACAATTATCTGGGCCTTCTGTGATGTATAAATCGATCTGATCCATTTTATAAAGTTGTCTCCAAAATCCATTTGCTCCAAAACCTGGAACATAAATTTCCAATTCAAATTATCAAATGCTTTTTCAGCATCTAAAAAAATCAAAGCTGCTTGTTTATCATTTCGTTGTTCTAAATATTCCAACACATTCAAAACATTCCTGACGTTGTCACGTAATTGTCTTTTAGGTAAAAACCCTGATTGATCTTCCTGAATAAATTGTTGCAATATTATTTTCAATCTTTCAGCCAAAATCATTGTAAAAATTTTATAGTCATTATTCAGTAGAGATATTGGCCGATAATTTTTTGTTTTAGTTAAATCTTGGTCCTCTTTAGGTATTAATGTTATATTAGCATTTTTCCAACTATCCGGTATCTTTCCCTCTTGCAAAATAGAATTCATTGTAGACTGTAAGGGTAGCAAGAGTTCTTCCTCCAAACATTTATAATACATTGCAGATAGCCCATCTGGTCCTGGCGCCTTTCCTAATTTAATTTTATTTATAGCTTCAGATATCTCTCTTGACGTAATAGGGCCATTAATAACTTGTCTCTGAAAATCTGTAATTTTCGGCAAATTCTGTTTAGATAAATACTCTTCTATTTTTTCAGATGGAATTTCTTGACACTTATACAATGTTGAGTAATATTGATGAAAAATCTTTTTGATTTTTACATTATCTGTCAGCGTCTCATCTCCTTCTTGTATCTTTAAAATAATATTTTTTTGACGTTCTTTTCTTAATTTATATGCTAACCATTTCCCAGGTTTATTTGCAAATTCAAAAGTCCTTTGTTTAGCAAAATTTAATTTCCTTTCAATTTCTCTAACTGTCAACATTGATACTTGCTTCTGTAACATTTTAATTTGATTTACAATAGAAACTTTAGCTGGATTCTTTTTCAATTCTTCCTCTTTTTGTTTTATTTCTTCCAAAATTAACTGCATTTTCTGTTGTTTCTTTTTTTTTAATTCAGAATTACATTTAATAAAGTATCCCCTCATAAATGCCTTACTAGTATCCCAAACAATATTTTCACTTGTTCCTTTATATAAATTATATTCAAAGAACTCCTTTAATTTCTTCTTACATTCTTGTACTACTTTATCATTCTGTAATAAAGATTCATTTAGTCTCCATCTAAATCCAAGATTTTTTTTTTTTAAAGTTAATATCACAGGATTGTGGTCCGAAAAAGTTTTTGGTAATATATCCATTTTAAAAATATCCTTCGCTAAAATTTTTGACATCCAAATCATATCAATCCTCGAAAATGTTTTATGTCTTTCTGAAAAATAAGTAAATTCCTTTGCATTATCATTTATATATCTCCAGGTATCCACCAATTCTAAATGTTCCATGAGTTCAAAACAAATCTTCGGTAATTTACCTTGTGTCTCTTTGATATTTTTTTCAGAAAGCCTATCAATTTTTGGTGAGATTACCCCATTCCAGTCACCCATGACACACCAATGCTCATATGAAAACTCTGACAATTTTTCCATAAGTCCTGTATAAAACCTTGTTTTATCTTCATTGGGGGCATAAATACCCACTATCAAAATGTTTGTACCTTGTAAAGTAATTTCAACCCCCACAAATCTACCACTATCGTCCAATAATACCAATTTAGGAAGCAATTGTGGGTTAATATAGAGAACAACTCCATTTTTTTTTTTTGGTCCAGCTGAAATAAATTCTTCACCCAAATTTTTACAAATCAAATATTTGGAATCTTTCTTCTGAATATGAGTTTCTTGTAGACAAATTATATCCAATTTTAATTTTTTCAAATAATGAAACACTTTCTTTCTCTTCTGCGCCGTGTTGGCTCCATTTATATTCCAAGTTAGGTATTTGTAATCCATCATTAAGCGTGTATTTTAAAATTTGCCTGATGCTCCTTTTGATCCATCATCTTCCTTCCCCTCCTCTGCATATCCTTGTTGACTTTGTTTCCCAGGAACTATATCCATATCTTTGAGTTTATCTTCTTCCATATCTTTTGAAGCTTTTCTCAAGAAGTCCCTTGCTTTTTGAACAGTATTCAGTCTGTATTTCTGTTGTCTGAATGTAAAAATCACTCCTTCTGGAACGTCCCACCTAAATTGAATTTTGCATTGCTTAAGTTTTTCTGTAAGGAAAGCATATTCTTTTCTCTTACGTAAAAGTCTAATAGGAATTTCCTTCATCACCAGTATTTCCTTACCATCAATTTTAAAGGTATATTTAAAGTGTTGCTGTAAAACCATATCTCTGGTCGTCTTCTTTACGAAATAAACAAGCACATCTCTTGGAATTTTTTTCATTGTTGCATATCTGGAGTTAATTCTATAAACTTTGTCTATTTCAAATTCCATCCTATCTTCATTCAAGTCCAGAAATTTTACTAAAGCATTAACAATTTTATCTCTAATGTCTTCACCTGTTTCCTCAGGGATTGCACGGAATCTCAAACAATGCTCTTTATTTCTCATTTCAGTCACAGCTAAATAGCCATGCAGGTCTTTAAGTGCCAAATAGTCCAAATTTTTTTCTAGTTCCAGATTTAGTATATCTGTTCTATTCTCCAAGGTTTGTACCTTTTCTTTAGTATTTTTTGCATCTTCCTTTATTTGCCCAATTGTCCCTTTAATCTCATCCACTTGTGTTTTAATATAGTCTTTTATATCTGTCAATTCAGTTTTCATTTCCTGTTTCATTTCCTGTTTTATAGCATTAATCCCTTCCATTATTTTTTGAAACATTTCTGGGGGTATATCCTCTTCCTGTGTATCAATAGAACCTCTTCGCCCCTGGGCCTTGGTTGTTTTTTTAGTTGTCATTTTCAAAAAGAGGCCTTTAATTTCTAATATTAATCACTGTTTCAGAACCTAAGGGCAGTCTATTTCTTTTCTTTTTTTCCCTCCACCAAAAAGAAGAGTTAATATTCCAGGCCTATTATTGAAATCCAGCCAGCACAACACAGTCCTTATCTACTTCCAAGAATGCAAAACAATTCTGGTTGCCAAGACTAAACAATTAGTAGCATATACGAGCAGCGGATTCATCCAACAAGAAATAGTCCAAAGAGAAAAATAGTCCAAAATATAATAATTACCTCTCATCCGTTTTTAAACTTTAAAAGTCCAAATTCAAGCCAGCTTTTTGTCGTAAAAAAAGTATATAAGTTGTTTATATTTTCTTTCTTCCTTAATTATATTTAAAAGAGAAAAAGTATGACTCACCCAGGTTTCTCAATTGCTGATTCATAAACAAATCCCTTTTATTGCAGTAATTTAAGCCGAATGATAAGGTTTAGGCAGAAGTGGGCTCGCTGGTTAAGAACGTTTTTTTTTGAGAGAAGAAAAAACGCTTCGCTTTATTCCAGTTCAGCTTGCGTGGAATTCCTGACTCCGTCTTCAGCCGATCGGCTTGCCTTCTTATCTCAGGAATTTCCTGATCAATTCCAGCCGCCGACAGCTCAACGAAGTCTTGTGGAAGATCTGATCGGTTCTCCTATACCTTGGAGAACATTTAAGCCAGTCCAAGATTCCTCTTGGCTGGCTTTTAACCTGAAAAAAGCTTCCTCTGAGGCAGAGCTCCCTCAGAGACAACCACCAGCCAGCACCACTTCCCGGAAGTCAAGTCAAACTCTATTCTAAAGATGTGCTTTCCCTCTGCCAGGCTCAGGGAGTGGCTCAGCCAGCAGTAGCCCCACTCCTGAATGGAATTTGGAAGAGGTACAAATTAGGCCACTATGATTTACCCCAGCGTCAATTACACTGGCTTCATGTAGCTTGGATTGCTCTGTAAATGAGCTGGATCCATGCAGATGTATATTTGTTCAACAAATCTACTGGTAGGTAATTTCTTGATGTGGATAGTGAAAGAAAGAAATGTGTCTCAGAAAAGATATTTCATTATGGGAAATTCAAGTAAGCTAAATTGATGGCCCTGGGTGGTCTTTTAAGGAGAAGTAACTGGTGGTCTGCATATTATTAACTCTTGAAGATATATCAGCGATGACAATGATTGTCTGAATAGCCATAGGCCCCTATTTTCCCCAGCTGTATTTTTGCCACATATGTGTCTGGCTGAGATCTCTTTTGATACTGGATTAAGAAAACTGAATGCAGCTCAACAAATTCTAATCGATGCCTCCAGAATTGATATTCAGGAAACATCCCCACTTTGCTTCTAAACAAATAATTTCATCATAAGATAATTCTTGGCAAAACTACAGTACGTTTTCACAATATATTATGGGAGCTGGGGCTATTCAGTTCTAAATAATGGTTTCTTCACTGAACAAGTAAATTGAAATTGATTTGTTTCAGCCTACTGTATAGCAGCTCACAATGCCAACTTACAATAGCATGATTGACTTCAGCATCATAGACCTCAGACTTCCATTCTCAAGGACCCAGGTCAGAATTTTGCAATCATTCCCCCTTCTGTTCTGGAACCTCTCTGAGCCTTGACTCTCTTTAAATACCAGCTTGTGACAATAATACCTGTACAAAGGGGGTGTGATCTCTTGGGTCAGAAAGTAGAATCCTGCATGTGGATACAAGGCAAAACAAGAAAAGTTTTTTTTTTAAAAAAGAATTATATAAAAAGGATATGCACTTCCTTTATACATTATAGGGAAAATAGATTAAGATCACACTCATACCATGCATTTATTCCACTTTAAACAGTCATGGCTTCCCCCAAAAAGGATCCTGGGAAATGTAGTTTGTGAAGGGTGCTGGGAGTTGTTAGGAGATACCTATTCTCACAGAGCTATAATTCCCCAAGTGGTTTACCAGTCAGTCTCTCTTCCCAGAGAACTCTGAGAATTGTAGCTCTATAAGGGTAATAGAGCTACAATTTACAAACTACACTTCGCAGGATTCTTTGGGGGAAGCCATGACTGTTTAAAGTGGAATAATAGTGGAATAAATGTATGGTGTGAATGTGGTCTAAAAAAGCTTCAGCTATACAGAGAGAATGTGCCATGCAACCAGTTCAACCTTGCATGTGTGTCTGGAGAAGCACTCCTATACACACTTACCTTGGAGTAAGCCCCATTGACCTCAATGAGGCGTACTTCTGAAATGATGAAACAGGTCATGAAACAGACACCCTCAAAATGGCCTTTCCTTCTGTTAATGGAGGGTAGCTTCTCTTTATTAAATAGTGAGTAATCTTTCACTTCTTTGGAGATCTTGAAAAGGATCTTATATTGCTGTTTTAGAAACATGCAAATTTATTTTAATATAATTGTTGAATTAATAAGCTAAGCATGTTTAATCAGCCAAAGATGCTTTCATCAGTTGACAAGCTTCATGCATTATATTAAACAATTAGGCCAAGCTTAAAATAGCAATTGGAATTCAGTTAGTAACTAATTCTTTATTCATTTAGGCTCTACCTCCCCATTACATGGAATATCTTTCTTCCACTTCTTTTCTTTCAGCCAAAATCAGCCTGGGCAGGCTGTGAGTCTTAGCAGAGGAAAGGTGGACAGAGACTGCTTAATCCTTTACCCTCCAGTCAGCTCAAAATCACCCTCCCCACAGAAGGAAAAGAACAGGGTGCCAAGGTTCACCAAAATCTCACAATCGATTTGGTTAACATCTGTTATAAAACAGCTGTATTTTATAACAGCATTTGTTCCTTGGATAGTCTTTAATTGGACAGTAGACGGGAAAGCATGCACTCACAATTCTGCTCATGTCTTTACAGTGTTCTGTATTTTATTTATTTATTTATGAGATTTGTTGGACTCCCATCTGGCAGAGGTTAATCTGCCGCTCTGGGCGACTTACAACCAAACACAAGTACATTCTATATAGACATAATCAAAATCCTAAAAATTAGAAATTAAAAATTAAAAAATTAAACATTTAAACCCCCCAAGATCTGCAATCTGCCAGCCTAAATTGAATTTAAACCCCCCAAGAACTGCAATCTGCCAGCCTAATCCCCTTCCCACGCCTGGGTAAAGAGCCAGGTCTTCAAGGTCCACCGAAAGCATAGCAGGGAGGGGGCCTGACAGAGGTCAGTTGGCAACAAATTCCAAAGTGTAGGAGCCTCAATAGAAAAGGCTGTAGACCTTGTCCTCACCATCCTCGCCTCTTTTACTGGAGGTATAAGAAGTGAGCCATTCAAGGACGATCTTGTAAGCTGGCGCCCCTGGTACGAGTGAAGGTGACTTTTTAAATAGAGTGGGCCAGCTTCATGAAGAGCCTTATAAGTTAAAGCCAGGATCTTAAATTTGGCCCGTGCAACCACAGGTAGCCAGTGCAATTCCTTAAGGATTGGGGTGATATGGTCATGGCGGCGACTGCTCTTAATCAGGCAAGCAGCCGCATTCTGCACTAGCTGCAGCTTATGAACTGTAGTCCAGGGAAGACCAACATATAAAGCATTACAATAATCCAGCCGGGATAAGACCAGAGCATGTACTATTTTGGGAAGCAAGTGGCTCGGGAGGTAAGGGCGTATCCTTCAGATGAGATGTAGTTGATAAAGTGCCGCCCAACTGACAGCTGCTACCTGCGCCTCCATAGATAGCTGGGAGTCAAGAATGACCCCCAAACTCCGGACTTGATCTCTTAGGGGCAATAGTACCCCATTGAGCATCAAATCAGTAATCCCCAATTTCTCTTTATCAGCCACCCACAAAACCTCAGTTTTATCAGGATTCAGTCTGAGCTTCTGCTCATCCAATCCCTCACCGACTCCAGACACTTAGACAGCATTTCTATTGCCGCTGGTGGGGAAGACTTAAATGAGAGGAAGATCTGGATATTGTCTGTGTATTGATGGAATTGCAGGCCAAATCTCCTAATGGCATCTCCCAGCGGCCTGATATAAACATTGAATAACATCGGGGAGAGGATAGAGCCCTGTGGCACCCCACATGTGAGAGGCCAGGGCTCCGAAACCTCATCTCTCAATGCCACTCTCTAGTACCTCCCAGACAGGAAGGAGCAGAACCACCACAGAATGGTGCCTCCAATCCCTAACCTCTCTAGGCGATCCAGCAAGATACCGTGGTCGACAGTGTCAAAGGCCGCCGAGAGATCCAGGAGAACAAGGAGGGTATATTCCCCTCTGTCCAGTGCCCTTCTCATATCGTCCACCAGGGCTACTAGCGCTGTTTCTGTCCCATGTCTGGGTCTAAACCCTGATTGAAATGGGTCAAGATAGTTCACTTCCTCTAAGTAAGTTTGCAGTTGGTTCGCCACTACCAGCTCGACCAATTTACCCAGGAATGGCAGATTTGAGACTGGGCAGAAGTTGTTTAAATTCAAGGGGTCTAAGGAGGCCTTTTTCAAAGTTGGAATTATTACCACCTCCTTGAAGGCAGATGGCAGATGACCTTCATCAAGGGACACATTAACCACTGCTGATTAACCACATTAACCACTGATCCTCTTGCCCAGTTTGTCTCTGCAGCTCACAATGAGCCACGCTGGGCAGGGGTCGAGAATACAAGAAGTTGGTCTCAGCACAGACAAGGTCTTGGCTACTTCCTCAGAGGAGCTGGAAGCTATCCCAGGACCCTGAAGGTCCAGTGGTCAGCTCAGGTTCCATTGTTAAGGTTGTGGCAAGCGGAATAGAACTCTTGATGTGATCAATTTTATCCACAAAATGTTTTGCGAAGTTGTTACAGTAGGCCATGGCTTGATCTGACGGGTCCAGAGCAACTGGCCCTACTAAGCTATGGACCACCTGGAACAATCTCCTTGGGCAATATTCCGCGGTCGCTATAGAGACCGCAAAAAAATCCCTTTTTGCTGTTCTCATCGCCGTCCGAATGCGATGGTCCGAATTGTAGTGGTTAGAGTGTTAAACCAGGACCTGGTAGATCAGGGTTCAAATCCTCACTCAAACATTGGGTTCCTTGGGCCAGTTGCTGTCTCTCAGCTTAACCTACCTCACAGCAGGGTTGTTGTAATGACAAAATGTGGCTGATCATGTATGTCACTTTGAACTCCTTGAAGGAAAGGTGGAGTATAAATGTAATTAGGGATGTGCTAGAATTCTGCCCAGTTCAGATTTGGTACTGAATGTTTTATTAAAGCCTCCAACATTGAGGATCAGATTTTCTGTGGCTATTTTCAAAACTTTTGATATTCATATTGACCTTTTAATCCAAATGTTCTTCAATTTATTGATGTTTTCTTTAATTTATCAATATTTCCTTTCAAAATATCAATACTGATAATTCCTTTAAAATATAGATATTAATATCAATTTTCTGTGAGGGAAAAAAACCAGATCAGTAAAAGCAGTGGCTCGGGGACAAAGATCAGATTCAAATCGATACTGGCCAATTAGGTCAATGGAATGCTTTAGAACCAGCACAGGTCAATGGATCCCATCCCTATATGTAACAAATAAATAAATTCACATGTCAAAAGTACAGATCTTGTGTGCGCAGCCTTTTCTGTCAGTATTGATTTATGACAGCATGCCTCACGTCAGGACTACACCTACACACAGGGGTTTCGTTTCTGACATAAGCACAGTGGAGGCTTGCCCACTTGGGCTAATGCGGCAGTGCTAGGGTTACCAGCTGTCTGGATTTTGGCCAGATACTCCGGCTTTTGTGCATCCTCTCTGGGTCTCTGGGTGAGTCAGCTTAATCTCTGGACTCTCAGCTTCCTTTAAAAAAAAATTAAGTTTTTAGGTGGTCTGGTTTTCAAGATATACACCAAAACATCAGCCGTCACCACCCGCAACTTCCATGAAATGATCTCTTTGCTGGCTGCTCTAACCCTGCCCTTTCAGGTTTGTAGCCAGTAAATAGTCAGGGTTGTGATTGACAAGAGATTTCTGGGCCTCCAGGCAGTCCTTAGACTCCATTGCAAAGGTAGAAAACTATTGTTTTTCCTGTGTAAGTACCAAGTCTTTTTTTCTCTTGTGTTCACCAGTCAAACAAGTTTAAATTTTCCTGGGATGTTGAAGATGGTAGTGAATTCAGTAGGACTTACTTTTTAGATTGGTTAGGATTGTGCTGCAAATTAATTGAACTTTTGAGTGAACATAGTAAAGAACTGTATTTGTGTTATAAATCTTTCTCACCCCCTCCAATACTATTTTTAAAGCAATTAGGAAGGGTTTGCATAGATATCACTGCTTTTATTATGTAGGAACCTAATACTGATATTTTTTTCAAAAAATGTTCTGCAATGACCAATTCATTTGGACAATAAACTATTATATGGGGTCTATGTATTTTTACATCTCCAGTGTGTGTATATATATATGGAGTCTTCCCAACAATCCTATTAGGTAGGATTGCTGATTGGAAACCAAGGCAGCTCACAACAAGAAATAAATCCCTTTGAAATCCAATAACCATAAAAACAAGTATAAACAGTTGCAAAACAGTTTAAAGTGGCATGATTCTGAATTTTGGGTTGGGTGAGTGTTCCTTATCACTTGAGGCTGCAGTTTTCTGGACACTCTCCTGTTTGAGTAAGCCCCATTGAATACATTGGGACTTGCTTCTGAGTAAACAAACATAGGATTGCACTACAAATGTCTTTACAGGTTGTGTAAATAATAAACATCTTTGACAGTCATGCTTACATTCTTCATTTAAAGCACATGACTTCCCCTAAAGAATCCTGGGAAGTGTAGTTTCCCCCTCACAGTTATAGTTCGGAAAGAGAGGGCCACAGTGACTCCAACATTTATTTATGTATTTTATTTACAACATTTAGATACTGCTTTATTGTAAAAAACCTAAAAGAGGTTTACACAAGGAATTAAAACAATAAAATAATTGGCAGAAACAGTTAAAGACAGGTATTTAAAAACATTCAAAATATATAAAAAACACAATAGCTTCTACATGCCGGGATTTGTTGTTGTTATGTGCCTCCAAGTCGACTACGACTTATGGCGACCCTGTGAATCAGCAACCTCCAATAGCATCTGTTATAAACCACCCTGTTCAGATCTTGTAAGTTCAGGTCTGTGGCTTCCTTTATGGAATCAATCCATCTCTTGTTTGGCCTTCCTCTTTTTCTACTTCCTTCTGTTTTTCCAAGCATTTGCCTGAACAAGAATGTTTTAGCAGGTGCTGAAAACAGTACAATGAAGGTGTCTGCCTAATGTTAATAGGCAGGGAGTTCCAAAGAGTAGATGCTGCCACACTAAAGGACTGATTTCTTACAAGAGCAGAACAAGTACTATGTGGCACCCGTAGCAGGGAAAGCACACCTTGAACTTAGCCTGGTAGCAAATTGGCAACCAGTGCAGATTTCAGAGCGGAGGTATTATGTGCTGATAGGGTCTCACTCTTGTCAGCAATCGTGCCACAGCATTCAGCACTAACTACAGCCCCCATGTCAGGTTGTGCTGCATGGAGATTTCTGTGACCTTGGCTGACTGGCTGCCGGGAGTTTTTTTAGTTTTGGTTTTTCGTTAGGAATCCTGACTGGTTGTGGGATGCTGAGTTTTCTGCCGTACTCATAGGAATTTTGTTGTTCTTATGGTATTGTATTTAGGAAATCATCACTGTCTTTTATTTTTATTTTTCTGTTTGCATCTCATTTACCTTTAACCTCACTCCCTTACATCCATAGAAGCAATAACAGGGGTTCCATTCGCTCAGCTCAACCCCCTTAAACCCACTGATGATGTACCTTTTTGGTTGCATGATGGTTTATTTCTTGCCCAATAGTGGCAAAAGAGAATTCACATACTGGGAAGTGTGGTTGCAACTGTTGTTGTTCCCAAGCTGCTGTCTGTGAACATAGATCAAACCATGTGTGTTTTCTCTCTGACAATTACTCCTCACTGGAATTGGGTTGGCTGAGTTTATAGCAGCCCACAAGTTAGACAGAAAAGGATAGAGAATCTTCTTACTCTTATTCATTTCTCAGACCTCTTTCTGAAGTGAAGGGTCAAATCTGTAAAGAAGTTTGGAACAGCCATGTTGAAAGGTACGGGTAGGGCATAGCAGGTTGGGGGTTGCCAACCCTGCTTGGATATGGATATCTTTGCAGAGGATCCCTAGTCAAGTTTTACCAACAGCACAATCCAAACCATTTCTACTCAGAAGTCCTGTTGGTTCTATGGGGCTTAGTAAGTGTGTATAGAATTGCAGCCTTCAGGGGCATCCATCTTTACTCCTGAGTGCTCCACGCTAACATCTCCACAACACTAGGCTCCTTTCTTCCCACAGTGGTCTTCTGGTGACTGGCCTAGCCTGAGGGCACTTAAGTCCTTCTTGCCAAAATCAAGTAGGCTAGATTCTCTAGGCTCTAACTTTCAGCTAAGATTTCTATTTTAATTTCCAATCAGATAAATGTTTCTGTTTGAATTGTATGCTCAACTGTGGTTGATGCTTAATGTGTCATGTTTAATGACATCACTTGGCCCACCCTATGACATCACTTGGGCCCACCCTGTGACATCACTATGGCCCATCGCAATGACCTGCCCACATGATGTCACTAGGACCCACCCCTGAAATCTCAGGGTTTGGGATTCTTCTGACCTGGCAACCCTAGGCAGTGCCCCACCAACCTCAGTGTCCCCTCTGCCAGTCCCCACTTGCCTGCTTTCCTCCTTACAACTAGTCCAAACGCCTGTCAGTTTCTCCTCCTTAGCCTCGGTGTTTCCTCTTGAAGAACTCAGTGAGGAGGACGATGGGACAAATCTAGAATTAGCTGGCATTGCCTGTCATTGGCCTGGCTCTGCCTGCTCTGCACCTCCCTGCCTTCTTCCTTCTGCCCTCTCAGACCCAGTAGGCACCAATCACCGCTGGATATATGGCCAATATTTTTTTTCCTTTACAAGGCTATTCATGTCACAAACTGACATTTAGAAAGAGTTCCACTGGAGAAGGATTGAAAAATTCTGCCGAGTTCAGGCAGTTAACATAGCAGATAGATTCAGTAAATATACCATGTTGCTTCCAGGCATTAGTTAGTGCCTCCATCATAATCTCAAGGAGTGAGTATAATGATTGAGGATGAAGGTGGGAGTGTAGAGACTGCCCCAAACTTACCCTCAAAATTAATTTGGCCGCATTTTTTCAATTTTGATGTGAAACTCCTCATTACAGAACTTTCATCACTTCTTTAACTGTCCCTGGGACATTTTAAGCATACGCCACCAAATAATTCCAGGTATCCATACCTTCATAAATAGTCTTGTTAATCCCACCACTTCTAAGGAGTTAAATGTTTTATCTCGTCTCATTCCAAATCCACTGTTGCATCCAGAAATTCTTGCCTTCTTCCAGGTTACCCAGGTTATTCATTTACTTCTCCCAAATGGGCCTCCAAGGTTTTAAAATCACCTTCACTCTCCTGTCTAACCTTGATTTCTCTTTGCTTATTTATTTCTCAACCAGTGGCAATGGACTGACATAAAAGTTTATAGAATTTATTTATTTATTACACTTATATACTGCCCGATAGCCGAAGCTCTCTGGGTAGTTATTAGTGTTAAGGAAGCCATTTGTGAAGAGAGAGAATCTTATTTATTTTATTTATTATTTACTAAATTTATGAATTGCTTTTCTTCATAAAAATGAACCCAAAGCGACATACAATAAAAAAGATTAAAACCAATATAAAACTAACACAACTAAAAGGTTTTTTTTAAAAAAAAAAACACAATATGTAGATAAGACAGTGGAACAACCTACTCCTAAAAGAGGCTACAACATCAAAAACCCTCCAAAAATTAAGAACCAAAAGCCGAAAAGAGGAATGTTTTTGCAGGCCCCTAAAGATAGATAATGATGGCACCAGACGTGCCTCTCTGCAGACAGCATTCCATAAGTGGGGTGCCACCACTGAGAAGGCCTGTTCTCATGCCGCCACCCTCCACACCTCCCTCAGAAGGGGCACACAATGAAGAGCCTCAGATTTTTAACCTTGTTTGATTAAAAGAGAGAGAAAATGTTTAAGGTTTAAGGCCTAGGATAAGTACCTCCTATATTCCTGTCTAATTACCAGATATCATCATCAGTGAAGATCTCAATAGGTATCAGGGATCCTCCCTGTTCCATTCATTAATCATTTGTTGGGTTTGCACTCCCTTGAGTCTCACTCCTGAATTCCAGTTTAATCAAGGGATTTTTTTAAAAAAAATTAATTCCAGTGTTGGAGCAGGCACACTTTACTGCAGCGTTCAGCTCTTTCTGTATATTTGCATTCCCAACCCCTCTGACATTACCAATGTGCACATGGGCTGTGACAAAACACTGCAAAACCTGGATGAGGGATGTGCTAGAATTCTGCCAATTCAGGTTTGGTGCCAAATTTTCAGTTAGTTTGCTTATTTTCTATCATTGCAGATAGGATTTTTATGTAGCAACTTTCCACAGCTATTTTTGAAAAACCTGCCTCTAAAATACCAATAGTAAGAATGCTGTATGTTTCCTTTCATTTGTTGATATTTCCTTGCAAAAAAATTGATATTTCATTTAAAATTATGGATATTCATTTAAAATTATCAGTATTATCAATATTTTTGCAAGGAGAAAAATGGATCGGTGAAAGCAGCAGCTAGCAGACAAATAATGAACCCAAATTGATATCGGCCTATTAGGCCAACAGAATGCTTTTGAACCGGCACCAGCCAATGGATCCCATCCCTAAAAGTGCTCATCCAACAATAACATAAAAAGAGCACATCCTACCCAGAGCTTGGAAAAGTTACTTTTTTGAACTACAACTCCCATCAGCCCCAGCCAGCATGGCCACTGGATTGGGCTGATGGGCGTTGTAGTTCAAAAAAGTAACTTTTCCAAGCTCTGATCCTACCCCACCCAACCAAACGATGAGCACCAATTAGGAGCAAAATGCCTGGGTGAATAAAAACCTGGTGCCTAAAGACTGATAGAGATGGCGTCGGGTGGACCTCTCTGGGGAGAGCATTCCATGAGTTTTTTTCTTAAACTCATGACACATAACCTTCCAAATCTTATTCTCCTTCCTCTAAAGTACTTACTCTGAGTTGTTAGAGACTTGAGAAGACCAATTTCCTCTTCTTCTCCCTCCACCCTCTCAACTGACACCTCAACTTTTCATACTTCCCGGAAGCGCACAGGTCCTTGTCAGGCTGGGTTTGATGTTTCTAAAAATGTCTGTTCCTTTTAATTTACAAACTTGCATACTTCCACAAATCTGGGGAGTCTACTGAGTACATAGAAACCACAACTTTAATTTTTAGGTGGCCCTTTTTTCTTTTCATGATAATAGGTTCAGGGCCATGTGGCCAACAGAGATCCACCCTCCAACACCTCTCCATTGCTCCCTGCCTCCAGAATCTGCTGCCTCACTCTGCCAAATGGTAGGGCTGGCCCCAATCTGGGGTAAAATCTAGACAAAGAGATTTTCAGAAGCATTGTTGGTTCTTAAGACATAACACATTGAGAAGATATCCTTCAGAAGTTCTACTGAAATAAATGGAAGCCATGCAAGACCACCTTAGCAAATTGACTTAAAGTTGAACTCTAATTGAGGGTGATTGTTTAGAGCCTGTCAATGCCCCCTGAGCAAGCAGTCTTGTTACTTTCAAAGTAATTGTGGATGTTAAAAGGTATGATGCAAGCCTGGCTACAAAAAGAAATACATAATGCTAAAAATACCCCAGTGATCTATGCATGTAGCCATCGTGTCTGACAAATTCAATTAAGTCAGTCATACATCATTTCCCCCAGTGTTATTGATAGAGACACAGCAGTATTGAATTTTAATTATTCAGTACATATCGATCCCACAATAATTTGGCGAGAACGATTTTCAAGTTGTCAGTCCTCGCAAGAAGCAACAGCTATTATCTAATTATAAATCACACTGTGTCATTTGACAACAGCAAAAAAAAGGTAGATTTCTTTCCGATCGCAGAGCTCTTACAGATTGAACAGACAAGAGTCTCACATGTAACTCACAGTGACATGGGGAGGCTGTAAAAAAAGTGGCAGTGCCCTTTTCATTGCTATGGAGAGGGCAAGGAGAAATGCCATGTCAGAACTGCACTCAGGAGAAGTTCACATGTTATATGATGCATTTGACAATTGCTGTGTAAAGGCCTTGTCCCACAGATCCTTGCAGGCGTTAACAGCTATGTGCAATGATCTCTCTTCCATGGCCTGTATTGCTTACAATCATATCATTTCAGCCCCATACCACACATGGCATCAATCACATGGCATTTTTCTTGATCTTTTCTTCCATGGGGCTAAATGCAGCTAGAGGGGTGCAATTTAGAGGCAGAACATTGGCAGAGGGAAAAGATAACATACTCCTAGTTTTATTTTTAAAAAAATGCTGTTCTAGGTTTGGTTAAGTCCAACTCAGAATAGACCAAGTGGAATTAATCAACCTAAGTTAGTCATGTCCACTAAATGCAGTGGGTCTCCTCTAAGCAGGACTGGCATTGTATACCATCCCAAGGTTTTTTAAATATGCTGCTCTAGTTGTTGTTTTTTAAAGAAAATGGAATATGGGGGGTGAGGAAACTATATGTGATTAACATCATTACTAGTCTGAGCCACATTTATGTGGACAGATAATTGCTGCTTTCAAAAATATCCATGACATGTTGTGAGCCCTCTGGTAGAGCAGAGGTGGCTAAGCTCTGGCCCTTCAGATGTTGTTGGGCTCCAACTCCCATCAGCCCCCACCAGCATCCATAGTTTTTATTGACATATCAAGTGTGTCCTTGCAGCCTGGTAGCCAGCCTTCCTGTTAGGTGCGGCAGCCACATTTCTAGGTGGGGCATTTGGGAGTGAGAGGCGCATAGCACCAGGCAATCCCCCTCCTCACTGGTGGACAGGATGTGAGGACCTGGCCAGGGGAAGAAGAAGGCAATGACCTTCTCTGTCGCTCCTCCAGAGAGTGTGTTAACTTACATGAATGAAGTTTAGTCGGTTGAATTGTCTCACCCTTTTTCGAGAGAGATCCCCAGGAATACCAGACACAAAAGTTTGATTTTGCCTATAGCTACAGCCCTCTTTTATCTGTGGTCTGTCCCTGTGTTCCAATTATTCATGAACTGAATTACTTTGGTAAAGACAGTGAGTTTCTGAGCTTGGCTTTGTTGCTGCATTAGGTATCTCAGATTCCACCTGAAAAACAAACTTCTCCATACTACAAGTTCAGGGAAGGGCAGAAAGAAAATAAATACTGTAGGGTGTATTTGTTAACTCCTCTTTGAGAGTCCCTCCCTCTGGTCTTGCTATTGGCCTTTAGATTTTCCTTACTGTTGGACAATCAAGGGAAACCTTTTTAACTGGCTGCTATAAAAAGGACAAACTAAACAATTGGAAACCAATTGTGAAAAGCAATTGGAATTTTTATTTACTGGTTGCTGGGGTGATTTTTCTGATCAGAAACCTTGAAAAGCCTTCATGCTGAGCTGAACATATTGGGGAAATCAGAAATTAAGCCAGAGTTACAGCTTAGGTGTCCAGGCAGTCAGCTACCTAACTGTAGTGTACACTGCAATATCCCTATTCCTTTAGGATTGTTTTCATCCTTTGCCTTCAAATAATCAAGAAAAAGGAGGAAAAAATAACCACTACGATTGCGAGTTTACTGAGGGCTTTAAAAGGATAAAGGGTAGCCATTTTTTCAGATGCCTTTAAATTATCTATTTATTTTACCCTTGAGCAATAAACACCCAATCCTGCTCTGCTCATTATAATAACTGCAGAATAAACAAAGTCTTACTTCTTACTGAAGGCAAACAAATGTGCTGTTTTATTCTTGGCTTGGTAGACAGCTACGGTTACCAGATGTCTGGTTTTTGGCCAGATACTCTGGCTTTTGGGGGTTCTCTCCAGATCTCCGGGTGAGTCAGCTTAATCTCCAGAATCTCAGTTTTCATTTTTTTTAAAATTAAGTTTCTAGGTGGTCTGGTTCCCGAGATATACAAAAGAAAAGAAAAAGGGAGGAACCCTAAAATTCTTGAAAAAATATTTAATCTAACAAAAGCCCAACGCATTTTGGCCACTCAGTAGTTTGGCCTTCATCAGGGGCTACAGACAAAATCAAAAGAACACACAACATTAATGTACAAGAATTTCATACAGCATAAAATCATATATACATGATTAATCTGTGAAAAAAAATTGTTCACATGAACTGGTCTAAAACATTCTTCTCTAGCAAATCTGCTCAAAATAATAACGACCACGAAGAAGAATTCACTGAGCGTGCTCATATATATACACAAACCCAGGTGCCTGAATGCAGGTGTAACAGGGAATTACATACAACTGAGGCAAAAGAATATGAAAGGGTTCATCAATATTTTGAGAGATTCACAAGAGAGGAAGAAACTCTAACCCCTCATTGAGACCACTAGGGGTCAGCGGTTTTAGTTCCAAATTCCAAGCTATTTCTCTCCTTCATAAAGCATTAGTAAGTGTGTTTAAAATTGCAGCCTTCAGGGGTATCCATCATTACTCCTGAGTGTTCCAATCTAACATCTCCACAACACTAGGCTTTCTTCCTACAATGGCCTTCTGGTGACTGGGCTGGCCTGAGGGCACTTAAATCCTTCTTGCCAGAATCAAGTAGGCTAAGATTTCTATCTTAATTTCCAATCAGAGAAATGTTTTTGTTGGAATTGTATGCACCAAGCGACTGTGGTTGATGCTTAATGTATCATGCTTAAATGACATCACTTGGGCCCACCCCTGTGACATCACTACAGCTCATCCCCATGACATCACTATGATCTGTTCCCATCACTAGGGCCTGCCCCTGAAATCTCAAGCTTTGGCATGCTTCTGACCTGGCGACCCTAGAGCACAGCTAAAACTGAAACGAAAAAGCAGATGAAAGGAAAGTCCAAGGGGTAGAGTCTAACTCTGGCCTGTATTACCAAGTTCTAATAATTTACTCTTCAAGGGTCATGTATACAGGCTGTTTATATATATATATATATATATATATATATATATATATATAAAATTATAGGGTGATTGCGATCAGGAAAACTCCACTCTCAGTCAGGGAAATCTTAAGTGAGCAGACTTTTGGAGGCTCTTCCAGATGAGGCTTTTATTGTGCACTCACCCTGCTTTATTCACTCAATTTTTCAGAGGGTCCTATTCTTAAATTGCTCCTGTTCTTAAAAACAAGCAATTGTTCTTTAAATAGAGGATGTCATTGCCTGTTGTGCCACACATTAAAAAGAAGACAAAAACTCATAGGGGAGAGAACCCCCATTCCACCCCAACTAAGATCTGCTGCCCTTAGTACCCCAGATGTTTCAATAAAACCTCTGTGCTATAGCCTGGATTGGGCTACTGCATCCAAGTCTTACCCCTATGAGGGAATATCTGAGCCTAAAATGTAGTAGATCATGCTTAAGGATGTTTGCGCAAACATGAACACACAAGGCTGCCATGTACATGTGAGTCAGACCACTGGTCCATCTAGGTCAGCATCACCTGCACAGACTTGGCAGCAGCTGTCCAGGGTTTCAGGTTGGGGTCTCTCCCAACTTTTCCTAGAGATGTCGCCAGGGATTGAACGTAGGTCCTTCTGCATGCAAAGTAGGGATGCTCTACCGCTGAGCAAGTGTGACATCAGTCAGTCAGGGGCTAGGCAGGCTGTGGCTCAAGTCAACAAGAACGTATAGCAGAACCCTCTGAAGTTAACACAGCAAGAGGTCCTGCTGTGCTCAGTGGGTCTTCCTCCCAGGAAAGGATGCATTGGATGGCAACCTTGCAGAGCCACGCTGGTGCCCTTTATTCCCAAGCCCAATCTTTTGGTGCAGAAATGCTTAAAAATTTACCCTTTTCCACCTTTGAAATTTTGGAAGGTTAGAATTTGAGCAGGTCACCTTGCAGTGCCAATGGCTTTATTTCTCAGGTAGGAAGTTGTCTGATCCTTATATCAAAAGACTTTTCCATATTAAATGGTCACAAATAGGAATAAATCCTCGTGTCTTGTGGGGAAGGTTGCTTACTCGTAGGATAAATAACAAAATAGGGATATACTGTGGAAGCTGCCTTATACTGAGTCATTATTGTCTACACTGACTGGCAACAGCTCAGGATTTCAGACAGGGTCTTTCTTTCCCAGTCTTTCCTGGAGATGCTGGGGATTGCACTCAGGACCTTTTGTGTGCAAAGCAGCTCTACCACTGAGCTACAACCCTTGGAAGGTATGAGTTTTCTACTATATATGAAGGAGGTTGGGATGGCCTTCCTTTAGAAATGTTGCTTAATGGAGTAGAATCTGATTTATTATTAGAGAAATGGAGATATGAAAACGAAGAGAGATGGTGAAGCAAGGTGCCTCCAAGTTCTGAAGAAACGTCCAGGCTCAGGAAGGGCCCTGCCCCCTGCCAGGGTGGGTGGGTTGTCAAGGTCACAGTGACCCGCCCTCCCTTGTGACATCTCTTGCTGATGCATTAAAAGCCCCCAAGCAGAGGTGTCCAGCGTGGGTTGTAGTGGAAGAGTTAGGTAGATGAGAGGAGGATAGAGGAGGTGGGTGTTGGTGAAGTTAGAGAGGAAAGAGAAGAGACAGTGTGTTTTTTCATTTAATTTTTTATTTTGTTTATTTTCATTTATTTTATTATGTTTTTGTTAATTTTTATTTAATTTTTGTTTTTATTTTTTATTTTGCTGATTGTATTTATACTTTATTTTGTTTTATTTATTTTTCAGGGTGGGGTTGGGTTAGGGCTGGGGTTGGGGCTGGGGTCAGGTTTAGGTTAAATTAGGATTAGGAGTTTTTGGGAGAGGCTGTTGGTCTGCAACAACTTTCATCGTGTTGAAAATGTAAGTAGGATTTCTACTGGTTTTATTTCTATCCTGGGGGGAGGGCCCAGGGTCCCCTACAGGGCCTTCATCGCTGGAGGTTGCTAGGCCAGTTGCCCTGCTGCTCTGCTGAGGCCAGACTTCCCTTAATGGTCCACATGTGGCGTGCCTCCACCACCTCCTGAGCTGCAGAGACCAGGAGGACTCTCCTCTGAAGTCTTACCTGCACAAGACAGGTGGCGTGAGATGCACGGCCCTCAGAATACACCCAGATCAGGACACAGACAGTTGAGACAGTGAACATATATTTATTTACACAGAATAGTACCCAGAACACGTGCTGCTTTTATATGGAATACTGAAATTAGCATTCTTACATCTTAACAAAACCTCCCTGACTCCCCTCCAGACCCTTTCTATGAGTTTCCATTCTCCCCCCATCCTGTTCCCTCTCATTCTCTAGCCTCCATTTTTCATCTCTCCAACAGTAAATCTCAACAGAAGCTCTCCACCTGCCTGCCGGTCACTCTGGCTTCAACCAAGGCTCCCCCACACTCCTCTGCTGTCCAACATTCTTTCCCTCATTCTTGTCTTACACCTTGGTGCTTTCAGGACACTCCTAGAGGCCTTCTCACCCTGATGTACCAAATACGTTTGCAATGGGGGGACAGAAATCTGGACTTGATTGGGATCAATGGAGAGTGCAAGCTTTAATAACACCCCCCTCTCAGCAATCCCAATGCACCTGAAATGGTAGAGCAGTTAAAGACCTTGAAACCTCTAGATCTGTTTTGATCTGTTTAGATACAGAAGGCTACCTCTAGATCTGTTTTGAGTGATCTGCAAAGATTCCTCGCTCTCCACAGAGCCCCTCCCCTTCCCACAACGTTTCTGTCTGCTGGCCTCATCTTGATCTCTCCCCCATCTCTTCTAGTTTAAATGCCTGTGGGGGCTGCTTATTCACAGGACCACAAAGGTCACCTCTTTTGGGGGGGCTTCCAAAACAACATGGAAGTGTCCCTGGTTCAAGTGGAGGAACAAAAGAGTCACTCCCAAAAGTGAAGTCAGGCCAGGTGAGGCTGCCAGTGTGAGCAGGTGCCCTGTTTTATGGAGAGAGAGAAGGTTAGAATGGCAGTGCAGACTCTATGATGATGGCAACCCAGTGCTCAGGTTTCCTACATAAGAAGAACCCTGCCAGATCAGACCAAAGGCCCATCTAGTCCACCAGTCGGTTCCCATAGTGGGCAATCGGATGCTGCAGGATCAAAGCCCACAACGGGACCCATCCACTGGAGCCCTCTCACACTTCTGATCCCCAACAACTGGAACTACTTAGAGGCACGCTGCCTCTTCTCCTGGGGGTAAAACATGACCATCTTGACTAGGAACCACTGATGGGCTTCTCCTCCATGAATTTCTATAGTTCCCTTCTCCAGGCACCCAATATGGCAGCCATCAGCACCAAATCTAGTAGCAGGAAATTCTAATCATGCTCATTGCTTCATTGGAAGACCCTGCTGGATTCTAGCTCTACGAGAGGGGGAGGAAAAGCTCTCTCTGTCCGCTCTCTCCACGCCATGCACCATTTTATTTGCCTCCAGCTTGACAATGCAGGATAAAGACGTGATGCATGAAAGAAATGGAGGAGGAGGAGGGTGCCAAATGTGAGAGAGAGGAGAAGGAGTTGGGTGCCGGGCCCAAGAAAAGGCTTCCCAGTGACAGATGCAAGGGGAGGGTTGGATGCCACAGGGAGCAGAAGGGACCATCTGAAGCATAGCCAGAATATGGCAAGGTCCCTGCCCAGCAAAGGGTCTGAGGAGAAGGATCATGAGTGAGGAGATGGAAGCCGCGGAAGGCATAATGAGCAAAGGGATGCAAGCCACAGAGAGATTTGGAAGGGTTGAGGACAGAGTGGAGAAGCTTAAGAGAAGAAGCAGGAAGATTAAGACAAAGATGTTAGAATTTTCCGCGTGAGAAGTGAACCCTTCTTCCTACCCTTTCCTCCTCTTCCCATTGCAGAACTGCAGATGGATGAGTCCATCCCAAGTATCTCAGGGAGTGGAAGTGAAGGCCGGGTACAAAACCTCCCCCTCCCCAAACCCAGGAAAATGTCCATTCTAGATGTTTGCCCCTTGGTATCCGGGAGCTTCCCCTTTTGCCACTCTGCAGTCCTGCAAACCAAAATGCTCTTCCCTGATTAACAGCCTGAACTCGTACGGGATGAACAATTTCTGGCCTGCATTTCCTCCGCCTGTGGAAAGGCCTGGGACAGGGGGCAGGTTACTGTGCCCTACGACAAGAACTCCGTGGCTCAGGCCTTTGTGGCGAGTGAAATGCAGGATGAGCAATCCAGCAGGGAGGTGGGCAGGAGGCCTGGGGATGGGATGTGGGTCATGTTCTGAAGCAGGGAGCCTTGTGGATCAGACAGAGGGAAGGCCTTCGTAGGCATTTGGAACCGAAACTCTAGCTGCAGGTGAACTCAACAGCCTTCCTAACATTGACAAATGGGACATTCTTCCCCCCACACACTAAGAATGGCAATGGAAGCCACCTATAATTTCCAGTATGTTACTGTTGGGGGGATATTGATTCACAGTAATTGGGACTTAGCAGTGGGGTGCAGGAGTTGTGTGTGACAAGGGTAGTCAGTGGCTGGAAACTGAGATTGACAGGGAAGTCAAGGCAAGAATGGAAATGAAGGGGAGTGCCAGTGAGCGAACAAAGAGGCCGATTGTCCCATCTTGAGCCAGAGAAGGAGCCAATAGGGAGGCAGGATGGGGCAAGGGACTGGGTGGCTTTTATGTTTTGGGGCCAGATCAGCCCTCCTAGCTTCTGTCCCTTCCTTGTGGAGAGGAATGCCTTCAAGGGGCAGCAGTCCTCTGACTCAGAAGTTAGAACTTCATGGCTCTCTAGGGCATCCCTGGCATGGAGAGGGATCATTCCTCAGGGGGACTTGGAGGGTTTGTGGACACAGGGTATGGAGGTCCCTGTCTCAAGAGCCCCAGATCTGATTGGCTTGGGCAGTGGGAAAGGCCTCCTCCGGATTCTGCGGTCTAAAATCCACCGTGAGGCTCTGCCTGAAAGTAAGGCATGCTTAAGCGCACCAGGACTGTTTACTCGTTACAAATTAGGGGACGGCAGTGAAGAAGACTCCAATAACAACAGTAATCCACATAGAGAAACTATAAATGGAAAATGGCGTCTTGAATACAACCCGAACAAACTTGCGCTACTGAACCTTCCCTTTTACAGATTTAAAGAAAAAGCTGCCATTAGAAAGCAAAGAATTTGCTCTGCTCTCCAGTCGCTAGGCCTGATGGATTTATGGCCTGACGACATTCTGAAGGTTGAACAGCTTTATAACACCTCATTAACAGAGCTTGGAAAAGTAACTTTTCCAAGCTCTGTTAAATACGTCTGTTCTACTTACCTTCAAGATGCCTGCAACAACTGTTTGGTTAATTGCCAATAAATCCTTCCTTAGCAGACAAGAAATTTTGAAATTTATTGTTACAGTCATTTGACCATTTCAGACAGACAACGTATGAAACATATATCAGTAAGATAAAATAAGTACAAATAGTATTTAGTTTTAAAAATAAAATGATTAAATCACATTAAAAACTAGTCTGCAACTATATGCTTCACCATTTTTTTCCTACGTTGAATAGCGGCAGCACTAAATTTGGCGACTGCAAATGTCACCTCAGGTAGGTAGTCTCCTAGTAAATAATCCAAGTAAAATGTTTCAGGTCTGCCTGGATAAGGCGATAAAATAGGTAAAATCAGTTGCTGTCTTAAATCACAATAATAAGTACATCAGAAGAGGACATGTTCATTGGACTCAATTTCTCCACCCGAACATGGGCAAAGTCTCTCGGGATATGGGGTTTTATTATATCTGCCCGTAAGCACGGCGGATGGCAAGTTGTTTAATCTGGTTAACATGAATGCCCTACGATAGTTGGGGAGCTCCAAGGTCGAAAGGTAAGACATTAGCGTACGAAATTTTGGATTATGTCTTTGTTTTTTAATGAGCAATAGATGGTTCTGAAAGTCAATGTCATTGAGCCATTGTTTAACTATCCCACGAGCAGATTCGTAACCCAATTGGAGAATATAAGATGGCGAGAAACCTAGGGTTAGTAGCTTATAATGGATAAGTTTTCCCCAAGGGGAGTGAAAATTATCAGAAAGGACATGGGGAGCCAACCCGATAGGGTTGAAAATCAGTTTCAGCCATAGAAATATTCTCAGCTTCCATACGCAGGACTCTATAGATGGAAATCCACATTCTAACCTCAAAATATGATTAGGGACACAGGTGGAAACTCCTAATATAGTTCTTAAAAATGAGTTTTGAATAGCTTCTAGTTTAGAGAAATTAGTAAATGTGGTAGTTTGAACACCATATAGAAGTTGCGGTATAATTTTTGCAACAAATATTTTCTTGGCCAGGGGGATGAGTTGGCCCCCTTTAGTATATAAAAAGGATATTAAGGCCTTTGTTGTGCGCCTAGCATTCAGCAGGCTAGAGGTGATATGCATCTGTTGAGAGCCTGTTGATTGGAAGATAATTCCAAGGTATCTGATGGTTTTTACCTGTTCAATAAAGTAAGTACCTGTCCCCCAAACATGTTTTATCTTTTTTTTAGTAAAAACTAGAGCTTTAGTTTTCTGATGATTGACTGTTAGTTCCTCCTCTAGGCAAAATGATGTTAAAGTTGCCAGCAGTCTTTTAAGGCCAATAGGTGTCTGTGACAGCAGGACCATGTCATCTGCATATAATAAGCAAGATCTTGGAGCACGGGACAACATTGGTGGGTGCGATGAAATAGGTGCAAGTTTGGCCACTAATGCATTTATATAAATATTAAATAATAAGGGAGCAAGAACGCACCCTTGTTTTACTCCCTTGAAGGTAAAAATTTGTTTTGTTAAATGGCCTTTATTATTACAACGGACTTGTACGGAAGTATTATGGTAGAGCCCTTGGATCAAAGTTAATAATCGCCTATCTATTCCCAAATTTTCTAGTTTTAGCCAGAGTCTTGATCTAGATATTGAGTCAAAAGCCGCTTTTAAATCAATAAAAGCGGTGTATAAGGCACCGCCATTGGTGTTGCTGTACTTAATGATTAAATGCTGGAGAACCAGAGCATGATCTCCTGGTAAGCGTCCTGCTCGGAAGCCTGCTTGCTCTGGTGCTAGGAGGTCCATTTGATTAACCCAATCTAGGAGTTTCTTATGAAGGTAAGTAGCATAGAGCTTGCTTATTATATTGAGCAGACTTATTGGTCTATAATTTGCTGGATCTAAATAAGATCCTTTTTTATAGATAGGTATTATGATTGCAGCAGCCCATCCTTCAGGGATGACCATAGAGGTGTTGATGTTAGTAAATAGGGCAGCCAAAATGGGAGCCCACCAATTTGCATGTTCTTTGAAAACCTCTGAAGGTATATTATCTGGTCCTGGTGCCTTATTTAATTTAAGAGTGGCTATAAGATCAAGGACTTCATCAATAGTGACAGATGGCCATAGAGGGATTTCCATTTGCTGGGCTGTAGAGGCTTTCGCCGTCATGGTATTGTTATGGTATAAAGTAACATAGTACTTTTCCCAGACAGCTGGAGCAATAGCGCAGTCCAGTTTAAAGTTGGTTTTAGGCCACTGTTGAGCTATTATATGCCAAAACAAGGTTGAATTTTTTAATTTGGAGGCCTGGGTAAGACTATGCCATGTTTGTCTCAATGCAAGGTTCTTTTTTATTTTTATTAATTGTTTGAAACTTTTCCTAATTTCCCTAAATTTATCTAGGCATTCTTGAGATCCATGTAATTTATATATTTGATGGGTGAATTTAACTTGTTTCCTAAGTTCAAAGCATTCTCTGTCGAACCAAGACCTCTGCCTATAGCTAGAGCTAGTTGGTGCTTCAGCTGAGTACCTCTTAATCAAATCTTGAATCTTAGTAGTCAGTTGGTAAAAATGGTGATAGTGGTCAGTGTCGTGGGGAGCTGATATAAGTTGATTTTTAATGGTCTCCATTTCTAAGGAATTAAGACCATCAGAAATCCCCTTCTGAACTTTGGGAACCCACTTTAACCGAGTTGGACGTATTTCCACATCTGTTTTATTGAATGTTCGTTGAGTCAGAAATGGGTATTCATTTGTGCCATGGATTGTAAATATTACCGGAAAGTGATCGCTTTCCGGTCAAGCCAGCACTCTGCAACAATCAATTAGAGTAAAGAGTTCCTGGGGGATAAAAATCATGTCTATAGTAGAAGCTCCCTTGGCCGTAAGGTAAGTTAGTTCCCCTTCTAAATCTCCTCTCGTTCTCCCATTTAACAAGAATAAATTTAGCTTCACTGACAAAAGCATTAGATACATTCCCGCATAATTTATTCCTTTGTCCTTGGAACATCTTGTGGGGACATTTGCTGGTCCATCAAGCATGGGGAGTTCTAAATGAAATTTGGTATATAGCTCATTATCTGAGGAGCCCATTCTAGCGTTAAAGTCCCCAGCTAAAATTAATACAGCTTCTGGGAATGAATCTGTTAATTTAAGCAAGTAAGACTCTAATTCCTTAAATTGTTGTTTAGTATGGTTTTTATCTTTGTTAGGAAGAATATAGGCATTTACAATTAGATAGGTAATATACGAGAGTTTTAGTAGTACTGCTACTGCTAAGCCCGAAAGGGGGCTTGGGCTGAGTACTTCAGCTTCTAATCTGGTAGTAATTAAGGTGCACACACCTCCTTTAGCTCTTCCTCCGCTAGTACTCGGGTGTGCATCAAGCGCGAAGGCTGAATAGCCATCCAGGTGTATTTCTCCTATTGCCCAAGATTCCTGTATTAAGATAATATCGTATTTAAGTAAAAAGGGTTTAACAGTTGGTAATTGTATTTTGCTCCACCATCCGGCTATATTCCACGTGGCCAAATTAAGGTTCCAATTTGGGGCAAATTTTCTTGGTCAGTTTGGAAGAGGGCAATGAGGGCTGGGGTTGGAGATAGATAAAGGCTGGGGCATAGCCACTGGGAGTCTTTGCTGTGATTGAAAATTAATGTTCTCTGAGGTAATAGACCTATCTTTTCCTATTCTAGTTGGAATCGATTTGATGTTCTCATTGCTTATATCTCCCGAGGACTTTTGTGTCAGTTGCATCTTTAAAGTCCGTAATAGGTTTTCAAGTTTTATAACTATTTCCATTTTATCATCCGTTGACAGGGAAGAAGATGGATCAAGCAATAGTAGTTCTTCTGGGGTAAATGTCTCTTTGTCACAAGTGTATATATCTTTCATTCCGCACAAATTTGTTAAAGTCTGATGGGTTAGCTCAGAAGACAGTACAGGTATATCAGTATATTGCAAGTTTTGTCGATCTAAAATGTCCAGTTTATTTAATACAGTAGGATTGGTTCTGCATAAGGCGTCCGGTATCAGGCGTTGTGGGGGGGCACGGATAATAACATCAAATAGAACTTCAGAGTCCCTGACAGATTACTCATTATTAATTCTTGCTCTAGTGAAAGCCCTGGGTTTGCCAAAACGTCCCCGTCACCTAGATAATTCGAATTACCCCAGATGGTTCGACAAGGAATGCAAGGACACTAAACAGTCGCTAAGAAGAATATATCACACTTATAGGGAATCAAAGGCAAAAACCCTTCCACCAGAATATTTTGTGGTAAAAAAGAATTATAAAGATTTAATAGTTCGCAAAAAAAGACAGGCTCAACAGGAAAGCTGGAAGTCTTTAATAAATGCTTCCCTAGATAATAACACAAAGCTTTTCTGGGCCCTAGTTACAAATGCCCTAGGATCCAATGCCCCCTTGCAATGTACTATTCCACCTGAAATCTGGGAGCGCTACTTTTCACTGCAATTTTCAAAATATGAAGATAAGCCAAGATGGAATTTATCTAGCCCAAGTCCAAATACCCTACCAGATTGGCCCCCGATAGAGCAGGAAGAGGTAGTTATACTGATTAAAAATCTGAAAAATGGAAAAGCCCCAGGCATTGATGTGATTCTTCCTATAATGCTAAAAAGTAACATCCAATGGTGGGCCCCACTACTTGCCTCTCTATTCACCCAGATAAATCTGACCGGGATAATCCCCTCATCTTGGCTTGAGGCGGTGATTATCCCCATATATAAGAAAGGAGATAGAGGGGACCCTGCAAACTATAGGCCCATCAGCCTCCTCTCAGTAGTGGGTAAGATATACGCGAGTCTCTTAAACGCTAGACTTCAATACTGGTTAGAGGAGGAAAATATACTGGGCAATGAACAAGCAGGTTTTTGTAAGAATAGATCCACCATTGAGCATTGTTTAGTACTAAGATACTTGGCTGAAAAGTATATGAGTGGAACAAATAGAGGCCTATTTGTAGCTTTCATAGACCTCAAAACAGCATTTGACTCAGTCCCAAGAGATCTATTGTGGGCAAAATTATATAAGACCTCAATTGATAAGAGGTTGCTATTTTTGATCAACCAACTTTACAAATGTACGTCGTTAAGAGTGAGATATGGGCCAGACGGAAATTTAACTAGACCTATCGTCGCAAATGTTGGTGTACGTCAAGGCTGTGTTCTGGCTCCAGCCCTGTTTAATCTTTTTCTTAACGACCTAAACACCAAATGTTACAACGAAAATTTGCACTCCCCTAACATTGCAGGAATGAGCTGCCCTCTGCTATTATACGCAGATGACACAGTCCTAATGTCTTTTTCCGAAGTCGGCCTCAAACGCCTTCTTCGAATTTTCATAATCTATTGCAAACAAAATTCTTTCACCATTAATTACACAAAATCAAAAATAATGGCTTTTTCTAAAAAAAAGGGCACTACAGCAGTGGAAAATAAAAGGAAAATTGTTTGATCAGGTCCACGAATTCAAATACCTAGGGATTATATTTACCTCTACACTCTCTTGGACTACCCATATTAAGGCCGCGATCCAAGTAGCACAAAACATCTCTAAAGCCCTAATTAGATTTTTCTATACCAAAGGAGGCTGCTTTATCCCAGCAGTCTCCAAAGTCTTTAAATCTAAAATTATTTCACAACTCCTTTATGGCATCCCAATATGGGTTACACACTTCAACAAAAGAATTGAAGCAGTCCTCTCAGATTTTCTTTTAAACATCTTTGGCTCCCCAAACTGTGCCTCCTCAGCTGGCATCCGACTAGAGGCGGGATTCAATTCAATAGAGTGCACAGCCTGGTTGCAAGCCTTTAAATTTTGGCTCAAGGTAGCCTATTCCAGGCCCTCCTTTGGGCTCCCACATCTATTATGGGATGATCCGTTTGAAAGCCCCTGGTTTAAAACATTTAACGCAAAGTTAAATCTTCTAGGCCTATCCAAAGAACTATTGTCATCTTGGAGCTTTAAACTGGCCACATCTGTTATTAGCCAACGTATAGACAATATCTATTTTCTAAGGCAAAAACATCTTGCTCTCCGATTTATTTCGACATGAATTTTCGTTTTCCAATGTATGCATCATATTTAGAAACACTAACCTTCCCTCAATATAGATTCCTTTTCTCCAGAGCGAGATTCAATTGCCTACCCTCCGCTCTTTTAACGGGACGGTTTCAAGGTACGCCACAAAACAATCGTTTCTGCATTTGTAATTCAAACTCAGCTGAAACACTAGAACACGTATTTCTTAATTGCAAGCTATACCAAGACTTAAGAACTAAAATTATCTTACCCCTTATTTCAGGGTATCAGGAACAACCCCCAAATTGGTTTGTTCACTACCTTTTATCTGATAATGATAACTCTATAACTAAACAAGTAGCTAAATTTCTTTATATAGCGCAATTTATACGGAAAAGACAAGTTAGACTCCTTCAGTGCTGATGTTATTAATTTTATTCTTACTTCAATTTTTACTTCCATGACAAACCATTTTTAGTTTTTAATTATATATGTTGTATATTGCTATTCTATAATTTTATGTATGCCAGACAGGCTTTGTATTTTGTATTTTCTGTTCTGTTCGGGTCTATGACCGTAATAAACAAATTGAATTGCTAGTCCTATCCCTCAGCTGGCCCTTCCTTATCTGAATCGCAGCCCAGGCTTCTTGAAGGGGGAACAATTTCTCAGTAGCTGAAGTTGTAAGAGAAGCATGAGGGGGCCTTGGGGCTCCCAACACCCCCTCGCAACTGTCCACAGCTGTTTGGAGAACTTCATCTCATTCTTTCTCCTCTGTCCTACCATCTTCATGAAGCCTCCCTTGCAGATGGAGACCAAATCAACCATAAATGTGACATTTTATGCCACTCATAAAATGACAGAACTTGGTGAGGATGACAACAAGGTAAATTCTTTGTTGCTGTGATAATTATTCTTGTATTTTGACTTCTTTTCAATTTGTCTCCTGAAAGTTTCACTTATTTTTTTTCATTTCTTGTTGATTTGGCAGTAAGAGTAAGCACGGTGATAATGGTTTTGGTTTCCCCGGTTTCCAGCTCCTAAATACAATGATTTTTAAAGTGTTTTCCAGGCTGTAATTTGATTTTAATTTAGAATTTATATACCGCTTGTTTCAGCAGGTGGTGAAAAATATACAGCAAAGGCGCCTGCCTGAAGTCAATAGTCAGAGAGTTCCAAAGTGTATGTGCTGCCACATTAAAAGTGATTCCTTACAAGTGCAGAACAAATATTATGTGGCACCTGTAACCATACCAGTTCTGCAGATCAAAGCACGAGTGGGCATTGAAAGTGAGGTTTGCCTCATTATTTGTTTGTGCATGCCCAAGATTCCCAAGTCTGGCCCCTCTCTCTATTCTGCCAGTTTGCTTCAGTGCGACACTTTCTCTTATCCATTAGTAAAACTCTATTGTCTTTTTTCCCCTTTTCATGTCATCTCCTGCCTGGAATCTATGGATCTACGTCCATGAAAATGGTCTTTGCCATCAGGAGCTCAAAGGAAGATTTCCTAGCAGAGGCCCCAACCATTGCAACACTTTCCAGCATTGTTGAAGTAAGTGTGCTGTGGGCTGAGGGTATGTTTCATGTAAGCAGAGCCAGACCCCAAATCCCCCCTCCCTGGGCACAGGTTTTCTCATCACCATCTCCCCTCGGGCACCCCTCGGGCCCTTCCCTCTTGGCAGGCAAGCTGCACCAGCTGATCCTGAAGGGCTCTTTCCTCCCACAGGACCTCAGCTTTGACGTGTCCGCAGGAGAGAAGGAGGAGGAAAACGACCTGGCGGCCAGCAGCCTCCAGTGGTTGCTGGCCCATGCAGTGACACTGCCAAGCCTGAACGTATCACCTTCATCCTCTTGGCAGGCAAGCTAAACACGCTGCAACACCATCCCACATGTCTGCAATATGCTGCTGAGTAGCCTTGAGCATGAGTCCAGGCATCAAAGCTTACTTTCTTTTATTATTGCATTTATACTCCACCATTCCTCCAAGGAGCTGAAGGTGGCGTATGCCTTTCTCTCCCTCCCCATTTTGTCCTCACAACAACCCTGTGAGACAGGTTAGGCTGAGAGAGACAGTGACTGGCCCAAGGTCACCCAGTGACTAAGCGGAGGTTCAAACGCTAGTCTCCCAGGTCCTAGTCTGATGCACTAGCCACAACATAATGGGGCAGCCAGGGAGGGCCCTGATTCAGATTTGGGGCTGGGTCATGTGAGAGAAGGCAGTCTTTTCAATCGGTTTGGAAGAGCAAGCCAGGGATCTCCCTCTGCTAGTGGGAGAGGCTCCTTGGTGGGTGTTGGTGGTGGCCTGCTTTGAGAGCCCAGACCAGTTCCCTGATTCTGATGAGGTGGTGTTTCCTCCCTCAGGGCCTCAGCTTTTATGTGGTAGCAGAGGATGAGGAGCAAAGGGACCTCTGATGGCTGATGGCCCTTGCAGTGAAGCTGCCAAACCTGAAGCTGTGAGTATCTCACTTTTCTCCTTGATTTACAACGCTTATATCTGTGCTATATGGCCCGAGAGGCTCTCAAAGCCACTTACAAAAGTTGATCCCATTCCAGTCTGCTCTCAGGAGCAGAAGTAACAGGGTCTCCCTACAGGGCCAGGACAATTAAGAAGGTGGCATTCTTTGCCCTCTTCTTTGGTACTGCCCTTCAGCCTCCACCCACTAGGCGACAGGGCCCACAGGGATCCTCTCAGGCAAGGGAGTGGGGAGGAGCAGCTGAAGCTCACTTAGTCCTGCTTTGGGACTCTCTTGTTCTAAAACAGGACCTGCTCAAGCATTTTCTGGCCTCTCTCTACAGTTGGAGTCTCTTAAATGCTTAGTCCCTCCGGAGCAGTCCTGGACATGCCCGAGAGCCAAGGAAGGTAAGATCTCCACCCTGGAAGCAGAGGACCAACCCAGAGGACTCCCTTGCTGCACTAAAGCCATCACCTGTAGCCTCCCTGGGGCCGGAGGGGGCCCCACCTCTTAGCTGTAACATCCCTGCCTCAGGCTGAGGTCTCACATTTTGGGGTCTTGAAATCCCAGCCCTCCTGCAGTGAGGCCACAAAAATGGGGCGAGGTGGGGAGTGAGTGACAGCTGAGTGGCCCCAAGCCCTGGAGACTGATGTCTGCAGCAGAAGGGGACCCAAAGGGTGTGACAAGGTGGGTGGCAGGCAGACCCATTAGGCCCTGACAGGGGATGGGATCCCTATCAGCTGCCTCTGTATGCCAGGTGTTGAGTCTGGACTTGGCAAAGTCATAGAAGATGGCTGTAATTGAGACTCACTCCTGTTCCTTTCTTTTCCATGCAGAAGAACTTCAAATGGAAGATCTAGAATAGATCGAGAGAGTTATTGAGCCTCCTCTTCCCCACGAGGGCCAGAGAGGGGGAAGACATGAGTTTCAGGTTTCCCAGCTGTCAGAAGACACAGAAGACCAAGGAGGTGTTGAGTCTCAGCAAGTGAGGTTGACTCCGGGCCAGTTCCCACGGATGGCACGCTCCCTGAAGAGGAGAGTGCGCTGGCCCCACACAGGTCGGAGGAGCCGTTGGAAGATGCTTCGGACTCCCCTTTACCAAGCGGCTCTTGGGATGCCTCAAGCGCGTCACCGCCCCCTGACCTCGAGCCGGATGCTAAGGAGACGGTTCTTTCGGATGAGCCGTTGGAAGCACACACCCCATCACCCCGCTCTCGACGCCGCGAGAAGCAGACAGGACAGAGGCAGGACTTGCGAAGGAGCCAGAGATTACGATCTAAAACTTTCCCTACTTAAGACTGCAGCTCTCTGGGTTGAGCTGCAGAGTCAACTTTCTTCACACGTTGCCGAGCATGTCTAGAGTGCAGTTAGGGAATTCTAATGAGCTAGCTTAGAGGTTTCTATGAAGCGCACTGCTTTTGATGTATCCATCACTTTAATAAAACAAGATTTAATTGCACCTGCGTCTCAGCCTCGTGAATCCCGCTCTGGACAGGACAAGAGTGGACAGCGATGGAGGGACCTTTGTTTGTGTGCTGTTTGTTTGAGTTTTTGTTGTTGTTCTTATATATCATGAATTTTTCATAGATAAATTTCTAAATAAAACCAGTTTTAACTGAGTTGGCATTTTGTGCTCATGATATGTGTGTTACCAAATGACTTGCACCCCACAACTGTGGTTTGGGAGGGTTATGGGGAAGAGAAAGAAAGCAGGTACTAGGAACGTCTGAGGGTGATTTAGATCAAGGAAAGGGTTTGGAACGAACGAGTTGAATGCCACTCCCAGCGCTCAAGCTACCTCCCTAAGGAGCAGCCCCTCATGGCTTAATAAATAAATAAATAAATAAATAAGTGCTTTTTGTGTTGTTATAAAGCAGCCATATTTGAGACTCACTTCTGTTCCCTTTTTTCCCCATCCAGATGAACTGCAGATCAAAGATCTAGATTAAGATTCTGTGCAACCCCAGAGAGTGAAGACGGGATCTTTCTTTTCTTGAAGCTTGAGGGGTTTTTTTTTTTGTTCTTATATACGCTGTATTTTTTATATTTAAATCTCTAAATAAAGAGTTTTGACTGACTTGGCATTTGTCCTTATGATCTCTGTTACATCAAATGACTTGCACCTCACAGCTGTGGTTTGGGTGTTTTTTTTAATGGGGAAGAGAAAGAGAGCAGGTACTAGGAACTTCTGGGGGTGATTTCAATCGGGGAAAGTGTTTGGGAGGACAGAGTTAAATACCCTGCCCACTGCTCAAGCTGCCTCCCCCAAGTAGCAGGCTGCTTTGAAATAAATAAATAATCCTGATCCTCTGTGTCTAGTGGAATCAGGATTGTTTTTACTTCCAGTGTGAAGAGGAACTGGTCCCCAGTGGTGCCACCTGGACAGGACTTTGGGGCAGACACCCAGAGTCCCACTCAGCGGAATGAGAAGGACCCCCCCCCAAACACAGGAGGGTGGGTGGCTCAGCACATTTTGAAGCCATACACATTACCCTCTAAGGAGGAGGGGGCATCTAGAAAAAACTGTTATGCCCAGAGTCTTAAATTACCTTAGGGTACCAGGGGCAGCTGGTGATGGCTTGAATATGTGTGATGCTTTCAGAACAAGCGTCAGGAGGAGATTTGATGAGTCTGGTTACTGAAAGAGGAGTGGGGGGGGTTGGATAAACATTTGTTCCAAGAAAGTGGCCATTTATATTGCAATGTGTCTGTGGGTGTGCCTGTCCACTAGGGGGTGCTGCAGCCGTAAGAACGAATGACGTGCCCCAAAGGTGGGTCATTATCACCTAACTGCTGGTACCTGTGTTTTTTAACTTATTCATAAGTGACCCAGTGTTAGATCTGAGCAACGTTTGCTGATAACACCCAATTGTTCAGGGTGCTGAGAACAAAAGGGATTGCAAGGGAGCTCCCACAGGATCCCTCCAATCTCATTGAATATGCATTCAAATGGCCAACGCGGTTCCATGTAAGCAAGTTTCTCCACATTGGAGCAGCTGATGGTCGCTTGAATATGTATGATGTTTTCAGAACAAGTGTCTGGAGGGGATTGGGGGGGACGTTGTTAAGGAAAGAGGAATTGGAGGGGATCTGGATAAACTTTGTAAAATATCTATTAGTATTTTAGAAATAACCCCAGAACAAATACAACAGCGACAATAAGGCAATAAACAAACAGGCCCCCTACCACCATTCCCCACATCCCAAATCCACCAAGCACATTTAACCATAACATCAATGAGAGTCTGTCCAGTATCACAGTACGACAATCAAGAAAAAAGGATGTCAGAACGTATGTGTGAGGTACTCTAGGGAAGTTCCAATGCCAAGTTTAATTGCTATCCCATATCTAGAGGAAGTCTCAAGACATGTTCAGTGTGTGTTTCCGCATTTCTACATAAATAATGAATGGGTGCCAAACAGCAAAGACAACCAATGGCTTGGCTTTCCCCTTGGCAAGTTTTAAAGAAAAAGTCCATTTTTCAGCCACTGTGACATGCCAGAATCGTGTTAGCCAAGCATCCCTTGTTAGAGAGCCTGCTGACTTCCCAATCTGTGGAACCTCCATCTGTGCCGCCAAGAGCACACAGGAAATCAGAGGTTTGTATTGTAAGTCTCCATTGTCTCCTTCCCAGATATTTAGAATAGCTACCTGTGGCGTTCGATGTACACTTTGATCTGTGATAACAGAAATGTCATGAAAATTCAATGACCAATAAGTTTCAACCTTTGGGCATGCCCCACACGTATGATAATAAGAGCCACGCATTGCACAACCCCTCTGGCAATTGTGACTTGTAATACCAGAGATGTGCGCTAAGCACAAAGGTGTAAAATGCCATCTAGGAATCCATTGTAAATAACATTCAAGGGCCAGTGCAGATACAAACTTAACTGGTGCCTGGTTTCCTGTAACCGAGACCTTGTGTCCTTCGCTAAGAGCAGAGTGTTGTGCCCCCATCTTGCTGACACACTTCTTTTAGCAGAGGGAGTCACATTTTCCACTGTTACACACCAAGAATATGCTGTGTATAGGGATTCATGTCTTTGTTCCCCCAACCCTGTTGCTATAATGGCTCAGGTATCTGGGCAAACCTCAACTTCCCTGTGGCACTTTCTCTGTTTAAAGCCTACAGCTCTGAGTTGAGCCCCCATAACCTGATACTATACTGTACCACTCCTTCGGGTAATTGGAGCCACCGCAGATAAAAGTACCTGATCCACCCTAAGTGTAGCCAATGACAAGGCATGTGTGTGTGAAAACACAACAGTATTTATTAAAGTATTTTAAAAAGGCACGTTCACTTTGTGTCCATAAGCATATGGTTTCAATACGATTCTCTTGGTCTTTGACTTAAGTTACTAGAAGTTCTTCAAACTCTTCAAATCCTACCTGTCCTACCCACACTAAAATATTCCTAATCTATCTCCACCCCTCCTCAGTCTATTCTCAAAATAATAAACAAACAGTGAACCTACTCTATCTATCTGTCACCCTCCACACAACCCTATCCAAAATACTGGCCAAGCCCTATTCCAGCCCAGTACCATTCAACTGCCAAACTGTCACACACTCAGATATAATCATTCAACTCTCAGACACTCAGCCAATCACCAAGCAGCACACACCAGCATTCCACTCACTCAATTCTCCCTCCCAACACTCACCACTTGCCTTAAACATTCAAATATCAATTCTAAATACCAGAATACATAAACATAAAACGTATCATATACACATGGAACATCGCACAGAGCATTAAATCTCCAGGCTGACGTGTGTGCCTGACTTCCCAAAAAACAGAATTGCGCCAAAACCAGTGCATGATCAGACCCTTTTATATTACCAATATTTGCCTCAACTATTTCCTGTTTCAGATTGCTGGATGTGAGGATGAAATAGATGGAATTGATTCTTAGCACCCTTAACAAATGACAGCTCCCAGGAGCCATGGTGGCTGTTAAAGTTGTATAAGAGTGCTCTAAATGCATGGTGTAGACAGTGAAGGCTGGTCCATTGGAGCTAGTGGGGCATTGTCCCACTAAACTCAGTCTGCCCTCAGCCAGCCTGCACCTGCCTGCCTTCTTCCTTATAACAAGTCAATGGGGTGACCCTTGCTGTCAGCGCTTTCCTCCTCTTTCCAGTGTTGCCTGTGTAGAACTCAACAGGGAAGAGGATGGAGACAAAACAAAAATTAGCTGGTTCTGTCTGTCATTGGCTCTGGCTTCACCTACTGTTGGGCTTCTTGCCTTCTGCCCCACCAGCCACCACTGGGTGCGGTTGTGGCCTCAGATAAAGTCCACTTGAGAGCTTCCTTCCAAAACGGTGTATTGAAATTCGGCATGGGGTTCAGTAGCTGGTTCCTATCCATTTGAATTCCGACAGTCCGACTTTCAGTATCGATCCGCCATTTTTTATTTTTTATTTTGTTCCCGATTGTTTGCACAATTGCCAATTCGCAGGTTTTCCCCCAGCAAAAAAAGAATATAATTGCAAACAAAAACGCTAATGAAAATGCTTATGCTCTAGGGACTTGTTCGACTGAGTTAAGAATGCATCAGTTTAGAGGAAACCTGATTACAAAAACAATAGCATAAAATTCGGACAGGATTAAAAAAAAAAAACATGTCGATGACATCCGCAGCCCACTGCGAGAAATCAATGCCGGTCCAAAAACAATGTGGATTGTCAGATTATGTCAAAATCCAATAATAAATCCAATTTAGCAAGTATACTTTCCCCCATCCCTAACTGAAATTGATAAGAGAACATCCACACCCTGTATGGCAGCCTTTCCCAACCAGTGTGCCTCCAGATGTTGTTGGACCACAACTCCCATCAGCCTCAGCCAGTATTGCCAATGCTCAGGAAAGATGGGAATTGTGGTCCAACAACATCTGGAGGCACACTGGTTGGGAAAGGCTGCTGTATGGTAACTTGTAACCGTGCTGCTGCTTGTGAATCTAAGCCGAATTTCAGGTGACCCTTGGTCTATTTTTGCATGGGCAACCAGGAAGGGGGGAAGGGGGCACTAGAAAGAGGAAGAATGAGAAGAGGTGGCCCCCACTTTTGACTTGGGCCCCACCCACCCCTGGCATGCAGTCCTCAACAGATCACTTCCAAAGGAATGCAGAACCTTAACAGGAAAAGGGTTACCAGTCCCTTGCCTATATGCCAAAGCAGGTCCTGCTGAAAGCAATACTGTATTGGCTGTGTAAAAGCCCAGAGCTTTTAAGTGTCCACTGCAAGGAATAGTTCGAACGACACCTAAAGCCTCAACTCTCCTCCTTTGTTAAGCAGGAACAAGATGATGATGATAATATCACATTTATTTACTACCTGCCCCTCACCAGCAGGAACCAGGGCGGGTTACAACCATTTAAAATTCAATATGAAAAACCGTTAAAACAAATTACAATCACTGGAATAGGGCACATCTCAGGTGTGAAAGGCCAAGATAAAGAGGTACGTCTTCAGCATATGAAAAACGACATAATGATACTGCCAGATGCAACTCTATGCAGAGGGAATTCCACAACTTAGGGGCTGTCACAATGCCCTCTCCTAGGCCACCCCCTCTTGAGCCTCTGAGGCGGCGGAACTACTGAAAGGGCCCCCTCTGCCAATCTTAACACCCAAGAGAGTCTGTAGCAAAGGAGGCAGTCTTTCAGATATTTGGGGCCAAAGTCATTTAGGGCTTTAAACACGAATGTGAAGATCTTGCATTGGGCCCAGTAATGGACTGCCAATCAATGCAACTGCTTTAAAACAAGGGTTATTTATGATCTAAATGGAACCCCAGCCAGCAACCTGGCCACTGCATTTTGGACCAGCTGGAGTTTCTTTTTTTTTTTCAATAATTTTTATTCAGATTTTCATAAAACATACAAGACGAAATCATAAAACATTCAAAGACAAAAAACAAAATCAAAAATAGTTAAACAAAAAGAAAAAAAGAAAAAAAAAACAAAAATAAAAAATAAAGAGTAAAATATTGACTTCCCATTTGTCAAAGATCAAATCAGTTATAAGTCTATAATATATAACAATCCTGTCTCTTAAGTCATATTATAAAATCACTTTCCTCCAGTAGTTATCTTACTTAATCATCAAATCTTTTTTTTTTTTTTCAATAATTTTTATTCAGATTTTCATAAAACATACAAGACAAAATCATAAAACATTCAAAGACAAAAAACAAAATCAAAAATAGTTAAACAAAAAGAAAAAAAGAAAAGAAGAAAAAAAAAAAACAAAAATAAAGAATAAAGAGTAAAATATTGACTTCCCATTTGTCAAAGATCAAATCAGTTATAAGTCTATAATATATAGCAATCCTGTCTCTTAAGTCATATTATAAAATCACTTTCCTCCAGTAGTTATCTTACTTAATCATCAAATCTCATAAACATTACTTTATTCTTTCCACAAAAAGTCAAAGAGAGGTTTCAATTCTTTAAGAAATATATCTATCAATTTTTTTTTTCCAGATAAGCATATCGATTAATCCATCTCATTACTAATTATGATAATCTTATTGTCATAACCATAGTCAAAATAAACATTTCAATTAATCCATCACATCAGAATCTGTTAGGTTCAGTAATTTCAGTAGCCATTGTTCTATTATCTCTATTAGTTCCATTTTCCATCTTCCATCTTCAGTAGTCTTGTTAAGTCCAGTAATTTCAATATCCAATCTTCCATTATCAGTATTCCATAATAATCTTGCTGTCAAAGCCATAGTCATATAATAAGAGTCTGATGGGAATTACCTCTATCCCAAATATTTTCTTGCCATCCATTCTGAATAAGTTGCTGAAATACTGCTGTAAAATCATATCTCTGTTCTTTTTTTCAAAATACACTGGGTCATCTCTTAAAAGTTTTTCCATTGTCACATGGCTGCAGTTAATTCCATAGATTTTCTCTATATTGGGCTCCATCACATCATTCCAGTCCAGAAGATAATCCATGCCATTGATAACTTTATCTCTAGAGTCTTCATTAAATTCTTCAGAGATAACATTGAGTTCCAAACAATAGATTTTATTTCTAAAGTCCATAGACTCCAAATCTTGTTCCTGTTCCACGTTTGTTCCAATCTCCGGGATCTCCTCTCTCACAGGGACCCCTATTCCAGTCTCCAGGGTCTCCTCTCTCACAGGGACCCCTATTCCAATCTCCGGGGTCTCCTCTCTCACAGGGACCCCTTCCAGGGTCACCTCTCTCACAGGGACCCTTATATCTTTAATCTCCTGCTTCATTTTACTCAATTCAATTTTCGTTATCTCAATCTCATTCATTATTCTCTGAAACATAGTTATTTCCAGATTCTCAGCCACTTTCTTAATTGCCATTTTAAAAGAAAAATATAGGAAAACCACTTCTTATTTCAGCAACAATTGGGTTAATACTCCAAACTTGGTGACATCACAGTATAAACAGAGCAGACAGCCTTATCTCTCCAATAGTTAAGTAAACAAAATGCAGTTCCCAGGATCGAAGCAATTAATGGCAATCGTCAAGAAACAGATTCGTCAAAATAAAATAGACCAAAAAGAGAGTAGTCTCAAAACAGTATAATATTTTTCAAAATAAAAATCTGGAATAGAAATCCCTCTTCTGTGTGTATCTTTAGAATGCAAATCCAGGACAGCTTTTTGCAACAAAAACAGAGATAAGCTATTAATTAGTGCGTAGCAGAGAGAAGTTACGGCTCCCCAGTGAGATGTCAAAAACCGATCAATCTGGCAAATCTCTTTTAAGCAGCAACAATTTAAGTCAAGTAAAAGAAAAATATAGAAAGAAGGGTGCTTGCCTGTTAGTGCGTTCTCTCTTAGAAGATAAGATGAACGTTCGCTTTAACAGATAGAGCTTGCTGTTGAAAATCCGTCCCACCTTCGTCGGCTGGACCTCGTCCCATAAATTAATGAGATCTGGTCGTCCCAACAAAAATAGGCTTTGAGGTTAATCTCTTCGTTTCTCCCTACCCGGGAGAAGTTTAATCAGTCAAAAAAAAAAGAAAAAACTGACTGATATATCTGAATAAGCTTCTTTTGAGGCAGGAGCCCGTCTCAAAAGCAGGCACAGGCTAAGTCACCCTTCCCGGAAGTCATCAAATCTCATAAACATTACTTTATTCTTTCCACAAAAAGTCAAAGAGAGGTTTCAATTCTTTAAGAAATATATCTATCAATTTTTTTTTCCAGATAAGCATATCGATTAATCCATCTCATTACTAATTATGATAATCTTATTGTCATAACCATAGTCAAAATAAACATTTCAATTAATCCATCACATCAGAATCTGTTAGGTTCAGTAATTTCAGTAGCCATTGTTCTATTATCCCTATTAGTTCCATTTTCCATCTTCCATCTTCAGTAGTCTTGTTAAGTCCAGTAATTTCAGTATCCAATCTTCCATTATCAGTATTCCATAATAATCTTGCTGTCAAAGCCATAGTCATATAGTAAGAGTCTGATGGGAATTACCTCTATCCCAAATATTTTCTTGCCATCCATTCTGAATAGGTTGCTGAAATACTGCTGTAAAATCATATCTCTGTTCTTTTTTTCAAAATACACTGGGTCATCTCTTGAAAGTTTTTCCATTGTCACATGGCTGCAGTTAATTCCATAGATTTTCTCTATATTGGGCTCCATCACATCATTCCAGTCCAGAAGATTATCCATGCCATTGATAACTTTATCTCTAGAATCTTCATTAATTTCTTCAGAGATAACATTGAGTTCCAAACAATAGATTTTATTTCTAAAGTCCATAGACTCCAAATCTTGTTCCTGTTCCACGTTTGTTCCAATCTCCGGGATCTCCTCTCTCACAGGGACCCCTGTTCCAGTCTCCAGGGTCTCCTCTCTCACAGGGACCCCTGTTCCAGTCTCCAGGGTCTCCTCTCTCACAAGGTCCCCTATGTCTTTAATCTCCTGTGTCTCCAAACAATAGATTTTGTTTCTAAAGTCCATAGACTCCAAATCTTTTTCCTGTTCCACGTTTGTTCCAATCTCCAGGGTCACCTCTCTCACAGGGACCCCTATATCTTTAATCTCCTGCTTCATTTTACTCAATTCAATTTTCAGCTCCTTACAACCCTGTCGCAGGTTTTGTTTCGTTATCTCAATCTCATCCATTATTTTCTGAAACATAGTTATTTCCAGATTCTCAGCCACTTTCTTAATTGCCATTTTAAAAGAAAAATATAGGAAAACCACTTCTTATTTCAGCAACAATTGGGTTAATACTCCAAACTTGGTGACATCACAGTATAAACAGAGCAGACAGCCTTATCTCTCCATGCTTAAGTAAACAAAATGCAGTTCCCAGGATCGAAACAATTAATGGCGGTCGTCAGGAAACAGATTCGTCAAAATAAAATAGACCAAAAAGAGAGTAGTCTCAGACAATATAATATTCTTCAAAATAAAAATCTGGAATAGAAATCCCTCTTCTGTGTATATCTTTAGAATGCAAATCCAGGACAGCTTTTTGCAACAAAAACAGAGATAAGCTATTAATTAGTGAGTAGCAGAGAGAAGTTATGGCTCCCCAGTGAGATGTCAAAAACCGATCAATCTGGCAAATCTCTTTTAAACAGCAACAATTTAAGTCAAGTAAAAGAAAAATATAGAAAGAAGGGTGCTTGCCTGTTAGTGCGTTCTCTCTTAGAAGATAAGATGAACGTTCGCTTTATCAGATAGAGCTTGTTGTTGAAAATCCGTCCCACCTTCGTCGGCTGGACCTCGTCCCATAAATTAATGAGATCTGGTCGTCCCAACAAAAATAGGCTTTGAGGTTAATCTCTTCGTTTCTCCCTACCCGGGAGAAGTTTAATCAGTCAAAAAAAAAAAAAATCTGACTGATATATCTGAATAAGCTTCTTTTGAGGCAGGAGCCCGTCTCAAAAGCAGGCACAGGCTAAGTCACCCTTCCCGGAAGTGGACCAGCTGGAGTTTCTGAGTCTTCTTCAAGGGCAGCCCCACACAGAGTGCATTGCAATAATCCAGTCTGGAAGTTAGCAGATCATGGAGTACCATGGCCAATTCATCTCTGTCCAAAAGGCACTGTAACTGGCAAACCAGCCAGAGCTGGAAATAAGCACTCCTAGCCACTGAGGCCACCTGAGTCTCACGTGATGAATCTGCTCCTTCCAGGAGAGTGCAACCCTGTCCAGAACAGGCCATCTTCCTACCTCATGTACTCAAAAACCTGGAAGACACAACACCTCTGTCTTTTCAGGGTTTCAGCTTCAATTTGTTGGGCCACATCCAGCCCATCACTGCCTCCAAGAACCTGTCTAGCAGGTATCTCTTTTGTGTACCTAGAAGAAATCATCTTTCCAGGACCACCCTACTCTTCTACCAGGCTTTGGGTCAAACTACACATTACACTTAAAGCATAGAATGCAGCTACTTCTCTTATTCTTAAAATAATCACAGCTGTGAAGAGCAATCATTATCAGGAAAACAATGTGTATGGAGGTGATATTTATCCCTTCTCTTCTCAGTCATGAATTAACCCCCTCTCTCCACCCCTATGTGGCTACAAGACTTTGCTCCCATTGGCACTAATAGAGGGGGTTGTTCTGAGTTTTGTAACCATACCAGGGGAAAATTATCAGGGGAAGGAATATGCTTCCCCTCCCATTCTGCTGCAGTCCTGATAAGAATACGCACACTCAGCAGCAGCAGCAGCAACTATAATTAAAGAAAAACAAGAGACGTAACTGGACACAACATTTAAGTGTAACATGTAGTTTGACCCTTTGTGATAAAAGGGTAAAACTGTCTTAGATCCCCTCAGCCTAATAAATCTTCCCTGAGTCTTCCACAGTTCCATTTCCCTGAGCCTCCCTGTGTGTCTTTTGTGTTTTGCTGCCAGACAAACCATCTGCCTAGCTACATTTTTCCAGCTCTCAGCTGGAGGCCAACTCTTGCACCACTGAACCCCTAAAGTCCAGGTGATTCCAAAGAGATCTTGCTGGGATAAGCATATCGATAGATAAAGACACAGATTCTTTTTTTATCAAGACAAGTGGCAGAGGAATAATCTCTTGCAAACGGCTTTATATAGCAGGAATAGCGATAAGCACCTGTCAAAAGGGCTGCCGTCCTGGACTGCAATAAATGTTATCTTTCTTTTCTTTCTTTTTCTTCTATTCTCCTACAAAAGCTTTGAACGTTATGATACAGAAGTAAAGATAAAATAAATGGCAGGTGAAAAGCCGGAGCATCCAAAAGGGGTGGTTAAATATTTAGAAAATGACACCCATCTTCCATTCACTTTGAATGGAATCTTTTTTTAAAAAAAATGTTACTGCTGAGTTGAGGGCAATTTAGGGACCTGAGATATTTTTCATTACAAATGGGAGACATTCTGGAAAATCCAAGTCATTTGAAACACTGGGGGGTGGGGTGGAATGATGCCAGGTATCCAGCACAGAAACTGAAATGGCAAAGCCACTCAAAACAAGATTTACAGATTGCAATTACTAATAGACAGTAATGTGTTTAACATATTTGTCCTCTTTACATGTAAAGATCCATTGGCAACTTGAAGATTTTCTGTATACTTCATTATTATATTACAGTTTGTACTTAGTGACTTTTCCATAATCTGAGAAAAGACTTTGATAAATGTTGTTAACTATATCCCTGGTTTGTTTGTTGCTGTTGTTATGTGCCTTCAAGTCGACTATGACTTATGGCGACCCTATAATCAGCAACCTCCAATAGCATTTGTCGTGAACCACCCTGTTCAGATCTTGTAAGTTCAGGTCTGTGGCTTCCTTATGGAATCAATCCATCTCTTGTTTGGCCTTCCTCTTTTTCTACTCCCTGCTGTTTTTCCCAGCATTATTGTCTTTTCTAGTGAATCATGTCTTCTCACTATGTGTCCAAAGTATGATAACCTCAGTTACATCATTTTAGCTTCTAGTGATAGTTCTGGTTTAATTTGTTCTAACACCCAATTATTTGTCTTTTTCGCAGTCCATGGTATCTGCAAAGCTCTCCTCCAACACCACATTTCAACTGAGTTGATTTTTCTCTTCTCTGCTTTTTTCACTGTCCAACTTTCACATCCATACATAGAGATCAGGAATACCATTGTCGGAATAAGCCTGACTTTAGTGTTCAGTGGTGCATCTTTACATTTGAGGACCTGTTCTAGTTCTCTCACAGCTGCCCTCCCCAGTCCTAGCCTTCTTCTCATTTCTTGACTATTGTCTCCAATTTGGTTAATGACTGTGCCAAGGTATTGATAATCCTTGACAAGTTCAATGTCCTCGTTGTCAACTGTAAAGTTACATAAATCTTCTGTTGTCATTACTTTAGTCTTTTTGACGTTCAGCTGTAGTCCTGCTTTTGTGCTTTCCTCTTAAACTTTCATCAGTGTTCTTTTCAAATCATTACTGGTTTCTGCTAGTAGTATGGTACCTGGTTTGTATATGAGATAAAATCATACCACACTATATGAAAAAAACAAATATTTTAGATTTGCCTTTACCTAACTTGTCTAATTGCCATGGCTATTTGCCACACCTCACTGAAACAAGAACTCAGTGTCAAAAGTTCTGCAGTTTTCAAATTTTTGGTTATTACCTGCAAGTAGCCATCAACATAAATACTGTTAGCTCCCTTGATGTCACTTCCTCATTTTGTTCCTCCAAATTTTTTAAAGGGGCTAATGCTGGTGTAGCAAATACACTTTGGTGTGTAATGTGTATGCCAATTCTGCAAATATCATATTCCAAAACTGGTACAACAGGACATGACCACCATATATGCATATATATACCTTGCTCACTACAATTCCTCCAACATTTTGTATTATTTGTATTTGTTATCCATGCCAGATGTACCAACACAACATTCAATTGGTGTCATAGTTTTGAGGAATTCTCCATAAGGATAGTTGATATGGTTCTAAAATAAGAGATATTCCAGAAAACCCAAATCAGGTGAAACACTTGGAGAAAAAAGTTACACCAGGAATTCAGCACAGAAGAATGAAATGGCAAAGTTGCTCAGAACAGAAAGGGTCATGTTTTTAGAATATATTAAGGACCTAGAGCAGCCTTTCCCAACCTTGGGTCCCCAGATGTTGCTGACCTACAACTTCCATCAGCCCCAGCCAGCATGGCCAATCATCAAGAATGATGGGAAATGTAGTCCAGCAACATCTGGGGACCCAAAGGTTCAGAAAGGCTGGCCAAGAGCATGGGGTTGCTGGGAAAAGTTATAGTACTAAATATCCAACCTACCTCACAGGGTTGTTGTGAAGATGTAATTGGGAAGGGAAGAACCATGTTCACAACCTTGAGCTCTGTGGTGGAAAGGTAGGATACAGGGGTATAGTCATCCAGGGTCTCAGGGGGTCTTAGACCCTTTACTTTTTTGGAAGCCAGCTCCGAGCGGGGTCCCTATGTTTTCAGCATCCTATGAGCCAATCAGCATGAAAGGGGAGTGTGTTAGCCACTGAGAAGAGTCCCACTGAGTGTCAGTTGCAAGCAAGACTTTATTAGTTTCTACTTCAAAAAGCCAAGAAAAATTGTGGAGAGTGAGAATTCTGTAATTGCTGAAGAAGAGATATTGAATCCTGGTGATAGCATCCCATCTACATCATCAAGCAGTTTGGCAGCAGCAAGAAATAAATGTGAAGACAATGAATTCAGTAATTCAAGCAATATTTCTCATAGTGAGAAAGGACAGTCAAATGGTGACAGTGACACAGAAGTAAAAAGCTGTACTCAAGCCTGGCCAGATTATTTCATAACTTTAGAAGGTTGTATAAACTTAGAAGGGGGCATGGCTGTAACTATCATAAAGTGACCCTGCACTTCTGGTGGGATATGAATGTCATAATAGATGAAATTAAATGAAATGTTAATTTGATTCATGCCAAACAAGACTTAGATATGGAGATTCACATAATTTGAAGATAATCGAATTTAATAATTTTTCCTTTCTTTCTTCTTGCCCTCTATATTTATAGCAAATGGAAGAGAGACAGTAGCAAGATTGTGTCTGTTGCCCCTGCCCCTCATGCTGTCATGCCTGCCAGCCCAGAGCCCAATCAGGGCTGGTTGAACCTTTGTCAATTTCATTTTCTCTGTTTCCCATTTTTTCCAATTTTAAATTCAGTTTGCCCTATTTGCCCATCAGTTCATGATTTATTTCTAAAGTCTGCCTTTATTTCTTTTTCTTTTTCAAATTAGGGGATCAGTTACTTCTTTGAAAGGGAGGTATGGAATATTAAGAAAACAAAACAAAAGCCAAATCATATTTACTAGTATTGAAGGTAAAGGAATGATAGATAAACTTTATGATACAGTCTTGGAGGGGGAACAATTTGAAAGCATGTTTATGAGGAAATGAAAGTGAGTGAGTGAGTGAGTGAGTGAGTGAGAGAGAGAGAGATAGAGAGAGAGAGAGAGAGCAAGAAATAAATATGGATGAGTGGACTTCTCCAAGGAACTATATTCTGTTCACACAATCAGCTGATCTTAAGGAAAATTATCATAAAATTATTTATCATTGGTATTTAACACCATTGGAGTTGAATCTAATATATAAAACAGGAGAGGATAATTGCTGGAGATATGGGAGGAGTAAAGCCAATATTTATGCATATATTTTGGGATTGTATATTTGGGAATATAGTGTATACTGCTGTTATGGAAATGTTAAGTTATTATATACCTCAAGAACTTAACAAAGTATTGGTTGGGGACCAACCTAATAGTAGTAGTAGTAGTAGTAGTACCCTGCCCTTCCTCCCATTAGAAGCCCACGGCGGCAAACAAAAGCACTAAAAACACTTTAAATCATCATAAAGAATATAAGACTATAAGAATATAAGACTTAAAGAATATAATTCCATAAACTGATTTGGAGGTAGCAATTAAGTTATCAACTGATGCAAAGATAATCACAGCTAAAAACTGGGGGGAAAGTGCTGTGCCTTCTTTGACTGAATGGATTGAGAAAATATGTTCTACTGTGATAATGATTAAATTAACGTTATTATAAGAAATTACAAGTTAATCAGCCAAACAGATCTATGGAAAAATAGCCTTTGTTTTGAATGTTTTGGAATATTAAGTATCAAAATAATGTACAACCATATATCACTTTCAATTCACTGTGATCTTATATAAAAAATTAAAAGTTAAAAAATAAAATAATTAAAAGTCTGCCTGAAAATTCATATACTGTACATTTTTGTGTGCATATTCACACTTTGTCAGCCATTTTGCCTAATATGTGCATTTTTACAAATAATGTTCTTGAATATAATGCAGATAATGTTCTCAACTACAATGCATTGTTTTCGCTAATGTACATTGTTTTCACTAATATGCACACCTTTATGTTAGCTGTTCCTTTTTTTTGTATTCCTTTTTTTGGGTTGGAGAACCTTACTTCAAAGTCTGCAGAAGCGCAAATTTTGAAGTGCAGCTGTGTTTTGATATGCATATGTCTACAGGCCCTCTAGGGTGCTGAGATCAGCATAAGGGGCCCTTTTGGTAGTGCCACCACCTTCAGAAGTTTGGGAGGGTGGCCCAGGAAAGAGCATTCTGTGGCAGCCCCTAAATTGTGGGATTCCCTCCCCACAGAGGTGCGCCTGGCACCTTAACTGTACAGCTTTCATCATATGCTGAAGATGCACCTCTTCACCCTGGCTTTGGGGGTTTTAAGACCCTCTCTAGCTGTGATTGTGATTTGTTTAAAACTGTTTTTAATTATGTGTAAATTATGTGTTTTATTGCTGTTGCTGCTGCTGCTGCTGCTGTTTAAATTTATATCTCGCCCTTCCTCCCAGTAGGAGCCCAGGGCTGTTGTGCCCCGCCCTGGGATCTACCAGTAAAGGGCATGTAACAAAAAGTATAATAATTATTATGATAATAATAAACATGTCTGAAAGGGAAGCCTACATACATGTACTACTGTAGTTGAAAATTGTGGGTGAGGCAAAGAACAACTCAGGCCCCATCTCCCTTCATCAGATTAACATCCATACTGTAGTGCAGAGGTGGCCAATGTGGTATCCTACAGATATTGTTGGACTCCATCTCCCACCAGCCGCAGCCAGTACAGCCAATGGTCCAGGATGATGGGAGCTATAGTCCAACAACTTCTGGAGGCCACCACATTGATGCAGGTTGGAGTGTCAGAGAGACCTTGAAGCTCACTGTGTCATTATATCTCTGCTTAACCTATATCCCAGGGTTGTTGTGAGAATTGAAATGGTGAAGGACCAAAACATCTAAATGCCATCTTGAGTTCTTGATAGAGATTGCTTACAAATATGGCAAAAAATGCAGCCCATCGATGGGCCACAATTGCTGCCTAGCACTACATGAAATTAATAATATCTGTCTCGTACTGTGTGTTCCCATGCTGGCCAACAGGACATATCACGGGGGCGGGGGAGAGATGCTGCTAAAGGTAAACCTTTCCAAAAGGCAGACCCTGTGATTTAGAAGCCTTATCCCTTAAAGCTAAACGAAATATATTCTGTATATGCTCAGAGGTACGCTTATTAAATTACATGATGAGCCTTGGCATTGGAAATGGATCCTGGATTTATACATTGGGCTCAACTTAATACTTAACCATTGTTATCATTATTTCACAACAAATTCCTTTAAAAATCAGTTAAAAACCTACAAAGTTGTTCCAAGCTCCGGTCGTCACATTCTCTTCAAGATATGTGACTGAGTTTCCAACAGAAACTCACAGGTGTGCTTGACATCAACATCTAGCTGAAGGTAAAAGAAAAAAATAGGGCAATTAAGCAAGGGCTGTGAAATGTTTTCATGGCAAAATGCACTCAGAAAGCTCCATCAATCAAAGCCCCTTATTATCTCTGAATGTGACATCAAATCCATGTAAAGTATAATACATTTTCTTGTCAGTCAGACACCTGACATTATGTGTCATGTATCTAATTATTCTGCTGAAGGTAGGGGGGAAATCCAGTACTTGAATTGCTAGCTGGGTGAGGAGATGGGTGAATATATCCTAGCTAGAACATAAAAATAACCCCACTGCATCAGACCAAAGGCTTTTTGAGACCAGCATTCTGTTTTCACAGTGGTCAACCAGATGCCCCTGGGAAGCCAAAGCAGAACATGAGCATAAAGATAGGGGAGAAATTCAATTTAGTTCACATTTAAAGCTCAATCTATCAAGGTCACACTTTGCAAAACTATATGAGGACCGAAACACAGCCATCCTTCAAACTTTGCACTTATCTGAATAAGAACGCATATATTAGGGGGAAAGGTGAATGAAAATAAATAGTGAAAATGACATACAAAAAGGAGAAATTGCTTGCAAAATGTGTACATCAGCAAAAACTGCATACAAAACTGTGTTTTTTTAGTAGAAATGTACAGTAGCCTCAGTTGTCCATGCTCTGGTGACCTCCCACTTGGATTCCTGCAATGTGCTGTACATGAGGCTACCTTTGAAGATAGTCCAGAGGCTGCATCTAATGCAGAATGCAGCTGCTGGGATGGTAAGTGGGACAGCCCATGGCAAACATGTTCACCAATCCTGAGAGCACTGCACTGATTGCCAATAAGTTACCAGGCCAAATTGAAGGTATTAATACTAGCATACAGGGGCTTAAATAGCTTGGGACCCAAGTACCTAATACAGTATCTTCCCCAGTATCACCCATCTTGAGCCCTACAATCAGCAGGGGAGGCCTTGTTTGTTGTGCTTCCACTGAGGGCTGCCCAGTTGTCAAGAACCCATGACAGGACCTTCTTGGTGGTAGCCCCATGTTTGTAGAATGCTGTCCCTAGTGAGATGCATCAATCTTCCTCACTACTAACCTTTAGGAGAAATGTAAAAACATTCCTGTTTATGTGAGTATTTAATAGCTGAAAGTCCTGTCCCTGGCAACCCTGAAATTATTAGTTTGAGAGTAGGTGATTGCTTTTAGGAGATTTTAACTGGTTTTAGAAGGTTGCTTTTAATTGTTTTTAGAAATTTTGATTGTATTGTTTTAGTACTGATATGTTTGCCAACCTGCGCTACTTTGGAGGAAGCTGTAGGATATAAATCTAATAAATAAATAAAATGAAGAATTTTCATTAGGATTTCTTTTAAAACATAAACACACAAATTGCTACAGAAATGAGGAGAACCAATTTGACAGATCCTTGCATCCCTATAAGAGTGCAATAGGATTTTCCAATATGGATCCACCCTATATTGCTGAAGTACAACTCCCCTCAGCCCCAGCAAACATGGCAAATGACAAGAGATGGTGGGAGTTGCAGTGAGCAACATCTGGAGAGCCAAAGGTTCCCCACATGTGCAGTAAAAGGTAGGAGAACATCCCACCATCCCACCAACATTCCCAAGTGTTCATAGATGGAACCTTTCTAATATCCAGTTATACTCATCAGCCAGACTTCCAGAACCTATTGAGCTCTTACCCAGTAACTGTCTAACACACAGTTTCATACGAAACACTCGCATTCTGAGGCTTGGCATCATCACAAGCCTAGCTTCCTTCAGTTTTATCTTGTACTTGAACAACAATCTGTTGTCAATATAAATGTCACTAAATAATCATTAGGTGGGTTTAAAATTGTGATGAGGCCTTCAAATACAAGCAACAGTAAGAACATAAACAGAGCCCTGCTGGATCAGGCCAAAGGCCCATTTAGTCCATCACCCGGTTCCCATAGTGGCCAACCAGACTCCTGTGGGAAGCCCATAAGCAGGACCTGAGTGCAACAGCCCTCTCCCCACGTGTGATTCCCAGCAACTGGCATTTGAGCCATATTGCCTCTGACACTAGAGGTAAAGGCACAACAGTGGAGATACAACAGTTGTGTCTCCATTAGGGTTGCCAGGTTCATGGCCTGAGACTGATCCTGTATCTTTAGGAGAAGAGAAAGTCAGCCAAGTGCAAGGGTTCTTGCAACGCTGTAATGGGAAAACCCACAAGGTGGAATTCTCCCTTCCCCTTGCACAACTTTTAAAGATACAGAAGACCTCTTGGAGGCTGGGTCTGGCAACCAAGAGGTCTTCTGTATCTTTAAAAGTTGTGGAGGGAGAAGGGAGAATTCCACCCTGTGGTTTTTCCCATTACAGTGTTGCAACAACACCTGCACTTGGCTGACTTTCTCTTCTCCTAAAGATACAGGATCAGTCTCAGGCCCTGGCAACCCTAGTCTCCATCCAGCATATTACTAAAGAGATATGAGTCAGGGGCAACCACGTCTCTCTCATAAAGTTTATTAGGGCCTATGTGTTTGGAATCCAATCAGCTCTTACTAAATGATGGCCAGCTTCAGCAGCTTTGTTCCCCAGTACCTGACCAGCTGAGCTTCTTTGCTCCCTACACAAGATGGTCACAAATTTGTGGTTAGGCTGCCTGAGAGTTCAGAGCATTTGCTCTAAGGTATTTCTATGAACAGAAATCTGGAGGATTGCACTGCAAGGACAATCATCTTGTCAAATCTTTCACTGCAGCCTATTCCTGTTGTCTGCAATGGCAGCATCTGTTTTTCTCCCAAAACTCTTGCTGCATTAGTAAAGGCCACATCAGCAATAACTGCACAGAATTACTAAAAAGATGGAAAACCTACCAATGGAATCATTTCTTTTAAAGACAAGTTAGAATTATTTTTTTACTTCCAGTCCAGGAACTAAAGTATGTGGAATTAAATCAATCCTTCTGAAGTTTAGGAAGACCTGGAACATGGCTGAGATCGGAACTTGGAAGTAATTCATTACAAGTAACGCATTACCTGTAATTCATTACTTTTTTGAGGAACGAGTGGGTAATTCCTTTACATTTTGATTATAATAGCACTAGGAGTAATTTTATTACTTTTGTGGAGTAATTGTAATGTTTCCAGCATTACTTTGGGGCATTACTTTTGGGGGGGAAGCAGGGGAAGTCTTTTGCTCCACAGATTTGTGGATGAAAATCATGTGTCTCAAACTGTGCTTCTGTGCAGCGTCACTCTTCTCTCATGCTCTGGGGGTGGGTAGGAGGCGATGAGGGAGGAGGTGGAGAGTGAGATGGGGTAGAGTGGAGAAAACAATTGTTTTTTAAAAATGGATGGTGGTGGTGAAGAATAGAGTGGAGGGGGAAAGGAACCAGAGGACAAGAACATGGATAAAGGAGAAAAAGGAGTCAGCAGCAGAATGGAGATAAAGAACTGTGGAGGTGAAAGATGATGATGATGATGATGATGATGATGTGTGTGTGTGTGTGTGTACTGTGTTTGCACGTGGCACACAAAGTGGCCTCCACCACCCTCTCTGGCTACTGTGCTGCTTTTGCAGTATTTTAACTTTTTTGCATCTCAGGGGGAAATGTTTGCTTGTGTGAGTGTCCCTTAGTTGGTGGCAGGGAAGGGTCCGGGAGGTGGTTAAGTGAGTGAGATTATGCTGGCTGGCTGGGGGGGGGGGTTGCACTTGGTTTTACGTGCAAAGATCTGAGTAGTGACCTCTGCCTCCCTCCCCACCTCCCTTACCAGCAGAGAGACCACCATTGCTATCTTATGGATAAAAAGAATTATTCTACTCCCTCTCTGTGTGTGTGGTTATTTTTAAAGTTGTTCTAGGCTACTTAGATGTGCAGCAGCCAAAGCCAGCATCTTGTAGGTTTTTTTTTTCAAAAAAGTAACTGAAATGTAATTGTAGTGATTACTTTTGAGAAAAAGTAAAGTAATCAATTACTTTCAGAACAATTGTAATTGTAATGGTAATTACTACTTTTTGGGGTCATGTAATTGTAAATGTTATTTATTACATCTTTAAAGTAATCTTCCAAGCTCTGGCTGAGATACTATTGAACATAGTGTGTGTTTACTTCCGAGTATACAGCAGTAAGATTGGGGCACTCTATGGCCTGTTGAAGTTTGAAATACATGGAGCTAAAAGATGACAAAAGGCTGCACAGGAAATTCATGACACCATGAAGTCCATGAGAGTCCCACTCTATGGAAAGTTTCTAAAGCTAGGCACTCCTTCATATATTCAAATTGCTCTCCGTAACCTTTGAACCAAAGATAGAGCAGGGAAAGGAAGTTGATGTTCTCAGAAATCCAGATTCTGTGCAAAATCTCAATTTATCTGCAATCCTATGCAGATATAATTCTAACAGACAAACCACCCAAGTAGCAAACCAGGGGTCGGTGCAACAGTACCTTTCTTTTCCCATGTTTATGATTTATATTGAGTGGCCAAGGTCTTAAGAGTCTTGTCACAGTAACACAACTTTTTTGTAATAAAGAAAAAAAGGGGGAAGGAGGCATGAAACCCAAGACAATTTCCAGAATCTGATTTTAAGTAAGAAACTGGGATGCTCCCTCAGCCTCCTCAGAAGGCAGCTGGCGCCCCCTGCCTGTCCATATGGGAACTGGCCTCCTTTGTCCTGGCCATGTGGGATTCTCCGCAGAATAACCAAACGCAAGAGGGTAGGGAACAAGTCAGGGGTTAGTTCCCTGCGTTTTCTGCCAATTAAAGTGAGTTTAGAAGAAACTCTGTCAGCTTTGTGATGAAGCCCTCTAAATTATTTACTTGCCTTTTGAAAGAAGCACACCTCGAGGTGTTTTCTCCCTTCCCCCCCCTTTTTTCCCTTTTACAGAACAGCTTTGATACTTTTGGGAGATGAAAATAAGGTGAAAAGAAAATCATCCTTTAAAAAGATTTTTTTGAGGCTTCTTTTTCATCCAAGGCTCTTGTCTCCCACCTCTGAGTTATGGGAAATTCATTGTCTGCCTCTCAAGCTGTCTATTGTGGCCAAGACAATCTGCTTCTCCTCTAGCAATTCTATTGAAGAAGCAAAGCCATATTAAAAAAAAAAAGATTAATTGACTGAAATGCAATGAGACTGCAGAGCCCCATTTTGCTCATGATCTTTGGGGTTGTTTTGTGTAAAGAGGTCAGCCTGTAGCCACTATAGCTTGGAATTCTGGGAAACGAAGAAGGCACAAAAGCAATTTCAAGCCCTTGTTTATGATGAGGCTTTGTAGCCACAGTAATGAGAAGGCGGACTAAAGTGGGTATTATTAGATAGCATTTTGCAGTCTTGCAGCATGGACAATGACGACTGTACCTGAAAGACAATTGTCTCTTTAATTCTGTTTCGGGGGTATAACGATGAAATGCTCTGCCATAAGAGGATGCAATTGTCAGTGCAGTCACTTTAATCAATGGCATCGGCAAGCATTAACTGACAACATGCCCATTGTTTCAAATTTGTGGCGCTCTTCCTAGTTATTTTTTTCCCATTTAAAGCAATGATCCAAATCAAAGGGCCAGCAACATGCAGGTGAAATACCATATCGATTACAAACCCCAATCCCATAATGACTTTGTCTTTCAATAAGTATTTAAGCAGACACTGATAATTACACAGCTCTGTACAGATTTAGAGATAAACACCTCCTCTAGTCATTCTAGCATGGATTGGGCAGGGGGGCTGTTCTTGTTATTCCAACTCCCATTAGCCTCTGGACTGGGATTCAGAACTCTCAGAAAGGCACCATATGGAACAATCAATGGCCTATGGTTAATCATTAGGCACGTTATAAATAATAATGGTCTAGAGTAGAAATGGAGGAGAAATTTGATTCAGTTCACATTTAAAGGTGAATCTCCCTAATTTGCACTTTCTGAAACAAGACAGGAAGTCAAACACAGCCATCCTTCAAAGCTGACACTTCTCAAAATCCAGCCAAGTAACGTGTAAAAAAAGACGCACATACAAGGGTAGTGTGGATAAAAATGCATATGTTAGTGAAAATAACAGACAACAATGCAGTAGATTTGGGGGAATTGCTTTGTAAAAATGTGTATATTAGGAGAAATGTGCACTAAAATGTTGGTGAATTTTCATGAGAATTTTTTTTAAAAAAACTGCAGATTGATGTTGAAATGTGGATAACAAAAGCTAAGATTGGAAAAAAATAAGAAAAGAAAGTTGACAGATCCATCCATCCCAAGACTTGAGAACAAACTGACAGGTAAAACAAGGGTTAAGCAGAGAACTATCGCAAATCTGAGAGCTCAACTGTGAGTCAGTTTTGACATGCTACAGCACAGATTAACTTTTGGACTGTTTTCAGAGGATGTTTGCAGGGGGCTCTTTGCGGGGAGGGATGAGTTGAAAGAGCATTCAACATCTGCCATGCACAGGTGGTCGACCAACAGGGGTTGAATGTCTCACAGGGGTTAGTAGCGTGGCTTGCCCTAAATTATTAAATGTGTCCCTTCTCCCCTACTGGTGAATCCTGAGCAATGGGAAAGGGGAAAACAGCCTGTGAAAATTCTCCCTCTTTTAGGATATGCTCATTTTCTCAAGGGTGAAGTACAATACAAGCCAAGTTTCATTAAGCAATAAAGTACAATAAACAGCTATGAAAAAACATTCAAAACCACAGTTTAGCTTTTGACTCTCATTTCCATTACTTCACGTTGAGAAGGTGAAATCTATATTCTTCCCAGCCACCTAGCTTTTCCAGTATCACAGGAGTTCCTTAAAAACCATATATATAAATCCTCAAAACTTTCTCAGTTAAACAGCTCTCATATTATTGAGGGAAGGAGGGAGATTCTTAATGAAATCCACAAACCCCACTCCAAATCATTGCCTCCATCTAGCCTTCTAAGAACAATAGTTGCTAAGGGAACTGAGGCACAAAGGAACGTAGGAAGTTGTCATATAATAAATAAATAAATAAATAAATATACCAAGTCAGACCATTGGTCCATCTAGCTCAGTATTGTCTACACTGACTGGCAGTGGCTGTCCAAGGTTTCAGGCAAGGGATTCTCCTAACCCTACCTGGAGATGCCAGGGATTGAAACTGGGACCTTCTGCATGCAAGGCAGATACTCTACCACTGAGCTACCATGGCTTATCCCCACTTCTGGCCTCCCTGTAATTTCAGAGCAGCCATCAATTGCAATAGAATTTGAAGCCCCCCCCCAAAGAATGTATTTCTAGTACTGTGCCAAAATCTACCCTCCAAAATCTCAAAAGTTTTCTTCCCCTGAGAAAGTGGCTTTCATTTTTTTCTTAGGGCAGTTGAGAATTGCTTTAGACTTTCTATAGATGCAGGATTTTTAGTTTATCTTGTAATGTAGTTGCAAGGTGACTGAACATGGTGTGTATGTGTTTTCTTTCCAGTCAATATTTCTCAAGTGCTCTGCAGCCTCCCTGGCTGCACATACTTCCTGACCTAAAAAAAAAAACCATTGGAGGAGTAACTTCATGATAACTCATCTTTGGCTTTAACCTGAAGTTTGGACACCTAGGAAGGCTGGAGAGAGCAGACCACTGGTGAGATGATTTGTAGAATGAAAGGAAGGACACTCACAAGCACCATTCGACTGCCACAGAAGTGAGGCTCCATCTACACTGTACATTTAAAACAGCATTACACCACTTTAAACAGTCATGGCTTCCCCAAAAGAATCCTGGAAAGTGTAGTTTGCTCAACGTTGTGAGGAGACCACTATTCCCCTCACAGAGGTACAATTCCCATCCTGGGAAAACGGATGGATTGTTAAACCACTCTGGGAACTGTAGCTCTCTGAGGGGAACAGGGGTCTTGTAACAATTTTCAGCATCCTTTTCCAACTACACTTCCCAGGATTCTTTGGGGGAAGCCATGTCTGCTTAAAGTGATACAATACTGCTTTAAATGTATAGCGAAGTTGGTGCCTAAGATAAGCACGACAAAAACCTGGCACTTCACCAATGAGAATTTCACTGAAATTCTCTCTTCCCTTTGATAATTTTTGAGTTCAGTTTCTTTTATTGTTAGTTGATGGGAAATGGTTGGAAAATGTGCAAGAAAACTTTTTGGCACAGATTTAGCACAGTTTGGTTAGCTATTTCAGGCCCAAAGAAATTCTTTCAGGGTTCTGTTTGTTTTAACCCAAAGCAGCTCTGGGCAAAAGAAGCGTGAAAGGGAAGGATCTATTTCATTTGTACCTGTCCTGTAATTTTATATATGGTTTTATGTGTAAACCAAAACAAGTACAAAGAACGGAAAAACAAAAAAGAGAGGACATCAACCAAATGTATGTACATGTGTACATAATCAGAAGTAATCTCTATTGCATTTTATTCATGCATTCCAAATTTCCAAGAAAACCGGTCATTTCCCCCCCCCCAAAAAAAAAATTACCCTCTGCTTTTATCAATTTGTTCTTTATTTGTTTAGGCATTTCTGCCCCATCCAATCAACTGTGTCGTCAGGGTGGCTCACAATTAAAAAATCAGTAAATCACAACTATAATCAACATCACACCAGCACCAAAGAAAAAAAAATTTTAAGGCAGTATAAAACTACAGCAGCATAAAGTCATTAAGCAGCACAAATAAAAAGCAAAAAGATATTCCTGAGAAATAAAAGCAGGGAATGACAAAACCCTGGAAGAGGAAAGGTTTTCCACCAGTAGTGGTTGCTGGAGCAAGGTGTTTACCTGACCTCCCATCACCACCACCAATGCAGCTTGCTGGGAGGGGCGAGGCAGCAGCCAGGTCAGCATAGTGCAAACCCACCACAGAGCTAATTCAGCACTCTGCTGAGGTGTTTGCACCGTGCTGACCTCACCACGCCCTCTTCTCCCTCCTGGTTAGCCACAGCAATGGGAGGTCAGGTAGGTGCTATTGCTCTGGGCTGCTGACCACTACTGTTTTTTTACCTATGAGGGGAAAAGAAAGAAAAGCAACCCAGAATCTTCTGCTTCTCAAACAGCTTGGGACGATGATTTTGAACTGAAAAATAGCCTGAGAAGAAAAAGATTAAGCAGTTGTTGTTACTGCTATTACTATATCTCACTTTTCCTCCAAGGAGCACGATGCTATACTTGGCTTTCCCTCTCCATTTTCTCCCCAACAACAACCCTGTGAGGTAGGTTAGGCTGAGAAACAGTGACTGGCCCAAGGTCATTCAGTGAGCTTCATGGCTGAGTGGGGATTTGAACCCTGGTCTCCCAGGTGTTAATCTGGTGCTGTAACCATTACACTTAGGATTGCTATATTGCCCAGTTAGCTGGGTTTTACCCAGATTCTAGCCATGCTATCCAGTGCCCGCTTAACCCATTAGGTGGCCTCAATTCCCAGCTCTCGTTTTTTAAAAAAGCAAGTCTCTAGCCCTTGTGCCTTCAGAGATACAAGGCAAAATGTGGAGATAGTTTTCTGCCTGTTTTGTGAGAAATCAGCCTTTTCCCACCTTCCATTGTTCTTATGCAATGAGGGACACCACTGCTGTCCTGGGAAAATCAAGAATTTTAGTCTGCCTGCCTGCTGCATATGCAGAATCTAACAGTTTAGAAAACTGCACATGCTCACTTGATCAACACATGCAGCTCCATCCCCTTATCCATTGACTTCCTCTTTGCATCACAAGGAGAAACAGCCTTCATCTCAATTGCCTCTGTGGGCTCATCCACACGGCAATTTAGTTGGAAGGGGCCTATAAGGCCATCAAGTCCAACCCCCTGCGTAATGCAGGAATCCAAATCAAAGCATTCCCGACAGATGGCTATCCAGCTGCCTCTTGAATGCCTCCAGTGTCGGAGAGCCCACTACCTCTCTAGGTCATTGGTTCCATTGTTGTATGGCTCTAACAGTTAGGAAGTTGTACCTGATGTCCAGTCGAAATCTGGCTTCCTGCAACTTGAGCCCATTATTCTGTGTCCTGCACTCTGGGATGACCGAGAAGACATCCTGGTCCTCCACTATGTGACAACCTTTCATGTAATTGAAGAGTGCTATCATATCTCCGCTTAGTCTTCTCTTCTCCAGGCTAAACATGCCCAGTTCTTTCAGTCTCTCCTCATAGGACTTTGTTTCCAGTCCTCTGATCATCCTTGTTGCCCTCCTCTGAACCTGTTCCAGTTTGTCTGCGTCCTTCTTGAACAGCGGAGACCAGAAGTGGATGCAGTATTCAAGATGAGGCCTAACCAGTGCTGAATAGAGGGGAACTAATAGAGGGGAACTATACTTCTGTTCATGCAGCCTAATATAGCATTTGACTTTTTTGCAGCCACATCACACTGTTGGCTCATATTCAGCTTGTGATCAACGACGATTCCAAGAGCCTTCTCACATGTCATATTGCTGAGCCAAGTATCCCCCATCTTATAACTGTGCATTTGGTTTCTTTTTCCTAAGTGTAGAACTTTGCATTTAACACTGCTGAATTCTATTCTGTTGTTTTCAGCCCAATGCTCCAGCCTATCAAGGTCCCTTTGAATTTTCTTTCTGTCTTCCACGGTATTAGCTATGCCCCCCAATTTTGTATCATCTGCAAATTTAATAAGCATGCTCTGTACCTCCTCATCCAAGTCATTAATAAAAATGTTACAGAGCACTGGGCCCAGGACCGAGCCCTGTGGTACCCCACTTGTTACTTCTGCCCAGTTTGAGAAGGACTGCCCAATTGGTTCACATGATGTTGCAGGCAAGGAGAAGATATCACACAGTTTTCCCCTTTAAATCTGTATTAACCCAATCCAATTATAATGCAAAAAAGGAAGGAAAAACCATCTCAGCTGTGCAGTGCTCCTCCTTGTAGGTGCTTTGCTTCGATGTTTTTTTAATGGGCAGGCTTTCTTTTAATGCCCCATCACCCACTCCCTCTCTCTCTGCCACCTGCAAAAGCTGCTGCAGCCGCTGCCTACTTTGCCTTTTCACTCACTCCCGCCATCTGTCTAGGCTGGGACAATGGAGAAGGGAAGTTGTCAGTTTCATTTTTTCTTGTCAATTTCACCCCAAGTACTCTTGGGGCTTGAATGAGAGGAAGAAAATATGTAAAATTAGAGGGTGGAGCCACAAAGAAACAGTGACACTGATCCTTCACAGAGGAATGCCAACTAGTGTGAATGGATAACAGCGGATTTGAAGCTACCAATTGTGGACCTTGCAAATCTATCATGACGGTAAAAGCAGCTTCTTTAGTACGAAGGTATGCTCCTGTGTGGATAAGCCCTGTGTCTCAGAGTAGTCTCAGAGTATGTGTCTTAAGTGGTGAATGCAATGTGAGGGTCTGCCTGCCATCATGGAGGATGCAATAAAAGGGTATGAATCCACCAAACGCTCCTTCACCTGAACAAGTACAAGATATAAAAGCAAACCTCTCTGTAGAAAAGGCTGTATTAGCATCTGTATTTTTCAGCCCTGCCCCCCTCCCCATTAAATGGTGCTTACTCCAAGTTGCCTTGGAATGCAGCCTCACTCACCATGTTGCCCAGCAGAGCTTCTGTTCAGCAATTTAGAAAAGGCTAAAAAGAACCCTACCCAATTTCCTCCCCAGGGATCTATGGGTGTGTTGTATGTACATACATACAAACACATGTACATATATTCACTAATAGGCACAAAAACCTTGCGGTTTAAGAATGTACCTATAGCCCACAGATATTTCTGTCAAACGTTAAAAAGCAGGGAAATTGCGCAGCTATAGTGAATGCACCAGGGGAGCAGGAGACCTGACCTCCTCTCTGAGATATTGTACTGCCCTACAAATTGGTCAAAATGCAAAAACAATTTGGGTTGGTCTTTCACAGTCAATTCTCTACAGGGTTGTTAAGCAAGTGCTTCTCAGATCAGGACTATAAGTTTTGTAAGGTTTTGTTTTGAAATGAGCTTATGAGAAGCATCAGAATGGCATGGGGGGTATTTTCAATTTAACATTGCGGAATGTGAAAAATTGCCACTGGCTACAGTATACAGCTACTCTCATGGCTGTATAATACATACACACAGACAGACTATATACACACATGCATGCACGCACACACATATATATTCAGTGCAGTGGGGGTGTAACCTACCCCCCCTTAAGACCAATAGGAATGAAACAGCTGCCCTGTATAATGCTAGCACAGTTTGCCAGGCCTCTAGAATTTTTTCTTTTGTTTTATAAAAAAAGAGGTACCAGTCATCAAGTCTCCATAGAGTTCTAGTCTTTATCATAGAAGCCTACATTTCCCTTCTCCCTGATCTGGTAAATGTGCATCAGTGTACTAAAAGTACTTCTCACATGCTCAAACACTACTCTCTTTAGATAAGATGATTACTGAACTGATCATATTGAAATCTTTATTTCTATCTGAGCTACAAACTGTAGTGGTATGTTCACTTCACATTTCCTAATTGTTGGTTCAGGCAACCTCTCCATCATATTACCTCTTTTAATTTAGTCTTTGCTGACTTTTTGTTTTATGCTGGATTTTTATGCATATGTTTTATGTTTGTTTTTATTTTGTGTTTTATTATGTTTTTCCACTGATTGTGTAATTTATTGTTTTTATTATATTTGTAAGCTGCCCTTAGCTCTGTTTTTAGCAATGGAAGGGGCAGGATATAAATCATCTTAATAAATAAATATTCCATACTGTTGGAAATTAGAGTCTAGGCATTTAAGGCTGAAAATGTAAGGTTAAAAAAATTCTTCACATCCTCCCACAGCTTTTGGTGGTAATTACTGGGCACAAAAACAAAACAACTGGACAATGCAACCATTAATATGTTTAATTTGCATAATTAGCAAATAATTTGCTTAATACACAAATTAGCCTCCCTGGATTTGTGGAACTGGAATATGGCAACCCTAATTACACCACACTGGCTCTCTTCCTGAGCACTAACTGTCCATTCCAAATAAAAATAAAATCAAGCCTGAATGTAATTTGAACCTTGCCTACAGATACACCAATTTAGGGTGATCTAATACTTTCCCGCTTTCTTCTCTCTTTGCTGTGTTTTATGCTGGCCCTGCCTCCTCACCTCCATTCATTCAGCAAAGGATCTGGCAGAGCTTGGAAAAGTTACTTTTTTGAACTACAACTCCCATCAGCCCTAGGCAACAAGGCCACTGGATTAGGCTGATGGGAGCTGTAGTTCAAAAAAGTAACTTTTCCAAGCTCTGGTGGGAGGGGCTTCGATGCACACACAGCTACACACACACACACACACACACACTGGGTCTTCCACACAATTAGGAATCCTGATCACACAGGATTCTATATCATGTGGTTGTGCTGGCTGAGGCTGATAGGTGTTGTAGTCCAATGCATCTGGAGTGCACCAGGTTGAGGAAGACTGATCTATAGTCTCTCGCGGCATATAATTAGACACTCTTTATGGCAAAATTGCAAACTCTTTTTCACTGTCTATTTCCCCCCCCGTTAAGTTCAGAAATGGCTCCATACAGTAATTCTATAGAATTTTCTTCCGGTCTCAATACACCACTATACATTCTTTTTCTGAAGCACTGTACTTAAGTCGGAGGTCACCAACTTTTTAGGCATCTGGGCACATATGAATTTTTGAGCAAGTGCCACAGGGGCCACCCCCTCTGGTCACTTCTCTCCTCCCTCCTACAGATGAACACCCCTCCGCCACAAGACAAAAAGAGAGAAACAGAGAGCACGCAAACTTTGCTTTTCCAAGAAATCTGAGTAAAAGTCAGAGCCATTAGAATTATTCTGAGCCTTCAAAAGCACATGGAGCTAAAGGAAGAAATGGGCAAGAGTGTCATTCTTCCAACTTCCTCTTGCAGCTCTATGTACGTCTCAAAGAAGGAAAAGGTCACCACCCTCACCACCTCAAGGCCAAGAGGACTGTGAATGGAAGGGGGAGAGAGCAGAGAATTTGTGGGCACCCGGGGAAGGCCTCAAGGGTGCAATTGCACCTACCTATGGGAACAATATTGGCCATCACTGCATTAAAGCAATCAGATTTGTTCATTAAAAATGTTTGTGTACTGAAAAAAAGAAGACTGTATTTACAAAACGATTATAAAATGAAATTTTGAAAGAGGCAAAAAGAGACTCTAAGGATATTGCCTAGGTAACCAACAAAGTTGTTTGAATATCCCCCTTGTTTGGCTTTAGCAGCAAATCGAGAACCATCCGTGGGTATTCTGCATTTTTATATCAGGAATGGGACGGGAGGGGGTGCGCACCATCTCTTCCAAGAGCATCACTTCCACACGGCACCCAAGAGGCTAGGGATAAAAATTAACAGAAATAATTTTAATCCTCAGGGTCTTTGTTTTCCTTTCTTTTTTTAACGGATTACGGGAGAAATTCTGCAACGTTTCATACTGCAGCAGGCCACGAAGGCAGCATCAAGATCTGGTGAAAGGTGCCATAGCAATAGTCAAACACAATTACAACATGCCACCCATGCTAAGCGTCTTGGTCCTCCCTCACCACCCTGCAGACAGGGATTTGTGTGATCCAGAGAGTACGTACAAATCTAGTATATATATTGGATACAGCACCATGGCTACTTCATTGGGATGGGTGGACTGGTCAGTTTTGATTTCTCTCAGTTTCTCGGTTTTTTTCCAGTCTTAAATTCAGTTCTCTGCATTTCTACATCACCTTGCAGATAAAAAAAAATCAACATGTTCGTGCAAATTTTTCCTAATATAAATACTGGTGTATGAATTGAATTGAATTGAATTGAATTCTGGTGTATGCAATTTTGCCTTACACATTTTTTGCAAACCAATTTGCTCTAATATAATGCATTTCATATTGCTGCATTTTGGTTTGTGTGTTGTTTCAGAAAGAGAGAGCCAGTGTGGTGTAGTGGTTAAAGTGTTGGACTACAACCTGGGAATTCAGGGTTCGAATCCCCACACACCATGAAGCTCACTGGGTGACCTTGGGCCAGTCGCTGCCTCTCAGCCTCAGAGGAAGGCAATGGTAAACCCCGTTCTGAATACCGCTTACCATGAAAACCCTATTCATATGGTCACCGTAAGTTGGAATCAGTTTGAAGGCAGTCCATTTCCTTTTTTTTTTTCATTTTCAGAAAGGGTGAATTACATAGGTTCACCTTTTTTAAGAAGGTGGCAAGGTGAGTCCAAAGACATTTTGCTGCCTGAAGTGGATCACATAGAGGGTGACCACTTAACACACCTCCCCCCAATACATCTCATCATAGTGTGAAAAACTGTGACCAGTTGACCTGCGTGCCTGCTCAGTGCTAATAATGGCAGATAGGAAATGTCAAGGCCCTGTTCACTCTTCTGTTGGTTCTTGATCTCAAAACCAGACTGTAAGCATGTGGTGTAGTGGTTAGAGTTTCAGTGTTGGACCTGGGTTCAAATCCCTGCTCAGGCATGAAGCTCACTGGGTCAGTCACTATATTTCAGCCTAACTTATTTAACACGGTTGTTGTGAGGATAAAATCAGGAGGGGGAGAACCTTGAGCTTGCTGAAAGAGAGGTGGGATGATGATGATGATGATGATGATGACGATGATTGGCCTGCCCTTCACCAAGAGGTCCTAGGGCAGTTCCAAAATCTAAAATACAATATTAAAAATAATTAAAACATGTTTCCATAACAAAAATAAGGTGGGTTCTGAAAACATACATCTCAGGAGCCAAAGGCCAGGATAAAGAAGTATGTCTTTAGCATTTGCCAAAAACTGTATAGCGAAGGTGCCAGACTCACCTCTGTAGGGAGGGAATTCCACAACTTAGGGGCTGCCACAGAGAAAGCCCTCTCCTGGCCAACATCTCCCAAATGTCTGAGGCGGTGGAACTACCGCGAAGGCCCCTTCTGCTGATCTTAACATCTGAGAGGGTCTGTAAAAAGCATTATTCCACAAAATAAATAAATAAAAATGGTATAGTTAAATTCATTTACCACTTTACACAACTGAAAGGATTCTCAAGGTGATTTACAAGAAAAGAAAAATGTAAAACTACAGAATAAAATATCTAGAACAGGTGTAGGGATCCTTTGGCCTTCCAGATGTTGCTGAACTGCAAATCCCATCAGCCTCAGCAATCATGGCCAATGGCCAGTGATGATGGGAGCTGTAGTTCAGTAACATCTGGAGGTCAAAGTTTCCCCAAACCTGATCTATAAAAACAATACAAACACAGTTAAAACATACATCCAAAAGCATCAAAGAATATCCACAACGGCTTCCATTCTCCTATGGAAGAAAGAAAAGCATATAAAGAAAAGTATAACACTGGGATTGGGAAAAGTTCCCTCTACAAAAATATAAAGATGGATGGCTGAGCTTCTGTTGACAGGAGGGCACAATATCTATTTGTGTGTTGTCATGGACAACGTAGAGCAGGGATGGGGAACTGTACCCCTCCAGAAGTTGTTGGACTCCAAGAACCATCAGCCCATAATCACAGATGGTGGGAGTTGAAGTTTAAGAACATCCAGAGGACCACAGGTGTCCTGGCCTGGCCTAGAGGATGGATATCCCAGTGTTCCTCTGTGTTGGAACTGCTTTTTAATATGTTTTTAAACCTTTTTTAAAAAAGAAAATGTTTTTAACCTTTTTAAAAAATATATTTTTGAAACCTGTTTTAAAAAATGTTTTTAAAGATGTTTTGTTTTAATGTATTTTAAAGTCTGTTTTTATTATGTTTTGGGATGTTTTTGGTGCTTTTGTTTGCCACCCTGGGCTGCTGCTAGGAGGAATGGTGGGATATAAATCAAATAATAGAATAGAATATACCTAGTGGCGGCTGGTGGTCATTGTGACTGGTGGGGCAGAAAGCAAAAGTCCCAACAGTAGGCAGAGCCAATGACAGACAGAGGCAACTCATTCGAGTTTGGCCCCTGTCCTCCTACCTGTTAAATTTTACAGTGGCAGTGCTGGGACTAAGGAGGAGGCCGTTGACAGGCAATACTACCCCCTGGACTGTTTTTAAGCAAGAACTTCTTCTTCTTGGCGATCACTCGTGACCGAGTAAGATTGTCTTCCAAAATAAAGTCTTTAACAAAGGATCCGTCTGAATCTGTATCCACCACCGATGTACCAGTTCATGACTAGGGGCTTCTGGATTTCACAGTCCTGCCCCCCTCGTCATTCGCCAACCACCATGGGACTTTTGTTATGGAAGACGCCTGTGCGTGAATTTGTTTTACGTGGGGAGATCGGCGCACCACGATCAACACACAATCTTGACAGACTAGGCTTTGATCCAATGGCATGGGTACCGCGACGATTGGAAGTCCTTTATCTGCTGCAGCCTTCATCCGCCTTCACAGCCATTGTAACATACACATTGTTATCCTCCACCTGTTCTGCTGTTGAGGACTTTCTTGGATCGTTCTTTATCTGGCTCCTCTCCCTTGACCTTACCGCCATGGGTAACCCTGCTGGGAGTACGACTCCCGACGGCATCACTCACAGGGTTCATTGGAACACGCAAGCCCACTCACCACTACAAGGTGACGATCCAGCGAGGGGAGCAAGAAAGTAGACGGGCTGAGTGAGGTTGGTGGGGCAGTGCCCCATTTGCCCTAATGGACCAGCCACCGCTAAATATACCTGTCAAGAAGCTAGACAAGAACTTTGCTGTCTCTTTAAAAGAAGGCTAGAACAGACGCAGGAAAGTAAGTCCAGTGACACCTGGTGGCTAAAGCATATAGCGACCCAACTCATACAGCCTGCCTCTACCTTTCCTGTAGTACATGAATCCTCCCTCCATACCCAGTCATGCCGATACACATTTTGCAACTACGTTCCATCATTGCGTGAATGTGTGTGTGTGCCATAGCTCCTTTCCTGATCTCCCATTAACTGCAAAGAATATTTATGCACAGAAAAGCCTATATTTCAATGTTGGCCATAATGTATGCGTTTTGTAACCTTTTAAGCTCTTTGTGCAGCCGCTGATGAGATGTCTAATTAAAACTTCAGTCTGGTGTGTCAGGACAGGCTTTGACTTCATCTGGCAATGTGACAACGTGGAGGAGTAGAGAGGAGTGCAAGCAGGGTCACCCCCATGAGCAAAATTCAAAGCCAACCAGAGCAACGTGAAATTCATCAGTATTTTGGTTGGTTGTTTGATCAGAGGGGGGAACTAGGCTCTTTCATCATAAAAATCTCTGATGCTAGAAGTTTATCACAAAATTTAGAGGAATGAAAGGAATTTATCTGTCTGACGACAAATGATAGTAGTCCTGACACAGAGTCAGTCATCACCATTTTTCATGCAAGTCTCTCTCTCTCTCCTTCGTACTCTGAACAGCAGCAGAAACTGTCCTAATCTAAAACCAAAAGCAACAACATTGAAAGAGGGAAATGATATCTGCTTTGTCCTCAGAAGGTCCCAGGTTCAGTCCCAGCATCTTCAGGTAGGGCTGAGAGAAACTCTCTGACTGAAACCATGAAGAGCCTCTGCTAATCAATATAAACTGTACGGAGCTAGATAGACTAATAGCATAAGGCAACTTTTTATGTTCCTGTGTTCCTAAGTACTCGTTTGAGGAATGCGCACATCAGACAGGGATAGTTTTGGAATTCTTGTCCTCTGAATTGTTCTGGAGGTCCAAATTGCTTAGTCTTGATTCCAAAGTGGAAATGATGTATTAGGAACTAGGGTTATGCACTGACCACAAGATTCATTTCAGACCTTGATTTAAGCACTTTGTGATTGAGCATTTCTGAAAACTGACCAACTGAAGCACTGTGGAGGCTGCCTGATTAACTTGGGGTCCGAGTCTCCTTCATATGTGGGGGAGCTAGCTTTCATTCCCTGCATTGGGAAATTTTTTAAAGGAAAAATATCATTTTTAGTAGAAGTGGATGGAATTTGCAGGCATGGTAGGCACTTAGAGTGAATAAAGCCTGCCAAATTACAGGCAAATAAATACAGGGGTTCTGATGCAAGGAACCTTAAATTTGTGGGGGGTTTCATAATAATAAACTAGAAACATTTATAACTTTTTAATGTTTTGCCAGAATGTGATGAAATCTGCAGGCAATAGTGGGGGGGATCCATACCTCCTTTTAATCTACGATCTAACTCTCTTGTGTGTCCATTAATTCACCAGCATCCGTATGACATTCCCCACCATTTCAGACTTTCTCCTTGTTAAATCCACACTTCCCCTACCCTGCTATAAACCGATTATTTTTTCAGTCCTGATTATTAACTGCTCTAACCTCTGTAATAAGGATGTCTTTTCCTGCATTTTTTGTATTATGGGCAAATGACGTTAGATCCCAGCCTCTGTCCACGTCTCCTCCTCCTCTCTGACAATTCATTCCTGCTTCCACCACTGAATCAGGGCACTTCCTCGTTCTGGCTTCTGTATCACATTGCTTTTTTAAAAATAAAACCCTACTCTTTTGCAATCAAACTTAAAATCAAATGTTTAATGAATCACGTTTCCACTTCAAAGTTATTTTGCAGTATTATGCAAACAAAGGCCAATAGACTTACTACTATCATCATCATCATCAAAATTTATATCTTGCCTTCCCTCCCAGCAGGAGCCTAGGGCAGCAAACAAAAACACTAAAACACTCTAAAACATTATAGAAACAGACATTAAAATATATTAAAACAAAACATCTCCCAAAACATATTAAAACAAAACATCTTATAAAACAATTCCAGTGCAGATGCAGACTGGGATAAGGTCTGTACTTAAAAGGCTTATTGAAAGAGGAAGGTCTGGGAATTCCAAAGCGTAGGTGCCACTACACTAAAGGTCCACTTTCTATTTTGTGTGGAACAGACGTTCTGATAAGATGGTATCTGCAGGAGGCCCTCACCTGCAGAACACAGTGATCGACTGGGTATACAAGGGGTAAGATGATCTTTCAGGTATCCTGGTCCCAAGCGGTATAGGGTTTTGTACACCAAAACCAGAACTTTTAACTTAGCCTGGTAGCTAATGGGTAGCCAGTGCAATTCTTTCTGCAATGGGGTGACATGTTGGTGATACCCTGCCCCAAGGAGCAGTCATGCTGCCGCATTTTGCACCAGCTGCAACTTCCAGACCAACCTCAAGGGCAGCCCACATAGACCACATTACAGTAATCCAGCCTGGAGGTTACCAGTGCATGGACAACAGTGGTCAGGCTATCCCAGTCCAGAAACGGCCACAGCTGTCTTACCAGCCAAAGCTGGTAAAAGGCACTCCTGGCCATTGAGGACACCTGGGCCTCTAGCGACAAAGATGGATCCAGGAGCACCCTCAGACTATGGACCTGCTCTTTCAGAGGGAGTACTTCACTTCATTGAAAACATGGCAAACCTGTGCATGCACTTTAATTCAAAAAGTCAGTTGTATGTTTTTGCACTCTTCCAGAAAAGTGCAAGAAAAGCAAAGTATCGTTCTGGACCAGTCACCATAAAGGGGTGGACTTAGAGATGTGACGAATGCAGAAGCAAATTAGACCAAAACATATAATAATAAAGCCCACATGTATGGATGTACAAATTCAGGTTTTAAAAAATAAATCTGAGCACAAGCAGGACATGTATAGATCTCGAGGCCACCAACCAAATATGGGAAATGTGGATTTTGAGGTTAGGTATGGAAGGGCCCAGAGAGAGGGGGGGGAGGGAGGCTGCTTTCATACATGGGGCTGATTGCATTAGTTTAACGGATTAAAAAGGTAATGCTTCTGTCCTGATCTCTAAAATTCCTTTCATGCTGCAGTCCCTGTTGCATTAAGGAACAGCAGTTTTTTCAGCCAGTATACTGGCATTCCGTGCAATGGTTTTTCACACGGCTGCAGAGAATGTCTTGCTTTTGTCCCTCAGCCATTATGCATATGCATACTGTAGTTCCCCACTGTGTAGAGGTCTAAGATCTCGTCCCAACGCCATGCAAGCCCTCTCCCTTTAGGATCTGACTTAAAATTATTTTAGTTGTATACACACACGGGTGTGTGTAGGAAATGCTGCTGCTATCTGTGCTGATGCCGAATACTGGTACAATTTTCATCAGGCAAAAAAAAAACCCTTGTGACTAAAGGGTGGGAACGCACTGCATGCTGGGATGTCTGTCACATGAATGACTGAATGCAATTACTTGAGACGAATTAAATAAAAGAGACTACACTGAACTAAAACCAAAAACAAATTTATTCCAAGGGGAGGAAGGGGAATCCACTGACTAACAAGAAAAACAAGCGAACATCAAAAGACAAATAACAGCAAGATGAAATCAAAAGGAGTAAGTGAAAAAGAACCGTTGGACTGAAAAGGGTGGTAAAGGGTGGAACTGGGTTGGGTTTAAGCAAAGGAAAACATCACTTCAACTGCTCCACCAGAAATCTCATACAGATCTTACATCACTTAAGACAAGCACCTCACTTTGGCACGGAAGCCATCCAAACCCACCGCACACCTCTATTAGGAATTTGCTGCACATGTGGGTTTTGTTTCCAAATTGTGCTGCACACGCAGAGTTTACCATAGCTTTTAAGTTTCTTCCTGTTCATTCACGACATCCCCTGTCCTTATATTACTGGTGTGCATGTGCTGCTGAAGAAAATGCTGCAAAAAAAGGGGGGAGAATCTCAATGTGTTTGTATGTGCAGTCTTATCAAGGTCCATGATAGATCAGTTATGCTGAAGAGAAGCAGGTCTTGGTCTGAGCAGTGCCTGGGGGTTTTCTTTCACCTGTAAAATATAATGCCCTGGCCCCACATGAAGTGTGTCCCATAGTACTCAGAAGAGCTCCACTGACCAACTTTGCACATAGATCACTGCCACTGAGTTGGTCCTGTAATAGGCTTTTGCATGTGTTCTAGACATTGGCCCGGCTATTTCATTGATGTTCTTAGATTCCTAGGTGCTGAGGTGGCTCTACACAGTTGGGGTAAGAACATTTGGGAGGTATTAATAGATTTCAAGTCCAGTCCCACCCCGATAATAAAACTAGTATTTAGCTGCTGTTCTCATCCCACTCCTAAAATTGCTGAAAACAGATGGGCTGAATACGTCAGCCCAGCACTCATTATTTCCCAAAAATGTTGGCAAATCTTTGCAGAAGAAAGAAGTGATGTGACCAAAAAAAAAACACCCTGACCTTAGGGCTCCTGGGAAGACTCCATCCAGATATCTGCTAAATTTAGATGATTCTCCCTGACACTACAAGGGTACCAGGGGTCTGACCTACCACCAGAGTAATTGGGGCTTCATTGAAATAACATCTGCAGAGCAAGTCCAGCAGTGCAGTGAGATTCATCATGCTCAGATTTTGCCCTCCTTGAAACTGACTGCCTTCTGCCTTCGATTTGTCTTTTTGCTCTGCTCTGTTACAAGGCTATACAGAAGAAGATTAGACCCTGTGATCATTTTGCAAAGCAATGCATGATTCACATGCATCTTTTTAAACCATGGATTGACTTTACAGGCTGATTCCAAGTGTCTTTTCCTGTTATTGTACCCTTGAAGTATTACAGGAAATAAGAGCACTTGGAAGTCCATGACCCAGTGTAAGGCCAAGCTTGCAAGAAGTGCCAGCAGTTTTTTTGGGGGGGGGGCATTATCAACAAGATCCTTAGAAGCAACCTATGTCATGACATAGCATCATTACCATTTGGTCATTCTAGAGGAGCCTTCCCAAACCAGGTGCCCTTCAGGTGTTTTGGACTATAGCTCCTGTCAGCCTTTGCCAGCAGTTGGGTGGGTCTGATGGAAGCTGTCATTCGAAACATATGGAAGGCCCCAGCTTGGGGGAAGCCCTACAGCAGGAGTGGGGATCCTTTCTTCAGACCAATTACTCTTTCCCTTGTGATCAGGGGCGTCACAACCAGGGTGCGGAGGGTGCGGCCCACACCTAGGTGTCACCATGAGGGAGGTGACACCCAGAGCCGCCCTGCCCCGCGCCGTTGCCCGGCAAGGCTGCTCCAACTCCTCGGAGGAGGGCGAGACCGGGAGCAGCGTCGGCGGAGCAAGGGAGGCGCGCCGGCATTCCCAGGCCTTCTCCGGCTGGGTGCCCCTCCAGTGCACGCCCTCCCAGGGGCATAGATGCAGTGGCTGGCCTTGAGTGTGCACGCACATGCGCACACCTAGCCACCTCATCCATGCCCCTGGGAGGGCGCGCACCGGAGGTCCGCACCCCCCCGCACTCCCTCTAGTGATGCCGCTGCTTGTGATCAACCTTGTGGACTCCAGGCCACTGAACCAGGCAATGAATTTGACTCTTACCTTATCTGGTTTTTACAGAAGTAGGGAGAGAAAGAGACCTTTCCATCCAGAGGTATTATCTCTGTCCAAGAACACATTTCAGCTAGGCCAAAGCAAAGGAAAATCATGCAGCCTGGGGAGGAGGCATGGCCTAGGGAGAGTTCTGAGGGCCAAACAGAAAGGTTTGGAGGGCCACATTTGGCCTTGAGGCCTGCGGTTCCTTACCCCTGCTCCAAAGGATAGATTTCAGATGACTTCTCATTGCAGCCCCATCATTGCTTGAATCAACAGCAAACCATTATTCATTCACCATATTCAGACCCTACCACACCCTCTGAAAGTGCCTGGCTTGCTCTCTGTGCCACCAGGCAGATGCTATAGAGAGTGAGGTGTCTGACTCAAGTGAATCTGGCTTGGTGGAATGCATCTATGAGGGTTCTGTCTCAGGGTTCACACGTTCATGATCTCCCGGTTCAAGCTCCGTATCAGAAACCTGGTTCAGCTTCTCAGCTGGCAATAGAGCAGCCAGGGACTCAACCAGCTCACCCTCCTCAGTCTTTGAGCCTTGGCTAATGCTCAAGACCAGGTCCAAGCCCTCCCTCCCCCCAGATCATCACCCATGCTGTTTATTTGAACTGTTTCTTCCCCCATCCATTCATTTATAGTCATTAATTTATTTAAAACAAATGATATCCCACCCCAGTCTCAATCTATCCAGCCCACTCTCTGGTAGTTCTATGAGCCTGGCTACTGCTGAGTTGTAGCAGAACTGTTGAGAAGAGTGATGGGATGTGCCTTGCGGCCAATTGTTCCTTTATGACCCATAGATATATACAAAGATATGACCACCTTTGTTTGTTGTTTTAGGTTGCTGCAGTTTATTGGGGCCAAATGATGGGTACGTCTCAGTGAGAGAGTGGAGTCCCAAGGGCAGGTGTTTCGAATTTAACCCAAACTCTCGGTGAAAGCTTGAGTGTAGAGGGCACCAGTCTGGCTGGGAGTAGGGCTGCTGCCCATAAACATAAGTCTGTGTGATTGGTGTCTGGGAGAGGAGACTGGAAGGACGGTAGCTCGATGGTAGAGTGTCTGCTTTGCATGCAGAAGGTCCTGGTTTCAATCCCCAGCATCTCCATGTTGGGTTTAGGAATATCCCATGTCTGAAACGCTGGAGAACCACTATCAGACTGTTTGTTTGTTGCATTTATATCCCATCTTTTCTCCAAAGAGCTCAAGGGGTCTGGTATACATGGCTCTCCCTCTCCTAATTTAATCCCCACAACAAACCTGTGAGGAAGGTAATGCTGAGAGGCAGTGACTGGCGCAAGGTCACCTAGGGAGCTTCATGGCTAAGTGGAGATTTGAACCCTGCTGTCCCAGGTACTCGTCCAGCACTCTAACCAGTACACCACACTGCCTCTAGGCAATACTGAGCTAGAAAGATCAATAGTCTGACTTGGTATAAGGCAGCTTCCTATGTTTCTATAGTGGGTATGCCAAGATCCTGTTGTATGCTGGATTGTGCATTTTAATTGGACTGAGTACAGAGTTGGGGGTATGGGATAATGTTTATTTTTAGGTGCTGTTTGTAATGTTTTATAGATTGTAATTATTTATCATTTGTTTTATTGATTATTGTTGATTATATTATGTAACTTGTATTTTAGCTATAATGTTGATATTGTTGTTGAACATTGTTTGTGAGCAACCCTGGGATTCCTTTGAATGGAAAGCAGCATAGAAATGCAACCAATTAATCATTCAGTTGATTATCAGTGAAACCATTCACCATAAAAAAGAATGCAAGGCATCAGCGGCCTTAAAATGGACCTGACCTCTGAAGGTCAGAGCACCTGCAGAAAGGCCTCAAAAGTTAATGACCTTAACATCCATGCAAGTTTACAAGGGAGGAAGTGGGCCTTTGCTTTAGCACACAGTTAGTCAGTGGGCTGCTTTCCATATATTGTTCGACTGTAGCTCCCATTGCCCCCGACCGTCGGCCATGGTGGCTGCAGCTGGTGGGTGATGGAATCTGGCACCCTCTGGAAAGCACCAAGTTGCCTGTCCCTGCTTCTGAATCATAGCAGCCCTGACAACTCTTTGTGTTCCTGTTCCAAAACAGAGAAAGCAAGACTGCCGGTGGTGCTCTTCTTGGGGTGTGAAGTGATGCTTCACCCCACTATCGAAGTCTCAGAGGAGACACCATGATTCGTCAAAGGGAAAAAAGCACCATCCATCCTATACTAGAGTTCTCTGCTTGAGCAATATCCCTTCAGTTGGCTCCATTATTTATGCATAAAGCCTGTTCAATGGAGGCTCCCTCAATGACAAGTTCTTGCTTCTAAACATTTTTATCTCTTCCTACAAGTCCTTGGAAAGAAGAATAAAGGAAAGGAGGGAATCTATTTTCAGTTGACATAAAAAGCAATGCCCATGAAAAGGATCCCCGCCACCTCCTCTTTGGCAAATGCTGTTGAGGGAGAGGTCACGAGTCTTTTGCTCTCTATCAAAGGAAAAGGAATGTGTGCTTTTAAGATACTAAGGAACTGGATGTTGCCAGTAAATTTTCAAGACCTGCAAAAAGTTTAAAAGAAAGAAAGAACAAGAAATAACAATAATAAATGCATTTTGATTTATACCAAGTTCTTTATGGAAAGAGATCACAGAGATGTTTTACTAGAGAACCAGTATAAATTGTTCAGGAATGTAGGCCTTGTAAATCACCGCCACTGGAGTTCTGCCAGTGGGGCATAAGGTAAGACCTGATTCCTTTAGGTACCTTGCAAAGCTTTTTAAGAGTCATAAATAACATTGCTCCATTGATTTGTGCAGAAATGTGTTTCTTGTATGTTTAGCCCTGAGGAGTTTCCTATGGAGTGATCTTTTAATGCAAGGGAGTGGGAAATCTCAAGCCCGGGGGCTGAATGTGGCCCTACAGGCCTCTCCATCTGGCCCCCACGACTCAAACCAGGCTACAGCCCCTCCTAAGCCCCACTTCTCCCCACTCCTGCTTTGCATGCTTCTTTTGCTTGGCTGAGCCACAACCTGCCAGTTAGTGGTGCTCCAGAGCAACGGTGTGCCTGGGGTGATGTCTTGTCCTCCTTAGTCTGTACACAGCACATTTCTTGGACAGGCATCTGACATTTCTAGACTGAATCAAGGAGGGGTTTGCATCGAACCACCTGCTTAAAATGGAGTCCTCGGGAAAGGGTTTGCATTGGAATCCCCTGCTAAAATGAAGAGTTTTCCCTCTGTTTTAGCAGGGCTTTCGAACGGGTTTGCATCAAAACCCCTGCTAAATGGGAGGGGGGGGAAAACCTTTGTTCTACCAGCGTCCTGCAAGGTGCTTTGAATCTCCAGCTTGGGAACTTCAAGGCACCTTGCCCTTGATGTCACTGTGGCACGACGGACAGGTCATGACACCTGTCCAGTTTGCCCCGTGAGTCTGATCCTGATAAGGTTCCCACCCTGTTCTAGAGGAGAAACTCCCAAATGGTTTTGTATTATTTAGCAACATGCATATACTACATGACTGTAATAAAAAGTCATTAACAAAAAACAGTAAAATGATCACTAAAAATGGTTAAAACAAGTAATTAAAAATATTTAAAAGACAATTAAAATCAGCAGCAAACTAAAAGGAAGTTAAAACACATCAACATCTACATTTCTGGATCAGTTTGCCTAAACAGAAATGTTTTCAACAGGCCCCAAAAGAATACAGCAAAGGGGCCTGCCTGATGTCAATAGGCAGGGAGTTCCAAAGTGTAGGTGCTGCTGCACTAAAAGAACAATTTCTTACAAGGGTGGAACCAATTTTCTAGATCCATTTCAATCAGGGTTTAGACCCAATTTTGGCACAAAAACAGCCTTGGTCACCCACTATGTTGCCCTTTATCGGAAGAAACATAGGAGCAGCATGTCCTTATTAATCCTCCTTGATCTCTCCTTGGCTTGTGATAATGTTTTTGTGCGTTTTATGGATATTTTAGGATGTTTTATTTTTGTTTTTATATCTGCTTTTTAATGTTTGTAAGTCACTTTGAGTTCATTTTTCAAAAAAGCGACAGTAATAATTCCAAGCAAAACCATATATCTACTAGTCAAAAGGTTCAACTGACACTTTGGGCTTATCCACATGGGAGCATAACTTCATGCTAAAGACACTGTTTTTACCTCTGTTTTCTGTCTGCACTGTCCACAGTAAGGGCTCAATGCCAGGTGCAAACACGGTGTTTTCTACTCACACTTGAGGGGAAACATCAATCAGTTACCTAAAGACCATGCCATCTAATTTAACATTCCCACTCCCTCTCATTACCTGGCAACCAAGCATGCTCAGTTTGTTCTATCAGTAAGTTTCATTTTTTAAGAACAACAACAACAACCCAGAAGTGTGATTATTTATATTTTCACTGGTACAATACAGCTGAAATACAAATCTTTGTTTGAGCAGTGTTGTGCTTTTGTGCACAAGTTGGGGGGGGGGAATAAATGCACCAGTTGCAGCAACATAAAAAAGCATTGCAGAGAGTAGCTGTAAGTTGCAGGAAATAAAATGAATGAAGGGAGGAGGAGGGAGTGGGCATGGAGAAAGGAACAATTGACACACACACCTAAAAGCATTGGAGCAAAGCATCTGCAAGCCCTAAAGATACGAAGTGAAGACTTTTTTCCTTCCCTTTTCAGATTATCTATTCAGAGGATTGGGTTAGTGCGGATTTACAGAGGGAAAGCTGTGTGATAGCTTCTGTTTGCCAGTAATGTCATGTGAACCATGTGAATTAAAAGGGGATGCAAGTAGCACGAGACACACAGTAAAACCCTGTGCAGACGAGCCCCTTGTCTAACTTAGGTTGTAGGCTACAGAAATCTTAAGGGGCCTGCTGTATGGGAGGCAAATACAGGAGGAAAATATGCATGGAGTGTTTTATTGTGGCTCTTGTGTATTGTATCTATGCAAACAAAACGTAACTTCAGTGATTTTATTTTTTAAAAATTGACTTGCACACCACTTGGAGAATTGTTTTGAGCAAGCAATTTATACATTTTCTAAACAAATAAATAAATTATTGCAACAGTGTTAGGCCCTGTGTCTCAGTCTACAGGACTATTTTTTTTTTAAAGGCAGAGTGTTGACAAAGGATTTCTTAATTCATATTTTTCAGTAGCATTATTAACCACACTCTAAGGATCTCTTAAAGATCCTCCGTGGCGCAGAGTGGTAAGCAGCAGTAACACAGCCGAAGCTCTGCTCACGGACGGAGTTCAATTCCAACGGAAGGAGGAAGTCGAATCTCCGGTAAAAGGGGTCGAGGTCCACTCAGCCTTCCATCCATCCATGGTTGGTAAAATGAGTACCCGGCATATGCTGGGGGGTAAAGAAAGGCTGAGGAAGGAACTGGCAATCCCACCCTATATATACGGTCTGCCTAGTAAACGTCGCAAGACGTCACCCAAGTGCAGTGACACCTTTACCTTTAAGGATCTCTTGTAAATCACTTGCCTCAAAGCTTTACACAGCCATCAAAGCAAAAACAGAATCTTTCAGTATTTTATATTATTATTATTATTATTATTATTATGCCACTGCATTTTCAAATGTCTTTCTCTCAGGCTCAGGCTTTCTCATATGCTGCAGAAAAAATGAATTGCTCTTCGCTCACAATTACAAGAAAGGGCGCCTAAGAAGACGATGTTGTTTTCCCTGAATTATGAGAAATCAATGTTGTCTTTACATTAAAAAAAATAACAACATGAACTACTTCGAGACACAGGCTCCAAGACACCAAAAGAAGACAGACACAAGGAAATCTAATTACCTGAACCATAAAAGCTAGACATTCAGTTGTACTCAGACAGCAGTGTCACTTTCCAAAGACAGCCTGATAAAATGGAAGCATGTAAGAAGCCCAGGGGGCAGATGAAGGAAAGGATGGAACTGGTCAAAAACAATGCAAGCTGCATAAGCAGGAGGTAATTTGCCTACCTCTTTAATTGTACATGTTGACTTCACTGCTCAAAAAACCAAAGCAAAGGTGGATAGTAATTCATAGCTCTTCTGCACAATCCCATCTCCTAGGGATCCTCTTCCCTATTTAGGGGTATTGGAAGACCTCCTACCCCAAGGTCTGCATTGTTTTCATGCCATTGAAATACAACACAATATTTCAATATAATGCTATACTTAGGCATTCGGCAGTGCTCTGAGTGTATGACAATGGCTGCAAAAATTTTCTTCTGGTCTGGTTATTTCACTAGAAACTCATAATAATTCCCCACAGATGTCACCAGTCTTGCTTGGTCCCACCCCCCACCATCCCCTTCACTCTTCCCCAGCCCATTTTCTTTTGAATCCAGCCTGCTAGCAAATTTCCTCATATAAAATTAAATCTACTGTATCTCAAGTTTGTATAATCAGATCATTAAAATGCATGGCTAATGTGTGTAAATTGGAACTCAACTCATTACCATAATCACACTCCATAATTATTAAATAAACAAGCGCTGGAGAATTTGGAAACCTGCTGAATATGCCATCCTAGGTCAGGAGTCTTGTTGATTTTGGTTTTTTTAAAAACGACAATAGGCTGCATCCAGCATTTTCTGTGCCCTAGCACAAGAGTCCTTGTGAGCAGATGGCAGAGTTTAAAGTTGCACAGCATAGGAATCCAACGCAACTGTTGAACTCTCGGAAGCTTGTTGCACAACAGCTGGTTTCTATTGTACGGCCGCTGACTCTTGTTGTGCAACAGCCAATTATTGTTGGGCAATCCATTTCACAATAGTCTTAGGTAATGTACTTATGTTTTCCCTGGCGCAACAAGCAGTTATTGTTGGGCAATCCATGTCACAATAATCTTTTATAATGTACTTGTCTTTTCCCTTGTGAAACAACATTCTGCCAGTGCAACAAGTATATTGCTAAGTGACTTCAACGTCACACTGCGTTGGATAGAACCCTAAGGTCTGTTTGGTAATTGCAAAGCATTGTGGGAAGACCATCATATGACTGAGAGCCTCCCCAGTCAGAATGGCAGAAGCCAAGGGCAAAAACACCATAAGACCCTACAAATGCCAAATTGCCCATCCCAGCCTATTATATGTCAGCATCATAATCCTAAAATGGGCACAATCCATCTAATGTTAAACACTATTAAGTCCCTTTGATTTCAGTGACTGATTTTAAAGCACAAGCTTACCTTTCATGGAATTTAAACATGCTTAATGATGGCTGGATCATGCTCTAGGGGTGTGATCTTACTATTGTTGCCATCTGGATGGAACCAAAAAAGAAAAAAATATGGATCCAACACCATGTGTCTACTCAGATGCAATTCCCCATTGCTTCACACAAGTATAGAATTGCAGCCCAAACAACTTTTTTGTAGGACCAGCACTTTACTGCAAAAGCATCTATTTGTAGGGCTTAAACTTGCTTTTAATTGATTAGCTTCCTTTTAATTGCCTTCTAAGAGATTAATTGATCAAATAATTAATTCAACTTAATGAATTTTTGCCAAAACTCACAGAGAAGGTGCCCTTGAGGACAGTTTCTCTTAAATCTGGAAAAGCTTTGGTCTTCTAAATAATCTTCTAGATTTGGATATCAATCAAAAGGAAAAGTTAACAGAACGATCAAGACACACAATCAAATTAGACGCAGGCGTGGTTGTGGCTTGCCCCGAGTCGGGTCTCAAGAGACACCCAACTTTTGTCCTTGCAGTCTCCTCCATCAATTAACTGGAGGATAAACTTCAATCTCCAATTGAAACATTAATCTGCAATGAAGACTTCAATTGATAAATCATGTGAATTAAGTAATTAAAGATTCCGACCCTGTTTGTTCGGGCAGAGCTTGGAAAAGTTACTTTTTTGAACTACAACTCCCATCAGCCCAATCTAGTGGCCATGCTGGCTGGGGCTGATGGGAGTTGTAGTTCAAAAAAGTAACTTTTCCAAGCTCTGTGTTCGGGAACCCGAGGGGTTGGAAGTCCTAAACTGTTAGCAAGCTAGTTTATTCTGCAGGACTGTTCCAATACAGCAGGAGTGGGGAAGCTTTTTCAGCACGAGAGCAGCATCCCCTCATGGGCAACAATTCAGGGACCACATGCTGGCAGTGGGTGGGGCCAGAGGCAAAAGTGGGTGGAGCAACAGATTCTTACATTGTCCTATAGGCCACATACAAAACCTTCAGAGGTTTCTATGCACATACACACACCCCTCCATCCTTCATTCCATCAATCAAGAGTCATTATCACACTTTAAGATGTGGCTTGGGGAGAAGACCAAGGGCCAGACTGGGAGACCTGGAGGACCGCATTCAGTCCGAGGTCCTGAGGTTCTCACCTAGTGAGTACAGTCTCGCCTAGACTCCACCAACTTACATGATCAATCAGAACTTGGAAAAGTTACGTTTTTTGAACTACAACTCCCATCAGCCCAATCCAGTGGCCATGCTGGCTGGGGCTGATGGGAGTTGTAGTTCAAACAAAGTAACTTTTCCAAGCTCTGTGACCGTATCTCCCTATATGAGCCTGCCCGGTCCCTGAGATCCTCAGGAGAGGCCCTTCTCTCAATACCTACGTCCTCACAAGCACAACTAGTGGGGACGCGAGATAGGGCCTTTTCGGTGGCTGCCCCGAGGCTTTGGAACTCCCTTCCTAGGGAAGCAAGAATGGCCCCCTCTTTGCAGTCCTTCTGTCGGCAAGCAAAGACTTTTTTTATTTCAACAAGCCTTTGGAACTGAAAGCTGTTAAGGACAGGACTTGAAGGGTGCTGCATTGCTATTGTCTAACTGTATTATTTTAAACTGAGTTTGAATTATTTTAACTGTATGTATGAATGGTTTTAATACTGTAAATTGTTTAATTTGATTTTAATCTAGACTTTTGTATGTTTTTAATTATATGTGTGCTTTTATCTGGAAGCCGCCGTGAGTTCCAGTTTTGGAAAAAGGGCGGGGTAAAAAGAATGATAATAAATAAAATAAATAAATAAAATTAATTCTGTGGTCCAGCTAACGTGTTCCTTTGTGTGGGCATGACATTACTCAGAGAGTTTGCTGTAAATACTACCCAAAGCCAGGAGCCATGACATTTGCTAAGATACAGTTTACGATGTTTAGCTCCCATGATATGTTAACAGACAGGGGGCTGGGTGGAGACCCATTCTGATTTTGATTACCCACTGGTTGCTTGATTATCTTTATTTTTAGCTCTGTTCTGTCTGAGGGCCTTCTCAGTGGAGGTGCCCCGTTTGTGCAATGCACTCTGTAGTGTGGCGTTTCAATCACCTCCACTACTATATTGAGGGGGGGGGATTAAAACATTCCTATTTACCCAGGCATTTGATGGCTGAAAGTCCTGTTTTTGGCAACTCTTAACGTTATCAGCTTGAGAGTAGGTGATTGCTTTTAACAGGTTTTTAACTGTTTTCCGTAGGTTGTTTTTAAGTGTTTTTAGGAAGCTGTTTTTAACTGTTTTTAGAAGTGAAAACAATTGTTTTTAGCATTGATATGTTTGCTGCCCTGGGCTCCTTTGGCAGAAGATGCAGGATATAAATGTAATATATAAATATTTACATATTTTAAGAGTCTCACCTTCCAGTTTTTCAGGAGATAAAACCTTCCATAATGCTAACAAACTTAAAATCAAAATCCTTAATAAATACAATGAAAATAATAATGAAAAAGAGGATAAAAAGTAACAGCAGAAGGCATTAAAAGCCACTTAAAGTGCAATCCTATGCATGACTGCTCAAAAGAAGGTCTCACTGATAGGGATGGGGGAGAAATTCTATTTTGTTCATATTTAAAGGTGAACCTATCTAATTCACACTTTCTGAAACAATAGGAGAACTGAAACACAGCCATCCTTAAAAATTCACCCTTTTCCACATTTTGCAGTACAGTTCCCCAGCTAAGTAATGCATACAAAAATGCATATACTAGGGTAAATTGTGTATTCACATGCATGTATCCATGAAAATAACATAGAAACATGCATTATATTAGGGGAAATTGCATACAGAAGTGTGTACTTCAGTCAAAACTGCATACAAAGACATGTATATTAGGATACATTTGCACTTAACCACTGATGAATTTTCATGAGGGTTTTTTTATTTAAAAATGTGCAAACTGCTGTAGAAATGTGGAGAATTGAATTTAAGATTGGAAAAATGAGAAACTGAGAGAACTGAAACTGACAGACCCATTCATCCCCATGTCACTGAGTTCAATGGGGTTTATTCTCAAATGCCTCTGTACAAGACTGAAGCCTCTGAATATCTGTTGTTGGGGGATATTAGCAGGAGAGAGCTATTGCACTCAAACCCTGCTTCTGGGCTTCCCATTGGACATCTGGTTGGCCAATCCAGACTAGATAGGCCTATGGTCTGATCCAACAGGCCTATGGTCCTTATGTTAGATATTCAACCTCTCATAGACTATTGAGCTTGGCAACAGGATTATGGAAATTAATGTTGGTGAGAGGAAATCTCTCTCTGATTTTCCATTCATTTCTTTGAAGTTCCACCCAGAAATGTGGCAAGCTCACATATAGCAAGGAAAGTTATCTACACCCAGGGGTGTAGTTGTTCAGGGTCTCTGGGGGTCTTAGACCCTTTATTTTTGGGGAGCAGGGTCCTGCAAACCAATCAGTATGAAAGGAAAAGTCTTCTAACATGTTTCCCTGTCCTTTCCTACTGACTGGAGCCAATCAGAGTGAAAGTAGACAAGTCAGCCACTGAGAAGACTCTTCTCAGCCGCTAACACTCTTCCCTTTTAAGCTTATTGGCTCCTAGTGATGTCTGTTGTTATGGGAGAAGGAATTAACAAGGATCTCATTCTCAATTCAGCAGAAAAAAGGGGAGAAGGAGCTTGGCTGTGACTAGCTTGAAGGGACCCTGCACTTCTGAATTTGCCACTACTCTACTGTCTACACCTCTGCCTCTTAGACAGGATGTGAAAAATCCATTATCAGGATATCCTGCTTTTAAAATAATAATGATTACTTATTTATCTACTTATTATATTTACATCCCACTCTTCCTCCCAAAGGATCTCCAGGGTGGCAAACAACAAGTGATAAAACAATTTTAGAAAACCATAAAAACAAAGCTTCTTAAAAACATCTTTAAAACGATTCCAGTACAGATGCATCAGAGCTTGGAAAAGTTACTTTTTTTGGACTACAACTCCCATCAGCCCAATCCAGTGGCCATGCTGGCTGGGGCTGATGGGAGTTGTAGTTCAAAAAAAGTAACCTTTCCAAGCTCTGAGATGCATGACCTATTAGCTATGCAGGTCTGAAGTCATACCCCTCCATTTCACTTCTCCTTAATCTAAACGATGAGTAGGAGTAAGCAAGGAATAATGATCTTATTAGCCCCCCTCCTCCAACACCAAACAAACAACTAAACCGGTGAGAGAGAGTGAAAAATCACATAAGAAGCTGAAGTGGTAGGGTAAGGGTCTTCCGTTAGGCTTCAGTGCCTAATTTTGCTAGCTTTCTTCCAAAGAGGACTTTCGGTACAGTCACTTGAAACTATACTCCATCGAGACATTTTAGACTGTGTTTCGTCTTTTCAAGGAACCTCAGAACCTACACTATGGGTCTCAGAAAGCGAGCTAGAAGTTCCTCTGATTTATTTCAAGTTACTGATCCCAAGCAACCAAAAATTGATGATTTCATGGTTACAACAAATTGTTGCCGCCATTATGAAGTTTGCAATAGTGGTATCCAACAGACTCGAATGTCTGAATGTAGATGAAATGCCATTGCATAATCCTAGCAAGGATAAGCCGTCTATTGGCAACCACACTGACAGTTTTGCTGGCAATACAGATGCACACTGGGATAAAGGTATCTACTTATAAGGCATGATGATGATGTTGATGTGATGATGATGATGATGCACCAGCTGGGGGTGGGGTCAGGTAAGGATCATAGAGAGGGGCTTAACCGTTTCCCCCAGACACACACCATTTCCCCATTTAAAATGCTCCAAGCTGTTGTTCCCTTGAAAGGAAGAAATATATGGGTCCCATATAGGGGGGATGTTAAATAGAAAAATCAGTGTGGAGGGGAGAGTTAAATCCACACTTCCTAGTGTCATAGCCCCAATCCAATTCACACACACAGACACACATGCGCCTTTAGCTTTCTGAAGCAAAACACCAAAGATCTCCAACATCACATTTTGTTTGGCCTCGAGTTCTGTAAACATGTTGAAAAGAGTTCAGGGGTTGTCACTTAAGGATAATTGATCAAGTAACAAGCCTCCTGATCCTTTTTGATGTGGCCTGTGTCCTTTGTAGGGAAAGACAAAAGTGTTATTAAACATTTAATGTTCCAGGACCGAAGGCTGCATATTTTTTTAAAAAAATCTACAGTATACTTTGCCTCGATTAGGTTTAACATTTCAAGTCTGCTTTCATAGGAAAGTGAAGTACAAAGAAGCTCTCAAATTAGATTCAAGCCATGACGGACATAACCATTTTGGTGAGCTGGAGCTTATCAAGTTGCCTTATCCTTGGGGTTGAGCTCCAAATTCCCAGAGTGTGCAACAGAGATTTGAGCTGAAATTACATTTCACTGTGCATTAATGGGGCAGAGTGACTATTCTTATCTCAGATATGGGCAGAGAGATCAGAGTCTTATAGAATTTTTTTAAAGGGTCATTCACGTTCATTGAGAGGAGCACCATCACCCAGTCGACAGCCTGCTCCTCTCTTTTGTGCATGGATCTCATGCACCCCAGCTGCAATCCTAGAAAAAAAAACATACTGGCATAAACAACAACAAATCAAAGAACTCTCTTGTAAAGAGAAAAAGCTGAAAGACAAAAGAAAGGGAGGGGGAGGAAGAAGAAATTTAGCAGATAAGAAACTTTAATGCAGGAAAAAAACAAATATCCAGGACCTCTAAAAACAGAGACTTAAAAGGATTCGAAAGCTTAAATCTCTGCTGATTCTGTTAAATCTTGAACTCAAGGCTTCCCATGTGGAGGCATTTCCATTGTAAGGAAATTAGCAAAGGGTGAAGATTAGTGGATTGGTCAACAGAGCGCAAGTGCCACATCAATTGAGAAAATATGGTACATTTTATTCAACATATTAGAGGCAACATGTCTAGGACACTTCTGTCAACTCAGGGCAATCTCTGGAGTAACCTGCTGAGACAATGAACTTGACACTTACTAAAGCCTACAACTGACCACAACACTTTAACAACAACAAGAAGAAGAAATCGCTTGACACCCAAAGGTTCCCAAACAAGAACAAATAAAACACACTCTAAAAACATAACAATAAACAACAACAACAAATAGGATTAGCATCCCTACGCAACCACAGGAAGGCTTGACAGCATATTAAAACCAAACATAGTCTCAATCTATCAAATGCCTGGGAGAAAAAAGCACATCTTTATCTGACACCAAATAGATGACATTGAAGGCACCAAGTGGTCCTAACTGGGGAGCATATTCCACAGATACGGAGCCACAATTGAAAAGGCCCTCTCTCTTGTCACCACCCTCCGAGCCTCCCTCAGAGGGGGAACCTGAGAAGGGCCTCAGAGGAAGATCTAAGGGTTGGGTAGGTTCATATTGGGAGAGGCGTTCCAAAAGATATTGGGGTCCTGAGCAATAAAGAGCTTTATAGGTCAGAACCAGCACTTTGAATTGGGCTGGGAAGCGTACAGGCAGCCAGTGCAATTGCAAAACATGACTTGTTAAATAACTTACCTTTTTGTGAATGATATATACACATGGAATGTCTGGGGGGAGGGGGACTAAGGGGTTATTTTGAGCAAGATTGTATTTTACTATTGAAAATGCACAAATAAAACTATTAAAAATAATTTTGCATAATGCAATGTTGTGTGTATCTCTATTCTCTTTCAAATAATCGCACATTATCGAGGGCTGTGTGATAATTATTCCCTCTATTTCCGATGTTCAGACTGGGAGCACCTTTCCATATGTAGTCAGAACCCCACCACCCACGCACGTGAGGGAGATATCAGCTGACTCGAGGGAACCCTGAGGTTTGCAGAGGTACCAAAAAGCCTTTAGCTGGGGAATCTTTTCTTTGTTTCTCTGGGTATTTACTCTGCTGCTTTCAAAGTTTTGACATTTATGAGTGGTATTGGGTTGTATCCAATGTTAGTCCTACACAGAGTAGACCTACTGAAATTGATGGACAAATTTAGGTCCATTACTTTCAATGGTTGTAGTCAACTAAGTTCTACTCAGAGCACACTTACTGAAATTAATGAACCTAAGTAATGTCTGTTGACATCAGTGGTTGAGTATGAATAGCACTGACTACCTCCATGTGTGTCTACTTTGAGTAAAACATTATTCTTGATTGTTGTTAGCTTCCATAAATTCTTGTTGAGGAAAGGTGAGATAAAAACATTTAATTAAATAATAAACTACAACAAAAAGTTACTTCTAATGTTGGTGATGCCAACAGACAGAGATACAGAGATGTCTCTTGAAAAAGGAGGCAAGAGTCTTATTTATAGAATCATAAAATAGTAGTCCAACCCCCTGCTCAATGCAGGAATCCAACTTAAAGCATACCCGACAGGTGACTGTCCAGCTGCCTCTTGAAGGCCTGTTGGAGAGCCCACCACCTCCCTAGGTATTGGTTCCATTGTGGTACCGCTCTAACAGGAAGTTTTTCCTGATATTCAGCTGAAATCTGGCTTCCTGTAACTTGACCCCATTATTCCATGTCCTGCACTCTGGGATGATTGAGAAGAAATCCTGGCCCTCCTCTGTGTGGCAACCTTTCAAGTACTTGAAGAATGCTATCATATCTCCCCTCAGGCTTCTCTTCTCAAAGCTAAACATGCCCAAGTTCTTTCAGTCTCTCCTCATAGGGCTTTGTTTCCAGTTCCCTGATCATCCTCGTTGCCCTCCTCTGAACCCGTTCCAGTTTGTCTTCATCCTTCTTAAAGTGTAGTGTCCAGAATTTGATGCAGTACTCAAATGAGGCCTAACCAGTGCCAAATAGAGGGGAACCAATACTTCATGTGATTTGGAAACTATACTTCTGCTAATGCAGCCTAAAATAGCATTTGCCTTTTTTGCAGCCACATCACAACATTGTTCAGCTTGTGATCAACAAGAATCCCAAGATCCTTGTCACATGTTGTATTGCTGACCCAAGTATCTCCCATCTTATAACAGTGCATTTGATTTCTTTTTCCTAGGTGTAGAACTTTGCACTTGTCCCTGTTAAATTCCATTCTGTTGTTCCATTCTGTTGTTTAGGTGTTCTAAACCCCATGCAATGAAAGAGAGTGAGGACAAGCATGCTAACACTGCCACGATATTTGTTGATCTCATCACCACCCACAACTTGGAGGCAAATATCTACTCATATAATCTTCCCGCGCAGTTTGGAACCTTGGAAGACCGTGGCCAGAAAATGCTTGCTGCAGAAGTTCATCCCCCAACATGTGAAGGCTGCATCTCCCACAACACTAGAATCCAGGGCCACCCAATGAAGCTGAATGTTTAGAAGATTCGGGACTGGCATAAGAAACTATTTCTTCACTATGGCATTTGCTCCCACAAGAAGTAGCAATGGCCAGCAACTTGGATGGCCTTAAATCAACAAACAGACAAATCAATGAAGGATAAAGCTATCAATAGCTACTAGCCACAATGGCTATGTTATCTCTCCACTGTTGGTGGCAGTGTGCCTCTGAATGCCAGTTGCTGAGAATCATAAGTGGGGAGAACACTGTTGCACTCAGGTCCTGCTTGTGAGCTTCCCATAGGCATCTGGTTGGCCACTGTGAGAACAGGATGTTGGACTAGATAGGTCCTTGGCTTGATTCAGCAAGGCTCTTCTTACGTTCTTAGGAGCTGTGACAAGGGGTGGAGCTACTGCACTTGTCTGCACTCCCCATCATCGCATGGGGATTACAATGCCTGAAAAAATGTAAAGGTGTCCCCGCACTTATAGTGCGAGTCGTTTCCGACTCTTAGGGTGACGTCTTGCGACGTTTACTAGGCAGACCGTATATATGGGGTGGGATTGCTAGTTCCTTTCCCGGCCTTTCTTTACCCCCCCCCAGTGTATGCCGGGTACTCATTTTACCGACCACGGATGGATGGAAGGCTGAGTGGACCTCGACCCCTTTTACCAGAGATTCGACTTCCTCCTTCCGTTGGAATCGAACTCCGTCAGCAGAGCTTCGGCTGCGTTACCGCCGCTTACCGCTCTGTGCCACGGAGGATCATACAATGCCTGAACAGGGCTAATATTCTAAAGGTACGTCCAAGCAGGTGTAGAAGGCTAGCCCAGCAATCACCAGTGGTTCTCATTTTTTTACCTTTTATCAATATCAACTTCATTGTAGGCATAAGATGCATACCAATTAGACTGCGTCCCACGGAATTATGCTAATTAATTCAACATCAACATGTTTAACTCGCAGATTCATTTAAATGTGATAACAACAGCGGCGTATTAACAGCTCTAAGAGATTGAAAAGGGGAGAATTAATTTGTTAATTTTTAAAAAAATGCTGGAATTGTACAAAAGGAAAATGCTGCAGGGGCAAAAAAAGAAGTAAATAATGGAAGTAATTCCAGAATAGAAAGTATGGTGAGATCACAAAGGGGTTCTCCCCCCCCCGCCCCGCTATCTTAAATATGCATTAAAGGAGTAAATTGAAGAATTAGGCTGCAATCCTAAGCACATATTCAAAGGCATAAGTTCCATTTAACATAATGGGATTTACTTCGATGGAAACATGCGCAGGATTGTACTGTTAATCTTTTAAATAATGGCGACACAGAGAAGCCTTTTTCAGGCATACGATAAGACAAATGATGATAATCACGTTAGGCAAAGAAATCATAGATGATAAGGCTATCAGTGGCAACTAGCTATAATGGCTATGCTCTGTTCTGACTGTTGGGGGCTGGGTGCCTCTGAATACATTGCTGGGATTCACACATGGGGAACTTCATCCGTGTTCATTAATTCTGGTTCATTAATCTATTTGTAATCATCGTTGTTTTGAACTAATATTATAGAGTAGAAACAATGGAGGCTGGTCCACTAGGGCCAGTGGGGCATTGTCCCACCCATCTCAGTCTGCCCTCACCCTTCTCGCTTACAACCAGTAGTGTAGTGGCAAATTCAGAAGTGCAGGGTCCCTTCACGTTAGTCACAGCCACTACCCTTTTTTTGTTGTGGAGTTGAGAATGAGATCCTTGTGAATGCCTTCTCCCACAACAACAGACATCCCTAGGAGCCAATAAGTTTTAAATAAGAGAGTGTAAGCTACTGAGAAGAGTCTTCTCAATGGTTGACTCACCTCCTTTCACTCTGATTGGCTCCAATCAGCAGGAAAGAACAAAGAAGTATGTTAGAAGACTCTTCTCAGTGGCTAACACACTCTCCTCTCATGCTGATTGGCTTATAGGATGCTGCAGACATAGCGACCCTGCTAGAATCCTGCTCCCCAAACAATTAGAGGTCTAAGACCCCCTGAGACCCTGGATGACTACACCTCTGCTTACAACCAGCCCAGAGGGTAACCCTGACTGTTGGCTTCTGCCCCCTTAGTCTCAGCTTTACCCTTGTAGAACTCAGCAGGGAAGAGGATGGAGACGAAACTAGAATGAGTTGGTTCCACCTGCCATTGGCTCTGATTCCACCAACTGCTGGGCTTTGTGCCTTTAGCCCTACCAGTCCCAAAGGGCATCAGCCACTACTGAGTAGAAGCAGGCATCAGGGGCAAATTTTAAATCACTTAGGAATGGCTTCAGTGTTGTTGACCCTAATTATACCCTTCGACATTTCGCTGCTTATAATAAGGACAGACTTGCAACAGCCCCATTCTTCCCCCGGGGCAAAGGACCACAGTGCAACAGTAGCACCTGCTTTGCATGCAGATGGGCCCAGATTCAGTCCTGGCATCTCCAAGAAGGGCTTAGAAAGAGACCCCTATCTGAAACCCTGGGAAACTGCTGCCAGGCAGTTTAGAAATGGGTCTGACTCAATATAAGGCAGTTTCCTATGTCCCTATATACTATGCATCATTTTCTAAATTCTGCACACACACACACACGGTTGCACATGGTTGAAGGAACTCCTGGGTTTCAAGAAGGAGACCTTCCCAGCCCTACCTGGAGATGCCAGAGATTGAACCCGGAGCCTTCAACATGCAAAGCAGATTATCTGCCCCGGACCATGGCATTCCCAGAGTAGTTTGCCTGGATTAATACCAAAACATCTAAGTCCAGTGTCTGACCCCAAGTATACTGGATTTTCAATAAAGAGTAGAATCATTTCAAAATGGTACCATACGAAAGCACAACGTGATAGCAAGAGCTCCCCCCACCTCTTTTTGAGAAAGTGAAGGATTGTCACACAATATCCAAGAGACTATCGCCAGTCTGTAATCACTTCCACATTAACTTAGAGGTTGGAAGATTGATGAGGTACTTTCAGGTCAATTGGTTTCCTTCTTTTCTCCTTTTTTTTTTTTAAACTGCAGTTACTTTAATCATCCTAGTTTGTTTTAAGTAAGAGGCTGGAACAGAGATGTGAATTGCGGGATATCTCAGTCACTTTTAACAGCTGGTTTTGGGAAAAGATGATTTGCGGATAGGTGTGCCAACGGACTGCCGCCATCACCAGCCTCCAGAGCATTCTTGGGACCCACCGTCAACCTTTTCAAAGGGCCTTGAAATGAGCAAAGCACCCTGAGGCCAAGCAACGTACAACAGTTAATCTGAAAAGGAACAAAGCCCACCTTCAGGCTTGCCCTCTGCAAAACAATCTGATTTTGTTTTTCAAAAATGCCAATTAGGAAGGGAAGGGAGGGGGTAGGAGGGAGCAGAAGGAGAATAAATGAGAGACAAAACAAAGGCTGGGGGACCTGTGGGCCTTCTGATGTGGCTGGACTCCAATTCCCATCATTCCTGACCGCTCGCTAGGCTGGCTGGGGCTGATGGGGGCTGGAGTCCAGCAACACCTGGAGGGCCACTCCTGGGTTAAAGGCTTGGGAGAAGATGCATGTTTTCAGTTGATGAGTACATACCTGGGAAGGGAAAAAAGGAGGGGAAGGCCAGTTGCTTTCCAGAGTGTTTCTATACAACAGTTTATTGTGAGATGATGATGATGATGGTGATGATGACGACAACAATTTTAGGCACCACCTGCACTATGCCTTTAAAATAGTACCATACCATTTTAAACAGTTATGGCTTCCCCTAAAGAATCCTGGGAACTGTAGCTTGTGAAGAGTGTTGAGAGTTGTTAGAAGAGCCCTGCACTAGTATTCACTACTATGATAGACAGTGACTCACCAAGATGTCAGTAGTGTTTCATCCCAGTCCTGCCCCCTGAGATCCTTTTAACTGGAGACTGTTGGGCACTGAACATGGGACCTTCTGCACACAAAAGATGTACTCAACCATTCAGTGATGTCCCAAGGCAGTTTGCTGTCCGAAGTGGAAACCCCACCACGGAATGGCCAACAGAAGTCTTGTGACACTATTCAGACATCAATTCCTGCCTCCATCTATGACCCCTTACTGCCTTCTTCATTCTGAGGCTGCAATCCTATGAACATTCACCTGGGAGTAAACCCACATCTGCACTTTGCATTTAAAGCAGTATCATGCCATTTTAAACAGTCATAGCTTCCTCCCAAGAATCTTGGGAACTTTAGCTTGTGAAGGGTGTTGAGAGTTGTTAGGAGACCCCCGCACCTTCACAGAGCTACAGTTTGCAGAGTTGTTAAATAATCAGTCCCTCTTCCCAGGGAACTCTGAAATCTGTAGCTCTGTGAGGGGAATAAGTGTCTCCTCACAACTCTCAGCACCCTTAAGAGTTCCCTGGATTCTTTGGGGAAAGCCATGGCTGTTTAAAGTGGTATCAGAGTGCTTTAAATGTATGGTACAGATGTGGCCTAACTTGATTCCCGGTTAATATGTAGTGGAGATAGAGCAGGAAGTGAAATGTTGCTACACCTATAGCCTTAAAATGTGTTCAGGTTTTATTTTTTGTATGCTGTTACATTTGATTACATTATTGCTCTAATTATGAAATTGTTCTTGCAATCGTTGATTTTGTAATGTATTCCTGTTCTGATTGTTGTAAGGTGCTTTGAGCATAATCTTTTGTAACAAGGTGGCATACAAATAAAGTTATGGTGAAACACAGCTTCAAAAGTCACACTTCTCTGAATTTTGCAGTGCAGTTCTCCAGCCAAGTAATCTGTACAAAAATGCATATACTAGCTTAAAGTGTGCATAAAAATGCATATATTGGTGAAAATAGCATACAAAAATACATTCTATCAAGCAAAACTAATTTGCAAAATTATGATATAAGGAATAATTCACACTAAGATTAATTTCCATGTGGAATTGGTTTTTTTTTTTTTAAAAAAAATGCAAACTGATGTGTGAATGATGAGAGAAACTGAAATTGACAGATTTGCCCATCTCTGCTCTCAGTCACTGATTGTTTGGTCCTTTTCCCACATATTTCAAGTCTGCTTGGGTGTGCTTGTTTGTGAAGGGCTTTAGTGTGACCTCCGAGGCAGGAGGACACACCGAGTGAAGAAAGCTGTTAGTAAATCAATCCTAAAGTGATTTATTTTCCAAGTGACAGATACCAAGCAGACAGTGTATATTTATCATTTGGACAAGGGCTTAATAAAGAAAAATTCAAAGGACAAAACTCTGGAAGCTCATGCTTTGAAAACAGCCAGATGCCAAAACATACTTCTTTGATAATTAGCCAGCATTCATACATAATTTCAAGAGGTATACTCAGTACTGTAATTTGGATATTCAGTTCTCCAGTAAATTGTATGAAGTTTGCACAGGTGACGTTCTCTGGGGGGGGGAATCCCAGTTGAGCCCTAGATTCCAAGATGATGAACTATCCTCTCCACAACCACTACAACTTTTTGTCCAAATTTTGAAAAGAAACATACAAACATAACAAGCTGCCTTATACCAGGTCAGACCATTTGTCCATCCAACTCAGTATTGTCTACACTGACTAGCTGCAACTTGCCAGGGTTTCAGGCGGGGGTCTCCCATCAGCCCCAACAAGCATGGACAATGGCCAGGGATTATGGAAGTCATACCACAGCAACATTTGGAGAGCCAAAGGCTTCCCACACACACCCCAATAAAGTTGGAGGACAGCAATGTTATACAGAATGTTCCTTCCACTTTTTCTCTGTCAATTAATGTGAAAAGAAATTGCATTTGGAAATCATCAAGAGGAGGAGAATTTTGGTGAATTTCCCATGAGTGGGCCAGAATCGGTTTTATATGTTCGGACTGTCTGGTCCCTGTTACCAATCTGGCCGCTGCATTTTGCACAAACTGCAGTTTCCGAACCGTCTTCAAAGGCAGCCCCACAGAGAGTGCATTGCAGTAATCTAATTTGGAGGTTACCAGAGCATGGACAACTGAAGCCAGGTTATCCCTGTCCAGATAGGGACGTAGTTGGGCCACCAACCGAAGTTGGTAGAAGACACTCCGTGCCACCAAGGCTACCTGAGCCTTAAGTGACAGAGATGGTTCTAGGAGAACCCCCAATCTAAGAACCTGCTCCTTCAGGGGGAGTGCAACCCCATCCAGAACAGGTTGGACATCCACCATCTGGTCAGAAGAACCACCCACTAGCAGCATCTGTCTTGTCTGGATTGAGCCTCAGTTTATTAGCCCTCATCCAGTCCATTGTCACAGCCAGGCACCAGTTCAGCACATTGACAGCCTCACCTGAAGAAGATGAAAAGGAGAAATAAAGCTGCGTGTCATCAGCATACTGATTGCAACACACTCCAAAGCTCCAGATGACCACACCCAACGGTTTCATATAGATGTTGAACAGCATGGGGGATAGAACTGACCCCTGCGGAACCCCATACGGGAGAGTCCAGGGTGCAGAGTAATCCATAAACAAATAAACCTGTGCCTTGCTTTGCTAGAGTGGAACTGACAATCCTGTGTGTTTGCTTTGCATTAAAGAGATCTCTTGCTTTCTCCCAGGGCTGGGGAAGGATCCAATACAATTCAGAGGAGGGTGAGGGGGTGAGGTGGGTGCCAGGTAGGCACCTTTTAAAGCCCCTGAAGCTGCCTCCACCATCAATGAGCTGTTGTAGGAATCTTTCCCTATACTTTCCATCTTATTTCTGTCTCTGCTACCAAGGTTTCTGTTAATGAGGTAATGTCCAGCAACACATCTGCTTTGTTAACTGAGGTATTACTGTATTCACTGTTGTTGCTTTCAGTCCACATATTTATTTACTGCTAACTAAAAAATTTATTTATTATTTTATTTATTACATTTGTATCCTGCCCTTTCTCCCAGACCTCCTCTTCCTCTTTGCCATTTGCATTGTGTTTCCTTTGCACTGAAATGAATGGGGTGGCATCATGTAATGACAATGTAATTTACATAATCAATTGTATAAGCGACATCATCTTACCACGGCAGACAGCAGGACGAATGGCATTGTTTCTGGTGGAAGACAAACTGTGGTGGAGCAGAAACAGTGCCACCTGTGACAAATACAGGACAGATGCTGTTTTACATCCCTGCTGAGGAGCAACCACCAGGAGGGCCTCATCTACTGATCTGAGAGCATGAAATAAAAGAAGGTATTCTCGTTGCAACCTTTCCATAGGGAATCCAATCCAGATTCCCTACCCCACTGTTGTTTATTTGTGCGGGAAAAGAGTAAGCAGTTATAAGCACACACTAGAATGGATGTACTTAATGGTCCATGTTGTTTGACCCTGAATTTGTTTACACACAAGTTCTCACTAGAAGTCTAACAGCCTGCCAAAAATCTGGGACTGTTTTCAAATGGGGCTTTTTTCTGTAGCCGAGACACAAAAACCAGACATGCAGATCTGAGCTGCTGAGTTTACACTCACCCCGAGACGCTCCAGTCAGGACCAGAAACAAAGAGAATGCATTAAAGCTGATCAGGCAAAACAAAACTTATCTTGCCTCATGTATATACACAAGTAAGAAGATGAATCGCTAGTGCTCTTGGGAACACAAATCCACCTTGTCAATATGACAGAGAAGCAGGTCTCGTGCTCTTCAGAGTATCCCTTTAAACACACAGGCTTGCCTTTTCAGCATTTCAGAGGTATGTAAACTGAGAAAAACATGGGCATTCTCAATAACATCAGCACTTGTTAGACTTTTCCACATATAATGGTGAGTATATTGGGTGGACATTTTCCCTCATGTGGAAATGATGTCCGTGTAAACGCATAATCACTCTGGGGCAGTGCGGAAAATGTTTCAAAAGGGTCTCTTCTGCCCCCAGTTATGTACATACGGAGCTGCCTTCTGCTGAGTCCATCTAGCACAGTACTGTTTACACTGGCTGGCAATGGCTTTCTGCAGTTTCAGGCAGGGAGACTTTCCCTGTCCTACCTAGAGATGCCGGGGACTGAGCCTGCAACATTCTGCATGCCAAGCATGCGCCCAGCCACTGAGCTACAGAAGGCAGGCTAGCTGGAGAAACAGGGTTCAATGTCTCACAAGGTCAGTGTTCTGCAGCAAGAGCCTAATGGTCAGACTAGATGCTTCTCTAATTAGCAACTACATCTAGCAGGAATTATTAAATAAAAACTACGCATGGGAGTGGCTGGTTATCATTGGGACCACAGCATATGGGGAGAGGAGGTTTTGGTTCCCTCCCCAGCTATTTTGTTTTTTTAAAAATATTAAAGAAAACTTCCAAGTGCTAAAATTAGTCTGAGAAATGCCAAGGTGAGATTTTTGTCCCTGATTTGGAGTGTAAAGTGTTGATTTTTACTGGGATCACAGCTGGGATGGAAAGGGTTAAACCTCCTTTTCCCTACATGCTGTGGACCCAGTGAAAATCAGCTCCTTCCTAAGGATAAGAGAGTAAATATATTCAGTTTGCTCTTAAAGGCGAACCTGCCTGGTTTGCTCTTTCCAAAACAATTTGCAAACCAAAACACAGCCATCCTTTGAAATCTGCAGTGCCTCACATTTTGCAATGCAGTTCTTCAGCCAAGTCATGTGATGCGTATATGTGTCATATATATGTGTCATAAAGATGCATATATGTGTGGAAATGGCATTCAGAAAACTCATTATATTAGGGGAAATTGCTTTGCAAAATTGTGTATGTGAGGCAAAATTGCATATAAAAATGTGTATATTAGGAGAAATTGGTTCAGAGGGATTCCTTTGGAAGACCACTGGTGTCAGCGTGGACTAGGGATATGCCAGAATTCTGCCCAATTCAGATTTGATCGTGAATTTTCCATTAATTTGCTTATTCAGTATCATCACAGATCAGATTTTTATATAACAATTTTCCATGGCTATTTTCTAAAATGATTTTTTTAAAAAAAAAAAAAAAATCCACCTCTAAAATATCTACATGAACAACAATGATTTTATCGATAATTATCAAAATATAAATATTTCCTTTAAAATTATTGATGTTTCCTCGCAAAATATCAACATTAATATCAATATATTTTGCGAGAGGAAAAAGGGGGGTCAGTAAAAGCAGCAGATAGTGGACAAAGAACATGCATGAATCGCTATCCGCCTGTTAGGTTGACAGAATCCATTCAAATCGTCACTGGCCAACAGATCCCATCCCTAGCATGGACAGCCAGCTGTGGAAACCTTGGAATACATAGCGCTGCTGTGATGTCAGTATCGTTGCCCAAGGCAGAAGTTCATAGTAAAGTGGTTGGGGGAACAAAAGCAATTAGAGAGAAGAGAACATGCTGATCTTCCTGCAGACATCCAGATCCACAGGATCATATCTGATTTAGCCCGCTTCCTAGTTCTGTCTTGGAATGGGCCAAATCCCATATGGTAGACTGCCAGCATGATTCAGGATTGCCAGCATGATTCAGGACAACCAAAAACAGGTGGTTTTTAACTTCAAGTTAAAGTTAGAGAAATTATAAATATATATGCTATTATTTTTACATATACTACCCTGAATACACGCGATCTCATCTGATCTTCGAAGCTAAGCAGGGTCAGGCCTGGTTAGATGGGAGACTCCCTGGGAATACCGAGTGCCATAGGCTTAGAGGAAGGCAATGGTAAACCACCTCTGAATACCCCTTACTATGAAAACCCTATGAATATATATATTAAAAAAAGATTCCTAGAGTTAACAACACCATGCTATTATTTGTTAGTACTGCTGTATGTGGTAGGGTGGATGTGCCGTATGGTTTTTATTATGTTTTGGGTGATTTTCTAATATATATGAGTGACACTCTTTGGCTAACTAATAAACACGTTGACTTTGGTATTAGGAGAAATTCGCACCAAAACTCTGAGGAATTTTCATGAGGATTTTTTTTTAATTGCAAACTGCTTTGGAAATGTGGGGAACTGGACTTAAGACTGGGATGGAAATGAGAAACTAAGATAAGTTGAAATTGAGAGATTCACCCATCCCTCTCCTCGTAACTAGGTTTTGGGGTTGGTTCTTTTCTTTAAAAAACAACAACACATACTTGATTGCTAACTATTTCTTTAGCATAACATATAGTTTAGGCCTAAATATTTTCTTCTTTTTTAACTCAAAAGTATGCTCTACAGAGTTGTGGAGATTTCTGTCTTAGCAAATGTGCTTAGGACTGCAGCCGAAATCAGCCCTCTAGAAATGAGACACAGAGCCCACAGATTACTGTTATTAAAAACCAAGAAAACTGCTTTTAAGTTCTTCTTAACCCAATCATTTTTGCTACCTTCCTGAGCTGTGAAGATAAACAGCCCTCCTCCTGGTGATTTAGCCAGAGGATACCTCTCTACCGGTAAAAGCCTTCATTTTGCTAACTCTTTTAGCACCTCTCTGGATGTGACAAGTGATGAAGGGCCTCATCCATCTGTTGTGTTGGGGGGGGAGAGACAGAGGAAAGCAGTGAGACCTCAAAGGGACGTGCGACAAATCATCCGAGATTTTAATAGCTAGAGAAAGAAAAGCTGCAAAATATCATTCCAGCAGTAAGGAAGATGACAATGACTCTTCTCATAATGTCAAATTTCCACCTTGGGGAATTACAGTTTCTTGTTTCTTTCTATTCTAATATTGAAAACAGGGATATTTTGTGAAAACTGGAAGATCGCTACACCAGAATGCATGAAAGCAGCCTCTCTGAGGTGTCCCATGTCAGCCACCTGGGGCACTTTGTGTAGCTAAGACAGGACAGTGTAATGAAATGAATCAGAAGCAGCACTGCAAGGCAGAGCTTTATAGAGTACGCGACGACCCATCCCTAGGAATGCTATCCCAAAGGAATTGCAATCTGTCATTTGGCATAGGAAGACAGCATAGGGAAACAAACTTAGTTACACAGACTTAGGTTTACTTCTAGCAGGCACATAGGAACACAGGAAGCTGCCTTCTACCAAGTTAGACCATCTAGCTTAGTATTGTCAGCGCTGTTTAGTAGCAGCTCTCCATGGCTTCAAGAGGAGTCTTTCCAAGCCCTACTAGTAGATAATGAGGACTGAATCTGGGATCTTTGGTATCAGGTCCAGTGCCAGAGGGCAGCCAGAGTGGGCACTGACCAAGGGCCCCTGGAACTGAGAGGGGCCCCTGGGCTGGGGCTGGGAGGGTGGAGCTCCCACTGTGATTCAGGTCAGCAGCAGGCTGTGAAGCATAATGGCAAATCATGCCTTGTGATCCGACACTGGCCTGGATCACAGTGTGGGAGCTCCGCCCTCCCAGGCAACACCTCCTCCATGCTGCCAGCATGGGCTTAAAGAGGCCTGGCTGTGCAACCTCCTGTGTCACCATACCCACCATCAGCCACGATGGCAGCAGGGGCATCATTTCCAGTGATGCAGAAGGAAGCACAGGCTTAAACAGGTGTTTAAGATGGTATGCGTGCACATGTGTTCAGCGCACTAACAATGCAGTGCGGGAGGTCACGCAGCCAACCTATTCAACCTCTCATCGGCTGCATGGGAGGATACCGAGGGTCCCCTGTGGTGTGGTGCCGACCCTGTTTGGTATACAGAGTATGTGTTCCACCACTAGGCTATGGCCCTTCCCTAAGCCAGGAAGACTAGTGATTTGTGCCAAAGGCTTTATGAAAAAGATGGATTTTGCAGAGGGACTTGGGGAAACTAAGAGAAGTGCCATCACACAGTTGTTCTGGGAGGCATGTGCAAGTAAAAGAGCCAGCAAATAATGCAAAGTCATTCTGGAGGTAGTTCATTATAGCCATCATGACTGGAAGGCCACTGACAGCCTTGTCCTCCATGAATTTGTCTGAAGCTCTTTTAAAGCTAAGTTGGTGTCCATCACCACATCCTGCGGTAGTGACTTCCTTAGTTCACCTGTGTCAGCGGTCTCCAACCTGGCTGTGGCTGATGGGAGTTGTCTAAACCATCTGGAATGCACGTAACTGAATCATGCACTGTGTTGAAATGCACTTTCTTTTGTATGTCCTGAATCTCTCACCATTCAGCTTCTCTGAGGGAAGCGGCAGGTCTTTCTAGCTATCCACTTTCATCATACCACACACACATATAGATGGGTAGAAATGGCATGTGTCAGTCAGACCTCTCATGCTGGTGAGTCAGCTGAGAAGAAGCTGGCAGGAACAGCAGTCATACAGTTGAACAGGCTGGAAGAACTATGTGGATCAGCTCAGAAGGCAGACCCACTGAGTTCAGTAAGGCTATATCTGCACCTTGCATTTAAAACACTTTTATGCCATTTTAAGAGTCCTGGCTTTCCCCCATTGAATCCAGGGAAGAGTAATTTGTAAAGGGCACTGAGCGTTGTTAGGAGATCCTTATTCCCTCTCTCAGAGCTACAATTCCAGAGTTCCCTCAGAAGAAGGACTGATTATTTAACCACTCTGCAGATTGTAGCTCTGTGAAGGCGCAGGGGTCTTCTAACAACTCTCAACACCCTTCACAAGCTAAAGTTCCCAGGATTCTTGGAAGGAAGCCACGACTGTTTAAAATGGCATGATACTGCTTTAAATGCAAAGTGCAGATGTGGGCTTACTCCAGACAGCAAACTGCCTTGGGACATCACTGAATGGTTGAGTACATGTTTTGTGTGCAGAAGGTCCCATGTTCAGTGCCCAACAGTCTCCAGTTAAAAGGATCTCAGGGGACAGGGCTAGGACGAAACACCACTGACATCTTGGTGAGTCACTGTCTATCATAGTAGTGAATACTGGATTATGTGAGCGAATGATCTGAGTCAGTAGTGCTATATAGCCCTATGTCCAACTCCATGAGAGGTGACAGAGCTTGTTGCCACGTGCTCAGCTACAGGTCTGGACAAGCACAGGCTCTGTATGTAGAATCAGGGGCACTGTATTTTGTATACAACTTGCACAGTTAATTCTGTACAACTTGTATGCTTTATCTCAAGTGCTACATCTTAAGTACCAGGACCTGGCACTGTTGAACCAATTGGAAATAATAATTATGGTGCTTTCAAATTCAACAAATATTTAATTGGGTAATTGCCAAGAAAGACCAACACAGTCACATTTGGGTTCAAAAGAAGGACTTTAAAAAAAAATGAGGTAAGAAGAAAGGGGAAAGTCAAGAGGATCAAATCTCTCAACAGCATAATAACAGAAGCTCAGCTAGAATGTACCACAGATCAGGAAAGGTATCACCAAGGCCAAGAGGATGGTTAATGAACAGAGTCAAAGAAGGTATTATAGGTGAGAAGGCTTCTTCCAGAAAATGGAAGTTTTGCCCAAATGAGGAGAACAAAAAGGAACTAAATCTTTGGTAAAAGAAAGGCAGATGCGCAAGAGGTGCAAAAAAAGGGGCGGATTTGATGACCATATCACTAAAAACAATAAAAACCTACAATGAAAATATATATACACTAGAAGCAAGAATCTAGCTAAGGAGGCATTAGAACCTTTGGACAACAAGGGTTCAAAGGTGTGGTAAAGAAGGAAAAGGAGACTGCAGACAAGCTGAATTAATTCTTTGCATCTGTCTTCACAGCGGAAGATGTAAGAGCTTAGTCTCTTGGACAATTCTCTGTGCCTGAAGTAATATTCTCAGGAAGGGAGTCTGAGGAACTGAGACAAATAGCAGCAACAAGAGATTAAGTTCTAAGCCTTATTGACAAATTAAAAGGAAACAAATCACTCAGTCCAGATGGCACCCACCTGAGACTTCTTTAAGAACTCAAATGTGAAATTGCTGATAATATCAAGTTTGGATAGAGATGGGGGAGAAATTCTATTCAGTTCACATTTAAAACTGAATCCATCAAATTTGCATGATCTGAAACAACCTGAGAACACAGCCATACTTCAAAATTCACACTTATCTGAATTTTGCAAGGCAGTTCTTCAACCAAGCTATGTTCTAAAAAAATACATATATTAGGGGAAAGTGTGGATAAAAAATTCATATTAGGAGAAATTGCTTTCAAAAATGTGTACAAACCAAAACTGTTATTAGGAGAAATTTGCACTAAAATGCTGAAAATTTCATGAGGGTTTTTTAAAAAAAACAAACAAATTGCAAATTGCTGCAGAAATGTGTAGAACTGAATTTAAGACTGGAAAAATGAGAAACGGAGAAAATCAAAATTGACAGATCCTTCTATCCCTAAGTGTGGGGCAGTTGAATGCATTAGCCCCTGCCAAAAGCAGAGTTTTCAGGCACCGCCCTGCAGAGCCCTCTGCCTTTGCAAACCCCAGCCTGAATGGTGGTGCTTGCAAAGACAAGGCAGGGCTTTGCAAGTGCTGCCAATCAGCAGATCGCCACTGCTTGCAAAGCTCTGTGCCTTTCCCATGTGTGATTCCCATGTGGGAGCAAAGGAAAACAGATCATCTCACATCACTGTGATGTCAGGTGACTGGCAAATGGGCAGTCCCACCCTCCTGTCAAAGTTGGCCAACGGGGGGTGGGGGAGGCAAGGTCTGCCAGCCAGTTCCAGCTCCCCACCTCTGAGATAGCCTTTGGGTCTGATCCAGCAGTCCTCTTCTTAATGTTTTTATATTCTCATGGGCCCCTGCTGCTGGTGAGGAAATGGCCAAGCTGGGCCGATATGCTGTGGCCTTTGACAATAATACCTCTTGAAGCAGGCTGCTTTGACCTGCTGCATGACAGGTCTGGCCCTCCTGGCTTCACCCAGTTCTCCTACCTAGCAGAGCTGGGGAAGAGTAAGAGCAGATTGTTCTCTTGAACTTCAAGGGAAACCAGGTTAATCTGAAGATGGTGGCCATCTCCAGCCATTCCCCTCCACACAATTGAGATCACATGGAGATACACAATGATCAGCGCAAGCTCACCCTGATGCTGCCATTGTTCCCACCATGTCAGCCCATCCCCACACTACCCACCTGAGCATTGGGAAGAGCCATAGCTTCATGGTAGAGCTTCTGCCTTGCATACAGGAAGACCCAGGTTCAATCCCCAATTTTTCCAGGTAGGACGGGAGAGAGCCCTGCCTGAAACCCTGGAGAGGAACTGCCAGGGTAGGCAATACTGAGCCAGATGGACCAGTGGTTTGGCTACAAAGCAGGGTTGATACAGGATTCCAACTCAAGGGAACAGTCTGCATGTGTTTCATGGGCTTCGCCCTTCAGTCCTTCCCCCTACATATGGGAAGGGCCAGCATTGAGGTGGGGTGAGCATGCACAGTCCTGCCGTCTGTCCCCATGTGATCTCAGTTGCTGTGGAGAGACATGCCTAATGAGGGCTCATGTCTGGTTTAATGAGACTAATCGCAGATCATAGCAGGGGAGATGGCCTGTATATCTGTGGCTGTTTCGTCTCTCTGCCAAAGCCTAGTGTGAGGAGTCTGGCTGAAGCTAGTCATATGATGCAGGCATAGCTTGGGGTAGGGAACATTTTCCAGTCTGAGGGCCATAGTCTCCTCTGGGCAACCTTCTGAGGGCCACATGGCAGCGATGGGCAGGACCAGAAACAAGTGGGCAGAGCAACGAATGTAAATTTTGCCTTTGTATGGTGAACTCATTTCTTCACTCTCACACCCCCTTTCTCGCTCCTCCATCCAGGCAAGCATATGATTGAGGACATATTTCAGACAGGCAAAAAACACAGAGGAGGATAAGAAGCAGGAATGGGAAGGGGTGTGGCTGGGGAGGGGATATGGCCTGGGGAGAACCCCAAAGGCCAGATAGAAGGGCTTGGAGGGTGAGTGTCATAGGTGAATGAAGGATCAACTGGTGATGACAATCTGAAGATCAAGCGTGCCCAGCCTATCACCAGCTCAGCTGCCTCTGTCTGATCTAGCCATACCAGCACGGTTGGCCACTATGGCAACCCAGTCTAGGGCATGCTCTTCTCTGCACATGAAGCCCAATTACTAGGGGTGATTTCCTGTCCTCCTGGCCTGGGCGTTGTTACTAGGGATGGGGAAGAAATTTGATTCAGTTCGCATTTCAAGTCGAATCTATCAAATTCACACTTTCCGAAACAATTTGTGAACCAAAACACAGCCATCCCTCGAAAAGCACACACATCTGAATTTTGGGATCTAGCTCTCCAACTGAACTACAAAAATGCATGTGTTGGGGGGGGTACATGTTCCTAAAAATGAATATATGAGTGAAAATAACATGCAAAAAGGCATTCTGTGAGGAGAAGCTGCTTGCAAAAACGTGGACAGCAGTCAAAACTGCCTACAAAAATGTGTTTGTTAGGGGACTTCCGGGAAGGGTGACTTCGCTTGTGCCTGCTTTTGAGACGGGCTCCCGCCTCAAAAGAAGCTTATTCAGATATAAATCAGTCAGAACATTTTTTTTTTGACTGATGAAATTTCTCCCGGGCAGGGAGAAACGTAGAGATCAACCTCAAAAGCCTGTTTTTGTTGGGAGGACTGGATTTCATTAATTTATGAGAAAAGGTCCAGCCAGCAATGCCGGACGGACTTCCGAACAAGCTCTATTTGATTAATGCGATACGTTTATCTTTTCTTCAAAGAGAAAACGGACTAACAGGCAAGCACCCTTCTTTCTATTATTTTTTTTACTTGGTTTAAATTGTTGCAGCAAAAAGAGATTTGTCAAATGAATCAGCTTTAAAGAACTTCTGGGTGAGCTATAACTCTTCTCTGTTATTCACAAAATTAACAGCTTATCTCTGTTTCTATTGCAAAAAGCTGTCCTGGAAGTGCATTCTAAAGATATAAACAGAAGAGGGATTTCTATTCCGAGGAACATTATATTGTCTGGGACTATTCTCTTTTTGGTCTATTTTATTTTGACGAATCTGCTTCTTCACGACGCCACTAACTGTTTTGATGCTGGGAACTAAATTTGTTTTGTATTCTTGAACATAGAGAGATAAGGCAGGCTGTTCTGTTTATACTGTGATGTCATCAAGCCTGGAATATTAACCCAATTGTTGCTGAAATAAGAAGTGGTTCTTCTTTATTTTTGTTTTGTTTTGTTTTCGTGGTTTTAAAAATGGCAATCAAGAAAGTGGCTGAGAATCTGGAAGTAATTATGTTTCAGATAATAATGGATGAGATTGAGATAACGAAACAAACCCTGCGACAGGGCAGTAAGGAGCTGAAAATTGAACTGAGCAAAATGACGCAGGAGCTTAAAGAAATAGGGGATCCTGTGAGAGAGGAGAATGAGATCAGAGATGAGAAAAGAAAAAATAAAGGGAAGATACAAGCCCTGGAGATTGGAACAAATGTGGAATTGGAAAAAGATCTGGAGTTTATGGATATTAGAAATAAAATCTACTGTTTGGAATTTAACGTTATCTCTGAAGAAATTAATGAAGATATTAGAGATAAAGTTATCAATGGCTTGGATAATCTTCTGGACTGGAATGACGTGATGGAGCTTGATATAGAGAAAATCTATGGAATTAACTGCAGCCATGTGACAATGGAAAAACTCTCAAGAGATGAGCCAGTGCATTTTGTAAAAAAGAAGAACACAGATATGACTTTACAACAATATTTCAGCAACTTATTCAGAATTGATGGCAAGAAAATATTTGGGATAGAGGAAATTCCCATCAGACTCTTATTATATGACTATGGCTATGACAGCAAGATTATTATGGAATACTGATAATGGAAGATTGGACACTGAAATTACTGGACTTAACAGGACTATTGAAGATGGAAGATGGAATTAATAGGGATAATGGAATAATGGCTATTGAAATTATTGGACCTAACAGATTTTGATGAGATGGATTAATCGATATGTTTATTTGGACTATGGTTATGACAATAAGATTATTATTATTATTAATGAGATGGATTAATCGACATGTTTATTTGGAGAAAAATTGATAGATATATTTCTTAAAGAATTGAAACCTCTCTTTGACTTTTTGTGGAAAGAATAAAGTAATGTTTATGAGATTTGATGATTAATTAAGATAACTACTGGAGGAAAGTGATTTTATAATATAATTTAAGAGACAGGATTGTTATATATTGTAGACCTATAACTGATTTGATCTGCGACAAATGGGAAGTCAACATTTTATTTTTTTCTTTAATCATTTTTGTTTTGTTTTGTTTTTTGTCTTTGAATGTTTTATGATTTTGTTTTGTATGTTTTATGAAAATTTGAATAAAAATTATTGTAAAAAAAAAATGTGTTTGTTAGGAGAAATTCGCACTAAAATGCTGAAGAATTTTCATGAGGATTTTTTTTTAATCACAAATTGCCGCAGAAATGTTGAGAACTGAATTTAAGGCTGGGAAAATGAGAATCTGAGAGAACTGGAATGGACAGATCATTCCATCCCTACTTGTCACCAGCTCTGCTCCTGAATCTGATTTGGGGGAGAAGAGGAGCTACTCTTAATCAAAGGCAAGACCCACTGACAGCCACCTGCAACTTTAAAACCTGTAACTTTAACTTGAGTGTCCTTTCCCCTCCTATCTTACCATTCCTTTCTCCTCATGTGTCATAACCTTTTTGCATCTGTGTTGGAATTGCTTTTTAATATGTTCTTAAACTTTCTTTTTTAAAATGTTTTTAATCGTAGAAGATAGCTTTTTTTAAGAAATGCTTTTGAAGATGTTTTGTTTTATTGTGTTTTAAAGTTTGTTTTCATGATGTTTTAATGTTTTTAGTGCTTTTGTTTGCCGCCCTGGGCTCCTGCTGGGAGGAAGGGCGGGATATAAATCAAATCATCATCATCATCATCATAACTTTTTAGATTGCTAGTCTGGTGCCCAGGGACTGTCTTAGAGCTGACTTTTGTAAGCCACTCTGAGAGCCATTTTGGCTAAAGGGCAGATCATGTATGCTGTAAATAAATACTGAACAATATTTCTGAAGGACAAATGGTATTTTCTTTGTTTTTAGATGATGCCCACGTGACACAGCAGACATCCTTGTAGAAGAGGTTTTCTTCCTGTTTGTGAGAGAAGAGAGACTGCCACTTTTAAGATTGTGCATGCCACCTGCAGGTTTTTATAGTCATTTACTTTTTAAAAAGAAATTTAAAAATCTGCTTCTTGATTAATAAAAGCCACCTTTACAGTTAATTAAAAATTTGTTTTAATCAATTAATCTAACAAAAAATGAACTAAATGGTACAGCTCCACTAATTATCCATTCCGCTCTGCAGCCATGTAACAACATTTTGTGTGGATTTACTTGCTGTTATTATAATCTCCAAAAGACAAATGACTAATGAGCCTCCACTATGGAAAATGTCAAGACATTTACTGTCTACCTTCTGTGACAAATGGAGAAAACAGGGGCTATTTCGTATTGCAACTATCCACGAGACCAATATCAAGCCATGAGCAGGGCTCCAGAAATGCAGGCAGGGAAATAGCTGCATCCATTTTTAACAGCCTCCTTCATAATTCTTCCCAAAATAAGAAGCCATATGTTTATTTCAGTGGGGGGGGCGGACAGCAGCGCCGCTATGCCAGACCATTCTGCTTCTCTTCCTGTCCCGAAATGATCCATAAAGGCAAAAAAAAAAAAAAAAAGAATACATCCAAAATTGGCCATTCGCATTTCTCACAGGGGTTTCATGGTGTTGGCAAGCGATGTACTTTTCATGTGGTTAATCTTGTCACTTAAGCAGTCCATAATGCAGTCCACATCTGACACACAGCCACATGCAAGGAGCAGGCTACATGACATGGTAGCATGTTATTCCACTACTGAGAGAGCTGCACTGGTTACTAATCTGCTACTGGGCCAGGTTCGTGGTTCTTGTGTTCATTCACAACACCCTAAATAACTTAGGACCAAAGTACTTGAAAGACCGCCTGGTTCCTTATGCTCTGCCTTGATCGCTGAAGTGTTTCTGATGGGGCAATGTGGATGGTCCTGCTAGGACTGGCGCCAGAGGACGGCCAGATCAAGCCCTGTCCAAGGGCCTCTGCAGCCCAGAGGGGCCCCTGAAGGCCCCTCCTTAGGGTGGGAGGGTAGCACTCCCGTTCTGAGAATTGTTGCAGGGTTGGCTCCCGACCCTGCCATGAATTGCGGAGAGGGAGCTCCCAGACACTCCCCCATACAGTCAGTGCAGGCTTCAATAAGGCTGCACACATGCCTCACCTCCCTGTGAATGACATGTACCCTGTGCGCACATGCCTGCCATCAACCAAGATTGCATCAGAGGCTTCCCTGAGGGGCTGACGCCACCCCCACCATCTTGGTTGATGGTAGGCATGCACACACAATGTGCACATCATTCACAAGAACAGAAGAGGTAGGTGGGACACGCAGGCAAGCTTATTAGCCCCGCGCAGCCTGTATGGGTGAGTTGGGTTATGGTGCTATGGGCCCGGGCAGGCTGGTGCCCAAGGGCCCAGTCATGCCTGGCACCAGCCCTGTGTCCTGAGGTTTGGCTGGCCTTTCCCAGGGGGCGAGCACAAAGAGGAGGAGCCATCCCTACTGGTTTGAAGATGTCTTCTAAAAACTGTATTATTCAGACGGGCCATTCAACTCAGATTCTTTGCCAACCAGCTCTTACTGGTGTGTTTGAGGTTGTTATTGTAATACAGTGTGTTTGGTCTGTATGCTGCCTTGTGACATTTTATATGAGAGGGAAGTTTATAACTGTTTTAAATAAATTATTTTTTAAAAATTGCAAGGACAACTCTCTGCATGCTGAAGGAAAGCCAAAAGGGGTTGATGGTTGTGGAGGGAGGAAAGGGGTAGCATGGAACGGTATCACACACACCCCGAACATTACAGAGAGAAAGAAAGAGAGAGCTAGATGTTTTATCAGGGCCTCTCCAGACATCCTTTTTATTGTGCATTCATGATGCTTTTTGCTCATGATTCCGCTTTCAATACTGGTTGAGTCTGCAAATGATTTGGGTCAGTAATAAAACTTCATTTCCAATCTGTGCATATCCTGTAAACAATGGTGCAGTGGCGAATTCAGAGGTGCAGGGTCCCTTCATGTTAGTTACACCCACATACCCTCCCACTGCCACCTTTTTTTGCTGCTGGGTTGAGAATGAGATCCTTGTTAGTGCCTTCTCCCACAACGGCAGACATGCCTAGGAGCCAATAAGTATAAAAGAGGAGAGCTGCTGAGAAGAGTCTTCTCAGTGGCTGACTCACCTCCTTTCACTCTGATTGGCTCCAATCTGCAGGAAAGGACAAGAAAACATGTTAGAAGACTCTCCCTAGTGGCCACCATATGCCCCTTTCATGCTGATTGGCTCATAGGATGTGGGAGGTACAGGGACCCTACTGGGACCCTGTTCTCAAAAATGCAAGGGGTCTAAGACCCCCTTGACACCCTGGACAACTACACACCTGCCTGTAACTTCCTGCTGAAATCCTGTTAATTTTTGTGGCCAGCTGCACTATACATTTAAAGCAGTATCACACCACTTTAAACAGTCATGGATTCCCCCAAAGAATCCTGGGATGTGTAGTTTGTAAACAATGCTGAAAATTGTTAGGAGACCCCTTTTCTCCTCACAAAGCTACATTTCCCTGAGTGATTTAACAATCTATCCTTTTCCCCAGGGATCTGTGTAGATTATAACTCTGTGAGGGGAATAGGGATCTCCGTGGCGCAGATCCTCCATGGCGCAGAGTGGTAAGCGGCGGTAACGCAGCTGAAGATCTGCTCATGGCCGGAGTTCGATTCCAACGGAAGGAGGAAGTCAAATCTCCAGTAAAAGGGGTCAAGGTCCACTCAGCCTTCCATCCATCCGTAGTCGGTAAAATAAGTACCCGGCAAATGCTGGGGGGTAAAGAAAGGCCGGGTAAGGAACTGGCAATCCCACCCCATATAAACGGTCTGCCTAGTAAATCTCGCAAGACGTCACCCTAAGAGTCGGAAACAACTTGCACTATAAGTGCGGGGACATATTTATCTTTTTTTTTAATGACTCTCAGTGTCCTTAACAAACTACAGTTCCCAGGATTCTGTAAATGCATAGTGCAGGAAGGGCCTGTTTATGCCACAAATGTTCTGGTTTACTTTTTGTCCCTCTTTTTTTGCACTATGGCCTTTCACCATTCTGAGTCAGGTCCAACCCTCTTTATTTTATTTATTTATTGAATTTACTGTATATCCTGCCCTTCCTCCTAAAGTAGCCCAGGGCAGCAAACATAAACAAAACAATTTAACAAGAAAAAGAAAGGCATACAAAAATCAGTTAGAAACATACCCAAATACTATTGCCATGAAGACATCCTAAAACACAATTTAAAATATTCTAAAATACATTTAATATATTCTAAAATACAGTTAAAAATAGTCTTTCATCAGTGATCTTTGGGTTGCCAGGAATAACCGAGAGCGATCAAATGAGCAAGAGGGTGTGACTGTGATGGGACGTGGCATGACTATAATGAATGGACACTGCATTTCCGAATTTGTCACTACACTGCTGGTTAGCAAACTAGTACACACATATTTACACACACTCACTAAAATAAGGGGAAAGGTTTCTTTCCTTATTTTGAAAAGAGAATTGCACTCATTTGATGATAGCCACCTAGTTCATATGCTGGGGGGAAGTGGTCACATTGTGTGATTATGAGATTGCTGGGAAAATCTGAGGAATGAGGAGCCAAATGGCTGTCTCTGAAATAATGATATGCAAATAGCAAATATTTGTCTGAACACCTGATTTTCTGTACATTTGAATGCCTTCCAGACATTCAGCAAGAGAGATTGCATTCTAATACTTAAAAAAAAAAAACTAAAACTGGGTAGATAAACCCTATAGTCTAGCTGGCATCTTTAGCGAGGCTTAAATTGCTTATCTGTTCCCACTGATCATTCTTACAACCAACCCCGTTATCATGTCACTCTGCTGGCTGATCTCTCCAGACAGGCTATTTCTGGGATGATATTTTAATGCCAAAAAAATACTGGTTAGCCAGCTCAGCAAGACAATTTCTCCGACGTGATGGTTCCACACAGTGAACCCATGCAAGAAACATTTTCTAATTAATTAACCTTTCCTCCCCAGCCACATCTATATACAGCAGTGCTGACATCAAATTGTCTGTTAACTTCATCACCACTCTTTCCTTCCCTGGAATTTCCCAGGGGCTGTATCAAAACCAGCTTTCCCCTAAATAGGAGTGGCAGCTGGATGTAAAGTAGGTACCTACTGACCGGCCCCTTCAGCATATCCCCATGTGATGGTAAGCAAAAATGGTTATTAAAAGGTTAGAGATCCTTCCAGCTGACAAAAATGCCAAGCCCAGGTGACACGCCTTCCACAAATCGCTAATGGAAACGGAGATTGAAGCTGCAGAACTGTAGGAGACATTTTGACAGCTTAGCTGAGTGGAGGTCCCTGAAGACAGGGAAATGCCTCAAATAAATAAATTGTAATTCTTTAAAGGACAACCAAAAAAAAAGAGCATAGACTGCAACACAACAACAGCAAGAACTGGCGGTGCATTTGCAGATCAAAACTTGAAGCAGTTTCATGCAGTATTTCCAGGGATTAAAAGAATGGATGGGAGTAGGATGGGGGGGGGAGAACCTTTTTTATTTTTTTAAAAAAATAAGATTATATATATAATCTTGGCACATCATTGTGAATGTTTTTTAAAAAAAGAATAAGTACTCATGAAAATTCATCATTTTAGTTCAAATTTCTTGTACACATTTTGGCAAAGCAATTTTCCCTAATGTAATTAATTTTGGATGTTACTGTCATGAGCGTATGCATTTTCAGACACAGCACTTGGCTGGAAAATTGCATTGCAGTTTTTGAGAAAGTGTGACTTTCAAAGGATGGCTGTGTTGCGGTCCGCATATTATATCAGAAAGTGCAAATTCGATAGGTTCGACTTTAAGTGCAAACTGAATCGAATTTCTCCCCCATCACTAATTGTAAAACAGCAACATGGTTACAAGAAAACCATGAAGCTCTCAAAACCAGTTTATATTCTGTCCTGCAGATGAGCCTGTGATGAAAAGGAACTGACAGCAAGGAAAATTATTCTTTCCTGCAGTTTGGATGCTATCAGATATTGAAGGCTGGGGTCATCAGAACCACAGCAGTCTCCTCGCTTCCCTGTTGTTCTTCCCAAATGTCCTGGAGACATTTGCCAGGGAGAAAACGTTCAGACTTAAAAATCAATATTGAACACTAGCTTTTCAATCTGCCCAGTGAATGCTGTTTGCAGATTAACTGACTGCATGCAACAGTCAGAAAATCAACAATCCCTGTATAAGATTGCTCTTGTGTTGTCAAGCAGAATATATATTTATTTTAGCACTTTGGTACTCTTGTAGATCACAGTCTACATACAGGTCATTAGGTACCACCTCTGATGAGATCACAGCCTGCTGGTGGCCAGGAGGCAAGGCCATTGTCATGTGACTGAGCTGTAGCTCTTACCACCATCAGTCCAGACACTTTGGGACAATCAGTGTTTTTGGTTCTCTTCCTGTGGTTGTTTACATGAGTGTGGGCTCACTATCTAAGTGTGCATCACATCTAGAAAGTTGGTAGACTTCATTATGTGTTTTACTTTGTTCTGCTTTGTTTTGGTCATATGACAACATCAGCAGTGAACAGCATTAACAAAAGACCTGAGACATGATTAGGGATGGACTGAATCTGACTATTTGTTTCCTCTCCGTTCCTCCTTTTTCCACTCGTAAGTTCAGTTTTCTACATTTCAGTTTGCATTTGTTGCTGCTGTTGTTGTTTAAAAAAGGTCCCCATGAAAATTCATCAGCATTTTAGTGTGAATTCCTTCTAATATGTACATTTTTCTATGCAATTTGCTTCACATACAAATTTTTGCAAAGCAATTTTCCCTAATTTACTGATTGTTGACCTGTTATTTTCACTAATATTTGCATTTCTGTGCACACTTTACCCTAGTATATGCATTTTGGCACAAATTTCTTGGCTGGAGAACTGCACTACAAAATTTGAAAAAGTGCGTATTTCGATTAATGGACATTTCAGTTTGTGTCTTGTATCAGAAAGTGTGGATTAAATAGGTTTGCCTTTAAAAGCAAACTGAATCAAATCCCCCCCCCATCCCTAGACATGATTCAAATGTTAGAACTCTCACAGTGAGGCCACTAAACTGCAGGTTTTCAATTGGTCAGCTGGGATTGGTGAGACACCACAGCTAAGGATGGATGAACCTGTCAATTGCAGCTACTCGCAGTTTCTAATTTTTCAGTCTTATTTTATTTATTTATTTTATTTATTTGTTAAATTTTTATACCGCCCCACTAGCATAGCTCTCTGGGTGGTGTACAACAGAAAGTATATACAATAAAATCACATAAATCGGTACAAAAACATATATATAAAAATCTACAAATCTAAAACCAAATTGAACATATTAAACTAAAATGCCTGAGCAAAGAGAAAGGTTTTAACTTGGCACCAAAAAGATAGCAATGTCGGCGCCAAGCACACCTCAATGGGAAGACTATTCCACAATTCAGGGGCCACCACTGAGAAGGCCCTGGTTCTTGTAACCATCCTCCGAGCCTCTCTATGAGTCGGAACTTGGAGGAGGGCCTTCGATGTTGAACGTAGTGTATGGGCAGGTTCATATCGTGAGAGGCGTTCCAGGAGGTATTGTGGTCCCGCACCGTATAAGGCTTTATAGGTTAAAACCAACACTTTGAATCTGGCCCGGAAACATATAGGTAGCCAGTGCAAGCGGGCCAGAACAGGTGTTATATGTTCAGAATGCCTGGTCCTCGTTATCAGCCTGGCCGCCGCGTTTTGCACAAGCTGTAGTTTCTGAACCGTCTTCAAAGGCAGCCCTACGTAGAGCGCATTGCAGTAATCCAATTGAGAGGTTACCAGAGCATGGACAACTGAGGTGAGGTCCTCCCTGTCCAGATAGGGACGTAGCTCGGCTACCAACCGAAGTTGGTAGAACGCTTTCCGTGCCACCGAGGCTACTTGAGCCTCGAGTGACAGGGAAAGATCTAAGAGTACTCCCAGACTACGAACCCACTCCTTCAGGGGGAGTGTAACCCCATCCAGAACAAGGTGCATATCCACCATCTGATCAGAGAAATCACCCACCAACAGCATCTCAGTCTTGTCTGGATTCAGCCTCAGTTATGTTCAGTTCTCAACATTTCCATAATGGTTTGCAATTTTTTTAAAAAAGAAGAAAAATCCTCAACATTATTTTGTGTACATTTCTCCTAATATACACATTTTATATGCAATTTTCCTCAATATAATGCATTTTATATGTTATTTTCTTATTTATTTATTTAAACAATTTCTATCCCCCGCTTCTACCCTAAAATAGGGCACTGAAGGTGTCTCACAATAAGATCATATACAATAAAAAACCAAAAAAACATTAAAATAGATTAAAAATACATAAAATAGTTAAGAAATCTAGGGCAGTGATATTAAAAGGGGACTAAAGAGGTAAAACTAAAAGGGGGGGAATAAAATCAGTTTCAAGCTCAGCGTTCAGTCCCTCCCAAAGGCTCTCCAGAACAGGATGGTTTTCAAAAGTCTCCAGAACACCATCAGGGAGGGAGCAGAGTGGGCTTCTTGGGATAGGGTATCGCAGAGCTTGGGGGCCACAGCTGAAAAGGCTCTCTCCCACTTGTCTGCCAGTCTGACATCTTTCATTCTAGGCATACAGAAGAGACCAGAGGCAGCTGACCTTAAATCATGGGCAGGTACCTATAGGAGTAATATGTGCATTTTATTCACACTATCCCCTAACATGCACATATTATTTAGTTGGAGAACTGCACTGCAAAATTTGAGAAGTATGAACTTTATAAGATAGCTGTGTTTTGGTTTGCACATTATTTTAGGAAGTGTGAATTAGGTTGTTTTGCATTAAAATACAAACCAAACTGAATTTCTCCTCTCTTCCTAACCCCAATCTAAAGTGGGTACACAGGAATATAGGATGCTACCTCATATTGAGGTAGACCCATTCACCCATCTAGCTCAGTACTGTCTACACTGACTGGCAGCAGCTTCCCAGGGTTTCAGACAGGAGACAGTTCCCAGCCCTACCTAGAGATGCTGGGAATCGAACCTGGGACCTTCCAAATGCAAGGCAGATTCTCTACCACCGAGCTATGGCCCTTCCCCTAGCTTTTTGCACCAGCATTTCTCACTGGCATTTCTTTCCTTCCTTTCCTTTTCATTCCTTCATATACTTAATTCCATTCATGGACACACACAAAATCAGGAATTAGAATGTTAGCCTAGGTTCTCCCTGGTCTCCTGAAATAGTACAGCCCAGAGTATGCACTGTGTAAAGAAGTATTTCCTTTTGTCTGTTCTGACTCTCCCAGCATTCAGCTTCACTGGATGACTCCTGGTTAAAAACTCTTTTAAGTCCAGCATTATGTCGGTCTAAGTCCAACGCTCCCCAACAACTCAGGCCTGTTGTGTGCTCACGTACTCCCAGACAACAAGACAGGGAAGCTTTTGCAAATAGGTTTTCTTCCTAAAGCCATTAATAACTTAGGTATGTCTCTGCAGACATAATATTAAAACTTTCTGGATGTGCTGGTAACTTATTTGTCGGGTTAATTATATGCTGCTTCAAAGTCAAAGAAGATACAGATAATTTGAACAGAAAAGGTCCAAAATGTGTTGAATAAACAGTCAGTTATAATTTAATCACTCAGGAAATAAGAATTGTCTTGGCTAATTCTGTACACAGAAAATGATGACTTGATTGTGTTAATGGGGATCTGATAGTATTAAAAATGCCTTAAGCTAAATGAGCTGGGTAATTTGGTTGGATGTGATTCTGCCCCCCCTCCCCATCACATAAAAATTAAATTGCTCAAAAGCTGAGATATAGAGATAAAATGAAATGCAGGATGAGGACTAAAGCTTCCTATGCCTCTCCATCTGAAAAGAGTTGCACTTGCTAAATATAACTCATCATACCCAGGGGCAAACTATTGCATGGTTAAGACTAGCACGGATTCAGTTAGGGCTCTTAAATGGGACACTGTAAAACATACTAAGAGATAATGGCTTGGTTAATAAATAACACCAAGCCATTGTTTGACTGTATTCAGGCTTGCATAGCAAGCCATGGTTTCCTATTCTGGTTTGCAGGAGAACTGTCCTGGTGTCAGGTCCAGGGTGGGGTTGGAGGCAAAAGGGATGGTGGAAGCACACTGGAGGTCAAGGTTTGAGGCAGGCAGATAAGAAGAATCCAAGGGGACAGAGAGACACAAAATGGCTAGGGATGGACAGGTGGTCTGATACTAGATTAGGCAAATGAGAACCAGGAGAGCCAGAAGCAGAAGATGTGGTCAAGGATGAGCTGGTGGTCACATGCCAGATTAGGCAGAGCAGGAGTCTTCTTTCATGGAACTGAACCATAAGAGATATCTTCTATAGGGCCAGGTTTCCTATTGGCTGCCCAGGTCACATGGTTCCTCCTTGGCTGTTTCACATTAGTTTTCCTATAAGCTATCCTTTTGGCCCAACCAGTAATGCTGTCTCATTCCCTGGTTGGAACTTGCTGGGTGTTTTACACCCAGGTGAGACTTTGTTCAATATTGAAATAAGGGGACAAGGATGTACCTTACCTCCATGCCCACCAAGCACTCCTTCCCTGTGACAGTCTCTTTCTTGTGAATGCACAGAATCGAAGGTCCTTACATTCTCCCCTTTGCCCGTTGACTATTCAGAGTCCTTATATGACGTTGTGTTAACCCAAGTTTACAGAGTTTCCAACATTAGTCATCTGAACAGGCAGACTAATGGTCAGAATTCCCACCCAACACTTCTTGGGGTGTGGGGGGTAACAGGAAAAATAAATGGGAGTTCAAAAGTGGAGTATCTTTTTTAACATTTATTTCTTAAACATCTTAACACTTAATGTTTTATATGAATGCATATAGTTGGCCTTAGCCAATAACTCAGAATCAAACAAGTTACATTGCAATATATCTTAAGGCTACCTTCCAGTTCTTATCCAGAAAGTAAATGAACATGATCTCACCCTCAGAATGTTGGCAGCAGCAATTGTGTCTTTAACCAAGTCTAAAAGGCTATACCCTGATGTCACAACTCGAACTGTAGTATGTCAGTTTAGACTCACTTCAGTGACCTTTCAGGTGTTTCAGAGAGGACATTCCATTCCCATATCAGTTCTGGCTATCCTTATCTTTTGTTTAGTACCAACTTGGCAGACTGCCTGAAACATTGGCTGCTGAAACTTACATTGCCTGGATCTCGTTATAAGGTTGTTCCTACCAGACAATGTCTAAACACTATTCTTAAGGATTATACAGAACACATAACATTATTGATAACTGATACATGATACATAATAGTATTGATACTTATTATATATTACCTTTACTAAAGAAGTATCTTGGTGGTAATATTCATAAAAATAAAAAGAATAATGGATTGATTCCTTGCAGATTTCTATGTTCGTAGAAGAATGTCTTCTATCATACACACACACACATAGAGGCTGCATTCAGACGGCAATTTATTCTGTTTTCCCAGCGATTCCTTACCTGATAATTTCTGCATTTTGTTTGATCTTTCACATGTTGTAAAAGTCAATTCTGGAAATCTAGTAGAATATAGTGGAAGTTTAGTACTCATTTCCATGTGAATTGCTTCCAGGATAAATCAGTTTGCAACCCCATTAACTCAGAAAATCATGGGAGTAAAGTGATGAAATTTGGGGTGGTATACCAGCATTCAGTTCTTTCCCACCATTTTCATGGGGGAATCATGAGGGAACAGTAGTACACGTGTGCAGAATGTTGGGGGAGTAGCAACATGTCAAATGATGTTCATTGTTGTGTCATACCATGCCCAATGGGGTGAATGAAATTTAGCATGACATAGCGGTATATTGGTCAAAAAGCCACAATTCCATAATGCAACAGGTACTTCAGTATGAAAGGAACGTTAGAAATCGGGACAGAAGTTCTACCACCATAATCAGTAAAACTAACACAATAAACCTCATGTCTGAATGCAGTCCCCCCCACACACACACACTTTAATCCTGGTGATAGGATGCCAAATCCAGTATTCCCATACATATTAATGAGCATCCTAATGAGCATTAATGTTTGATGCTTAACAAGCATTATAAACCAGGACAAATGTCAGTTTGACTGAATGCCAAAACTCCTATGAGCAGTGGCTAAGGGAGGGGGAAAAAACTGTACTTTGGAAAGCCATCCACTGGGATTTGAATGCTAGACGAGAGCTTGGCACTTGCAATGTCAAGTAAGCAAAAGTAAATGCCACACCACAATACCTGCTAGTGCCCTTTTCTTCCATGTGTCTAGTGGATAGAAAAGCACTTGTGAGTGCAAGTAACTGGCCTTAATCATTTCATTTCGAGAGTTAGGAAAAAGAAAATAAATCTTTGAATGCTAATAGTTGGGGGGGGGAATCTAAGTCCGAGTAAAGTTTCTTCTATAACTTTTGAAAGCTATACTCCTTAAATGATTACTATTACTATTGCTAATACTAGCTCATTTGTTTCCAGGCCAAATCGAAGGAGCTCATGCTAGTGTCTAAGGCTCTAAATGACTTAGGTCGCAAATATCTGAAAGACCGCCTCCTTCCCTGCAAACCCTCTTGGGTGTTGAGATCAGAAGAAGGGGTCCTTTTGGTAATTCTACCACCCTCAGAAGCGTGGGGGACAATGGCCCAGGAGAGGGCTTTCTCTGTAGTGGCCCATATGTGTCAGGCAATTTCACTATACTCTTTACCCTGGCCTTTGACACCTAAGATGTATATTTTTAGGACCCATCCTATATTTTGTGATGATGTGATTTTAGATTGTTTATAATTATGTATTTTAAAACAGTTGTGACCCACCCTGGTACTTTTGGGTGAAGTGTGGGAATAAATTTAAATAACAATAATAACAACAATAATAACAACAATAACAACAATAATAACAACAACAATAACAACAATAACAACAACAACAACAATAATAATAATAATAATAATAATAATAATAACAACCTAAGACAGGGCAGTCTCTAGAAGACTTGCAATCATGTTTAAAACCATGCAACATTGTTATTTATTAATAACTGAAGTAAAGCATAGGAAAATGCATTTGTCAATATCTATCTCCTATTTATTTACCGACTATGTTTATACACCACCTTTCCTTCCAAGACCTCAAGGCGGCATATGTAGCTCTATGCTTTCCCCCTCCATTTTATCCTCACAACAATCCTGTGAGGTAAGTTAGGCTGAGAGATAGCACCTGACCTATGGTCAACCAGTGTTCTTCATGGCTGAGTGGGGATCTGAACCTGATGAGGGCCCATCTGTAGTCAATTTGTTGTGGGCCCATCTCAAACCTGACGTCAGGCCTACTTGCCCCTGCACTTTACCTATCAAAGAAGGATCTGCAATGAGATACAGCTAACTCCCAATCCATGAGAGCATCCTTACATGAAAGAGACAGATGGGTATATCTGTCTCTCCTATGACCAACACCACCCTAGCTCTGAGCAATGGATTGGTAGATTAAATGACCTGTGTTTTTCCTTTTCCACTCGCTGAAAGGCAAGACAAGGGAGCACATGATGACTCCCTCCTCCCTCAATCTTCAACATTCAGAAAGGTGCTGTCAGGGACCAAGAGTCAGAGTCCTCTTAAGGTGATGAAGCAGAAGATACAAAAACAGAAGAGGAAGAAACCACAGGGCCCGCCTCAGAAGCATTGCCACCCAATGAGCCTGCAGGGTCAGTGCCCGCCCACCCCCCGATGGACTCAGGGAGGATTCAGGGCAACCAGAGACTCCCTCACTCCATTGTGGTAATAGACTAATGGAGAGGGCCCCTTTAAGCAAAGCAGCACCTTCCAGTATGGGTGGGGCTCACAATTAGGAGGCAACTGTGCTGCTACTATATAGGGCTGAGACTCAGTTCCTTGCTGAAGTGGCATGGGAGTTTTGTGTTCACAGAGTGCAGCCTGAGCATCTGCATTCAGCTTGAATCCTTCCGTACCTAATCTTGTCTCAGTCTGCCTGGTATCCAACCTAAGTTCCAGTGGGGAGAACATCAGAAGAGCCTGCTGGATCAGGCCAGTGGCCCATCTAGTCCAGCATCCTGTTCTCACAGTGGCTAACCAGGTGTCTATGGGAAGCCCACAAGCAGGACCTGAGCGCAAGATCACTCTCTCTCCTTCTGCGGTTTTCAGCAATTGGTATTCAGAAGCATACTGCCCCCAACAATGGAGGGAGAACATACTCACTCGTTACGGCTAGTAGCCATGGATAGCCTTTATCCTCCATGAATTTGTCTAAGCCTCTTTTAGAGCCATCCAAGTTGGTGGCCATCACCGCCTCCTGTGGGAGCAAATTGCACAGCTTAACTCTGCACTGTAGGAAGAAGTCCTTTCTTTTGTCTGTCCTGAATCTTCCAACATTGAGCTTCATAGGATGTCCACCAGTTCTAGTGCTATGAGAGAGGGAGAAAAACTTTCTCTATCCACTTTCACCACGCCATGCATAACTTTATCCACTTCTATCATGTCACTTCTGACTCGACTTTTCTCTAAACTAACAAGTCCCAAATGTTGTAGACTATGTTCAGGCTCTATTGACTATTCATTCTGATTTGTTTATGGACAATTATACAACAAGGAGCATTCATTCTGATTTGCTTGTGGAGTGCTTGTGTGGTTTTCCAGTACTCATTCATTCATCTCACACTTTTCAGCTCATTTCTTCATCACTTACCAGAAAAAGTCTCTTGGTTTTTTTTAACGTGGATTTGTTGTGTTAGGGCAATAGAGTGCTTTAGTTACCCTTTGACTGCACAAACCTAAATTTGCAGTATGCACTTGAATCCCTCCCACAAAGCCAGAGGCAGCTGGTGGCTCCATGCCAGTAGGGCACTAGAATCCACTCAGAGTTTTAGTCCAAACTTTCAAGGAGCTGTCTAAGGTGCTTCCTTGAAAGTTTGGACTAAAACCCCAAGCAAGTTCCACTGCCCTACTGACTTGGAGCCACCAGCCATCTCTGGTTTTGTAGGCATATAGATAAGACAGGGGAAATGTTTAACTACTCTGCATTCCCAGAACATCTTTTCTATAAGTGACAGGCAAGGCAAGTTGTTTCCATGTCAACAGTGGTGAAGAAAATAGGAGAGGAATGGAATGTGTTGCTTCTGACCTGTAAACATAGCATATCAGCCGTAGCCCACTTAAATAAATATAGAGTGATGCACCAAGGGGAGATCAGATATAAATATGTATGTATGTCTGCCTACACACACACACACACACACACACACACACACACACACACACACTCCTGCATTAGAAAGAGAAACCTAATTGAACTGATACAGGTGACTTCAAGCTTGAAAATCATACCCCATAGTGACAGATTTGTGTCTTAGACCACATCCACACCATGCATTTAAAGCAGTATTATGCCATCAACAGATATGGCTTCTCCCAAAGAATCTTGGGAACTGGAGTTTGTTAAGGGTGCTGAGAGTTGTTAGAAGACTCCTATTCCTCTACAATTGTCAGCAGTTTTTTTGCTGCAAATGTCTACTAATGTACACAATGTTTGTATGCAATTAGGCTTAATATTCAAAAAAAATTTAAAGCGGCTTTCCCTAATATAATGCATTTTTTCATGTTATTTCCACAAAAGTATGCATTTTTATGCACGCTTTGCCCTCATATATGCATTTCTGTGCACAGTACTTGGCTGGAAAACTCCACTGCAAAATTTGGAAAAATGCAAATTTTGAAGGATGACTGTGTTTCAGTTCGCATAGGTTCACCTTTAAATGTGAATTGAAGCAAATTTCTCCCCTGTCTCTATATTTTATATTGCAAATATCCAAAAGCGGCTCACAACAGTAAAACACCAATAAAGCAATGCAACTCTAATACAGCAACTTGTAAAACTTTAAATTAAGCTTTAATTTTAACTTTATCATTTAGTTAACCCTAACATATGCTGAAACCCCAAGAAAGAGAGACAAAGATTCAAGCTATGTGCTTAATGTCACATACCATTTGGCCCTTACTGTTTAGTTTTGGATGTGGAGAAGACCATAGCTAGCTTTTGCAAGGAAACCTGTAACAAAGGGATCACCAGACTTTTCTGGGCCAGTGGACACATTTGAAATTCTGGGGGGGGGGGATCCTGTGGGCACTAGTCACACAATGGCCGCTGTGGGTGTGGGTGTGCAAAAACGCAAAGTGGCTACCACATCTAAAAGAACAGAAAAGGAGACAAAGGGGTGTGGGAATGCTCCCCATGAACCTCCTGTCAACGGGAAAGCACCTACATTAGTCACTCGCTCACAAAGAGAAGCTCTGTTCAGAGCAGAGGGGGGATGTCCAGTCCTGGCATCCAATGAAATGTAGGCATGTTTAAAGGAGTCTGTCCAATGTAAAAGAGACTGAGCCACCACTGCAGACAGGAACTGGGCAGGAAGAGCAAACTCCCAAGCACTGTGGATTTTTGAGAGGATATTCACTGAGACCTTTCATGGCAGGCACTGGGCACCATAGGAGGTTCTGATGAGCACAGAGGCACCTGCGGGCACCCCGTTGCTGTAAGCTGCAGGCAGAAGAAATGGTTTATGTGAAAGGGAATCTAAGTAAGGAGTACTTGTTCTTTGAGAGAGAAAAAACCAGGGATGAATATATAAATAGGAAAAAGTTATTTGTACTGCTGAAGGATAATCGGTGCCTTATTAGCTGTGCCAGGCAAATGCCATAAAAGAAGGGCAGAGGAGGGTGTGGGAGGAAGCAAGAGATTAAGAGAAGGGGGTAGGAAGGAAAGTGGAGGCAGCCTCCACTGGGACAGCCCCATCATCCTCCCTGTGCCAAAATATACAGTGAAAGAGACGGCTTGGTATTTCTAGCCAGGATAAGGAGTAGGGTCGCTATTAAGTTTCGCAATAAAGCCTATTCTTCTGAGACAGCCGTGCACAGTTATGCAGGCTTAGGCTGTTTGGACAGAGCAGATAAGCTTTCGTTAAGCCTCCACATTTCCAAGTACTTATCTGAGGCATGCTGTATATTCCAAGAAGCATCCGTTTTGACACACATTACCATTCCGGGAGGGCTGAAAACAGACAGTTCCTGACTTTGAATAAAGCTGCACCGATTCAAAAATCCATGGACAGAAGCAGCCTTTTTTAAAAAGTGTGATGTTCAAGAGAGTTTCTGAGCTGCAATGCCTGCCCACACTTAAGTGACATCGAGGGCAGTCAAAATCTTGCCTTCTAAACAATCTCCATCATAAGCAAGGAGTATTTGATCCTTCCAGAGAAATGTAGTCAGGAAACTGCCTTAGGCCGGGTTAATTTATCCATCTAGTCCAGTACTGTCTACTCTGACAGGTAGCAGTTCTCCAGGCTCTCTGGCAGAGGAACATAACATAAGAAGCTGCCTTATATATTCACTAATAGGCAAAAAAAACCTTAAGGTTTAAGAACGTACCTGTAGCCCACAGATATTTCTGCCAAACTTTAAAAAGCAGGGGAATTGGGCAGCTACAGTGAATGCACCAGGGGAGCAGGAGACCGGACCTCCTCTCTGAGATATTGTGCTGCCCTACAAATTTGTCAAAATACAAATACTATTTAGGTTGGTCTTTCACAGTCCAATCCACTTGCTGTGTAGCTTGGAAGAATTTGGTCACATGTGCCTCTTTTTAATTCTTGTGGTTGTATAATTGGTCTATCTAATTCAGTGTTGGCTACGCTGACTGGTGGTGGCTCTACAAGGTTTGATGCAAGAGACATTCTCAGCCCTACATGGAGATGTTGGGGGCTTTCTGCATGCAAAACAGATATTCTACTACTGAGCTAAGGCCCTTCCCATCTTTTCCATCACCTACTACCTGGTCCTTTTAACTGGAGTTGTCAGGGATTATACATGATACACTGTGCCTCAATGGCAGAACATCTGCCTTGCATACAGAAGGTCCCAAGTTCAGTCTCTGACATCCTGCCTGAAACCCTGGGAAGCCATTGCCAGTCCGCGTAGACCAGGGATAGGGAACCTTTGGCCCTCCAGATGATACTGAACTACAATTCCCATTATTTCTGGCCATTGGCCATGCTTGCTGGCACCGATAGGAGCTGCGGTTCATCCACATTTTGGAGGGCCAAAGGTTTCCCACCCCGGTGTAGACCATACTGAGCTAGATGAACCAATGGCCTGACTCGGTATAAGTCAGCTTCCTACATTCTACATGCAAAGCACCTGCCTATACTGGTGGCGGTGGCGGCAAGGGAGCAGCAGTGAAAGAAAAGGCCAAGTCCTCAAACCAGTGTTGAAATCTGATCTTTAACATTGGACAAATGAGAAACTGAGAAAAAATGAAACTGACAGATTTGTCCATCCCTATTCCAAATCACTCCATGCTTAAGAATCTTAGATGAGCTGAAAGGATCCCCATGGGTGTTAGAAATCTTCTGTGAGAATAGGATGCTAGACTAGATGGACTATTGACCTGATGCAGCAGGCTCTTCTTATGTTCTTTCAGGGTTGTCATTGCTGAAGCCCTGAGGACTTAAGGCAAGGTCAGAGAAGCAGAACCTACTATAGATAGTCTCTTCTCCGAGTTCTGTTACCTATCATGTCTAGAAGACAGTGAGAATTTAGACATGTCCACCTCCCCTATATAAGTAAGTGACAAGCTATTTGTGTGTGACAAAAAAGGCATTACTTTTGTTGCCTTTTCCATTGTCAGCACGCAAATGGTTGTGCAATAAACATCTTTATAACACATCAGGCTGCAGCTGCATTTCAGAGGGCGGGGGTGGAATCCAAAATCAATAAAGTAAAACATGTTGATATGTTTGTGACTTATCTGAAAAACACAGATGTGTGTAAAGGGATTTGTCACTGCAGGATTAAAAGAGTACAAGATGTTGTGCTTGTTGGACATTTGATTGTCTGGCTTGTCACAATAATTCTGTTAACAGCTGGGGATTTCTGCTCATCAACTTGTAGGCTTGTGCTCAATTTCACATTAACAATAAATCAGCCCATATGTATGGCTTTCTTTTTCAGTATACTGCAACATAAGTTCATGAAATCACATTGTGAATGGGGGCCACACATAAAGCACTAAATAAGTCACAGAGGGTCATGCGTTTGAAGCATAATAAGATCATATATTGGAGACTTCCTCAAATGAGCATCATGCACTTTCATGTAATGCAGGGTTGCTTAAGGAATTTGATCTTCACAAGCACCTATACCAATTGTCCTGAGGGTACTGATGTAAGGACTGGAGCTTAGGCTGCAATTAAGGGTGGGGAAGAAATTTAATTCGGCTCACGCTTAAAGCTGAATCTACCAAATTTGGACTTTCCTAAACAATGTGAGAACTGAAACACAGCCATCCTTTGAAATTTGCACTTATCTGAATTTTGCAGTGCAGTTCTGTAACCAAAGAATGTATGCAAAAATGCATATACTGGGGAAAGTGTGCATAACAATATATTAGTGAAATTAGCTAGAAAATGCATTATATCAGGAGAAATTGCCTGCAAAAATGTGTACATTGGTCAAATCTGCTTACAAAAATGTGTTTATCAGGAGAAATTCACACTAAAATTCTGAAGAATTTTCATGAGGTGTTTTTTTAAAAAATGCAAATTGCTGCAGAAATGTGGAGAACTGAATTTAAGACTGGAAAAATTAGAAACTGAGAGAACTGAAATTGACAGATCCTTCCATCCCTATCTGCAGTCCTATGCCCGCTAGGGATGGGGAAGAATATCCGCTAAATCTGACATTACTGGATTTTGGCAAAATCCAACAATCCACTGTGTTTCCGGACCAGCATTGATTTCTTGCAACGAGGTGGGGCTGTCATCTGCTTTTTTAAATCTGCTCTTTTTACATTATTGTCTTCAGAATTAGCTTTCCTCTAAGCTGATGCTTTCTTAACTGCTGTCTAGGTGATAACGATTGCCTTTTACATCCATTAACCTTCATCCAATTTTCTAATTTTTGTCTTAATTCTCAGAAATCGCCAACAACCCCATCCTTTCCCCCCCGCCGCCCATTAAATTGTAGTACAGAGCAGACTTGGGCAGGATTTCCCCCCCCCAGACTTTTGAGTCTCTGCTGCTGCTGTCTGTGGGTATGTTTGACTGACCGTGATGTGAGTGAGTGAGTGACTTAGTTATAAAATCCCTTTTTAAAAAAAGAAGTTAAATTAAGCAGTGGTGGTCAGCTTTTCAACAGTAAAAATCAAAAGTACTCCAAAACAACAATAGTGAAATAGGAGGGGGAGTCATCCTTCAGCAGCATATCAGTTAGCCTGGGGCAAGAGACAGACTCAATGGGCGATTATCTGCCTAACTGATATGTAAATAGGGGGAAAAGGTGGAAAAAGAGCCTACAGCATAAGCATTTTCATTAGAAAGTACATTATTTTTTCGCTTAAAAACCCCCCAGTGGATCAGCAATTGTGAAAACAAACAGGAACAAAAATTGGTGGATCGGCGCTGAAAGCAGGACTGTTGGGACTGAAAGTCAATTACACAAAATCAGATTTGTTATGTTACAATAGACCTCCCAAAGATCAAATTGACATGTCTAATCAACTTAAAATCCCATTAGTTCACAAGTCATTCCGCTATTTAGGAGTTCAAATTTCAAAAAATATGAACAAATCCTTTCAATTAAATTATGGAAGAATCTGGAAACAAGTAACAGCAGATATTAAAAGGTGGAATAAAATGAATTTGTTGCTAATGAGCCGAATATCAGTTATAAAGATGATGGTGGTGCCAAAATTTATGTACTTGTTCTATGTATTACCCACTGATATTGCACCAAAAAAATTTAAAATATGGCAATCAATAATTGACACATTTATCTTTAAAAGTAAAAGACCTAGGACATCAAAAAACTTGAGATATAGGAGGGTAGAAGAAGGAGGATGGGGAATACCCCTATTGAAACTATATTATGAAGCTTATCAGCTTAGACACTTGATGTCCATAATCAATGATTCTCAAGAAAAATATTGGGTACGTATAGAAAAGTCTTTATTTCAAGACATAGATCTTGCAGTATTACCTTTTATTAAAAGAGAAATAAAAAAGGGAATACAACAACAACAGCATTAATCCCATACTAAAGGTCTGGAAATATAGAAAGGAATCACTGATGCCAGGGATATCCCCATTGATACCAATCTGTGGACACCCGGACTTTTACCTAAAAGAGAGAATGATAAATAAAAAGGCATTAAAAGATAATCAACTCTACAGATTAATGCAGTATTATACTGACTTATTACCCATACCTAGGACTGTCTGGAGGACATCATTGAAGAATTCAAATATTACATGGTTAGCGTGGTATCAGCTATCTACATTTATTAGAAAGCAACACATCATACGGCAAGGCACCAGAAACTTGACAGATTTTGAAAGAATGGTAGTTAACATACCAGAAAAAGATAAAGGGCAAATAACTATCCTATATAGATTGCTACTTAAACAGGATTTAGGATCACAAGGGCTACGAACTTGCTGGGAATCTGACTGGGCTATCAAAATTGATCAAGAATACTGGACAAAAATGTGGGGGAAATTTCCTTTTAAAGCCATATCAACTAAATACACAGAAATATCACTCAAAATCTTACAAAAATGATACTTAACGCCATCCAGAATAGCAAGGATAGACAAGTCTTACTCACCATTGTGCTGGAGAGGATGTGGGGTCCGCGGATCCTATGTTCACATGTGGTGGGACTGTGAACATATTCAAAGATTCTGGATGGAGGTTTTTGAAGAAATATCCATTATAATGGGAATGAAAGTAATAAAAACACCGGAATTGGCATTACTTAATAAATTTGATGGCCAAAACCAAACCATATTACATAAAAAGCAAATTGAGTATCTCTTAATAGCAGCAAGCATGTTGATAGCAATGCTGGAAAGAGGCAAAAGGATTAAACATTGGGAAGTGGTATTGCATAGTATGGGAAATAGCGCTGTCAGAGAAACTTACTCAACGTTTGAGAGTAGCAACAGGACAAAAGAAAAAAGATAGTTTTGCTACAGAATGGTCGTGTTTTATTACACATGCAAACAAAACATCAGCACCAATACAGGTTCCAATTGCCTTTAATAGCTTATGGCTACAATAGTTTCTCTGGAGATCTGGGATCTGTCCTCTTGTTAATTAATTATTATCTAAAACTGCCTAATAACCAATGTTAAGTAATTTGTGTTGTATGTGGATAGTGATAGACTGAGTAGTACTTTTATATGCAATGTACTATTCTTTGTGTATATGGTTTCTGTATTATGTGAATGTTTAATATTCAATATTTATATAATTCAAATAAAAAATATTAAAAAAAAGAAAGCAGGACTGTTGGAATTAAAAACAGATAGGAACCAGCTAATGAACCCCATCCCTAATACCTACTTACCTGGAAATAAGGCCACCTGAGCTCAGTGAGACTTACTTCTGAATAGGCTTGTGCACTGTCAGTGACTCAACAAATATTTCACTTCTCCAAATGTGTTGATGCAGTTTAAACTGAGGATCAAAAACAGACTGGTTTGTCCATCCCTGATTTAATGCTTAAATGAATGTTTGCTTGTTTGTTTAGCATACTACCTTATCACAGTGATAAGCTAGGAACATAGGAAGCTGCCTTATACCAAGTCAGACCATTGGTCCAGCTCAGGAGTGTCTTCACAGAGAGGCAGTGGCTCTCCAGGGTTCCAGGCAGGAGTCCCTCTCAGTCCTATCTTGAGATGCCAGGAACTGAACCTGGCACCTTCTGTGTGCAAAGCAGATGCTCAGCCTCTGAGCTATCACCTTCCCCAAGCTAAGCTCAAAACCCTCAACCACCAAAATTCTCGAGTGCCCTGAGACTGAGGCAGGAATTGGTAGGGACACAACCATATTTGGATGTACTTGCCTCAGATCTGAGTGGTTCTCTCTCAAATAACTGGTGTTATTGTCAGATCTGACCCTCTGGTGAACTTGCTGGATCACATGGATGATCATTTTCAATGTGCTCCTAGATTATTTGATTTAAACTTCTTATTATTTGCCAAGATTGTTCTGGTCTGACAACGGAGAACAGCAATAAGCCTACAATCAAATGAAGGTTAATTAAAGTGTTAAGCAATTGTTGAAAGGAGTAAGATCACAGACAAGATTCAATGCACAAAAAGACATGTTCAGTCTTCAGTTGGGAGAAAAATGGTCACCATTTATTGTATATTCAATGATTAAAAAAAACTGCTGATTTAACACTTCAGTTAAGGCTATTTTATGTTGTCTCAAGCTCCACAAAGCCAGGAAACTGGAAGCTTAGGCTAATGCTTTAACATATGCTGTGGTCTGTAATGATGCTGTGTAATGTCACAAATTGTGCTTGCTTGCAGCTTACCCTCCATGCACCTACACATGTCCTTTGTCTTTCCAGCCCAAATCCAGATGAGTAGGATGAAGCCCTGGTCCTGTATTGCCTTAAGACATATCCGAGCCTTACTGCAGGGGTGTCTTTTACAGCAGTCACAAAAAAAAGTCTCTGTATATATTCCCTCAAAAACCCACAATGCACAAGAGACTTTTTGCTCTTCCTGACTAGTTTATCTTTGCAGTGGCTCAGCCTCTCCTATGCTGAACACGCTCCCCTTAGACATGTACACATTTCATTGGATGCCAGGATTGGACATCGACTCTCCCATCTGTTCTGAACAGAGAAGAGCCGTCAAGAGCTCCTTTTTGAGTGCTCATGGCTGTGACTGATGTAGGTGCCTTTTTTCTCATTGACAGGATGGCATGGCCACACCTTCTTCTGACCCTGGCCCTTTTTCAGATTTTTTTTTTATGTGGCAGCCATTTTGTGCTACACCATGTCCACATGGCAACCATTTTGTGACTGGCACCCACAGCACTTTTTCAAAATTCTACAGCTGCTCTCTAGCCCAGAAATGTTGGTGAGAGAACTTACTATATTGCTTTATTGTACATTACTTCACTTACCTGAGAGTGGGATTCAGGAGGAGACAGATGCAAACAAAACAAATACACTGAGCAGTAAAGCAATGGAACTGGGAGAAATCCTCTTATCCTTTCCAAATTGCTATGAGGAAGCAATGGTGGTACTTATGGCTAAGCCAGACTAGATATTAATTTTTCCACACAGCTGCAACTTCAGAGCTGTTTGGGCCATTCTGGATGCCTCAAACACCTTTAAAACCTAATCAGCAGCATTCTTCTAACGACTTACCTGAGCATGAAACTGCCTCATGAATGTGGTGAAGTAGTGTCCTAGGATCATATTTACTCAGCTGATGAGAACAGATGAATGAAAATGTTGCATTTGTTCACTCTCAGCAAAATGTATGGTATGTTGCTAACATCATATACTTAAAAAAAAATTATCCATATTTAAACCCTAAGGCCACAGCAAATATCTTCTCTTAATCCCGGAACACATTGCAACCATCAAACTGCAATAAGTGATTTAAAGCTTAAATTCTTTATTAGCCGCCCTGCACATATGCAAGATTTTCTTTGAAATAATGATATGCAAAGCCTCCAAAGTCATTAACCGTTAAGCAAGTTATGGAAAGAAGAGAATTTTTGGAAATGCTTGATCTTGAAAACATTCATGGTAGTTATACTTTTTATCTCTTTAGCAAAGTGGCTTAAAGTTTACGCAGTTGGAAGAGCCATCATCAGGTCTTCCAAGAAAGGCTGACAACAGCCAGCTGTATTTCTCCAAACTCCTATAGATTTGAGGAACAGGAAAAGTACTGCTGAGTTTATGTCAAAGTATTCAGACCATAGTCTTCCCGATCTCTGTGTATGGATGTGAAAGTTGGACAGTGAAAAAAGGGGATAAGAGAAAAATCAACTCATTTGAAATGTGTTGGAGGAGAGCTTTCCGCATACCATGGACTGCAAAAAAGACAAATAATTGGGTGTTAGAACAAATTAAACCATAACTATCACTAGAAGCTAAAATGATGAAGCTGAGGTTATCATACTTTGGACACAAAATGAGAACACATGATTCACTAGAAAAGACAATAATGCTGGGGAAAACAGAAGGGAATAGAAAAAGAGGAAGACCAAACAAGAGATGGATTAATTCCATAAAGGAAGCCACAGACCTGAACTTACAAGATCTGAACAGGGTGGTTCATGACAGATGCTCTTGGAGGTCGCTGATTCATAGGGTCACCATAAGCCGAAATCAACTTGAAGGCACATAACACACACAGTGCAAAAGCCCTTGTCAGCTCTGTCCCTGCCTCCAGTTCCAGGAGTTCTCAGAACCCCAGGTGGTCACTTGTTCTCAGACAGCCCCCCACCCTTTCATCACAGGATGCCCCACTGCTTGTATTGTCTTTCCTCCCACCTCTCCCGTTATGCATTTACTTCTCTCGACACTGCCTGTACACTTTCCTCTCCTGTCTGCCTTTCCACCCCTCTCCCTCATACTAGCTCACCACAAGGGTTGATAGCCCCAGAAGAACCCTCCATCCTATTATTCTTCCTGTTTCCCCTCCTCATTGTCCTCCCTGAGGCAGCACAAATTCCCTTTGCAGATTGCTTCTTTCCCCTTCCCCTTTTGCATCTTCTTCCCTTGTAAATCTCTCCTCGCCCTCCAAACTGCCCTGTTTTCTTTACCTCTCTGCTCCTCCCTCTGTCACTCCCATTCCCATCCTCCTCTTTCTTCTTCCCACCTGTTTTAGAACTCTGGGCAGCGATATGAAAGATCGTCTCACCCCTTGTACACCCAGTCGACCACTGCACTCTGCAGGTGAGGGCTTCCTGCAGATACCATCTTATCAGGAGGTCCGCTCTGCACAACATATGAAGCGGACCTTTACTCTTATGGTACCTTCCCTTTGGAATGACTTTCCCTTAAATATTAGACAGGTACCATCTCTGTTATCTTTTTGGCACCTACTGAAGTCCTTCCTCTTTCATCAAGCCTTTTAAGTAGAGACCTTATCCCAGCCTCCTTCTGTGTTGGCATTGCTTTTTAAAATGTCTGCAAAGCTTTTTTAAAAAAGATCCATCTGGAAACTGGATAAGCATAGAAACATCATCATCATCATCGGTCCCTTTAAACAAAAGTTAAAATCTCAAAGTGACACAACAATAAATAAAAGCACTTTAAAACCACAATAAAATAGAACCATCAATAATGCAGAACACATAAAATGCTCATCCAGTAACATATTAATGACAAATCCTACTTACCCCATTAAAAGGTGGGCACCACCATAACTATCCAAAGCCTGAGTGAGCATAAAGGTCTTAGCCTAGTGCCTAAAGACTGACAAGGATGGTGCCAGGCGGGCTTGCCTGGTGAGAGCATTCACACACATAGGGAGCTTCCTTATGGCAAGTCAGACCATTGGTCCATCAGTATTATCTACACTGACTGGCAGCAGCTGTCTAGGCTTTCAAATGGGGGAGGGGGTTTGCATGGAAGAAGTTTTGCCAGTGTGTGATGAAGGATAGGTTTGTTGGGGGGGGGGGTCATGTTGAGATCTTTAGTATGAGAACAAGGATATTACCAATAGATAAGGGGGGTCCATATTTTCATCTGTAGAATATTTGAAAGTGTGGGCCTACTAAACTGTGGCCAGGTGCATTACTGGGGCAGCCATAGCCACAGGGAAATAGCAGCCAGATTGCTGAGAACTTGCATTCCAGCCCAGGGAATGCCAGACTGAGAAACAAAGATTTAAAAAAGGGGGTGGCATTTTACCATGTACAGATGCTATAGGAATTCAGCTGCTGTGGATTCTGATGCAAACTGGCCTGATCCACACCTCCCAGCATAATATGCAGACTGGAATACAATTATCCTTCATAGTCATACTTCCAGTGGTGTAGTATTTAATTTGGAAACGCAGGAGCTCATCACGATGGATCCTATAGCCCTGCCCCCATGGAGACTCCAACATGCAGACAGTCAGAACACAGATTTTTTTAAAAAATTAATTCAACATGTAAACCACACTGAGCTGAATGAAAAGTCTTCAGCCGGATGAAATACAATGTTTACCTTTGGTTACAAATGCAAACAATCTTGCAAAGAAGTGTTGCCATTTAATCAGCTGTCCTGAAGTTGGAACCCCATTAAGGAAAAGGGGGGAAAGTATGCATTCTCTGCTTGACTATTTTTCAGATTCTCTGACTTCCTCCATGCTAATTTGTCACCAACATTAGGGAAACCTGAAAGCTTCCTTATCACCACGTTCACCTGCAGAAACCTGGCAGAAGACAGCATCATTGCTCCAGCTCTGGAATAAAACCCTTGAGCTTCACTCTTCTGCATTCCTCCTCCACTACACCACTGCACACAGGGCCGGCACCAGAGGGTGGCCAGGTTGGGCCCTGGCCAAAAGCCCCTGCAGCCCAGAGGGACCCCTGAAGGGCCCCTCCTTAGGGTAGGAGGGTGGCACTCTCATTCCACGATCTGTGGCAGCATCACCTCCCAACACAGCCGCAGAGAGGGAGCTCCCAACCACCCCCACCTCCTCAATATCATGCTGTGTGCCTGGGGCAGGCTGGTGCCCAAGGGCCCAGTCATGTCTGCCACCAGGCCTGACTGCACACTTCTCTGAATTTTGAATTACAGTTCTCAGCTCAAAAAATGTACCAAAACGCATTCTGACATATTTTAAAAAATAAAATGTGTACATGGTGTACACTGAGACACAATATGCATTTAAATATGTCTTCTGTGATAAAATACACTGCAATACAAATTGCGAAGACATTTTAAATACAGATTGTCTCGTGGAAATTTTCATTGAATAGATTAGTGTGGAAATGGCTTGAAAGACTGGTTGAGGGCATCCAAAATTGATGCAAACCAGAAATAGATGGATCCATCCAGTTAAGGAAAGGCCATGGCTTAATGGCAGAGCATCTTCTTTTCATGCAGAAGGTCCCAGGTTCAATCCCCGGCATCTCCAGGTAGGACTGGGAAAGACTCTTTGTCTACATCCAGACCATACATGTAAAGCACTATGATACCCCTGGGAGAGAGAACTTTGCTTGAAATCCTGGACAGCTGCTGCCAGTCAGTGCAGGCAATGCTGAGTTAGATGAACCAATGGTGTGGCTCAGTGTAAGATATGTTCCTATATCCCTAACTATAAAACAGGGCCTCTCCTTGTTGTTGTTGTGTGCCTTCAAGTCGATTTCGACTTATGGCGACCCTATGAATCAGCGACCTCCAAGAGCATCTGTCATGAACCACCCTGTTCAGATCTTGTAAGTTCAGGTCTGTGGCTTCCTTTATGGAATCAGTCCATCTCTTGTTTGGCCTTCCTCTTTTTCTACTCCCTTCTGTTTTCCTCAGCATTATTGTCTTTTCTAGTGAATTGTGTCTTCTCACAATGTGTCCAAAGTATGATAACCTCAGTTTCATCATTTTAGCTTCTAGTGACAGTTCTGGTTTAATTTGTTCTAACACCCAATTATTTGTCTTTTTCTCAGATATCAATCCCAGTCCCCAGTTCCTGTTTTCTTCTCTAATCTGTTTTGGAACAAGAAGAAAAGGAGGCAACAGGCTGCTTCGGAAGAGTCGCCCACAGTAACAGCACCCTATAAGGAAATGGCTCCAGCTACTTGACAGATATCATCGCCACCCAGAGCAGCACTTGCCAGCCGCCTGGAGTTTCTCTCCATTCCGATTTGTAAGTTTTCCCTTTTATGGCTTCTCCTCTGCACCTTTTTTTCTTCAATAGGCCATAAATCTGAATACATTTGCAAGTCTAATACCAGCTCCACTCACAGCGCTTCTCTCTGTATTGCCTCCCAAGTGCCCATTATTGTTTTTAAATTTGTACTTACATACTGTACGGCTTTGCAGCTTGCGTTACTCATTGGCATGCTGCCCTAGGAGGAAATGCACAGCATTTGATGGCGTATAGACATTTATCCAGCAACAGCAACCTACATAAATCTAGACCTGGGTCCTAAATCAAACAGGGACCCAGTTCCAAATAATGACTGCACATTATGCAGTCGGGACATGCTCCCTTACCCCCACTCCCCCTGCTTATCGATGGAAAGGGCTTCGCTGACAAGTCTGCATCCGCTCTATGTGTCTATCGCCTGTTTTGAAAAATGCCTGGCTCAATAAGCATAACATTTGGGCTTTTCTAAACAGGGGGAGGCTTCGGAGGCACTTTCTGTTGTCTTTAAACACCCACGCTGGCAACATCCTGGAGGCAAAGTATTATCTCTGGTTCCTTCAGGGCACATTGCTTTGTTTCATGGCACTGAAACACCAGAAAATACATCTTGATTGGCCTGTCACAGCAAAAGAAATGGAAAGCAACTTATGTTTTGAAAGGGCATTTTCTCAGAAAGAACTTGCGGCTGCCTCGAAGCCCATTGCTCCAAAAACATACTACCCGCAGCTTTCGATGGATTTGTAATATGGCTCTGATGTTTGCAAATATCTCCAGCGGAGGATTTCAAATTATTTCATGTGTTTCATTTTCAATATGCTGCCGCTGGCGAGGCATAAAGAACACATGGAAATGTGTGCGAATTGCAAATGATGAAGGCCATTTTATTCTCCTGAGTTCCATTCCAGATGTATGGCCCTAACTCAGGAACGAAATGCTTCCAGATACCCAAAAGATCATAATGAATCACTTATAACTTTTCAAAATAAAGTCAGAAAGGAAAGAACCTGCTTGAACACAAGAAGACAAGTTACATTAACAGTCACATGAAAATATGTGGGAGTCATATAGGGTGCAGGGTTAATGAATATGCCAACCTTTCTTGAGGATTGAAAGAGAGAGAATTATAGTTGGTCTTGTAAAGAATGGAGACTGGGGTGACAGCCTTGCTAATACTCCACAAGAACCGGGAGTGGTAATATCCCATAGGAACTTTGCTTCAACACCCTTGAATTAAGACGCAAGACCTATGGGTCTCAGCTTTATTATATTACATGGCTGATCTGCAACTTATAAACTACTTAAAGCAAACTTTTTCTATCTCACTGTAAGTAAATTTGCTGCCAAGGTGATAATGAAGAGACTACATCCACTACTGCTCATCTGGTGTGGGTGACCAAATCTGGGTTCTGAGCAATGGATCAATAATATAACAAAATGGTGTTTATTTTTCACTGTCCCACAACCTAAAGGTGTGCCAGGGAGGATTTGTCAATGTCATTAGCCCTGATCCAGTGAGTGTTGTGCTCAGTGAGGCCATCAGGTCCCAATGGAGGGGGAACGTTTCCCTGTTCCAGATCCCCTTGAGCCATTAAACCATTAGGGTCTGGTTTGGAATCTGATGCCTTAGTGTGCTCAATAATGTCTCCTTCCCTTGATTTACAAATGAATCTGCCATTTGTGACCTATTCAGTGGGTAATATTTATTTATTTATTTATTGCAGTTGTATACCGCCCCATAGCCGAAGCTCTCTGGGCGGTTTACAGCAACCAAAAACCTTAAAACAAATATACAATTTAAAACACATATTTTAAAAACAATTTAAAACACAATTTAAAACAATTTAAAACAGCCTCCCCCAAATTGATGCACTCCAGATGTTTTAAACTGCAACTCCCATCATCCCCGACCGTTGGCCACACTGGCTGAAGCTGATAGGAATTGTAGTTTAGGGGAAGGCTGGATAAGGATATGAGACTGAATATAAGCAATTATTCAACCCAAACAGTGCAACAGATCAGAGCAGGTGAAAAAGAGCTCCCATTCTACTAGGTTATGGAAGCCTGTTTGGTGGGTAGCAGATCCACGCATAGATGTTTGACAAGGGCAAAATGTAGCACTCCTTGTGATAATGGCTAGTCTGAATTCACTTTGGCTATATGGTACTATAGCTACTAGCCATGATGGCTACACTCTTCCCCCACAGGCATAGGCAGTATGCTTCCAAAAATCATTTGATGGAAACCGCAGGAGGAAAGAGTGCTCTTTGCACTCAGGTGCTACCTGCGGTTTTCTTATGGGCACCTGGCTGGCCACTGAGAGAACACGATTCTGGACTAGATGAGCCACTGGCTTGATCCAGCAGGCTCTTTGTATGTTCATATGTTTTTTATGGTAGTTAAAACAGCATTATTTAATTCTTGCCCCCAATTAGGAGTTTACCAGTGTTGCTTGCAGATCTTTCAGTGCATTACCAGGCCAGAGACCAGGATCAATCTGTTTGATCAGACAATGTTCATATGTGCTAATTATGTTAGCAAGGTGTTCAAAATAGGGTTAATTAAACTAAGGAGAGGAACTGGCTAGCCTGTGTTGCTTTCCTGGGTTCTAAAATGTGCAGGGATCCTCCACAGATACAAATGGGTGGCTTTCCATGAAGGCAACTAAAATAGCAATGGAAGGAGTGCTGCTAACATTTTCACCACCACCCTCTCTCTCTCTCTCTCTCTCTCTCTCTCTCACACACACACACACACACACACACACACACACACACACACACACATACACATTTAATTAACCCTATTTGGAATGCCTGAAGAGGGCTATTTATTTCCCAGGATTCAATTTCTATTGGCAATATTTACATTCCTTCCCAGTAGTTTGAGCTTTAAACCCCATGCTTGCATGTGAAACAGGATCTTTTGTGTCAGATGAACAAATCCTTGCTTAGCATTTCCTGCAGGCCAAAGCATTTCCCCGGATTGGATTTCGAGCTACAATGTGAGAGCCTATTTATCAACAGAATAAACATGTCTCTTGTTCCCTCTTGTCAATAGCCAGCTGCATTGATATAAACTTAAAACCACAATGTCAAGGAAGCTATTCTCTTTGCTCTGTTTTAGCACTGGGGTCGGGAGGACAGAATGAAGAAAGGGAGGGGATTGTGAAAAATTGTTAGTCATTCTCCATGAATAGAAAGCCATGTTGAGGCTCAGTTTTATTTACCAGCTTAATTGCAAAGCACCTCATTAGCCAGCTTGGAACAGACGGGAGATAGCATTAGCTCTTCTGACAATATATTGCCAAACTGTTTTAAGATTGCTATTTACCCTTCTTGTAAGGCTGGAGACCACATCCATCCCTTAAGTTATGACCAGGTGTATGTCATAAAGGGCCTGTCATTGTAAAACATTACAGAGACAGGTGCTATGAAGCTCATGAGGAAAATGTAAAACAATAAGCTGTACTTCCAGGTCGCAAAGCTGGGATTTCTGTACATGCCTCTTCTTCATTTTTACTGATCCATAAACAGGAGGATTATCTGGGCAAAGAGATGTTTGAATGAGCCCTTTCAGATCACAGAGCTGCCAACTGGAAGGGTGCCAGATCAATGGGAGAGCTCATATTTTGCAGGTAGAAGGTCCCAGGTTCAATCGCTGGCATCTCCAGATAGGGCTAGGAAAGACTGCACCCCTGGAAAACTGCTGCCAGTCACTGTGGATAATACACAATTAGGAGTATCATCAAGTGTGACCTAGTATAAGGCAGCTTTCTATGTTCTGTCCCTCTGGAATTTTAAGGCTACTGATATTGGCAAGGCCAGTCCCCTTGCCAGTGAATGCACAGGGTCGAGGGTTCTTGCTTTCTCCCTTCCTCCATGTCCTCATGGAGTCCTTGTATGTGGAACATTAGTTCACCTAAGCTGACAGGTTATCAACAGCAGTCATCTAGAGCAGGCAGAGAATAGAGGAGACCCCACTCAAGAATTCTTGAGTCTTGGGAGGTACCAGAGATTTTGTATTTGGGAGTCAGACTTCAGACAGCAGAACAGTCTTTATAATATATGCTATTTATTCATATCTTGCACACTACAACTAATAAAATGCATTCTAGGTGGCCTTAGCTATCATTGCAGAAACAGAAAAATAGAAATATATTTCAGCATGAAAGAAGTGGCTGGGTATACATTTAACATCAAAGTAACAGACTCTGAAGGCACATCTTAGTTAAAACAAATTACAATAGATGAAGGACTGAGTTAAACTCTAAGTCATATTACAGAGCCAAAGTTACAAAGTACATGGAAATAAATGTCATGATACATCACCCATCAGATGTCATAGATGGAATAGATGGATGGTTCTCCTGCATACTTCGACCCCCTCTCCAGCAAGGCTGAGGGGTCATGTGCTATAAAACCTGGCCTTTTATTATACTCTTTCTTATCATAGAGAAGACTTGTTCCCATGGCCTTATCAATTATGCTGTCTACTAGAGGCAGAACTACTAACCTTTCTGCCATCTCCTAGAGATGGTGAGAATGCTCAATGTAAACTACTAGTAGAATGTGGTGATGCTAACCATACCATATAAGGTACTACCTCCTAAAAATGCCAGTTGAGTGTTGGCTGACTGCCTAGACATCTTATATCTATGTCTGTTCCAATTGCTTTCATAGGAAAATTACAGCTTTAGTCAGGAGACAGAGGAAAAAAGGGGGCAGTTTTAAACTACTCCTTTCTTACTATTTGGCTCTCATGCATGAAGCAGACTTTATAGCTACTTCAGCATATCTAAAGCATATTCTAAGCAAATATAAGCAGATGTAAATGATTTCAGCATATTGTAATGTGAATGATTTGTGCATAATTAAGCCATTATCTGGGATAGTCCATTACACTACAGTCTTATACACATGCTTACACAAAAGTAAGCCTGTACATATTTATTAGGGATGGAGGAGAAATTTGCTTTTGTTTGCATTTGAATCAGAAACTTCTGAATTCGCACTTCTCAATGCAATCCATGAACGGAAACACAATTAGTCTTTGAAATTCGCAATTCTCTGAATTTGGCAATGCAGTTCTCCAACAAAACAATAGGAAATGCACATATTTGTGAAAATAACAAACAAATGAATTATGTTAGGGGAAATATCTTCTTGCAAAAATGTGCATATTAGTCAAAAGTGCATACAAAAATGTGTATGTTAGGAGAAATTTGCACTAAAATGCCCCCCTCCCAAATTATGGAGTCTTTTTTAAAAAAAAAAAACATAAAACTGCTGCAGAAGTGTGGAAAACTACATTTAAGACCAGAAGAATTAGAAACTGAAATCAATAGATTTGTCCATCGCTCCTATGAATATAAGTATGCAATGTATGTATTGCTGAGAATATATCTTGCCTTTTGGTCAAATTATTCTCAAGGTAGCTTATAATAGATTGTTATGAACACAATGGGACTCATGTCTGAAGAAGCATGTACATGACTGTGCTGTCAGATGTGCTCAGGGAGAGGCTGAATTCCCTACACACATTGGGAGCCTCACTACATCCACTCTCTTCTTTTGACTAGCTCTCTTCTTGGCTTTTCTCCCCATTACTGTAGTAGGGGCTGATGGCTCCAATGTCAGTGGAACAGTGAATCTGCTCTGGGTTTTAGTCCATGCTTTCGAGATGCAAGTAGCCAGCAGCCTCCACCACATTACTGATGCTCACAAATTCCACTGTCAGCCACCCAGTCCCATATCAGTGTCTTCTGCCAAGGAGTCCCCTGGGAGGCACTTTCCCGTTTATCCTCCAGAAGCACATCCTCAGAGAAGGGGCCAGTTCTTTATTTTCTACCATTCTTCCAAAGGATGGATTTGAGATCATCAGGTGAGGCCCTTGTTGTGCTCCCCACACCTTCTCAAGTACAGATGACACGGACATGGGATAGGGCCTTTTCGATGGCTGCCCCTAGACTATGGAACTCCCTTCCGAGTGAGGTGCGATTAGCTCCCTCCTTGCTGTCTTTCCGGCGACAAGTAAAGACTGTTTTATTTCAACGGGCATTTGGGATGGAGAACGACCAGGATTAAGTGTCATAGGATTGGTGACTATAGTATATGCTTTTATTATTTTAAATTGTCCGCTGTTTTTAACGTATGTTTTATGGTTTTAATTTTTCTCATAGTTTAATTCTATTTTTAATTATATATTTCTGTGTTTTAATGGTGTTGTTTTTTAGTTGTAAGCCGCTCTGAGTCCTATTGGAAAAAGGGCGGGGTAGAAATAAAGTTTATTATTATTATTATTTAGTAGCCAAATGAAGTGAGCATAAGTTGGGCCTGAAATTCCACACAGGTTGCTTCTGGGTGGCCTGTTTACTGAGCATTCCTAAATTCCTTCAAAGCAGAAATAACTATCATAAACCCCTGCATGTATCCCTAATATGTTGTACCTTAAAAGAAAATGCTACTGTACGTCAGTTTGGTAGCAGTGGTGGCTATGTCAGGGGTCAAGCCAACTGTTAGGCAAAGTGAGGCCATCACTTCTGATGGCAGATGCTGTGATGTAGCAGTTGTAGCCCCCTAGCTGTTCCTCTCCATTGGAAGATAGATCTATGTGTGATTTATGGCCCGGCATGCACCTCCTGCATCAGCTCGCTACCCTCAGATGCATGGGGGACTCCACCCATCACCAGATTAAACTGCTAGTCCTGTCACCTTCTGTACATGAAATGGAATTGGGCGCCATCTTGTCCTTTACCTCGGGCAGCAAAACACCTTGGGCTAGTGCTGGTAGCCAATCCTGGCTTTAAAAGAAGGCCACAAACAACCTATCTCACAGGATTATTGTGAGGATAAAATGGAGGTGATGGACCATGTAAGGGAACAGCTGTAGCTCAATGGTAGAGCATTTGTTTTGTATGTGCAGGGTCCCAGTTTCAATCCGTTGTATCCCTGGCATCTCCAGGACTGGGAGAGACCCCCGTCTGAAACCCTGGAGAGCCACTGCCAGTCAGTGCAAGCAGTGCTGAGCTAGATGTACTAATGGTCTAACTCAGCATAAGACAGTTTCCTGTGTAACCTGCCTTGAGATCCTGGGAGGAAAGACAGGAAATGAATTTCATAAGGAAATAGGATGTGACTGTGACTGATCCCAGATAGTGCAGATGACTCACTTCGTAATTAGCCATTCAGCAGAGAACTGTTCTCCAAGGAGAGGCAAAGAAAAGCTATTTTGATGAACTAGCAACCAGCATGAGTCTCATGGGAATGTCTGGAGACTGCCAAGCCTATGTGTTATCTGATGTGAGAGGCAACCAGCTCAGCCTGGCCTTGTTGACATGATTGAGTTCCTGACTCAGATAATAGCCAAGGAATCCCAAGGTCTTCACACAGGCTGGGTTAGGGCAGGAGAGATGGACTGGAGAGAGAAATGGACACCCATGTGTGTGTCCGTACTCTGCAGCAATGCCTGCCTGTCTGCTTTAAGATGAAGATGCTGGGATTCTGACAACAAAGGGAAATGAATGAATGGATGAGTGAATGAATGAATGCTTATAGAAGCACAGGTGATTGACTTTTAATCCATCCTCACTTTTGACCTTTTGATCCATCCTACTTTATTATTTATTTATTCAATTTTATTTATTCACTTTATCTCTCACCCTTCTTTCCAAAGAATCCCAAAGAGGCAAATGCATCCATGATAAAACAATTTTTTTAAAAAATAATAATAATCCTAACAGTTAAAACCATTCTGTCATCCAGTGATCTCAGCGTTGCCAGGAACAGTGTCCTTCAGCCATCGAATGTCTGGGTAAAAAGGAATGCCTTCAAATTCCTCTTGAAAGTCAATAATGAGGGAGACAGAGGCACCTTACCAGGGAGAAAGACATTCCACAAACGGGGAACCACCACTGAGAAGGCCCCATCAGGGGTCAGTGCTTACCAGGCAGGCCCCAGAGACAGTACCACAACCAAGTGCTCACCTGCCAATGATAAGGTCTGGGATGGTTATTAATATACAATATACATAATGAAAGGCTAGACTAAAAAGATGGGCCTTGTATTTAATTGTCTCACCAGTGCGCTTTTATTTATAGAACCAGCCCACTGGAGAGAAATAATAACTTGCACGAACCCTGGGAATTTGGAGGCTAGTAACACTGCTGGGTTTTCACCTCTTGGGTAGGTGTGGGGAACCCTTGGCCCTCCCGATGTTGCTGAACTACAACTCCAGTCATCTCTGCCCACTGGGGCCAATGGGAGTAGTTGTTCAGCAACCCTGACTCAGTCTCTTACCTACTAGGTTACAACCCACTCTACACTATACAACAGCACTAAAATCGCACCGTATCACAAGAATAGTTTTAAATTTAAAAAGTCAAAAATAATGAGTGTTCCACATGTTCCCAAGGCTTTGACAGAGCTTCAATTTTCTGGTTCTATTTTGCTTCATCAACCCTTGTATCACGTACGATATATGCAAGAGACCCAGCCCACCACATGATGGAAAGAAATTGAAGGCAGGACTAGACGTAAAGATAGCTCTGCATTATTACCATTATCTTGATAAAAGAGCAGGGACACACAGCCTGCCTGTCACAATTAGGGTGATGAATGTCTTGTTCTTTGAAGCTTGTTTGAAAGTCAATTATGCAGATTATTTTGAGAATACAGACAGATGGTCTTTTCCCCCTTACGAGACAATCAAGTTGAACTTTGATATGTGCATAAAAATGCTATAATTTGTCAGGCTCCAATGGGGCCGCTTTATCACACATCACCAAAGGGCTCTATGGATTGTTATATTTAGTCCTTTTCCACTGTCATAACTGGCACACTCTTTTTTTTCAACAACAACAAAAAATCAGAATATTTCCCCCCTAATTGGAAGCTTTGCTACAGAAGCCAAATATTGATCTTACACTCTTGAGCTTCAGATTTTGATCAACACTGACGGTTGGCGAACCAGCACCTTTTCCTTGGTATTCTGCTAATTTTAAAAAATTCTTCTTCTTCACTTGCTGCAGTAAATCTTTCCTTTATTGTCCAACTGCTGAAAACAGGGGAAGGGGGGAGAGGGGGAATGGATTGATCCAAAAACCTGAATAATTCACAAGGCAGGCCTTTACTGGAAAAGCCTAATGCAACAGTGACCTTCAATACCACTCTTGGTCAGACTTCCTTGCCAAAGGAACTGTAATTCTGACATTTTAATGGTAATTTTAATGGATCAAAAGCTTTGAGGAGATTATTTTCGAGGCACACGTTGACTCCAAGGAAAATACATCACTGCTGGCATGCTTACAAAGCAAAGGCCTCAATCCAGAACTGTGATGCACCTGCTACTGCTGGAAAAGACAACTACCCCCAACCCAACAAAAGAGATGGACTATGGACAGTGTCAGCTCTGACAGCAGTGATCCCTTTGGTGTGGGAGGAGGGAAAGTACTGATGTCAGCAAAGTTTGACAGCTGGAATACTAATTTGTCCAGTTTGTAACCCTCTCCTCCATTGAAACACAAGCTTCACTTCTCCCAAATTTGGGCATCTCCTGGAACTTTCAGTGCTGCAACAGCAGTATCTCAGGGGCTCCGGGAAATGTGATTTTCCCAAGGTGCTTGAATCCTTTGGATGGGCGTAAGGCATCCTCAGAAACTACATGTACTTCATGTCCTTGCACCTGTAGGGTTGCTTAGAATACTACTATCACTGGGCCAAGTGAATGGAAGGAGAATGGGTGTGAGGGCAGGGCATAGGGGCTTGAAGCAGGGTTATGAAGATGTGTTCAAACCGCACTGCACTCCCAATCACTGCACTCCCAATCATGTCATCATAATGTTCCCCTATCACTAGGGGAAAGGGTGACTATATTCATACCTTCCACAATAGGGATTGATCGTTGTCAAAGCTAATAATACCATCATCTGTTCTGCAGTGAGCACATAATTCTGAAGTATTGTGAGATCTCTCTCAGCTCTGGAGATACATTTCCCCCACCCATGTAGAGAGTGACCATCACACAGTGGAAATTTCCTTACCTGCTGGATTTCCCTTGCTGGATTGGGAAACATTTTCTTCTTTTTTCTCTCCAGGAAGGTGCAAGATTCAGACTGTCGAAATGACCACAGAGGCAAAGGGATGAAACCTCACCCCCTTCCTGAACATCAGGAGTGTAGTCATCCAGGGTCTCAGGGGGTCTTAGACCCCTTACATTTTTGGGAGCAGGGTCCCAGCAGGGTCCCTATGTCTCCAGGATCCTATGAGACAATCAACATGAAAGGAGAGTCTGTTAACCACTGAGAACGACCTTCTAACATGCCTCCTTGTCCTTTCCTGCTGATTGGAGCCAATCAGAGTGACAGGAGATGAGTCAGCCACTGACAGGATGCTTTTCAGTAGTTAACACACTCCCCTTCCATGCTGGTTGGCTTCTAGGGACATCTGCTATTGTGGGAGAAGACACACGCTGGAAGGATAGAGTAGTGTGGAGATGACAATGGAGAGCAAGCAAGCAAGCGACGGGGGTTGCTGTGAAGGGGCATGGCATGACTATCATGAAGGGACCCTGTACTTCTGGATTTGCCACTACACACTGCCCAACAACATAGCCTGATGCAAATTAAGGTCACCAACAGATGCATTTAAAGTTCTTAAAAGCCATGAGAGACATAAGAACATAAGAAGAGCCTACTGGATCAGGCCAGTGGCCCATCTAGTCCAGCATCCTGTTCTCACAGTGGCCAACCAGGTGCCTGGGGGACCTGATCAGGCTTCTCCTTCCAAGCTATTCCATGTTACTTGCTTGCCATTTCTTGTTTGACCCAACATCTCCAATGCTCTCTCATCCAAAGGAAACTACACCCAGAACATCTCACTGTTTGGTGAAGTCGGGAGTGTGCAACAATACCCTCGCAGCATATCTTTTGTTCAGCTTTCAAAGACTATGAGACTTTGCATGTTACATGCAATGAATGCACCATCTGTATAGCTGTGTACACAAATAGTTGAGCTGTACACTCAGACAGCTGTTCACATGTAACATTCAACGGCTGTACAGTCTACGTACAGAGGTGCACAATAATTGAACTGTTCAAATTGACAAGTGTACACTCATTCATGCAAACACCAGCTGCCAGCTTTCATGGCCACTGACTGCACTGTCTGGGCAATGGCAGCTGGTGGCTCTATGTCAGTGGGGCAGTGGGATCCACCCCAGGTTTTAGTCTGAACTTCCAAGGAGCTGTCCAAGGTACTTCAGCTTGGACAGCACCTTGAACATTCAGACTAAGAGCAGATTTCACTGCCCCACTGACATGGAGCCTCCATCCGCCACTGCTGTGTCTAGGGCTGATGGGAGTTAGAGTCCACCTACATCTGGAAGGCCACAGGTCCCCCTTCTCTGCTTTCAACTTTAAATTCCCCGCCCACCCCATAAACCTGCATAAGATCCAGTACAGATGAACACCAAAGATCTATTGCAGGAAGGAGGAATTTCAGGCATAAGGGCCAAATGTGGCCCTCCAAGCCTCTGTATCTGGCCTTTGGGACTCTCCCCAAGACACACACCCTGCTGAACCACATACTGCACCAAGCCTGCTTTGCACCCTCCTCAAGTGATTTGGCCCTTGAACACTGATCATTCGTCTTGCCCACCTGCACGCAGGGTAGAGAGGGGTGTGTGACTGTTGCTGAAATGAGTTTACTGCACATAGGTAAATTTCACGCTCTGCTCTACCCACTTTTGCCTCTGACCCGGCCCCGCCCCACCCAGCAAAGGCATGTGGCTCCTGGAAAGTTACCCAGAATGGAATGTGGCCCTTGGTCTGTAAAAGGTTCTCCACCATAGATCTGTCTTCTTTCCAGGCCCACCCAAATGCCCACTTTCCATCCCCCTATACATAATAATTATCAAAATCAGGACAGGTCAACACAGAGGGGCAGCATGTACGTCTGGTCTTCGGGCAACGGAGTCACTGCCAGTCACAAGAAGGGAAAAGAGGAAACGGGAGGCAGGGGGGGGTGGATGCTGTGCGAGCATCCAAGTGGGAGCCCCAGATTGAGTGGAGCTGCTGCTGCTTACAGGGAGAGAGATGGGGAGGGATGAGATGGGGAGGAGGTCGGCGCTGTGCAATGGGAGTGCCAGACTGGATCTGCCAGTGCATTCACACAACATGGACCTCCCTGTCACCTTGTCCCGTCCCATCTCTCTCCCTATAAGTGGCACCGACTCCACTGTTCAGAGGCCAGTGTAGTTGCAAAAACACCCCTATTAGAATAGATCCAACAGTCTTCAAGCCATAAACTCTTCCTTCCCCTCCCTAGAATTGAAAAAAATAGAACTTAAATGCATAACTAGCTGGAGCCTGACAGCCAGTCTCAACAAGCAGCCTAATGATGCTTGCCTCTAGCAGCATTGCCTGACTGACCCTGCTTGCTGTGACCCTCAGTAAATCTTTAGCAATAAATTTGGATTTTGTTGACCCATAGCTTCAGCTGCACAAGTTGACATCGCTGGTCATGACTGACTTTAAATAAGCAGGGTTCAAGTGTTTGCTCACTGGGAAATACACAACCCAACTTGAACTTCCATCCTGAGAATCCATTAAACCTACTGAATGCAAAGTAAATATTTACTTCAGTTCTATGAATTTTGGTTGTTGTTCCATCTCCCTCTCCAGGCACCCTGTCCATGTGGTCACTGGTCTGGAGTGTTTGCATTTTATGTTGGGCCAACGAGACAGATTGGGGATTCTGTTGGTGTACCGTCCACCCAGCTGCCCAACGGACTCCCTAACTGAGCTGACGGAGGTGGTCTCGGATATACTGCTGAGATCCCCCAGACTGTTGGTGCTCGGGGATGTCAACATTCATGCCGAGGCCGCCTTATCTGGGGCGGCTCAGGACTTCATGGTTTCCATGACAACCATGGGGCTGTCACAATACGCTGTTGGCCCAACACATATAGCAGGACATACTCTAGATCTAATTTTTTCCACTGGACAGGGAGATGGTGATCTGAATATAGGGAATTTTACGTCAGTCCCTTTGTCATGGACAGATCACTGCTTGCTGAGGTTTAGACTCACAGCGACTTTTCCCCTCTGCAAGGGTGGGGGATCCATTAAGATGGTCCGCCCCCGGAGACTAATGATTTCTGATGATTTTCAAAGAGCTCTGGGGAGTTTTCCGGCTGATAGGGCTGGCGCTCCTGTCGAAGCCCTGGTGGAACTGTGGAATGCAGAAATGACCCGGGCAGTTGACATGATCGTCCCTGTGCGCCCTCTCCTGTGTAGAACTCATGCAGCTCCATGGTATACTTTGGAGCTGAGAGCGATGAAACAGTATAGGAGACGGCTTGAGTGCAGATGGAGGCGAACACCTGATGGATGCAATCATGCACTGGTAAGTGCTTATACTAAGTTGTATTTAGGGGCAGTGAGGGCAGCAAAAAAGCAACATTTGGTGCTGCCACTATTAAAGCATCTATCTGCCACCCAGCGGAGATTTTTAAAATTGTCCGAGGGCTACTGCATTCTAGCCCTACGGACATGGTGGAGTCATCTGAGGCACGCTGCAATGAATTTGCTAGGCACTTCCAGGAAAAAATCTCTTGCATCCGCCAGGACTTGGACTCCAATGTTATAGCAGTTGAATTGAATGGGGTGTCCAGAGCACAATCTTGTCCCGATTCCTTGGATGAGTTTCAGTTGGTACAGCTTGAGGATGTTGACAAGGTGCTTGGACTGGTGCGTGCAACCACTTCTAGGTTGGATCCTTGCCCTTCTTGGCTAATAAAAGCTAGCAGGACCGGAACAGCTGGCTGAGCCAGGGAAGTGATTAATGCCTCATTGCGAGAGGGAGTGGTCCCTGGCCACCTGAAAGAGGCGGCAGTAAGACCACTTCTGAAGAAACTGTCCCTGGACCTGGAAAATTTTAACAATTATAGGCTGGTAGCTAATGTCCCATTTCTGGGCAAGGTCCTGGAACGAGTGGTTGCCAGCCAGCTCCAGACACTCTTGGATGAAACTGATTATCTGGATCCATTTCATTCGGGCTTTAGACCCGGTTTTGGCACAGAGACAGCCTTGGTTGCCCTGTACGATGACCTTTGTCGGGAGACAGACAGGGGGAGTGTGACCCTGCTGATCCTCCTTGACCTCTCAGCGGCTTTCGATACCATCGACCATGGTATCCTTCTGGGACGACTCACTGATCTGGGAGTAGGCGGTACTGCTTGGCAGTGGTTCCGCTCCTACTTGGCGGGCCGTGCTTGGGGAGCATTGCTCGGCACCCTGGGACCTCCACTATGGAGTTCCGCAGGGGTCAGTTCTGTCCCACATGCTCTTTAATATCTATATGAAGCCGCTGGGTGCGGTCATCAGGAGTTTTGGAGTGCATTGCCATCAGTATGCTGATGACACGCAGCTCTATTTCTCCTTTTCATCTTCTTCAGGTGAGTCTGTCGACGTGCTGAACCGATGCCTGGCTGCAACACTGGACTGGATGAGAGCTAACAAACTGAGGCTTAATCCAGACAAGACTGAGATGCTGCTGGTGGGTGGTTCTCCTGACTGGATGGCGGATGTTCGACCTGTTCTGGATGGGGTTGCACTCCTCCTGAAAGAGCAGGTCCGTAGCTTGGGAGTCCTTTTAGAACCATCCCTATCACTTGAGGCTCAGGTAGCCTCGGTGGCATGGAGTGCTTTTTACCAACTTCGGCTGGTGGCTCAGCTATGCCCCTATCTGGACAGAGAGAACCTCGCTTCAGTAGTTCATGCCCTGGTAACCTCTAAATTAGATTACTGCAATGCGCTCTACATGGGGCTGCCTTTGAAGACAGTTCGGAAACTGCAGCTTGTGCAGAATGCAGCAGCCAGAATGTTAACGGGGACCAGACGGTCCGAACATATAACACCGATTCTGGTCCGCTTGCATTGGCTGCCTATATGTTTCCAGGCCCAGTTCAAAGTGCTGGTTTTAACCTACAAAGCCTTACACGTCACAGGACCACAATACCTGATGGAACGCCTCCCCCGATATGAACCTACCCGTACACTACGCTCAACATCGAAGACCCTCCTCCGAGTGCCTACTCATAGGGAAGCTCGGAGGGTGGCAACAAGAAAAAGGGCTTTTTCAGTGGTGGCCCCCGATTTATGGAACAATCTCCTTGAGGAGATACGCCTGGCGCCAACACTGCTATCTTTTCGGCGCCAGGTTAAAACTTTCCTCTTCGCCCAGGCATTTTAATATGAATATGTTTTCGCATGTGTTGGAACTGTTTTTACCTTTTAAAACAATTTTTTAAACTTTTAATGTGTTTTAAATTGTTAATATATGTTTATTGTATTTTGATGTTGGTCTTGTGAACCGCCCAGAGAGCTTCGGCTATGGGGCGGTATATAAGTTTAATAAATAAATAAATAAATATTCAATGTACAGACAACAATGAATTGAAATAGGCTGCCAATCAACACCAATATCATTCATTAGAGGAGCCCATGGAAATATTTGATGCAGTCAGTATCAAGGCAAACAATCATAGAGCTGGAAGGGACCAAACATATAAGGTCATGGATATCTCATCGTTTAGTGAGAGCTCAATGGTGTGCTGCACTGAAATGTCTGCTATTTCTTGATGCAGGAAAAAGCTAATGCTGAAGCACTATAATGCATTGTGTCGACACCTAGTGACAAAACACAGTATTACAGCACCAACTAAATTGGAGGGAAGGGGAAGAGGGAACACCTACATGTTCCAAACCACAGATGATTTCACATTTACAAGAGGTCCCATGTAAGTCTAAAGACAAATCCAGGTAACAGTCACAACAGTCCCATATATATTTTTGGAGTGGTTTAACCATCAATCTTTCTTCCCAGGGAACTCTGCGAATTGTAGCTCTATGGGAACAACAGGGGTCTCCTAACAACTCTCAGCATTCTTAACTAACTGCAGATCCCAGGATTCTTTTGGGTAAAATATGACTGTTAAAGAGATATCATAGTGCTTTAAATGCATGGTTGGGATATATCCAACATGTCTTTTCCAGCCCTAACTGGAGATGCTGGGGATTGAACCTGGAACCTTCTGCATGCAAAATAGGTTCTCTACACTCAGTCAAAACCCTTCCCTTCTACAATCACTCCTTAGACCCTAATAACAAAACGGAAGGTGAAGCCAGGTAGAATCCAATTCCAGAAGGCAGACTGCCCAAGACCCCCCTTTTACAAGCACTGCCCCAAATAAGAATTCATAGATTTGTTCAGGTGTTCCCCTAGGTATATTCAGGCCTTTGCAAACAAAGTGTCAACAGGTGCAGGGGTGTGGATGATCATTTTTTTAAAAAAATATATCAACTGCTAAGGTTTTTTTTCTTCTGGTGTCTACGACCTGGGAGACCAGGGTTTGAATCCCCACACAGCCATGAAGCTCACTGGGTGACCTTGGGCCAGTCACTGCCTCTCAGCCTCAGAGGAAGGCAATGGGAAACCCCCTCTGAATACCGCTTACCATGAAACCCCTATTCATAGGGTCGCCATAAGTCGGAATCGACTTGAAGGCAGTCTTTCCACTCCAACACATAAAAATGTAAGTCATGCTGCAAGTTGTGATGCTGCTGTTCGCTTCGCCACGGGCAGGTGCCACTGCAAACTAGAGAATGAACGCTTCCGCTTTCCATGGCTGGGCCAGGTGTGGCAGGGGAATGAGCAAGTTGGAAGGCCAAGCCAGGAGGCCGGCGAGGAGGCGCAGGAGCAAGTGTGTTGGGTGTGCGAGCAACCAACCACCTGGCCAAGGCGTGCAAGCGAACCAACATTTGGCAAGCAAGGCAATGACAGCCACACAGCAACACCTGGTAGCACTGGGGGTTTGTCGAGGGGGTGGGGGTACCTGGGATTCCCGGTATTAGGTGGTGAGGCTGGCATATGAAGCATGCAGGGGCAGCCCTAGTTTTATTTTTTATTTTTTAAAAAAAAAACTTACAAAAACCAGCACAAGAAGTTGATATTGAGCAGTCTAGGCATTTGTTTACCCTTTGGAATGTGTTATAAAGGATTTAATATCTGTAATATGATATCATAACTTCATACGGAGCTTCTTATTAAAATACCTGAAGTATGATATGTCTGGTTTCGAACAAGCTATACTGTGTTCCATTAAAAAGCACATACAAAACCAAAAACAAAGGAAACAGACATTATTTCAGTTAAACTCACAGTATCTTAGCCATTCATTTGACAGCGCTCACACAATTCCATCTCCAGTTTACTGGAGAGAGGAAAGATGTTTATTACATCGCCAATATGATTTCTTGCCATTGTCTTAAACACAGGGGATGTTCCTATGGAAGAGGCTGCACCACATAACTGTTGACGTGTGTGCGTTGTTGCGTGAAACAGCATACGTTACGTTGGAGTTAAGTTGCTCAAGAAACTTCTCAGATGCATTAGATCAGGTTAAGAGTCTTTTATTAAGACATTATGGCTTAAGGCTTTAAGATCCCCCCTTCTAGGAGAGAAATTCTCAGTTCAAAGACATTACACAGAAGACTCAGCTTAACACAGATAGCTGCTAGAACTTTTCCCAGTCTATCGCGATGGTTGACATAGCAATGGCCTAGGCTGTCCGTTCCCAGACTGGGCAAAGACATAACTCCCCCTAGCTACAGTTTTTCAGACTTGATGGAAAACAAACTCAGTGACAGTGCGGTTCAATGGTCAACAATTCCCCATTTTTCCCATCATGTCTGTAATTCATTACAACAATTACAATAATACATTTCTACAATACATCTTGCAATACAGCTTACATTTCAGTACAGTTCAAAACATCTCTGTACATTTAGCTAGAACTTTATTCAATCAAACTTTCAACTCATTCCAAGCCTTGTCACCAGTTTGCCAAATTTCTCCTCACACAAAGGCTTGGTCATTATGTCAGCCACCATGTTGTTAGTGTCACAAAATGTCAGTGGTCATTATGTCAGCCACCATGTTGTTAGTGTCACAAAATGTCAGGTTAACGAACCCCTACTGCACACAATCCCTTACGTGAAAGTATCTGACACTAATATGTTTTGTTCTTTTGGTATGAGCTTCTGATGTGGCTATCTTAATGCAGGTCTGATTGTCTTCATATACAGTAATCGGAAGTTGCATATCAATGCCTATCTCCTGCATCAGCATTGCGAACCATTGTAGCTCATTACAGGCCTGTGATAGAGCCACATACTCTGCTTCTGCACTTGAGGTTGCCACCACATTTTGTTTCTTGCTGCTCCAGTCAATGCATGACCCGTGCCACATCACAACTATGCCACAGGTTGACTTACGACTGCTCAGCTCCCCTGCATGATCTGCATCCACAAAACATTCAAGACCTCCTGTCTTTGCTCCTGACAAAACCAGACTCTTTGTCTTCATGCCTTTCAGATAACGCACTATCCTTTTAATCCCTTGCCAGTCAGCCTCTGAAGGATGCTCTACCTTCCGGCTTAAAATGCTGACTGCATTACATATGTCTGGGAAAGACACCTTCACCAAATATTGCAATTTCCCTATTATGCGCCTGTACTTCTCAGGTTCTGTACAAGGTGTCTCTTGCACGTTTTGTTGAAATGCCACAACCATTGGTGTCTTCACAACATTACATTCTGTCATGTTGCATTCTTCTATGATTTGATTTATTTTACTTTCCTGACTCAATGTTATGCTTCCGTCTTCTGCACGCACAATATCCGTGCCTAAATAGTGTGTGACAGGCCCCAAATTCTTTGTGTCCACCTGCCTGCCCAGTTGCTCATTAAATTCTTGTTCCTCTTTCTGCTCATGATAAATATACATGATGTCATCAACGTAAACTGCACAGAACGTGGTTTTCATCCCCTGTCTCTTTATATACACACATGGATCTGCCTTGCATCATTGGAATCCCATTCCATGCAACACTCTGTCCAATTTCTCATTCCAGCAGCGTGCACTTTGCCGCAGTCCATATATTGATTTATGCAGTTTACACATGAACCCTTCCTTTGACACAGAACCCGGAGGCAGTTCCATATATATCTCCTCTCTTAAATCACCATGTAGGAATGCCGTCCCTATATCGTAGTGATTTACACTCATGTTCTGCATCACTGCCAGCTTCAGCAGCACACGAATGGACTCATGTTTCACAACCGGGGCGAAAACAGCATCATAATCTGTCCCATGCTGCTGGGTGAATCCCTTGGCAACCAAACGTGCCCTGTACCTCTGTACTTCCCCGGAACTTGCTTTCTTCTTCTTAAACACCCATCTGCAACCTATGGCCTTTTTCCCCATAGGTAACTTTACTAATGTCCACGTGCCATTCTGTTCCATGGCTTTCGATTCTTCCTGCATGGCCTGTTGCCACTTATTTTTCTCTGCCTCAGGCATCAGCCTAATTTCATTAAATGAGGTTGGTTCCGCACATTCCACGTGCTTCATTTGAATGGTTAATGCCGACGGTGTCACAACAGCAGTCTGTTTACAGCCCTGACTGTCATTCTCTTTCCGCCCCATTAAACTCAAGGCATCAGCACACTTCACACCCATGGACATTCTAAACAGCCCTTGTGTCATAAAACCCTGACAGACAACTTTGCCTCTTCTCTGCACAAAACATTTCCCTCTGTCAAACAAGACTGAAAATTGACAACTCACCAGTTTTCTCACAGACAACATGTTATGATTCAGTTCTGGTACAAACAAACAATCTGACAGTATTCCCAACTTGTCAAATCTCACCAGACCTCGGGCTTCCACAATCTTTTGCGATCCATCAGCTAGTTGCACAGAATCCTGCACATTTTCTGAAGTGTAAAACAAACTTCTGTCTTTGATTAATATATGGCTTGCCCTGCTGTCAACAATCCAGTCAACAGGTCCTAAATCTTGAGACTTCTGTTTACAAACAAAGTTCACATTTCCCTGCTTCAAGCCTCCGTCCCTGGAGTTTCGCTTGACTGCACAGTCTTTCTGGAGATGCCCACGAGCCCCACAGGCATAACAAGCCTTCAGCCGTTGCTGTTCTTGCTTGTTTTCCTGTCTGCTGCTGCTTTCTTCTTTCAGCTTGGCTCTTTGCTTTTCCTCAGCACTTTTCGCCTCTTGTCTCCGCTGCCGTTCCTGGGTCAGCTTTTCCTCAATAAATGCAACGTTCAGACCTCCATCAGGCATGGCTTCGAAAGCCATGACCATATTATTCCAAGTCCCATCGAGTGAAGCCAGGATCAGATAGGTCTTCTGAAGTTCAGAGTGTTCGACGCCTCGGTCCATCAGCTCAGCAAACAAACGTCTGAATTCCGTGAGATGCTCACTCATTTCGCACTCACCCGTGAAGCGCATCTGGTAAAGCTTCCGTGCCAAACACAATCTAGATCCCGCAGTCTGTTGCACATGAATGCCTTCCAACACGTCCCACATCTGTTTGGCGTTTGTAACATCTCTCACATGTAGAAGTTGAGAGTCAGATAGAGCCAGAAGTATAAAAGCTTGCGCCTTCTGATCTCTACACGTCCAGGCCGTGGTCAGTACCGCCGGAAGGGGTCCATCTATAATGTCCCATAAATCCTCTTTTATCAGCAAAGCCCGAATCCTCGGCTTCCAGCTGCCATAATTCTTTTCCGTCAATCTTTCCATTGTCAAGCCTCCCCCAGACAGGTTTACAGCCATGTTGCTCACCTCTGTCTGGTACAATCAATCAAGCTGCCCTCTGGAACTCCGTCTGCCTTTCAGACCAGCAACTTACTCCCGTGTAATGCGCTGTGGATCTGGGCCCATAACCCCTGTTGACATGTGTGCGTTGTTGCGTGAAACAGCATACGTTACGTTGGAGTTAAGTTGCTCAAGAAACTTCTCAGATGCATTAGATCAGGTTAAGAGTCTTTTATTAAGACATTATGGCTTAAGGCTTTAAGATCCCCCCTTCTAGGAGAGAAGTTCTCAGTTCAAAGACATTACACAGAAGACTCAGCTTAACACAGATAGCTGCTAGAACTTTTCCCAGTCTATCGCGATGGTTACCATAGCAACGGCCTTGGCTGTCCGTTCCCAGACTGGGCAAAGACATAACTCCCCCTAGCTACAGTTTTTCAGACTTGATGGAAAACAAACTCAGTGACAGTGCGGTTCAATGGTCAACAATAACTGGTGATAAAACAAGAGAGTGTTGCTCCCAACAACCCATTTATTGGTTCCAAATTGGTGTGACTCTTCTACTGTCTAAATACGCCCCATCTGTACAAGAAGCTGATAAACTTTTGATACCCGCAAAATTGTATCTTTGCTAACCCAACAATATTATTCCGCTGTGAAGGATCCGCAGAGAAGGCTTCTGAACTATGACTCATTTATTCAATTGTTTCTGGACAGGAGGGAGCCTGTCCTGTCTGTGAAGACTCAGGACACATAAACTACATGAAAGAGCGACACGTTTTACAATTGGCCACCAAAAGACTCTCCCCTCTTGCTCTCCTCCATTCCCTTAGTCTAAACTGGAAAGGAACAGAGGAAGCTCTGAGCCAGACCGTTGGACCATCTAGCTCCAGTAGTGTAGTGGCAAATTCAGAAATGCAGGGCCCCTTCATATCAAGTCACAGCCATGCTTCCCCCCTTTTGCTGCTGGGTTAAGAATGAGATCCTTTGTAAAATTTCTCCCACAACAACAGATATCCCTAGGAGCCAATCAGCATGAAAGGGGAGTATGTTAGCTGCTGAGGGAAGCTGCAGCCGCCATCTTCACTAAGGGCAATGCTAAAAAGCCGGCTGACAGGTAAGTGGGGGGCATGGGGGGGACGGATCATGGAAGGGGAGTGGAGGGCACCTTAGGGCCCCCCTCAAGAGCTCCTGTAGCTCCGGGGCCCTTGGGCCAGTGCCCAACCTTGCCGCCCTTTAGAACCGGCCCTGGTTGAACTCACTGTCCAGTTGAGCTTTGCCAAGCACTGCTCATCCCTGCATTCCAAGTCCTCGTTCCCATAATGAAAAGTTTACATAAAAAGTCAAGGTTTTGATGAATGTCACAGTTGAAAGCCAATTACGGGGGTTGAAAAGAAGACACAATTTCCCATTGTCTAATTGCCTCACAGCACCTTCAAGGTAATAAATTTGTCACATTGAATTATTAATGAGAAACGAATATTTGACTTGCAGCTTTGAATAGAGAAAGGTTCATTATCAGTTGGCATTGTTCCTTCCAAATAATGAGTGTGACACGGAGGGAGTTAAGAAAAGGCGTCATTGTCTTTCCCTGTCTCATACTGTTCCATTTAGCATCCAGCAATGAGATTTTTGCTGAGAGAAGCGTGGGGGGGGGAGTGGCGACTCAAATTAACACTCCTCCTTGACCCTCCTTACCCTTTATTCAGCCCAACTTAAGGAACACTGTAAATGTTCACCAAAGCAACAGACCAAACCAATGTGGCAAGAACCATAATCAGATCTCCCAACTGTATTTGGTTTTACTTAGTTCATTCATTCATTTTATTATTTACAGCATCTATACCCCACCCTTTGGCCAACAAGGGTCTCTGAGCGGCTTAACAAAATCACTTCTAGAGCTGTCTCTGCTGCCAGGCTCACCATCTGAAAAGGCATGACACATGAGGAAAGGGGAATGGGAGGGAGGAGGGGAAAGTAAGTTCAAGTTCTGAAAGGTACAAGTTACAGTCAATGTCAGTGGTGGTTCTAGCTGTCTTGCCCTTGATAAAGCACAGTCTCACCCCTGGAAGCCCTCCCACCCCTGATCAGATCCAGAAGGATTGCTGGTGACGGCATCCAGGTGAGGATGACAGGGCAGCTCCTACCACGCAGTTCTTTCAATCAGGCAGCTGACCTGATGGCAGCTAGAAGCCACACAGGAGGGAATTTTAAAGCCTTAGTCAGTCGTGATGACCAATGGGTCATGGGTTGATAGTGTAGAAAATTAAGTAGTTCAGGGTCCCTTCATAATCATCACAACCATGCCCCCTCACAGCCACACCCTCTTCTAAGATTATACAATCTTCTAAAATTATAGAATAATCTGCCCAGGCTTGAATACAGCTTTCTGCTTCTCTGTCACTGTCACTATTTGACTTCCCTTTCTCACTGTCAGAGATATTGCTTGACTTACTGAATTCAGTGTCTACAGGAGATCCTGGCTGGGAGTCCAAAGTCTCTTGTGGCATGGAATTCAGGCAGGTGAGGAAGGTGGGGTACAAAATAGGTGACTGAGGCATTGTATTAAAGGGCACTCACTGGGGAACTGACAGTCAAGTGTGGCTGGTGGGGATCTTGGGGGTGCCCTTGTGGGACTAACTTGCGCATCAGGGTGAACGCCTGTACGGCGGGGCCGGGATACGGAGGTTGGAAACACGTTGTTGACTCTACTGGCAAGGAGGGTTAATTTCACCCATATACCTTGCTAGGGAGTCCGGGTCTATGGAGACTGACATGCCCAGAGAACAGGAGGGATAAAACCCGCTCAGCTAGGTATCCTCATCTGCCCAAAGTAGGTTTAATTTAATTGGAAGAATTGGATTTAATCTATAATTGTTATACTTTAAATAAATATACCATTAATCCATAACTATGTCACAAGTCTTCTTTGGTGTGGGGGCAACCTGGCTGGGAGTCCAAAGTCTGTGTGTTCAAATCCCCGCTCATGTCCCCTGGGTGTCAAGGGCCAGCTAAAGATCACCCCCACAGTGAGTGGCTCAGGGGTTACGTGCCTGCCCCCTGTGCAGCCGTGGGCAAGCGGCATAGTCCCCTAGAGCCCAGTTGCCCCCCAGCTGGCAGTTGCGGACAAGGAAGGGGCTGGCTTGTGCAGCTGTGGCAAGCTGAGCAGGCCCTAACCAGCTGGAGAGGACTAGTCTCAGAAGGAGGCAATGGTGAACCGCCTCTGAATACCGCTTACCATGAAAACCCCTTTCATAGGGTAGCCATAAGTCAGGATCGACTTGAAGGCAGTCCATTTCCATTTCATTTCACATTTATCTCCTGCTGCTACCAAAGTGCTTGATGATGTAGATGGGTGCTGACATCAGGATTCACCGTCTCTTCTTCTGCAATTACAATATTCTCCCTGTCCACCGCTTGTCTTGCCTTTTTGAAATAAGAACGAATAAAGGCCTGCTTACAAGTGACATTCTTTGGGGCTCTTCTCAGTTGCTAAGACACTCCCCTTTTATGCTAATTGCCTCCTAGGACTCTGAGGCATAGGGACCCTGATGGGACCTGGGTCTCAAAAAAGAAAGGGGTCTAAGATCCCCCTGGACCCCAGATGACTATACTCCTGCTCATGGGGTATGTAGGGGATGAGGCATTCAGTTAGGTATTCTGGCCCCAAGCTGGATAGGGCTCTGTACACCAATCGCAGCTCCTAGAACATAGCCTGGTAGCTAATTGGCAGCCAGTGCAATTCTTCCAGCAATGGAGTAATATGATGGTGATATTCCACCCCAGTGAACAGCTCCCAGGTCAACCTTAAGGGCAACCCCATATAGAGCATGTTGCAGTAATCCAATCTGGAGGCTGCACATGGACATCAGTGGTCAGACTGTCCCAACCTCAAAATAGCCACAGCTGTCTTACCAACCAAAACTTATCAAAAGCACTCCTAACCTAATCTAGACTAGGTTGCATTCAGACAGCAGTTTATGCCATTTTCCTAACATTTCCTTACCTGATAATTTCTGCATTTTATTTGATCTTTCACATGATGTAAACACCACTTTTGGAAATGTGGCAGAATATAGCGATTTAGCACTCATTTCCATGTTAATTGCTTCCATAAAACATCCATTTGCCAGAAAATTGTGGGAGTAAATTGACAAAATTTGGAGTGCCATACCTGCATGCATGTCCTGTAGTTTTCATGGGGGAATCACGGGGGACAGAATTGCACATGTGCAGAATGAGAGGAAGAGGAGTGATAGTCCAATGGCTTTCACCCATGCCCACAGGTGTGAATGAAATTTAGCACAACCTGGCAGTATATCAGTCAAAAAACCACAGTTTCATAATGCACCAGGTACTCCAGTGTGAAAGGAACATTAGCAATTGGGACAGAAGCGCTACCGTTATAATCATCAAAACTAATGCAATAAACCTCATGTCTGAATGCAGCAAGAGATTGTTCTGAAAAGTGGCACAGAAGCCTTTTAAATGAATAGAAATAAATCATAGTCAGAGGCATGCAAGTTCTTCTTGGCAAATTGCCCCTTCCTGACACCATTTTGCCAAGGAGAAATGGCCTCTGCGATTGAAGGAATGCGATGGTGGTGGCCAACAGTGTTCTACCCTGAGCACTGCTGTAAAAATGTTTAAAACTGGGAATGTAAAAAGCAAAAAGGAAACCCATAAACTAGAGGTTTATGTTGCTCGTACAGGCGCTCTGCCTTATCGGCTTCACTACAAAATATCATTCTCATATACCCGACACAAGACAGATACATCAGTAAATTTACTCTGACTCTACGGACGCCGAACCAAAAGTATTTCAACTGAAGAGCTATTCATTTTATTCCCTGCTATTTTTATGTTTCTCTGCCCCTGTAATTAAAGAGATGTGAGGGAGCGGAGAGAAAGACTGAGGCTGCTTTCACACATGGGGCTGATTGTGTTACTTTAAATGGATTAAAAAGGTAGTGCTTCTGTCCCGATTTCTAAAATCCCTTTCACACTGCAGTTCCTGTTGTGTTAAGGCACAGCAGCTTTTTCAGCCAATATACTGGCATTTTGCGCAACTGTCTTTCACATGGCTTGTTTTCGTCCCTCACCCATGCACACTGTTCCTCACTGTATAGGAGGTCTAAGATCTCATCCCATCACCATGAAAGCCCTCTCCCTTTAGTTGTATCAAGACAGGGGTATGTGTGGGAAATGCTGCTGCTTTCTGCATCGATGTTGGAAAACCGGTACAACGTTCATCAGGCAAAAAACCAAAAAAAAAACGTGCAACTAAAGGGCGGGAATGCACTGCATGCTGGGATGCCTGTCACATGAGTAGCAATAAACTCCTGCAATCTTCCAGGTTCCCAGCCTTGCTAACGGATTATTGCTGGTATCATTTTTCACAGAAATTAGCACTAAACTCCCACTACATTCCACTAGAATTCTGGAGCTAGCTTGTGTGTCATGTGAAAGATCAAATATAATGCGCAAATTACCGGGTAAGAAATCATCAGGATAACGGAATAAAGTGCGGTGTGAAAGCAGGCTGAGGGGAAGACTGGGAAGAAGGTGCTCAGCTGATACATGAGGCAAGTAGCCATGAAGATCCCTTCTTAGCCATTTCCGGATTGGCTACAAGTGGTGTGCACATCAGCTTGGATTCTATAGGCATGTTTGATGTACTACTTACGTATGAGTAGGGACTGGCAGATCTATCCATTTTGTTTTCTCTCCGTTTCTCATTTTTCCAGTCTTAAATTCAGTTCCCCACATTCCCACATCAGTCTTTCCCCTCATGAAAACTATTCCCCTCATGAATATTATATAATTTTGCCTAACATGCACATTTTTGCAAATCAGATTCCCCTTATATAACACATTTTTGTATGTTATTTTCACATATATATATATTTTTATGCATACTTTACCTTAGTTATGTGCATTTTTGTACACAATTCTTGCCCGGAGAACTACATTGAAAGATTTGCAGAAGTGTGAGTTTTGGTTATGTTTTAGTTCACATACTGTTTTAGAAAGTGCAAATTAGGGAGTTTTGCCTTTAAACGTGGATGGGATTTCTTCCCCCATCCCTACTTACAACAGGTCAGTTGCTGCTGGGAAGCATCCTATGGCTATTTATTTAATTACTTTAAACATTTCTAATGCGCTTAAAGTTTTAAAAAAATCTCTAAGCAGTATACACAAATAACATAAAAACAATAAAATAGAATCATAAAAACACAGAGGCATTTATGTGTTAAGGGGGCACTCTTATTTATTTATAAATATATTTGTATAACATTATTATTATTTTTTTTAAAAACCATCAAAGCAGTTTACAACAAATGAAAAAACCATATAGTAAAAACCATTTAAAATGCTGTAAAAACAAAGGTCAACTATTGTAAAAAAAGACATTCTATCTAACCAGTGGAATTTCTGGTTTTCCTTTGAATAAAAGCCAGCTTTCCCTCTACTTCATTCGTACGCTTGCTGATGAAACTCAGTATGCCATACAACAGTTATCATACAGCATGGCTAGCAGCTGTTTGACGAAAAGCAAGCTCAAGTTTATTTGCACTAATGAAACCAATTCCACGGTTCTTTGGATCTTGCCCTTAATATCTCTAACAGAAATCACAGGAGACTGTGAAGACTAACCATTACAAATTCAAGTTCACTAATAGTTCACTAATTCAAAAGTGTTTTCAGTATTCAATATACAGCTTTCCAGCTAGTTAATGTCCCATACATTGTCATAAATTCCATTTTGAAAAGAAAAACCCTTTGTGAGATGTTCTTGAGTCATCAGACACCGCCCCGAGGCTTGGGTCTTACTTTAGGATGCCCTTGGCGCTGGGTGCATGCCCCTTGGTAAACACTGGACAGCGGGGCCTGGGTGCACGTGTCTGGCTCAGATACCCAGGGCTCCCTTCGCAGGGAGGGAGCTATTTCTCCCTTCCCTTGTTTGGAGAGCAGGATGGTTGTCATTTACATGCTCAGGGTGTGAAGGGATGCATACCTTATAGTCATTTAGTTTCACCTGCCCAGACTTTTAGGATTGGCTTACCGCAGATCTTCCCATTGTTGTCTTTAAATAAATATAACCTTTCCCTCCACATATACCTTGTCTCGAGTCTCCTTCCAGGGGGGTGTATAAGCAACTGGCATTCTGAAGCTGACAGCTTCTGATAGTGGAGGTAGAACATAACCAGCTCACCCTTCAGACCTTCTGCCAATGCACAAAGATTTGGAAATAGAGCTGCGGCCAGGGGAAGAGATGGAGAGGCTGAAGGCAGAGCCTGCTGGATCAGGTCAAAAGCTCCTCTAGTTCCAGCACCCTGTGACCCTGCTTTTCATGGACCACATGAAGAGTAATGGCCCTATAAGGTCCTACGGTCAGAACTTTCCACTTTTGCTGAAATCCACCATAGAGAAAGCACACACTATTGTGAAACAAATGGCTGGATCTCTCAGAAACTGTTACAAGACTTTGGCACCAAGAACTCCTGTCTCTTCTTGTAGACACAAAGGGATGGATCCTGCACATTTTGTCAGGAATAAAAAGGGTGGTTGGATCTTAAACCTTCACTTGTCCTTACACAAGCTGTCAGTTGCCACCAAAATGATGACCCATCCTTCCAATACTGATGCATGCATTTTTATTGGAGCTTCCATTACAAACTCAGCAGACCTGATCATTTCATTGCTTTTTATATCAGCTGATTGTGCTGGCGATATATTTCCTCTTTAACAGGGAGATTCAGATTGCAGAAATTAGTGGTTTTACATTACTCCTATGTCATACAAATCAAAGTAGGTCCCACCAAGGACATGTAATATAACACACACACACACACACCAAAAAATAAGGGCAGTGTGTAACTCCCCACTGGGGTGAACCTAGCTTCCTTTCACATTTTATCTATCTATCTATCTATCTATCTATCTATCTATCTATCTATCTATCTATCTATCTATCTATCTATCTATCTATCTATCTATCTATCTATCTATCTATCTATCTATCTGTCTGTCTATCTGTCTGTCTATCAGATTGATATCCCATCTGTCCTCTGAGCTCAAGGTGGCATACATGGTTCCTATCCCCCTCCTCCTGTGTCTGATGGCTATTCCTCAGTAGTGAAGTGGCAAATTCAGCAGTGCAGGATCTCTTCATTTTAGTCACACACACATGCACGCACACGCCTTTTTTGCTGAGGGGTTGAGAATAAGATCCTTGTTAATGCCTTCTCCCATAACAACAGACATCCCTAGGAGGCAATAAGCATAAAAGAGGAGAGTGTTTGCTACTGAGAAGAGTCTCAGTGGCTTCTCAGTGGCTAACTCAACACCTTTCACTCTGATTGGCTCCAACCTGCAGGAAAGGAGAAGGAAACAAGTTAGAAGACACTTATCAGTGGCCACCACACTCCTGTTTCATGCTGATTGACTCGTAGGATGCTGGAGGCATTGGGACCCTGCTCCCAAAAAAGTAAGGGGTCTAAGATCCCCCAAGACCCTAGACAACTACACCTCTGCTCTTTCTCCCTCCCTTTGTATCTTCACAAGAACCCTGTGAAGCAGGTTAGACTGAGAGACAGTGATCAGCCCAAAATCACCTGGCACCCAAATGCAAACAAAACAAGCACCTTGCAGATGGATGAAAGGAGGGCTTCTTGCAATTGCAGGAGCATCATGGATACAATCTGTGTCTCGATCACCACTAGGGATGGAGTTCGCATGTTACAGCCGGCTCTCAACTTATTCCACCGAACTGTCCCTGATTAAGGTTTGTGTGCATTTTTCCACTATTTGTTTCTTTTACTTGTTTGTTTTTCTTTCCCCAACTCTCTCTTCATGCAAGTGCTCCTTTTCTCTGTCTCCCTTCCTCACCCCCCATTCCCCCCCCTCTCTCTCCTCCTTCTCCTCCTCCTTCTCTTCTTCCTCTACAGCCTCCTCCATTGTTTTGTGCATTAGTTTAGGTTACAGAAGTGAAACTGACAAAGATACAGCACAAATCAGCCTCTTTTAGGTCTGAGAGCAAATGTTAAATTTATATCCTGCCCTTCCTCCCAGTAGGAGCCCAGGGCAGCAAACAAAAACACTAAAACATCATAAAATGTACGACATAGGAAGAGGAGCTTTAGTGTAGTGGCACCTACCCTTTGGAATTCCCACCCCTTAAATATTAGACAAGTGCGCTCTCTGTTATCTTCTTGGCACCTACTGAAGACCTTCCTCTTTCAACAAGCCTTTTAAGTAGAGACCTTATCCTGGTCTGTGTCTGTGCTGGAATTGCTTTTTAAGGTGTTTTTAAAGCTTTTTTAAAAAGATGTTTTTAAAGATGTTTTATTTCAACATGTTTTTAAAGGTGTTTTATTTTAATATATTTTAAAGTCTGTTTTAAAGATGTTTTAGAGTATTTTTAGTGTTTTTGTTTGCTGCCCTGGGCTCCTACTGGGAGGAAGGGCGGGGTATAAATTTAATAAATAAATAATAATAGAAAGACTCATGCACATATAATAGAAAGACTCGTGTACCCTGCTGAAGCTAAGCAGGGTCAGGTCTGGTCAGTGCTTGGATGGGAGACTGCCTGGGAACCATATGGAAGCCACCTTGGGTTTCTATCATGAAAAGAAAGGCGGGGTATAAATTAAATAAATGAATACAGACTCCTTATTATCATTGGGAAATTCAGACTAGAAGGTGCATTGTCTAGTGGCATGTTTCCATATTACATATTTTAAAAGCCTTAAAAACAAAATATATTACAACTTCTCTTTTTAAATGGGATTTGTAACATTATTAGCAAAGGTTACATATGACTTTTATAACAAGCTGGCAATAAACTTCCTTGACGCTCTTTGCCTCCTGCTCGTTTTGACACTGCAAAAAGTCAATTTTCAAGCTATAGTCTGCCGAGGAAATGCTTGATATTACTCAAAAAGTATGTCCGGATTTCACTACTACATTGAAGGCATTTTCTGAGAGACCGTGACCATTTTACAATATATGATTCTTGCCTCTTTCTTTCATTCACTTCTGCCCTCGGCTTCTAGCTTTGACTAATGCTACCTTCTCTGATTTTCCTGCACTCGCATTGTCCGCTTTCGTTGAACAGCCAGGACAGGCCTTCTGGATAATAACCCTGGCTACAATTTGAAGGGGCCAAGAACGAGATTTTTTCATTTTTTTTTTCCTGGCAGAATACTCCAGAATAGAATGCCTGCACCTTTGCTGTAGCCACTATTCCCTATCGGCCAGCTCGGGCGGTTGCTTCCTTCGCCCCCTGCCGCTTTAAAAAATAAATGTTAGGTTGGGAAGGAAGGAGCAGAGGGATATTTCCATATGCTCAGGTCACTGTTGCCCTCCAGCCAGTGGTGGGTGCCGCCTTCACCCAGTGATGGTCCCTGCTTGTGATGGGGGAAGGATAGATCTGTATGCTCAGGTCCCTTCCTGCCATGGTTGGCCCTCCTGCTCTGTAGGAACAAACACTTGCTTCTGCTAGGGGACTTTTAAATTATTTTATTCTTTGTGAAGGAAGGGAGGGAGGGAGCAAAAGCACAGAATGTCTGCCTGGCCTTGCCGTTGCCTCTTTCTGTGGTGGTGGGGAAGGGGAAGCATCTGGAAATTAGGAGCGCTCCTCGTGGCAGGGCACCCATTCGCGATTCATACTACTTGCTCCTTCTAGCGTCAATGACAGCCAGTGTGGTGCAGTGGTTAGAGTGTCAGACTGGGACCTGGTAGACCCAGGTTCAGTTCCACGAAGCTCACTGGGCGGCCTTGGGCCAGTCACTGTGTCTCAGCCTAACCTACCTCACAGGGGAATGAAATTGGGAGGGGGAGAACCATGTTTGTATGCCATCTTGTGCTCCTTGGAGGAAGGCAGGATATAAATGTAAATAAATAAATGTGCATTCTGGGAGATTACAGTAAGTCTGGGGCTGTCCCCTCCCCACCCCCAATGAAAACAGATTTTGGCTTATGCTGCACAGTCCCCAGAACTCATGAGTCTCCTTTTTTGCTTCTTGGTTGCCAACTCTCTCCCCCTCCCCCCATTGCTGCTCTTGTGACTTCATCAGGTGAAACTGCACAAACCTAAGCATGTTGACTCAGAAGTAAGTTCCACTGTGTCCAATGAGCCATACTCCCAGATAATTTGTATAGGATTGCTGCCTCAATATTGGGTTGGGGGGTTCTTCTCCGTTTCTGCTTATGTACCTATTTATGTTAGCTTTTAACCACTTAGGGCTGCTGCTGTGTTATTATTAAATTTGGCTTCATTCTTGGTTTTCTGTTGCTGCTGGTGTCCAACTGATGTAGCCTACCAATTCTATATCTATACAGAATGGGAGTGGGATGTAAGAAAGCATGGATTAATTCAGCAGTGTAGTACTGCAGGGTCTCAGGGAGTCGTAGACCTTTTACTTTTTTGGGAGCAGGGTCCCAGCAAGGTCCCTATTTCTCCAGCATCCTACAAGCCAATCATCTTGAAAGGTAGTGTGTTAGCCACTGAGAAGGGTCTTCTAACATGCTTCTTTCCTGCTGATTGCATGTTGGACTAGATGGGTCATTGGCTTGATCCAGCAGGCTCTTCTTTATGTTTGTATGTATACTTCTGAATAACATTTGCTAGAAACTGCAGGAGGGGAGAGTGCTCTGGTGCTCAGGTCCTGCTGCCAGGGTTCCCATAGGCATGTGGTTGGCCACTGTAAGAAAAGGATGCTGGACTAGTTGGGCCACTGGCCTCATTAAGCAGGGCTCTTCGTACGTCCTTGTGTTCTGATGTTCTTAATGTCTTATTCAGATGTTTCTCTACACAGTGAGCATGAGTCACCTCACTTTAGGAGCTTTCACTCATCTCCCAGTGAAAGAATTGTTTAATTAAGGACGCTTATTCAAGATATTCATAAGCAAGCCCAGATCTTGGCAAAGGTAGAAAACTAATCGAGAAGAGCAGGAATTTCCTACTACCTGCACTTGCTTATTTATTAACGTAATAAAGATAAGGCAGAAAAAGATACTTTAAAGAAAATCAATGCTTTTTAGATAAAACATCAATGTAATTCAAGCAGCCCAAGTCAACTGCTGCTGTTAAATTACGTTTACAGCTTGAACAAACGGTCATATAAAACTGGCAGGGGCTGACGAATTGAATTACTGGAGTAATACATCACTCACAAAAGTATTATTGATAGTGACAGGGTGATATTGAATTTAAATTATTCATTTGTATTGATTAAGCAGCACTTTTTTTTTACCATGAACAGGGGAAAGCGACTGACAAAGGTTCTTAGAGTCATGCTTTAGCTTCAAGAACAAAATAGGAGACAACCGGGCTCAGTTGTGCTCTTTACAGCCAACCAAACAAGAGATCTACAATCCTTTGGGGGTCTTGAGCAAGTGGAAGGAGGCCCCACAAGTGCGAGAGACAGGCTAATGGGCATGATATGCTAACGCATTTGGAAACTTTCTTGCCATTGACTATCAGGGAAGGGATTTAAAGGGATGGAGATTTGGAAATATTTTACGCTGTTCCCATGATGGCTGGGGACACTCTTGCATTGCTGAACTTTCATATGCATGCATTTATATTATTGCCGCCATTTCTGAGGGTTTGGCTAATTTTAATTGATTTTTTCTTCCATCTATGCACATGAAATGGACATTTTATACACTTTTAGAATCCACCTTCTTTGCTTGACTATAATCTGTTTAAAACTGATTTTAATATAGTATATTATCTTTTCAGCACCAGTTGAAGACCTGCCTCTTCCAACAAGCCTTTTAAGTGGAGATTGTTATCACAGTGTATCTGTATTGGATGTGAAAATGTTTTTATATATGAAATTGTTTTATAGGTGCTTTTATCGTTGATGTTTTTATTGCTGAATTGTTTCAAGACGTTTCATAAGAAGTCATTTGTAAATGATATGGGGGCTGGGGAAATTTTGTTGTTTAACTCCTGCTGCTTCTACAATTTTGCTGATGCGCTATTGAATTTTCATTCTTTTTTAAAACGTTTGCCGTCCACCCAGATAACTATGTACCATGTATTGAAGGGTGGTGTTAAAAAAGTCCAACTAGATAGGTGATCGATATTGTTAATGATCTCATTTGCTTTAATGTTTTAGCTGTTTTTATCTGTTTTCCCCTACCACCACCACCCATATGCCATTTTGGGGGAAAATACATAGGTAGCATATATAGGAACATAAGAATCTGCCTTATACCAGAGTAAGAGCATTGGTCCATCTAGCTCAGTATTGTCTACACTGACTGGCAGAGGGTCTCCAGGGTTTCAGGCAGGGGTCTCTCCCAGGTCTTTCTTAAGATGCTAGAGGTTGAACCTGAGACCTTCTGCATTCAAGGCAGATGCTTCACCACCAGGAATGGTCAAGAAATTTGATTCAGTTCACATTCGAAGTCAAATCTATCAAATTTGCACTTTCCAAAACAAAATCGAAACCCAGACATCCTTTGAAATTCGCACTTATCTGAATTTTGCAGTGCAGTTTGCCAACCAAACAATTTGTACAAAAATGCACCTGTTAGGGGAAAGTGTGCATACAAATGATTAGATAAGTGAAAATAACATACAAAATGCATTATATGATGAGAAATTGCTTGCAAAAGTCAAAACCTGCCTACAAAAATCAATGTGTTTATTACGAGAAGTCCTCACTAAAATGCTGGAGAATTTCCATGAGGATTTAAAAAAAAAAATATAGCAAATTGCTGCAGGAGTGCGGAGACCTGAATTTAAGATTGGAAAAATGAGAACCTGAGTGAACCAAATCTGACAGGGCTCTCCATCCCTATCTGCCACTGAGCTGCAGCCCTTCCCTTAAATATTTTGTAAGCAAAATCAATACGTCTTCCTCACCGCCTCACCCAATGCATCCTTCAGACCTTGCACCATGTCATTTCTGTACGAAACCATTGCTGATTGTTTTGCCCTGCTAGAAGCAGTGTTTTCCTGTTGCAGTGGGGAAAGGCAAGATAGGATTAGGCCGATTAAACAGGGCTACTACAGCATTAGTAAATGAATTCTGTCCTCTTTTTGTTGTTGTTCACTTCTGTGCTTTACAGAATATTAAACATCCAAGTAATAAAGCCATATTGCAATAAATATATACATTTTAATAATTTGACTTCTTTGCCAGCTGTGCTGATGTCATTTCACCCACCCTGTAAAAAGATGTGCTCTACCTGACATTTTTATTCCGTATGGGAGGCTTTTGCTACAAAGAAGCCAGGACTGCTGCCCAGATTATCTCCATCTACTTGAAATAAAAAAGGAATTTGTTTTATATACTTGACCTTTGATAGACTGCTATCCCATAAATCCTTTTCATTTCCCTCTTCCTGCTACAAGAGTCTATTTAGGCAAGCACAAAGCAGTGCCTGACTGTCGGCTCCAACAAGTAACAGCAACAAAGAATGAGAGGCTGCAAAAAAAATAGTTTGTTTCTTACGCAGCCGTGGCCTTGTAGGAAAAGCTAATGGTGACACTTCAAATATAGATGCGTTTGAATAGGGAGGAACATTTGAAAGCTACAGCATATTTCAAGTAGGGATGGAAGGATCTGTCTCTTTTGGTTCTCTCCATCTCTCATTTTTCCAATTTTAAATTCTTGCAGCAATTTGTGGATTTTTTTTTAAAATCCCCATGAAAATTCTTCAGCAAATTTCTCCTAATACATTTTTGTATGCAGTTTTGAGACTAATGCACTTATTTTTGCAAGCAATGTCTCCTAATGCATTTTTGCATGTTATTTTCATGAATATATGCATTTTTATGCACACTCATCCTTAGTATGTGCATTTTTGTAAACATTCTTTGGCTGGAGAACTACATCACAATGTTCAGATATGGGTGAATTTTGAAGGATGGCTGTATTTTGGTTCTCATATGGTTTCAGAAAGTGTGAATCTGATAGATTTGGCTTTAAATATGAACTGAATCAATTTTCTCCCCCAACCGAATTCCTAGTGATGCCTATTACCCTCTATTTTTTTTTAAATGGGCACAGTTTTGCACCTACAACAGATATGACATCATATCATAAGAAGAATGTTACTGGATCAGATCAAAGGTCCATCTAATCCAGCATTCTGTTTCCACAGTGGCCAATCAGATTCCTCTAGGAAGAAACTGATAGGCATGGAGGCAAGAGCCCTCCTTCACGCTTACCCATAAGAACATAATTAAAGCCCTGCCAGATCAGACCAAAAGTCTGTCTAGTCCAGCATCCTGTTTTCCATGGTGGCCAGCCAAACGGTTCTAGGAAGCCCACAACCAGTCTACTGCTGTTGCTGTTTGGCCCCATCAGCTGGTATTCACTGGCCCACCGCTAGCCCCATCTTCCTTCCTTTGACCAGCTCAATCACATGCCATCTACACTGTGGTTCAGCTCATGCTAGAACTATTATTATTATTGTTATTATCACCATCATCATTTATTACCTGCCCTTCACCCAAGGGTCCTAGGGCAGATTACAACAATTTTAAAATAGACCATTAAAAACAACCTCAACATTACTGTTTGCACTGTTGCATGACATACGGTTAGATGGGCTACTTCCAGGATAATGTCTCCAAAATTCACCTTGTTGCACAAGTAGAATGTGAAAGTCTTCCTCAGGGGTGGGGAATCTCAGGCCCAGGTGCCAAATGTGGACTCGCTATCTGGCCCTTGGAACTTCTCCCTGAGCTGCAGACCTCACTGGCCTTGCTTCACATCCGAAGAATTTTTGCCTGGCTGGCAAGCATCCTGACAATGACTCTTATTTGTCTGGATGTACAATAGAGAGGGGTCTGTGAGCATGTACTAAGACAAAATTTACATTGGTTGCTCTGCCCTCTTTTGCTTCTGGCCCTGCCCACCAAAATGAATATATGAGTGAAAATAATAATACAAAAATGCATTGTATGAGGAGAAATTCCTTGCAGAAATGTCTGCATTAGTTAAAACTTCATACAAAAAAGTGTGTGTTAGGAGAAATTCATACTAAGATGCTGGAGCTTTCATGCAGATTTTTTTTAAAAAATACAAATTGCTGAAGAAATATGGAGAAATGATTTTAAGACTGGGAAAAGTGAGGAACTGAGAGCCAAACTTGGCAGAATCTTCCATCCATATCTACAACTATGTAACGTTATGTAAGAAGAATAAAAACAAGTTCTTTTGGTTTGAAGTCCAGAAGCTTATAGCAATAAGTAACTTCCTAACCCTTTTAACACACACTCACATAGGTCTCCTTTAGATGTCCTGTTTATTGACCATTCATCCTGCTTGCACAAAACTTACACAGCAGTTAGACTAACTTCATTCTGATTTATTGTGAGAAGTTATACTTCAATGAGCATGCATCCTAATTTGCTTGTGCAATGCTTATACATATTCCTATTCATCATTTGTTCATCCCATGCCTTTCAGTGCATTTTCCTGACACTTTCTTAACAGTACAAAGTCTGGGTTGTGGGGGTTTTTTAAAGTGAATTTGTTGCAACCTTTGCAAATCCTTTCCCAACCTTTCCCAACCTTTGGGTCCCCAGGTGTTGCAAGACTACAATTCCCATCAGCCCCAGCCAGCATGGCCAATGGTCAGGAATTATGGGAACTGTAGTCCAGCAACATCTGGGGACCCAGTGGTTGGGAACAGCTGCACTATGATGCAGACTTCACTGTGAGTGGGTTGTCGATTGAGGATGGGTAATTGAACGATGGGAGTGTTTGCAGAGTGTGAAGAGTGTGATTTGAAGGTGTGCTAGAATAGTAAATTTGAGTATATTGGTTTTGAGTATTGATGTGTTTGACTGATGAGAGTGTGTTGATCTTGTAAGGGTGTGCTTGAGTGAAAGCGAATGGTATGTATTTTTAGCTATAGTTAGATTGATATGTGTTTTTCACTGTATAGGGGGTTGGGAATTTAATTGGATTGATTTGTTTAATGGTATGATTGAACTGATTGATTGATTAATGATGGTTGGAAAGAGAGAGTTGATTTTCTTTTGCCTATTTGTCAATCATATTACTTTTAAAAGGTGTAATTTATACTTTATATTGTACTTCTTGATGTTTAGAGAATATTTTGTTGAAGTGTTTACTATATTTATTATGAATATTCCTTGGATTTTTGTAGCTGATTTTTACGTGTAATGCTTACTAAAGAGGATGCTCTATTTAGTTTTTCATTGTGTTTTGTACATCTTGGAATTTCGGGGGTGGGGTGTATTTATTATTTAATCTAAGGAGGACTCAACAAAGGCAAACAAAGGCAAATAGGGAGCAGGCACAGGCAGGGACAAGTTTAAAAATACAGAAATATAGCGAGGCTACAGAGAGGAAACTTGGGTGCCTGTCACACGACAGGCTGCTAGTACAAATCTCCTGCAATCTTCTGGGTTCCCAACCTTGCAAACAGATTATTTCTGGTATTATTTATCATGGAAATCAGCACAAAACTTCCACTATATTCCACTAGATATCCAGAACTAGCTCATATGTTGTGTGAAAAGTCAAATATAGTGTGCAAATTACCAGGTAAGAAATCATCAGAAAAATGGAATAAAGTGCAGTGTGAAAGCAGCCTGACACAATTTAAAACCATAAGAGGAACTCTGCTAGATCAAGCCAATGGCCCATCTAGTTGAGCATCCTGTTCTCACAGTGGCTAACTAGATGCCCGCCACAAGCAGGACCTGGGCGCAACAGCAATCTCTCTGTAATGCAGGGTTCAAAATCCCCAGGAGATTTCTAAGCATGTTCAGCTGAACACACTTAGAAACTCCCTTCTGTGCTAAACACACAAAGGCTGTGAGTGGAGGGGTGGGGCAGGGAGATGGGGGCTATGCAGGCAGAGATGCTGGGAGAGAGGGTTGGAATCCATACCTCCTACTACGGATGGAAAATTCTATCCATTTCAGTTCTCTCAGTTTCTCATTTTTCCAATCTTAAATTCAGCTTTCCACATTTCTGCAGCAATTTGACATTTTTTTGAAAAAAAAATCCTCATGAAAATTCTCCAGAATTTTAGTGCCGATTTCTCCTAATAAATACATTTTTGTAGGCAGTTTGACAAATGTACATACTTTTGCAAGCAACTTCTCATCATATAATGCATTTATGTATGTCATTTTCACTTATGTATTCATAGTTATGCACATTTTCCCCTAACAGATGCATTTTTGTAAACATTGTTTGGTTAGAGAACTACATCACAGAATTCAAATAAGTGCGAATTTCAAAGGATGGCTGTGTTTCAGTTCTCATAATGTTTTGGAGTGTGTGAGTTTGATTGGTTTTGGTTGGTAATGTAAACTGAATTGAATTTCTTGCCCATCCTTACACACACACACTTTTTTCTCTGGCATGTTCAGATTGAAGAATCCTGGAAGAAAGCTCGTATCGTAGGCTGTGTACACCCCATACAATTAACACATTTAAAGCACATTCTTTCCTTCCAAGAATGCTGGGACCTGTAGCTTGTTAAGGGTGCTGGGAATCATAGGTCTGTGAGGGGTAAACTACAGTTCCCAGGATTCTTTGGGGAAAATAATGCACTTTAAATATATGGTGTATGCACAGCCTTAGAAACATATGAATTCTTGAATCATGTTGGAAACTGCACTAACTATGTCATTCCTTCCCAAGTGTTTTGACCATCAGCCTGCCGGTTCCCTAATGTGGCAATCAGGCCCCAGGCATGCTGAAGCTCATTTGAAATGTACTTATTGTTTATAAGAAGCAGCAAGGAATGAGCTCAATACAGATTGGCATTATCAGGGGGCAGAGAAAGACTGATGGGAGCCACAGAACAGCAATATTGTTAAGCGTCCCCTAGGGTACAATAAACACAGAGCAATTGAAACTATGCACTAATTGGCCTTCAGAAAGCTGGAAGCCAGCATAAGGCCATCCCAATCACTCAAATTTGCTTCAGACGGTTATTTGTTTCTCTGCAGGGAGCATCCCACGATGTCCAGGGATTCAACCATGTAGGGAGAAACAAGTTTATTGTTTATCACAATTTTATTCCATCCTTTTCCAGCAAGGCCAAGGCAGTATTGATGGTTCTCCTCCCCATTTGATCCTCACAACAACTCTGTGAGGTAGGTTAGGCTGAAGGAAGGAGTTGTAGCTTTTACTCACTGTAGACCCAATGAAATTAATGGACCAAAGTTAGTCATGTTCATTGATTTCAATGGGTCTCCTCTGAGTAGGACTGACATTGGCTACAACCCATTGTGACTGGCCCAAGATCACCCACCTGAGAGCTTCATGACTGACTTGAGATTTGAATTCTGGTCTTCCTGGTCTGTTATATCAACATCAATAATGTCTGAGACAAATATAGTTGGAAACAATTTGTGACACTATTTTTCAGTGCACTCATGCAACTTACTGATGGAAAGTATCTGTGGGCATTTCATGGTTCCATTCCATGAACCAGACATAGGAATACAGGAACAAAGGAAGCTACCTTACACTAAGTCAGGCCATTGGCCCATACACCTCAGTACTGTCAACACTGGCTGGCAGCAGCTCTTCAGGAGAGGAGCCTTTTCCAGACTAACTGGAGATAACGGGGATTGAACCTGGGACCTTTTACATGCAAAGCTGTAGCTCCACCACTGAGCTACGGACCAGACGTGATGCCTGGACCTCAATGCAGACTCTGGTATTGAGGGTGGGGCTAGGGGTTTTAAAAATTAAAAATAATTTAAACTACGGTTGGGGGGGAGAATGAAAACTATGCTACTGAGAGCAAGTGGGTGCAACCCATTCCAACCAAATGGATCCTCCTGCTTATCAGCTGATAAGCAAGCGATTGCCTACAGCAGGGTGCTGCTCCTGCATTCAGGGAAGCCACTCACTAAGGGGAATGGCACTCGGGCTTAGAAGGCCTGGTGGGAAGGAGCAGAGGTTGGGCGCAATGGCACCTACCTTCTCCCACAAAGAGGTGCTTCCTTTTCCTGGCTTCTCTCTTCCTTCCCACGCATGCCTAACTCTTTTTTCTGCTGTACGCCCTGCCCCCTGAGAGCCCAAATCACTCTGAACCATCGCGTCCAACCTGTAGCAAACCGGGGTTATCTCAACCCAAATTGACCAAGGCCCAAATGCCTCCGAAGAGACCCAATTCACCTCGGCTGAATATGGAGCACAGCCCTAATGACCTAATAACCAAATGAGCATAATGTGATGCAATTGCATTGCCAAAGTTGATAATGGAAGAGGGCAGGTATTTGCCCTCTGATGCCGCAAAGGTCAGGACCAGATCTAATAGGGTAGATTTTGATTGAACGCTTGGAAAAACATATTGATGGCAAGAGCAGTTGAACCAATCATCTAGGGTGGTGGCAGTTTGCTTCCTCACTGGAGGTCTTCAAAGAAAGGCTGAACAGCATCCGTTTGTTGGGGATGCTCTGACTCTGGATAACATTGAACAGGGTGCCGGAGTAAGCCTAAATGTAAATGTACTGCCTTCAAGTTGATTCTCTTATGGTGACCCTATGAATAGGGTTTTCATGAGACTGAGAGGCAGTGACTGGCCCAAGGTCACCCAGTGAGCTTCATGGCTATGTGGGGATTCAAACCCTGGTCTCCCAGGTCATAGTCCAACACCTTAACCACTACAGCAGACTGGCTCTCACCGGAGTAAGCCTAGGGATGTGCAAATCTGTCAATTTCCATTTCTCTTGGTTTCTTATTTTCTGGTCTTAAATTCATTTCTCCACATTTCTGCATCAATTTTTTTAGTGAATTTCGTATTTGCAAATTTAATTAAAATGGGGGGAAAGGAAAAGGGTTGTTTTTTAAAAGGGGGGGGGACCAAAAGAGAATACTATATAATAATAAAATACCATCAGCTCACATTAAGGATTCAATAACTATCTGTACATCCATCTTAAGTTAAACATATAGGAACACAGGAAGCTGCCTTATACTGAATCAGACCTTTGGTCCATCTAGATCAGTATTGTCTACACTGACTGGCAGCAGCTCTCCAAGGTTTTAGGCAGGGAGTCTCTCACAGCCCTACCTGGAGATGCTGAAGTTTGAACCTGGGACTTTCTGCATGCAAGGAAGATGCTCTGCCCACTGAGCTACAGCCCTTCCCCAAGTTTATATAGGTTACTATATAACTTATTGTATCAGTTAACATAAGCCCTCCTGATGTCCATAGTTGATGTCTATATGTTCAAATATAGCCAGGGCAGTAAGGCCCTCAGATCATTGCATCAGTTTGTGATTTTTAAAAAATATCAGCAGCATTTTAGAGCAAAATTATCCTAATATGCATATGTTTGCATGCAACTGTGCCTTACACACGTTTTTTCGACCCAGTTATAATAATAATAGTAATAATAATAATAATAATAATAAAATTTTATTTCTAAGCCGCCTATCTGGCCGAATTAACGGCCACTCTAGGCGGCGTACATAAAAATTAAAATACACATATAAGTACAAATATAATAATATTCCCTAATGGAACCCATTTTACATGTTATTTTCACTAATATGTGCTTTTCATGCATGCTTCCCCTTAGTGCATGCATTGCTTATACTTATTATTTGGTTGGAGAAGCACGTCACAAAATCCAGAGAAGTGCAGCTTTCGATGGATAGCTGTGTTTTAGGTTTGCATATTGTTTCAGGAAATGTGAAATAACGTGGTTCTTATTAACATTCAAACCAATCCAAATTCTCCCCCTTCCCTACTAACTAGGCCCCCTTCCAGTTCTATGCATCTATGAATTTAACTTCAGAGCCAGCAGACCAGAACACCCAGGCTGTCAACCAAAGCTTCCAGAAGGCTCAGTCCCACGTCAGGGATTTTGGAGCCCTACCCTGAAATCATTGCTGAAGTTCAAAGTGCTAAGCATAAGCACCAGAAGCCTGGCAGTGCATACTCAGATATGTGAAAGCACATAAGAGGAGCCTGCTGGACCAAGCAAGTGGCCCATCTAGTCCAGCATCCTATCCTCACAGTGGCCAACCAGATGCCTATGGCAAGCCCGCAAGCAGGACTTGATCATAATAGCCCTCTCCCCTTCTGCTGTTTCCAACAGCTGATATTAAGAAGCATACATACAAATATGATAACATAAGAAAAGCCTACTGGATCAGGCCAGTGGCCCATCAGGTCCAGGATCCTGTTCTCATAGCGTCCAACCAGATATCTATGGGAATCTCAGTGTGACCATCCTTGAAGCTGTCCAAGGTCCTGCAACCCATGCCTATCTAATCCTGCTATTTACTCTCAGCGATGTCTCGGACATTTGTAATTATACAACTATGAATTTGTCCTGCTCACAATGCTCAGCTGTGTTAATTTCCCCTAAAAGCTCATATTGGACTTTGAATGTAACATGCCACGTTGGAAAAATCAAATGGGGAGACCAAATAAATCCAGTATTATCAATATTATTGATGTAATTGCTCTGCATTATGCTTGCAGAGTTTTGGTTGTAGCCAGTTCTGGTGCAACTCAGAGCAGACCCATTGAAATTAATGTGCATAACTAATTTAGGCTTATTCATTTCAATAGGTCTACTCTGAGTAGGATTAAAATATGTGTAAAGGGGATGAGCTGTTTCTTTCATTGTTCCCTTATCATATGAAGAGCCTGATCCTTCCACACTGACAGCAGTGAGATGCAACACCTAAGCATTTAGCAGACCATTTTCCTGAAGCCAGATGGTTTATAGGTACATGCTCAACAATTATTTTAGACTGAGTCTCTTTTAAGCACCTTTCAGCAGTGTTCGTGAAAGAGAGCAGAGTGATAGTGCTGAGTTTAGGAAAAAAGAAAGATGGCCATAAGAGGGGTGGAGATAATACTTGGGGATGTATTCAACTAAGTTCTACTTAGAGTAGATTCACTGAAATTAATGAATCTAAGCTGGTCATGTTCATTAATTTCAATGGGTCCACTCTGAGTAAGACAAGCATTAAAAACCACCTTTTGTCCCTAGAAGATATTGCCCATACATTTTCAAATTTGTGAAATTTGATGATGTGTCCATTTTTTTCCCTCCATGGTGATGAGAACTAAAGATTTGATTGTCAGCTCTTGAAATCAAAACTTCTGGTGTCTGGGCAAAGCCTGGAGGTGAAGCCCTCTGGGTCAGAGGGCAGAGATGAAAAGACGTCTGGAGTGAAGCCAGGGTAAGTGTGATAGAAACTCCCAGTGATTTTCAGCAGGTCTGGTGCAGACCCCAGCACAAAAGTTTTTTCTTCATCTAAGGCAGCCTTTCCCAACCGGTGTGCCTCCAGATGTTGTTGGACCACAACTCCCATCAGCCTCAGCCATTGGCAATGCTGGCTGATGCTGATGGGAGTTGTGGTCCAACAACATCTGGAGGCACACTGGTTGGGAAAAGCTGATCTAAGGTATACAGATGGGTCAACTGGCAACCCTAGAGACCTGCTTTGGAAAGGAAGGAGAGAACTCAATATGGATAGCCCTAGAACTGTAGGCTAAGTAGAGAAGAACTTGGTCTCTCAGCAACAAAAACATGTCCTAAGAATCTGGTAACTTTCAGGACTTCCGGGAAGGGTGACTTAGCCTGTGCCTGCTTTTGAGACGGGCTCCTGCCTCAAAAGAAGCTTATTCAGATATATCAGTCAGATTTTTTCTTTTTTTGACTGATTAAACTTCTCCCGGGTAGGGAGAAACGAAGAGATTAACCTCAAAGCCTATTTTTGTTGGGACGACCAGATCTCATTAATTTATGGGACGAGGTCCAGCCGACGAAGGTGGGACGGATTTTTAACAACAAGCTCTATCTGGAAAAGCGAACGTTCATCTTATCTTCTAAGAGAGAACGCACTAACAGGCAAGCACCCTTCTTTCTATATTTTCTTTTACTTGACTTAAATTGTTGCTGTTTAAAAGAGATTTGCCAGATTGATCGGTTTTTGACATCTCACTGGGGAGCCATAACTTCTCTCTGCTACTCACTAATTAATAGCTTATCTCTGTTTTTGTTGCAAAAAGCTGTCCTGGATTTGCATTCTAAAGATATACACAGAAGAGGGATTTCTATTCCAGATTTTTATTTTGAAGAATATTATATTGTCTGAGACTACTCTCTTTTTGGTTTATTTTATTTTGACGAATCTGTTTTCTGACGACCGCCATTAATTGTTTCGATCCTGGGAACTGCATTTTGTTTACTTTAGCATGGAGAGATAAGGCTGTCTGCTCTGTTTATACTGTGATGTCACCAAGTTTGGAGTATTAACCCAATTGTTGCTGAAATAAGAAGTGGTTTTCCTATATTTTTCTTTTAAAATGGCAATTAAGAAAGTGGCTGAGAAGCTGGAAATAACTATGTTTCAGAAAATAATGGATGAGATTGAGATAACGAAACAAAACCTGCGACAGGGTTGTAAGGAGCTGAAAATTGAATTGAGTAAAATGAAGCAGGAGATTAAAGATATAGGGGTCCCTGTGAGAGAGGTGACCCTGGAAGGGGTCCCTGTGAGAGAGGAGACCCCGGAGATTGGAACAAACGTGGAACAGGAAAAAGATTTGGAGTCTATGGACTTTAGAAACAAAATTTATTGTTTGGAGACACAGGAGATTAAAGACATAGGGGTCCTTGTGAGAGAGGAGACCCTGGAGACTGGAACAGGGGTACCTGTGAGAGAGGAGACCCTGGAGACTGGAACAGGGGTCCCTGTGAGAGAGGAGATCCCGGAGATTGGAACAAACGTGGAACAGGAACAAGATTTGGAGTCTATGGACTTTAGAAATAAAATCTATTGTTTGGAACTCAATGTTATCTCTGAAGAAATTAATGAAGATTCTAGAGATAAAGTTATCAATGGCATGGATAATCTTCTGGACTGGAATGATGTGATGGAGCCCAATATAGAGAAAATCTATGGAATTAACTGCAGCCATGTGACAATGGAAAAACTTTCAAGAGATGACCCAGTGTATTTTGAAAAAAAGAACAGAGATATGATTTTACAGCAGTATTTCAGCAACCTATTCAGAATGGATGGCAAGAAAATATTTGGGATAGAGGTAATTCCCATCAGACTCTTACTATATGACTATGGCTTTGACAGCAAGATTATTATGGAATACTGATAATGGAAGATTGGATACTGAAATTACTGGACTTAACAAGACTACTGAAGATGGAAGATGGAAAATGGAACTAATAGGGATAATAGAACAATGGCTACTGAAATTATTGAACCTAACAGATTCTGATGTGATGGATTAATTGAAATGTTTATTTTGACTATGGTTATGACAACAAGATTATCATAATTAGTAATGAGATGGATTAATCGATATGCTTATCTGGAAAAAAAAATTGATAGATATATTTCTTAAAGAATTGAAACCTCTCTTTGACTTTTTGTGGAAAGAATAAAGTAATGTTTATGAGATTTGATGATTAAGTAAGATAACTACTGGAGGAAAGTGATTTTATAATATGACTTAAGAGACAGGATTGTTATATATTATAGACTTATAACTGATTTGATCTTTGACAAATGGGAAGTCAATATTTTACTCTTTATTTTTTATTTTTGTTTTTTTTTTCTTTTTTTCTTTTTGTTTAACTATTTTTGATTTTGTTTTTTGTCTTTGAATGTTTTATGATTTTGTCTTGTATGTTTTATGAAAATCTGAATAAAAATTATTGAAAAAAAAAAAAAAAAGAATCTGGTAACTTTCAGTAAGCTTACAATTAAAGATGCTAAATGCTTTGATTAGGCTAGATGAAGTCCAAGGCTCTCCCTGTGTAAGCAGAATTGATGCTTCTGTTCATTGATATTGACTGTCAGCCTGGAGTGTAGCAAACCAGGAGAAGCTTCACCCTTCAGCCAAATGTAATAATAATATAAATGGGTTGAAAATCATTGTAATCAGCTGCACCTCATTTGAAACCTTCAGCTCCTCTATCCTGTGTTTAGAGAAAATGAGTTATGGAGATAAGCATGATATGAGCCAATAAGTCACTGAAGAACTCCCTGTTTAGGAGATAATTCACAGTTATATAGCTATGCATTTATTTGGAGGTATGTAATGGACTTCTTTAATGTAAGTGACACTCTTTGGTTCAGGGAGGGAGGCTCATAACGATTTTGCATTTATCTTAGACTCATTACCCTAAATAAATCATATTCTTTGGGGGTTGTTCCATTATCCATGGAGAAGGATCAAGCTCTGCATATAATGAGGAACAATATAAGAAACAGCTCGTCTTTGTTGCACATTTTCTTAAAAATATGTATAATGAATACAAAGGATTGCATCTGATGTTAGTACTACTCAGAGTAAAATCACTGAAATAAATAGACCTAAGTTAGTTATGTCCATTAATTCCAATGGGTCTGCTCTTAGTAGGGTTAACATGATCAGATACAGCCCAGATTCTGCAAGGATAATGCAGTGCAATTGTATTGACAATATTGATAATAATTTATTGGATTTTATTTCTACCCCTTCCTCATTTGGTTTTCCCAATATTGCACAAAAATAGACAATCTGATCTGGCAATTTGAATTTGCTGGCAATTTTGAGTATAATTAACAGATTCCAAACCATTGCAAACCCAATAATTTTCCACAAGAAACTGTGGCAATTTTCATGTTGTGGCCATCTCCATGTATATGGTGCTTTTAATGGCTCTCAAATTAGTTCCTGGTTACCATAGCCAGCTGTATCTTTTGCATAGCTTAACAACCTTCACCTGCCCTCCATATATAGGAAAAATAGATCAATCTGAGCACAAAAGAACCAAAGAAAATCTGTAATTAAAAATGACAACATTCAGAAGCCAGTGAGAATGTATTTCAGACCTGTTCTGAAAGTCACTGTTTTTCCTAAACCAACAGCAAACTTCAGAGAGAGACTCCAACATAACAGAATTTATTCACTAATAGGCAAAAAAAACCTTGCAGTTTAAGAACATACCTGTAGCCAATAGATATTTCTATCAAACTTTAAAATGCAGGAAAATTGGGCAGCTATAGTGAATGCACCAGGGGAGCAGGAAAACTGACCTCCTCTCTGAGATATTGTACTGCCCTACAAATTTGTAAAAATGCAAGTTTGTTGAGAATGAATTGATCATTTGCATACTTATTGAGTTCAATGGAGTTTACTCCCCTGCAATTTGCTTAGGATAGATGAAACTGACCATGGGGGGAGGGAAGGGAAGGAGGAAGGAGGGTAGGAAGGGCAAAGGGGAGAAGGGGGAGGCGAGCAGGCAGGAGGGGGGGAGGAGAAGAACAGGTTTGATCATTTGCATGTTTATTGAGTTCAAGGAGATTTACTCCCATGTAATCATGCTTAGGGTAGGTGAAACTGTCCATGGGAGAAGGAGGGAGAGGAGGAGGGGAGGAAGGAGAGAGGGAGGGAAAAGGCAGGTTTGAATATTTGCTTGCTTATTGAGTTCAATGGGATTTACTCCCATTCAGTCATGCTTAGATTAGGTAAAACTGACCACAGGGGAAGGAGGGAATGCTGGAGGGGAGGAGGAGGAGGGGAGGGGGGAGGAAGGGGAGAGAAGGAACAGGAGGGAGGGGATAGGAAGGATTAGAAGGGGAGGGCAGGTTTCATCATTTGCATGCTTACTGAGTACAATGAGATTTACGCCTATGCAATCATGCTTAGGATAGGTGAAACTGGGGAGAGGCAGGGAGGGGGGAGGGGGAAAGGGTAGGAAGGATGGAGGTAGGGGTAGGCATATGGAGGAAGGGGGAGGGGAGGGGGAGAGGGAGGGGGAGGGGGGAGATTGGTTGGTGGGCACTGGGCAGAGGAAAAACCCTTTTCCTTTCCAAAAGGAAAACATTGTTAACAATATCATTGTTTTTTGGGGTTTTCCCCACCTTTTTATTCAACAGCAGGCACATGTAGCCTCCCACCCAAATTTAAGCCAAAGCTGTCCCTGGCCACATCTACACCAGACATATATTCCAATTTAAACAGTCATGGCTTCCCCCCAAAATCCTGGGAAGTGTAGTTTGTGAAGGGTGCTGAGAGTTGCTAGGAAACACCTATTCCCCTCACAGAGCTAAAATCTCCAGAATTCTCTGGGAAGAGGGGCTGCTGACTGTTAAAAGAACTCTGACCACTGGAGCTCTGCCAGGGGAATAGGAGTCTCCTAACAACTCTCAGCACCCTTCACAAACTACATTACCCAGGATTCTTTGGGGGATGCCATGACTGTTTAAAATGGAATAAATGTCTGGCATGGGTATGGCCCCCTGATTAGCCAAGCCAAACAGCTGTTAGTCTGGCTTTTAGAACACTGACTGTTGGTTTTTACTGAGCATTCCTGTGCTATCATAGACTCCAATTTAATTTTCTTAAATTAATTAACAAATCAGCCATGCATATTTTAACGTTTTAAACCACAGAACATGAAAGTCAGAGTATGGGGCAATGTCAGTAATAGAATTCAACAAATTATGAGACAACACTGACAGAAAAAAGTCCAAACAGGGGTCTGGATTGTTTTACTCTTGTTTTAGACTTTGAACTCTGGATTGTGTCTGAGTGTTTTGTATATTGCCATGAAAACCTAGAGGGTTGTTAAGCAAGCATTTCCAAGTTCAGGGCCATAAGTTTTGTAAGACCTTGTTTTGAAATTAATTTTTGGGAAGCTGCAGAATGGCATGGGGGTTATTTTTGATTTAACATAGTGGTATGTGAAAAATCCATGCTGGATATAATATACAGCCGCTCTTGTGGATGTATAATCAGAAAGTTTTACTCTATTCATTTAGTTAGGAGACCCCCATTCCTTTCACAGAGCTGCAATTTCCAGAGTTCCCTGGGAAGAGGGACTGTGTTAATCCACTCGGAGTTGTAGCTCTGTTAAAGGAACAGGGATTCCTAACAACTCTCAGGACCTTTCACAGATTGCAGTTTCCAGGAATCTTTGGGGAATCCATGAGTAACAGGGAAGATGGAACCTGTAATTTGTCTAAACCTGATGTTAATATTGTATCTGGTGCTGAAGAGATACAATATTAACATCAGCTTAAGCCTAAAGAAAGGAGAGGAAGATTTTCCTCTTCCAACAAATTAAGTCGAGATTTTTTTTATCACAATCTGTATCTGTATTGGTTGTGAAATTGTTTTAGATATGAAATTGTTTGCAATTGTCTTTATATTTAAATTGCTTTATATGTTTTTTAAATTGCTTTTTAAAAATTTGTTTTTTAAATTTGTATATTTGTTTTTAATGTTTTTAATTGTTGTAAATTGCCCAGAAAGCTTCAGCTATGGGGCAGTATATAAATGCAATAAATAATAATAAATAATGTGTTTTTATTGTTGTTATTTTTATTGTGATTTAACAGTCAGTCCCTCTTCCCAGGGAATTCTGGGAATTGTTCTTTGAGAGGAATAGGGGTCTCCTAATAACTCTCAGCACCTTTCACAAACTATAGTTCCCAGGATTCTTGGGGGGAAGCCATGACTGTTTTAAGTGGTATAATAGTGTATTAAATGTATAGTCCAGATGGGGCCTTAGGCTTAACTAAGACAAGGATTTTCTCTCCTGCTACAGATGTGAAATTAGCATAGCAAATCTAGAAATATTGTGCTACTGTCAGTTACTACTAGTGTGGATGGTAACTGTGCAACAGCCTTCCAGATGTTGATGAACTCCAACTCCCATCATCCCTGGCTGTTGCAACATACCACCTGGGACTGATGGGAGCTGGCATCTAACAACCTGAAAGATCATCTCACCCTTATATACCCAGTTGATCAATGTGCTCTGCAGGTGATCAGTGTGCCTCCTGCAGATATTATCTTATCACTAGGTCTATTCTGCTCAATATAGGAATTGGGTCATTTGGGTCGAAGCACCTACCCTTTGGAATCCCCTCTCATTATCTATAAGACAGGCACCTTTTGTTGCCTTTTCAGCACCTACTGAAGACCTTCCTGTTCCCACAAGCCTTTTAAGTAGAGACAACACATCTGTACTGGAACTGGTTTTTTTAAATGTTTTGCTTTCCTTTTTTGGTTTTGTTTTATCACTTGTTGTTTGCCACCCTGCACTCCTTTTGGAGTGAAGGGCAGGATATAAATTTAATACTAAAATTAAATGAACATCTGGAGGGCCACCAGTTCATCCCTGTGCAGATACACCTTCAGATGTGAAATGTTTTTGCATATGGTGTGTGTTTTTAAAAAAATATCACTGGAGGGCTATGCTGGGAAAGTGGTGACTTAATTCTTTGTAGTAATTAGTTGCTTATTACTGTGCTGTAAACATGTATCCTTTAAAAATGCTCTCTGTTACCCAGTTCGGGGTTCAGACTGTGGCAGCGGTTTGTCCAAAACCATGCAAGTTTGTTCCACTTGTATTGAGTACGCGTGTATGCTGAATGTTACTCAATAAACTTCTCATTTTAAGTAAATCTGCTGGGTCTTTGCCTGTTCATCTCCCTGGTATCTCTGGAATCTGGAAGCCCATCAGCCTTGGGGCAATACAGAATAAAATTTATTTATTATTTATTTATTGTATTTATATACCGCCCCATAGCCGAAGCTCTCTGGGCAGTTTACAATCACTAAAAACATTAAAAACAAATATACAAATTTAAAAACACATATTTTAAAAACAATTTAAAACACAATTTAAAACAATGATAAATAATAAATAATAAAATGAGGATAACACCATCCATGTGATGTGGTGGGCTCTGGTCCATGAAATCTTGTGCCACAATCAACTTGTTAGCCAGGGTGCCACTGGATTCTTTGTTTGCCGCTGAACACAGTCAAATTATTGAAAGGCAACATGTAATCTGCTGTTTGCCGCTGTTGGCCTAATAGTAATTGCCACCACTATTCTCCAAAACTGATTTACTTTTGGCCAGAATCACTGAATAAAACTGGCAGGCTGAGCTTCATATATCCAACATCTTCTGCTTAAATCATGATATATTTTAGCCAGCCTTGATGCCATGATACATTCAGATAGCACTTTATATAAAATTGATTAGACAGAAAAAGATTGGCACACATACGCCCATAATTCATCTCACAGTTCAATACTAATATCATTGGTCCATTTAATCTCATTCTTGTCTGATGCTGATTGACTATGTATAATAACAATTATAAATCTTCCTTCCAGAGAAAACTACAAATTATATGCAAATGTGGACAATGAAACCCTTTTTTTAAAAAAAAATTGAAAGTAAGCTTCAGGAAACTATGGGTTTGACAGGAGCTATTGTGGGGAAGAGGTACTACTTACCTCTCTGCCTCCTTTCCTGTCAAGCAACTGATCTGCCATCTTCCAACACCACTGTACATTGGCATGGCATCTGTTCTGCATACACAAGGTTCCAGGTTCAATCCCTGGCACCTCCAAGATGAGCTGGGAGAAATCCAGGCCTAAAAATCCTGGAGAGCTGCTGCCAGCCAGTGTAAACAATAATGAGCTAGATTTGTGCCCAATTTTTGGATGAACTGACGTCATGCTGGAAGCCAGTGTCAGTGTTTGTAATGGAAGAGGTCAGACGTGTAGTTAGATTGCCAAGTGTAGGTCACACATGGGGGCTGGCAATCTGTTTTAGTAATAACAAATTGGTTCAGAAGATTTTAGAGAACAGGGGAATATTTAGTTATAATAGTACGTTATGTAAGGGTTTGTGGATTTTTTTAAAGGTAACTAATGTTAGAACACTCCCCCGCCCAAAAAAAACTAGACAGAACAAAGAGCAAAGAGAGGAAACTGACTAAAATGATAATGCAATAGGTCACAATGTCCTGGCTGCATCCTTTTCAACTGAGATGGTAAAACCTCAGCAAAAGTTGTTAAACTTGGACAGAGACCCCCAGAAGAGATCCATATGTTGTGGGCCCATAGGGTTCTACCTGTTTGCTTGGAAGCCAGGACAGCGCTGGGACCATTAGAAGATTGCAAAGAGAGACAGACCATCATTCCTGATGAATCTGGGGAAGGACTGCTCATTTCTTTCCAAGCGTTTCCAGCTGTAATACACAATGAGATCTTCTAACCAAATGTGAGGTTGGGATGAAGACTCAACTGAGCATTTCTTGATTAAACAGCAACATGAGCTGGGCTTTCACACATCAATCTGATGCCCCACAAGCTATTCCCACCAGATTTTCCTCTTCTTCTTTTCTATTTATGTCTGGATTCCTTTATGTCATCTGCTACTGCATGTCTCTTGGTGTAATGAGAATTCACGACAACTGCAAGCAGTAATAGCGAGGAGCCATTTAGAAGGTAAGCGCAGTCTCTGATGGTTGAGCGACCATGAAAACGAATGCCGTGCTTTGCCTTAAGGCTGGGACAAGCCCAAAGGAGGATCACGGAGCTCTTCCTGCATCCCAGCAAGTTGTTCTCATTTATTTCTCTTTAAAGAGACAAAGTAAAACAAAACACTGAAGCAATTCAAAGCACAAAGCTAAGTCAAAGCCTTCAAGGAGTAAATGATGTAAATATATGAAAAGAGCAGAACATCACCAATCTCTAGGATTAGACCTCTATAGAGAGTGAACACAAAACAGGCAGTTTATTAAAAGGAGAAAAGTGTTTGCTATCCTTTTAGCCTGTTTGCAACAGACATAGGAATCCATCCAGTAATCCATCCAGTTTAGTCACACGGCTGGGGATAGAAGGATCTGTCCACTGCAGTTTTCTCAGTTTCTTATTTTTCCAATCTTAAATTTAGTTCACATTTCTGCAGAAATTTGCAGATTTTTTAAAATCCTCATGACAATTCTTTTACCATTTTAGTGCAAATTTCTCCTAACACGTGTTTGTATGCAAGTTTTGACTAATGTACACATTTTTGCAAGCAATTTCTCCCAATATGACGTATTTTTGTATATTTTCACTAATATATTCATTTTTATGCACACTTCCCTCTAATCTATGCATTTTTGTATGTTGGGAGAGGGGCAAGAGCAACTCCTGTTTGGGTTCTTTTGTTTGTATTCCAGAAGGAAGATAGAGTTTGGGTCCTCCAGCTGGCTAGGATTGCCTCCCTTTATCTTTGCTCTTCTCTACCTAATTTCCTTCCATTGTAAACTGATATGCTCAGGGAAGCTGACCTGCTCCACCTTCCTTTGTCTTCTTTTTTGACTGTCTGAGGAGAAAGGAGACATCTCTGTCTTTGTTCTCTGTTCTGAACCATGAGGGCATTACCCAAGTCTGGGCATTGCGCCTCCAACTTAGTTAGTTAGAACAAGGTATGTCTTTTCTATCTACTATATATTCCTATAAATAAGTCGCTTTTTCTTATTTTACTAAGTCTTAAGTCTCAGTGATTTAAATGCAGGGTAAAAGCCTGCTTCTTCATCAGTGGTACATGCTATGGTAACCTCGCGTCTGGACTACTGCAATGCGCTTTACGTAGGGCTACCTTTGAAGATGATTCGGAAGCTACAGCTAGTGCAAAATGCGGCGGCCAGACTGCTAACAAGAACTTAGCGGTCTGAGCATATAACACCTGTGCTAGCCCATTTGCACTGGCTTCCAATATGCTTCCGGGCCAGATTCAAAGTGTTGGTACTTACCTATAAAGCCTTATACGGCACGGGACCACGATATCTGTCGGAACGCCTCTCCCGATATGAACCGGCCCATACACTACGGTCTACTACGAAGGCCCTCCTCTGGGTTCCAACTCATAGGGATCTAGGGCCTTCTCAGTGGTGGCCCCCGAACTATGGAATGGTCTCCCTGAGGAGGTGTGCCTGGCGCCGACACTATCATCTTTTCGGCGCCAGGTTAAAAACTTTCTCTTCTCTGAGGCATTTTAATTCCTGTTAATTCTAAATTATTATATTTTGATTTTAGACTGTACAGTTTTGTGTACAGTTTTGTGTTATTTTTATTGTATTTTTAATGTTCACCGCCCAGAGAGCTGTTGCTAGTCGGGCGGTATATAAGCTTAATTAAATAAATAATAAATAAATTCTTAGGTAAATACTCACACTGGCAAATGCAGCTCAGACCACAGAATTACTCTGCATATGCACAACATTGTAAACATTCTTTGATTGGAGAATTGCATTGCAAAATTCAGATACATGCCAATTCCAAAGGACAAGTGCATTTCAGTTCTAGTATTGTTTCAGAAAGTATGAATTCGGTAGATTTGGCTTGAAATGCAAATGGAATCCAATTTCTCCCCCATTCCTAGCCCCATCCAGCATGGCCAATGGTCAGGGATGATGGGAGATGTAGTCCAACAACATCTGGTGAGCACCACGTTGGGTACCCTTGCCTGAGCCCATTTCAGGCACACAGACAGCATGTTAAGTTAACACTTGAGGGAGGCTGTGGAGATGACCGTAGTAGCTCCACCCCTGGGTTGTTGCTTTGGATTATTTCCAATGTGTTTAGGGTAGCCTTGTGAAGCAGAGGAACTTCTAGCCTCATGAAGGCTCCTCACATGTTTCAAAAGCCTATCAGGATATGTCTAGGAAAGAAAAGATCATGGATCACAGACACACACAATGTCAGGGTTCATTAAATGTCAAGCTTGGCTAAGTTATTTTGGCACCTCAGGCAGAAAATCCCCCAAGCCCACTCCTTACATTACATATTGCATTACACTATTAACTGTAATGCCTGTTTCTGCTAAAGACAAGTTATCCCACAGTGTCCTATTTCTTTTGAACATGGTGGTGGAGAACTGACTGGTGTGCTTTCTAGAGCTAACACCACCTTGGTACTTGTCACCAAACCAAATCCCAGCTGTCTTGTGTCAGATGTACATAACTGATGCTGGATAGACCACCCTAGAGAATATTACCCAGCCTCCTTCCCTAAGCTTCAGTGCAGTTTCCTCCTCTTGTCAGGCCACCTGGAATATCTAATGTTATTTCCTCTGGATCCAACTATGATCAAAAAGGGGGAAAGTGAGACGTGAACTGCATTATGGGCACTTGGTGTAGTTGAGGAGAAAGCCTTATTAGAATTCTTCACCTTCAGATAGGGATGGAGAAGAAATTAGATTCGGTTTGTATTTCAAGATACAGCCATCCTTCAAAATTCTCACTTCTCCAAATTTGGCAATGCAGTTCTCCAACCAAGCAATGTGTACAAAAGATGCGTATACTAATGTGTGCATAAGATGCATATATTTGTGATTATAACAGACAAAAATGCATCGTGTTAGGGGAAAATGTATATTTGGGGCAAAATTGCATGCAGGAATGTGTATGAGAAATGCACACTAAAAAGTTGGTGAGTTTTCATGAGGCCATTCTTTTAAAAAAATTGCAAACTGATATGGAAGTGAAGAACTGAATGTAAGATTGGGAAAATGTGAAGCTGAAAGTGACAAGTTCGCCTATGCCTACTTTAAAATCCTACTGATGGGTGCATTTTCTGCTAGAAGAGCCAGGTAAACTACAAAACTATTTGATGAAAATTCAGTAGCCTATTAGCCTGCATAGCAAAGGGAGAAATGGGATGAGCTTCACATCTGATTCTTTGAACTTTTTATACTTTCCTCCCAACTGGTTTAATTTTTGCTAAGCAAAATTCCCTGGACACATTTTGGCTCAGTTAGCAACTGCATTTGGATCATATTTGTTTCATAAGAAAGTACTTTTGACTTGTTACATTTATCATGCCTGTTGGCAAACAGCTGCAGAAGTTTCATTCCGACACTTTATTGGAGATGGGAACAGCAAGATGAAGAAGGACAGAGAAAGAAAAAGAGAGAACGTGTCTGCAGAACAGGTGGGGGCTATCAAGTATCTCGGATCTCATGAATAAACCCAACACTGAATGAATCATCTTCCTAGCGTTGGTCCCACTGCATCTCATTAAAGATCACTGAACAAAGAGCGCCAAAGAAGCATCTTTGGATCTTGTAATCATTAATAATATCAGCTGTGTTTCATCTTTTCTTTTCATGACTTAACATTTCAAATGAAAATGATGGTGTGACGTTTGGCAGACCTCTGAAATAATTTTGATCTTCTGATCCAACTCAACACCCATTTCTCTCTCACACTCTCTCTCTCTCCCCTTCAGAATAAGCAGTTTGTGCAGTGATCAGATAGTACCTCGCTGGGACAATATCTTCACAGCTGATCCAGCTGTTACTGCAGACATTGCCACAGATAGAATCTATGAGAGAGCCAAAGACAGCCTTGCACAGATTTCTTCAATTCCCATCATCTCCAGCTGTCTTAGCCAATGGGATGATGGGAGTTGTAGTCCACAACATCTGGGGACCTCAAGGCTGAAGAAGGCTGGTCGAGTCCAACCACTGCTACAGAGCAAGATCATCTGTCCACCAGGCCTCTGCAACTCACCTGGTGCAACAGCGCCCCTATGGTATGCCAGAAGCAACAAGCAGGGGCAGTTAAAACAGTGGTGCTTTGAGAGCAAATAGCTTGACATGACTGACACGTGCCAAACATGTTATAAGCATCAGAATAAGACAAAACCCAAACCAAAAAGGGGTTGCAATCTGATCAGTGGGATTTAAAAATATATTTATTTATTTATTTATTTGTCACGTAATGCCAAAATAGGCTTCTAAGAGTTTACAAGAAGAAAAAGCAAATATGCAACAATTAACACATCCACACTTAAAAGACTATAAAGCAATCACATTGAAACATTAAGATATAAATACCCATAATTAAAATATGCAATAAAACAAGGCCATTAAAACAAGTCAGCAACTAAAACAGGATACTCTGGTTAGGAGATAAAGGAAAGCCTGTGTGTGTGTGTCTGTGTGTGTGTGTAAGATATTCTGCCATCATGCCATGTTGATGTCACACAGTCTTATGTCAGTGTGGGGCAAGTCACCAGGATGGGAAGAAAAAAACATGGCTGACTGGGTGAGGCAAGCGGATTGGGGTGGGGATCGTGGGTGCCTGGGGGTGTGGTAATAGTGAGGGGAGTGGGAGGGTTGGTGGAGTGTTTGGCGAGTGAGCAGGCTATGCAGTGGAGGCCATGAATGCAGCTTGGGTGGGTGCATGGGAAGGTAGGAGACCGGCAGCAGCATCTGCAGACTTTGTCCGGGGCAGCGACAGCATAACAGACTAGGCAAGCAGGTTGGGGATGAATGTGGGTGCCAGGTGGTGGTGGTGAGTGTACTGGGGGGATACTAGGGGGCACTGGTGGCAGAGGAACAAGTGAGGCAAGTGGGTTGGCGAGGGGAGTGAGTGCCTGCATGGGTGGCAGGGGGTGGAGTGGCAAGGGGAGTTGGTGAGCACAGTGAATGGTAGGTTGGTGAGTGAAGCAGGCAAGAGCACAGCCCCTATTATATAATGTGTACACACACATACACACATGGTGGTTGGAGAGAACAGGAAAGATTCCCAGAAGAGAGTGTTACCCTATTCAATATCATAATCAAAATCAAATACTATTTTATTCATTATTGGACTGTTTCAGAGGTCTGAAAAATGCTTGCCAGTCACTACACCTTAAAAATTATCTTTGCCTTTTATTTCATTCTAATAGATGACTGTCTATGTTTTGTCAAGAACCTCCTGATGCTATACGCCACCTCAGAAAGTGATGAACTGTCCTCTGTTCAAGGTGTTTAAGCAACAGCTGGTTTATAACCTATTAGGGATCCTGTAGCAATGGGTACCCAACATCAGTATAGAGATAATGACCTTTGAGGTAACTTCCAACTCCATGGTTCTATAATTTGAAGTACAAAACTAGCCCAATAGAGAGAGGGGTAGACTTTCTCTGAGATGTAAGCTTTCTCCTTACATGGAGTTCCTACTTGAGGGAACTTTCAGAAATGGTTTCTCACTCCTGCAGTCTGAAGTAATACAGTCCATTCTTACCAGCCACAGAATGAGTAGACCAAGCCTAAGTGACATTCTGGGTACTGAGTTGGTTCACATTTTTCAGAAAGAGACTTAAATCATAATCAATATTTATCCCACTGACAGGCTCCCCGTCTTTATAATCTAGTCCATAACTCTTCCTAATAAATCACAGCCTTCCTTGCCAGATAGACCGCCTGATACCAGCGAAACAGATATGAATACACAGCAGTGTTTATGAGAAAGAGAAACTAATAAATGAAAAATTATGACTGGAAATTGAATCTGCCAGATGAATTCTCAACCTTAGATTAACATATGCCGCATTTGCAAAAACTTATATGAATATATATATATATAAGCTCCAGCGTGTATTAAATATTGAAATTGCTGATGCTTCCTCATATTTTTTTCTGTGTATTGTAAGTGTGGATATTTTATTAGCTGCAGATGCATCTCTCTAATAACTTTCTAACCCCTGAATTCCTGTCATTCAGGTTTAAATTTGAAGAGGCAGCAAAGGGCTATAAGACAGAGGGAAATAAGCACACTCACACACACACACACACACAAAACCACAAGAGGCAATGTTCTTTCATTGGCTTTGTCAGTAAAAAGTTTCCTTTGAGATACATAATTGAAAAGCCTCACACCAGCACAAAAATATTGAGTTGCACATTTCCATGACAAAACCTTGATCCTACAAATCACAAACACAATGCAATAGATAATTGCAGGGGTATCCATCCCATTTGATTTAATCTTTTTGTTGCCTTCTAAATAAACATTCTGTGTCAACATTACAGAAGGAAAATAAGGGTGTTTATTTCCCCCCCCTTCCATCAAAATATATCAACTATCTTTTGAGGGTTGTGGGGGAGGTGAGAAAAAAAATCATTTATAAATAGCAACAGGAAGAATGAACTAAAACTTCAAAAGAAAAAGTTGCCCTGGCTCAAACCAGCTGCAGTTTTTGCAGAAAAGATACGACTCATTCCACCACAGCCCTGTGTATTTCTCCGGAAAAGCTGGAACTTAGTCTTAAGATCCTTGTTATAATTTAATCTCCATTGCGTACCACACATCTTGGCTCTACTGTCACTTCCAAGAGTTCCCAAAGAAGAAAATAACTTTCTAAGATTGAGAATTTCAAACTTTGCAATGATATAACCATTTTAAAAATCATGAATTCTTCAGAGGTAAGCCATGAATAAAAAATCACAAACAAAGTTATAGGCAATACAAACACTAGGGTTCAATAATAGAATCAGAGAGATAAGGGGCCCTCAAAGTCATCAGTAACCTTTGTTGATTCAAGAAATATCCTGCCACAAGAAATATGCTGCCAGACTCTGCTGTGAAACCTCTAACCAAGGAAATCTATCACCTCCTCAGGCACTCTGTGCTAGACATGAGCAGTTCATGCCACCAGGAAGTTTTGCCTAATATTTAGGCAAAACCTCCTTCCTTGTCATTTGAACCAATTGGTTCAAATTGTCTCTCTCACTTATCTACAGAACTATAGAGCAGTCATGGAAAATGTTTGGACCACCAGATGTTGCTGAACTACAACTCCCATTATCCCTGGCCATTGGCCATGCTTGATGGGGCTGATGGGAGATGTAGTTCAGGGCCAAAGATTCCCCCCAACCGCTATGAGGAAGAGAAGAGAAATAACCTTAACTCTCCTCCAAACTGAATAATAATAATTCTTCCTTAATTCATAAAACATGTTTGGAAACATGACTGTATGCAAGGTTCTTCATTGTTTATTGTAAGAAATGTTCTTTTGTTTCTGATAAAACAAGAGAGGGAAACTTGTGGTCCTGCAGGTGTTGTACTACAATTCTCATGACCATTGGCCATGCTGGCTGGGGTTAGTTGCTTCTCATACCTGTCATAAAACACTGAGGGTTGTTCTGGTAGTTTAACAGTTGTAGAACAGGAACCAGTGACACTTTTCTATTTCCATGGATACTTAAAACCTTTCTACATGATGGCACTGACTATTATGGGCACTTCTTAGTGATATACAAATCTGCTTAGCATCACAGAATCATAAGAGTTGGAAGGGGCCTATAAGGCCATCGACTCCAACCCCCTGCTCAATGCAGGAATCCAAATTAAAGCATACCTGACAGGTGGCTGTCCAGCTGCCTCTTGAAGGCCTCCAGTGTCGGAGAGCCCACCACCTCCCTAGGCAATTGGTTCCATTGTCATATCACTCTTAACAGTTAGGAAGTTTTTCCTGATGCTCAGCTGAAATCTGGCTTCCTGTAACTTGAGCCCATTATTCCGTGTTCTGCACTCTGGGATGATCGAGAAGAGATCCTGGCCCTCTTCTGTGTAACAACCTTTCAAGTACTTGAAGAGTACTATCATATCTCTGCTCAGTCTTCTCTTCTCAAGGCTAAACATTCCCAATTCTTTCAGTGTCTCCTCACAGGGCTTTGTTTCCAGTCCCCTGTTTATCCTCATTGCCCTCCTCTGAACCTGCTCCAGTTTGTCTGCATCTTTCTTGAAGTGCAGAGACCAGAACTGGATGCAATAGTCAAGATGGGGCCTAAAGTGTACCAAGTAGAAGACAACCAATACTTCACATGATTTGGAAACTATACTTCTATTAATGCAGCCTAAAATAGCATTTGACTTTTTTGTAGCCACATCACACCATTGGCTCATGTTCAGCTTGTGATCAACAACAATCCCAAGATCCTTCTTGCATGTAGTATTGCTGTGCCAAGTATCCCCCATCTTATAACTCTGCATTTGGTTTCTTTTCCCTAGGTGTAAAACTTTGCACTCATCCCTGTTAAATTTCATTCTATTGTTTTCAGCCCAATGCTTGAGCCTATCAACATCCCTTTAAATTTTGTTTCTGTCTTCCAAGGTATTAGCGATCCCTCCCAATTTTTTATCATCTCCAAATTTGATAAGCATTCCCTGCACCTCCTCATCCAGCTTCCTTTTGTTCTGTTTTACTTTTGCATTTATTTGCCCATGATTCCATCCCATTGTTTCCCAACAATAATCTGTAATTTTTTAAAAAGTGCTACCAGAATAATATTTTTCCATGAGAATTACAGAGGAGAATATTACATTTTTCTTTCCATTTTATATGCAGGCAAGATGAAAGTTTTGGGGCCTTATTTTTTCCCCTATTCATATTCTCACCCCCACTCTCCCACCAAGTTATGTATATTACCAGATTTTTCTTTTTTGGAAAAAAAAATCATTTTCAAATTATCACTTTGTTGGCATTTTCTCCCAGACTGCAATGCATCAGACAGCATCCAAATCCCGTCATAACACATTTTCCTTCTTTTTGCTTTTTGTCTCCTTGGAGAAACATTGGTTTTCATTTGAAAGCTTTTATTGCTTCAATTAAACTTCCACATCCTCAGCTGGCCGTCAGTGGGAGTCACCTGAGAGTGGCTTAACCACTCAGAGTTGATTAGGGTCACGTAGGCTCAGAGTTGACTTTCAGGACCTTGGACAGCTCCAAAGTTGACTTAATAGGACACCATCCTCTGCCTCCATTCATTGCTTTTTCATTTGCAGATCCAGCCATAATATCTTCAGTCTCCAAGTATCTAAAAGAGAACCTCCCCCCCATCAACTACCTCAGACCCTATGATCAGCAAGTGAGGCTTTGTTGGTGGTGCCCCCATTGGGGGCTACCCGGTTGGCTTTGACCCATGACAAGGCCTTCTTAGTGGCAGTTCCCCATGTGTGGAATGCCCTCCCAGGCAAGGTCTCCCTCAATATTGACTTTCAGGAGAAATTTAAAAACATTCCTGCTTACCCAGGCAGGTGATGGCCAAAGGCTCTGTTCCTGGCAACCTTGAAATCGCTGGCTAATATTTTTTAGAATGTCCTTAACTGTTTTTAGAATGCTTTTATAATGATGTTGTTGTTGTTGTTGTTGATGATGATGATGATGATGTGTTTGCTACTCTGGGCTCCTTTGGGAGGAAGAGCAGGATATAATCATCATCGTCATCATCATCATCATCATCATATCTGCTATGGAGACTACACAGTTTTGGACCAGTAAACTCACAAATATTCATGATTTCCCCACTGTAGAGTAGCAATGGTAGGGACTATCCATGTGATCTGGAATGATAGTTCTTTAGTACCTACAGAACAGGGAATTTCTAGAACAAATGTAGAGAAACTGAGGCCCTAAGAGGCTCCTTCCACATCTCCATTAGATCTCTGACACTTTCCCCTTCCTCCCATTGGTCAGAAGTGGTGTGGATGGGGATTGGGGGGGGCAGGGCTCTCATGCGTAGCCCCACATCCCTGACCCATGTTGCCATTCCTGAACAATGCTTATTATTTCTTGTAATCTAAGAACTCTGTAAAATTGCTAGATGATGATGATAATGATTTATTAGACTTATTTGTCTTTTGTTACCTAAAAGGTTTCCAAGTGACTTACATTTTAAAACATAAATACATTATACCTTTTAAAAACATAAATACATTACACCATGGGGGCAAAGGAATCTTATAAAACATTAACAGTTTCATAAAACTCCTACAAAATAATGAGCAATACAATACAGGACCATAAACACCCTTTTTCATAAAACATCTACAATATAAATATAACACATACAAGACAACATCCGGTCCCCCCGCCCCACCCCCATAACAGTGACAGGAAGCTTTGGCAGCACACTAACAGTAAAAAAAAAAATCAGCTCAGTCCATCAAAAGTCCAGCTCAGTCCTGGGGGAAAAGGAAGGTCTTGACCTGGCACCAAAAAGATGTCAGCAAAGGTGCCTGGTGGACTTCACTGGGGAGAGCATTCCACAGTTGGGGAGCCACAACTGAAAAGTCCTCTCCCTTGCCATCACTCACCAAGCTTCCCTCAAAGCAGAGGCCATAATCCTCCACCAACAATTTGCTGAAAATGTCTTCTGTTGGGGTGATAGAAACCTAGAAGCACTGTGCCCCACATAGAAAGAATGGTATTCATTCCCACAGTATTAGAATAAATCAGCCCCTGGTGTGAAAATTGGAGGGAGAAATATCAATAATTTAAGATATGCAGACAATACCATACTACTAGCAGAAACCAGTAATGATTTGAAACGAATGCTGATGAAAGTCAAAGAGGAAAGCACAAAAGCAGGAATACAGCTGAACGTCAAAAAGACTAAAGTAATAACAGAAGATTTATGTAAATTTACAGTTGACAATGAGGACATTGAACTTGTCAAGGATTATCAATATATTGGCACAGTCATTAACCAAAATGGAGACAATAGTCAAGAAATCAGAAGGCTAGGACTGGGGAGGGCAGCTATGAGAGAAGGTCCTCAAATGCAAAGACGTATCGCTGAACACTAAAGTCAGGATCATTCAGACCATGGTATTTCCGATCTCTATGTATGGATGTGAAAGTTGGACAGTGAAAAAAGCAGAGAAGAGAAAAATCAACTCATTTGAAATGTGGTGTTGGAGGAGAGCTTTGCGGATACCATGGGCTGCGAAAGAGACATATAATTGGGTGTTAGAACAAATTAAACCAGAACTACCACTAGAAGCTAAAATGATGAAACTGAGGTTATCATACTTTGGACACATAATGAGAAGACATGATTCACTGGAAAAGACAATAATGCTGGGGAAAACAGAAGGGAGTAGAAAAAGAGGAAGGCCAAACAAGCGATGGATTGATTCCATAAAGGAAGCCACAGACCTGAACTTACAAGATCTGAACAGGGTGGTTCATGACAGATGCTCTTGGAGGTCACTGATTCATAGGGTCGCCATAAGTCGTAGTCGACTTGGAGGCACATAACAACAACAACAACAAAATACAACTTGCCGTAGCTATACCAAGGCATGCGAAGAAGGAAATAATGTTGATTTAAGTGGAATAATATTTAGAGCCAGAATGTCCGTTTTGGGCACAAATGCATTTGGTCACTGGAGCAGCTGCTTCATCAATTAAAATCTTCTAATAATCTGCTATGAAGATTGACACCTTGGAATTAATTACGTATTACATATTTTCAGGCAATGATTGTGGCAGTAAAGTTAGACGTGCACATTTTGGGAATGAGGAATTATTTGCAGCATCCCTCCTTGTACTTGTGGTAATCATTCATATTGGTTTTGACATCAATGATTATTTTTGATAATCAGGTTTGCAGCTTTCCAAACAATTAGACACAAGCGAACATGGAGAGTTCACACTTGAGACAGAATTCCTGCATTTAAAAATTGTACTTAGCTGAATGAAATCATTGGGAATGAAGAGAAGGGTAGAGAACCTCAAATACAGTTACATCTATTTTCACAAGGCAATTCAGAACAGAAAATGCCTTTCAGAAAACATTGCTTCTAAAAAGCTTCTGAAAAATAACTATGTTCAGGAAAGTAAGTACGTCTAAATGGCACCTTCCTGCTCAAAAGAACTCTTATATTCTGAGGGTTTTTATCCTTTTATCAGTAGCATATTGATTTTTTCCCCATGAAATTTAAAAATAATCAAAAAGGGGCATGATGAATAATAATGTTTAAAACTTGAATTTGAAAAGCAAATACATTATCTCTCTGGAGGATACAAAATCATACAGAGGAAAGGAAACTGTCTTTGTAATAAAATTATGTCCTTGCTAGTTCTTTGATCTTTGTAAATACACAGCCAGTCTTCTGTCTCCATCCAGGTAAGATAAGGAACAGGATGAGAAGGTGGGAAGGTGAAGAAGTAAAAGAAGAGGAAAGAGAAGTGTGCTGGACTTTAATGACTGTGTGCCAATTGGGCAGGGTTGTCATCAGGGAAGGAGCGGACTGTGGGGATCTGCCCCCTCAAGGATATTCCATCTCTGAATGCTTAGATTTTTTTCCCAGAAAAGACATGTGTCCCTTTTACTTGCAGAAATATATGGGAAAGCATGCAAGCAAATGCTCTGTCACTTAGAAGTCAACCTGCTCTTTATCATTTAGGTGTCAGGTCCTGCCAGCTCTCAGAGCTGGAACCAAATGAGATGTCCTCACCATCGGAGGAGGCCACTGAAGGCCACAGCATGAGCTGTGGACCAGAGGAGACAGAGCACCCACAGGGAACCCCTGAGACCGTCACCTGGGATGATACCCTCTCCAGGGGACCTAACTGCCCCAACCACACATATCCCCCAACTCTGGGGCTCCCACAATCACTCGAGATTCAAACTAAAGCTTGGCCCGGAGGGTGCGGCACCCACTTGGCAACATAAGTCCTACTCAAGAGGGATCTTGAGTACCCTAGTCAGGGCCCCATTGGCACTGCAGGAAGGGTGAGGCAGCCAGGCTGACCATCTAAGCCCTGAAATGCTGCTTAGAAACTGATGGTGCAACAGCCTCCAAGGAGCTGCCCTCCGTTTAGCTGCCTTCTCGGCAGCACCTTTTTTACCCAGCATGCTCTCTGACTGCTGACACTGCTGGATAGCTCCCTGGCCTTGCTTGGGAGACTGAAGGCCAGAGGGCTTCGGGACTCTATTCTCCTGAGCCAGGCCCCTCACTCATCCTGCTTTGCACCCTCCTCAAGTGTTTTTACCTAGCTAAGTACAGTAAAAGTGGCTAGTTTCTGTGCTGCTGCTATCGCATGTCAGAAACAATGATAAATGATTTTATATAGGAAATTTTATACTGATTTTAATTTTGTACTTTTTACTCACTTATGGTTTTATGTACTTTATATGATATTGTTTACTCATGCTTTTTTATGTACTGATCTTTGATTGAAATAAATGATTCATTCATTCATTATGGAGTAGGCCTTCTCCCCAACCCCAACCTGGATCTCATTAGGTGGAGTCCAGAGGAGAAAAACCTCAGATGATTATCTCAACATTTGAGAATCGATGTGTGGGGGGATGTCCAAGACACTTGAACCGCCTTCCCCAACCCGTTGCCTTCCAGATGTTATTGGATTACATCACCCATCATCCTTGACCATTGGCCATGCTGGGTGGTGGGAGTTGTAGTCCAAAACATCTGGAAGGCATCAGGTTAGGAAAGGAAGGTTCAGGGCTTTAAAGGTTAAAACCAGTACTTTGAAATGGAATGGGGACCAGCTGGGATGGCAAACCTCTTGTGCTATATGATCAAAATGTCCTGCCCCTGTTAATAACCCCTGTAGCTCTGTTTTGGACTACCTGATATTTCCAGACCTTTTTCAAAGGCAGCTCCATGAAGAATGCATTGCAGTAATCTAATTGTCTCCCTCATGACAAATTCTCTGGCTTCAGCCTTGCACTTGGGCAAGTAACCAGATGATATATTAGCTCTTGCTGTACACTGTTTGTTATCAGTGTTCTGAGTTATATTTGCTGACTTTTAACTGTCCAAAATAAGGTTTTAGCCCGACAAAAATTGGAAAAAGGGGGGAAACAATAGAGCTACCAGGGGAAGAACATACAAGTTTGCCTGGAATGTTCCATTGGGATTCCGTTAATAAATCTTTGAGGTGTTGAGAAAGGATCAAGCATCTGTTTGAGGTTCATCTCCAGAGGGAGTTTGCAGGTGCAGCATTTAAAAATGTACAAGTTCCCCCACTATCCTCCTATTTGAGCTCTATTTATGGAGTAGCATACAGCTTTCCATTCCAAGTTCAGTCTAGGATTGAAGCCAACATAATGATATTGGCCTGACATAACACCACAGTCAGATTCCTGTGAAGATGGGAAGAGCCTATTTGGACCTGAAGACTTCACATGGGAAATTGGAAATTGACTGCCTTCAAGTCGATCCCGACTTATGGCTACCCTGTGAATAGGGTGTTCATGGTCAGCGGTATTCAGAGGGGGTTTCCCATTGCCTCCCTCTGAGGCTGGTCCTCCCCAGCTGGCTAGGGCCTACTCAGCTTGCCACAGCTGAACAAGCCAGCCCCTTCCTTGTCTGCAACTGCCAGCTGGGGGGCAACTGGGCTCCTTGGGACTATGCAGCTTGCCCACAGCTGCACAAGTGGCAGGGCAAGTAACCCCGAGCCACTCACTGTGGGGGTGATCTTTAGCTGGCCCTTGACACCCAGGAGACACGAGCAGGAATTTGAACTCACAGACTCTGGACCCCCAGCCAGGGTCTCCTCCCCACTGTGCTATACCAGCAGTTATGAAGACTTCACAAGCTGACTTTAAATACCCTTGATGCAGGAAAGATGGAACATACTCCCCAACAGGTGGCCTGACATGAAAGGTTCCACTTTTGTTCCATCCCTGTTAGTGCCATGCTGAAACTTTTGCTTCTGTGTTTTTCCCCCTTCTCCATCATTTATTTATTCATTTATTATTTGATTTATATCCCGCCCTTCCTCCCTTACTTTCATGGTGGCCAAAGGATGCTTGATAGAATCTTTTCTTCCATTCTATACTCTGCAGCCTTCCCGGATGCCCACACATCAATTAAATCCAGAGGAAGACATCATTAGTAACTCCTCTCGTGGGCTTTCTTCTTTTGCAGATCTAGAAGTGCAGGCAGTCAGGAAGGCTTGCTGAGTGCTAGAGAAATGTTAACAGGAAAGAAAAACACATAGGCCACCCTTGCCCACCTCACAACAATGAGGTAAGCTCAAAACCTTGCACCCACCAAAATTCTAAAGAAATCCTAAAGAAATTCTCAAGCACCCTAAAAATGAGGCAGAAAGATGGGAGCCACTTGTTCAGAGGAAGAAAACTTTCAAGAAACTGGAGGACCAATTTCAGTAGGGCTGTGTACAGCCCCCCTACCCGCCCCATGGGTCTGATCCAGGAGGGAAGCATCAGGCCAGCCCACTCTGGGTTGACTTAGAGACCATCCCTCACCCAGGATCCAGTCCCAAATAAGTTCAGGGGCGGGGCTAATGTTTAATTAGGGCTTTAAAACCCTAATTAAACATATAGCTGGGAGAGGGGCAGGGGAAGGAGACCTTGGGTCTCCTGCCCCCTCCTGACTGAGACAGGGGTTAATTCAGCAGGATGCTACAATGCCTCCCCCCCTCTCGATCAATGCCTCAATGGAGGCCCCCCTCCAAGCTTCCAAGAAGCATCACCTTCCATATTATGATGCTTACGTTTGCTGTGAGCTTGTACTGAATTGTTGTAACCATGTTGTGCAGTGATGGTTTTGTTAACTGCCCTTCAGCCAAACCAATGGAAAGCTGAGAGATCAGTCGAACAAACAAATAAGGAGGGAAGGGTGCAGGGAATATGTTCAGATTGGAAGGCAGCAAGTTAGTTTGTGAAACAGTTACATTGCTCTTCACCAGGATGGATGGCTATCTATTTGAAGAAATGTGAAGCCTTCTTGGTTTGGGCAATGGAAAGATACCAGCAGAGAAGTGGTAACCAGTTTGAGGCGGTGGGGCTCAGAGGGAGTAATCATGGCCTGAATTTAGCCACTGAGGACTCTTCTCCTCCATTAGTCCCTGTGGCCCTCTGTCATGCCTAGCCCTGACCTGGTGCCAGACAATGAATCCTCAGACCACAGGTCAAGGACCTTAAGGAGAAGGCAGGGTCTCCTGGAAGCAGTGCTGGAGGAGCCCTCTGGTGGGAGACCTGCTGGAGAACCCTTGGAGCTGTCAGATGAGGAGGTGGAGCCACCCCTCCGTCCTTGTGAATGCTGGCGCCAAAAGGCCTGGGCCCAGGCTGAACAGCAACAACACAGCATGCATCTACGGACCCAGAGTCATTGCACAGTTCATGAAGGAAGGATCGACTGAGGAGTAAGCAGTCCCTGGAACTCCTTTTCTATCAGCCGCAGGGGTTAGGGTGTGATCTAGGAGGCTACAGTATAGAAAGTCTCCGTCTTGAGCCTTTCAGATGCTGGAAGCAAGATAAGTCTCTGGCTCCTTGCTCCTGAGTCTCCGTGTCTTGCAGTGTTGTACTTTGTCTGAACACCTTGTGCTGTTGAGATGGGACAGTTGTCTGATATAGCCTCTGGATCATGGTTTGTATCTAGACTGGTTTGCCATGCTCGACCTTGGATTGTTGATATTGTGCTGCGCCTTGAACCCTGCTCTCTTGAGGAAGTGTTTTGGTAAAAGGCTGTTACCTCCTGAGACTGACTCTCTAGCCCCTGAGGGCATCCCCTGGAACATGGCATCCTCTGGAAAAATGTGCACTCTCTTGCATTACTGCTGCTGCTGCAAATGCCTGTGGTCAGTTATCACTACTCAGTCAGTGGACCTCCTCAATTAGTTCAGCCCTTCTTCACCTGCTTTCCCCTTTGTCCCCAATGGGGAGTGGGTTAAATGGACTTGGATGAGCTGTGCCATCCCTGCTCAAGCCCTCTCAATTTGGCCAAGCCATTCCAGCTACAAGAGAGGCTCTTGACAGTGTTTGAGCTCATCTGCTGGGATGGGGAACCTGCATATCCCCAGAGATTGCTGAAGTACAACTCCCTAACCATTGGCCATGCTAGACAAGGCTGATGGGAGATGGCATCCATGAACATCTGGAAGGCCACATGTTCCCCAGGCCTGCCATATTCTTCCTCTTCAGCAGATAGTGATTCCTCATACAACTTTAGCCAAAGGACTTCCAAGATGTGTCTGAATGTGCTCCCCCCCCCCCAGGCAATCACTAAAGGACCTGTTTGCTATGGAAGAAGAAAAAAGAAAAACCTGGCCCGAGAATCTGTTGGCAACCTCTACATTGGCAGGGTTGGTTCTTCACTTGCTCTGTATCCCAGCATAAAGAGGGCGTCCTCAGCTCAATCAATGCCCATTCAGACTTCACTAACTCACAGCTAATGGCACCAATGACAGAAGGTAATGAGGTGTCATTTATATGAAAATGCTTCGGGGATGCTGGCAGGCATTTTGGAAATGCACCATCTGTTCTTACGAGGGGGATATCAGGGCTATTGCTTAGAAAACGTTGACTCTTCCTTGTACCCAGCCACAAGCAACTGCTTTGTCCATCCTTGTGAAAGTGGGTGGAAAGGGTTACATGCCAACAGGAGACTTCCTACAAAAGGGTAGGAATAATCCCTTTGATAATGCGGATTTCTCCTTGCTCATCTCCCATATACATTGCTCATTTATCTTATACATGGTGCACGACCAGGAACAAGACGGGGAAAGTGATGATGGCTATGATGGCTATGGTCTGTCTCCACTTCATACCGTAGCTCATTTGTAGAGCATCTGCATTGCATCCCTGGCATCTCCAGTTTGGGGTAGGAATGTCCCCTGCCTGACATCCTGAAGAGCCAATGTTTGTCACTGTAAATAATCCTGAGCTAGATGCACCAATGGTCTGACTCAGTATAAAGCAACTTCCTATGTTCCTTCTCTTACAATCACAGCTCTGCCCTCCAGTTCACTCTCCTCTGCTGCCTTGGCTTCTTTCCCTGACTTCTTTGTCTGAGATTCATTTTCAATCCCTTCTCATCTCTTAGTTCACTGTTCTTCAACCTTGGGTCCCCAGATGTTGTCAGACTACAACTCCCATCAACACGAGCCAGTTTAGCCAATGGCCAAAGGTGATGGGGATTGTAATCCAACAACATCTGGGGACCCAAGGTTGAAGAGCAGTGTCTTAGTTGGTTCACTGAGATCTGAGAGCCCTCTGGATTAGCCCCACTCCCTAAGCAATCATGATATGGTGCAGCAGAATTGCATAAGAAACTGCCTTATGCTGAGTCAGACCATTGGTCCACCTCACTCAGTTCTGTCCTCACTAGCAGTGGCTCTCAAGGACAGCAGAGACTTGTGGCTCCAATGTCAGTGGGGCAGTGAATCTGCTCTGGGTTTTACTCCGAACCTTCAAGGGGCTGTCCAATGTACTGCCTTCAAGTCGATTCCAACTTATGGTGACCCTCTGAATAGGGTTTTCATGAAGCTGAGAGGCAGTGACTGGCCCAAGGTCACCCAGTGAGCTTCATGGCTGTGTGGGGATTCGAACCCTGGTCTCCCAGGTCATAATCCAACACCTTAACCACTACAACACAATGGCTCTCTGCTGTCCAAAAGAGTCTATTTTGGGGATGGGTTTCAGCACCTTGGACAGCTTCTGGGAAGTTCAGACAAAAACCCGGCACGGATTCACTGCTCCACTAGCGTTGGAGCCACCAGACTCCCTGCTCAAGGGTTTCAGGCGGGGGACATTCCCACCCCTAAATGGAGATGCCAGGGATTGAACCTGGATCTCCTAGCTGCAAAGCAGATGTTCTACCACTGAGCCATGGCCCTTCCCCTGTCATCATGTTGATATACTGCAGAGTAGAGTATTATCACATTGATTACGACTCTGAAGCCCATGTCAGGATTAGGGAGTCTGTGGTCTACCAGCAGCTGTTGGACTGTGTCCCTCATCAGCCCCATCAACAAAGCACTGAAGAAGTTTCCTATGGCAAAGAAGTATATGGGATTTGCCATAAGAAGCTATTGTACAATGATCATAACATCTACTCACAGCAAAGTCAGGTGCTGAGTTACAATAGCTATGTAGATGAAACAGGGTTACTGAGAAACAAGGAGGAGGTCTGATAAGCAGATGCAGGAGAGAACGCCACAATTTTCAGAAGGAGGGTAGAAATCCTTGGGGGGAAATTAAAGGAGGGTGGAATCAGCTCAGAGAGGACTAGGCTTGTTCAGTGGCCACAGAATGCTTAATGCCTGTTGGGGGAGAAATGTAAGACTTGACGGGGGGAATGGAGCAGCCTGGAAGAGGACATGGCTGGCTGTAATGCTAAAGTACTTCATGCTGCAGGATTTTGTTGCAAGCCCCATGTGTGTATTGTTAATGTTCAGCTTATTTTCCCAATTAAGAGATTACAAAGGCCGAAAGCTATTTGAGTAGCAAGAAATTTACAGCAGCAGCTGCATCTAAGAGACGGAAAGAGAGAGAAAGAGACATTCTGGGGGATGTTCTTACCAGCAAACATCAGGATACATTTCATGTTTTAATCCCCTGGTTCACATTCCCTTCTACCCCTGTCCCCACGCTCTTCTCTACTCTGATTTGTTTGCACACATAATACTTGTAACATCTGCAAAAGGCACAGGAGCGATTCAAAGGAGAAGATGAAAGCACACAGCTACGCATTCGCTTTCGACAAACACACGAGCACAGCATCAAAAGTCCAGCTTTGGAGAAGAATTTAAAGTTTTATCAAATATCTCTTTCGTGCCCTTCATCAACACAGGCACCAGGAAGAAGACCGTGATTATCACCCTGCTGACACAAGCACTCCTGTTACTTTAAAGGGGGCTCAAGAAAGCTGGCTTCAAGGAGAAATGTTCCACACATTTCCAGCATGCTCTTTCCACTCCTGAATCATTCTCCACTCCAATTACATTTACCAAATTAATCTACCACATTGTTGCGGCTTTTGCGCGTGATACACTGTCTCCACATCGAGGGCAGGTGCTGTCAGCACAGCTCTGAAATGCCGTAAGAAACCAGTCTCATTTGACAGTTGCTTTTAACTTTAAAATGTGTGGTGTGTTGGCCAAATGGCAAGCAATAATGATGGCAGCAATAGAGGAAGATGCCTTATAGAGAGCTCCATCCATACCTAACTGCAAAATCCGTGTTTTCCATATTTGGTTGGTGGCCTCGAGATCCATACTTGTCCTGTTTGTGGTCAGATTATTGTGAAAACCCAATGATCAAGCATCCATACATATGAGCTATTTTTTTTGGTCAAAATTGCTTTAGCATTGGCCACTCCCCTAAGTCCACCCCTTTTCAGTGATTGGTCCACAAAGTTTGTTTGCTTTTTGCATGCTTTTTTGGAAGCATGCAGAAACATATTATCTTTTTTTTTTATTCCCATGCATGCACAAGTTTGTGGGTGTGCTGTTGGGTGGGAAGGAGAGAAGGGGCTTGGCATATGACAGAGGAACACCCATGGACCGCCTATTGCATGAAAGTCCATGGAATTGCATCTGCGTGCACGGACTTTAATGCGATTCGGTTTAGGAAAGCATATCAGGGTTTTGGTGGTATTTCTAATGTGGATTTGTGAACATGAAAATCTGTACTAGCTTGCAATGTCATATGGATGATGGTGAATTAATAAGGACGCAAAGCTATAACGTTGAGATTACACAGTTGTATGGACGGGCCCCAAGTCAGACCATCTGTCTAGCTCAACATTATCTGCGCTGACTGTCCACATCTCTCTAGGATTTCAGATGAGGGACTTTCCCATCCCCACCTGGAGATGGCAGGGACTGAACCTGGAACCTTCTCCATGCATAGCAGATTTTCTGCCACTGAGTATGGCCCTTTCCTGTACATGATGGTGACTGATGGTGATGGAGGGAGGAGCTGGACAGGGGGAAAGGAACGAGGGAAGAAAGCAAATTCAGGCACCGATTCTCCCCAGGATCATCTTATCTGGACAGGTGGACCTCCCTTCCTTTAAGTCAGGGCTGGGGAACCTTTTTTTCAGCCTGAGGGCCGTATTCCCTCATAAGCAACCTTTTGGGGCCACATGCCAGTAGTGGCCAGACGCAGGTGTGGGCAGAGGTAAAAGCAGCTGGAGAAATGGATGCAGCTCTTACCTTTGCACAGTGCCAATATCTTCTAGCCATGCAAACATCAGAGGTTTCTACACAGGCTGACTGACAGTGAGGCACATCTCTCCATCCAGGCAGGCACAAAGACAATTAGGATGCAGGAAGCTGCCTTATACCAAATCAGACCATTGGCCCATCTAGTTCAGCACTGTCTGCACTGACTGGCAGCAGCTCTCCAGGATTTCAGGCAAGGAGCATCTCCCATCCCTACCAGGAGATGCCGAGGATTGAACCTGGGCCCTTCTGCATGTTGCACAGATGCTCTCCCACTCAGCTGCGGCCCTTCCCCAGAATACATTCCAGACAGGCAAAAGCTCTTGAGGAGAGAGCAGAGCAGGGCCAGTGAGAGGTAAAGCCTGGCATTATTAGAAGTCAAGGCAGAGCTTGGAAAAGTTACTTTTTTTGAACTACAACTCCCATCAGCCCCAGCGAGCATGGACACTGGATTGGGCTGATGGGAGTTGTAGTTCAAAAAAGTAACTTTTCCAAGCTCTGGGTCAAGGGCACGTTCCAGCCAGGCAAAGCCACTCCAGGAGCAAGGCCAGTGAAGGGTATAGCCAGGGGAGAAACAGGGCATGGCTTAGGGTCAGATAGAGAGGCCTGGATGGCTGTATTTTGTCCCCAGGCCTGAGGATATCCCTACCCCGTTCAAAGTAGAGGTGTGTCTGTACAGACACTGTTAAGTGCTGAGTAAGGGGAATTCCAAAATGTTGCTTTTTGAGTTCTGTTTCTTGCCGAACATTTGCCACCTCTGATTTAGGACACCTAACAACATGAATTGCAGTGATCATATTATGAATTTCCCTGCTCACAAGTCACATGGTATTTGCTAACATGGCAGTAAAACTCACAATGTAATGGTCCTGATTCACATGGTGAATTGAACTAAGCAATACAGCTGGAAGATGGGAAACCTGCTGCAGGCACCACATGTGATGCGTCCTTCCCTGGCTCTCCCTGTCAGGTTCCTACCTGCTCGTGGTTACTGCCTGTCTCTAGGCACCACCAGGGACTCCACCAGTCCGGACCGCTCTCTCTTATGATTTCTCTCCCCGCTCTAGCACAGATCTCAACAGATCCCCCTGCTAGGCAACCACCAGTAACGTCCCAATACTAGTATTCCCAGAGACTCTGAATACTGGTATTGTTTTTCTCTTCACCACTGCCACCATTTGTTACAGTTCCCCTTCAGCCTTGGTCATTACCTTACCCTCCCTTCTGGTCTGTGAAACCCCAGCCAAGGATCAGGCCTTTGGTAAACCAAATTAAGTATTTATTACAGATAACAAAGCTAACAAGATTAACAAGATTTCTTCTTAAGGCACATAAGCATATGGTTTTACTCAATACTAATCCGAACTCCACCTCCCTCCTGGTAAACAACTCTCTAAACCCCACCAAACAATCCACTCTTTCTCTTCTCCCCCCCAGATTCCACAATTCACCACCTCACATTCACCCAGATTTACCTGTCATCCTTTCATTTATACCGTCAGCCATTTTAAACATTCAGCCAATCATCAAGCATTCTATTGCCTATTCACTCCCCCTCCTCTTTCACTACTTACCATGTATACTCTAAACAACCAGCACTTACCATATATACACTAGTATATAGGAACATCACATTTCCCCCCCCTTAAACAACAGCAGAGTATTATTCCTGTTCCAGGATTTATACGTCGCGTTAACAAATAAAAGTCTCTATGGGGAAAATGTCTTTCTTTGTTCCTCTGTCTGGTCACGTCACTGCAGTCCCAGCCACTTGCCTGGAAAGTCCATCGGCCAGTACATTGTCCTTGCCTTTTATGAACTGGAAGTCCACTTGATAGTCCTGTAGGGCCCAGGACCACCTCTGCAGCATAGTGTTATGGTTTTTCATAGTCTGCAACCATAACAAGGCCCGATGATCCGTAGTCACTGTGAATCTTCGTCCCCACACGTATGGGCGCAACTTGTTCAGTCCCCACACGACCGCTAGGCACTCCTTCTGGACCGACGAATAGTTTTTCTCCCTCGGCGTCAGCTTGCGACTCAGGTACGCCACTGGATGTCTGGTGCCTTCTCTCTCCTGTAGCAAGACGACTCCCAGCGCCAGGTCCGACGCATCTGTAGCCACGATGAATGGTTTCTCATAGTCTGGTGCTATTAATATGGGTCCTTGGCACAAGGCTTGTTTCAGTAGATCAAAAGCCTTCTGACATTCATCCGTCCATACCACACGCTCAGAACACTTCTTCTTTGTTAATTCATACAAGGGGGTTGCTATTTCCCCAAAATTTCTCACAAACTTCCTATAAAATCCAGCCACACCCAGAAATGCCCTTACTTGTTTTTTGGTTAAGGGGATCGGCCACGCTTGTATTGCGTGAATTGGGGAATTCCATTCAGCTCACATTTAAAGGCAAATTATAAAATTAGCACTTTCTAAAGCAATGTGAGAACTGAAACACAGCCATCCTTCACAATCCACACATATCCAAATTTTGTGATGCAGTTCTTCAATGAACCAATGTCTACAAAAATGCTTGTATTAAGGGAGAGTGTCCCTAAAATGAAATTATGTTTATATATATTGCCCACCCTTTGCCATTAGGTCCTAGGACGGGTTACAGACATTTAAAATACAGTGTTAGACACCATTAAAACACATTGCTTCCACAGAAGGAGGTTGGATCCTGAAAACATCCATCTCAGATGCCGACAGCCAGAGTAAAGAGGTGTGTCTTCAGTATTGGCCAAAAACTGTACAGCGAAGGTGCCAGATGCATCTCTGTAGGGAGGGAATTCCACAGCTGAGGGGCTGCCACAAAGAAGGCCCTCTCCTGGCCAACATCCCCCAAACTTCTGAGGTGGTAGAAGTACCAAGAAGCTCCCCTCTGGTGATCTTAACACCCGAGAGGGTCTGTAAGGAAGGAGGCGGTCTCTAAGATATTTGGGGTCTAAGTCATTTAGGGCTTTAAACACAACTTCAATTGGGCCTGGAAACGAACGGGTAACCAATGCAACTGTTTTTGAACTGGGATTCTAAATCCAGCTGCTGCATTTTGGACCAGTTGAAGTTTCCGAGTCGCCTTCAAGAGCAGTCCCACGTAGCGTGTATTGCAAACATCCCATCTGGAAGTTACCAGAGCACAGAGTACTGTTGCCGTGTCATCTGTGTCCAAAAGGGACCGTAGCTTATGAACCAGCCAGAGCTGAAAATAAGCAGTCCTAGCCACCAAGGCTACTTGAGCCTCAGTGACAATGTTTGTTTGTTTGTTTGTTTGTTTGTTTATTTATTTATTATGTTTTTATACTGCCCCATAGCTGAAGCTCTCTGGGCAGTTTACAACAATTAAAACATTAAAAACAAATATACACATTTCAAAACACATTTTTTCAAAGCGACGTTGGATCAAGGAGTACCCCCAAGCTGCAAGTCTGCTCCTTCCAGGGGAGTTCAACCCAATCCAGGCAATCTTGCCTTCTCCTGCACTTGAGAACCTGGCACACAAAACATTATTAGTGAAAATAAAATACAAAAATCCATTTTATTAGGAGAAATTGCTTGCAAAAATGTGTACATTAGCAAAACTGCATACAAAAATGTGTTTATTAGAAGAAATTTGCATGAACATTCTGAAGAATTTTGATGAGGATTTTTAAAAAAGAGATTCACAAATTGCTACAGAAATGTGGAGAACTTAAATTTAAAAAGTTAGAAACTAAGAGAATTGAAAACTGACAGATCCTTCCATCCCTGGTGCGGAGTAAGAATCTTAGATCTAAACTTGTGAAAGAAATTGTTCTTCCACCTGACATAGAAGTGCTGAAATTTAACTACTGCTATGTAATTTTTTTTTAAAAAAAGGAAGAACTTGCAATGACCTTTGATTAATGCAGATAAACTGACTTTAACTTCCACATTTTTTTCTCTATCCCTCTACCTAGTCCTTGACATCTAGCCCAGACTCTTGTAATGGTAGAACAGAGAGGAGAATCAATTTCCAAGGCAACCGGTTATGTTATCTAGATTTCCAGGTTTCAGAAGTGGAATGGGGATTAAGTGAAAGATGAGAAAAGACTCAGCTCTTGTGCTGCCACTGATATCAGCAGATGGAGACTCAAGTGACAGTCAGAATCCACAGCTCTACTCTACTGTGGAAACAAGCTTAAATAATTCTTCATGGGGTTTTGGTCATATATGGTGCCTTCTTGCTGAATTGCTCTCCATTAAGTGATCCTGTGGCGCTGTTTCATTTCTCTAATTATTTTATGCTCCTCTGAACGAGTATGTTTCTTGCAGACTGACTTGGATTTTGCAAGCACAGTTGCTTGTGTCATTCATCATACAAGACAGCCACGTTCAACTCATGTGTGAAGGTAAAGATTTTATATAGCTGGCGGCTGATGCTCAGAATTCACTTAATACCTGTGTTTCAACATAGCTTGAAAGCAAATAAGTTTGGGGGGGGGGAAGAGAAAGAAAGATTTAAACTGTTCTGCCTTATGTAACATTATTTACATTTTGGTGTAAGAGCTCATTTAAGGAATAAAGAAAAAACAAGGAGTTTGACGAACATCAGCTTCTGAACAAAGGCTATTTTCAAATTTAAAAAATGAAAAAGAGATTTGATCATTGGGTGGAGGGGAAAAGCCAACTGTATCCTTGCAAGGACTGCCTCAGACATAGCTAACTAGAAGACAGCAAGTTCGGCACCAGCACTTACCCAGGCTGGACCTTGGTAAGGGCTCCTGGACTCAGTAGGGCCTACCGTTGGCCTAACTTATTTATTTATTTAAAATATTTCTATGCCACCCTTCTACCCTATAACAGGGCACTCAGGGCTACTGCCTACTCACTCCTGCCAGGGCCTGGTTGCCATCTACGGCAGTTCCACTCTCCGCCTCCCTGCTTTATCTGGGCTCTGAGAAAGAGCCAAAGGGCTCCCTCTTATCAGAGCCTTGCATAGCCCCTGACATTCCCCTTTTGAGTGGGGAAGGGCTGCAAGAGGCTATTATGCTTACTCTCTAATAAAGCAGAGTCCCCGATTGCATGGAAGGCTCTACTGACATTCAAGTAACACCCACCCACTCCCCACGCAGACTGTTCCCACTCAACACAGGAAGAATGGGGCTCATGCACAAGAGACTGGATGTGCACAGGACACATGGGTGCACCCTTTCACTCACTTTTAAACACTGCATGTTCAGGCAAACACCTGAGCACGGCTACAGTTTATCAACCAGCCTTTGTCACATTAGGCATGAATTAGGCACAGGGTTGTAGCTACCTAAATTATACTCAGAGTAAGCCCACTAAAATTAATGGAGCTGTGACCGCCTACATATGGCATTTTATTCTAGAATCAATGGAGACCGGGAACTTGATTTTTCCTACAAACAGTCTAAATCTATTGCATATTTTTTGTCCTTGAGAAACTGATTTAGTTCCGAAAATAATAGCTCATTACAGATTGATTTTGTGTTACCCTGTAGTGTGTCCATTTGAAAACTGATGAAAACCAATGTCGTTGGTCCCAGCAATGGAGGGATGTGTCCACATCTGCCCAGTGATGCTGTGGGTGGGCTTCTACCAAGATTACAGTCACGTCTCCTGGGGCACATGCAGGGAGGAAAAAATGTGGATGACCTAATAAAGGGGAGGGTTTTCAAACACAGATCGAGTAACCGCATCCACCCTTGTGGACAGCAGAATCTAGAATCAATTTAGATTTAAAACAGCATGCTAAGGTTGAGCATGAACAATTCTGGATCTAATCTACATTTTTGTGCTACAAATGGTTGGGTGCATACACAGCCTAAGTTAGTCATGTCCATGAACTTCAACAGGTCTACTCTGAGTAGAACTAACATTGGCCAGAACCCAAAATCCATTTTTCTTCAAGAGGAGTATCTTGAAAGGCAGGGTGAGAGGAAAAGAAAGAGGTCAGATGCACACGAGGAAGTAATTGCTAGCCTTGCATTGTGAATAATGGATATTGCCCTGGGATCTGCAGGTGCCCATGTATGTATGTCAAGGGTAGGGCAGAAGAGGCAGCATTCAAGGAGAGAGAGGCATAAGCTGAGCTGTTTGGAAATCCCCTGGGTGTAGACACAGCAGGGAGGGAGGGAGAGAGGGGGGAGTATGGACCATGTCCTTAGTCTCTGTGAGCTTTATATGAAGGGTGCTCTCTAGATGTTCTTGACTCCATCTCCCATCAATCCTAGCCAGCATAGCCAATGGTCAGGGATAATGGGAGTTTAAGTCGAACAATGCTACATTGGCTACCCCTTCTATATTTATTTTTTATGTATGATTATAGTTATATCCTAGCTTTCCTCCAAGGAGCTCAAGGTGGCTTACAAACATAGTTCTCCCCCTCCCAATTTTATCCTCACAGCAACCTTGTGAGGTAGGTTAGGCCAAGAAACAGTTATTGGCCCAAGATCACCCAGTGAGCTTCATGGCTGAGCAGGGAACCCTGGTCTCCCAGGTCCCAGTCCAACATTCTAATCACTACATTTTTTTCTATGGGGAATCCTTGGTTATGAATCCATACTCCTGGCTCAAAAGCAAGATTTATAGGGTTGTGGGGGTTGGTTTGGGATGATATCTGTGGGTACCCTCCAAGCCTGTGATTCTGCATCTGTAGAGGTGGATTTGGTAGTAAAGGAATCTGCTGAGCTGGTCAAGCCAGCTTCTTTGTTAAGTTGATGGACCTGTTAAGCTGCTTTAACATGTCTAAAGATTTGGTCAAGAGGAGATGTGTTGCCATAGGAACAAGTGGCTGATGATGCTCTGCCAAGAAGGGTAGGCCTCCCACCCCCCATCCTGGGGCCAAGATTTACCCTGTGTGTGTATTGGTCTGAGGTGCAGCTGGGAGCTGGAAAAGAGGCTTGCTGTCTGTGCTGAATCCAAGGACATGGCTTTGAGATGCCTTCCTGGAAACCTAATTGGAAAGCAGGATCTATTGGAGTGTTAATGCTGTGAGCTCTTCCATCTTATGCTCAGGTTGTATATATCTGTAAATAAAACCATATATCATAGACACCACAGCCTCCAGTCACCTTCATTCCAAGAAATGAATGAGCTCCTGCTGGGAGGAAATGCAGGATATAAATCAAATAATAAATAAATAAATAAAGTAAGTAAGTAAGTAAGTAAGTAAATAAATAAAATGCTGCCTAAGTGCTGGAATCCCTGGAGGTCTCTCACCACTCAGAGTTTGGGGTGCGCAAAACACTATGTTAAATGTGTGGTCACACTTTGATGTATCCAGTGGTGGTGGTTCTTGAAAAATAGCAGTCAGAGAGATGAAGGCGAGACTGTGATGCATGGGAAGGGGATTGAGCCCTTTCCCCAGTGCTGTGGCCCCAGTGAAAATTGCCCCCCTAGTGGTGCCAATTGTTATGTCCCTCTCTGGCAAAACAGCACCTTCAGGACAGGTGTTTTTCATTGGGATCACAGCATGGGGATAAAGGGTTAAACCCCCTCACTAGGCATCACGGTCCCAATGCTTTCTCATTTTAATAAAGTGTCTGGAGAGCACCAGACTGGCTACCTCTGCAACAAAACTCACAGAAACTATGGGCATGATCCACCTTTCCCCTCACCTGCCTCCCCACTATGCCTACAGCTCAGCTTAGCCCCCATCCCCTGGATCCCTTTCCCTTTCAGGATGACCCTTGGCATGCATACATTCAACCCCCCTCCCTGCATTTGGTAGTCCAGGGGAAAGGAACTGTTTTTAGCCCGAGGGCCAGATTCAAACCTGGCCAATCTTCCAAGGGCCATTTCTGATGGCGGGTGGGATCAGAGCAGACAGGGTCAAAAATCTGCATTTTTTCGTAAGTTTACATATTTTACAGTCAATTCTCCTTTAGTCTTGGGGAGGAGACTGTACATGAAATATGCAAAATGCATGTAAAATATGCGAATAAAAAGCTAACCCTAGGAAAGGGTTTCTTGTGTCCTATGGAGCACTGAGGAGGAGCCAAATTCTGGCTTCCATAGAAGGGCTGTTCCATTCTCTGTCCTTCAGAGTAATATCCAGCCTTTGGAATGAAAGGTGAAGTTCACTACCTTGAAATCTTACCATTGCAGTTGGTGTGGGGACCTGTGGCCCTCCAGAGGTTGCTGGACTCCAAGTGCCATCAGCCCTGGCTACCACACCCAATAGTGAGGCATGATGGGAGTTGTAGTTCACCAGCATCTGGAGGTCGAAGCTACTCCATGCTTGCATTACAGCAACGCTAAACCGACCTTTGTTTTTCCCAGCAAATCAAATAGTCACCCATTTCTTTGTACGTAAAACAAGAGCAACCCCATCCTGTTACAAGCAACCCTCCCAGACACCAGGCAAAGCATCAAGAGGATTCACAAAGGCATCAGACCTTGGCTGTGAATGACATCTGCAGTCAGCACAGCTGATGGATTCACAGCCTGTAAATGTGTGTGTGTGTCATTCCAACACCAATGAAAATTTCACCCATTCCTGTCGTTTCAGAATTCAATAAGGCTATATATATAGTAAATTATCATGATGACATCATTCAGCCAATGGCCATTTCTTGCATAAATGGAAGAAAACCCTGGATGTACATTTTCCAGCTACGCTTAGTGTTAATGCCAAATGTGTCAGGTTTTCAATACAAAATTAGCTGGGTGAAGAAATGGCATTAAAATGGGGATCCAGGCTTATGCACACACCTTTCCAGGTTGCCTTTTTTATTGATTTACATTGAAATCATTTGTACCCTGTCTTTCCATCCAAACATGCCCAGTTGGGGCTAGTGGGATATGGTCCCACTGCCCTCAGTCCGCCCTCAACCAGCCAGCACCTGTCTGCTGTTACATGTGAATGTTTGAACCCCCAATGTGTGTTTACGCACTAGAGATCCAAGTGTACCTCCAAGAGCATAGCGGAACCTTTTGCTGGAATTAAACCCGCACATTGCTCTAATGCAGCCTTTCCCAACCAGTGTGCCTCCAGATGTTGTTGGACCACAACTCCCATCAGCATCAGCCAGCATTGCCAATGGTCAGGAAAGATGGGAATTGTGGTCCAACAACATCTGGAGGCACACCGGTTGGGAAAGGCTGCTCTAATGTATCTAATTCCACCTGTAATAACCCAAGAAAGCACACAGAGAAGGTAAAATAAACGTTGGTTTATTGAAAGAGGAAGTAGGAAGAATACAGAATTTCATTTACATGTATTGATAGGCAATGTTCTAACACAATCACATGCTAGAACAATGAAAGTATAGATACACCTTACACCTAAGCTGGTTTCATATTGCACTTTGTTCCATGATTCTGACCATTTCTTAACGGATAGTGTGTGCATTTTATTTGATCTTTCACAGGACTTAAAAGCTAGTTCTGGAAATCTAGTGGAATATAGTGGAAATTTAGCACTCGTCGCTGTGATAAATGATTCCAGAAATAATCTATTTGCAAGCTCGGGAATCTGGAAAATTGTGGGAGTTTTGCACTAGGTGCAGCTGCTCACATTACAGGCATCCCAGCATCTAGCAATGCATCCCCACCCTTTAGGCATGAATCACTTTTTTTCTCCCTTATGAAAATTGTACCTTTATTCTGGCATAGGTGTGGGTAGCAGCTTCCCCTTCCTTCTTTTCCCACACACCTGTGTCCAGACACCCCACAAAAATAATGTCAGATCTAAAGGGAGAAGGGCCGCATGGTGACAGGACAGGGTCTTAGACCTCCTATACAGTGGGGAACTACAGTGTGTACGTGTATAACGGGCGAGGGATGAAAACATGACATCATTCATTGCAGCAGTATGAAACACAGTTGTGCAAAATGCCAGTATATCATCCGGAAAAGCCACAGTCCCTTAACGTAAGATACTGCAGTGTGAAAGGAATTTTAGAAATTGGGACAGAAGCACTACCATTTTAATCTGCAAAACTGACGCAATAAGTCCCATGTGTGAAAGCAGCCCCTATCACTTCCAAGATTGCAAATACACAGACTCACACCCAAGCAAGAAGAAAATAAGTCAGAAGAAATATATCTTTCCTGAAGTTTATTGAGACTCAAAGTCAGGAAATAAGATTTCTGTGCCTTGCAACAGTCAAGCTTTCCCCGCAGAACTAAGCAACAGCCAGGCACAAAAGATCTCACACTTCCTTGGTCCGACATCCCACGCAGTAAGTTGATGTCTCAAATGGGTGGGGTGAAGCCTCAGGAAGTCGTTGGAACTGTGAGAATGCATGCTTAACCTGGGCAAAACCTAACCTTAAATGTTTTTGGGGATTGCATTAAATTGCATGCAAACTGGGAGGCGTACAGGTAAGTGATGTGGAACTTCAAAGGATTTCCTCTGACCTATTTGTCTACCTGGGTGAAGTTAAAGTTTAGGCCTGCTGTCTCCGGTGCTATGTGCAAATGCAAATTCCTGTTTCTGAGAAGAACTTGCTGTTCTGGTGTGTGTTTCATTCACTTGACTTCTACGGTGGATTGGGGTCTTTGTTCAGTTAGAGAGATTATTCTTTAGGTAAACCTGTAATTTGGAACCTTGCTTATTACTTTTTAGCTTTGTCTGTGCGTGTGTTCCTGGGGTCAGGAAACTACTTCTGGCCATCCTGAAACTGTGTCTCAGAGGTCACTGCAACTAGGCTCCTATGCCTTGACCGTTAATATGAACCAAACACTAAAAAACCCCAAATACGTATGTCTCCTTACATGGCCTTCTTACTTATAACGAGCCTAGGGGGTGGCCCTGGCTGTCAGTTTCCTCCTTAGTCTCAGGGTTGCCCTGGCCAAACTCAGCAGGGAGGAGGATGGGGACAAAACTAGAATAAGCTGGTTCTGACTGCATCAGCTGTGGCTCACCTACCGTTGGGATCCCTGCCTTCTGCCCTACCTGTCCCAATGGCCACCAGCCACCACGGCGGAAAGGGTCAGGGCAAATGAGTGAGACAGAATGACCCCATCTGTACCATACATTTAAAGTGGTATCATGCTACTTTCAACATGGCTTCCCCCAAAGGATCCTGGGAACTGTAGTTTGTTAAGGGTGCTGAGAGTTGTTAGGAGACTCCTACTCCCCCTTAAGCCATGAAGCTCCCTGAGTGACCATGGGAGCAGGCACTATCTCTTAGCCTAGCCTATCTCACAGGGCTACTGTGAGGATAAAATGGGAGGGGGGACCAGACAGGGCAACCTTAAGCTCCTTGGAGGACAGGCAGGTTACAAATGTAATCAATGATAAAATAAATAAATGGTCATTATAAAGAACTGAGTACAAATCAGCCTGTGTGGAAGAGCGGAGGTGACAGATGGACTAGAATGCAAGGCAGGAGAGAGAGAGAAATTCCCCACACACACCTCTTTTTAAAATATATGTGTTACACTGTACTGAGGTTGTATGATTGAGGGAGAAGGCTGCAGCATGGGAGCGCGTATTTCTTTAATGTTCTCAGCTGGCTCTGCAGTACAGCACAGCCACAAACACACGGGCTCCTCAGAGATTGGTGAAGTATTCCATTTCAGTAAATAAATACAGTTCAAAAGGACCTCGAGGAGGAGAAGGGGCAAAATCCGTTGAGTTCAACTCCAAGTCCTGAGCCAGCCAAAGGCCCAGGAATTATTTCAAAGCCCCCAAATGGATAAGTGGATTTAGATATTGAGATGAACTCCAACTCTTTCCCTCACACAGACTCATATATATGTACAGCTCAGCTTTGGTCCAAAAAGATATTCAGTCCGCTTTATGACCTAGCATCATGGTGTTGAGATTATGTGTGTTTTTCCAAAAGTCCTTTTATCTGAAGAGGATTGAGGAATGATGCAAAAAAAATCCTCGTTTAATTGAAATTTGTGTCTCAGACTCGCTTCTAAGGGATAGATACTAACCCAATATGTTTGCAACAGCTCCTCTCTCCTTCTCTTTGCTTCAGCTCTCTCTATCAGCCCTGATCACTGTCCCCACTTCAAATCACAACATAACATTATCCTTCATTCAATGGCGGCTGGTGGCTCCAAGTCAGTGGGGCGGTGGAAGCCGCTCCAGGTTTTAGTCTGAACTTCAAGGAGCTGTCCAAGGTTCTGAAGCCCCTTGGGTGGCTCCTTGAAAGTTGGGAATAAAAACCGGAATGGATTCCATTGCCCCACTGACATGGAGCCACCGCTGCTACTATATTCCTATAAGGAATGTGTTTTAAATGTTTTTGTTTTATCACTTGTTGTTTGCTGCCCTGGGCTGCTTTTTTGGGGGAAGGGGGGAATATAAACTGAAATCATCATCATCATCTACTGAAAATCCCTCTTTTTTTAAAAAAAACAAACCCTCAGATTTGCTTGAGCCAACTTTAAATGCAAGTGCTGGGGTTCCCCAGACAATGTTAGTGTGGTGTAGTGGTTAGAGTAGGATTTGCATGACCAGGGTTCAAATCCTCACTCAGCCATAAAATGTATTGGGTGACCTTGGGCCAGTCACTGCCTTTCAGCCCACTCTACCTCATAGGGTTGCTGTGAGGATAAAATTGGGAGGGGGAGGACTCTGTTTGTATGCATCCTTGGGTTCCTTGGAGGAAAGGTGGGATATAAATGTAATTAATAATAATAATAATACATACATACATACATACATGCATGCATGCATGCATACATACATTTAAAGCAGTATATTACACTTTACAGTCATGGCTTCCTTTAAAGAATCCTGGGAAATGTAGTTTGTTAAGGTCTTAGGAAACGTCCCCCCATTCTCCCCCAGAGCTACAGTTCCCAGAATTCCCTTGGAAGAAGTTTTGATTGCTAAACCATTTTTGGAAATTTCAGCATCCTTACCAAACTGCAGTTCCCAACTGGGGAAAGCCATGACTATTTAAAGTGGTATAGTAGTCCTTTAAATATAAGGGGCAGGTGAGAGCTAGGCCTGCTTTTACCCCATATGGAGCATATACCTAACTCTTAATTTGTCAATGTTGCTTTGGATGGGAGAGAAAAGAAAGCAGCCAGTCGCGATTGCCCCTTTCCTCTTCTATTTTCTTTTTGCACTTCTCAGTCTTGATAAACATTAACTGGTGCATTCAGTGAAGATACACCAATAATCTCCTCTTCCCGTTCTCAAGATAAAGGTGATGTTATACTATAGAGAGAGGCATACTAGACTCTTACGGGGAAAATATAGGTAATAGAAAGGAGCAACTAAACTGTTTTATATTGGCTTGCCAGACAGATACCGATGAGTTAGGGAGGAAAAGCAATTGTATTGACAGAATGTGTCGATTTAAACTCTCCTTTTGACTCAATAAAATGGGAAGACCTCAAGGAGAAGTGAAGAGTTGCAGTGCTCAAGTCCCAGAGGCAATGGAAAGTCACTGGAGAAGGGCCAGAGCTCAGTGGCAGAGTATTGGCTTTGGAAGCTGAAGGCCCCAGATTCAATCCTTGGTATCGCCAGGCAGGGTTGGGAGAATCCCTTGCCTGAAACCCTGGAAAGACACCACTGCCAGTCAGGGTGAGAAACCTTTGGATCTCCAAATGTTGCTGAATAACGAGTCCCATAATCCCTGGCCAGTGGCCATGCTGGTTGGGGCTGACATCTGGAGGGCCAAACATTTGGAGGGCCAAAGGTTTTTCACAATTCCCAACATCCCCAAAGAAGAAGAATTGATTGGTAAATCACTCTGGGAACTGTAGATCTGTGAGGGGGTCTCCTAACAATGCTCAGCACCCTGACCAAGCTACAGTTCCCATGATTCTTTGGGGGGACGTCTGTCCTGGGCACTGCTGTGTTACATACCAGCTCCTCTTCAGTCTCTAGAACAAAGATATTTTATGCAAGATGTATCACCATACCTTGCAAAGGTTGCGAGAAGGAACATTTGAAAGCTACACCCACATTCTGGTTTTGCACTCTTGCCATTCAGTGCAAGAGTCCAGGGTGCATCATCCAGCACATCAGCATCTCCTGTTGTCCACTTGCACTCTCAGAGTGCCAAGTGTACTTATTTGAAGGACGTTATTTCAATGAAGTCATTTATGCCATTAAATAGTAATCTGTCAACGCAGTTAAAGTCTAGTGACTGTAGCAAAACCAAGTAATATATAATGGAGAAAGGTAATGAGGAACAACATCAGAAAGCACCGCCACAAGGTTAAGTAGCTGAGGCTGTAGAACGAAACCAACTGAAATCTCCTTGGCATAGCAAAGGGTTGAAGTAGGGATCTGCTGCTCATTGCAGATATCCAGACACTGGCCACATCTGCGCCATACATTTAAAGCACTTTTATTTTTTTATTATTACTTTGTTTGACAAAATTTATATACCACTTGAATATAAAGACCTCTAAGCGGTTTACAAAAAATATTATAGATTCGTAAGCCCTTAAGCAATTCTGAGGATCTGTTATGGCCATGTGTCGTAATTGGGAGAGGGAATTTATTGACAACAGGTGGTAAGCCCTTGTTCCAATCTCCTGAGACCATTTGAGACGTTTTCAACCATTTTGGGTACCTGTACTAAGGTCAACTAAATAGTCGAAATTCCTATTTGAGGCAGTCATAAAGATTAACCTTAAGGGAAGATGGTCACTTTCTGATCTCGTGAGAACGTTGAGTTCCTTAGCTCTGTTTATCAGGGGATGAGTGCCTAAGATATAGTCAACTAAGCTAGCTCCCATCCGAGCTAGGTATGTAAAGGAACCTTTAGAAAGATCCCAGGGGGAGCCATTTAAGCAAACCAGATGAAATTTTTGGATTAACTGGAAAAGGGCTAAGCCAGACTTATTTACTATTTGGTCTCTAGTGACTCTATTCAAAATAGGGAAACCTTCTAGTAGTTCGCTAAGGTTGTCATCCCTACTAACAAAAAGGATTAAAATAGGTCCACATCTATGTGTCTGGAAAGGGTTGCCTGAACAGAAAAGTTTTAAGCAGGCACTGAGAGGAATGCAGAGAAGGCCTATGATACTCAACAATTGTGGAGAATCCTAAGAATTATAGCTTGTTAAAGGTGCTGAGAATTTCAGCTTTGTGAGGTCAACGCCCTTAACAAACTGCAGCTCCCAGGATTCTCCGTGAATGTTGAGTGTCATATGCCTTCTCTGCATTTCTCTCGGTACAAATAGTGATTTAATTGTATGGTGTGGTTGTGATAATTGACTGTGATACCATAGCACAGCCATAGTCAGTGGGGCTGGAATATCTTGGACTAGATGGGACTGTCAGTCTGGCCGTTGCTCTGTGGAGGGCAATGTAGTGGGACTGGATGGCGGGGGGGGAATCACTTGGAGGATGGAATGTTGTGGGACAAGGAGTCTACTGGTGGGGAGAATGAAATTTGACAGGCAGTGTTTCTGGGATTAGGGTGAATGAGGTGGTTTGGGGTTAGGAGTAGGTCTAGAAGAGTACAGTAATCCCTCAGTTAACAAATCCTTCAGGAAAGAAGCTCCTTTTAACAAAGTCTTTTTGGGGTGCGGGGGCGTGGGGGGCACACACTCTGACATAGTCCGAATGTGGCTCCTTGTCTACTAGATTGCAGCTGCTGCAGGCAGGTCTCTCACACGTGGCTGGAATGGGGCCCCTTGCCAGGTGGCGCAAGCACCTCTGTAGGAAACAGTGCTTCGGGTGCCCTGGAAGCACTGTTTACTGCAGACACGTCTGATTGAGTCTAAGGGAAGATGGGGGGGAGAGAGGGAGAGAGAGCAAGCACGGGGGGGTGGCTTCCCCTTGCCTGCTTGCTCGAGTGTATGGACAGGAGAACTGTGCTCAAAGCCTTAGATTGCTATAGCAAGATGCTACATGATAAAAGGGGGAGGGGAAGGCAAGGCAGCCCCCCCGATGCATTTTTTATTTATTTATTTATTTATTTGAATTTTTATACCGCCCATAGCCTAGGCTCTCAGGGCGGTGTACAACAGAGAAAGCATTTCATATACCATTTAAAATCTAGTCATCATAATCAACAATATAGATATACATCAATAAAAAAATTAAAAACATAATTAAACCCATAAAGAAATGCAAGTTAATAGATAATTACAAAAAAGTGTGGCATACAAATTTTGCAAGAAGCCTTCAGGTGGTCTGTACGCAAGTCTTACCTGACCTGGTTGTTTCATTTCAGACATGAGTATTGTTGGTTTTGAATACAAAGTTTGCTGAAATATGTTGACCTGCTCTTCTTTCTTTTAGTTTAGGAACCTATCCCTGTACTTTCCATGTTAGCCCTACCACCGGTAACAAAGTCTCTGTTAAAGGAGTAATGTCCAGGAACGCATTTCACCTTACCATGCATGACACACACATATCGATCATTATTAAAAGCTGTAACACTATCACACACACACTTCCCCCCAATGTATTTTGTCTTTCTTTCCCTCCCCCTCCTCTCCTACTGGGCTCCCACTGGGAGGAAGGGCAGGATACAAATTATAATTATCATCATCATCATCATCCTGGCTTTGGGTTGGAACAAAACCACACATCTTCCCTCTCTCCCACCCTTTTTATGCTGGTTTGAGAATAAGATCCTTGTTAACAAACAAACAAACAAACAAACAAGCTGAAGGCCTTGACAGAGAGAAGATCGTTAAAAGCTGAAGCAACATCACACATACACACACACACTTTCTCCCCCCCCCCCGCTGAACATGGTTCTTCCCTCTTCCCCACTCTTCCCCAATATCTCCTGGCTTTAAGCTAGAACAAAACCACACATCTTCCCTCTTCTCTCCCCCCCCCCTTTTTGCCTCTGGGTTGAGAATAAGATCCTTGTTACCAAACAAACTGAAGGCCGTGCAGCAGAGAGAGAAATCCCCCTTCAGCCCAGGTTCTCTCCTCCCCTACCTCCTTTCCCACTTTCTCTTGCTTGCTTGTTGTCTCCATAATGCTTGGTCCTTCCTGCACGTGCCTTCGTCCACAGCAACAGATGTCCCTAGGAATCAATCAGTATGAAAGGAGAATATGTTAGCTACTGAGAAGAGTCTTCTCAGTGGCTGACTTGCCTCCTTTCATTCTGGGTTGGCTCCAATCAGCAGGAAGGAATGTTGGAGACACTGGGACCTTGCTCCCAAAAAAGTAAGGGGTCTAAGATCCCCTGGGAGCCTGGACAACTACACCCCTGGTGTCTTCACAACTTTTGCTGGTGAGAGATGTCTCTAAAGACACAGTATTTCTCTGATCATTGCAGTCGGCAGCCTTGATAATATTTTAAGTCATTTTGAACATTGTAACACCTGGTCGAATCGAGCAATCATTGCTCAAAATGTATCAACCAGCTCATTAAACTGCCCAGTAAAGTTGAAGGTTAATCTGAATCCAAGGGTGAGAACGCAAATCATTTATGGGCAAGAAGAAGAATGGATCAGTCATTGGTGGGCCAAGCAAAGATGGGCTCTGAGAGGCAACACAGCTTAAAGATGAAGTTGTTAATTGACACAGCTCAGATAGCTGAAAGCAGGGAGGTTGGGATGCCAGACTTTAAGCTCCTGCCTTGAATGAATGAAGATTCAATTAGTAACTATAATGCTCTGGAACAAGCATCCTGCACATTCATGGAGGCATACTGGTTCTGCACATTCCTCAACATCAGGGCCGGCCCAAGACATTTTGCTGCTCAAGGTGAAGAATAAGATGCCACCTATCCCCATTCAATGTAGTCTGCTTCTGTGCTGGAATTGCTTTTTAATATGCTTTTAACCCTTTCCCCCCCCAAACAATATGTTTTTCAACCTTTTTTAAAAAATGTCCTCAAAGCTTTTAAAAATATGTTTTGAAAGTTGTTTTGTTTTAATGTATTTTAATGTCAGTTTTTATGATGTTTCAAAGTGTTTTTAGTGACTTTGTTTGCCGCTCTGGGCTCCTGCTGGGCGGAAGGGCGAGATATAAATCAAATAATGAATGAATTAATGAATTAATGTATAAGAGCTGACCAGGCTAGGAACTTAGGAGGCTGCTTTCTACTGCATCAAACGATTGCTCCATCTAGCTCAGATTGTCCACATGGACTGCTAGCAGTTCTTCAGGGTCTCCGGTGGGAGCTTTTCCCAGCCCTAGCTGAAAACACCAAAGACTGGACTTGGGATCTTCTTCATGCAAAGCAAATGCTCTGCCAGTGAGAAAAGGCCCTTCCCAACATATATGCTCAGCCTGCCTCTCTCTCTCTCTCTCTGTCTCTTTCTCTCTCTCGTGTGTGTGTGTATATAAGAAAAAGCAACAGTCACAGAAACCACAAAGACAATGTAAATCATGTATAAAAACTCTGCTTTCTTAGTAGCAAATCGAATAAATAATAATATGCATTTTGTTTTTAATTTATGTATTTTTAAATTGCTGTAATCTACCCTGGAACCTTGTGGTGAAGGGTGGGTAATAATAATAATAATGATGATGATGATGATGATGTTATACATATATGTTTATTTCACATGTAGTTTTCTCTTGCTGTCTGGAGGTAACAAGCGGAGTACCGCAGGGTTCAGTCCTGGGCCCAGTGCTCCTCAGCATTTTTATTAATGACTTGGACGAGGAGGTGCAGAGAATGCTTATCAAATTTGCAGATGATACAAAATTGGGAGAGATAGCTAATACCTTGGAAGACAGAAACAAAATTCAAGGGGTTCTTGATAAGCTAGAACATTGGGCTGAAAATAACAGAATGAAATTTAACAGGGATAAGTGCAAAGCTCTACACCTGGGAAAAAGAAACCAAATGCAGAGTTATAAGATGGGGGATACTTGGCTCAGCAATACTACATGCAAAAGGATCTTGGGATTGTTACTGATCACAAGCTGAACATGAGCCAACAGTGTGATGTGGTTGCAAAAAAGGCAAATGCTATTTTAGGCTGCATTAATAGAAGTATAGTTTCCAAATCATGTGAAGTATTGGTTGCCTTCTATTTGGTACTGTTTAGGCCTCATCTTGAGTACTCTGTCCAATTTTGGACACCACATTTTAAGAAGGATGCAGATAATCTGGAACAGGTTCAGAGGAAGACAATAAGGATGATCAGGCAACTAGAAACAAAGCCCTATGAGGAGAGACTGAAAGAACTGGGAATGTTTAGTCTTGAGAAGAGAAGACTGAGGGGAGATATGATAGCACTCTTCAAGTACTTGTAAGGTTGTCACAAAGAGGAGGGCCAGGATCTCTTCTCGATCATCCAAGAGTGCCAGACACAGAATAATGGGCTCAAGTTACAAGAAGCCAGATTTTGACTGAACATCAGGAAAAATGTCCTAACTGTTAGAGCTGTATGGCAATGGAACCAATGGCCTAGGGAGGTGGTGGGCTCTCCGACACTGGAGACATTCAGGAGGCAGCTGGGCAGCCATCTGTTGGGTATCCTTCAATTTGGATTCCTGCGTTGAGCAGGGGGCTGGTTTTGATGGCCTTAGAGGCCCCTTCCAATGCTACGATTCTATGGTTCTAAGATTGTTGCCAGGGGCTGTTTCCATTTGTCATGGGGACATTTCCTATCTGAACATCCATTCCAGCACCAAAAAGCACAGAGAACGTCTGTATGACAACACTCTTCCATGCCTGATAAAATCAGACTGCTATGCAGTAGGATTTCCTCTGTTCCCAACTGCACTTTGACTTTTTCTCAAGCTGAGCAATTCCTAAAGCCCGTCTCCAAGTGCTAAGACCTCCCTCCCACCCACTGCCAAAAAATCTGCACTCAGGCTGGCACACTCTGAGCTCCACTGCACATCGCCCCATTTTTCATGAGAGGATCCTGCTCGGGAACCTCATTAGAAACCAAATTACTACCTGCATCAGGTTTGCACTAATGTATTGACATCCACAGCAGTTGTTAAATGAACTGTAAATCCAATACACTAAAGTCATTTTCAAGAGAATCAAATCAGGTTGCAGTCAAAAGAATTGTGAAGCGTGAGAGACTTAATGCCTCACATTTTGCAAGGCATTCCCCAGCTAGGTGGTTTTAGACTCAACCAAAGAAAGAAAATGGTAAAGGCATGAAAGAGCGCAAGCTAGATTGGAGACCGTTGCAAGCATACTAAGTAGAGGCTTAGGGTTTAAAGACAATAATGGACTCTAATTGAGTAGTTGGTAAACCTGCACAGGTATCCATACCTCTTTGCTTACTGATCCCTTTCTCTGCCGTTAATTTAGACCCTCTGATTTGAAGTGACTCTGCTTGCGTTTCTGAGCGTCTCTGCTTTTAAGACTTCCCACACACACAACACCCTCCCCTGCTCCAGCATCTTCAAGGATAATAAATTAAAGGGCAAAAGCTGTTGGGGCTATATTAAAGTAGGACAAAGGAGAAAAATCTGTTTGCTCTCTTGCATTTGCAGAGGAGCGAACAGCAATTATACTTCCCATGTCGTAGGAAACTTGTTGTGCTTCAAAGGGATCCATACCCAGGTTATTGTGGTTGTTTTTTCAGCTTGTCCTTTTAAGCAGATACTCTGCTAACTTTTTTTGAAGGCAAGGAGTATCTTGTACAAGATGTTCTTTCTGACCTTAAGAAACCCTAGAATAGAAACACAAACCTGGAGGGGCACTTGTGAGGGCATCTTGACCAATCCTCTGTTCAGTGCAGGAAATCCTGAGCTAACAGATCCCCAACAGAGAGCAGCAGTCCAGCTTCTACTTCCCTCCAGAGTGGGGAAGTCTACCCCAAATCAAAATAATTGGTTTAATAGGGGCTCCATTCTTGCTTGATTTGCTCGCCAACCCCACCTACAATTGCCATGGCTTCCCACATAGGTCACCAGCACTCCCTCTCCCCCCACAGGTCATCAGTGCTCCCCCTCCCTCCCCCCAGGTTACCAGCACTCCCTTCCCTCCACCCCACAGGGCACCATCACTCACTTCTTCCCTCCCCCCATGGGTCACCAGTGCTCCCCCTCCCCCCATGGGTCACCAGTGCTCTAATGTCAGTGAAGCAGTGAAGCCGTTCTTGGCTTTAGTCTGAACTTTCATGGAGTTGTCCAAGGTGCTTTCCACTGATTGTTGATCTGCCCTCATTCTTTAGAAGTCTCTTCTAATATTCAGCCACAATCTGTCCTCCTTTAACTTTGTTGCTGTTGTTGTTATGTGCCTTCAAGTCAATTATGACTTATGGCAATCCTATGAATCAGTGACCTCCAATGGCATCTGTCACGAACCACCCTGTTCAGATCTTGTAAGTTCAGGTCTGTGGCTTCCTTGATGGAATCAATCCATCGCTTGTTTGGCCTTCCTCTTTTTCTACTCCCTTCTGTTTTTCCCAGCGTTATGGTTTTTTCTAGTGAATCATATCTTCTTATTATGTGTCCAAAGTATGATAACCCCAGTTTCATCATTTTAGCTTCTAGTGATAGTTCTGGTGTAATTTGTTCTAACACCCAGTTATTTGTCTTTGTCATGGTCCATGGTATCCGCAAAGCTCTCCTCCAACACCACATTTCAAATGAGTTGATTTTTCTCTTCTCTGCTTTTTTCACTGTCCAACTTTCACATTCATACACAGAGACTGGGAATACCACGGTCTGAATGATCCTGACTTTAGTGTTCAGTGATACATCTTTGCCTTTGAGGACTTTTTCTAGTTCTCTCATAGCTGCCCTCCCCAGTCCTAGCCTTCTTCTCATTTATTGACTATTGTCTCCATTTTGGTTAATGACTGTGCCAATATATTGATAATCCTTGACAAGTTCAATGTCCTCGTTGTCAGCTTTAAAGTTACATAAATTTTCTGCTGTCATTACTTTAGTCTTCTTGATGTTCAGCTGTAGTCCTGCTTTGTGCTTTCCTCTAACTTTCATCAGCATTCGTTTCAAATCATTGGTTTCTGCTAGTAGTATGGTATTGTCTGCATATCTTAAATTATTGATATTTCTCCCTCCAATTTTCACACCTCCTTCATCTTGATCCATTTCTTGCTTGACAATTTCTAACCTTCTCTGATTCATGCTTCTCACGCTCCATGTTCCTATTGTATGCGTCGTACAACTCTGGACTCTCCTTTTGCATCTGTGCGCATCAGCCTCTGGGCTTCCTTTCGGCTTTGACCCAGCTGCGCCATTAGTCACAGCGCTACTCGTACTTGTCCTTTGTTCTTCCCCAGTAGCTCAGTGAGTGCCTTCTGACCTAGGGTTACATCTTCCAGCACTATCTCATGTTGCATTTTGGACACTCTGTTCATAGGGTTTTCATGGTAAGAGGTATTCAGAGGTGGTTTACCATTGCCTTCCTCTGAGTTTGGATGCATCTTAGTCTGGTGTCTCAGCTTTGACCATTCCACCTTGGGTGCCCCTGCTAGGAGTCTAGCCTCTTGGTCTGGACTCCTGACGGCATTGCTCTCAGTTTCCAGTTCCCTCGGAAACTCTGGGAATTGTATCCCTGTGAGGGGAAGAGAGGCTACCTAACAACTCTCAGCACTGGTAACAAACTACAGTTTCCAGGATTCTTTGGGGGAAACCATGGCTGTTTGGGGTGGTATGATCCTGCTTTCAATGTATAGTGTGTATGTGGCCTGATGCAGAAACGTTGCAAACTGAACTTAAGACAGGAAAAACAAGAAACTGAAAGACCCTGAAACTGACAGATTCAGCTCCACCCCTGGCTGCCAGTCACTGTAGGCAATACTAAGCCAGAAGAACCAATGATCCAACTTGATACTATGGCAACACTGTATGTGGGATTCCTAGAGGGGCAACATGATACCTTACTGTTTCTGGAAGTGGAAAACAATCTCTGATCTAAATTGGCCCCAGGTGCTTTGTTTGCTGCTATAATCAAGGCCCATTTGTAGCAAAATCCTTCCCCAGCCTTTTATAAAACCTACTCTACAGAAGCCAAGCAGATGGACAAAATGCTGCAGTTCCAAGTGAAAGACCCTTAACAATTTATGAGTCTGGATTGGGCGAGGGAGAGAAAGAGAGAGACAGCATTAACCTGCACACACAAAATATGCCTGTTGTTATTATTCTCTGTAAACTTGTCATATGCGGGTGGAAATATGCACAGTAAAAAACCTGGTGACTGATATAGTGTGGTAGTAAACAGCCTGTTAAATAGAAACAGTAAACTCAACAAAATGCACTTGATCTTGGTCAGCTGTAAAACACAGTCTGGGCTCACTGCTTGCGAGATGCACAGCTAAACCCTCTGCACGTTGTCCGTCCTCATTCTGGGACACAAAACCCTGATGAAAAGGCAGAGATGAACGTAGGAGCACTTTCATTTTCAAATCACAGCCATTTTTCAATTCGAAGCATTTCTGCCCATTGGAATTTCAGCGAGTTTATGCTCCCATTCCTGCAAACTTGATTAGTTGTTTGCTTCAGATGAAGGTTCCCAAAGCTTCTCATAGAGAGCTGTTTTCAGTCACAGTCGTGCTGCATCATTGGTTTCATAGTGCTAAGGAAGCATAAGCCCTCTTCGTATAAGAGAACTTAGGAACACAATTTCACAATTTCAAAAGTGATTTGGCAAAAGAAAAAGAAGATGGGAAGGACTATTTTATTACAGGATTTTATGAGATTACAGGAGGTGGTTTAGATAAAACATTTTAAGGGATCAGAATGTTCATTACCTTGGTAATGAGCAACATGAAAGGTCTTCTTGGGTGTTGATTTGATGAAAACATTGCAGATTTTGGCAAGTCCGCCAGCTGTTAGGGAACTCTGTTCTGCTTCAGTGGCATGGCAAATTTCAAACCAAATTTAGAATTTGGCAGTCATTCTAATCAATTCACTCCAATGATGTACGAAGTGAAGTGAAGCCTGTGTAATGCTTTGGGGGAAGACTAAATGCCAGCTCATTTTTTACTTCTCTGAAAAGTTTGTTAGGATTGCTGCCAAATTCCAAATCAATTTGAAATATAGTGTTGTGCGCCTCCCCAATCTCCGAGCGGTGAGATTTCCGGGGTCCCTGCGCTCATCCATGGCTTGGTTTCCTTTGGGAAGAAGATCAGCGAAGACTGCAGTGTCTTTATGAAATATGGTTTATTTATTTACACACATTCCAACCTGAGTTTAGGATGGACGGGTTCAAGGCATCAGCAGTCCAATATCCAGCTTTTCCATCTGGGTTGCAGGAGGCATCCTAAAGCCATGGTGCAGAGGGATAGCCTCTCTGCCTGCCTCCAGCCCCAGCCATTCTCTAGACAATTCTAAAAACACTAAAAGCACAAACTTCTGCTACCGGCCAGGAAGGGGGGGGAAGGCTCTCCTAAAGAGTTTCAATGACAAAAGGGTCTTCCTGGCCCATTCACCAGTTGCTGGGCAACTGATAGACCCATTATCCTACTTGTCCACTCTGTTAGCTTAACAAAGGAGAGACTCATCTGACCAGCAGAGTGAGTTCCTCATTCCAAAGCACAGGATTCCAAATGAAAGGCTGGAAAGGGGACCCACAGGGATCATCCATTCCAACCCCCATGCTCATAACAATAGATTCACTAACAGGCTAAAAAACTTGCGTTTTAAGAACGTACCTGTAGCCCACAGATATTTCTATCAAACTTTTAAAAGTTTGGTGTTCAGTGATACATCTTTGCATTTGAGAACCTTTTCTAGTTCTCTCATAGCTGCCCTCCCCAGTCCTAGCCTTCTTCTGATTTCTTGAATATTGCCTCCATTTTGGTTAACGGCAGCAGGCCATAAAACCAGGATCTGAACAGAGAATGCACTGCAAAAAATTTCCAGAGTAGAACAGATTTCAAGAGTGGAACAGAGGAGAGCAGCTGCCTAGGTGTGTGGAAGCCAGCAGAGAACAAAGCATAGCCTAGGGAAGAGGAATCTCAGACCCAAGATCTGAATGCGGCCCTCCAGTCCTCTCTCTCTGGCCCTTGGGACTCTCTCCAGGCCACACCCCTTCTCCCTAGGGCACACCCCTCACTGTCCCTGCTTTGCAACCCTCTTGAGTGTTTTTGCCTGCCTAGAAGGTGTGTGAACACATGAACTCAGATCGTGCATTTTGCTTGCCTAGATGGAAGCTAGAGAGGGATGTGTGAGTAAATTAAAATATGTTGCTCCGCCCACTTTTGCTCCTGGCCCTACCCACCAATGGCATGCAGCCCTCAAAAGGTTGTCTAGAAGGGAATGCTGCCCTCAAGGTAAAAAGGCTCCCCACCCCTGGCGTAGCCCATGAGTCAAAGACAAATGGTATCTCCAGAATAGAGTATGCTTCAGCAGAGGAAGTTGGACTTGTACCAAGTCCGACTATTTTTTCCATCCAGCACAGTATTGTCTACTAAGATACATAACAGCTCTCCGGGGTCTTTTCCCATAATCTGCTGCCAGATCCTTCTAACTGGGGAGGTCAAGGTTTGAAGTTGGGCCCTTCTGCATGTAAAACATATGTTCTGCCCTTGAGCTATCGTTCCACATAGGGCCCTGTTGAGGGGCCACAGCTTGGTGGTGAAGCATGTACGTTGCATGCACAAGGTTTCGGATTCTGTCTCAAGTAAAGGATTTGCTAAGACAAGCCCTGCTGGATGAGACCACTGGCCCATCCAGTCCAGCATCCAGTTCTCACAGTGGCCAACCAAATGACTCTGGAAAGGCCACAAGCGGGATCTGAGCAGAACAGCACTCTCCCTGCCTGTGATCCCCAGCAGCAGGCATCCAGAGATATACTGCCTCTGACACAGTCATCATAGCAAGCAGCTACTGATACCCTTAGCCTCCATAAATTTGTCCCATGCCCTTTTAAAGCCATCTACATTGAGGGCTATCAGGATATCTCGTGGCAGTAAATTCCATCGTTTGATTCTCTGCAGGTCAGGCAATATTTGCTAGAAAAGGCCTCTCTCTGAGTTTACAGTATTAGGCTAGATAAGGCAGCCTCATACATGTAACCTGTCCAGAAGAGAAAACAACTCTACTATTGCCCTAGACCCTGGGGTGTGGCTAGCTCACAACCAAGATGGATGCTTAGATCAGGATCTTGACATGGGCTCTCGCTTAAGTGCGAAAAAGCTATTTGATACGTTTTTTGAAAGTAACTTCTGATAGAGAATGCAGCGGTGGAAGTAATTAGTGAAAAATTTGCACTCGGGAGCTCTTCTCTGTTCTGTTAAGCAAGCTGTCATTTTTGACAACTCCCAGCAGAGTGTAACTGATAAATCTAAAATGGTGACTAGCAAAGGGAAGGCAGTAGGGTTCCCAGGTTCACGGCGTGAGACAGATCCTGTATCTTTAGGAGAAGAGAAAGTCAGCCAAGTGCAGGTGTTCTTGCAACTCTGTAATGGGAAAAACCACAAGGTGGAATTCTCCCTTCCCCCTGCACAACTTTTAAAGATACAGAAGACCTCTTGGTTGCCAGGCCCAGCCTCCAAGAGGTCTTCTGTATCTTTAAAAGTTGTGCAGGGAGAGGAAGAATTCCACCTTGTGGTTTTTCCCATTACAGTGTTGCAAGAAAACCAGCACTTGGCTGACTTTCTCTTCTCCTAAAGATAAAGGATCAGACCTGAACCTGGCAACCCTAGAAGGCAGGAAAGCCTTCAAAAGCAGTTCCAGAGCTCACACTTGCAGACCTGGCAGTACAATTGACCTAGACCCATAGAAACCCCATCTTTCCAATTTAAAAAAGCCTCTCATGTTCACCCCTTCCTCATCAGAATTTCTAATTCACCATTTGCAAAGCGCTGCAGTGGGTGGCATGCAAAGTATTTGCCGAAGAGTTTTCAGCGTTCCATCTCCTGGTCTCTTTGAGCTGCGAAGGCTTAGAGCTCTCCTTATACTCCAAATCCCTTTGGGGATGTTTGAAGTGCCTCTGCCCTTTCTCAGACAAAAGTCTTGCCATCCCCAGGCAGTGCCTGGAGGCATCATAGACAATTATCCTTCCTGACTCAAGGGGAGAGAGAGAGGCAAGAGCCCAGCAGGCCACTTTTGCGTCTCTGTCTGAGCTTGAGACATCCAGCTGCTTTAGAAGGATTCACAGACTTGGCAATTCAGCGGTCCTGGAAGGAGGTGAACTTGTTCTCAGCGACTAGCAAAAAAAGCAAGGAGGCAAATGTCTCGCAGTATTTGACTTCTCGCATTGCTTCATGCTCATTTGTGTTGCGTGTGTGCCTGGATAGACCACATGCAAGAAGCACACAGAGGGGGCAGCACATTCCCAGTGTGGTATAGTGTAACTTAGAGAGAGAGAGAGTCCAGTTACGATCTTGGAGGCTCCAAGTTTCAGTTCCAGTTCAGCCACAAAGCTCACTGGAGTTTCCTCCTCTCTAGGAATGGATGAATCTGTCCATTTTAGTTCCTCTCTGCTTCTCATTTTTCCATCTTAAGTTCTGTTCTCCACATTTCCACACCAGTCTGCGACTATTTTTTTTAAGTCCCCATGAAAATTCATCAGTGTTTTCATGCACATTTATCCTAATTTACATACATTTGCATGCAATTTTGCGCAACAGACACATTTTTGCAAAGCATCTTTTCCTCAATATAATGTGTTCTCGTATGGTATTTTCGCTAATATAGGCATTTGTATCCACGCATTACTTGGCTGGAGAACAGCGCCACAAAATCCAGAGAAGTGCAGTTTTCGTAAGACGGCCGTGTTTTAGTTTTATTGTTTGCAAAAGTGTGAAATGCAAACTGAATCAAATTTCTCTCCCCGCGCCCCCGTCCCTTCTTAGCCTAACCTTCCTCACTAAGTTGTGAGAATAAAACAGGGAGGGAGAACCATTTACACCTCCCTGAGCACCTTGGAGGAAGGGTGGGATAAATAAATTGTGAATAAATAACAGCTCCCAGTTCGGAACAGTAATGGGCATGTGACAGGCTAATGGGGAGGGGAGATACTGAGTTGGATGCTGCACCTCCTGCTGCATCCATCATGCATCCATCCTGAGGCAGATGACGTGGCATCATCTGCAAATCCTGCCAGACCAAATCATCTAATTTTTTTTATCAGACAACCTTCCTGGTAGACTGTGGGAATGCTGTGGTCATAATATATCTCAACTTTAGCAAAGCTTTTGACACAGTGCCCCACGATATTCTGATTAGCAAACTGGATGGAACAACAGGTGGATGGATCCACAATTGGATCCAGAATCGTACTCAAAGAGTGCTTATCCATGGTTCCTTCTCCAAGTGGGGGGATGTAACGAGCAGGGTACCACAGGGCTCAGTCCTGGCTCCAGTGCTCTTCAACACTTTTATTAATGACTTGGGTGAGGAGGTGCAAGGAATGCTTATCAGATTTGCATATGACACATAATTGAGAGGGCTAGCTAATACCCTGGAAGAATTCAAAGTGATCTTGATAGGTTGGAGCACTGGGCTGAAAAGAATAGAATGAGTTTCAATAGGGATACGTGCAAGGTTCTACACCTAGGTAAAAGAAACCAAATGCACAGTTATAAGGTAGAGGATACTTGGCTCAGCAATGCTACACAAGAGAAGGATCTTGGAATTGTCGTTGATCACAAGCTGAATATGAGCCAACAGTGCAATATGGCTGCAAAAAAGGCAAATGCTATTTTAGACTGCATTAACAGAAGTATAGTTTCCAAATCTCCTGAAGTACTAGTTTCCCTCTATTCAGCAATGGTTAGGCCTCATCTTGAGTACTACATCCAGTTCTGGATACCACACTTTAAGAAGGATGTAGACAAACTGGGACAGGTTCAGAAGAGGGCAACAAGGATTATTAGGGGACTGGAACCAAAGCCCAGTGAGGAGAGACTGAAAGAACTGGGCCTGTTTAGCCTGGAGAAGAGAAGACTGAGGGGAGATACAATAGCACTCTTCAAGTACTTGAAAGATTGTCACACAGAGGATTGTCGGGATCTCTTCTCGATCATCGCAGAATGCCAGACACAGAATAATGGGCTCAAGTTACAGGAAGCCAGATTGCGGTCGAGCATCAGGAAAAACTTCCTAACTGTTAGAGCAATACAACAATGGAACCAATGACCTAGGGAGGTGGTGGGCTTTCCAGACCTGGAGGCATTCAAAAGGCAGCTGGACAGCCACCTGTCGGGAATGCTTTAATTTGGATTCCTGCATTGAGCAGGGGGTTGGACTTGATGGCCTTATAGGCCCCTTCCAACTCTCCTATTCTATGGTTCTATGATTTACTGGGACACCCAGATAGCTCAATGTAGAGGAGTTTTCAGCATCTGAATGAGCCTTTATTTCTGTCTTGCTCCCCAACTCTTTTAGGTACAGGAATTCCCTCTTTACGTTACTCTTTGTGGTCTCCGAGCAAATACACATCTGAATCCTGCACTCAGGGGCCAGCCCTATCATGAGATGCCGCAGGCATCAGATGCTATGGGGCAATGAGCGGACAGAGCTGTGTGTGTGCCGTGCAGCCTATCCAACACCCCTTAAGCAAGCTTGCAGCTCTCACCCGCTGTAAAGAAGGATCAAGGAAGATTCAGCTGCCAATCCGATCAGCTTCTTAACATGGAATGGCAAGGGGAGGGGAAGCAGACTTCTTGTCCTTTGCCTCCAGCAGCAAAATGTTTTGGTCCGGCCTGTCTGCACCCATTTGTAGAATTGTTTGTAGCTTTCTAGAGGTGAGGCCCACTAAATGGTGCTTACAGCCTCACTCCTCAAGGGTATTCTGGCACCTTGGGCACATGCCTTGGGGTCAGGGCAAAGACCCAGTTCCCTTTCAGTGGCCAAAGCAGCAAAAAATGTCCAGCTGGATGTGACCAAAGGCCAACCAGATGCCTATGGGAGGCCTGGAAGCAGGACCTGAGTGCAACAACACTCTCCCCGCTTGTGATTTCCAGCAACTGGTACTCAGGGACAGAACTTGGAAAAGTTACTTTTTTTGAACTACAGCTCCCATCAGCCCAATCCAGTGGCCATGCTGGCTGGGGCTGATGGGAGTTGTAGTTTTAAAAAGTAACTTTTCCAAGCTCTGCTCAGGGACATACAACAGTGGAGGCAGGACCTAGGCATGGATAGTGTTGTGCGTCACCCAAATCTCTGAGCGGTGAGAGATCTCCAGGGTTCCATGTGCTTACCCAGGGCTTGATTTCCTTGGAAAGCAGGTAGCGAAGACTGTGGTGTCTTTTAGGAGATATGGTTTTTATTTACACACATTCCAAGCTGAGTTTAAGATGGAGGGGTTCAAAGCATTAGCAGTCCAACAGATCCTGCTTTTCCATCAGGCTTACAGGAGGCATCCTCAAGCCATGGCGCAGGAAGCCAGCTTCTCTGTGTGTCTCCAGTTTGCAGCCTTTCCTCAGGCTCTCTAAAAACACGAGCTTCTCTTTGGCCCTAGGAGGGGGGGCTCTCCCTGGTCCATTTGCCAGCTAATTGGCATTTGATAGACCCATTAGCCCACCTGGCCACTTTATTAAACTAACAAAGGGGACTCATCTGGCCAGCAGAGCAGGTTGCTCAGCTGCGGAGCCCACCACCTCCAGGTGCAGGGTTCCATAATCAGAGGCTGGAAGGGGCCCATAGAAATCAGCTATCTCAACCCCCAAACCCATGACAACAGCCTTGTCCTCCATGAATCTGTCTAATCCACTTTTAAAGCCATCCAACTTTCTTTCTCACTCATTCACTCTTCAGGAAGTGTTATTCCTTCTCTCTCTTTTTCCTTCCTTTTAAACTACTTGTGTTTGTTGTTGTTGATTTCTCGGTCATCTTTTCCAGTCAAATTATGTGAAGATATCCAAGAGGTTCCCCCTCTGCTGTGTTTTTCAGAGAGATCAAAATCCTTCTCGCTAGAATGTCCCAGCAGAGACAGCAGGGACCTATTTTCTAGGAACTTACCATTATTTGATTGTCTGTTAAATTGGTATCCCGTCTTTCCACCAAATGATGCTCAAGGCAGCTCACAACAATAACACAAATACAATATAATGCAGCAGGGATGAGGGACAAAATGTGCTTTCCCCCCCCCCCTTGGAACTATACCCTCGCCACATCCCTCACTGGCCCTGCTTCACACCCCAAGTGGTTGTCCCTGGCTGGAACGTGTCTCTGAACACTGATAGTGCTTCTTCCTTGTCTGGACAGAGGGGCATAAGAACATAAGAACAAGAGCCTAAGAAGAGCCTTGCTGGATCAGGCCAGTGGCCCATCTAGTCCAGCATCCTGTTCTCACAGTGGCCAACCAGGTGCCCGGGGGAAGCCCACAAGCAGGACCTGAGCACAAGAGCAATCTCCCTCCTGCCATTTCCAGCAACTGATATTCAGAAGCATCCTGCATCCAACTATGGAGGCAGAGCATAGCCATAATGTCTAGTAGCCATTGATAGCCTGATCCTCCATGAATATGTCTAATCCTCTTTTAAAGCCATCCAAGTTGGTCGCCATCACTGCCTCTTTGGGGAACAAATTCCCATTGTTTAACTGCACGCTATGTGAGGAAGTACTTGCTTTGGTCTGTCCTGAATCTTCCAACATTCAATTTAATTGGATGCCCACATGTTCTAGTGTTATTTATGAACGGGGCTGCCCACAGGATTTCCTGGGTCTGGTACACTATATGTAGATTGGGACCCCTACATTCCCAGCCATCTCCCAGCAATCTAGTGGCAAGAACTGCTGCTTAGGTACATATGTTACCAATATGAACAATTATTTTGATTCCCTGATAACAGCAACCAGACACAAAATACTCAAGGTATGTGCAGCTTCACAACATTTGTGACAGAACCAACTCTCAGCCTAACCTACCTCATAGCTTTGTTGCAAAGATAAAATGAGGAGGGAGGAAGAAAGCAAGTTGTAAATATGTCATATTCAGAGACCATTCCTCCCCACACTGCTTTAATGGCAACATAACACAGTTCTGATACAGCAAAATACCCACAAGAAAAAAGCTCCCCCCCCAAAAAAAAATTCTCTAAGCATGTGCAACTTGACTGAACCAACTCTCAGCCTAACATACCTCACAGGATTGCTGGAAAGATTTCATACATACACACTGGAGATGTAAAAATATAACAGTTTATTGTCAAAACCAATTGTTCATTGCAGATTTTTTTTTTAAAAAAAATCAGCACTGGTTTCCTGCCAAATAACAGCAGTGACACCTAAGAAAGCCCTGCCGAGAGAGACAGAGACAGACAGAGAGAGAGAGAGAGAGAGAGAGAGAGACAGAGAGAGAGAGAGATTAACAACACAATCCTATGCTACATCTACTGAAAAGTCCCACTGCAGCACAATTCTAACCATGTCTACTCAAAAGTAAGTCCTATTGAATTCAGTGGAGTTTACTCCCAAGTATGCGGAATTAGCATTGCAGCTTTACTTCCAGAAAAGTGAGTATAGGATTAAGATGTTGGGAAGGTTTTCAAAAGAAACTATAAATTAAACAAATAAACTGACCTGTTCAGGAAAATTTAAACTTGTATGACCCTTTATATTTAGAAAACAATAGCACATTGCAATTGTATCATAAGCTGCATGTACACTTTTTTACCTCTGTTCAAAATTATTTGATAGATAAAATGCATACCATTCTGTTTTCTGTAAATAATGTTTAAAAACCCTGCATGTCCACTTTTATCAATCACTGAAATTGTTTACTGTACATGCCTACCAAGATCCTGCTGTGCTCTGTGTGCTTCTTTGATCTTCTGGTCTGGACCTCGTGCTGGATGTGCACACAGAGAGAAAAGTGGGCGGGCAGGCACACATGCTGCTGCTGAAACCTGTAAACTTACTCAGCTCACATGATGTGCACACACACACCATTAACTACTATGCAGAGACAAGCAGGCAAACAGCTCTTCTGAGGATTTGCAAGGGTTTCCAGCTATTGTCTGGTGTTTAACAAATCTTTCATCAGTCACAGCTCTGACCTCACTCATTGGATAAAGGGTGGTGATTAGAGTAGCTATGTCACCTCTGACTCACATTTTCTTTAAAGAACCCCAAATGCCACAACGTTTCCTCATAGGTGAATTGGCCTCACCATAGATTTGTGTAACAGCATTATATCAGCAGCTTTATTTTCAAGCCCTTTCCTAACTATCCCTAGCATGGAATTTCCCTTTTTCACGGCCGCCGCACATGGGTCTGCATGAAGAGAGAATAGATGTGGCAGGTGTAAGGAGATTGTTGAGTGATTGTTGTTTGTGGGAGTTCGTTACGTTTTATGTAGTGTGAATGTGTAAGGGAATGATTTTGGTGATTGGTTTTTTTTGCAATATTTATGAAACTTTTATGATATATTGTAACCACATTGTGTTTTGATGTATCTTGCTCATTTTGATAAGAATTGTTTTTATGATTCTTAGTTGTTTTTCTTGTGTACATTTCTTTAATATTTATTTAACTGAAACTGTGGAATTAGTATGAGTGGTAGCAGTAGTAGTAGTTTGGTTTTGGATGTGGATTTTTGGTGGGGGTTAGCTGGGTAAATTGCTTAGAGATTTCTGTTGCTCTTCCCCTTCCCCCACTTTATCCTCATAAACAACCCTGCGAGGTAGACTAAGCTGAGAGAGAGTCACTGGCCAAAGTCAACCAGTGAGTTTTGTGGGCAGAATAGGGATTTGAATTTGGACGTCTCTAGTCCTAGTCGAACACTGCAGCACATTGCAGGAGGAGAATGGGGTGCTGTGCTCAAGTCCTACTTGCGGGCTTCCCATAGGCATCTGGCTGGGCACTATGAGAACAGGATGCTGGACTAGATGGGCCACTGGCCTGACCCAGCAGGGCTTTTCTGGTGTTCTTATGGCACTAAATACTGACTCATTGTAACCCTGATGTGTGTTTCAGTTACAACAAGTTTTTAACAAGTGCATTAAGAAGCACTGTGATCATACCACGATGATCACCTATAAAAGGTGTGCTAGTTTATGATACATAAATATTCTGTGACCAGTGCCCGCATCTTTTCCAGGCAAGGACAACAGGCTTATCTTCCTTTACCAAGAGTCTCCAAAGACCTGATCTGCTTTTCTGATTGTATTAGCCTCTGTGGAACAAAGTAACTTTTAATAACGTGCACCAGTGCTGGGGGAAAATTGATCAGATCACAGTGCTGGTATAATAGGATTTAATTCTGCTTCAGATGTGCTAGTTTTAATAAAAAAGGATTGAACAAAGCTAAAATAAATTACACAGAAAGGTCAGGCTTATTGCTTGTACAGTTATGTTAACTCTACTAGGGACATTTTTAGAGACTGTATTTATGAGACCTTTTGATTTTTGGAAGAGGGATATAAACCACATCAATGGTGCCTCCGTTATTTGCTACAGTGATTCATTTGCAAGTGTCAGCCTTCCACACTTAAACACACCATCTTTAAGAGGAGTTCATATATACTGATGACTTGTTTATAGAGCAGAATTTCCCAAAATATTAACAAAACTATCTTCCCATCCACTAGGAAATTCAGAGATCTTAACAGGTTTGTTGTGTATGAAATATGGGCTCATTTCTGTGCCCATCTCATTCAGCAAGTGTATGCTGGTTTCAATAATAGTATCACATCTTACATGTTAAATATGTAATACTTGGGTCATGATGGAATGACCTTACCATAGGTTTATAAAAACATACATGGTGTGGAGAAAGTGGATAGAGAGGTTTTTTTCTCCCTCTCATTATACTAGAACTTGGGGTCCTCTAATGAATCTAACTGGAAGCAAAACTTAAGAAACTGAGGCTGCAACCCTATATACGCTTACGTGAGAGTAAGTTACATTGAACATCTGAACAGACTTTCACAGGTCTACTCTGGCACTGTAATCTATGGAACTTGCTGCCATAAGATTTAGTGATGATATAGGCCACATCCACCCTATACATTTAAAGCACTATACCACTTTAAACAGGCTTTCCCCCATAGATAACATCATTGTTGTTGTTAAATTTTAAAAACATCTGAAAAATAATTCCTACATAGATGCAGACTGGGATAAGGTCTCTATTTAAGAGGCTTTTTGAAAGTGGAAGGTCTTCAGTAGGTGCTGAAAAGACAAGAGACAGCACCTGTCTAATATTTAAGGAGAAGGAATTCCAAAGGGTCTGTGCCACAACACTAAAGGTCCACTTCCTATGTTGTGCGGAATGGACCTCCTGATAAAATGGTGACTGCAGGAGGCCCTCGCCTACAGAGTGCAGTGCTCAGCTGGGTATGTAAGAGGTGAGATGCTCTTTCAGGTATCCTGGTCCCAGGCTGCATAGGGCTTTATACACCCAAGCCAACACCTTGAATTTAGCCCAGCAGCTGATGGGCAGCTAGTGTCACCAAGTGTAGGGCAGGCAGGCATGGCTTTTGCCAAAACAGCCTCACAGGCCAAATGAAGAGGACTGGCAGGCCTAACTGAGCCAGAGGTTCTCTACTGTTGCAATAACACAACTTTCCGCAACCTGATCAAGGATGATGGGAGTTGTAGTCCAGCAACATCTAGAGGACCACAGGCTCCCCATCCCTGGTTTAGATCTACATGCACAAGCAAGGATGAGCCTCTGCAAAGCCTCAGGCTTGCATGCTCCCCCTCCTCTTTTCTTTTCCCACTCAAGCAGGAGAAAGACTACACTATCATTTCATTTCCCTTTTAAAGAATATTGACTTGCTATACGTGAGCCAGAGATCACATGATATGGCTGCCCTTCAGCTACAGGGCCAAATTCAAGGTTCTAGTTTTGGTGTACAAAGCCCTATACAGCTTGGGACCAGGATACCTGAAAGATCGTCTTACCCCTTACATACCCAGCTGATTACTGCCCTCTGCAGGCGAGGGCCTCCTGCGGATACCATCTTGTCAGGAAGTCCATTCCACATAACATAGGAAGTGGACCTTTAGTGTTGTGGCACAGACCCTTTGGACTTCCCTCCCCTTAAATATCAGACAGACGCCATCTCTGTTCTTTTCAGCACCTACTGAAGACCTTCCTCTTTCAACAAGCCTTTTAAGTAGAGACCATATCCCAATCTGCATCTGTGTTTGAATTGTTTTTTAAATGTTTAAGATTTTTTAAAAGATTTTTTTTAATAATAATGGCGGCTCCCATGTCAGTGGAGCAGTGAATCTGCTTGTGAGATCCCAGCTGCGGGGAGTCTTCATCAGGAGACCAGGCAGCTTCCGGTCTTGGACCCAGCCCTGAGTCAGTCTCCATCTGAGGGTGAGGAGCCAGGGTCTTGTGATGAAGCTGAGAAAAGGCCATCTGCACCCAGGTCAAGCTCGGCTTCTGACATCGATGCTGAACGTGTCCCAAGTCCGAGGGAGAGATGCCACCTCAAATGCCAGCTCATCAGGAGGAGTGCCCTACTGCAGGCCCAGACTCCTCAGGAGTAAAGGTCTGGCTGAAAGGGATTAAAAGGCATCAGCTGAGGGTTAGAGTGTGGTTCCAGCAGCTACAGATCAAAATCCCAATTTCCAGGCTGGAAGAGCTGCTGGAACAATGTCTATGCATCAGCTCTGCATCTCACCTGTCTATCGAGCTCCTGTTGACTCCAGACCTGACCACAGACTAGCCCTGACTTGCCTCTTTCCTTGTCCTTCTTGCTTTGCCCCAGACTGCTTGGATCGTGACCGTAGACTGCTCTGACCTTTCTTCTTGCCTGACCCCCTTGTTGTTGTGGACTCTGTTTGGACTCTGGCTGTGGACTGGCCCTGGAAACTGTCTTGGTGTTGCCTTCATCTGTGTTATTGCTGGGAAGTCTCTTGCCTTCTTAGGAGCCTGGTGAGAACAGGACACCACTCTGGGCTTTAGTCTGAACTTTCAAGGAGCTGTCCAAGGTGCTCAAGAGTATTCCCAAAATAGGTTCACCACTTTGAGCAGCTCCTTAACAGTTCAGGCTAAAACTCAAGAGTTGATTCACTGCCCTACTGACATCGCAAGCCAACTTTATAACCCACGATTTGAAGTTGGCTCGTTTTAAACCACAATCCCCATTTCCTACTGACAAGCTGGAGGTCTTGGAAAGTGGGACTAAATGCAAGAACAGACCTTCCACCTGAGATTTTGATCAGGTTCCTGCTACATCTAGCACAGAGATTGGAAAAGTTACTTTTTTAAAACTACAACTCCCATCAGCCCCAGACAGCATGGCCACTGGATTGGGCTGATGGGAGTTGTAGTTCAAAAAAGTAACTTTTCCAAGCTCTGGTCTAGCATATAGTGCTAAACATGCCAACCAGCCCTGGGAAGATCTTAAGTGAGACACCATGAAGATGGCTATCTTCATACAGCTAGTTCCTTTGGTCCTCATCCAAAACCCAAAGCCTTGAGGATTTCAGGTAAGATCATTTTTCCCCCTTCATTGCCTCAGTGGGAAAATAAAACACAAACTAGCGCATGAGCAACATACTGTAAAAGTCATGGAAGCCACTTTAGTGCATATGCTCAGCCACCTGCTTCTCTGAACACTTACGATTCATCTTGTCCCTCTGGTTCCAGCTATATCGATCAAATAAAGATATTTTCTTTCTGCCTGTCTTCTGGTCAAGCTAAAGAAGGGATGACTTGCTGTGTAAAGGAGAGGTGTGGTTTTGGATTTGGGGACTCTGGCTATAGAAAACCAGAGCTTTCCACTTACCGCTTAAGTTTCTTTTATTTGCCTGGATGCTTATTTCTGTGCAAGTAACAGTGAGAGCAAGGTGCAAGACTGAACTTTAGAGAAAATAGTTCCCAGTAGTTATGGATGGGGAAGAAATTAGGCTCTGTTCACATTCTGATGTGAACCTAATTCGCAGTTCCCAAAGCATGGAAACCAAAATGCAAAGTTCACATTTCCCCAAATTTTGTGAAGCAATTCTCCAACCCAAAAACAAAAAGCTTCCTGCTTCATATCTCCATGGAAATTCAATTCAGTTTGCATTTAAAGGTGAACCCACCAAATTTGCACTTTCCAAACCCAATCCATGAATTTCAACGCAGCCGTCTTCTTTAGTTCACACTTTTTGCAGTGCAGTTCTCCAGCCAAGTCATGTGTACAAAATGCATATACTAGAGTAACGTGTGCATATATATGCATTTTATTAGAGAAAGTTACTTTGTAAAAATGTATGTGTTAATCAACATTTGGAGAAATTTGCACAACGCTGGTGAATTTTCATGAAGGCTTTTTTATTTGAAAAAAATCACAAACTGATGTGGAAATGGGAAGAACTGACCTTAAGATCGGTGTAGTGGATAAGTGGTTACACTTAAGTGATGTAGTGGCTAGTGTTGGACTAGGACCTGGGAGACCAGGGATCAAATCCCCACTCAGCCATGAAGTTTGCTGGGTGACCATGGGCCAGTCACCGTCTCTCCGCCTAACCTACCTCACAGGGTTGTTGTGGGGATAAAATGGAGATGGAGGGGAACCACGTATGCCACCTTGAGCTCCTTGGAGGAAAGACGGGATATAAATATAAATAAATAAATAGAGAGAAACCAAAATGGACAAGATTCTCCCATCTCTAGTCATGCATCAGCTTGGGCTATACATACTCATGCACTTCAAGAACTATTATAGGATGCTGTCAGCTCTCACGGAAAACCTCACTACACTGCTTAAGAAAAATCTGTCAGCCTTCTCCTCATATTTGATCTTGTCCTTATAGCTCCACAGATGCTACAGTAATTGTTCATACTATTAAAAAAATGCCATGCCAGGAAAATTTTACCATTTGCTTTTTGCTTCATGTGACCAGAATCAATAATTCCACCAATCGATTGTGGACATAAATTCAAAGCATTAATTTACACTGAGTACTTTAACCTAATAAAAAAGCAACAACTGAATTTGCCAAAATCGATGTCTCTTTTGTCTTTGGGGGGGGGAGAGAAAATCTTGATCTCTGTGTGGAAAACAAAGCATCGATCATTTGTAGTATACAAAAGCAGTTAATTATCAGTAAATATCCAAAAGTGAAGAACTAAACATCTCCAGCTAGAAAGTGTGTTACTCTCCGGCTGGAGAAATTCCACAGTTATGTATGGAGCTGAAGAGAAAAGACAGTTCCTTTAGTCAATCCTACAAGTGCCTTTGTTCAGGGATAGACCGAAGGTAGATTGGGGGCTCCTGGTAGATCTCTGGGGATTTGCAACAGATCAACACAGATTCCAGACTCCCAGTGCTTTAATCTTTATGTTGTTGTTTTATTTTAAAATATCTTTAACTCGCCCATCGCATAAGGATACTAGAGCAGAGTACAACCAAAATTAAAACTATGAAACAATTTCCAATTAGAAACCAAATCAAGAATAAAAGCAAGAGCAAATAAAATACATGGTAACCCAGGAAGCAGCCTTATACCGAGTCAGATCATTGGTCCATCTAGCTCAGTGCTGTCCACGCTGATTGACAGCAGCTCTTCGGAGTTCCAGACAAGGGGATATTCTCAGTCCTACTTAGAGATGTGGGACTGAACCTGGGGCTTTTTGCACCAAAGCAGTTGTTCTACTGGTAAGCTACAGCCTTTCTCCAAGCTTCTCTGTGGATGCACTTAATTACGCACTTGCAATTCTTCAGAAATATGATGAACTCATATTTTGCTGGAATCTTCAACCAGCTGCTGGAAACCACGGGAGGGAAGCACGCTCTTGAGCTCAGGTCCTGCTTGTAGACTTCCCATAGGCATGTGGTTGGCAACCATGAGAACTGGGTGCTGGACTAGATGGACCATTAGCCTGATCCAGCAGGCTTTTCTTATGTTCTCTTATATATTGCAAGGGCTGTATTTTCTAATAAAGTACAGTAGGGCCCTGCTTTACAGCGATTCACTAATACAGCGGTCTCAATTAGACGCAATTAGACTAAAGCCCCACTCATACAGCGCTTGTTCCACTTTTGCGGTGGTTTTCAGGCATCGCGCACCATTCTATTCAATGGGTTCCGCTTTACAGAGGTTTTCGCTTTACAGCGGGGGTCCGAAACGTAACCCACCATATGAGTGGGGCCCTACTGTACTGCTAATGTTCTGATACATGCAATTTGTCATTTTCATATGATCACACAATATGTCCTTCATTTTGGAGACTTGCAGGTGACAACCCTACTAGATAGCAACTTAGCGAGCTTGATAGAATTGCCAAAGTTTGTTGCCATAGCAGAATATGCTTCAATGGAAGGTAACCCATTAACTAACAGAGCCACAAGCAAATGTCCTAATAATCTGAATTCCTGCTTTCTTGCTTGCTTGCTTGCTTATTTATTTATTTATTATACTTGTATACCACCCCATAGCCAAAGCTCTCTGGGCGGTTTACAGTAACTAAAAACAAATACCATTTAAGATACATCTTTTAAAAAACAATTTAAAACACAATTTAAAAATTTAAAACAATATAAAACACATGCTAAAATGCCTGGGAGAAGAGGAAAGTCTTGACCTGGCGCCGAAAAGATAACAGTGTTGGCGCCAGGCGCACCTTGTCGTGAAAATCGTTCCATAATTTGGGGGCCACCACTGAGAAGGCCCTCTCCCTTGTTGCCATTCTTCGAGCTTCCCTCGGAGTAGGCACCCGGAGGAGGGCCTTTGATCTTGAACGTAGTGTATGGATGGGTTCATATTGGGAGAGGCGTTCCATCAGGTATTGTGGTCCCAAGCCGTGTAAGGCTTTATAGGTCAAAACCAGCACCTTGAATTGAGCTCAGAAACATAAAGGCAGCCAGTGCAAGCGGACCAGAATTGGTTTTATATGTTCGGACCGTCTGGTCCCTGCTACCAATCTGGCCATTGCATTTTGCAGTTTCCTCTTTTGCATAGTCTGTATGCGGATAGCAAGCTCATTCTGCAAGTGTGGAGCCAAAATGAAACCATCCATGAAAAGGAGGAAGTATCGGTCATTTTGCACAGTCAAGGTTTGCAGCAATATAAAAACAAAACAAAAATCGAAGAGGGGAAAACCCAAACACACTTCAACGAAGACTGGGGTGCTCAGTGGCCAAATAATCTGACTGCTGGAAAGGGGGAAATGAAAAAACGTAGGAGGGAATGGAATGGAGTATTCTGAAGAGGGCATGGCTGGCTGGCTGTCATTCTTTATAGAAACACCACGCTGCAACATTTTATTAGAGGTCCCCCTTGTGAATAAATTGTTCATGAATTTAGCCACAAACAGCTATTGTATCTCCCAACCATGGTATTAAGATATATTAAATAAGGCAATAGATGATGAACACATTCTTAAAAGACAAGTGGCCCTCAATGGAAAAAGCACCGTCAAGTTTTTTAAAAGATGCAGATGAAGAAAGGAGCGGGAGGGGAAGCACAGCTATTGGCATAAAGATAATAAAAATGTAAAAAAGCTTATGGCTTACCAATACAATCATTTTACTAAGTTGCTGACTTTACTGTAAAATGCTAGCATATTATATTCCTTTCCTCAACTGACACCTAATTAAAATTTTACCAGGTTAAAACTTCTTGAAGGACTCTCAATTGTATTCAAGTCATTGCTTCAGCAAAGGGGGGCCAAATGTTACAATGATATGAAATGTGAGGGTTGATCCTTTATTTAAGTCATGGAAATTGCCTGGAATGTTAAAATACAATGGCAATTAGATTTTGTGTGCAAAACTCAAGAGTCTTCACTTTTTTTGCTGCAAATGGTTTGAAAGCCCTGACATTAACCGATACTCCTATTGTGGACTAAAGAGCAACTTTCAGAGTGCTACATTTCAAAAGCATGTTGACCTTGCCATTACTTTACAAAAATGTTAAGTTACAATAATTTTGCAATAATTAGCATTTTCAACAGGCACACTGAAAGCAGAGATGCTAATTCAGGCAAGGACATTTCAAATGAATGGGACATATTATACTGAGCACAGACCATTGGCCCATAAAAATCCAGGTGTAGGGAACCTTTGGTCCTCCAGGTGTTGCTGAACTACAACTCCCATCATCCCTAGCAATAGGGCATGCTTGCTGGGGCTGATGGGAATTGTAGTTCAGCAACGTCTGGAGAGCCAAAGAATCTCTAAACCTGATCCAATATTGTCTGCTCTGACTGGCAGCGTCACTCCATGGCTTAGATTCTATACTTGTAAATCACTCAGAAGCCATTTAATTATTTAATTAAAAATAGACCATGGCTGGGGAACCTGTGGCCTAGAGACCATATGCAGCCCTCCAGGCCAATCTGGCTCTTGTGACTCTCCCCAGGCTACACCCCCTCCTCAGCCACCCCTCTCACCAGCCCTGCTTTGCAGTCTCGAGTGTCTTTGCCTGGATGGAATGCATCCTTGAACTCTGATAATGCCCTTGTTTACCTGGATGGAATATAGATGTGACCCTTGAAAGGTTGCCCAGAAGAGCATGCAGCCCTCAGGCTTTAGAGTCAGTGGTCCTGTCCTGTGGAATGCTCTGCCGGTAGAGATTCAGCAAGCACCTTCTCTTTTAACCTTTAAACATCTGCTGAAAACTTTTCTATGCTGCCAAGTTTATGCAAGCAATTAAAAAAAATCTTTCTGTAATAGTTGTTGATTTCTGATTTTAAATTGTACATGGTTTTTATTGTATATAGATATAGGTATATGATTGTTGTAAACGGCTTTGTGTTGTTGTTTTTTAAAAAACAGCGATATATAAATATTTTAATCAATAAATAGGTTCTCCACCCCTGTCTTAGGCAGAGTTTTTCCCAGCTCTCCTGAGATCCTTTTAACAGAGGTGTGGGGAACCTTTGGCCCTCCAGCCGTTGCTGAATGACAACTCCAGATTTTGATAGAACATCAGGAAAAACTTCCTAATTGTTAGAGTGGTAAAACAATGGAACCAATGACCTAGGGAGGTGGTGGCTTCTCCAACACGAGGCATTCGAGAGGCAGCTGGACAGCCACCTGCCAGCTGTGGTTTAAGTTGGATTCCTGCAGGGAGCAGGGGGTTGGACTTGATGGCCTTAGGCTCCTTCCAACTCTACTATTCTATGATTCTATAAACTCCCATCAGCCCCAGCAAGCAGCCAGTGGCCAGGGATAATGGGAGTTCTACTTCCACACACAGAGGGCCAAAGGTTCCCCAAAGGTTCTGTGTTAAAAGGACGTATCAGTGATTGAATCTGGAACCTTCTCCATTCAAAGTATGCGTTGACCACTGAGCTATACAGTCCACTATTCAATTATTAACAAATGGCTGCATAGACGACTATTATTACATCATCTGTAACACCAACTACTGTATGCACATGGCACTTTACAAAGAACAGGTTTGGCAAGTCTCTAAACCAAGTAGAGTGGCCTTGTGTCATGCTTTACAGTCCTCTAGTTAAAGAACAGTCCTCTATTTACAGAATGGCCCTTTATTTGAAAAAGTCCTCTCTTTGAAGGACTGTCTGGTCCAAGTTCACTGTAAAGCTTAAGAACCCTAAGAGGGGAGACCAGGAGGGGCCCTCAAGTTGCTCATCATCAGTGAGCACGTGGACAGCACACTGAGTAGGCGCTTAGCCACCTGGTCACAGTCTTCCCCACGATGGTGAGATGTATCGTATTTCTACATAAATTGTAGCCAGTAGTTTTTAATCTGTACCTATACATTTCAATAACCATATGCACATTTTGTGCAAATCTGTGTTCTCATTGTCACTTTTGGCGATGCAAAGCAGCCACCCTAACCCCAAGGGGCTTACAATCCAGTGATACGGAGAAAGAACAGAGGACAGGGAAGGAAGGGGAAGCAGCAGTAAACAGGCGGAGAATACTGGATTATGTCAGTTACATGAACTTTCCTTGGTGACTGCAGTATTGGGTCTATGGGGGTGTTCCAAAAGCCTCCCCAAAAAGGTGAGTATTAAGGAAGGAAGGTTGGTTGTTACCCAGAGACAGTTCTAGGTACAAAGGACAACTAGAGAGAAAGGGCAAAGTTGTTTCAGGCTGCAGGAAATCTTGAGATGGCAGAGGGTGCTGAGCTCCTTGGAAGAAAGGTGGGACATAAATACAATCAATAAATCTCTGATCAGTCCAAAACAGGAGTGAGGGGTGTTTTAGTCCAAAACATTTGGAGGCTACCAGGTTGGAGGAGGCTGGTTTAAGGCATCAAAATCAGCACTTTAAATTGAGCCCAGAAACAAAGAAGCAACCAATGCAACTGGTACAGAATTAAAAGTCCCCTGATCCCAGCATCTGACCCCCTACAGCCCCTAAAATGGCATTTCTGAACTGCCTTTAAAGGGAGCCCCATGTACACTGCAGTAATCTATCCTGGATGTAACCAGGGCGTGTGCAAGAGATGCTCCTCAATAACCACCCGTTCCCTGTTCCCCCACCTACCCACCCACAAACAGTTGACATACTTTAAATTGGATACAGCCAGTGTTGTGATGGTACTGCCTGTAAACTCTGTCAAATGACCTCTCATCAGCCTAAAAGATCCCTGTGTTTTCCAAACTCTGGGATTATTTAATGATCGTTGAATGTATTAATCCTTTCATGGCACTTGGGCAAGCAGCTTCCACCTGCTGAAAAAGCCTTTATTCAGCTCTGCCAACAGACGCTGTGCCCAATGACAAAGCCCTGCAGGATGTAAAATATTGCCACAGTGTGTTGCCCCGGACATCACTTCCCTCAGGTCCAGAGGGGTCCTGATTAATTTGTTTATATTGTTGTGTTCACTCCCCATTTCAGAACAGGAAGCTAGATCCTTTCTTGCATACCTCTATGGCATGGCATTCACACCAAAACAAAGCATAATGCTAATCCAAAATAAGAAAGACTACCTCAGCTGGTGCTTCATCTACCAACGAAGATCAGAAATGTGAAGGGATTCCATTGCTTCAAAGAGATAGAAAGGAGCACACTGGGCAATTTCATCTCATGTTATTTTGCACCGCACCACAGTAGCTTATGTTTAGACTTTGCAAAATATATATAGATATAATAAATGTGGGACTGGCTTTTGTGTTGCAATCATCAGAACTCTAAGCCTGCTTTTGCCACTGAGGCCATTAAAGATTGTTCTCCACACTCACATGAGTCCTTTGCCTTGGATTGGACTGCTGATTATGAACCTCAGGTGGTGGGCAACAATTATAATGTTGTTTTTAAATAAATCCCTACACATCAGGAAGTCTAATCCAGCCCCCTCCCTTTATGCTAGTTTTTTATTTGCAGAGTTTAATATGGAGGGGCATTATAAAAAATTTACCTTCATTTTGTAGCCTCTCCTACTGCCTAATTCTGCTTCTGCCTGTGGATATATGAACCCATCAAGCTACAGATCAAAATAAAAAAAAGGACTATACACACATACAAAAAGTACAGTTAATTAATGTGTTCTTTGTGCATCCTATTACTGCAGCAGTAAATATTCTCTCAGTCACTGTGTTAAAAATAAAACAGGCCACACGACAGAGTGAGCTGGGGGTGGGGAACCAAAACAATGAATAGTACATTTTTCCTCTGGTCGTTTTAATTCAGTTTGGTTTTTCACCATCATATAAAGTAGCAAACAACAATAATACAACAATAGAATTCAAGGGTTGTTTTTTTTTTTTGTCAAAGCAGTAGCATATAAATCATATGAAAGCTAAAACCTCAGCACAAGCTTCAGAGGAACAAGGACTGAGTAAATTTTACTGAAGACATGAGGAAAAAAATCAAAAAAATATCAAGTGCACAAAAATATTGGAATGCATAAAATATAAAGCTACACATTAGATAAAGAAAGGCATTGTAAAATATACAGATTTGCAAAAATTAAAACAACAGGGGATTTTTGTTTTGGGGAGGTACCATGAATACACAGACAGTGTCAGTAACATTGGGAGATAGAGAAGAGAACATGGCAGCTTTAATTGAGCATTGTTTCCCAATTTTACGTCTTCACTTTCTTGGCATCCTTTTTTCCACAGCTCTCTGTGGCAGAATCTGCTTTTCTTTTTTGTGACTAAACAGGGGGGGGGAAGAGAGAAGAAGAAAAACATCTTATTTTCATCCATCATAACAATGCTTGATGTTACATGTATATAAAGGTATGAAATCTAATAGGCCATGATGTTGCCAGCTGAAGATAACAAAGGAGTCTAGATTTCTTTCAGGTTCACCCATACACACAGTAAAAGGTAAAAGGCAATCCAACAGAGCCAATGAAAGAAGAACATCCAGTTTTAGGAGACAGTTCAAACTTAGCATGGTACTCAATTTGTGTATTGCATGGCTATTGTAAATTCAGATGTTAGTTCCCGACTTTAAAAAAAAGTGGGGTATGAACGGCCTAGTTAGGATCAGAAGACTGGTAAAACAAAGGGCAGCCAACATGGTACCTCGCATCTTTTACTGGACTACAACTCCCATCAGCCCTGACCACTGGCTATGACTGATGGGAGTTGGGAGTCAAGCAACATCTGCAGGACACCATGTTGGCTATCTCTGGACAAGACCATCTGCTTAGAACCAGAAAGGGCAGGCCTATATGAACACTGTGCTTCACAAAAAAGGCTTTATTATGAAGTTCAGCACTGGGCTGAGGCTCCAGACCCACCTTCTCTAACCTGATGCCCTCCAGCTGTTCTGGACAACAACTCCCATCAGTCCCAGCCACCATGGCTGATGGTTAAGGGTTATGGGAGTTGTAGTCCAACAACATCGGGAGGGCACCAGACCGGGGGAGGCTACTCGGACAGACTGTACTGTAACAGTAGGGAAGCAGAATCAGCTATAAAATAATTCTTAAAGGGATCAGTTACTCCAAACGATCTGCTCACCCCAGTTGAAATGCCCAAATGTTCAGTGGGTAGCTTACTAACTAGACTGCTTCATAAGAACATTGAGCACAAATGCAGTTATTACAGGGATACTCCTCCACATGACTATGCTAACTGATGGCTTTAGTGAGTGGCCAAATTAAAAAATAACAATGGCTTCAGCCATTTAGTATTTGAGCAACAGAGGTATTGAAATTCTCAATAACTGGGTTTTAAGACTGATCAGAAATATACACCATTCTGCTTTATTGTTGCAGATGCTGCTGCTGTATCATCTATGACATATTTGTAAAATGATTATTTGTCATTGACTGAGCTTGTAGAAACCTATCAATAATTCAGCTTACAGGTGTCATCGGTTCAAGAAGCTTTGGGGAAGTTGTATTAGTCCACCCAAGCTAGGAACAGTAAATGTAAAGGATGGCATGGGGTGTGTACCACATCATTCTGCTTTCCAAACATCTACCCTCGTGGAAACTAGTGTGTTACTGGACTGAACATAAAGTATCTTCTGTATATATTAGCCAGCATTCCAGCATTTTTGTTGTGTCATGGAGCAAGACAGGAGAAGAGCCCAGGAATGTGGGCAGGGTGGGATATAAATGAACAACCCTCCCTCCTCCAAACTTGTCTTTACCATCTTGACAAGTATGCTGGGTGAGGGATCTTGAAAATCAGATTTCAACGGTGCTTGAAAATCACCACAAAGGCCTCTCCCGCTCCCCTCCCTGCCACCAAATGGGAGGGGGCTGAAGAAAAGAAGTGGGATAGGGAAGCGCCAATCACAACGGCAGAGGAGCTTTCCTCCCTACATAAGACATTCTACTCAGCAGCTAGTTTTTCTGACAGGCCAGGGGAAGCAGTGGGCATAGATCGATCTTGCACTGAAGCCCCCAACATAGACCAGATATATATGTGCAGCCTGTGAAAAGCCCCCCTTGCCAGAGGACCTTCAACCATTCCCTCTGTAGCTGAAACTTAGAAGCAAGCTATGCCCTGATGTCCTAACTGCAGGTGTCTTTCCGGCAAAGGGAAAGGAGGAGAGGGAAGGAAACTTTTGGGATGATTTGCTATGATTTGACTCTCCATCAACTTGTCTTTTGAAAGCAACCTACTGTTATAGTTCATCAATCCATAATGCCGGACCTTCAAGTTTGTAAAGCCTACGATCCACATACAGTACTTTAGAAACTGTCGCTCCCTAGGTCAATTATGGGGAACCTGCGGCCTTCCAGATATTGTTGGAGTCCACCTCCTATTAGCCCCAGCCGGCATTACTCATGTTCAAGGAAAATGTAATGTAGCAGCATCTGGGGGGCCTCAGGTTCCCCATCTCTTCCCTAGATCAATCACCACCCCTCCCCCCACCATGCTTTAGATCAGATCAGGCCCATTTCGGCTACCATCTATTTCATGCAGTATCTGCCACTAGAAGCAGGGCCTCCGCAATTGAGGAATTGCTCCTCTTTGCTTTCATTCCAGAAAGGGCTGTAAAGCCACTTCCTTTCTCACCCACCCTTTGGGCTTTTTCCCTACAGCGACTTTTCCCACTGACCAATACATTTTTAAATTCCTGTTTTTATTGCTTTTTATGTAACTGTTAATTTTGTTTTAGTTAAATCTCCGTTATAAGATGCCTGTTGGAAAAATGTGATACAAACATTTTAAACGTTAGAAAAACAACACAAAAATGCGAGTTAATTACCGCTGAAGCTTTCGTTCCCCGCTTCTTCTTTTCAGCTTTCTCTTTCTCCTCAATTTCCATATTTTCTTTTTCAATGAGTGATATGAGCGTATTGCAGCGTCTCTGGAGTTCCTGAGCAAAAGGATACGTTTTTTAAAAAACAAACAAACCAAATTCTCCAACAGTCTAGCAAAACATACAGAGGCATTAAGCAAGCAAGATATCCAGGGGAGAAGGCACACATTATACCAGTCAAAATTCTAAGTCTTATTTAAAAAATCATATTAAAATATGTTGCATGTTGCTGAGCGCAGCTTTAGAGGTGCAGCATAGAGTAATTAAATCAATGGGTATTTCATGGTAAAATTCAATGGAATGTTGACTGCCCCTCTAATTACATCCTATGAGATTCTACAGCAACTTACAAACAGATGCCCACCTAATAAGGAGCTTTGCAGAACAAATTGCCACACAGCTACTGGAGCAAGACTTTCCGAAAACATTCAGCCATTTAAATGCAAGACTATTCTAGAGCTTCCTAGTTTAGACTTGTCAAGCTGGTTCATCTAAAATAAAATGCAATAAAAGCATTTCTAGCACCAAAATGTACATGAAGATGTGCTGTATAGCTTACAACTGGTTACAAAGTGTGTGCGCACATACACCCTTCCCAATTCTCCCTCATCTTTCTTTTTATGGTACCCTTTTCACTTTTTGACTTGGCTCTGCATAAAACTTAATTATTTCTTAAAATAATACAGAATGAGTCAAAAGCTTCTGAGATATTACTTCAAATCCGTACAAAACACTGAATTTATATACAATTCAAGATGCAGTGCTGCCAAAATAAGTTGAGATTTTGGTTGTTGTTTTTAAATGATCCTGATGTTTTTCGGTAATTTTAGATACCACAGCCAGTGTGGTATAGCGATTAAATCGTTGGAATAGGACTGCAGAGATTCAGACTTAAATCATCACTCGGTCACGAAGTTCACTGGGTGACCATGGTCCATGTCACTATTTCTCAGCCTCACTTACCTCACAGGATTGTTGCGAGGATAAAATTGGTAGTGGTGGGGAGCTTCTTAAAGGAAAGCCATATCAACATAATAAAGAAATAAAATTAAAAACGCTTAGAGTACAATTGGTGCACAGCACCCTGGGATGATTTGGGTTGATTTGGGAAGATTTAGAAATTAAATAAATATACAACTAAATACTCTGTTCATAGGGTTTTGAACAGAGTATTTAGTTGTACATTTATTTAATTAACATAACCATCATCCAAGTCTATGCTCCAACAGCAAATGCAGAAGAGGAACTGGAGAGATTTTACACAGAAGTACTAGAAGAAATTGATCACACACCAAAGCAAGATGTGCTGATAATCATGGGAGACTAGAATGCAAAAGTAGGGAACAGAGAAGAACTAGGAATTGTGGGGAAATGGGGCTTAGGAGACAGAAATGAAGCAGGAGAAAGACTTATTGAATTCTGTGAAGCCAATAATTTGTTTCTTGCGAACACATTTTTCGAGCAACTGAAAAGATGACTGTACACGTGGACATCACCAAATGCTCAATATAGGAATCAAATTGATTATATAATTGGTAGCAGAAGATGGAGAAGTTCCATACTTTCTGCAAAAACAAGACCAGGAGCAGACTGTGGTACAGATCATGAACTGGTCGTATCAAAAATAAGAGTAAAGCTAAAGAAGAAGAACAAAGCAATCATAATCCCAAAATACAATTTAAATAACATCCTAGAAGAATATAAAGATCAAATAAGGAACAGGCTTGAGGCTTTAAACTTACTTGACAGAGAACCAGAGAACTATGGAGTGAAGTCAGAGACGTTATCAGGGAAGAATGCAAAAAGACAATACCTCTCATTAAAAAGAGAGAAAGACCTCAATGGATGACTGAAAAAACTCTTAAAACGGTTAAAGAGAGAAGGAAAGCAAAAGCAAAAGGAGATAGAAACCCGGTCAGAACCCTAAGTGCAACAATACAGCGATTAGTACGTAGGGACAAAGAGAACTATTACAATAGTTACTGTATAGAAATAGAAGAGGACAACAAAAAGGGTAGAACAAGAGCCCTGTTCCAAAAGATTAGAGAAATGAAAGGGAAATTTAAACCAAGAGTAGGGATGTTGAATAATCCACAGGGGAACACACTGACTGACTGAGATGAAATAAAAGGAAAATTGAATCAATACACTGAAGAACTCTATAAAAGAGATGCCAGGATGGCAGATTCATTCACAGAGGAACCATATGATGAAGAACCAGACATTTTAGAATGCGAGGTGAAAGCTGCTCTTAAAATACTTGGAAGAAACAAATCACCAGGAATAGATGGCATACCAATAGAGTTGCTACAAGCTACTGAGACTGAATCTGTCCACATTTTCACAAAAATCTGTCAAGAAATATGGAAAACTAAACAATGGCCCACAGACTAGAAGCGTTCAATATACATCCCAATTCCAAAGAAAGGGGATCCCAGGGAATGCAGTAATTATCGAACTATTGCCTTAATATTCCATGCAAGTAAAATAATGCTCAAGATTCTACAACAAAGGATCTTACCATATATGGAGCAAGAAATGCCAGACGTCCAAGCTAGATTTAGAAATGGAAGAGGCACCAGATATATCGCAAACATATGTTGGATAATGAAGGGACCAAGGAATTTTAGAAGAAAATCACCCTGTGCTTTATAGATTATAACAAAGCCTCTGATTGTGTAGATCATGAAAAACTATGGGATGCTTTAAAAGAAATGAGGGTGCCACAGCATCTGATTGTCCTGATGCGCAACCTATACTCTGGACAAGAGGCTACTGTAAGGACAGAATATGGAGAAACTGATTGGTTCCCAATCGGAAAGGGTGTGAGACAGGGGTGTATTTTATCACCCTTATTATTTAATCTGCAGAACATATCATATGGAAAGCGGGACTGGACCAAGATGAAGGAGGTGTGAAAATTGGAGGGAGTAATATCAATAATTTAAGATATGCAGACAATACCATACTACTAGTAATGATTTGAAAAGAACGCTGATGAAAGTTAAAGAGGAAAGCACAAAAGCAGGAATACAGCTAAACGTCAAAAAGACTAAAGTAATGTCAACAGAAGATTTGTGCAACTTTAAAGTTGACAATGAGGACATTGAACTTGTCAAGGATTATCAATACATTGGCACAGTCATTAACCAAAATGGAGACAATAGTCAAGAAATCAGAAGAAGGCTAGGACTGGGGAGGGCAGCTATGAGAGAACTAGAAAAGGTCCTCAAATGCACACTATCAATGAACACTAAAGTCAGGATCATTCAGACCATGATATTCCCAATCTCTATATATGGATGTGAAAATTGGACAGTGAAAAAAGTGGATAAGAGAAAAATCAACTCATTTGAAATGTGGTGTTGGAGGAGAGTTTTGCGCATACCATGGACTGCAAAAAAGACAAATAATTGGGTGTTAGAACAAATTAAACCAGAACTATCATTAGAAGCTAAAATGATGAAACTGAGGTTATCATACTTTGGACACATAATAAAAAGACATGATTCACTAGAAAAGACCATAATGCTGGGAAAAACAGAAGGGAGTAGAAAAAGAGGAAGGCCAAACAAGAGATGGATTGATTCCATAAAGGAAGCCACAGACCTAAACTTACAAGATCTGAACAGGGTGGTTCACAACAGATGCTGTTGGAAATCGCTGATTCATAGGGTCGCCATAAGTCATAGTCAACTTGAAGGCACATAACACCTATAACAACAACTAAATAATTTGTTCTGCACATTTTGAGTAAAAATTTTAATTAACTGACCAATTCCTCATATTAGGAAGCAACTGTTGACCAATAGTGGCAACAGTTGTGGACCCACAATAGATTCAGGGGTAAGCTATACACTGTGGCAACAGGCTTTCACAAGACAATTCTCTTCAAACTTATTTAACCTCTAGCACTGTTACAGACTGCATGGGAAGTTGCCACGCCAGCACCTAATTCCTCTGGAAATATCACAAGCTGATAACTTGCACTGTTCACATGATTGGGAAGAGCTATATGACATGGTATGCCACTATGAAGGTGAGACACTTCTGTATGGTAACCGCTTGCCATGACAAAAAGGAAACATGTAGAATCAGTAGATTTAACCAGTAGCATCAGACTAGGATGAGGGAGGCCTATATTCAAATCCGTACTCAACCATAAAGCTCATTGAGTGACCTTGAGACAGTCACTAGCTTTCTCACAGGCAAACCTACATCACAAGGTTGTTTTGAGGATAAAAAGGGATACGTGCATGGCATCATGAGCATCTTAGAGGAAGGGTGCGATTGAAAATGTAGAATTATGTAGAAAAAAATATAATATAGGCTATCCCTTAAAGTAGCTGAATTCTCCTAACTACCAGGCGATTAAAATATGTTTGAATCATAGAATAGTCCAACCCCCTGCTAAATGCAAGAATCCAACTATAGAATCATAGAATAGTAGAGTTGGAAGGAGCTTATAAGGCTGTGTGCAAGTTTGCTGAATCTTAAACAGTGTCATGGATTATTACATTGACCAACTGAAGAAGACAAGAAAATTATCTTCCATTAGATCAGATCATATGTTCATCTGGCCCAGTACTGTTGACTTTGACTGGCAAAAGCTCCATCGGGTATTTCGCAGAGGTCCCTCCCATTGCCTGCTACCTGATCCTTTAAAGAAGTGATGCCAAGGACTGGCCCCAAGACCTTCTGCATGCAAAACAGGTAGTCCATCCCTCCTCATACTAACTCACAGAAAAGATTTCAACTGTTTTTCTATTCAACCTCTACAAAGAAATGCCATTTGTATGGGGGGGGGAGCGAAAAAAGCAGCTAACCTAATGAACCCTTGAAGTCGGTCGTTTTCAGCTCAGTCTCTGACCGCAGTGCTGCAGGTATAAAAGTCATGCTGTATCTATGCAGCTGCCTCATGCAAAGGAATTTCTTAAAAGCCTCTATTTCAAGCAGAGGACAGAGAGGTTGTTCTCAGTTATTTTTGGCATCTTCTGCATTTCAGAGCTGCACGTCCACATCTATCTGAACTAAGGTAAACCAGAAAACTGGGCCCTGCATGCACAAGGTAGAGGACTGACTGGCTCCTTAGTCCTTTCTTAGGAAGTGAGACCTACAATAAGGAGTTGTTCTGTAACAATGGAAAACTTTCTGGGACATCATGCACTGCACGTTGTCTCAAAAATCACAAAACATTCTAACCTGAAATGCATTTTTTGTGGGTTATTTCATACATGCAGAACAGTCCAGCTGTCAAGGGACAGGAAGAGGAAAAACAGGACCAATTAGAGCATGGTCACTTTCTCTAGTGAAACCCACATCCCAACAAAATGTCACTCATGCCGTGTGTGAAGAAATTTAAAAAATAAGACTGTATTCTTAACAAATACAACTAACACTTGGAATACATGAGAGATATAAACATTGTGCGCATATTGTAAATGCCATACATCATTCACATCACAAGTCGCTATAGCATGGGATAAATATGCGTTTTACAATATGTTTAATGATGATCTAAAGGAATGCTGTTAGTACATTTCCTGCATCAGCAAGGGGCTGCAAGTGGTGACTTTTGAGATCCCTTCCAACTCTATGATTCTCGGGACATCAAATGTTCTTCCACTGAAGTGATGTCTCCCCTTCAGGGCCTATAAAACCCATTAATCTCTGATTTTTCTCAATAAGCAACAGAAAACAGCTAATTCGGGGAAAAGCCTTGTCAAATATGCAACAAAAGGGAAGCAGGGGGGAGATGATGTACAGCAGAAATATGGTGAGCAGAGAGAGGGTTAAGAACCTCCTGTCACCATGGCTTCTCCAGTCCAAATCACGTCCTCCAACATGTTAGGCCTTGAGCATCCAAGCTCACTGGGAATGACTTTGGCAAAAGCAGCTAAATCTCAGCTTAACTTTTCTCCCAAGGACTGCTATGAGGCTAAGGAAACACACTGTGAAATGACATAAATATTAGAGTAATAACCATTTTGCTACTGACTTGAAATAAATCAGAAGTGAACGAGAGCAAGAGTGACCAAAAACTACAAAACCAACAAAGCCACAGGGAGACTAGGCATCTCATCTGCACCCGCTCCCTTTAGACCTCTTTTTCCACCACTGTACACCAAGAGTACAGACACAACAATCCGTTACAGCTGCTTCTTTCCTCATTCCCAGGGATGTGTACTTGCGGGGTATGATTTTGACATACGTCAACCCAGGAAGGAAGAGCAAAAGTACCAAAAATCTTCCTCAGGAAGACCAGAGAGTGTCAGGCCCAGGATGCGACTCAGGAACCAGACCAGAGGTTGTAGTTAATTCGTGTTTTATTAGGGTAATGTCCAACAAAGACTGTGCTTTCTCATGAAGCAATACAGGGATACAGGTCCTGCGACATTGGGAGAAAGTTGACAGAGCAAGGGGCTGCTTCCCGCCTGTTCTTTAAGAAGGGGCTAAACGGGCACGCAACCTTTCGCTCCTCCTTAACTCCCCCTCAGGTACTGCCCGCCTTCCCCCCCTTCTCTCCTGTCTTTTCAACCGTCTGCGTGTGCGTGGTGAGGGGGGAGGCATCACCTCCTCCTCTTCTGAAGTGTCCGATTCCATTATGGGTGATAAAGATGGAGCTGAGGGTAAACCATCTCTCCGCCTTTCTGCTGTGATCAGCCCTCCCTCTTGCTCTGAGCTGCGGAGAAGGAAGGGCCTGGGAATGTCTGGGGGGGATTCTAAAACTTCAAGGCTCTCAGGCTCCCCGTTGCTAGGCGACCCTATCTTTTTTTTTTACAATAATTTTTATTCAAATTTTCATAAAACATACAAAACAAAATCATAAAACATTCAAAGACAAAAAACAAAACAAAACAAAAATGATTAAACAAAAAAATAAAATGTTGACTTCCCATTTGTCGCAGATCAAATCAGTTGTAGGTCTACAATATATAACAATCCTGTCTCTTAAATTATATTATAAAATCACTTTCCTCCAGTAGTTATCTTAATTAATCATCAAATCTCATAAACATTACTTTATTCTTTCCACAAAAAGTCAAAGAGAGGTTTCAATTCTTTAAGAAATATATCTATCAATTTTTCTCCAAATAAACATGTTGATTAATCCATCTCGTTAATAATAATAATAATCTTATTGTCATAACCATAGTCCAAATAAACATATTGATTAATCCATCTCATCAAAATCTGTTAGGTCCAATAATTTCAATAGCCATTATTCCATTATCCATATTAATTCCATCTTCCATCTTCAATAGTCCTGTTAAGTCCAGTAATTTCAGTGTCCAATCTTCCATTATCAGTATTCCATAATAATCTTGCTGTCATAGCCATAGTCATATAATAAGAGTCTGATGGGAATTTCCTCTATCCCAAATATTTTCTTGCCATCAATTCTGAATAAGTTGCTGAAATATTGTTGTAAAGTCATATCTGTGTTCTTCTTTTTTACAAAATGCACTGGCTCATCTCTTGAGAGTTTTTCCATTGTCACATGGCTGCAGTTAATTCCATAGATTTTCTCTATATCAAGCTCCATCACGTCATTCCAGTCCAGAAGATTATCCAAGCCATTGATAACTTTATCTCTAATATCTTCATTAATTTCTTCAGAGATAACGTTAAATTCCAAACAGTAGATTTTATTTCTAATATCCATAAACTCCAGATCTTTTTCCAATTCCACATTTGTTCCAATCTCCAGGGCTTGTATCTTCCCTTTATTTTTTCTTTTCTCATCTCTGATCTCATTCTCCTCTCTCACAGGATCCCCTATTTCTTTAAGCTCCTGCGTCATTTTGCTCAGTTCAATTTTCAGCTCCTTACTGCCCTGTCGCAGGGTTTGTTTCGTTATCTCAATCTCATCCATTATTTTCTGAAACATAATTACTTCCAGATTCTCAGCCACTTTCTTGATTGCCATTTTTAAAACCACGAAAACAAAACAAAACAAAAATAAAGAAGAACCACTTCTTATTTCAGCAACAATTGGGTTAATATTCCAGGCTCGATGACATCACAGTATAAACAGAGCAGCCTGCCTTATCTCTCTATGTTCAAGAATACAAAACAAATTTAGTTCCCAGCATCAAAACAGTTAGTGGTGTCGTGAAGAAGCAGATTCGTCAAAATAAAATAGACCAAAAAGAGAATAGTCCCAGACAATATAATGTTCCTCGGAATAGAAATCCAAGTAAAACCAAGTAAAAAAAATAATAGAAAGAAGGGTGCTTGCCTGTTAGTCCGTTTTCTCTTTGAAGAAAAGATAAACGTATCGCATTAATCAGATAGAGCTTGTTCGGAAGTCCGTCCGGCATTGCTGGCTGGACCTTTTCTCATAAATTAATGAAATCCAGTCCTCCCAACAAAAACAGGCTTTTGAGGTTGATCTCTACGTTTCTCCCTGCCCGGGAGAAATTTCATCAGTCAAAAAAAAATGTTCTGACTGATTTATATCTGAATAAGCTTCTTTTGAGGCGGGAGCCCGTCTCAAAAGCAGGCACAAGCGAAGTCACCCTTCCCGGAAGTCCGCTAGGCGACCCTATCTCTGGCATGTCCTCTGTTTCGGCTTCACTCCACAGAGGGTAAGTTCCTCCCTCCTCCCTCTGCCAGCCATCTGAATCCTCTCCTTCCAACCCCCCAGGAGCCCAGCTCATCCTCCCGACAGAGAGAGAAGTAATTTAGTCCCCCTGAAAGCTGAGTGATTATTATTCGTTGTCTTACCTCCCCATGCATTTAACAGCATGTATCAGAAATGTTTCATTGTTTAAAGCTGGCAAAAGCAGACAGATGATCAGACTTTCTGGCTCACTAATGTTTCACGCTGACTGCATGACAGAAAAAAACAACTCATGCATGTTGGAAGAGTCATGCATGAAAAGTCATTTGTTTTGTATAGGCTGGAATGTGAGAGGGAATATAGACACCACCATTCCTTTAAATATTGCAGGTTTCAGGAGCTTTACCACTCCTGAACTCTCTTTACCACTATACCAATATACAGGCATACCCCGCTTAACGTTGCTTCACTTAACGTCGCCTCGCTATAACGGACATGCTCCATACGCCACCATACCCCGCTTAACGTACGCGCGCTTCGCAATTACGGGCACTTAATGGCATGACGCCGCTGCCATCTAGAGGCGATTGCAGTGCAGTACATGCATGGATAATTGCTTCACTTTAAGTACATAGAATCATAGAATCATGGAGTTGGAAGGGGCCTTGTAGGCCATCGAGTCCAACCCCCTGCTCACAGCAGGAAATCCACAGCTAGAGCATCTCCCGCAGATAGCTGTCCAGCCTCTGCTTGAAGACATCCAGTGAAGGGGATCCCACCACCTCCCTAGGCAGTCGGTTCCATTGCCAAACCGCCCTTACTGTCAAGAAGTTCCTTCTAATGTCCAATCTGAATCTACGCTCCTGCAACTTAAAACCATTAGACCTAGTCCTACCCTCTGGGGCAGCAGAGAACAAATCTGTACCCTCCTCTATGTGACAGCCCTTCAGGTACTTAAAGAGTGCAATCATGTCACCCCTCAGCCTTCTCTTCACCAGACTGAACATGCCAAGTTCCTTCAACCTACATTTTCACTTTACATACACGCTCCGGTCCCATTGCGTATGTTAAAGCGGGGTATGCCTGTATGTAGTGTCTGTGACCACAGAAGCACTATGGCCATGGAGGAATTCATGATTTACTGAAGGTTACCCATGTCACTGATACCATCACTGCAATACATGTAAGAGAATTATCAATAATATCTGCTGGTGCTTCCAGAAAGCTGAACACTCTGCCTCAGGAAAGGAATTTATGAGGAGCACTGAATATGACACCAACTCCCACATGTGCTGAAGTGCAGGGCTTAAGAACAGATATTTCTTCCTAGTGCTGACTGCAATCTACGTTTCTGACGTCAGACTGGATTCAGGAATTATTTCCAAGTTTTCTATCTGTGAAAAAATCAGCCTTGTGTGAATTCAATATATGAAGATAATTCCCCTCCAGCTAACAGCAAGTAAAAACTTAATAGTTTTGCTTGTACACTAATCTCTAGTAGCCATTTCTTGCATTTCCATCTTTAGTGTTTCTTGTTTTTTCTCATCCATATAGTTTTTATGTCCAAAGCATACAGCTTCAGAGCATGTTATGGACCTCTTGTCCCCACCACACGACCTCTAAAAGAGTATCTATAACTTTCCTTGTATCCTGGGCTTTAAACAATATCATACTGCTTAAGAACGGAATCCCCGGGTTTCTTTCTATCCAGAGTTTGCTAATGAAACAATTATAGCAATCCCCTCTTATACTAGAAACCACCCATCAGAAAACAAACTCCACATGGCACCTATAAAGATTGTCAATTGGAGTAAGAAAAGTAGGCATCATAATGGGCAAAAGATATGCTGTAAACCAGGGCTGTGGAGTCGGTACGCCAAACCTTCGACTCCGACTCCTCTATTTTTCCACTGTCCGACTCAACTCCGACTCCGACTCATCTATTTTTCTACTGTCCAACTCCGACTCCACCCAAAATCACTTCTTGTCAATCAATATTTGGAAGTCAGAGTCGGTACATTTCTACCGACTCCGACTCCACCCAAAATTGCTCCTGACTCCGACTCCACCCAAAATTGCTCCAGACTCCAACTCCGACTCCACAGCCCTGCTGTAAACATGCTTTTTAAACTTCAAAATGCCCCTGCACTTTCTTGCAATTGCTCATACCTCTGCAGGAAGTGTCAGGTAAGCCTCAAAGGAAGGGATGATGTTCACCATTGCCACAGACTAAGCCTGGGTAGCCAACCTACTGCCCTCCAGATGTTGTTGAACTATAAGTCCCATCAGCCCTGACCACTGGCCATGCTGGCTTGGGCTGATGGGAGTTGGAGTTCAACAACATCTGAAGGACATCACGTTGGCTCTCTCTGAACTAAGCTATCAATGAAGCAGAAAGGATAAGGCACACTGAATCCTTACTTACAGGAGAAACCATAGCCCAACAATTCTACACCAATGGAAAAGAGAATATAGACAGAACAGGCAAATGTCATCCCTTGAAGAGGACACATTTGCAATTCAGTGGTGTGCTTACCACTCCCCTCTCCATCAGAGTCACAAAGGAGAAGGACAGTTACTACAGCAGAACATCTAAATGTGAAGTACAGTCTGGTGCAGAAAAACTGGAATTTTATAGAACCCATCAAGCCATTTATGAGCTCATACTGTGTAAGCCATATGCTTGCAGGAAAATAAGAAACAAAGAATTATATTGGTTTTCAGAAAAGAAGTTTTCTGAAGAGAAATGTTCATATAAATGCACAGAGGAGAAAACATGGAAGAAAATCAGTGCATTTACCTAGAACCAGAGAGACATCTAGTGGTCACAAGGAAGTAAAGTGAATTTTCTAAGTGAAATGCAGAAAAGCATATTTTTTTCCTGGAGTCTTGCCTAAGTACAGTTTTAAACTTAAAATGGTTACATTTTAAAATAATGATAAAAAGATTATGAGTTTTATATTAGGAAGCTTTTACAAAATATTTTCTAGTAAGAACCTCAACTGTGAAATGGTATCATGAGAAAGCTAGGTATGACAGATGGATTGGGGAGATCCAGGCTCAGTTCCCCACTCAGTCATGAAGATCGCTAGATGACCTTGGGCCAATCACTTATCAAATCAGCCTAATTGACTTCGAAGGGTTAACTGTGGGAATAAAATGTATGCTGTCTTGAGCTTACTGGAGGAAGGGTGGGATATAAATTCAGTAAGTAAACAAATGCATATTCGGGTTGGAGAAACAAGATATGTTAAAATGTACTCAGTTACAAAAAAGGATTGTTTTTACTAAATGCTGGATTTTCAGGCACAAATTTCTGACACAACAATTAAGACATTGACAATGTTTTAAAAATATCAGAAACCCAACATAACCAGAGATTGGCGTATATGACTGAACAACTGTGCCCTGAAAGACAGTATGTAAATCAGGTCATAAACAGTGTATGTAAAAAAACAAGCCCTGCTACATCAGACCAAAGGTCATCCTAGTTTCGCACTGGCCAGCCAGATGCTCCTTAGCAACCCATAGGCAGGACATGAGGGCCACAGAAATTGGTATTTAGCGGCATAAACCTCTGAAGATAATGCATGGCCACCATGACCAGCAGTCACTGATAATCTTAGCTTTCATTAATTTGCCTAATGCCTTTTTAAAATCTTTTAAGGTAGGAGCCGCCATCACATCTTGTAGCAGCAAAGTACATGAGTAGTATGTGAGACAATACTTTTCATCTGTTTGTCCCGAATTTCCAGCCAATCATCTTCATCAACAATCTCAAATTTGTGATATGAGACGGGGAGAAAAACGTATCTCTGCCCACTTTAGAATCACAGGATAGTAGAGTTGGAAGGGTCCTAAAAGGTCATATAGCCCAACCCACTTTCTCCACACCACACATAATTCTGTATACATCTAACAAGTCCTCCCTTGCTTGCCTTTTTTCTAACCCGCCCCCCAAAATCACCAATGTTGTGACTTTTCCTTATAGGGGAGCTGCTCCAGCCTCCTGATCATTTTGGTTCCCTTTTTCTGTACGTTTTAGCGTTTCTACAATATTACTTTTCAGATGTGGCAATGAGAATTGCATCGGGTCATGATCAGACCTGGAATTTCAAGTGAAACAGTAGTGGCAGTCAGCATTGCTAACTCCAACTGAAATGGCATAGTAGGAGTATGTAAAGAGTCATAAACGGAGACTACTTGTCTCCATTGCTTACTAAAAGGTATCTTGCCTGCAAATCATAGGTGCTCAGGTACTCCTTAACTTGAGGACTTCTCTGCTCCTTTGGGGCAGTTTCCTCAACTTCACAGCCAATTTAATAGCACTGAAACCATCAATTTTCACACTGGTTGTCCAACTTTATAAAGTTACTCCTCACCGGAAGACAAATTGTCCATGGAGTAACCGAAATGGACAAAAACTCAGCTCAGGCTGAACAAAACGAAATTATTTTTCTGGTCTTACTTGGGCACAAAAACAGAAATTGTGCTCTTAATGAAATGACACGTCTTTCCCTTTAGGCTTAATAACATTGCAAAATTGCTACTGTGAAAAGTACATCATCCTCTAATCCTCTCCCCATAGGACTGCACGCACACAGTCTTCCTCATTCAAAAAGGAAAACATGACAGAATCAACCACGTGTGACAGATGTTAGTTGTGCTGCATGTCATGCTTTTAGGAAGTACTCAAATTTTAATAGCAAACCACAGAACTGCATCAAGAGACTGATATTAAATCAGTATTTCTATTAACTAGCTTTTTAGGGGATATTTTCCTTCCCCCACACCAACTATTTCATGTTATGCTACAAATATAGAAGGAAAACTAATTGCTCCAAGGTCTTTCTTCCCATTTTACGTTTTATCAAATTTTCTGGAAAAGAATCATTCTATGCATCAGCAGATCCTGGAAAATAACTATCAAGAGTAATTTTTTTCACTTAAATGTTAATGAGTGAATGCACAACAGTACCAAAATCACTTTGAACTGAATCTACATATGTGGCCAACATTAGATTCAAGGCTGAGTTTTGATGGCCCATTTGTTTGGCTAAGTTGCCAAGAATGCACATTACATTTTAAGGAACTTCCAGATGGCAGCTTCTCTGGACATGGTAGTGCCGGAAGGAAAAGTAGCAAAGAACTTCTTCCTGTTCATGTGCGCTTGGTTCTATAGTGGCCCTTTTCACATTGTCACTGCTGCAGCACCTATACTGGCCATTTTAGTAGCCACACTCACCTCATAGATTTGAAGTGTCAGGGGTTCTTGCCAGTATCTTGACAGGAAAGGACTAGGGTTTAAAGTGCACTCATTCTTATACCTATTGTCCTACTCATTATTGTGAGAATGGCACAATATGCATAAATGACAGAGGGAGAACTTGGAGTCTTCCAGATGTCGTTGGACAATAGGTTCCATCAGCCCTGACTACTGGGCCATGCTGGCTGGGACTGATGGGAGTTTGGAGTCCACCAGTATCTGCAGGGCCATAGGTTCCCCACTCTTGGCATAGATGATCAGTTTTTTATCTCTATATTATTATTTTTTACCAAAAAACAGCAAATTCAAACCATTTGTAACAAAACACAGAAACACCTAAAGACGTTAAAATAAAGAAAGCCATGCAAAACCTAAGCTCATGTAAACCAACACTGTTACCTACCATTGCTGTTCTAGACTTGATAAACCAGTCAAATCTGAATTGGGGTGCATTGCGTACACACTGTCTTAGTTCTTCATAAACATTTTCTTTATCAAATCCCATTTTATGTAACATGCATATCAAAAATCTGTCTTCCTCTTCTGTGTAGTTTTTGCCTTTGTTTGTGCCATACTGGATACGCAGCTGATGAAAAGGTGCTTTGTATCTTGCAATCTAAAATTTTTAAAAATCATTTTTTTTAACTAAGAACACATGCATGCATTTTATTCAACGGGCATTTCTGCTATTTTAGCTGCAGTGGGATTACACTAAAGTCAGCAGCCATTAAACCATCCCCTAATCAAGACTTTATGTAGCCAGTCATAAGATGAAGATTGTTACAGTTGGTGAAACAATCTTAATGTGTTTATTCTGGGAATTTCAATCCATATAGTTTAAGGAAGTCAAACTATGTATCAGAGAAAAGAAAAACTTCACCCACCACTGAATTAGTGTAAGCTTTGTACTGAAAAATTAGAAGGCAACTTGAGAATACTTTATCAGTGGGGAACATAACCATATGCTGGTTTCTTAGGGACAAAATTAATCAGAAGAAATATTAATTTGTGGTAGAATTACTTTGACATCCAGGGCTTTTTTGATGCTAATCCTCCTCTGTATTCTGGCCTCCCCTCGTTCAATCTGAGCCATGATCCTCTCAATATCCTGGAGTTCATTACAACGTTCCCAAAAAACAGCTGCAAATTTCAAGCATAAAAACCTCCTTAAATGAAAGCACACAGTAATAAAATCGCAGTAATCACTATTTTTATATATAATTAAAGTGTTTACGCATTCCCAAGATTACCTAACACAATTTACACAAGTTATATTACCATATATATACTTAGAATAACTTTTTAAAATCTATTGAGTTGGACTTTTTATACAAGGCCCTAAACCCCTCAAGATATCTGAAACAGAAAAGCAAATACATTCCTGATGGGAATAATTCAAATCGCCTACAAGAGAGAATTCCAGATACTTCATCCAGAAAAGGCCTACATTTTTCGCAGAAGCTTCAGCTTGAAATAGCCAATTCATGTAGGGCTATAGGAGATATTTGACAGGAGATGGGGCGCAGGGAGAGTTGAGCAGAAAGACAGAGGTGAAAAGCTTAGCAGCCCCTCCCACTTCTCTAGTCTCAATCCATAGTCTCCCATGACAGGTTTTCATGAAACATGCACACACAAATATACTATAAGCTCTGGCACAGCTACCACTTGTATACGGCTTTCTTTCTTTTTTTCCCAGTGCTGGTCCTGCACCTCAGTGGACAGAAGGCAGTCAGCATGTTAAGCGCAGTGGCACTATGTGAAGATCGGGGGGGGGGAGCGCTGTGGGTCAGTCTAGGGTAGGGGTTCCCAAACTGTGGTCTGTGATCACCAGTGCTCCACAAGATTCATTCAGTTGGTCTGTAGAAGACGGGAGATGGCACACACATTAAATATTCATACTGATTTTTAATTATCTTTTATTGCTTCTTTTACTTCTTATATAGTATTTTATTGGATTACGATTTGAATGATATGGCATCACAATTGCTACAACAGGCAGAAAAATCATTAAGTGGTCTGCTGAGACCCTCAGCAATTTTCAAGTGGTCCACGGGGGGAAAAAAGTTTGGGAACCACTGGTCACTTGGGAACCATTTCCAATAAATGGTCGAAACTAGTTTAAAAACACATCACAGCTGCTGAAAGATCTGGCCAGGACTGCAAAACAGAATGATGTTTGTTTACATCAGAACTGCATTTTGGGTACTTTTTTAATTATTTCTTTATTAAATTTATATCCCACTCTTCCTCCCAAGTAGGAGCCCAGGGAGGAAATTTCTTCCAAATTCCTAAATCATTAACACTATTATAAATGCTGTCAAGAAAGGAGAAGAATAAATTCAGCCTCTCTGTCATGCCTTGCGATCCACAGCAGTGGCTAATGATGCATGTCACTATCTAAAACACAGCAAGAGCAGAATAGTAATGGCTAAAGGGATACAGAGTAACATCCTCAGCATAATCCCTCTGCAGACTTTAAATCTCTCCATGCAGGACGTTACATTCTTTCTATACTACACATTCTTCAAAATTCCCTACCCTTGTAGAATTATGAAAGAGGCCCAACAAATGATAAACCTTTTTCAAATTGTTTTTAATCGTTCAAGGTACACTTGACAAACCTGAATACTCAATAACTTCTTCAGGTGACTTTCCTTCCACCTCACGGGCAATATTATCTATGTCATCACGTCCATATTTTTCATTAGCTTTAATAAACTGGTTGAAGTCTCTTTTGTTCCAGTTTGTAAAACCCTGTTAAGTAAGAAGTTGCCATTAGGTGAACGCAGAAATGTTTTGCTAGATCTTGCATCTTAGAAGGATACAGTTGGATTTGATCGTTAATGCTTTGGTACAATGTCACATAATAATTACAGGGGTTAATGAACTTGCAGGATTTCCATAAACATCTATTATCCAGGATTTATTACTCAGTCATAAAAACCTGAACGAGATATTTTTACACACAGCTCCTCATGCATCAGGGAGAGAGGCCTTTTATTCACGCTTGTAAATGGCATTTCTTCGAAGACACAAAGTTCAATCCAAATCTTAATGGATTTTCACTGATATCACACTTGAACAAGCACAAGTAACAAATAAAATTGCAAGAGTATGAGGGCACTTGTCCAGATGTCATTGGCAATCTCCTGGGCATCTTGGAACTAAATGCAATAACATTCTGTTTTGAATACTTACAAAGCAAATGGTGAATGAAATGAACACCTGGATGGGAAGAAAATGGAGCCAAAATACCCACTTCCCCATACTACATTTGCTACAACTGTAAGAAACTTCTATAGACAGATGCAAAATAAAAACCTAACAAAAAAACAGAAAATAGTATTGCATATTAAATTAGAACTTTGAAAATCCCCCGAAGTTCTTAAATAGTTAGATAACCCTTTAAAAGTTATTTTGGAGTTACAAGAATACTGGCCACTTTCGAAACACAACAATGGCATGGAACCTCTCAGGGTGGGCTCTATTGAAAACTCCTCATGGGGAAGAGGGAAGGGATATACAGCTTCCAAATTTCATCCCGTAGCACTTTTTACACCTAGATTCTATAGATAACTAACGTTTGACCAATTGCAGATAATGCACACAGCTATAAAGAACCAACTTTTAGTTATTTCTGAGATGGAGTATAATGGAGAGCAAACTGTTGCATCTTCCTTTGCTCCAATGGAAAGAGCCTTCCTCTGAAGTAATAACTGATTCCAGCAACAAACTTACTTCTTCTGTGGGATTAAATTTCTTTTCATCAGAGAACTTTTGCATCCACCACAATTTAACAACAAGGAAGGTCATAGTACATTCTGAACCTGGAACCAATGGCAACATATCTTTCTGTTTTGCTGTTTTAACTCTAATTGCTTTGGGGTGAATAAGGGATGAAATGCATACTTATATTTCAAATGTTAACAGAAGCCTATATCCTTAGCTGTTCTTTTCATACTCTTACTTGACAAAGAAAGAACGCTTTCAAACAACTAAGGAATAGAGTCATATGACTTTGACTTAATCAAAGGTACTGCTATAAAGAAATACGAAAAATTCTAGGTATTTTAGTATCCCTTGACTTCCAGGTATTAAAAGATTTTCAAACTGCCTATACAGAAACTGATCTGGCTCATATTGTAATTTCAAGAGATTCACTTCAATCAACACAAAGTAATTTAAATTTTTCAAAGGGCAATCACTAAAATAACCATTTAGGTACACAACTCAAGAATGTGAATACTTACATGCAGAAAAGTATTAGAGAATGTACAAAAATTCTAAGCTTCCTGCCTTACAATATTTAAAAAGTCAAGTGGGCTAAAAATGATCTTCAAAGTAGCCCAACTGCTTCACTCACAAAAAACAAATTACGTGAGTTTCAACAGGACTAGTTAAATACATAAAGCAGGCCTATGTTTCTATAGCTGGAGTGGATGTTTAAAGAAGAAATACCTGATTTGAAAGTGCCTGAACCCACCCTCCAAAGCGTACATGACTAAGCTGACCCAAGAAAGCAATCACTGTCAGGAGAGGAAGACCATTCATTCTGAGAGAATCTTTCCAAGGGGACTTGATATGAAGACCTGAGATTCAACAACTGAATATTGTCAATTTCAACTGCTTTCTTCTCCCAACTGTCATCCACCTGTATCATTTTTTTTGGGGGGGGGGAGGGGAGACATGTGGAAAACGCTCAAGACAATAGGGACAGTTTAGTAGCTGCTGTTTTGAAACTAGAGGACTTTATCCCGCTTTCTCAGTCGCTACACAAGACAATCGGAATGAGGGCACTCTAATTAAAGTCCTTCAAATTAATGCAACTACTAAGAGACAATATGCATAGTCAGATTGTGGCACCAGCGGTTTTCCATAGGAAAACTACAGTTATCAATTGGTGTGTTTACTGCATGTGGCTGCTATCAACCTTTCTGATTGGACTCTAGCACACCACACAGTGAACAAATATGCTTATAATTATTATTTTTTCTCCTGTTAAAAAAGAAAAAATGGAAACGGACTGCCTTCAAGTTGATCCCGACTTATGGCGACCCTATGAATAGGGTTTTCATGGTAAGCGGTATTCAGAGGGGGTTTCCCATTGCCTCCCTCTGAGGCTAGTCCTCGCCAGCTGACTAGGGCCTGCTCAGCTTGCCACAGCTGCACAAACAAGCCCCTTCCTTGTCCGCAACTGCCAGCTGGGGGGCAACTGGGCTCCTTGGGACTATGCAGTTTGCCCACGGCTGCACAAGTGGCAGGGCACGTAACCCCTGAGCCACTCACTGTGGGGTGATCTTTAGCTGACCATTGACACCCAGGTGACACGAGTGGGGATTTGACCTCACAGACTCTGGTCTCCCTGCCAGGTTCTCCTCCCCACTGTGCTATACCAGCTGAATGTTAAAAAAGAAAAAGAAAAAAAGACATTTAAACATCATTTACCTGGGTGAGAAGTTTCTCTTTCTCTTCAGCCTCTTCTGAAGTAAGAGGAGCCGACTCATCAATCTTCCGTTGTTCCTCTTTCTGTACCTGAGCTGCATTTGGGAGGTCAGGGTTCCTGGGGACCTAAAATCAGTAGTAGGATGAATGAATAGTAAAAGACCAATGGTATTAAAGAATCTGTATGTAGCCCTATCCATCTCCCTTTACAGGTTTTCCCAGAAAAGCTAGTCAGGTGGGATTGATGCATTTCTCATCTACCGAGTATTTGTTAGAGAAGGCATTATTTCCCTGGCATTGGGACACTGGTAGAAAAACATCTTTTACTTATGTTTACAGTCCTCAGAAAGTTCTTCAGGCGAGGTGAATGTAGCATATCATAACTCATCCATCTACATTTGTTCTTTCGTGGCTTGCAGGCTCTTGTCCATGAAGTATAATGATAACTGCAACAAGCAAGTAACCAATGCACCTCAAGAGGGTTTCCTTTAAACCTTTAAATGCTTCAGGATACCACGAACAAGAAAGAGAGAGCGAGGCAGATGTGTGTGTGTGTCTGCACGCGCACACACATTACTCCAGTGATCAGGCAGTGAAGCAGACATTAACTTTTACAGTTATATTTATCCTATATGGAATGAACTTGAGCTAAATTATATTAAAATAATATTTAAATGTCATTTTATAGTGCTTTGCGTTTCTTAAATATTTCTAACTTTCCCCAGCTGAACTCATTATTAGAAACAATCATTTAAACGGTATTATCAGAAGCATTCCTACATCTAACCTCTACTGCTCAGACCTCATGTACATTAAAATGTTCAGACTTCTACAAACATCCAATGGAAGTGGATTATGAAACCAGGAAGCATCCCTAATCCAGATGTGCCTTCAGCCACTGTAGTTTCTACACCAGAAGAGAGAAAGCAGTGACAGGGGCTGAGCTACCCATGGCCATGAATAGCATGCTACATTGTGCACCTGGAAGGCAACAAGATGACATGCTAGATTTCTTGTGCAATATGCTCCAAGAAACGGAAGCGCCTTTGCTACTGAATGTATTGAAACAACAACAAAAATTTGCAATTGTTTTCTTGGAGTTATGTTGTGCATAAGCCTAAAATCCTTTCCTATTTCTCTGCCAAAACACACACACTTGAAACATCCCATAATTATATACAACTGGGTTATATTATAGGGCAAACAAGATACAACAGTAGCAGATTAAACTGGACCTGCAGCAATCACTTGGGAAGGAATGCCAGGGTTTGGTTTTAAAAGCAAAAGGGGTGCACAGGTGCGGCATACAGAATCCCTTTCCCAATGGATTTCGTCCCTGCAGCCTCTTCTCCAACACCACTTGAGTCCAGGCTGCCTCACCTGTGCACCCCCTGCTCTTTATTTATTTTAGAAAATGTCTACCCCATCTTCATAACGAGGTAGATCAAATACATCAGTGAAATCATTACAATAGCAGCATGGGCATAAATAACTGGATTAGTTCAAAAATGCACTGCCACAGCAGGAAATTAGCACAGATTAAGGCATGGCAAAATAAAAAGAAGTCTTGGCCAGCCTTCTAAAACTCAAGAGAAAGAGAGGGCCAACTGAACTTCTTTTAAGAGGGAGTTCTGCAGTCTGAGTGCTGCTACTGAGAAGGCCCACTCTCATATCCCACTAAATGCCACACATCAGGGCCTCAGATTTTGAACACGATACACAAGCACACAACACACTCTTACAAGGGGACAGTTCTTCAGGTATCAAGTCCTAAATGGCTTGGATCTACGTCAGGGTAGGGAACCTTGAGGCCGTTTTGGGCAAACACCCTCCTTTCCTGCACCTAATGTCATTTATGATCACTATCAGTGAAACAGATCTAGACGATGCTCTAGATGCCTGACTGAATCTGTATCAGTAGCGAGGTCAGGTTCAGAGTGAATGTGAGCAACTTTAGCCTGACAGTGCTTAGCTAACTTGTCACAGCAGGACTCTGAGGGCTCCATCGCCCCCTAACCGTCAGGACAGATGTCAGCAGTTCATTAATCATTTAGAAAAGCTCTGCTGGACAGCTAGCAGACGATGTGATAGTAGTGGAAAAATAAGCCTGCTCTGTGTCTACCATGTGGCAGTGATAGTAGCAATCACATATTGGTGCTCAGTCATATTCACTATGAGATTTGCAGCACTTATGTTCCACTTTATAACCTTTATAAAGTTCTGCTTTATAACCTTTAACTCCTCTGAAAACCAGGGGGTAGTAGAAGCTCCGCATCATCAAAAAGCTCACATACGAGCAATTATGTCCTATGCACCATTCCATAGTGAAAAAAGAGCCTAGACAGGGACACCAGGCCTGTCAACTGCAAAACACCCCAGAGCATTCAGTAATCCTTTGGATTCTGGGAGAGCTTTCAATGTCAAACCAACCCCTGCTAGGAAATAATCTGCCCATGACAATGGAAACACTAAACACCTTCTACTCCTAGACCATCAACTCCCCACTCCATAGCAAAAACTAGATCAAGGGCCCATTCTGCCATATGAACTGAGACAAGCCCATGAGTGTCACGGTGGCCATGAAGTCCCAAACACATGCACTCAAGGCAGTCCCAGTGTGATGTTGAAATCTTCCAGCACAGCTATCTGAGGATTCTTCAAAACCATTCTCTGCCAGCTTGGGTATGGAGACTGCTGGACAATGAAGTGGATGGCACACTGGCAGAATCCCTGTTCTATGCTTTGTTCTGACACTAGGTACAGCTCCTCTAATCCAGCCCCAAGCATAGTGGTGAAGATAGGTCCTTATGTTCCAACCTATGCTGATGCCGCACAAAGTACCCAGATGAGCAAAGCTGAGTTATATCAGGACCTCCTAGCTCGCCCACCCAAGTCTCAATAATACACGACAGGTCAAATCCTTCATCCACGATCAGCTCATGGATGATAAATGTCTTATTGTGGACAGCCTGGCATTAACAAGAACAGAAAAGGGCTGGAAGGTTGATTAATACAGCTACTCGGGACTTGATGGGTAACAGTTAAGACCAGAAGAAGCAACAACCTGAACATACCTGTCACCTCTTCTCCTAACCTGGTCCATCCATCCATCAATGCCCATAATTTTATCAATGGGAGCCCCTCTACTACCCAGGCAACTAGCGATCACTCCAGAAATGTCAACTACTGACCTACAGCGACATTCAGTTGATCCATCAAAAACAGCAGACAATGTAATTAACCAAGAGGCAGCATGCACCAACTAAGCATATGTCATTAATAAATCATCCTAAGATTTGGGTGAAAATAAATGGAGCTCAAATGAGGGCTTAATTACTGTAATGAACTCACTTAATAGCTGTACTGACAACACTGAAAAATTCACCCTGCCTGCCATGCAGCACTTCTTCCTACCCATTCTTGACCCTCCTAACTATCACACGAGGGCAACAGCACATTCCAATTAAAAAGAAACCCTATTAAATAGCCTAGTCTCATTCTGGACCACCACTCCTACAAAGCCACCCATTTCTCACTCCGGTGGTCAACTTGATAACCTCATGAATGGACTACTGTAATGTGTTCTATGTAAGGCTTCCCTTGAAGCTGGTCCAGAGGCCGTAGCTGGTGCAGAATGCCACGGCCCAGCCATGAGTGGTGCTCCTTATTGGGCACAAATCATGCCAGGGTTGAGAGAATCTGCACTGGCTGCCTATTAGCTACTGAGCAAATTTTAAGATTCTGCTACTAACATACAAAGCCCTAAATAACTCTGAGCCAGGTTATTTGAAAAATTGTCTTCCATTCCATTGCCCGGTAAGGACATTACAGTCAACAAATGGAACCCAGTTAGTTTTGCCACAGCCTGATGATTACCGGCTTCTGGTAACATGAAGGCTGGCTTTTTAACTGGTGGCACTAGTGTTGTGGAATGCCCTCCCTGATGAAATATGAGAGGTTGGCATTCTACTGGCTCCTGAAGATACACTTTTTTAGGCAAGTATTCCCCTGCACTTCAACTTTTGATTTTATTAAGTGGCTTGATTGTTTTTAACTGTTTTAATTACCTTGTTCTTAACTGGTTTGTTTTATTGTACATTTTAATTAAGGATGTTTTAATTGAATTGTAATTTGGTATTTTAACGATGTATGCATTTTGTAACTGATTTTATGTTGTAAACCGCTTAGAAACCATTTTTAGATATGTGTATATATATATATATATAAATTAATTAATTAAAACTCTCCATCCACAATCTGTCAGACCTACAAGGAGGGTACTCCCACCCCTACGGCAATCCACAGGAATGCCACCCACCCACCCAATCCTGATCACCAGCCTCTGTCTTTAGATACACCAAAACTGGTGTACGGAAGTCCTGATACCAGAAGCTGTAACACATGGGACCCGTGCTTAGCTTCATAATTCTGCTCTGACCTCTCTGCTATCTTGCACTGCATATTCTTCCTGGAGGCAGGTGACACAGTTAGGACCAGTTGGGGGGGGCAGGCGGAAGAGAGAGAGAAAATTGGTGTCCTGGGCTGCCTAGTCAGACTCCTACTCTGTCTATATGCATTCTGTGTTTTGAAGACCATAAGATCAAATTAGCACCCAGACAATCTAAGAAATCAGAAAAATGTCCAACGTGCATGACCTCTCCCCCAGCTGAATGGGATGAACAGTTTTATGTGTGTCAGTAAAATTCCACGTACATCATGAAAAACAATGTTATTGTTCGTAATGTGAAATGCAATCTTAGGATGAAGATCTTATCCGCAGCTCAATACCAGTGATAGGTAATGTATTCTTTAGGAGGAAATATTCCTCAATTTGTTTTTTTCTTCTTTTATTCACAGCAAGCCTTCGAAATTATAACTTATACCTTTTGCAGTGAGGAAAATGTGTTCATATCTACTACACACTTCTGGCATTCATTTTTAAATGATACTTAACTTCACAAGGCTGGTATTGAAACATAATAGATCTCCTATCAATCATATTTAAGAAGCCTGAGAGATATCTTCATGCGTTATTTCAGGACAAGGAATTGGAGCTTACTTTTATCTCTGATGTTGATTTACACAAGTGACATTCCACTGATTTCAGTGCATATATAATCTTGACATTATATAGAGCATGTTAGAGACAAATTGTAACCATAGCAAAATCACTTTTAGAAAGCACAAAGGTAATCTTGTTGGAAATGATATAAATTAGCTACTTAGTATTTCCATTAAAACACGTCAGTCATGTTTTAGTAAAGTTTAGAAATATACAATTAAATAGTTCTGATTTCATGGTTTGAAGATGAAAGAACAGGCAAACAGTTATTTTCCAAGCACAACAATATTATTCATGTCATCTACCTACTCTAGGGTTGCATTTCATTTGAAAATGTACCCAAAATACAGTTTAAAAAATGTAGGCTTATTTGGAAGCAATGCATAGAAGTTATGGGGACAGAGCTATCAAGGCTGACTACAGATGACAGATAGTGGAACCACTTGGAGGCTCAACCTGACAACAACAAAAAGCACTCATGGGAGAAGTGTCGTCAGTTGGGGTAACTGGGTGTCATCACTGTCACCACAAAACATCCATATAGCCTCATGACAGAACTCCTGCATAGGCAAGTTCAAGCCACCAGAATGCCTCCTGTCCCCATTCCTTTGTGGGTTAGGGTCAAACTTCACATGATTCTCAGTAACATTCATGATTTCCTTGAGATTTTTGTTTCATTTTAATTGTAACCCAAAGAAACTGGAACTGGAATCAGAGTCTTCCACGGGATGGAATGGGTGCCTTTCTTTCCTTGTGGGCCATTTTCCTTGTCAAAATCACCCTCCATTGTGTGTTCACACACACCCCACTTCACCATTGAACACAAAACATAATTTATACTTTCCCCCATTTACAGAAAATCAACATGAATGCAACACATTTTCAAAATGTGAATACAAGGATATCAATATAGAACCATAGAATCATAGAATAGTAGAGTTGGAAGGTGCCTATAAGGCCATCAAGTCCAACCCTCTGCTCAATGCAGGAATCCAAATCAAAGCATTCCCGACAGATGGCTGTCCAGCTGCCTCTTGAATGCCTCCAGTGTCGGAGAGCCCACTACCTCTCTAGGTCATTGGTTCCATTGTCGTACGGCTCAAACAGTTAGGAAGTTTTTTCTGCTGTCCAATCGATATCTGGCTTTCTGCAACTCGAGCCCATTTTTCCGTGTCCTGCACTCCGGGACGATCGAGAAGAGATCCCAGCCCTCCTCTGTGTGACAACCTTTCATGTACTTGAAGTGTACTATCATATCTCCCCTCAGTCTTCTCTTCTCCAGGCTAAACATGCCCAGTTCTTTCAGTCTCTCATAAAACTTTGTTTCCAGTCCCCTAATCATCCTTGTTGCACTCCTCTCAACCTGTTTGTTTGTCTGCATCCTTCTTGAAGTGCGGAGACCAGAATTGGACGCAGTATTCAAGATGAGGCCTAACCAGTGCTGAATAGAGGGGAACTAATACTTCATGTGATTTGGAAACTACTGTTAATGCCTAATACAGCATGTGCCTTTTTTGCAGCCACATCATGCTGTTGGCTCATATTCAGCTTGTGATCAACGACAATTCCAAGATCCTTCTTACATGTCGTATTGCTGAGCCAAGTATCGACCACCTTATAACTGTGCATTTGGTTTCTTTTTCCTAAATGTAGAACTTTGCATTTATCCCTGTTGAATTTCATTCTGTTGTTTTCAGCCCAATGCTCCAGCTTATCAAGGTCCCTTTGAATTTTGTTTGTCTTCCACAGTATTAGCTATACCTCCCAATTTTGTATCATCTGCAAAGTTGATAAGCATGCTCTGTACCTCCTCATCCAAGTGTGTAATAAAAAGGTTGAAGAGCACTGGGTCCAAGCCCAAGCCCTGTGATACCCCACTTGTTACCTCCGCCCAGTCTGAGAAGGAACCATTGATAAGCACTCTTTGAGTACGATTCTGGAGCCAGCTGTGGATCCACCTGATGGTTGTTCCATCCATTTAGCAAGTTTGCTAACCAGAATATCATGGGGCACTTGGCCAAAAGCTTTACTGAAGGTGAGATATATTATGTCCACAGCATTCCCACAGTCTACAAGGGAGGTTGTCTGATAAAAAAATGAGGTAAGATTAGTTTGGCAGGATTTGTTCTTCATAAATCCATGTTGGCTCCTATTAATCACAGCATTGTTTTCAAGGTGCTTACAGATTGACTGCTTTATAATCTGCTCCAGAGTTTTTCCAGGGATTGATGTTAGGGTGACTGGTCTGTAGTTCCCTGGTTCCTCCTTTTTGCCCTTTTTGAAGACAGGGACAACATTAGCTCTCCTCCAGTCATATGGCACTTCACCAGTCCTCCACGATTTCGTAAAGATAATAGACAGCGGTTCTTCAGCCAGTTCCTTCAATACACTAGGATGCAGTTTATCAGGCCCTGCCGATTTGAACTCGTTCAAAGTGATTAGGTATTCCTTGACCATTTGTCTGTCAAGCTCAAGGTCCAATCCTGCCCCTTCTACTTCATGTTTCCCGGGAGAGTCATAAACCCTTTTTTGGGAAAAGACTGAGTCAAAGTAGGAATTGAGCACTTCTGCCTTTTCTGTGTCATGTTATCATTTTGCCATCCTCACTGAGTAGCTGTGCCACCATTTCCTTTCTCTGTCTTTTACTATGGATGTACCTGAAGAAAGCTTTTTTGTTGCTTTTAGCATCCCTCGCTAACCTCAGTTCATTCTCAGCTTTAGTCTTCCTGACACCATCCCTCCAATTTCAAGATACCTGCCTGTACTCTTCCTTTGTGGCCTGGCTTTCTTTCCACTTCCTGTATGTGTCCTTTTTTGTTTTCAGGTCAGCTCTAAGCTTTTTGTGAAGCCACATTGGCTTCTTCTGCTGTCCCCCCCCCCTTTTCTCCTTGTTGGAATTGCTTGCCATTGCACTTTTAGAATTTCCTTTTTTAGAAACTCCCACCCATCTTGGATTCCTTTCCTCATTAGTGTTGCTTGCCATGGAACCGTACTTACAATTGTTCTGAGTTTAGTAAAATCAGCTTTCCTGAAGTCCAGGGTGCACGTATGGCTACTCTCAGCTTTTGCTTCTGTTAAAATCAAGAATTGAAGTATGGTGTGGTCACTTTCCCCCAGAGTTCCCATAACTGCCACTTCATCCACCAAATCATCTCTATTGGTTAGAATCAAGTCCAGGATAGCTGATCCTCTGGTCGCTTCCTCCACTTTCTGTAGGAGACAGTTATCTCCAACACAAGTCAGAAATTTCTTGGAAGGGCCATGTTTGGCAGAGTTTGTCTCCCAACAGATATCAGGATAATTGAAGTCCCCCATTACTACTACGTCATGCCTCCTTGAAACATTGGCAATTTGCTTTTCAAAAGCAATTCTCGTCTTCTCCTTGATTGGGTGGTCGGTAGTAGACTCCAAGCACCACACTCCTTTTATTACTTGCCCCATTAATTTTAATCCAGATACTCTTGGTGGAGCTACCAAGGCCATCTTCCTGTATTTCTGTGCAAGGATATATATTTTTAACATATAGAGCAACTCCACCTCCCTTTTTATTCCTTCTTTTTGAACAAGTTATATCTTTCAACAGCTGGTATAGCACAGTGGAGAGGAGAGCCTGGCTGGGAGTCCAAAATCTGTGAGGTCAAATCCCCACTCATGTCACCTGGGTGTAAAGGGCCAGCTAAAGATCACTCCGGCAGTGAGTGGCTCAGGGGTTATGTGCCTGCCACCTGTGCAGCCGTGGGCAAGCTGCATCGTCCCAAGGAGCCCAGTTGCCCCCCAGCTGGCAGTTGCGGACAAGGAAGGGGCTGGATTATGCAGCTGTGGCAAGCTGAGCAGGCCCTAGCCAGCTGGAGAGGACTAGCCTCAGAGGGTGGCAATGGTAAACCCCCCTCTGAATATCGCTTACCATGAAAACCCATTCATAGGGTCGCCATAAGGCGGAATCCACTTGAAGGCAGTCCATTGTACCCTTCAATTGCTGTATTCCAGTCATGAGAGTCATCCCACCAAGTTTCAGTTATACCTATCAAGTAGTAATTACCCTCCTGTATTAAGAGTACACGTTCATCCAGCTTGTTTCCCATGCTCTGCGCATTAGTATACAGACATTGAAGACCATGTGATTTTTGGCTTGGCTTCCTTACTACATTTTTGTGCGGACTGTTACTGGGCCCTATTAGAGCCGATTTCTCTGTTCCTGTTACTGTGCACAAGCCTTCATCAGTCGTTACCACCAAGTTTACGTCTCCCTCCCATTTAGGATTCAGTTTAAAGCCCTCCTGATGAACTTCATGCTGTGGCCAAACACATTCTTCCCAGTCCTTGTGAGATGCAACCCATCACTTGCCAGCAGTTTGTCTTCCAGCAAGCATAGCCCGTGGTCCCAGAATCCAAATCTCTCACATTGGCACCACCTTCGTAACCATTCATTCACACAGAGTATTTTTCTTTCCCTTTCTACTCCTCTTCTAAGTACTGGAAGGATGGATGAAAAAACTATCTGGGCCCCAAAGTCCTTGAGTCTCCTTCACAGAGCTTCAAAGTCTGATGTGATTTCTTCATAGCTTCATTTGGCAGTATCATTTGTTCCCACATGGATGAGGAGAAAGGGATACCTGTCAGTGGGCTTGATGAGTGATGGCAACCCTTCCGTCACATCTCTAATCTGTCCTTCCGGTAGACAGCATACCTGGCGAGTCCACAGATTTTCTCGGCATACTTGGGTTTTGATCTCACGCAGTAGGGAGTCTCCCACTACTAGTTACTCTTCTCCTTGTTGTGGGGCATGGTTTCATTGCCCCTGCTTGTTTGAGCTTCAGCCTCTTGCACGTTGTCGCACGGGGTCTCCTGTAATTCTTCCACCACAGGCTGTCCTCCAGTCTCATCCTCAAGTGGTTGAAAGCGGTTCCATAGTTCCACTGGTGAAGGGTGTCTTCTAGCTCTTCTGCTCCTGTCACCCTTTCCCATGGAGTTTCCTCCACTTCGTTGCTCCTCTCCAAAGCAGCCTCCTCTTCTGGTACCACATGCTGTTGCTCTTCTACCTCCACTTCTCTTTGATGCTGTTGTTCCAGTGTTCTGTCTAAGAACTCTTCATCTTCTCTTATAGTCCTCAGCGTGGCCACCTGCCATTCCAGGCCTCTCACTTTTTCTTCCAACAGTGCCACGAGCTTGCACTTATTGCACATGTACGCCATGTTGTTCTCAGGCAAGAAAACAAACATGGCACACACCTTGCAGGTCACAACCACTTCCCGTTCATACTCTCTTCTACCTTTTGTTTCTGACTACTTGTTTTAGAGTGGCCTGTGCTTTGTCCTGTCCTACTTCAGGGTAAACTTGAGTCCCACTGGTATTTTTTATTTTTTTTAGGGACCTCCCCCTTGACCTCCTCTGTCGAACTCCTTTGTAAAACTCCTGTTTGCTCTCCCTGTTCGTTCGCTTTGTTTGCTAGATCTCTGAAAGCTGGCTTGCTTATATCTCCTCACCTGTGGACCAACTGAGACAGCTCCCTCTGTTCTGCTCCTTCTGCTTCTTTCCTTCTATTAGAGGAGAAAAGGAAAATACATCCTTACCTTGTAGCCTATGGTCTTCCGATAATAAAGAATTTCTTTTTCAAGAAGTTCGAACAACCGTGGAGGAAAGAATTGGAAATCTTGAATATTTGGCTGTTTTGGAGGTCGTGGAGCCTTTGAAATGAAATACATATACCTTTGATGCTACACTGTGATTTTTATGTTTACATTTAGACATGCGGCAATATGGCTCTTTCATATAACAAAGTTATTACACAGGTGGCAGCGGTGAGGCAGAGACAACCAGTATGAACTACAAAACTATTCACTAATAGGCAAAAAACCTTTGCGGTTTGAGAAAGTACCTATAGCCAACAGATATTTCTACCAAACTTTAAAAAGCAGGGAAATTGGGCAGCTATAGTGAATGCACCAGGGGAGCATGAGACCTGACCTCCTCTCTCAGATATTGTACTGACCTACAAATGTGTAAAAATGAAACCAAAATTTGGGTTGGTCTTTCACAGTCCAATCCACTTCCTATATCGCTTAGAAGAATCTGGTAAAATCTGACCACACAGTGAGTGGTGGAAACGCCTGCTGTCAGGACTACATCTCCAAAGATGGAGAATTACATTTTTTGCATGTTTGTTGGTGTTCTTCTTACTTTGCTTCATTCCTGTGTTACTACTATTTCTACAGAGAATCTAACCTAAAAAATTATATTTTCACTTCCCACAGTTTTATTGTGTGCAAACTGAGACACTGCTCTTGTCCAATGGAGACTATTATGCAGAATAGTCAGTGCCATTATTCCACAATTGTTTCTGGAGCCTTTTTAATGTAAATTTTGCAAAGTGTTGCTGTACTTCACATATTCACAGAAACAGAAGTCTGGCTTTTAGAACACTGACAGTTCTTACTGAGCATGCCCACACTTATCATTGACTCCAATGTTAAATTTATTAAATTAATTAAGAATCAGCCAGGCATATTTTTTTTTTAACTTTTAAGCTGCAGAAGATGAAGGTCAGAGTATGGGGCAGAGTCAGTAGTAGGATTACAGGTACTCTGTGAACATGGCTGATTTTTAATTAATTTCAACAAATAATAAGACCACCGACAGAAAAAAGTCCATCAGGGGTCTGGATTTATTTTTCTCGTTTTACACTTTGAACTCTTGATTCTCTCTGAGTGTTTTGCATATCACTATGAAAACTTAGAGGGTTGTTAAGCAAGCGTTTCTGAGTTCAGGACTAAGTTTTGTAAGGTTTTATTTTGAAATGAGGTTATGGGAAGCAGAAGAATGGCATGGGGGTATTTTCAATTTAACAATGTGGAATGCGAAAAATCTAAGTTAGCTATAGTATACAGCCATTCTCATGGCTGCATAATACTCTCACCTTTGGGATTTTCGGTTCACTGACACGGAGAGCTTCTCTGAAATAGGCATCGACGGCATAGTTGGCTTTACGCTCTCGTTTTGGAGGTTCTATCCATTCCATCATGCTCAGCTAGAAAGCAAATAAACTTTAAAATCTTTTAAAAATACCAAAAGATTGTAAGTAGATCATATTCTATTGATCAATTGGTATCATCAACAAAGGCGATTATGTTAAAACAAGGCTAGAACGCAGGAAGACTGGAATGAAAACTAAGGTATGTTTGAACACAAGCATCAAATTATCTAAATTGCTAGGAATGGATACAATAGCAAATCACTTGGTTCAAATATGCCTTACTTTGGGATAGCAATGCTGAATTTACAGCATTTCTTTCTGGTTTAATTTTTTAAATTTCAAACTTTTCTTAGTTGTCCAAGTCAGTGGTTCCCAACCTGGGGGCCGTGAAGTAATCCAGAGGGGGCTGCAAACAGTAGAGAAATGAATTATTTATTAATTTTTTTAAAAAAGTCTTCACTACCTGAACGCTGTCTGCTTCCACTGCTGCTGCAGATGACATCTCCCCCTTGTTCTAAACAAGAGGGGAGGACTTTGCTGAAGCACCAGAGCATCGTTCAGGTGTGCCAAGGGCAGGCTTCTGCCTATATCACACATGGCAGATGCCAAAGGAGGCTGAGGATGGAGCTACCAGGAAGAAGAGGGGATTACCATCACTGTCTCCCATCTCCTTGCACTGCCACTGCTGCTGATGCAGTTACTCAGAATGCGAGGAGAGGGCTTTTTGTGAAGCAAAAGAAGCAAGGCTGCAAGGAAAGGCTGATTTCCCCCTTCCTTCCTGGCAGCCAGCCTGCCTGCCTTTCTTGACCCCTGCTTCACTGCCACCTCCTTTTAAAAATTATTCTTATTTGTGAGGCTGCCCAGATCTCACCTTCGGCCCATACGGAGCCAAGGAGCAGTGAGGAAGCTCAGGACTTGCTCACCCCCATCTCTGAGGCTGTGTATGTGTCAGTGCCTCCCTTTTCTTCAACCTACATTCTGCCCCCCCCACCTCTCTCCAAGATACTGCAGCAGTTGAGGGTTCCCCCCTCCCATGTGCCCAAATGCATGCACTGCAGATACTTGCAGGAGGGTCAGATACGTTAGTGTGTGTGCATGCGCTGATCTGTCTTCTGCTTCACTCTCATTCCTCAAGTGCACGCTAACCATGTTATCAGTTCTGATGATCATCCCAAGGCCTAAAAGCACTAATCCCCCTCCTTAACCTATCCACCTTTTTGTCTCACAGTCTAGCATCCCCTGCTTCTTGATGATGATTTTTAAAAAGCTCAGCAGGTTGGCTGAGGTCCATATACTGCAGCTGAAATTTATTTACTTAATTATTATTGCATTTATATCCCACCTTTCATCCAAGTTGCTCAAAGTGGTGCACATGGTTCCCCCCCCCTTCCATTTTATCCTTACACCAATCCTGTGTGATAGGTCAGGCTGAGAGACTGTGTCTGGCCCAAGGTCACCCAGTGGGCTTCATGGCTGAGTGGGGATTTGAACCTGGATCTTAGCCCAACACTGTAAACCACTGGTGTTGGGAGACAGGACTGTACGTCTTCAGACTGTCGGGGGGGGGGGAGGGATCCCAATTTGATTGGACGTTAACATTAAGAAAAGAAAGCAACACCTCCCTGTCTGCAGGAAGCTTTTTATGGAAAGAGATATTTGGACATGTGATTTTGTCACACACCATTTTTTCAATTAACAGAGACTAAAATTATAATGGGGGGGGGTCACAAAATGTTTTGAGCTTACAAAGGGGATCCTGTACTCATAAGGGTTAGGAACCACTGGTCTAAGCAAATCAGAAGAAATTTGTTTATGTGAATACCAAGCTTCATTGCCATAACTTAATCTGCAGTAGTTTTGTATTAAAAAAATAATGAGAGAAACAAACAGAACATTCCAAACACATGAACCTGAACCTAGCTCATAATCCTTGTCTCTCTAAAGATACCTAGTTGGATTTATGTAACCCTGTTGGGACTTCCTTTGAACTGGATCAGAGTCTGCATTTTAGCACTAGTAGTTGTTTTGATTTAATAGAATCCTCCAGCCCTAGGTTTGCATCTACCAAGAAAGAAAGTCCTGCTTTTATAGCTTCATTGCCCCATCTCACACTCTGATAGATTACTGTCATTCACTTATAATGATTCTTTACTTCACAGTTGTCTGCCATTATTCTCCCCTCACCTTATATACAGGATTCCATCCTGGTATCTTATTGAATGGAGGCCTCTCAGTCTGCCTGCACAACCTTTTTATGTCTCCCTTCTAGTCTTTTTTTACTGAGTGCATTTTACAATATTATTAACTCCCTCAAATACAGGTGGGTGAACTAAGCTGATTTTCTGACATGAAATGTAGAATTATGCCCTGCTATATTTCATTTGCTTTCTCTTAGTGTTCAAATTCCAAGCAGACAAATGGAAAATGTGCTCTCAGGACGAGAATGTCTGAAAAGATCTAAAGGCATTCTGGAACAAGAATGGTGCCTTACCAAAGCAGTGTAGCCTGCTCAACGCACAGGGTGCACTTGCGCGACTTTTTTGCACTCTGTCCCGCACACAGTAGACATCAATAATGACTTATGCAACTGCATAAATCTGATTTATAGGACTGAGGCATTTTCTTTTTGATACAGTTACACTCTAAATATGACAATACCCTTAAAAAGTGCTGTAGGTAAAGCAAACCAAAGAGCAAAATGTGCATTGAAATCCTAAATCTTTTCAACATAATGCTTTGAACATTGAGGGGTAAGTTTTTTCTACCTCTTTTAAGGACAATTTCATTCACATAACTGTACAGCTGCAATGAAAACACATAAATTTATACTTAACAGTACAGAGAAAAGGTACCTTTTGTTTCCCCCTGTAATCTTCACCTTCAAAATTGTATAGACTCATTTCTGTATCCATAGTGAAGTTTCGGAGAGAGCTCTCACCCATTTTTTGCAAACGCTCATTCATTTCGGCTGTCTAAAGCAGGTCACAAAAAAAAGAATGCAGCTATCTTTAGAAATATTATTTTTCATCAATAAAAAGTAAAAACTGATTTAATTTGCCTGAAAAGTTAACTCAAACAGACCTTATTCTTTTCCCCCGGTTCGGAGCTGATGATTATTATACAGATGTAAGACGAACAATAATGAAAGTAATGGCGTTTAAGTAACTTTATAGCACACCCCAGATCTTCTCACCTTCTTTTCACCTCTTTCTAAAATAGTGGTAATGTCTTCATCAGTCAGTTCACTGTCTTTGGAAGCAAACACGTGTGTCGCACCATGCCGGATCATCTGCAGCATTTCATCTTTTGCCAGTTTATTAGACTGTTGATCAATAAGTCTCCCTGATACAGGAAACACAGAGACAGTTTTAATCCAAAGCTTCTCAGTTTTTTCATACCAGAGTTATTAAGGAACTCCTTTCTCATCTAAGTAGGGCCTGTAATAAGGGGAGGGTAAGGATGGATCCTAACATGATTTAAATCCCAAAGTTGAAGAATTTCTAAAAATAAATTCTATAGGCAAAGTTAATGAGCTACGGTAAGCATCACATTAAATGAATGCAATTTTATAGGTTCAGCAAATATTAAGCAACTGTTCTTACTGTAGCTGCTAAGGAACATACCATCTGTGCAAGTTATAGACCATTCATTTGGCACTGAGGGTCACATCAGAAATGTAAGCTAGTTGTTTTAAATTAACATAACTTAACTATCATTTTAAAATACACAGACCTGATGTCCAACTAATGTTTGTGAACAAAAAGCATTTATAACACAATATTCTGTGAAATATACGAGACAGGCTTTGAGATACCATTACACAAGGACTTCAATATCAGAAGAGTTGCTGAGCAAAAAATTTGTTCTTTTAGTAGCATTTTTTGTTTCCAATCACAGTTATTTTATTGTCATGTTTTTAGAACATCCCCATAGAATGCCAGGAGCATCCAAAAGCTAACAAAGATGTTGTAGACCACAGGAAAATCCTTTGAGCCTACATGTATGACTTAAGAATGTTATGCTGCCTTCCAAGCATTTATATATTTTATTAAAACCCCTTGGAAATAAACACGGTGGCTGGCCTACATAATGTATCATAGCCACAAAGTTCCAACTACTTCAACAGAGCTTTCACCAGCTGAGAGCCGAGTTGTAATTTGCTTTATAAAAGTAATATTTGCTAGTATTAAGTTAATCTTTAGAGGTACACTTTATATTCCCTACCCATTAAAAGGTCTATTGGTTTTGAGGGTCTTCTACCTGAATGAGTAAAGAGTAGTCAGTAATTACCTTCGCTCAGCAAATATCCTTGCCACAACAGGGACTGGTTTTACCTTAAATAATTGCTTTTTGTTTGTATAACATAACAACTTGCTCATCTATGCAAAAAATACTGTGATGTCAACTGGCATTACCACCCTTTTTAATATGCGAAACGAAGTGATCAGAAAGTAAGTTGTCCCAATAGTAACTGGAAAAATTAAAAGCCACGTTTCCTAGGTGTACTGCAAAACACTCTACCAGACTACTTCTCAGGGTCTCCCTTCTCTCGTTCTTTACTATAAATTTTCAGGATGAACATTTGAAATATCAAGTAATATAAATATTATGCAGTACCTTGCTGAATAACTATTGAGTCCAGCCTCAGTTTTATCTCAGCTCTCTCTACAATTCTCTCTTCAACAGTATTGTCAGTGATAAGTCGGAATACACGAACTGGCTTCTTCTGGCCAATACGATGTGCACGGTCCTAAATCACAATTAATAGAATTGAAATTCTGACATGAGCAAAAATACACACATACACAAACACACACCATCCAGCAAATATCAAGATTAGCACAAATGGAAATATTTTGTTTAATTATTTACCCAACTTTAAGAAGTACTTCAAAAGCTGGTATGCATTAACATAAACAGCTTGTTCTTCCACTGTTTTCACTTTGAACTACAACCCCCATAATCCCTGGTACTTGCTGGGGCTGATTGGAGTTAGAGTCCAAAAACATCTGGAGGGCCACATGTTCCCCATCGTTGGCTTAGCTGGCGGACAGTGTTTTGGTTCTCTAAGATGCTTACCTACCATGTACTGCTGTTTCAATATTTAGAGATAAACTAATCAAGTAAAAACTCAAACTCCACTTGAGATACACTAAAAGAATACTCACCATTGCTTGCAGATCAACTTGTGGATTCCAGTCAGAATCATAGAGGATAACAACATCAGCTGTTGCTAAATTAATCCCCAGGCCTCCAGCTCTTGTACTCAGCATAAAAATAAACTTTCTACTGTTAGGAGCATTAAAGGTGTCTATTGCTTCCTTAAAAGAGGAAGAAAAACAATTCAATTAAAATCACAGGGACATTACAAAAATAACCCTTGTACAAGATATTAAATTCTCTAAGCTATTTATCTTATTTTTCCTGGAAAAACTATTGGGCCAAATATGGATATGGTAAGAACACTGTGAATCAAAATTATTTCATTCAACTTCAGCAGCAGTGCTACAAGACTCCCTTAACCAGTGAATTAGATAACCTTCCAGCTGATTATTCTCACTGGTACTCTTTATAAACACACCTTTCACTTATTTTTCCTTTCACATAACTGTTTAAATTCGAATTAGAAGACTAAATGACACAAAAGAAACTCAAGGAAGCATTCTAAAACCTTGGATCGATCTCTGTGTACATGCCCTACTCACAAAAGAGATCCTTACTTAGCAAGATGGCACTTTTGGAAGTGTAAACGCCGGCAGAGAAATGACTACTCACTGTATAAGAGTCACTGGACAGCTACTGTCCAGGCTCCAACCTGCCTCCAAGGCCAAATGGAATGAAAATTCAAGGGGTTAGACAGATCCTTCTCACCTCTCTCTCTTCATGTGGGGTTTGCCCATCTAATCGGCAATACTCATAGCCCCGCCACATACAATAATCTTCCAGTATATCCAGTAGACGGGTCATTTGGCTAAAAATGAGAACTCTGGAACCTGAGAGATAAATAAATTGCAAAAATACATTTCATCAAACTGCCTAGCTGAAACACGGTCTATGTATGTGTTGGAATTGCTTTTTAAGATGTTTTTAAAGCTTTTTTTAAACGATGTTTTTAAATATGTTTTGTTTTAATATATTTTAAAATGTTTTTAAGATGTTTTAGAGCGTTTTTGTTTGCCACCTGATCTCCTACTGAGAGGAAGGGTGCGTTATAAATTTAAGAAATAAATAAAAAACAAATTTGAGAATCACATTAAATACAAGAGTTCTCTGTTCCATACATACATTGCCTCTCCATTTTACTCTTTACTTTCCCCTATGCCTTCTGACACTGCTCCTTACTCTCTGTAATTAAACAGCCACAAGAGTGGCTGTACACTATAGCCAGCGTGGATTTTAAATGTTAAATTCAAAATACCCCCATGCCATTTTGATCCTTCCGATAAGCTCATTTCAAAACAAAACCTTACAAAACTTAGCTAGTCCTGAACTCAGAAATGCTCGCTTAACAACCCTCTATATTTTCAGGGCGATACACAAAACAGTCAGAGAGAATCGAGAGTTCAGAGTGTAAAAAGAGAGAGAGAAAAACCTTTTGGACTTTTTTCTGTCAGAGTTCTCATAATTTGTTTAAAGTAATTAAAAATCAGCCATGTTCACAGAGAACCTGTAATCCTATTACTGATCTTGCCCCATACCTTCATTGTCTGCAGTTTAAAAGTTTAAAAAATGCCTGGCTGATTTTTAGTAATTTAAGAAATTTTACACGGAACTCAATGATATCATTGGGCATGCTCAGTAAGAACCAACTGTCAGTGTTCTAAAAGCCAGACTCATAGCTGCGGGGCTTACCTAATCAGGGGGCCACACCTACACCAGACCTTTGTTTCACTTTAGACAGTCATGGCTTCCCCAAAGCACCTGGGAAGTGTAGTTTGTGAAGGGTGCTGAGAGGAGACTCCTATTGCCCTGACAGAGCTCCAGTGGCCAGAGTGGTTTAACAGTCAGCCGCACTGATTGAAGTTCTGTGAGGGGAACTGGGCATCTCCTAGCAACTCTCAGCACCCTTCCCTAACTACACTTCCCAGGATTCTTTGGGAGAAGCCATGACTGTCTAAAGTGGCATAAAGGTCTGGTGTGGATGTGGCCAGGGACAGCTTTGGTTGAAATTTGGGTGGGAGGCTACATGTGCCTGCTGTAGAATAAAAAGGTGGGGGAAATGCTGAAAAGCAATGATACTGTTCACAATGTTTTCCTTTTGGAAAGGAAAGGGGCTTCCCCTCTGCCCAGTGCCCACCCACCTAATCTCCTTCCCTCTCCCTCCTGCTCCCTTCCCTGCCCCTCCCCAGGTCAGTTTCACCTATCCTAAACATGATTGCACAGAAATAAATCCTACTGAACTCAACAGTATGCAAATGATCAAACCCACCCACCCTCTTTCCCCCTCCCTCTTGCCCCTTCCCTCCCTCTTCCTTTGCCCTCCTTCCCCCTCCCCATTCCCTTCCAATCTCCTCCTTCCCCCTCCCCCCCCCAGTCAGTTTTACCTATCTTAAGCATGATTGCACTGGAGTAATCCCATTGAACTCAATAAGCATGAAAATGATCGAACCTGCCCTACCCTCCTCCCATCACCTCTTTTGCTCCTTCCCTCCCCCTTCCTTTGCCCCTCGCCGTTCCTTTGCCCCTCCCCTTCCAATCCTCTCCCTCCCCCTCCTTCCGCTCCCCTCTCCCCTCCCTTTCTCTTTCCCTCTCCTCTCCCCTCTCCCTTCTCCTCTCCCTTCTCCTCTCCTATGGTCAGTTTTACTTATCCTAACCAGAATTGCATGGGAGTAAATCCCATTGAACTCAATAATCATGCAAATGATCAGACCTGCCTTTCCCCTCCTTCCCTTCTCCTCTCCCTTCCGCCTCCCCTCCCCTATTCCTTCTTACTCCTCCCATGCCCACTCCAACCCTCCCCCTCCCCCCAGTCAGTTTTACCTATCCTAAGCATGATTGCACGGGAGTAAATCCCACTGAACTCAATAAACATGCGGATGATCAAGCCTGCCCTTCTCCTCCCCTCCCCCACCTGCCTGCTTCCCTCTCCTGCCTGCCCTCTGCCCTTCCTCCCCTCCCTCCTCTTCGTCCTCTCCTTCCCATCCCCTGTAGTCAGTTTCACCTATCCTAAGCATGATTGTAGGGGAGTAAATCCCACTGAACTCAATAAACATGCAAATGATCAATCCATTCTCAGCATACTTACACAGGATCTCATTTATTACCTCCCAGATCAAAAAGCAGAGAAATTTACTAATTGTCAGGCCCAGGATGCGACTCAGGAACCAGACCAGAGGTTGTAGTTAATTCGTGTTTTATTAGGGTAATGTCCAACAAAGACTGCGCTTTCTCATGAAGCAATACAGGGATACAGGTCCTGCGACACTGGGAGAAAGTTGACAGAGCAAGGGGCTGCTTCCCGCCTGTTCTTTAAGAAGGGGCTAAACGGGCACGCAACCTTTCGCTCCTCCTTAACTCCCCCTCAGCTACTGACCGCCTTCCCCCCCTTCTCTCCTGTCTTTTCAACCGTCTGCGTGTGCGTGGTGAGGGGGGAGGCATCACCTCCTCCTCTTCTGAAGTGTCCGATTCCACTATGGGTGATAAAGGTGGAGCTGAGGGTAAACCATCTCTCCGCCTTTCTGCTGTGATCAGCCCTCCCTCTTGCTCTGAGCTGCGGAGAAGGGAGGGCCTGGGAATGTCTGGGGGGGATTCTAAAACTTCAAGGCTCTCAGGCTCCCCGTTGCTAGGCGACCCTATCTCTGGCATGTCCTCTGTTTCGGCTTCGCTCCACAGAGGGTAAGTTCCTCCCTCCTCCCTCTGCCAGCCATTTGAATCCTCTTCTGACAACCCCCCAGGAGCCCAGCTCATCCTCCCGACACTAATAGCCAAAAAACCTTGCGGTTTAAGAACGTACCTATAGCCAACAGATATTTCTATCAAACTTTAAACAGCAGGGAAATTGGGCAGCTATAGTGAATGCACCAGGGGAGCAGTTACCAAATTCTTCCAAGCTACACAGGAAGTGAATTGGACTGTGAAAGACCAACCCAAATTGTGTTTGCATTTTGACCAATTTGTAGGGCAGTACAATACCTCAGACAGCAGGTCAAGTCTCCTGCTCCCCTGGTGCATTCACTATAGCTGCCCAATTTCCCTGCTTTTTAAAGTTAGATAGAAATATCTGTGGGCTCCACAACATTCAACAGCAAGGTTTTTTGCCTCTTAATCTCTGGTCCCTTCCCCATACTGAAGCTTCGCTTCCCCATTCTGAGCTCGTATTCTTTGCTTCACCGGAGTTTCCTAGTCTCAGGCACCCCACTCCCAAAAGGCCACATGGGTAACAACTGGCATTCCTACTGTCAGGTCTCTTAGTTCCAGCCCTTGTTCGTTCTTTCTCCCACTGCTTTTCATCCTTTAGAGATCACTCTGTACATACCTATTTGGCTAACATCGGGAGGGTACAATGTGTGTCTCTGCAGAATACAGACTTACTGCACATCACCTTGGGCTGCCTTGCTGAAGGCTAGGCCCTCTATGACAAGGGTGTCAGAGTTTGTCCTCAATACAGCATTACTTAAAGGTCCACATTGCAAGCACTGTATTCTTCCCCATATGAATGAATGCAATGGGAGCTAAACTTGCTGTCTTCCCCAGTGACCCTGGGTTTTGCCCCCTCTTAACTGCACCCCAAACTGCAACCCATTTGCTCCTCATAATTCAATGGGATTCATCCGAGAACGTTAACAACTCTTTCCTGTATAGTTCCATCATTTGTTGTTTTCTTGACCATGCCACACTGACTAGTTCGATTTCTAAATTAATAGTTTTTCATAAAAAGCCCTTCTTCTTACCCTGTTCTTTGAGTTTTGATAATAATTTATCCAGAGCAACCATTTTGCCACTGTTGGTCACAAGATGAGTATCAGTGGTATAGGGCGGGCCAGGTTCGGCACCATCAAACAGATATGGGTGATTACAACACTTCCGCAACTGCATCAGAATGTTCAACAATCGCATCTTATCCATTTTTCCAGCTGAGTTGAGGATGTCAATATCTTTCATCAGGATCTTGGTATACCTAAAAGGTTATTTGACAATTTCAAAACAACTTTTGGTGCTGAAGCATGAAAGCATATAACCATGAAGGCATTTCGGGCATCTAAATTCCAGGGCTAGGTACATTAACTAAGAGGCACGTGCTGTTTATTTAAATGTGGTTTGCAGTGTTAAGATTATTTTTTTCTTCCTCCAACAGACTAAGATGAGGGTTTGGGAATGAGGTATGGTAGCTTGCTTAAGCCATTTAATGAAGTTGTGGCTGACATTACGTGGAGGTTTGAATTGGGGCTTCCCTGTTTAAAGGTATTAATCTACCACAGCACAATAGACCAATTTTACATTAAATTAAGAAAAAAACTCTTACCATTCCCTCTGCATTTTGCTGAGTCCTAGATAAATTTTTACTTCTTTTTTAGGAGGCAAGCTCTTTTCCACTTCAGCTTTTATGCGTCGTAATAAAAATGGCTTCAGAACCTAAAAATCAAGTGATTACAGATTGCTACAAGTCTTGTGTTAATATACTCAGTGTTTCAAGAATTTATTCTGCCAATGTGCTAGACTTCTTACAGTGTTCTTATGGTGCCTCTTCCCAATCAGTTTTTATGTGGCTACTTTAGGAACAAAAAACAAATTTCAAGTGCTGTATTAAGCTTACGCAGAATAACTGAGCATTTTCAGGAAGACCACCATTTCCTATTGCATTTTTAGGACTGAGAGGAGCACAGAATCATCATCTCCTCCTGCACAGACTGTGTCTCCCAATGACATCAGAGCTCATTCAAGAGAAGTCTCAAGACTCCTCCCCATTCTTAAACTAGTGAAATTCTAAACACATTTACTGAGTGTATAATATAAATAACTAGATGCTTTGCTTCAAGGGGTAAGAGGGAGAGACACATAAACACATACAAAAAGCTATGCTAAATATGTAGTAAACAAAAGATTGCATTGGCAGAACTCCACAAATTCTGCGTTATGCTACATCACAATATAGGCGTATCCTTTATTTCTCATATGTATGCATTAAGATGTTATACTGACAATAATCTGCTGTTTCTACCATACACTGAAAGAGACAGTAAATTTGTTCTAGCAAGCAAAGTTGTCATACTTACTGCATGAAGTCTCTCTACAAGTTTTTGATCACCAAGACAGTTTTTTGTGTCAAACCATGAGTCAAAGTCCTGTAAAAAATGTTGCTGCTGTTACTGTGTTTGTTATTTCAAAAGTCATCAGGACTTAGGTTAACTCAAGCAGAAATTTTAGAATGCAAGAAACATGGAGCTAACTACTGAAAACAGCATACCTCTGTCAAGTTCTCCCCCATTCATTAACAACAGCATTAATGTTACTCATGTAACATTAATAAACACAGCTGTGTCCTGACATCAAGTGTTTGCCTCAGACATACATTACTGGCAAGGATGGAGAACACATACAACATGTCAGGGCACAAGTATGTTTTGCTACACATTATGAAAAGGGAGAACTCAACACAGGGATGTCATTTTTAGTGGCAGCACCTCATCTCACATAACGTGCAGATCAACATTAAAATGTCCCCAGCATCTCAAGAGCAACAGTAGCACTCCTCCCTCTGAGTGCTAGTGTATAATACATTGGCCAAACGGTAAGTCAATAGGAAGCAATTCAATTCAGATGCGCCAATACTATAAACCGATTCTACCTGGCTGCATCTGAGAGATGCAATTTCCATTTAGCCCCTCACCTACAGTAACCATTTCAGTTGCTCAATACAAAATTTCACTATGAAACAATATTTAAAAATTGCTATGTGAATTTGCTTATTTTTGTCTCTTCCCTCCCCCATTCATTTATCATCTCTCTCAGATTGTAAATCATTAGAATAGGGGAGGAAACCACTCTGAGTGCTTGGCAGAAGGTAGGTTACCATAAAAAGTGTGTTAAACAATAATAATACCAAGTCCAACCTCACCTCTGCAGAATTGAAGACATCAGGTAAAAGGAAATTGAGCAATGCCCAGAGCTCATGGAGATTATTCTGTAAGGGAGTTCCTGTTAATAGCAACCGATTTGTTGTCTTGAACTCACGAACAATTTCAGAGAGCTAGAAAATGTTTAGAAGAGTACTTATTACTACCATAATTCAAAGATAAATGTTTACAAATGAAAGTACTGAGTATTTCAAAACGAAGCCCCAAGTTGCCATAATCTCCTAACATATAATTACAAACAATATGAATAAATCAGATGCAACAGTTGTTTCAAATTCGACTGTAATCCTCCCTTCTGAAAGGAATTATTTTGTAACACATACTTCTCAATTTTTCAAAGTATACACAAAGTTTTTCTTCCTTACAAAAGTTACCATATTTTTTCCAAGTGTCCACTATTCTAATATTCTGTAGTATTTCTCTAGATACCTACAGAAATAAAATTGAGGTTTACCTTTGATTTTTCATTCTTTATTCGGTGGGCTTCGTCAATCACCAGATACCTCCAGTTAAATTTTTTGAAAACAGACTTCTCTTTAATTACCATTTCGTAGGAGGTCACACACACATCCCATTCTCCAGGCATCATAACATCACGGATAAAAGCAGCCTAATGAAAAAAGAACACATTCAACGGGTGTTCAGAAGGGCCACTTAACTACTTAGGAGGCTGCTGCCACAGCCATACACTGGTATTAGGGGAAAGAGTTCCCCAAGAACAATGGAGGAGACACATACAAACAAACACACACAGAGACAGAGGAGAAATCTCTCACACCAGTGTGGTGTTGTGGATAGCAGGGCTGTGGAGTCAGAGTCAGAGTCGTGGAGTTGGAAGCAATTTTGGGTGGAGTCAGAGTCAAAGTCAGTAGAAATGTACCGACTCCGACTTCAGAATAAATTTTGATTGACAAATTTTTTAAAATATAAATTCAAAATGTCAAAGAAGCTTCCCATGAAGTCAGCTGTAGTTGAGCATTTCACCATAACTCAAGATGGGAAACATTTTGTGTGTCAGTGTATGACACAGGACCCAGATGAAGACAAATGCTGTGACGCCAAGATCAGAGCATATTCAGGCAGCGATAAAAATGCTCCTATGAGAGCTTGATATTTACAGCCTTTTCCAGGGCTATGGAGTTGGAAGCAATTTTGGGTGGAGTCAGAGTTGGAGAGTAGAAAAATAGAGGAGTCGGAGTCAAAGGTTTGGCGTACCGACTCCACAGCTCTGGTGAATAGAGTGCTGGACCAGGACCTGGGAGACCACGGTTCAAATCTCTGCTTCACCATAAAGTTCACCTTGGGCCAGTCACTGTCTCTCAGCATAACCTACCTCACAGGGTTGTTGTGAGGATAAAATTGGGAGGAGGCGAATCATGTTTATGCACCACCTTCTTTGGAGGAAAGGTAGGATATAAATGCAATAAATAAATAAATAAATTCTATAAATGTTAATGTTATGACTGTCACTTCCTAGTAAACACTTCATGGTCTATTAAGATAAATACATTTTTTAAAAAAAGTCTTACAGCATTTGGACTGTTTGTGTGAACCGCTTTGAGCACATATGTATTTGTGGAAAATGCAGTATATAAATAAATTGAATAATAATAATTAAAAAAAAATGAGGGACACAGAGAAAGGAATGCCTCTTATCAGATGAAGTCTGGTGTGAGAAGTTCATCTTAAAATACAGTGTGTTGTTTCCTTTATTTATGTACGAATGAATAAGTACAGACATACAAAATTATTATATCCCCCCCTCCACCAAATGGGGCCCAAAGTGGCTAACAAGAATAAATAAAACAGCCATACAAACTTTTTAAAAGTGAATACATAAAATCATGGCAGAACAATAATAAAAACAGTACTGATATGAGGTTTAATTGATGAGCTGTAAAGTGTCATGCACACTGATGATGCTATATAGACACAGAAAAAAAGAGGCATCTCACTCCAACTTGAAAAAGAAGTCATTTTTAACTTGGTGCTCACTTACTCTGGCATCCTTGTCTCCAATGAGACAAACAGCACGTAAAGATGGAACCCAGCGTTTAAATTCATTCATCCAGTTGTGCAAAGTCGATTTTGGGACCAGAACCATGTGAGGGCCAGGAATGTTTCGGTAATGTTTCAGATAGCCCAGCAATGCAATTGTTTGCAAAGTTTTTCCTAAACCCTACAACAGTATTTAAAAAATTATTTAATGTTATGCATCATTCTTACCAGCAGTGAACTAATTTCCATTTATAATAATGAGCAGAAAAGTCTACAAACACAGTACGATTTATGGAACAGAAATCTGCCATAATTTCAATATATTGCAATATGCAAATTACAACTCTGGTTAGAGTTTGAGATAATAAAACTACTACTTCTCATAAGCATGCCTCTCTAATATGCATGAATTATTACAGAGAATGAAAATTTTAATTACATTTTCCTCTTAGCCATGTTGCAATTGAATATCTTAGCCTCAGTCTGTACTCTTGATATGCATTATGCATATTTTCCTTGAATTGCACACAATTATTATTCCTTGGCTCTTTGAATTCAGTTAATTTTCTACACATAGAAGAGAGAAAATGCCTACATAATAGGAAATGCAAGGGACGGCTAGTAGTGATACTTATTTCCTCTGTCACCATACCCAATCAAATTTCCACCAGTTCCAAAGTGCAGCAGACCTGGTGTTGATGACCCTATGAGAAGTCATTCATGAGCTTAGTGGGCCAGCTTAGCTATAGTGATCTTCATCTAATACAGAGATAGAGAACAAGCACTGTGCCTCTATGATGCCTCCTCTCCTTCTCATCTGTGCCATAAAAGAACATTTCTGCAGTTTGTTAAGCCACAGTTCCCCATTACATCTGAATAAGGAAACTATGAGTTATTAATCCTGACCTACAAAACAGGAAACGAATGCAAATCAGATCCTGGTTTGCAGTTCAAGGTTAATGAACCAGTTTCTCAGTTTATATTTTATGAGAAAGTCTGGCTTAACAAACCCCAGAAGCATTGCATTATGGTGCTGTAGAGAAGGATGGAGGGAAGAGGATGTAACAGTGCAGACACAACACTCATTCTTGATCTAATAGGTTTATTAGACAAAGATGAATATGCTTTACTTGGACCAGTGAGTCAAACTCATGCAGCACAATTCACAACCAAGAAAATGAATGGGAGATTTGCTATTCATTTCAATAAACCTTAGGAAAGTACTGATGCACTCAGATACAGCTTGCAGGCTTCCCCTAAGCATCTGGTTGGCCGCTGTGACAACTGGATGTTGGACTAGATGGCCTTTGGCCTGATCTAGCAGGACTTTTACATTCTTAATAAGTCTGGAAATGGTGTCTCATCTGCACCATTTCCACATTTGTTGTACAGTAGTCCACTTAGCAGGCTTGTAAACCATTTGTTTTATAGTAGTAATCTTAACAGGCTTGTAAACAGCCATTCCTCTCATCAACTGGGGCAAGTAACAATTGCATACAGGCCACCAGAGAAAAACTTTTTATGTAAATTGGGGATCCATGGTTTCTTTTTTCCTATCAGCCTAATCATGCACCACAAATGACTAACACAGCATATATGAAACTGAAGGATTTTCTGTTCTGTGATTCTTGTGTCATCAATTTCATCAGACTGGGTTATTGGGAATCATGACTTATTGGAAATCACAACTGTCATGAGAAGCTATACTGCTATTAGTAATAGCTGCACGATGACTGAGGCAGATAGATTAAACATCTTACCCCAAATATCCCCTAAATAACTAATAATTTATGGGCTAGTAAGTTCCATAGACTTATTTGCAAGGATGTACTAAAACCAACTGAATTACCTGGAGTATAGGGAATGTGAACTAAAGTCTAAAACTGTTCCTTAATTCATGAGAACTTAAAAAGTAGTTTGAGGATTTGATCACAGAGTTACCAACAGAAACACACCTCTGACTTGTGGCTACTGACTTCAATGGGAGCTACATTCTTATTTAGAACCACTTTTTCCCACTTTGTATATATATATATATATCTTTTGGAGTAGTCTTTTTCCCAGAGACACACACCTTGTTCCCATCCCAATGATTTATTTCAAAAGTGAGCTTTTTACCATTTCATCTGCCAAAATGCCATTCACACCATTTTCGTAAAGAGATATCATCCAGTTCAAACCCCTAACTTGATAGTCTCGTAACGTTCCTCCTTTAACATCTGCAAAGAACATAAAATGCCACGTTGTTACTTATGTCCCTGATTATACTACGATCTAAAAGTATAGCTGCTAGATGGTTTCAATACATCTTCAACTCCCTGTCCATAGACATATGATTTGTGATACTGCAGATCACTTTGTGCATTATCCTCAGGATGACAGTGTTACACCCCGTTATGGATGTTGTGTGGGGACAGAATGATTGTGGGTGCTCCCTGGCCAGAGGAGGGAGCTCCAGGGATGGGTAGTTATAGTGCTGCTCCACCTTTTGGTGAAAGCATAAATTGGAGTGGTATCAGCAGAAGCGGGAGTGATGCTGCTAGCAGTATACACATGCTCTTGTGTTTGGTGAGTGGGGTTGTTTGTCTTCCTGGTATACTTGTGTTCTAATCTGTTAGTAGTGATGGTGATTTATTATGTTATTTTAGGTTATATTGATGTTTAAGTTTTTTAATGTTTTGTATTAAATCAATTTGGTTTTTATTATGTTTAATGTTAATGTTTAAGATGGTGTCTTTTAAATGTTTTGTATTTTAAATGTGTAATTTTGTTTGATTTTTCACAACACTATAAATCACTTAGAGGCTTCAAGTATGAAGCAGTATACAAATTAAATAAATAAGCAATTAATTAATTCCTTCACTCATTTAAGCAAATGGAGAAAATAGTCAATGGATATACTCACATGAAGGCGACTCCTCAAATCTAACACACACGTTAGAAGTTTTTCGACTCTCCGAAAGTAACTCTTCATCCTCCTCTTGCTCTGTGCGCCTATGGCGATAACTGCAAAAGAAACGAAAAAACTAAAATCAAGCATATGCACATAAGAAGCATTTACAACAAGGACCTTTCAGTATGCCATATCTGGAGTCCTGACTTTTTTCTGCATTGGAGCAGGGGATCCTTGCATGAGTTGCTCCTCCCACTCACCCCACTAGGCAGGATAATATGGATCTGAAACACATCCCTCAAGGTTAGGAGAGGCCCTCTCCCCGTTCCTTTGTGCCTAGCTCCTGTTTTCGCAGGCCTGGCAACCCTTATTTTCTCTCTTTGCTTCCTTTTTGGGCTGCTCCTCACCCAATTATCAGGGTCTTCGGGGAGAAGAGTAGAGGTAGATTTATTTAGACCAATGGCAGGACATTGCATTTGCAATCTTTTCCTCCTCTTTAGAGCAGTCCAGCCCAGTCTTCCCAGAGGATTCTTCTGGCTATGCATCAGAGAAGCACTGGCTATAAGCAGTAAGAGGAGAGAAGCCCTCTTTGAATGCCAAGACCAACAGAGCCACAGAGGGCTCTGTCCCCGCCCCTTCAATGAGGCAGACAATCCAGAGGCCAAGTAGGCTGTGGCTTGCTCCATTCCAGGGTCTACTGCATGATCTGTCCTAGCTAAGGTAACTATAGGAACCCTGGAGCGTGATCACACTGGGAGAGTCTCCCCTACTCTCAGTCACAGATGGCAAATCTCTGCAATTCAAATTCTGCTGCAAGACAAAGCAGACTATAATCCAGGATTTGGGGGGACTTCCCATTGGAGGATGGCCATCTGTGGGCATGCCAAGAGAAGCAGGCCTAGTGGCAATGCAAAATCCCACACCAGCAATGGGGAAGAATCTTCCTTTTCACCTCCTTCCACCTGCACTCAGATATGTCAGCCATCCCAGCATCCAAGAGAGGCCACTCACTCTCTCAGACCACATCCCACCTTTGTCAGGCATAAGAGCCACAACCCATCCAGCACGAGGCAGCCCAGCTGCAGGGACAGGCAACAGAAGAAGCAGGCCGCAGCATAGCCCAAGATATCCTATCTAATCCCTCAAATCAACCACCCCCCGAGCTTAATCAACCTTTCGTATTCCCAACCTACAGGATCCCTTATAGTGAAGACTCCGTCAAGATCAAGAGGAAAGTGACTCTGAATACCAAAGCAGGTGTGATCTAGTTGCCCACAGATCCACAAGGCCAGCTCTGACCTCCCATTTGGACCTCATTTTCTTATCCCAACTACAGAGGTAAATGGTGTCATCCATGGACATTGTGCCGTGGGCAAGGAGACACTCCCAGTGCCTCCAGGAAGACATTGTGGCAAAGGTTCATTGCAAAGTGAGGCTGTCCCAAGAGGCCAGTAGTCACTGACATGGTGGCTTACTCTAATGCTCCTATAGGAGCGGGTTGTATGGGAGCCACCCAGAGCACAGGTTACAACAGATGCTAAGTTACTTATTATCCCATCACCACATTAAGAACTGGGGGAGGGGGCATACTGCTGAGACCACCAGCAACAGGGACATGCACAAGGTGCTCAGGGGGCCAAATCTCTTTTTGAGCCTAAGGCATACAACTTTGACATTTATGAATTGGAAGATTCTGTGTTTAACAGCCATTCCCTTGGCTCATAAAACCTTGTCATTGGGGGGCCTGTATCATTCACCAATATTTGGTAGTATTGAGGATGGAACCAACTGGAGGTTATTTGCCATTGTTTCATCTGGATCCTAAGAAGCGAGAATGGCATTCCCGTGAAACTTGCAGAGCAGGGAAGATTTATTCAAGAAACAGGAAGGACTTTAGGCAAGGACTGTCTTGCTGGGTCAGGGCTTGCACTGCTAGGTGCCATATCTCCTGTGCCTGGGAGGAATTATTGCCCATTTCACCAAGAGTGCTTTGACTTCTGCTGCCTTCAGCACCAGTGCTCTGTAGAACAACCACCTGATCTTCCATGTCTACATTTGAGTGGCATTACAAGTTGAATCCCTTTGTTTCTGCCAAAACCTCATTCAGCAGGACAGTGATTCAGCAGGCCGTTGCTTCTGTTTCTTTTTTCTCTGTTTGTTTTCAGGACTGTCTTGCTCTTGTTTTTAGAGCAAGTCTTTTCAATCAACTGTGGTACATTCCGGAACTGGTGGGGGCTCTCTCCCCCTCCAGTAGGGATGTGTTTCAGATTCACATAGTTCCACCTAGTGGAGTGAGTGGGAGGAGCAACCCATCCAAGGATTCCTCCCCATTCCCTGTAGAAAATGAACTTATCACATTAAGTCCAATGTTCTATTCCCCTCCCCAAGCGTGTGACACCTCTGCCAGTAATGGCACATTCCTGGCTGTTTCCCCTTCCAAAACGTGCAATGAGGAATCTTGTTAACTGTTCCTGGCAGGCCAAATCCAACCTGAAACACAAATATGCCCGTTTACTACTGTAGTTGAGGCCTAGTTCTCACTGAGATGGTAACCATGTGTCTGGTTTGTCCCTCTGCAGATGGAGACTCATACGGTCGAGTGCTCCTATATTTAGAAGAAGAAAAAATCTTGAGACAGAAAACGAACATATAAACAAGAATGGTTCTGCTCACGTTTTCCCTCACATGCTATTTTTCTATGGGAATTTTCTGTACTGTTGAGCATTCAACAGTGTGGGCCCACACTTGCAGTTTAAAGCAGTACAACACAGATACAGGTTTACCAGCTCATTTAGAGTTAGACCTAAATTTGTCCAAGTTACTTCAGCATCAGGACCGCATTTTGAGCCATCGCTCTATAAATTTTGCTTGGGTCACAAAGTTAGTCTATTCCTTGATTCCATGCACTTACAATGATACAATGTATGGAGGCTCCCTAGAAAACGCATGTCAGCTGTATCCAAATACAGTAGGGCCCCGCTTTACAGAGCTTTGCTTTACAGCGCTTCGCTAATGCAGAGGTCTCAATTAGACGCAATTAGACTAAAGCCCCACTCATACGGCGCTTGTTCCACTTTTACGGCGGTTTTCAGGCATTGCTCGCCATTCTTTTCAATGAGTTCCGCTTTTGAGCGCTTTTCGCTTTTCAGCGGGGGTCCGGAAAGTAACCCGCCGTATGAGTGGGGCCCTACTGTAATCACATACAAGAGGCACATGAAATAGTGTAAATGAAATAGTTCAGAGAGAGAAAGCTCTTGAAACACCAATTGGGAAGAGGGGAAATTAAACAAGCCATATCACTAGAAAACAAGGCTTCAATCCTGCAACCAGTTATGCACTTCAATGAGATCCCAGTATTTAAGTTAATACAGGCTTACATATAAAAGACACCACCACATAAAATACACGTAACAATATTTAAGGGGCAAACAGTGATTTAAATATATTTTTCAAACATATAAAAATAAGACATACTCCCCAGCTGAAAGCAAGCTCTGTTTTTCATCCTTCTTTATTCGTGGTCGTCCAAGTTTCACTTTTAAGGGAGATGTTGGTGATTTCTGGGCCGCTGGTTGAATAAAATGTGCAAAGAGTTCTGTCTGCTTCAACAGGAATTCAAATCTCTTGGCTCGATCTGTTTTCTATATTCAACATAATAAAAGCAATATTTACCCTGCCAGTGGCCATTCGCCTAGCTCCATCACTTTTGTGTTTTCGGAAGCAGCTGAAGACCTGGCTTTTTGATTAAGTTGGTGGGGATATCTGTTATAGCCATTCAGTGTTGGATGTGGATTGGCTGTCATAATTCATTTTGATTTTTATGTTGTTTTATTTATATGCTCTAATTTGTTTTAGTATGCTGTAATCTGTATTTCGATATGTATTTTTTTTGTTGTACGTCGCCTAGAGTGACAGGTTTCACCTGCCAGATAGGCGTCTAATAAATTTTAGATAATAATAATAATAATAATAATAATAATAATAATAATAATAATAATAATTTCATAGATTTATATTCCACTTTTTCAGAAAATATCCTCACAAAGGAGGCAAGAATAAGTGCAGCAAAACAACCAACCAGTAAGAGTACAAAAATACAATTTGAAACTTTTTAAAATACCTCGTACCCTTAGAATATCCCATACAGAAACAATCATATACAATATAAACAGCACTCCACCTAATCAAGAACACAATTATCTTCTAAATATCTCCAGCGCAGACCTGACAGGAATAAGCATCAGCTTTGTTAAAGCACAGTCTATGGGAAATTCCTCAATGTTAGAAGTGAATCCACTATGCATTATATGCTCTGATTTTGGAAAAAGCAAATTAATATTAACATATACTACATGGTTAAAACATGCTTTTTTCCATTCTGAATGAATACTTTTTTAGAACAATATGGCCAAAATAAGAAATAGCTGCTAAATTGTAGCAACTACGAGAAAAAAGCAGCAACTCTATACATGCTCACCTAAGAATTCAGTGGGCAATCAGAACTGCACTGTAAGCTGTGAACTAGGAAGTCCAGAGTTCAAATCTTGCCTCTGCCATGAACACGCTAGGTGACTGTAGACAAGCCATACCTTCTCTGCTTCCCATCTCCAACAAGGGGAAAATGTTTACCATTACCTAGTCCCCCAAGTCCATCTGTAGCTCCTTCTGTCCCCTCCCACTGGAGGGAAAAGCCTAGAAACTACAAATGTCAGCCTAGATTTGGGAAGATCCAGGCTCAAATCCTCATTCAGCCATGAAGCTCACAGAATGGCCATGAGCCAGTCACTCTTTGTTTAAATTATTGTTCATGATTATAAGTCACCTTAGGAATCCTAGTGAATGGAAAAGTAGATTACAAATCGCTAAATAAATAAATACCTTCCAGATCTATTATAGCAGGCATTGGGTTGCACTTATCTGGGAATAAGTCCAATGAAACTCAGTAAAGCTACTTCTGAGAAGGAATGCCTAGGATTGCACTGTAAATTAGTCATACTTAGGTCCTACTGAAATCAACAGAACATGTTAGTTGTGACTAACATTGATTTCATGCAACCCAAGTGCAACTAACATGTACTGCAATCCTATACATCTCTAAGCCCCACTGAGTTCTAGATGGGAAAGTATAGGATTGCAGTCTTAGTCTGGATCTAACCCAATATATGTGAAGAACTTTGAACGCTCTAATGCTGAGTAAAAAGGCGGATTACATATCATTTCACCACATGAGGGCAACATAATATTGCATAAAAAATTCTTGAAGCTTTTTTGGGGGAAACACACATATGCAGGTTTGGGGGGAGGGTTATGATTTCCATTTTATTTAACAAAATGTATATACTGCTTGATTGTAATAAAACCTCAGAGTGGTGCTAGAACAAAAACTGAGCAAGGGTCTATTTAGAGTAATAAACAAGAACATTTATTTTCTGATTATTTCTTTCTCCTTTGTTTTTCTATTTTTCTGAGACCCAGTTCAGAAACTATGCTGGAGCCACGGTTTTAAGAAATGAGGGGAGTTGAGAGAGACAAGTTTCTGGAAGTCTAAAAGAACCTACAGTCTGTAGTAGACACAGTGCTCTCCTATGCATGTCTACTCAGAAATCATACTCCCAAGTAAATGCATATAGGATTGCAGCCACGGTTTGTCTTTCCACGAACTTGGGAGCAACAACACAAAGCTTCCTCAAGGAACCAGGAAACCAACTAAGCGTCAACTATTTTGAATTTAAAGACTGACTTACATTTTTGTTCCTTGTTTACAAGAATTTTGAATACTAGCTACCTGAAGAGTTTGATACCGCTGCCAGCTTTGAGAAACTGCAGGATTATTGTTGTAATTGTTATTGGTAAAGACATTGCAGAAACAAGTTCAGTGAGTGACTAAAGATTAGTTATTCAGTTTAGTCTCTAATGAAATCTGTAGACTTTCAGATCTAGTCATTATTCAGGAGAATTCATAACACAACAGGATTTCCAATATGGACACTTTGTAACTTTGTACTATAATTTTTCTCAACAAATCCTTTGTATTAGAGGTCTTTCTATACTGGGGTAACCAACATGGTGTCCTCCAGAAGTTGCGGACTCCAGTCCTCATCAGCACCAACCTGCATGGCCAATGGCCAGGAATGATGGAAGTTGTTGCCCACAACTTCTGAACAGCACCCACTGGCTAATCCTAGTCTGTACTATAAAACTGTGACTCTTCCAATTTTGTATCTCATTCAAATTCTTTTAACTGTAGTTGCTAGACAATCATGTATATCTTAAACACATGCTTACCCCATTCACATATAAATTGGGATGGAAAGATCTACTTTAACAGGAGCACAAAAGAGAATGGAACAAAACTTGTCCTCTCTTCCTGTTTTATCTCACTGCGCTCTGCAGTTTTAAAGCAATTTTCCACCAGACCAATACTACAAGTAAGGTGAGCAGAGAGAGATACATCTGCTAAAAACTGTGGAAAGTAAAGTAAAGTGAATTGCACTCCCCTCAAACACTTGTTTCTTTTGTATAACAGTGCATATATCCCCACCTCTGCTTTATTATATGTAAAGTACATGCTTAAGATACAAACATATGCTTCACATATTCTTACATACGTTCTTGGGAGTAAGCCCCACTAGAGAAGGAAAGACTGGATTCCAAGTAAACATGCACAGGATCTGGCTGTGTATGTGCATATATTACACACACAAAGTCACTATAGTGATTGATTTGGTGTGTTAAGGATTCTCTGAAGGGGTACATGTGAACATCAATTAAATGTTCTAATTTTGTTCAGATTTGAGTAATTCAAGCTATTTATTTTAAATATTTGTTAAAAGAAGCACATTTTTTCAAAGAGGCATGCTGTGATCTGCCAGGGAAATTTGGCATTTTAAGTTTGTTTACCTTGTAGTTTTATTTGGGCCCAAGTTAACTTATATTGATATTACCTTCTGTTACTTTTGTACTGTTAAATCTTTGTTTTTGTGATGTTCTGATGACTAGATACAGATACACAACATGCTCCTTTAAAATCTCAGTTAAATTGTTCCAGATATATTTTGAAATGTTTACATTCTTTTTAAAAGCTGACTAACACTAAACATAGAAACAATTTGTCAACGTTTTCATGAAGAACAGTTAATATTATGTATACAAATATTTTTAATTCTCTTATCACCACAACTCATGCTTAACAAAAGACATAGTAAACCTATCATTAGATAAACTGCTAAATCAGAAACCTTACCATCTTTTCTTCATATTCTGGATCAACGTCTTTTTCAGATTTAGATGCCTTTGGAGGGGGTTTTAGTTGAAATGGAGGATCATTTTTCTGCAATAAGATGGAAAATCAAAAATTATTGGGTGTCTAATGGTGGGTCAAACTCCCCATTTAACCCACCCCCAAAAATGGAGGGCATTGCTGCCTCTGTAAAAATTACGGAAGTACTTTACTTCTGAAATGAGGGAGAGAGCTTCTGTTTGAGCTTTCAATACCAAGGCATAAACCACCACTACTTACTCTGAAATGTTTCTTGCACTCATCTCCTAAGTAAATTGATCAGGATTCAAGGAGTGAGGCAAGTAGATAGGCATGCCCTATGGGCATTTGAACCTGAGATTTTTCAAACATCCTTGTGACACACTGGACACTACTTTTAAACCTGAGAGAAATTTCAAAAACACATATAGCACTTGATAGTTTCAATTTTTTTATCTTGGTTTAGTAAAAACAAGTAAAATAAACATGCTAAATTAGATCACTCTCTAGGGCAGGGGTGGGGCCATTTTGATAGGTGGGCAGAGCCAGAACAGGAAGGCAGCGAGACTGGAGCAGGATTCATTAACATACTGCTTGTTTCTGGTAAACCATAAGCCAGCAACTGTGCCTTAAATAAGAGATGTAGTTTAGGTGGATTTGATCTACAAAGCTGGCAGAGTAAACTGATCATCTGGGTCAGTGGCCAACATTTTGGTGGACCACGTAATGGTGGCTCCTAAAGAATGCTGAAGTATATGGAACCTAGTCTGATCCTGCTTGGCTCTTACACTTTTAAGATGTATTAGTTAACCCCACTGAGTATACTGGGACTTACTTCTGAGTAAGCATGCATAAGGCTGGTCTGGTCTGTGAGGTGCCACACACCTTTTTGTTTTGCTGCTGCAACAAGCGTACAGTTATTCCTCTAGCACCTATCACATTTAGCCTATGTACTATTCCTTTATAAGTTTGCAAACCCAGAACTATGGTGAAGGGGGTTGGGGATGGGAATGACCAGGAAATCATCGAGGCTGCAATCTAATATTGGCATTTCTATTCAGAAGAATGCTCCATTGAGTTCAATGGGACTTACTCCCAGGTAAGTATGTACTGGATTGCAGCCCAAGTCAGTTCATCCCCAAGCAATATAAAGAACAGAGAAGCCTAGGAACTCACACAAATAAGAGTTTCCTACCGGATCAAACAGAATGTCTGCTTAGTGCAGCAACTTGTTCCCAACAGCAGCCACCCTAATGCTTTTGGATAAACTCACCAGCAGGCAAGGCAAGGATATGGTGGCCATCCCCTGTCATTTGCTCCCTCCCTGAGTAACTGATACTCAGAGGACTGCCTTTTAACATGGAAGTTCCATTCTCAGCGATCATAGTTAGGAACTGCATACATGCAGTCCACTGCGGGCCAGCGTGATATAGCAGTTAAGAGTCTCGGACTAAGACCTGGGAGATCCAGACTGAGCTCCCCACTCAGATGTGAGGCTCACTAGGAGACCCAGGTCGCAGTCAGTCTCTGCCTAACCTACTTGAGAGTTACTGCAAAATTAAATTGGGGTGGAGAATTGTGCATGCCACCTTCAACTACTTGGAAGAACGATATAAAGTGTAGTAGTAGGCAAGGATGTCATAGAAAGTGTAATATTAACATAAAATAATAATTAATAATACTTTATATACCTGCTGAATTATACAGAATATGCTGAATATCCACCTTATTTTTTTTAGGACACAACCTATTCTTCTGACTATAATTGTTTTAACTGATTATATTTTATTTTTATATTGTCACACCCTGAGACCTGATAGTCCAGGGGTTCCTAAATAGTGGTTCACAAGCTCCATCCAGCTGGTCCGTGGCATGTCTGTGGATTGATGGTTGAAGATGGGAGGTGACACATCCATTACATGGAATATTCATATTGATTTTTTAATTGTTCTATTGCTTTTATTTCTTATTTTGCATTTTAACAACCACCACCACTGCATTCAAACACAAGCATTTCTAGTTAAGCTTTTCAGCAAGCTCTTGCAAGGAGGTCAGTCTGGTCCCCCCCTCTGTGTGCTTCTATGAAAGGTGGGCTTTACAGTCCATATAGAAGATTCCAAAGATGTGGGAAGCTAACAGTCCCACCTCCCAGGACCTTTCAGTGCTCCTGAAGGAATGTTATAACCTGGGATGGGGAACTTGTGGCCCTCCAGATGTTGCTGGACTCCAATTCCCATCAGCCCCTGGCAACACGGTGTCAGGGATTATTTATTATTAATTTTTATTCCACCTCTCTTCCGAGGAGCTCAAGGTGGCATACAAACATAGTACTTCTCCCTCCCGGTTCTATCCTCCCAACAACTCTGTCAGGAAGGTTAAGGCTGTGACTGGCCCAAGGTCACCAGTGAGCTTCACAGCTGAGCAGGGATTCATACCCTTGATATGTACACACCATACATTTAAAGCACATTCCCCATCCCCAAGAATCCTGGGAATGGTAGTTTACCCCTCACAGAGCTACAAGTTCCAGCACCCTTAGTTTCTGGGATTCTTTTGGGGGGAGAAATGTACCTTAAATGTATGGTGTGTATGCATCTGTAACCTACCTGGTTCCAGTCCTACAACTCATTACAAGGCGCACAGGATGCGAATTGTAGTCCCAAAACACACCTGAGGGACCGCAGGTTCCCCATCCCTGTTCTAGTCCTGCATCCTAAATCTCCTACTGGATGCCTCTAGGAAGCTACACTTTAAAATCTGGGCATGATAATGTGAAAAATGGAAATGGACTGCCTTCAAGTCAATCCTGACTTATGGCGACCCAAGGGTTTTCATGGTAAGTGGTATTCAGAGGTGGTTTACCACTGCCCTCCTCTGAGGGTGAGAGGCAGTGCTGGTCCAAGGTCGCCCAGTGAGCTTCATGGCTGTGTGGGGATTCAAACCCTGATTTCCCAAGTCGTAGTCCAACACTCTAACCACTACACCACACTGGCTCTCCATAAGGAAGTAACAGCCCTCAACCCCCCCCCCTGTTCCCTGCAACTGACATCTCAGAAGAAGGTTGCACGTGGCATTATTTGCCAAACCACCACCTCTTACCCCACACTCCCAACCCAAAAACTGGTGCCCAGAGGATACACTTCCTCCAGGAGCATTTCAGTATAAGAATACGCTGGCAGCAAGAATCGAGCACGATAAACCTTCTTTTCCCCGTCCCTGACCACCAATGTGCGCAAAACGTGCGTGGCCCTGCAAGTGTTGCTGGACTCCACACTCCCGTCATCCCCGAGCATTGGCCATGCTGGCTGGAGCTGATGGGAGCTGAGAGCCCAACAACGCCTGCAGGGCCACAGGAGCCCCGATATATATGGTGTCTCAAAGAACAAAGTGCAGTTTTATATATGGACCTCTCAGCACACGGGGGTGAAAACAAAAAGGGGGAGTTCCACTGAGCTTACACGCAGGTCAAAGAGAGAGTTCCTCTGAGCTTACACAGAGGTCGGCACGGGGGGGGGCTTTAAGGGCGCGCCTGAGGGAGCAAAGGGAGGTGACTGGCACGCAGTCTAGAGGCCGCCGCCGCCTCTCATTCTCCTTCCCTTTCCCCACGCCGTACCTCCTCTGGGCCGCCGGGCTCCTGCGAGGAGGAAGAGCAGGCGGCCGAGGTGGAAGGCTCCTCCTCGCGGGCCGGGCTGGCAGCGGCAGGGGCCGGAGGAGCCGCCGCCACCGGAGAAACGACATCGGCCACAGCGGCGTCCATTTTGTGTCGGCAACCGCCGGCCGGGAAAGCGGGGAGGGAGGAGGAAGGGGGGCGGGGGAGGGACCCCTCACAAAACCCGGCCCCCCTTCCTTGGCTCCCCCTTCTTTTCTTCCTCGCCTTCTCCCCCTCCCACCCTGGCGTGACGGGATATCGCGAGAAACGCCGAGAATAACGGTTAGCGCCCGCGCACGGGGAAAAAGGAGCCCCGCCTCTTCGATGTGTCTCGACGAGGCGGGAGAGGAGCACGTGACGCAAAGGAGGCGGGAGGGGCGGAGGGCCTCCAAGAAAGTTGCTGGGTAAATTTCGCCAGAAGGAACGTTAAGGAATACAGTCGTTTTCTTGGCATTGCTAACATGTTTGTTTGTTAAATGTACATCCCGCCCTTCCCGCAGGAGCCCTCATCCAACATGGAATAATTTTTTAAACAAATTAATTGTGTAAATAAATTGTAATGTTGTAACTGAAATACTGAAATAACAACGTGGACAGAAATACAAAACTGTATAATCAAAACAATTTTTTTAGTATTCAAATATAAAATATGGATCGTGTCCATTGATATATGCAGGGGGAAGGTTCAGTACTCCATAAATATTGATAAATTTTAAACAAAGCTGTCATATGTTTGTCTTTTTTATGCAAATTACATTAGTAAATTTCTACATGGTCACATGATAATACGGTTTGCACTGCAATCCTTTTCACTTTCTCCAAGAAAGGGTCTTTCTCGCTGGTAAGAGAGTATAGGAGTGCAACCTAACTGCCCAGCTGCTGAGTCTCAGATCTTTTGCCTCAAAGAACATCATTGTGGAACCTGTTGCCTGGTAAGCAGAGACCAAAAGGAAGACCCCAGAATAAGAGCAGGAAATGCCACCTGAATAATCCTGGCACTATGGGGATACCGTCTTGTTTCTGTTCTTGATACTGGACTTGACTATCATTGTGAGAATCTTTTGTAAGTTGCTTTTGGGGGCCTCTCAGGCAGTACAGTAGGGCCCCGCTTTACGGTGTTCCGTTTTCCAGCATTCCGCTGATGCAGCAGCTTTCAATTAGGGGAAAATCCCGTTTTAAAGCCGATTTTGCACTTTTGCGGCATTTTGCAGCATTTTTGTGCGACGCAACCCATTATAGTCAATGGGTTCGCTTTACGGCGATTTCCGCTTTACGATGGGGGCCTGGTTCAGAAGTGCCGGGTGGCTTCATGTTAATCACAGCCACACCCCTTACCCCTTTTTCAGCTGCAGGGTTGAGAATGAGATCTCAATGAGACCTAATATTAATACTGTACCTTCTCTCACAACAGGAGCCAATAAGCATGAAAGAAGAGAGTGTTAGCTACTGAGAGTGTCTGGCTCCAATCAGCAGGAAAGGACATGGAATCATGTTAAAAGACACTTCTCAGACTAACACACTGGCCTGTCATGCTGATTGGCTCATAGGATACTGGAAATATATAGGGACCCTGTTCCCAAAAAACTAAGGAGTCTGAGACCCTGGATGACTATATTCTTGCTACTATAAAGCATGACTATAAAGCACAATATTCTAAATAAGTAACTTTGGGCAACTGGGAAACCATTGGCATTTTCCAGTATCTTGAATAATAAATCTTTACTGCAACAATCATGGATATGAATTCATAATAAATTGCAGGGGGGGGGGTGCCAACAAGAAAACTGCAGTATCTGAACCCAGGTTAGATAACTACTAAGCTGTGTACCTAATCTGGCCCACCAAGCCTTGCTCACCAGCCGAAGAGCACTTTGACCCAATTTACTGGCACTGGTGGTGGCTCAAAAAAAAAGAGTTAAGGTACACATTTAAACCACTAAATTGAAAAGAGTGTAATTTATTGTAAACAATTTATAAAACCGGTATAAATTCATTCACACATTTCAACATACAACTTCAAATCAATGCCCATACATGATAAAATACAAAAAGTGGCCAAACGCGTTTCAACAGATGTGTTCCTCAGTGGCCTTGTGGCACCACAAAGAAACAAAGTCTTCCCAAGTGGCATTCCAAGCCACATCCACACTATACATTTAAAGCAGTATTATACCACTTTAAACAGTCACGGCCTCCCCCCCCAAAGAATCCTGGGAACTGTAGTTTGTTTAAAGTGCTGTTAGAAAACCCTTGTTCATCTCACAAAGTGACCACTTGTCATTTGACAATTAATAATCAGTCCTTCACGGGGAACTCTGGGAATTGCTGTGAGAGGGAACAAGACGTCTCCTAAAACTTTCATCACACTTCACAAGCTACAGTTTCCAGATTTTGGGGGGAAGCCATGACTGTTTAAAATGGTAGCATAGTGCTTTAAACATGTGGTACAGATGTGGCTCCAGTCTCTGACTCGCTGTCCAGCTGATATTGTCAATGGCTGGGAGCAGGGGTGTAGTCATCTGGGGTCTCCGGGGATCTTAAACTCCTTACTTTTTTGGGAGCAGGGTCCCTACGTCTCCAGCATCCTGCGAGCCAATCAGCATGAAAGGGGTGTGTGTTAGCCACTGAATAGAGTCTTAACAGGCTTCCATGGCCTTTCCTGCTGATTGGAGCCAATCAGAGTGAGAGGAGATGAGCCTGCCACTGAGAAGACGCTTCTTAGTAGCTAACACTCCTCCCTTTCATGTTCATTGGCTTCAATGGATGTCTGTTGTGGGAGAAGGCATGAACAAGAATCTCATTCTCAACCGGGCAGAAAAATAGGGGGGGGAGGGGGCTTAGCTGTGATTATCATGTAGGGATCCTACACTTCTGATTTTGCCACTACACCACTGGCTGGGACCGTTTGTATCCTTCTCAAGCAGCCTACTCCCATCCTGCTTGAGAATCATAGAATCATAGAGTTGGAAGGGGCCTTTAAGGCCATTGAGTCCAACCTCCTGCTCGATGCAGGAATCCAAATTAAAGCATACCGGACAGATAGCTGTCCAGCTGTCTCTTGGATGCCTCCAGTGTTGGAGAGCCCACCACCTCCCTAGGTCAGTGGTTCCATTGTTGTACTGCTCTGACAGGAAGTTTTTCCTGATGCTCAGCTGAAATCTGGTTTCCTGCAACTTGAGCCCATTATTCTGTGACTGGCACTCTGGAATGATCAAGAAGAGATCCCAACCCTCCTCTGTGTGGCAACCTTTCAAGTACTTGAACAGTGCTGTCATATCTCCTCTCAGTCTTATTTTCTCAAGGCTAAACATGCCCATTTCTTTCAGTCTCTCCTCATAAGGCTTTGTTTCCAGTTCTCTGATCATCCTTGTTGCCCTCCTCTGAAACCTGTTCCAGTTTGTCTGTATCTTTCTTAAAGTGTGGTGTCCAGAAATGGAGGCAATACTCAAGATGAGGTCTGACCATTGCCAAATAGAGGGAAACAAATACCTCACCCGATTTGGAAACTATACTTCTGTTAATGCAGCCTAAAATAGCATTTGCCTTTTTTGCAGCCATATTGCACTGTTGGCTCATATTCAGCTTGTGATCAACAACAATCTCAAGATCCTTCTCACATGTAGTATCGCTGACCCAAATATCCCTATCTTATAACTGGGCATTTGGTTTCTTTTCCTAGGTGTAGAACTTTGCATTTAGCCCTGTTAAATTTCATTCTGATGTTTTCAGTCCAGTGCTCCAGGCTGTCAAGATCCCTTTGAATTTTGTTTCTGTCTTCTTAGGTATTAGCTATTCCTTCCAATTTTAATCATCTGCAGATTTGATAAGCATTCCGTGCACCTCCTCATCCAAGTCATTAATAAAAACATTGAAGAGCACTGGACCTAGGACTGAGCCCTGCAGTACCCCACTCATTTCCTCTCCCGTTTGAGAAGGAACCATTGATAAGCACTCTTTGAGTACGATTCTGTGGCCAAGTGTGGATCCACCTGATAGTTGTTCCATACAGCCCACATTTAGCCAGAATGTCATGGGACACTTTGTCAAAAGCTTTGCTGAAGTCAACATATACTCCCTGAAGTCTACCAGGGAGGTTACCCAATCAAAACATGAGATAAGATTAGTCTGGCAGGGTTTGTTCTTGACAAATCCGTGTTGGCTTCTAGTAATCACTGCATTGTTTCTAAGATGCTTACAGACCGACCGCTTTATAATCTGCTCCAGAATTTTCCCAGGGATCGACCAAGCTGACTGGTCTGTAGTTCCCAGGTTCCTCCTTTTTGCCCTTTTTGAAGATGGGGACAACATTAGCCCTCCTGCAGTCATCTGGCATTTCACTCATCCTCCACGATTTTGCAAAGATAATAGACAGTGGTTCTGAAAGTTCTTCAGCCAGTTCCTTCAATACCCTTGGATGCAGTTCATTGGGCCCTGGGGATTTGAACATTCAAAGTGATTAGGTATTCCTTGACGAATCAACCTCAAGCTGCAATCCTGCCCCTTCAACTTCACATTTCCCAGGAGGGTCATAAACCCTCTTTTGGGAGAAGACTGAGCCAAAGTAGGAATTGAGCACTTCTGCCTTTTCTTTGTCATCTGTTGTTATTTTGCCATTCTCATTGAGTAGCTGTGCCACCATTTCCTTTCTCTGTCTTTTACTATGGATGTACCTGAAGAAAGCTTTTTTGTTGCTTTTGGCTTATCTCGTAAACTTCAGCTCAGCTTTAGCCTTCCTGACACCATCCCTGCAATTCCGTGATACCTGTCTGTACTCTTCCTTTGTGGCCTGGCGTTCCTTCCATTTCCTGTGTTGGAATGTATGAGGTTCAACTCCAACGTGGTGGGTTGAGGCTGCATGAGGTTAAAAAGGGTAGCTAGGGAAGAGACCTCTCGGTTGCTAGGCTATACCTGTCCTTTGATCCTTGCCATCTCTCCAGAGCTTGGAAAAGTTACTTTTTGGAACTACAGCTCCCATCAGCCCCAGCCAGCTTGGCTACTGGATTGAGCTGATGGGAGTTGTAGTTCAAAAAAGTACCTTTCCAAGCTCTGCGTCTCTCCCCTTCCTGCTAGACTGATATGCAAAGGATGTTGATCCCAGTTCCTTCCTGCCTTCCCAGTTCCTTCTCTCTCGATAGGGGAGCAGACATCTTTCCTTTGTCTCTCCTTCTCAACCAGCATGAGAGCTGCACTGGGACCAGTGCAGGCTGCTCCAACATAGCTAGTTAGCTAGATATAGAACTCTTTCCTATCAAGCATGTACTTCCAGAATAAAGTAGTTCTTTCTTATCTCTGACTAATTTGCAGGAAAGGTAGAATCTTAGCAAAGATTCAAACACACACACATAAGCTCACTCAATACGCTCCGCTCTGCTACGCAACTCAATAGAATTCTGACATCCTGTATGTGTCCTTTCTTGTTTTCAGGATCTCTAAGCTTTCTATGAAACCACATTGTCTTCTTCTGCTGTCTTCCCCCTTTTTTCCTTGATGGAATTGTTTGCCGTTGTGCATTTAGAATTTCCTTTTTTAGAAACTCCTACCCATCTTTTCTAATTAGGAGTCCCTTTTGTAATTAGGGTTGCTTGCCACAGAATGTTACTCACCATTGTTCTGAGTTTATTATTTGCAAAAGTTTCATCCTCGTTTTCTCTTTGATTGGGTGGTCTGGTAGACTCCAACCACAATATTCCTTTTATTCCTTGCCCCATTAATTTTAATCCAGATACTCTTGGTGTCCTCCTCAGGGAGTTTTCATAGCACTCTGATATGATTGGAAAGCCTTGGAGGAGCAATTCTCATGCTTCTCCTTTAGTTCCTCAGTTGACGGCTCAACTGACAGCACAGCAACATTAGAAATCTTGGTGAGCAGTTTCACATGGGTAAATGTGTTAGCAACAGTAAAAGAAGCATTGTTAAAGTTGCTTCTTGGACATAAGGGGGTTGTCTGAGATTGCCTGCAACTCATTCATGATGCCATGTGACCTTTGATTTGATTTGAATTGTTATTTGCAGCAGTAAAGGAAGCATCGTTAAAGTTCATTCATGGGCATAAGGAGTGTATGTGTCTCAGATTGGCTTCAACTCATTCATGACTATTTATTTATTTATTTATTTTATTTTATTTTATTTTATTTATATACCGCCCTAAGCCCGAAGGCTCTCTGGGCGGTGTACAAAAAGATAAAAAACAAGCAATGTATAAATACAATAAATACAATAAATCAAGAAAACAAAACAAACAAACAATAAAAGAACCAAACAACATCCAAAATACAAATAATGATGAAAATGCTATTAAAACACACTTTAAAATGCCTGGGAGTATAAAAAGGTTTTCACCTGGCGCCGAAAAGATAGTAGCGTCGGCGCCAGGCGCACCTCATTGGAGAGGCTGTTCCACAGTTCAGGGGCCACCATGGAAAAGGCCCTGGTTCTAGTCACCACCCTCCGAGCTTCTCGATGGGATGGCACTCGGAGGAGGGCCTTAGATGTTGAGCGCAGTGTCCGGGTAGGTTCATATTGGGAGAGGCGGTCCACCAGGTATTGCGGTCCCATGCCGTGTAGGGCGTTATAGGTCAAAACCAGCACTTTGAATCTAGCCCGGAAACAAACAGGAAGCCAGTGCAGACGGGCCAGAACAGGTGTTATATGAGCGGACCTACTGGTCCGCGTCAGCAATCTGGCCGCTGCATTCTGGACTAGTTGTAGTTTCCGAACAGTCTTCAAGGGCAGCCCAACGTAGAGCGCATTGCAGTAGTCCAGTCTAGAAGTTACCAGAGCATGAACAACTGAGGCGAGGTCGTCACTGTCCAGAGAGGGACGTAGCTGGGCTACCAGGCGAAGATGGTAGAAAGCATTCCGTGCCACCGAGGCCACCTGGGCCTCAAGTGACAAGGAAGGATCAAAAAGAACCCCCAAGCTACGCACCTGTTCCTTCAAGGGGAGTGTAACCCCATCAAGAACAGGATGAACATCCTCCATCTGGGCAGAGAAGGCACTCACCAACAGCGTCTCGGTCTTGTCTGGATTGAGCTTCAGTCTGTTAGCTCCCATCCAGTCCATTATCGCGGCCAGGCAGCGGTTTAGTACGTTAACAGCCTCACCTGAAGAGGATGAAAAGGAGAAACAGAGCTGCGTGTCATCAGCGTACTGATGGCAACGCACCCCAAAACTCCTGATGACCACACCCAGCGGCTTCATGTAGATGTTGAAAAGCATGGGGGACAGTACCGATCCCTGCGGGACTCCACAATGGAGAGTCCAGGTCATCGAGCAATGTTCCCCAAGCACTACCTTCTGGTGGCGACCCACCAAGTAGGAGCGGAGCCACTGCCAAGCAGTACCCCCAACTCCCAACTCCGTGAGTCTTCCCAGAAGGATACCATGGTCGATGGTATCAAAAGCAGCTGAGAGATCAAGGAGAATCAACAGAGTCACACTCCCCCTGTCCCTCTCCCGACAAAGGTCATCATACAGGGCGACCAAGGCTGTTTCAGTGCCAAAACCGGGCCTGAAACCGGATTGAAATGGATCAAGATAATCAGTGTCATCCAAGAGCCCCTGGAGCTGGCCGGCAACCACCCATTCTAGCACCTTGCCCAGGAACGGAACATTCGCCACAGGTCTATAGTTGTTCAGGTTATCTGGGTCCAAAGAGGGTTTCTTCAGGAGCGGTCTCACAACCGCCTCTTTTAGGCAGTCAGGGACCACTCCCTCTCTCAAAGAGGTGTTTATTATCTCCTTGGCCCAGCCAGCGGTTCCGGTCCTGCCAGCTTTCACCAGCCAAGAGGGGCAAGGGTCCAGCACAGATGTGGTCGCCCGCACCAGTCCAAGGATCTTGTCAACATCCTCAAGCTGTACAGACTGAAACTCATCCAATAAACAAGGACAAGACCGTGTTCTGGATGCTTCATTAGATCCCACTGCCATAATATTGGAGTCTAAGTCCCGGCGAATGCATGCAATCTTATCCTGGAAGTGCCTCGCGAACTCATCACAGCGGGCTACAGATGAATCTATGATGTCCCGAGGGCCAGAATGTAAAAGCCCTCGTACGATTTTAAAGAGCTCCGCCGGGCGGGAGAGAGATGCCTTAATTGTGGCAGCAAAATATCTCTTTTTTGCTGCCCTCACCGCTACTATATACCGCTTAGAAGAGGCACTCACCAAGGCATAATTGCATTCGTCAGGAGTTCACCTCCATCTGCACTCAAACCTCCTCCTCTCTTGCTTCATCACTCTCAGCTCCACGGTATACCATGGAGCTGTATGAGCTCTACATAGGAGGGGGCGCATGGGAGCGATTGTGTCAACCACCCGGGTCATCTCCGTATTCCACAATCCGACCAGGGCTTCGACAGGAGCACCAGTCTTCTCAGTCAGGAAATCCCCCAGAGCCCTTTGGAAACCCTCAGGATCCATTAGTCTCCGGGGGCGGACCATTAAAAGCCTTTTGGATTCTTAACATATAATCTTAATAAGTAGGGATGGGAGAGAAATTCAGTTCAGTTCGCATTTCCAACTGAATTTATCAAATCTTTCAGAAACAGTATGAGAACCGAAATACAGCCATCCTTTGATACGTGCACTTATTTGGATTTTGCAATGCAGTTCACCAACCAAAAATGTTTACAAAAATGCATGTTAGGAGAGTGTGCATAAAAATAAATATCAGAATGAAAATAGCACACAAAATGCATTATATGACAAGAAAATGCTTGCAAAAATGTTTAATTATCCAAAACTGCATACAAAAATGTGTTCTTTAGGAGAAATTCATACTGAAACACTGGAGAATTTTCATAAGGAATTTTTTTTAAATGCAAATTGCTGCAAAAATATGGATAACTGATTGGACAAATGAAAAACAGAGAACTGAAATTGACAGACATTTTTGTCCCTATTTAATAGTCATTAAATAACTACATTAATTAATCATTAAATAATCATTAAAAACCATTAGTATTGTCTACCAGTTAGCATTGCTATGAATATCTTATAATATCTTTGCTCCAGAACAGATATCTGATGATGAGTAGCCATCACTAGTCTTATGAGATCCATTGTAATGTTGGCTCTCCCAGCAAAAAAAAAAAAATTCAAAGTGGATGCAGAGTGCCATGTTTCAAATGCTGTTATTATTATTATTATTATTTATTTTGTGTGTGGAGGTGAAAAGCAAGCCTGTTTGCCTCATCTGTCAGTAACTGGTTGCAGTTTTGAAGAAACCACTCTTGGAAAGACATTTCAGTACAAAACGCAAGAACTTAAAGGCCAGCTTCATGATAACAAAATTAAAGTGGTGAAAAATACTTTGGAAGTGTAGCAAGACAGTCTTCTAACACTAAAGGAGGACGATGTTGTGAAATCACACTGATCTTTTTGCAAAGAGGCAGAGGCCACATGTAAAAGGAGAGGTTGCTTTAAAAAAAGGAAGGGCGCACTTACAAGTGCAACCATATTGGTCCCAGACAAACTTTTCCTTATTTGAAAATTTTAGCATCACGCAGGTACTGGTGGCTGGTGCTGTCCAGGACTGGTAGGGTGGAAGGCAGAGAAGTCAACAGGGGGTGGAGTCAGAGCCAATGGCAGACAAAGTCAACTAATTCTGGTTTTGCCCCCATCCTCCACTGTGCAGAAGAGCAGCACTACTGAGATGAAGGAAGAGAAAGGTGACAGGCAGTGCCACCTCCTGGACTGTAAGGAACAAAGCAGGCAAGTGGGAATGGGTTGAGGGACGACTGAGGTTGGTGAGGCAGTGCCTACTGCACAGGGGCTGAGAGAAAATTAACGATCTTGCTGACAATATACAGGAGTCCCTGAAAGCTACCGTGTCTGCATTTGTGTTCTGTTTGCTGGCAATTGATGAGGCCATGAGCATAACTAATACACACCAGCTGACCATTTTTGCCCATGGAGTTTCATCGCCAGGGCTGGTTCCAGATTTCTGGGGGCCCTCGGGCACAATGGACGCCTACGGAGTCATCGGATCACTTTCTCCTGCCACCCGTCTTTGTTGCTGCAGGGACCCGCCGCTACCACTACCACCACCTCTGTGCTTGTTCGCTCATCCCTTCAGCGGCCGGAGGGTCTGGGCACTCCACCGCAAGCCCTTCCACAGCCACCTCTACCAGAAACATATGGGGGGCCGCCCCCTGAGAAGCAGCTTCCATGACACATTAAACTTCACCTCACTCTTCCATGATGCCTCGCATGGTGGTCACCATGTCCATGAGGCAAAGTTTCCCATGGGCTCCTTCTGGGAGGAAGGGCGGGACGTAAATGTAGTAAATAAATAAATAAAACAATGGAATGTGCTTCTAAGGAGGCAGGCCAGACATGTTTCTGGTGACTGTGACTGTGGAAGGGCTTCTGGCAGAGCACCTGGAGTCTCCAGCCACTGAAGGGATGGGTGAGTGAGCACAGAGGAAGAGAAGGAGGAGGAGGAGGTGGTTGTAAAGGCACCAGCAGGCCCCCACAAGAACAAAGACAGGTGGTGGGAGGAGTGCCAAGCCCAGTTCTGGTGGGTGGTGGGCCTCTGTGAACTTCTGGGCCCTTGAGCCAGTGCCCAAACAGGCCGCCTTCTGACACCAGGCCTGCTCATCACGTTTCAAGATTAGAGGAGATTTGCTTGCTGTGAAGTCAACACATGACAGAAGTTACCATATGAAAATTGTTCTTCCTAACTCAAATGTCGGCAGCCTTCAGACCTCCAGAAGTTGCTGAACGACAACTCCCATCATCCCTGGCCATTGGCCATGCAGAACCATCTTGCCCTGAAGGGAGAGGAGGAGCTTGACAAAATGTCACCATCCAGCTCCCATGATGGCCTCTCCTTCCCACCCTAAACTTGTCACCACTGGGGCATCTGCGGAACCATCTTGCCTTGAGAGGAGTGAGAATAACTTTTAAAAACAAACAAAAAAGTAGATCCCATAACCCTAAAGGGTGTCCCACCCTTGAAAGAGAACTTCGGGTTTAGTAATAGCGGCAATGCTTCCTTCCTACCACTAGAGAGTACTAGGTCCTTGTTTAAATGGAACATTTTCTGATCTATTTTATTGCCATTACTTTAGGAATGACTTCAGTTTCAGGAGAAGATTAATTAACATGCACAAGCCAAATGGCTTCATGCGGATGCAGTGTGTTACAAGTGGCTGTTCTTGAGCAAGATGAAGATTTATCGTACTGCTGGGTTTGAGGTAGCTTCATAGCAACAGAACAGCTTATCTGCTCCTGCCAGCGCAATCTGATATATATTTGTATTTTGTACTGGCTCAGAAGTAAATGCCATAGAGTTCAATAAGACTCATTCCAGGTAAGTGTGAGTAAGATAGCAGCCATAGCCTGCTATCAAATACCCTCTTATCCAAGAGTAGAACCGTTTTAATTCTATGGAACTTGCTTCTGAGTAGGCAAGTATAAGATTGCTTTGTTAGTGCCACAGAAGTCTATAAGCAAGGCTTAGGGCAAATGCAGATTTGCAAGAACAATTTCAATCTCAGTTTCCACTAATTGACATTTGCACATCAGGAAATCAGTAGAGAGATACTCCAACTGGAGGTAGAGGAAGAATATTTTCTATTTCCCATAGGCGGGAAAAGAAACCCAGTAAAGCTTATTATAAAAACAGCACCCACTCTTCCTTTTATCGTCTACTAATTACACACGATTCTGCAGGGGGTAGCCAGGGCATATACTAACCTCCTCCTGACACTGGATCCCAAACTGTGTGAACTGCCAAGGAAGCACATTTAAAGTATATGTGACTTCTCCCCACCCACCACCGCCACCCAATCAATGTTTATTTGCGGTCAAAGACCCATACAACAAGATTAGTTACAAAAAAGGAATAGTCGAATACATATTTAAAATAACAACAAATTAAAAGAAACTAAAACTCTTCAGGGTTACAAGAAACATCAAATGTAGGCTTGCAATATCCGTTCAGGGTACAAGGTTGGTTCGTATAGTTTGGGCTGCGTAAATAAATTTAGCCACAGCTATTGTAAGGTTCCTGTTTGTACCATTTAAAAACTGTTCTATCAACCTCACAGGGGGACTATTAGAAAACCATTTGATGGAAGAATGGAGGAATTTAGACCGTACAGAAGAATAAATTGGGCATACAAATAGGATGTGATGGAGTGTTTCTATCTCTCCCCCCCTACAGGGACAGATCCTTTGGGCATGCGGTATCCCGCGATATCTCCCTTCCATTACAGCTGAATTAAGGCAATTAAACCTTGCCTTGGTAAAGGCGTGTCGGAGTTTGGGAATAGTTAAAAACTCCAGGTAATATGCGTGGGATTTTATGTTGAAACTCAAATTGTGAGAAAGCGGAGAACATGGTTTGGTTGCTGCTGCAATTGCGCTTTGTCTATCTATATCTTTAAGTCTGGATCCTATAAGATGGTTGGCCGTTAATGGTTCAATTAGAGATAACTGTTCTAGCGAGAATCCTAGTCTAGGGATCTTGGGATGAAATGTTTTCATCCAGTTAGAAGTGTATAAGTCTTCCCAGAGACCTTTTAAATATCCATGTGCAGGGCCATAGGAAAGTTTGATCCAAAATTTAAAAGCGTACGACCATGCAAGGCATTCCATCGAGTTTAGCCGGCTTCAAGTCTGAGGGCGGCACTTGGAACGCACCTTGGTACTCCGAAGAGGTGTCGTAAAAAGATAGAGAGAACCGCCTCTACCGAGGTGTTAAAGGCAGCAATCCAGATTGGAACACCAAATAGGAGTTGAGGTATTACCTTTGCTCTAAAAATCTGGATAGCTGCCGGGATAAACTGCCCTCCTTTGATGTAATAATAACGTAGGATACATTTCATTGTTGTGCGAGCTGAAGCGACCACCGCACGTAAATGTGGGGACCATGAGAGGGAAGAGTGGAAGATAATGCCTAAGTACTTATAACTTTTGACCTGCTCAATTTTTTGACCATTTATTAACCACTCCTCAGCAGGAGGACGGTTTGAAAAAACTAATATTTTGGTCTTGGAGAAGTTTATTTTAAGCTGGTTTTCAGAGCAGTAGTTCATAAAAACACGAAGTAATCGTTTAAGGCCAATTGGGGTAAATGCCAAAAGAGCGGCATCATCTGCATAAAGCAGTATGGGGCATCTATATTCACCAATTTTGGGCAAGTGTAGATTTGGGGAAGTACATCTTGTCGCCACGTCGTTTAGAAAAAAATTAAAAAGTAAAGGGGCCAGGACACAACCCTGCCTGACACCTTTAGTAGTAGGAATTGACCTGGTAAGGCCCCCATTAGTTCCGCAGCGTATTCGCTCAGAGGTCTCCTGGTAAAGGGAATAAATTAGAAAGAAAAGTCTTTTGTCTATTGAAGATTTAGCCAGTTTATCCCATAAAATATCCCTAGGAATAGAATCAAAGGCGGACTTTAAGTCCACAAAAGCAACATGAAGGGATTTTCCCATTTGGTTCTTATATTTTTCAGCCAGGTGATGTAGTAAGAGGCAATGGTCCAAGGTTGATCTACCGCTCCTAAATCCTGCCTGCTCGGGGCCCAATATGTTTTCCTCCTCCATCCATTCGCTCAGTTTTCTTTTCAGATAACTGGCATACAGTTTCCCTACTATTGACAAAAGGCTGATGGGCCTATAGCTAGCTGGGTCATCCCTTGGGCCTTTTTTATAAATGGGTATAATTATGGCTTCATGCCAGGCCTCAGGAGAACGTCCTGTATTATTTACCAGGGTGAATAGATTAGCTAGCATGGGCGCCCACCAGTCTTGATGGCATTTCAAAAATTCTGGTGGTATATTGTCACAGCCCGGAGCTTTGCCAGCTTTTAGACCACCTATTAAAGTTATTATTTCGCTCTGGGTAACAGGTGGCCAATTAGGTAGGGATCCAATGTCAAAATCAAAGGAATGTTCCAGGGGCCGGTGGGTAATACTGGCATGAGTAACTTTATAATATGTTTCCCAGATATGAGCAGGAATGTGGCAGGGAGCACAATTTGTGGGCCTGAAAGCACCTGATACTAAAGTCCAAAAACTTTTAGAATTGTTGGACTTTGAAGCCTGAATTAGAGACTTCCATCCTTCTTGCAATGCCTGTCTTTTTTTGAAAGCTAGAAGGGACTTATATTTTCTTTTAATATTGTAATATTCAGCTGGTAAAGAGCTAGAATTTTCCTGGCGGTATTGTTTATACAGCTGTCTCAACTGCCTCTTGATATGCTGGCATTCGTTATCGAACCAGCTAGGGGTTCCTGTGGATTGGGTGTTTCTGTGGGCCATAGCTTTTGGTACTAAAAGAGTTTTCAAGGACTCATTCAGAATATCATAAGCGTTTAGGGCCGTTTGGAGGCTGACAGTTTCCGTTATTTGTTCTTGTATAGCCAGAGCTGTATCGGAGGAAATAAAGGTGGTCAACATGGAAGCCACCTGGAGCGTCCAGATGGTTCTTCTGTGTGTAAAGTACACTGTGTTAGCCAAAGGCTTGGAGTCCTTAGACACATGGGTCTTCTCTTTTAGTTGCACTAGAAGGGAGAGGGGAAGATGATCACTATCTTGTCTTTTCTCTACTAAAAATTCCACTATTTGTTGTAGAAGCTGATGTGAGATGATGGCGTAATCTATTACGCTGCTTCCTCTGCCCGATATGTAGGTGTATTCAGCAAGTGAATCCAGTGCATTTAAACCGTTGAGAATAACTAAGTCGTGTATTCCCACTAGGCGGTAAAGGCAAATTCCCGGATAATTAATTCTGGGGTCCTTAGAGGTCCATTCGTGAATTGGGTGAAGGTGATTGTTGTCCTCACCCCTCCATAAGTTCGATGCCAGGAGGACCTCATTATTAGATCCTATCCTGGCATTGAGGTCTACCGCCGCCACCCAAGAATCCTGGGAAGTGTTGTTTACCCCTCACAGAGCTACAATTCCCAGCTCCCTTAACTAGGGGTGTAGTCATCCAGGGTCTGAGGGGCAAGTCTTAGGCCCTTTACTTTTTGGGGAGCAGGGTCCCAGCCAGGTCCCTATGTCTTCACTGTCCTACAAGCCAATCGGTATGAAAGGGGAGTGTGTTAGCCACTAAAAAGAATTTTCTAACATGCTTCATTGTCCTTTCCTGCTGATTGGAGCCAAACAGAATGAAAGGAGGTGAATCAGCCACTGGGAAGATTCTTGTCAGTAGCTAACACACTCTCCTATCATGTTGATTGGCTCCTAGGAACATCTGTTGTTGTGGGAGAAGGCATGCTGGAGGAGAACTAAGGAGTGTGGAAAGGATGACGAAAAGCAAGTGAGTGAGTGAGGGGGTGTGACTGTGAGGGGCGTTGCTATGGGGGGTGTGGCATGACTATCATGAAGGGACCCCGTACTTCTGAATTTACCACTACACTACTGCTTATACCACGTCAGACCATCAGTCCATCTAGCTCAGTTCTGTCTGCTTTTTCTTAACTGACTGACAGGACCTAGGAATGGAAAGATCTGTCAATTTCACTTCTCTCAGTTTCTCATTTTTCCAGTCTCAGGCTGTGAACACACTAGTCAACTACTGGAAAGTGTTTCCTTTAGCCACATCTGGAGGGGCAACAGGTTGATCTGCCAGTCAGTTGCAAAATCTCTTTGAAGCATTAAAAAACAACACTCAAGCTACTCCCACCAGATTATACAGTAAAAAGGGGTGAGGTGTGGCTAGTGTCTTGGGCCCCCATTTTCAGAAAAGAGATGTGGAGACACACTAACCGGCAGAACAGTAAGTGTGTCTCTGCTCTTAAATTCAATTATTTACATTTCTGCAATAATTTGCATTTTTTTAAAAAATCCTCATGCTAATTCTACAGCGTTTTAGTGCAAATTTGACTAATATGCACATTTTGCAAGTGGCTTCTCCTAATAGAATGCATTTTTGTATGTTATTTTCACCCAGATATTCATCTTTATGCACACTTTCCCCTTTTATATGCATTTCTGTAAACATTGGTTGGAGAACTGCACTGAAAATTTGGATAACTCTGAATTTCAAACGATTCCTGCCTTTTGGTTCCCATACTGTTTTCGAAAGGGCAAATATAATATATTAAGCTTTAAATGCAAACTGAATCCATTTTCTCCCCCATCTCTACTCTTGAGGTATGTTATTCACTTGTTTCCTCCTAAAACTCATTTCTTTTCCAAAGTGCTGAGCACACAGTGGTGCATATCTGGCATTCCAAGCAGATTCAGTCTAGACAAGAATGCAACAGAGCAGCCATTTAGAAATCCAGTTAGAGTGCGCAAGAGAAATGTCAAAGCATTCAGAATTGAGGAAGTCAGCCAAAATGTATGATATCATCAAAAGCGCACACAATGACTGAACAAAAGGGGTTTTAACATTATTTTGTAAATCAGGGATGGCGGACCTTCAAGCGTGCAGGACCTATGTTGAGGTGTGTGTGGTTTTTGGAGGACCCTGAGGTCCACCAGCTGGAGCCAAGTGCAAAACAGTAGCTGAGGGATCATCCAGACTGTGGCTATTTCCAGGTGAAATTCAAGCACATCTCGGCAAATTAAGGCGGCGCGTTTCATAGAATCATAGAGTTGGAAGGGGCCTCTAAGGCCATTGAGCCCAACCCCCTGCTCAATGCAGTTTGGGAAGTTGTGTTCAACTAACCCGCTGTTTCCCCTAAAAGATTGGGGTTTTTTGCGATAAGGAAAGCAATGGGGACATGCACTGGAAAGTGTGGGATAACCCTTGCTTTGATGCAGCGTCATCTAACCTCCCCACAAACAAATCAGAATGAATGCTTATGAAGTAGCCTTTGTATTATTTCTCTGCAAACAAATCAAAACTATTGCTCGAAAAATATCATTTGGAAGCACCCTTAGAAAGAGAGATGGACATACACTGTGAATAATGGAAGAGGGCGTCTCTGGACATAGGAAGCTTTCTTATACTGATTCAGGCCATTGGTCCATCTGTCTTGGTATTGTCTACACTGACTAGCAGCAGCTCTCCAGGATTTCAGAGAAAAGTCTTGCCCAGCTCAACCTGAAGATGCCAGGGATTGAACCTGGGACCTTCTGTATGCAAAGCAGGTGCTCTCGACTGGGCCTTAGATCTTCTCCAATATTACACAAGACAAAACGAATTCCCCAAAGGAACATCAAAAGCAGCACCAATTTGCTGTGAAACTTTCCGTGCAGACATCAGTCCATCCACAGCAGTGTCTCGCCTGTGAGCCTAGCACGATTAAGGCAAACAAGTGGCCATGGTCTACATTTGCAAGACAGCCAGAATAGCATAGATGAGGAATGGGGAGACTCAGGTTCAAACCCCCACTCAACCATCAAGCTGGGTGACCTTGGGTCAGTTACATAGGCTGCTTTCACACTGCACTTTATTGCATTTTTCCAACGATTTCTTACCTGGTAATTTGCACATTATATTTGACCTTTCACACAACATAAAAGCTAGTTCTGGAAATCTAGTGGAATATTGGAGAGGTTTAGTGCTACTTTTTGTGATAAATTATACCAGAAATAATCCGTTTGCAAGCCTGGGAACACAGAAGATTGCAAGAGATTTGTGCTAACTGCCACCGCTCACGTGACAGGCATCCCAGCATTCCCACCCTTTAGCTGCACAGCAATTTTTTTGCCAGATGAAAATTGTACTTATATTCCTGCATAGGCACAGGTAACACCATTCCCTTCCTCCTATTCCCACACACACACCCTGTGTCCAGACACTTCAAGCAGTGAAATATGGGGGAACAACAGTGCGCACATGTATAATGGATGAGGAACGAAAACAAGGCATTGTTTGTTGCAGCCGTGTGAAAGACAGCTGCACAAAATGCTGGCCCAAAAAGCCACGGTTCCTTAATGCAACAGGTAGTGTAGTATGAAAGGAATTTTAGAAATCAGGACAGAAGCACTACCATTTTAATCTGTTAAACTAATGAAATAAGCCCCATGTCTGAATGCAGCGATATCTGAGTCTCAGCCCAACCTGAAGGGCCACAGCTTAGTGGTAGCGCATCTGCTTTGCGTACAGAAGGCCCCAGAATCAATTCCGGGCATATCCAAGCCCCTTGTCTGAAACTCTGCCAGTCAGTGTAGATAATACTGAGCTAGATGGGCCCCGTGGTCTTACTTCCTGACAAGGCAGCTTCATGTGTAGGAGCAACTGCAGGGGAAGGGCTGTAGCTCTGGGCTGGGAGAGAACCCTGTCTGAAACCCCAAAGACTTGCTGCCAGTCAGTGTAGACATTACTGAGTTAGATGGACCAATGGTCTGACTTGGCATATGGCAGCTTCCTGTGTTCCTTTGTAACCTACCTTGCAGGGTTGTTGTGAGGACAGAATCGGGAAGGGGACCATCATGTCTGTAGGTTTGAACTTTGTGGAGGAAAGGTGAGATATAAATATAATGAAGGACTCTTTCCTGGTGGCTTTCATGAAGGTATGTGTGAAATCCAGGAGAGCCACTGCTAGTCAGTGTAGCGAGACCATACTGAGCCGCATGGTGCAGTGGTCTGTCTCCACATAAGGCAAATGTCATGTTCCTATGAATTAAAAGCAAAACAATATCAGATATAACAATTATGACAAATTACACCCAAGTGTTAGTAACTGGTTACCACCACTGGTCACACTGGAGGGGAGGAATATTGGGGTGAAAGAAACACAGAAGAGCTAAAGAGCATTTGGGGTGAGGAGTCTGCAAAAAGTGTATTTCCTTCAAATAAGCACCAGGGTGCAGCAATGAGGACAGTTCCTCGGATTCTTTGGAGGAAAAGTGTGCTTTCAATGTATTCAGTGCTACTCCTGTTCAGAGTAGACACATTGAAGTTAATATACATAACTAAGGACCATTCGTTTCATGGGTCTACTCTGAGTAGGACCTAGCTGCATGCAACCCATGGTGCGTAAGCAGCAAAAGTGAGCCAATTGTTGGCTTGTGTGCGTTCCCCCTCCGATGCCACCAATGCCTCTTCCCCCAATGAGAATCCCCCCCTTTTTGCGGTTTTATAAACTGCTTCAACAGACCAAAAGTTAAGGAAGTGGGGTGCACCATACAATGCAAGAAGACAAACTGCAAAAGATTATAAACTCAGGAAACGAAAAGCATTGTAGGCAACTGAGTCCTACTCAAAGTAGACCTACTGAAATGAATGAACACCCTGTCTTTCCCCAGAGACTTTGAAGAGTTGCTGCCCAAATAGATAATACTGGGCTAAAAGAAATGTATGGGCTCTATTCAACTAAGTCCTGCTCAGAGTAGACCCACGGAAATGAATGAACCAAAGTTAGTCATGCCCATTGACTTCAACGGGTCCGCTCTCTGAGTAGGACTAGCATTGAATGCCACCCAGTGCGATCTAAATCTCACAAGAAGAAATCCATCCCAACAGGGAAAGCGGGCGCCATCCCCTCGCACCTCTCTGGCCCTCGACCTCCCGTTCGTCCTGTGCAGGCAGGACCACTTCTCCGGGTTTTTTTTCTTGCCCCGACTGTTGCACAGGTCGGTCGCAACAACTCCAGCCCTCCCTGGCGGGAGTGTCCGCGGTGTCGTCCAGTCCAGGTTTTTCCGCCTGTTGCTCGCTCCTTGGGACCGACACACACACAGAGCTCGGGAAGGGGGGGGGCTGCTAGGATCCAGGCCGGGTTTTGACGCCTGTGCAGCCGGGCGGCACTCGGTTTGGTCTGCTGGAAGAAGCCGCGAGAGCAAGAACCGCCTGGAGGGCGAGCGACGACGCGGAAGGAGGCTGGCCACCGACGGGAAGCGCTGGGGGCTCTGCAGCGCCTGGCCCGCAGGGAGAGCGCTGCCTCCGCTTCAGTCAACCGACCAGACTGCCTGCCTGGCCACGGTGAGGTCTGGCCGGCGGCAGCAGTCAGGTAAGGGAGCTGCGAAGGGGAGCCCTCAGCTCAGCCTGGCATGGGCAAGCAGCCGTCCCCGGAACTTGCCAGGCAAGTTTGTGGCCAGCTGGCGTAGCCAACTGGGGTGCCACCGCCGCCGCCTGCCTGCCTCTTTCTTTCTTGGTCATCTGCCCTACTTTGCAGAGGGCAGCCCTTTGTCTGAACGGCAGACTGCTCCGAATCCGGGTTGAAGCCCGAGGGAGGTTCCGGACTAAGTGGCTTCCAGACGATCCTTTTGTTGATCCTGATTTCTTTGCGGGGGATCCAAGCAAACGTGCTTCCGCGCGCGCACACCCCAGACGCCTTTATCCGTGCATTTCCCCGTCACTTTCCTTCTGGCAACAATACTGAGGGGGGTGGGTTCGTTGCGCAAGAGCTCCAAATCCACTCGAATTAGAAAACCTGGGTTTTTGCACAGGTGAGATTGGATCCAAGCCGAAAGCAGCGACAGCCCGGAAGCAGGCAAAGCTCAAGGGGGCTTCCAGGCAGAGGCGTCCTAGGCTGGTCCCAGAAGACCTGTTGGCTGAGCATTCATTCCGATTTGTTTGCATACAGTTTGCAGGGCTGTTTCTTCGAGCTTTCACTTGGATTTCTTTGCAGGGAAGTTAGAGGACGCTTCCTCAAGAAATTGTGGCCCTAACTCTTCCCAGTGTATTTTCCCATCACTTCCCTTATAGTGAAAAGTCTGATTTTTGAGAAGCAGGCATATTGTAAAGAGTTGTCTAGATATCGCAAGCAGGCTCCGCCATGTGCGGAGTCAGAGCAATGGTCAATCTAGCTCAGTATTGTCTCCACTGGCTGGCAGTGGCTCTCAGTGGTTGAGGCAGTAGGTCTTTCCAGGCCCTACCTGGAGACGCCAGGCATTGAACCGGGGACCTTCTGCATGCCAAGCGGCCGCTCTGCCACTGAGATAGGGCCCTTCCCCAACAGGTGTTTAAGTTGTTTCTTCACTGGATTTTTCACAGAAAGAGTATATTTGGATTTAATGGGGTTGGTGGAATATGTCTTGGTATTTTCATGCCAACGGTGTTAAGTAGATGCTTCAAAAAAAAATTGCATGCATGAGGAGCATCCTTCCCACAATAACCACCCATTTGGAACCACCCCAGAAGAAAAACCCAAAGAAAAGAGAGGAGGCAGGGGACTTGAAGTTGCCCATCAACTGTGAGCACCTGCACAGCAGACAGAAACAGAGGTACCCAGGATCACCTGGACATAGTCTTCCCAACTACGCCGAGATCTAGTATATTTCAATTTAAAATTAGTATATTACCATGTTATTTATTTATTCATTTCAAGCATTTTTATCCCACTCTTCAGCCAAAAAGCAAAAGGCTCCCAGAGCAATTTACGCATATCAGTAATAAGACCCTCCCTGCTCCCAAGCTTACACTCTGAAATATACACAACCCAAGGAAAAGGGATTGGGAAGGAGGAGGGGAAAAAGAAAACACAGGCACAGGTTCTTAGTTAGAAATATGTCTTTAGTTTTTTATGCAAATTGTTGTCCTCTTTTGCCCTTTTTTGGGGGGGTGAGGCATTTCCCTTTTTTTGGCAATGCCTAATTTTTGGCAAAGCTGGTATAGCACAGTGGGGAGGAGAGCCTGGCTGGGGGTCCAGAGTCTGTGAGTTCAAATCCCCGCTCGTGTCTCCTGGGTGTCGAGGGCCAGGTAAAGATCACCCCCACAGTGAGTGGCTCGGGTGATGTGCCCTGCCACCTGTGCAGCTGTGGGCAAGCTGCATAGTCCCAAGGAGCCCAGTTGCCCCCCAGCTGACAGTTGCAGACAAGGAAGGGGCTGGCTTGTGCAGCTGTGGCAAGCTGAGCAGGCCCTAGCCAGCTGGGGGGGACTAGCCTCAGAGGGAGGCAATGGGAAACCCCCTCTGAATACTGCTGACCATGAAAACCCCTTTCATAGGGTCGCCATAAGTCGGGATCGACTTGAAGGCAGTCCATTTCCATTTTCAATTTTTGGCAATGCCTGACTGGTGACCTTTCTTTCTTTCTTTGATTGCTTTGCATGCCTCACATGTCTCTGACTCGGGGGACTCAGACATTTCCTGGGTTCAGACAGATGCGCAGTCAGCATGGGGAGATGTCTTGTGTGTGCAATTGTTGCACCTTACAGCTTTGTCTGAAGGGAAGACTATCTGGTGTGCTTTACATATAGGCCCCAAACCATCTGACTCTGCTTTTGAATGTAGCAGACATATGTTTGCAAATGTGCAAGGATCAAACTAGCGCATGTGACATTGCTTGCCTGATTGCAATGGACTGGTCAGTTTTTTTAAAAAAAATTAAAGAATAGCCATGGGATGGGATGTGATTAGGAGCAAGATTGTGAACCACAGGGAGGAATGTTTAATGCTATCCCCTCCAGTCCCGGTTGTGATGAAAATCTCCTCCCAAGCTAAACCCCAGGTAGGAAGCTTCAGTGTGCCTCTGAATTAGGAATGGAGAGTTTTGTCAGTGTTGGTTCTCTGTTTCTCATTTTTCCAATCTTAAATCCAGTTCTCCACATTTCTGCAGCAGTTTGCAATTTTTTTAACAAAAAATCCTCATGAAAATTCTCCAGCATTTTAGTACTGATTTCTCCTAATAAACACATTTTTGTGGGCAGTTTAGACTAATATATGCAGTTTTGCAAGCCGTTTCTCATCATATAACGCATTTTTGTATGCTATTTTCACTCATGTGTTTTTATGGACATGTTTCCGCAGCACATGCATGTTTGTAAACATTGGTCAGCGAACTGCATTGGAAAGTTCTGATAAGTGCACATTTCAAAGGATGGCTGTGTTTCAATTCTCATTGTTTTGGAAAATTCACATTTCATAGATTTGGCTTCAGATGCGAATTGAATCAAATTTCTCACCGTTCTCTACTCTGAGTTCCAGAATCACAAAGGGAGAGAGTGCTGTTGCCCTCATGTCCTGCTTTTGGGTTTCCCATTTGGGCATCTATTTGGCCATTGTGAGAACAAGATGCTGAGTTGGACTGGCCTTTGTTCTGATCTAGCAGGGCTCTTCTTTTGTCCTCATGTTCTTCCATCATGGAGGTGCAGTCCCTGGGGGGAGCTGGGATTGGACTAGGGCTGTAAATCCTCTAGTTGTCTTCTGCAAAGCATTTCCATCAGCCACACCTGGAGGGGGAATGGATTGATCTGTCGATCAGTTTTGAAATTTCTTTGAAGCTGAATTTTTTTTAAAAAAAACACAGCATGCTCAAGCTGCTCCCACCAGGTTTTACAGTAAAAAGGGTCAGGGTTTGACTAGCGTCGTGTGCCCCTGTTTTCTGAAAAAGAGATGGAACAAGCAGATGATTGTGTGTGTTTCTACCCTAGTTCTCGGGGCCAAATCAGAGACCGGAGGCAGAAGAGTAGTGAATACACTTTCCTGCCTTGCGTTTTTTCAAGTTTAAAAGCGGTGGGGGGGGAACAATTTGAATAACAGGCATGGCACTAAGGGAGGGAGGGTGAGCCCCATACCTGTTACCCTGTAGCCATGTCCCTAAATGATATGTTGACCAGTGCAGACATTTTGGTTTGAATATCAAGCAAGCCTATTTTCTCCTCCTGCTCCCCCCCCCACACACGTTGCTTAACGTTCTTCTTGATGCTTACTGTTTTGTGGCATTTTGGCTGATCATAACAAAGGGATTTTGGAATTTTTCAAAATAAAACTGGCTACTATTATTATTGTTATGTTATTGTGTTATTGTTATGTTATTGTTATATTGATATGTTATTATGTTATTGGTATTATGTTACTTTATGGGTTTATGTAGTAAACAAAAATATTAAAAATGTGCATCACTACAAATGATCACACTAAATATCCTCCCAAGTACACATAATAATTTAATATTATCACCTTAGCTAAAAAACCTTTTCATCTAGCTGGAAACATTTGCTGAAACAAAAATATATTTAATTGTTTCTGGAAAGTACAGATAGTGAGCACCTGTCATAAGAACATAAGAACATAAGAAGAGCCTGCTGGATCAGGCCAGTGGCCCATCTAGTCCAGCATCCTGTTCTCACAGTGGCCAACCAGGGGCCTGGGGGAAGCCCGCAAGCAGGACCCGAGTGCAAGAACACTCTCCCCTCCTGAGGCTTCCCGCAACTGGTTTTCAGAAGCATGCTGCCTCTGACTAGGGTGGCAGAGCACAGCCATCATGGCTAGTAGCCATTGATAGCCCTGTCCTCCATGAATTTGTCTAATCTTCTTTTAAAGCCGTCCAAGCTGGTGGCCATTACTGCATCTTGTGGGAGCAAATTCCATAGTTTAACTATGCGCTGAGTAAAGAAGTACTTCCTTGTGTCTGTCCTGAATCTTCCAACATTCAGCTTCTTTGAATGTCCACGAGTTCTAGCATTATGAGAGAGGGAGAAGAACTTTTCTCTATCCACTTTCTCAATGCCATGCATAATTTTATACACTTCTATCATGTCTCCTCTGACCCGCCTTTTCTCTAAACTAAAAAGCCCCAAATGCTGCAACCTTTCCTCGTAAGGGAGTCGCTCCATCCCCTTGATCATTCTGGTTGCCCTCTTCTGAACCTTTTCCAACTCTATAATATCCTTTTTGAGATGAGGCGACCAGAACTGTACACAGTATTCCAAATGCGGCCGCACCATAGATTTATACAATGGCATTATGATATCGGCTGTTTTATTTTCAATACCTTTCCTAATTATCGCTAGCATGGAATTTGCCTTTTTCACAGCTGCCGCACACTGGGTCGACATTTTCATCGTGCTGTCCACTACAACCCCGAGGTCTCTCTCCTGGTCGGTCACCGCCAGTTCAGACCCCATGAGCGTATATGTGAAATTATGATTTTTTGCTCCAATATGCATAATTTTACACTTGTTTATATTGAATTGCATTTGCCATTTTTCTGCCCATTCACTCAGTTTGGAGTGTCTTATCTGAATAGGAATACTGTTCCATAGAACAGGGGTAGCCTTGTTTTTAATGTTCGTTTTTATTGGCATTTTTAATGAATATTTTAGATTGTCATTTGTAAAGTTCTTGGAGGTGCTTTTTTTTATCAAGTGAGCGGTATACAAATTTTGTTGAGAAAATAAACAACAAACAAGTTTACATAAGAGAATTCACGACAACAAGGCATAACAAAATTTAAATGTCATATAAACAATAGGCTAATGAGAACATCTCATATTAAAATCTCATATACAATCTCATGTACAAGCAACATTTCATACAATATGATTAATCGATGGATAATTTGTAATCTTGTATTTAAATAAACAATAACACAAGATTATGAATTATCCGTGGATTGTTTAATTTTATTGTATGAGATGTTGCTTATACATGAGATTGTATATGAGATATTAATTTGAGATGTTCTTATTAGCCTATTATATATAAATATATACCGCTTTTTGGCCCAGAGGCCTCCAAAGTGGCAAACAGTATATTAGCACTAAAGAAATTTACAATGAAAGTACAGTAAATACCATCAAAGAATTTAAAATAGCAAAATCACAAAATACTCATCAATCACACTGGATATGTGTTAGGAACACCGGTTAACCCTTTAGCAAAGAAACAGGAAAACCATCTATCAAGCCACCCCTGTCTCTTGTCTAACAATAAAAATACAGGAACATCATCCAGATAATAGCAAAACAAATCCATCTCCAAAATTAAATTGTGTGCCCAGCAACAGCCCCTAAATCATAATGTCCCACCCCAGTGGTCCCACTTCATTGTTTGACTCTTATGGCTTCCTGTAGTTACTATAGGGATGGAAAGATATTTCAATTTCAGTTCTCTCAGGTTCTCATCTTTCCAACCTTAAATCCAGTTCTCTACATTTCTGCAGCAATCTGCAATTTTTTAAAAAAAATATCCTCATGAAAATTCTCCATTTAGTGTGAATTTCTCCTAAAAAACACATTTTTGCAGGCAGTTGTGACAAAGGTTCACATTTTTTCAAGCCGTTTCTCATTGTATAATGCATTTTTGCACGTTATTTTTACTCATATATTTATTTTATACACACTTTCCTCTAATATGTTTTTGTTAATATTGTGTAATTGGAGAACTGCATCACAAAATTCTAATAAATGCAAATTTCTAAGCATGGCCGTGTTTCAGTTCTCATATTGTTTCAGAAAGTGCAGATTTGATACATTCTGCTTGAAATGCAAACTGAATCGAAAATCTCATCCATCCCTAGGTTACTGGAGAGGAACTTTGTTCACATATGTAGGGCTGACCTTGCCATTAGGCAAAGTGAGGCGGCAGCTTCTGGGTGTCGTGAAAAGGCAGCAAACGCTCATGTATTTTCCCCCCCCTATTTTTACTGCTGGAGAAGGGGAGAAGCACTGGTAGGATTTTCTGCTTCAGGTGCCAACGTAACTTAGCTAGCCAGCCCAGTGCTAGAACATTTGCTTTACTTTGCAACTTAGATGGCTTTAAAATGGGTTTAGACAAATTCATAGAGGATATCAGTGGCTACTAACACTGATGACTGTGTTGTACCTCCATTGCTGGAGGCAGTGAGCCTCTGAATACCAGTCACTGGAAACCAGGGCTGTGGAGTCGGTACACCAAACCTTCGACTCCGACTCCTCTATTTTTCTACTCTCCAACTCCACCCAAAATTGCTTCCAACTCCACAGCCCTGGAAAGGGCTGTAAATGTCTTTTTAAATTGGAAGCTCTCATAGGAGCATTTTTATCTCTGCCTGAATATGCACTGATCTTGGCATCGCAGCATTTGTCTTCATCTGGGTCCTGTGTCATACACTGACACACAAAATGTTTTCCGTCTTGAGTTATAGTGAAATGCTCAACTACAGCTGACTTCATGGGAAGCTTCTTTGACATTTTGAATTTATATTTTAAAAAATTTGTCAATCAAAATTTATTTTGAAGTCAGAGTCGGTACATTTCTACCGACACCGACTCCACCCAAAATTGCTTCCGACTCCACGACTCAGACTCCACAGCCCTGCTGGAAACCACAGGAGGGGAGAGTGCTCTTGCACTCAGGTTTGCTTGCAGGCTTCCCATGGGCATCTGGCTGGCCACTGTGAGAACAGGATGGTGGACTAGATGGGCCACTGGCCTGATCCAGCAAGGCTCTTCTTAGGTTCTTATGTGTGAATAAGGTCCCAGGTTCACTCCCTGTCATCTCCAGGTAGAGCTGGTAAAGAGTCGTGCCTGAAACCCCTGGAGAGCTCTGCCAGTCAGCGCAGAAAATACTGAGCTTGATGGGCCAATGGTATAAGGCAGCTTCCTACATTCCTAGGCACTTTGACTTGGGGAGCTGGGGGTGCCATTTGCAAAATCTCCTGTGCTGGCACTTCTACAAATTATAACTGAATCAAGACCTGGAAGTTAAAATAAGGCTGCAAGCCTAAGCACTCTTACTTAGGACTCACATTGGGCAAATATGTTCAAGGTGGGAGTTTTCATCTGAAATACATAGTTATTTCTCTTCCAGAAATCTAATGTTGCAATGGCCGGGGGAGTAAGGACATAGTTATCGTGCTTTGGGAGAGCTTTAAGACGGGAAAGACCAGACTAGACAAAGCAGCGGAGCTTTCATTCAGAACGAGTATTGGATGCATTCCCAAGCGTTTCTTGAGGGTCTGTTCTGTTCTGTGGAGGCAAGAGGCTTTGCAATGATGGACTTGGTCTGAAGGTACCTAATGCAGCAAGCTTGCCAAAGGTCAGTGTTTTGGGGTCTGGTCAGTGCCTGGATGGGAGACTGCCTAGAACTTCGTGTGTGCTACTTTGAGTTTGTTTCAAGTTACACAAAAGAGTAAAGGCAGCTGTGTTGGCTCATAAGAAAAGTGTGCAAGCTTTGGAGTTCTCCAGAACTCCTTGCTTTGTTTACCATCTATCTTGATGAAGCGTTCTGGAAAACTCAAAAGCTTGCACGCTATTTTGTGACGTGGATTGACCTAATAAAAGTGTTGCCCTAATATGAATTTTGGCATTGATTTACTTTTTTGCCTCAACTTCTTTTCTCTTACCATCACCACATAAATTAGGGGGGGGCAAACATGCTCTGCCTATTGTGACCTCCAGCTCTGCCTACCCCTAGTTTCACCTGCTTGTTGCTGCCCTGTCCCACCAACTTCAGTGGAGAGCCTTCACCACTGCACTCAAGCATAAACATTTCTGGTACAGCTTGATAGCAAAGGATTTCAGATATTGCAAGGAGGACTGTTTGATTTTCCCCCACCCCTTGCTTCTATGAAAGTTGAGCTTCACAATCCAAATAACGGATTCCAAAGATGTGGAAGGCTAACAGTCTTCTTCTCAGGATCTTTCAGTGCCCTTGGAGGGATCTAATGTTTCAACCACTAGGGAACCTGTGGCCCTCCAGATGTTTGTGGACTCCAAGGGCCCACTCCAGACATCCCTTTTAGGGCGCATTCATGATGATCTGTGCTCATGATGCAGTCACAAGTATTGATCCTACTTGCAAAAGTTCTGACATGGTCACACTGCTTCATTTCCAGTCAGTGCATATCCTGTAACTTCATGATAAAATCTCATAATGTTTTTTACCGCAACACGTTCTGGCTTATTTTTATCCCACTTTCATTGCACTATAGCCCCTCCAGATAACAATGATGTGGTGGCATAGAGGCAGCATCACAGAACAAATGAAATCAGAATAAATCCACCACTAATGCACTGTTATTGTGTCAAGAACTTGTTGCCGAATACACCTGCATCAAAACACCAGTCTGAGGGGCCAGTTCCATCAACCCCGGCCAGCGTAGCCAATCATCAGAGATGGCAAATCTAGAAGACCACAGCTTCTTTCTCTGAATGAGGTGACTTTGCAGTTTCAGACTCAGCCTGTATGTGTCTCTCTCTCCCCCCTCAATCCCATTGTTCATTGCAAGGCTCATTTCATGATCCTGCCTTCTTAAGTGTAGGTAACCACGGATATAAAGCATTTTCTCCCCTCCCCTTGAAAATAAAGCCCAGCAAGGACAACATGCTCATTGTGTTGCTGTCGACTCTCACTTTGATTGCATTATAAATCAATAGTGTTATCTGCAACTTGGAAAGATTGTAGCGCAACTGAACCAGCCGCAAATTTCCTTTCCAATAAAGTTTCACGAGTGAATAAAAGCCAATTGTGACCGTTGTCAGCAGCATGCTGCAAATCCACCTTTGGAGTGACATACTGGTCTCCTTGAACTGAAAAAGAAAATCAGAGGTGTTTAGAAGTGATGCCAAATGGAGACATTTGTCTTTCGAATAGCGTGTTGAGATGCTACAGATTGGCTCAGCAGTTTACTGAAGCTGCCATTTGGCAGCTCTCCTGTTGTGTTGACTGATGGGCTGCTGGTGCAATTGAATAATCTGGCCTGTTTCACCCTGAGCAATTGCAGATTCTCCTACACCTGTGCAAGCATTGTGGGCTTTGATTTAATGCTATGCAGATCGCTATTTCAGCACTAGTTACAGCTGCAGTTTGTTCTCTCTTGCTTGCCAAAGGTCAGCTCCTTTGAGCCCATGAGGTGGAGGGGCTGAGCAGCTCAGAGGCGGAGCCAGTGTTGTCACAAACATGCCTCTTCAACCACTTCGAGATGCGGAACTTGCACTTTGAAAGTGCCATATAATGTTCATTACCCATTTGCAAGGAGCTGATCTTTTACTGTGGCAGCACCTATGCGTTGGTACTCCCTGCCTAGTGATATTAAGGATGTGCCCTTGCTACTTTGTTTCAGACACTGGCTGAAAACTGTGTTTATTTCAGCAAGCCTTCCCCAATGTATAATTTAGTCATGTATGTTTGTTTGTTTTAAGTTTGTTGATTTTATCTGTGTTTTATTTATAATTATTTTATTATGTACACTGCTGAGAGTTTTTTCTGATTAAGACCTATCTAAATTTCTGTAAATAAAACAAAACAAATGTGGATTTTCCAGAAAATTTTGAAGTGGAGAAAATTATGGGGCAAGGGGCATTTGCATTGGAAAAATGTACGATGCCCTTAGAGAGTGATCTAAGCCAGCATGTTTATTTTACAATGTGTAGCAACAAAAGCTAAAAACTTTGAAAACTGCCACGCTTGCCTAACACTTATTTACATTTGGCATCTATTTAGGGTTACTAATGAACTTATGAAATGGAAAATTTTCTGCGAAAAATAAAGCTCTGGCGAGCACGTACTTTGCATGTAATGGTTCTCGGGTTCAATCCCCATTATCTCCAGGTGGAGCTGGAAAGTCTTGTGTTAGGTAATTTTAGACTCTGGACTTAATGGTTTTACAGGGGCCATCCTCTTTGATGGCAGTGAGTATTATTTCATGCTCTTCAAAATGTGGTAAGCCACCACTGTTGTGTTTTTTAGGACCCTCTTGGCAGCAATGGAGACTGGTGGCTCTGATGTCAGTGGGGCAGTGCATGCACTCTGGGTTTTAGTTCAAACTTTCAAGGAACAGCTCCTTGAAAATTTAGACTAAAACCCAGAGCAGATTCACTGCCCCACTGACATCGGAGCCAAACCTGTCTCCACTGCTTGGTTGTATTGCTGAGTAAAGCGCTGCGTGTTAATGGCACCAATTTCTGGAGACCGGCTAGCAGTCAATGTAGACGATTGGTTTATAAACCTTGGTTTGTTTCAACTATGGCTTGGCTTTATGTGCAAAGCCAGCAGCCTTCTTTACGCATGTGTTTGTTTAACAACTTCACCCCCCATAATTGTTAAGTTGCAAAGGCATGAGGCCAGAGCATCTGGGGAACAAAACAAACTGTCACGAAACAACCCATGGTTTGTTTGGGCATCTGTGGCACAACTCATGGTTAACTCATTGTGTGTTAAACAAACTGTGGCTTAGTGTTTCCAGGCCAGGATCAGCCAGTGAGCTCCCTGGCCAAGTGTGGATTTGAATTTGGGTCTCCTCAGTCCTAATTCAACACTCTTACCACACTACATTGGCTGTGTTTATGAAATTTACAACTCCCATCCAATGACTTGCAGCTTTAGTCAAATTATGGCCTTATCCTGCCCTGTACCCTTCTGAAAGCAATAGTTAACGAGTCTGGGGCTTCCCTAATTTCCCTGTCATTCGAGCACTGAGAAAGACTATTTAAATATTCCAGGCAGTGCATGTTTTATATGCAAACATCTGTTCAGTGTCACATTGGTGCATTTGTTTGTGATCTAAACAATACAGAAATTACCAGAAGCTACATCCTGTAACCTAGGCTAGTTAAACATACTACACCTATAGAATCAACACTATTCCCAAATATTTAAACTACAGCAGTTAAATATCTTACTGTCCCACTATCGTTATGGACAATGAGTAGCGTTTTGCATTCATTCCATGTAGTAATGGTGAGGAATCTTTTTCACCCCAAGGGCTACAAGATTAAAAAAACCAAACCAGATGGCCAAGGACTTAAGACCTTCCTCTGGAATGTTGATGTGTCATTTTTGAGGGAAGGGAACTAGAGGTGATGGGGTGCAAGAAGGCATTGGGATGCTCAAGTCTCCAGGGCTGTGGAGTCGGTACGCCAAACCTCTGACTCCGACTCCTCTATTTTTCTACTCTCCAACTCCGACTCCACCCAAAATTGCTTCCAACTCCACAGCCCTGGAAAGGGCTGTAAATGTCTTTTTAAATTGGAAGCTCTCATAGGAGCATTTTTATCGCTGCCTGAATATGCGCTGATCTTGGCATCACAGCATTTGTCTTCATCTGGGTCCTGTGTCATACACTGACACACAAAATGTTTTCCGTCTTGAGTTATGGTGAAATGCTCAACTACAGCTGACTTCATGGGAAGCTTCTTTGACATTTTGAATTTATATTTTTAAAAATTTGTCAATCAAAATTTATTTTGAAGTCGGAGTCGGTACATTTCTACCAACTCCGACTCCACCCAACATTGCTTCCGACTCCACGACTCCGACTCCACAGCCCTGCACGTCTCTAACATTTTACAGAAATCCTCTGAGAGGATGCAGGATTAGTCTGTGTACACACTAACCTGTTTGTAACACAAAAATGTAGTTTTTTCTCAACCCAGAATTGTTCATGCTCATCCTCAAATTGCTGCTTTTAATCTAGATTGATTCTACATCCTGCCATCCACAAGAGTGGGTGTGGTTACTTGATGCGCATTTGAAAACCCTCCCCTTGATTAGGTTATTCCTCGCCGCACATGCCCCAGGTAAACAAAAAAGGAAGTGGTAGTTGCGATCTCGGTATGCGCCCACCCGCAATGAGTAATGGGTAGGTGTGGATACCCCACCCTGCCCCCAATTGCCAGGATGCACCTACATCTTTTTTTCAAATGGGCACACAGTGGGGTAAACCAGAGTCAATCTGCATTGAGCTTTTATTTTCAAAATGAAACCCGTTTCTCAAGAAGCGCTTTTCAGGGGCAAAAATATATTCAGTAGATCTAAATTGTGTGTGGACTATGTAGGGGGGGGAAAGGTAGTCTTCATCGATTCTAAAATAAAATGTTGTATGTATGCAGCCTTAGGAGGATGCATGGCTGTGCACTGGTGTCCTTTGCTGCTGTTGCTTATTCTGATATTTTTCGTTTTTGTGGTTTTAGTTTATTATTTTAATGGATATTGTATAACGTATATTGTCCTTATTTTAATTGGGATATTTTTGTAAGCCACCCTGGGGACCACTGGTGAAGGGTGGGCTATAAGCACAAAGAATGAACAAATAAATAAATGCTGCAGAGTTTCAAAACTGCTCTCGCAGCACTAAACCCGGATGTTTCAGGAGGAAAGAAAGGAAAAGAACAAGGAACCTTTTCTTTTTCCCAGTCTCCAGAACCACCACCCGCCCTTCCCTGTGTAGCTATAAAATGCTCAGGTTTGGGTCAGGTTATTTATTTATTTAACATTTATTTATTTATGCATTCATTCATTCAGTTGACAAGATCTATTTATTTCTTTACTAAATGATCAAGGTTGATTTATTTAACAGGATTTATATACCTCTTTTTAAAAATAACAAAAAAGCACCTCTAAGCACTCTACATAAAAGAATATAAGCAACAGTGGCTAATGCCCACTGGGACTGGTAGGGGGAAAGGTAGGGAGCCCAAACAGTAGGTGGAGCCAGTGATATGCGGAGCCAACTAATTCTAGTTTTCCCCAACCATTCCCTGGACTGATGTAAGTCAGAAGGGAAGGCAGGCGGGGGCTGGCTGGAGGCAAGCTGAGTTTGTGGGGCACTGTCCCATTTGCCCTAATGGACGAAAATCTGCTCATTGTGCTACAATCTTCCCGAGTTGCAGGTAACACTCTTAATTTATAATGCAATCAGAAATATTCATAAGAAAACACCAGTTGAAATCAGACATTTAAAAACAAGTAGCCATGACAAAATTATTAAAATCCTTCTACCTCCACCCAGCACAGCAGGGAAAGGCCTTGGAAGAACGATTAAAAAAAAATGTCCTTTCCCCTCACTCCTGAATCTGCCAAGCAAAGTTTCTAGATATTCTAAATGACTATTCCCTAGATCAGTTGGTCATGGAACCGACCAGAGGGACGGCAACCCTGGACTTAATCCTCAGTGGGGACCGGGACCTGGTGCGAGATGTAAGTGTTGTTGAACCGATTGGGAGCAGTGACCACAGTGCTATTAAATTAAACATACATGTAACTGGCCAATTGCCAAGAAAATCCAACACGGTCACATTTGACTTCAAAAGAGGAAACTTCACAAAAATGAGGGGACTGGTAAAAAGAAAGCTGAAAAACAAAGTCCAGAGGGTCACATCACTCGAAAATGCTTGGAAGTTGTTTAAAAACACTATATTAGAAGCTCAACTGGAGTGCATACCGCAGATCAGAAAAGGTACCGCCAGGGCCAAGAAGATGCCAGCATGGTTAACGAGCAAAGTCAAGGAAGCTCTTAGAGGCAAAAAGTCTTCCTTCAGAAAATGGAAGTCTTGTCCGAATGAAGAAAATAAAAAAGAACACAAACTCTGGCAAAAGAAATGCAAGAAGACAATAAGGGATGCTAAAAAAGAATTTGAGGAGCACATTGCTAAGAACATAAAAACCAACAACAAAAAATTCTTTTTTTTTTTTTTCAATAATTTTTATTCAGATTTTCATAAAACATACAAGACGAAATCATAAAACATTCAAAGACAAAAAACAAAATCAAAAATAGTTAAACAAAAAAGAAAAAAAAGAAAAAAAAAAGAAAAAAAAATAAAGAGTAAAATATTGACTTCCCATTTGTCAAAGATCAAATCAGTTATAAGTCTATAATATATAACAATCCTGTCTCTTAAGTCATATTATAAAATCACTTTCCTCCAGTAGTTATCTTACTTAATCATCAAATCTCATAAACATTACTTTATTCTTTCCACAAAAAGTCAAAGAGAGGTTTCAATTCTTTAAGAAATATATCTATCAATTTTTTTTTTCCAGATAAGCATATCGATTAATCCATCTCATTACTAATTATGATAATCTTATTGTCATAACCATAGTCAAAATAAACATTTCAATTAATCCATCACATCAGAATCTGTTAGGTTCAGTAATTTCAGTAGCCATTGTTCTATTATCCCTATTAGTTCCATTTTCCATCTTCCATCTTCAGTAGTCTTGTTAAGTCCAGTAATTTCAGTATCCAATCTTCCATTATCAGTATTCCATAATAATCTTGCTGTCAAAGCCATAGTCATATAGTAAGAGTCTGATGGGAATTACCTCTATCCCAAATATTTTCTTGCCATCCATTCTGAATAGGTTGCTGAAATACTGCTGTAAAATCATATCTCTGTTCTTTTTTTCAAAATACACTGGGTCATCTCTTGAAAGTTTTTCCATTGTCACATGGCTGCAATTAATTCCATAGATTTTCTCTATATTGGGCTCCATCACATCATTCCAGTCCAGAAGATTATCCATGCCATTGATAACTTTATCTCTAGAATCTTCATTAATTTCTTCAGAGATAACATTGAGTTCCAAACAATAGATTTTATTTCTAAAGTCCATAGACTCCAAATCTTGTTCCTGTTCCACGTTTGTTCCAATCTCCGGGATCTCCTCTCTCACAGGGACCCCTGTTCCAGTCTCCAGGGTCTCCTCTCTCACAGGGACCCCTGTTCCAGTCTCCAGGGTCTCCTCTCTCACAAGGACCCCTATGTCTTTAATCTCCTGTGTCTCCAAACAATAGATTTTGTTTCTAAAGTCCATAGACTCCAAATCTTTTTCCTGTTCCACGTTTGTTCCAATCTCCGGGGTCTCCTCTCTCACAGGGACCCCTTCCAGGGTCACCTCTCTCACAGGGACCCCTATATCTTTAATCTCCTGCTTCATTTTACTCAATTCAATTTTCAGCTCCTTACAACCCTGTCGCAGGTTTTGTTTCGTTATCTCAATCTCATCCATTATTTTCTGAAACATAGTTATTTCCAGATTCTCAGCCACTTTCTTAATTGCCATTTTAAAAGAAAAATATAGGAAAACCACTTCTTATTTCAGCAACAATTGGGTTAATACTCCAAACTTGGTGACATCACAGTATAAACAGAGCAGACAGCCTTATCTCTCCATGCTTAAGTAAACAAAATGCAGTTCCCAGGATCGAAACAATTAATGGCGGTCGTCAGGAAACAGATTCGTCAAAATAAAATAGACCAAAAAGAGAGTAGTCTCAGACAATATAATATTCTTCAAAATAAAAATCTGGAATAGAAATCCCTCTTCTGTGTATATCTTTAGAATGCAAATCCAGGACAGCTTTTTGCAACAAAAACAGAGATAAGCTATTAATTAGTGAGTAGCAGAGAGAAGTTATGGCTCCCCAGTGAGATGTCAAAAACCGATCAATCTGGCAAATCTCTTTTAAACAGCAACAATTTAAATCAAGTAAAAGAAAAATATAGAAAGAAGGGTGCTTGCCTGTTAGTGCGTTCTCTCTTAGAAGATAAGATGAACGTTCGCTTTATCAGATAGAGCTTGTTGTTGAAAATCCGTCCCACCTTCGTCGGCTGGACCTCGTCCCATAAATTAATGAGATCTGGTCGTCCCAACAAAAATAGGCTTTGAGGTTAATCTCTTCGTTTCTCCCTACCCGGGAGAAGTTTAATCAGTCAAAAAAAAAAAAATCTGACTGATATATCTGAATAAGCTTCTTTTGAGGCAGGAGCCCGTCTCAAAAGCAGGCACAGGCTAAGTCACCCTTCCCGGAAGTGAACAACAAAAAATTCTATAAATACATTCAAAGCAGGAGACCATCTAGGGAGACAATTGGACCCTTGGATGATAAGGGAGTCAAAGGTGTACTAAAGAACGATAAGGAGATTGCAGAGAAGCTAAATGAATTCTTTGCATCTGTCTTCACAGTGGAAGATATAGGGCAGATCCCTGAACCTGAACTAACATTTGCAGGAAGGGATTCTGAGGAACTAAGACAAATAGTGGTAACGAGAGAGGAAGTTCTAAGCTTAATGGACAATATAAAAACTGACAAATCACCGGGCCCGGATGGCATCCACCCGAGAGTTCTCAAAGAACTCAAAGGTGAAATTGCTGATCTGCTAACTAAAATATGTAACTTGTCCCTCGGGTCCTCCTCCGTGCCTGAGGACTGGAAAGTGGCAAATGTAACACCAATCTTCAAAAAGGGATCCAGAGGGGATCCCGGAAATTACAGGCCAGTTAGCTTAACTTCTGTCCCTGGAAAACTGGTAGAAAGTATTATTAAAGCTAGATTAACCAAGCACATAGAAGAACAAGCCTTGCTGAAGCAGAGCCAGCATGGCTTCTGCAAGGGAAAGTCCTGTCTCAGTAACCTATTAGAATTCTTTGAGAGTGTCAACAAGCATATAGATAGAGGTGATCCAGTGGACATAGTGTACTTAGACTTTCAAAAAGCGTTTGACAAGGTACCTCACCAAAGGCTTCTGAGGGAGCTTAGCAGTCATGGAATAAGAGGAGAGGTCCTCTTGTGGATAAGAAATTGGTTAAGAAGCAGAAAGCAGAGAGTAGGAATAAACGGACAGTTCTCCCAATGGAGGGCTGTAGAAAGTGGAGTCCCTCAAGGATCGGTATTGGGACCTGTACTTTTCAACTTGTTCATTAATGACCTAGAATTAGGAGTGAGCAGTGAAGTGGCCAAGTTTGCTGACGACACTAAATTGTTCAGGGTTGTTAAAACAAAAAGGGATTGCGAAGAGCTCCAAAAAGACCTCTCCAAACTGAGTGAATGGGCGGAAAAATGGCAAATGCAATTCAATATAAACAAGTGTAAAATTATGCATATTGGAGCAAAAAATCTTAATTTCACATATACGCTCATGGGGTCTGAACTGGCGGTGACCGACCAGGAGAGAGACCTCGGGGTTGTAGTGGACAACACGATGAAAATGTCGACCCAGTGTGCGGCAGCTGTGAAAAAGGCAAATTCCATGCTAGCAATAATTAGGAAAGGTATTGAAAATAAAACAGCCGATATCATAATGCCGTTGTATAAATCTATGGTGCGGCCGCATTTGGAATACTGTGTACAGTTCTGGTCGCCTCATCTCAAAAAGGATATTATAGAGTTGGAAAAGGTTCAGAAGAGGGCAACCAGAATGATCAAGGGGATGGAGCGACTCCCTTACGAGGAAAGGTTGCAGCATTTGGGGCATTTTAGTTTAGAGAAAAGGCGGGTCAGAGGAGACATGATAGAAGTGTATAAAATTATGCATGGCATTGAGAAAGTGGATAGAGAAAAGTTCTTCTCCCTCTCTCATAATACTAGAACTCATGGACATTCAAAGAAGCTGAATGTTGGAAGATTCAGGACAGACACAAGGAAGTACTTCTTTACTCAGCGCATAGTTAAACTATGGAATTTGCTCCCACAAGATGCAGTAATGGCCACCAGCTTGGACGGCTTTAAAAGAAGATTAGACAAATTCATGGAGGACAGGGCTATCAATGGCTACTAGCCATGATGGCTGTGCTCTGCCACCCTAGTCAGAGGCAGCATGCTTCTGAAAACCAGTTGCCGGAAGCCTCAGGAGGGGAGAGTGTTCTTGCACTCGGGTCCTGCTTGCGGGCTTCCCCCAGGCACCTGGTTGGCCACTGTGAGAACAGGATGCTGGACTAGATGGGCCACTGGCCTGATCCAGCAGGCTCTTCTTATGTTCTTATGTTCTTAAGGGAAGGCCTGAACAAGGACTACAACACTCCTGTTTCGGGCAGAAAGTCTTTTGGGAAATAGGGAATGCACTCCGTAAGAGAAACAGGTACATTCACCTTAGGGAGTAGGGATATACTGCAACATTTTTTTGCAGGTCCCACATGTCGTAGCTGGGGGGGTGGGAAGCCATGACAAGTTGGAGGTAGCAGATGACTTTGCTTGCAAGGGTTCCGTTTTGAGGCTGGCAAACTGAAACAATGAAAGCTTTCAGGGGAGCATTTCTGAAGGGTGAGATTATTTCTGGATATTGACAGAGTCAGGTCTTGACCCTCAGGGGGAAAAACACAGGTGGAATGGGAAGAGAGCTCTGCTCGGTGGCTGTTTTGCGATAAACCACACAGCGCTCTTTGTTTTCCAGTGAGGCTGTTGCCAGCTCAGCAATTCCTTCTTCACAGAGCTGGATTTTTTAGGCATTTCGAGGGCACCTCATGTGTCTTTCCCAGTAAGGGGCCATACTTTTTCACCTTTGGTTGGAGCTGACTTGCACAACTCACTTTTCACAATTTGGCCTGGGATGCAATTTACTAAATGGGTGTTTTTTCAAACTCTGCTGATAATGTTTGCTTCAACATGAAGGCTTTTGGAGGCATGGTGTAAAAGAAAAGTGAACCGCCTATCCTGTAAACTTTCAGGAGTGGGAGAAAATATTCTGAGAGGGAGTGTGGAACTCAGTGCCTACCAGCCACTATTTTTTAAGCATGTTGACTTTGGCCACGTCTGCACTAGACATTTAAAGAGCTACAATTCCCGGAATTGCCCGAGAAGAGTGATTAATTGTGAAGCTCTGGGAACTGTAGTTCTGTGAGGGGAACAGGAGTCTCCTAACAACCCTCAGCACCCTTAGCAAGCTCCAGTTCCCAGGATATTGGGGGGAAAGCCATGACTGGTAAAATGGCATAACAGTGCATTAAATGTATAGTGCAGAAGCTTGTGACTCATGATCTGTTCTGTTTCGCTTGCACCCAACTGCCGCCCTCAGATGCGTTGAAGGACGGCATCCCATCACCAGATCCATCTGCCAGTCCAGTCATTTTCTGTAGATTGGATTGTATCCAACGCGGCAGCTCTGCTGGTGCAACACATGTCCGTCTGTGTAGTAGAACTTCTTTTCCTCTCCTGTCCATTCCAACTCCCCCACCTCACGTGCCCTCAAAATCAACTCCGGGGGGTTGGGGACCCTCCGGAGCATAGTTAGGGGTGTGCAGGTGGGGCAGGAAATGAAAGTCCTCTTGCGCATGGAGGTGGGGGCACCATGTCGTTCTATGCCTCAGGCAGGGAAATGTCTTGGGCCTGCTCTGTTCAAGACACCCAGGCAGATGACAGTTTCCCATGCAGTTGATTTGTGTGCTAAACTGAGAGGGCAAAAAAGCAAGCATAGGAGAGACCTTAATATATCAAGTATCTTTTCTTACCTCTCTCTTTCTCTTTTCAGGTGCATAGCACAACATCTAACTACGCAATTTAGGTTAGGTTAGGTTTACCGGATTTATGTTTCGCTTCCCGCAAGCGATTTAAAGAATAAAATATAAGAATGCACAGTCAAGGTTAAAACATCCTATCATTGACGGTGTCCAAGTGCCTGTGAAAACAAAAAATGTCTTTGCAGTCATGGCTGGTGCCCACTGGAACTGGTAGGGCGGAAGGCAGGGAGCCCAACAGTAGGTGGAGCCAGAGCCAATGGCAGGCGGAGCCAACTCATTGTAGGCTTGCCCCATCCTTCTCTCTGAGGAGTTCCACAAAGGCAGCACTGAGACTAAGGCCACATGGGAAAGGCCATAGCTCAGTGGCAGAACGTCTGCCTTGCACGCAGAAGGTCCAGGTTCAATCCCTGGTAAGGCTGGGAGAGGATCCTGTCTGAAACCCTAGAGAGTCTCTGCCAGTCAGTGTAGACAATACTGGGCTAGATGGACCAATGGTCTGACTCAGGAGAAGGCAGCTTCCTACATTCCTTCCTATCGACATCTTACATTAAAAGCAGTATTATGCCACTTTGAACCGTCATGGCTTCCCCCAAAGAATCCTGGAAAGAGTCGTTTTTTAAGAGTGCTGAGAGTTTTTAGGAGACCCCACCCATTCCCAACACAGAACAACAATTCCCAGAGTTCCCTGGGGAGAGTGAGTGATTGTTAAGATATTCTGAGAATTGCAACTCTGTGAGGGAAGTAGGGATCTCCTAACGTCTCTGAGCACCCTTCACAAATGATAGTTCCCAGGATTCTTTTAGGTGGAAGCCAGGACTGTTAAACTGGTATAATACTGCTTTAAATGTGAAGTGCAGATGTGGCCTGTGCAAGAGAAAGCCAACAGATGGTACCACGCCCTGGACTCGTTGTGCCTTTGCCTAGTGTCAAAGTGGTAACAAAGTTGGCACCAGGTAGGTCTGCCTGGAGAGAGCATTTCATAGACGGGAAGCTATGCCCATTTAGAGAAGCAGCACTCAACTTAGGCCACATTCACACCAGACATTTATTCCACTTTTATTCCAGTTTAAACAGTCATGGCTTCCCCCAAAGAATCATGGGAAGTGTAGTTTGTGAAGGGTGCTGAAAGTTGTTAGGAGACGCCAATTCTCCTCACAGAGCTAGTTTGTCAGGGTGGTTTAACAGCGATTTCCTCTTCCCAGAAAAATCAGACCTGTAGCTCTGTGAGTGGAACATTAGTCTCCTAAAAGCTTTCAGTACCCTTCACAAACTACACTTCCCAGGATTCTTTGAGGGAAGCCATGACTGTCTAAAGTGGAATAAATCTCTGGTGTGAATGTGGCCTTAGGGATCTAAACTGTCCAAGGTGGCTTTTGGTTTTGTGCATGTCAGCAGGGCCAGCCCAAAACATTTCACTGCTTGAGATGGAGCAGCACCAGCATCCCCTTTCCGAGTCAAGGTGCATGTAACCAAAAAGGGCACATTTGCACATATATGAGGGGAATGTAGTACAATTAATATTGGGCTGGGGTTGGGGATTTACAATATTATTAGATATGTGACCTGCAAGTGGACCCTATTACAGTGCTTCTCAGCCATGTGAAATATCAGTCCAGGAGAGAGATGATTGTTTTGTTGCCTCATATGTTAATAGCAGCTTGGGTTATGATTGCCAAAATTTGGGAAAGTGTTATGGTTTCAACAATTGATCAATGGCTGAGGAAGACCAGGGACATTGTGGTAATGAGCAAAATGACCAGTTATAAACAACAAAAGGAGGGATGAATTCAGACAACTAAGACCTTTCAAAAGAACTGAATGCTTATCTATTTTCCATTGGAATCAAAACAAAACTGAAGAAATTATTATTGTGGATATATTAAAAGGTTTTGATGCAGTGTTGTAGATAGCACTAAGTAATATTAAAAAAAAATTAAAGGTGCATAGCGCCCAAGACCAGTCAAATTATTTTGGCACCTGAGGCAGAACATCCCAAAAAGTGTCTCCCTGGCAGTAACAATGTAATAATAATAATAATAATAATAATAATAATAATAATAATAATAATAATAATAATAATTTGTTCCCCTTTCATGATATCCAAAATCAGCTAAATCACTCTACCTATTGTTAGGGCCAGCCTTATGCATATAGAGGGGCACTGATGTGAGCCTGGCAATAATAATACAATAGCAATAATTAATAATAATAATTTCAACACTAAAAGAACCATAAAATTATAATGTTGTTGTTATAGAAGTAGAACTATCACAGAAGTTTCAGGATCTGTTTATGCCCCAGTTTTGCTCAACCCTTCCTGGGAACAGCTCGATGTTTCAGTGCAGAATAGATTGTCCTATGTTTGCAAGTCATTCCATTGTTTTGCCGTTGGTACTGCCTATACCAATGGCAAGCCAAACTGTCAAGTCACACAAGGACACGGGGAGGAAAATAAGGAGCTGCTTAGCAGCGTCCTAGATCAAAATGTATCTCAGCATGGCATGCAAGATTAAAAATGTCTTCTCTTTTGAATAACCATTATTTATGAACTCTGCTACAATGGGCTTTAGAACAAAGGTGGTAGTTACTGGTTTGAAGGTCTATTTAAAGTGAGATGTTAGGGTGGCAAGTTAACTGTGCCAATGTTGTGTTGTGAAGTTTAGCTTGGGGCCTTCTACATGCAAGGCAGATGCTCTGCCGCTGAGCTACAGCCCTCCACTACTTTTTCTGTGCTCCCCACAGGGCAAGATGGTCTTTCAGAAGCTCCTGTGGTGACAGTTGGAGGAGGAAGAGGATGGTAGGAGCTCACCAGGCTGCTTCTCTTTCTTCTCCCCTCGGGCGGGGGATAGTCCCTTAGAAGCCACTGTGGTGGCAGATGAGGGAGGGAGGAGCCACCGATGAGTTGTGGCAGCAGCTCACCAGGCTGTTTCTTCTCCACTCCTCTCAGGGCGCAGCAGCTCACCAGGCTGTTTTCTTTCTTCTCCACTCCCCTCAATGCAACATTTTCCCTTTTGATGTTAGAAAGATGTTAGACTGGCTTGCACACAGGAGAGAGCCTTTTCAGCCATGGCCTCAAGGCTTTGGAATACCCTACCCCAAGAAGCCCGCTCTGCTCCCTCCCTGATTTGGAGACTTCTGAAAAACATCTTGTTCCGGAGAGCCTCAGAGAGGGACTGAAGGTTTAGCCTGAAACTGGTTTTGTTTTTCCCCCTTTCTAGTTTTACCTCTTTAGTCCCCTTTTAGTATCACTCCCCTTGCATTGTTAACTTGTATTTGATGTATTTTTATTTATTTTAAGTTTTTTTGTGTTGTTACATATTGTGTATGATGGCATTGTGAGCCACCCTGAGTGCCCCATTGTGGGATAGAAGTATGTTAAATGAATAAATAAATAAATCCTGCAAATCAGTCCATTTTGCAGCGTGGCAGCAATAGAATGAGCGTATACTAGTTTGGGTTGCTGCCATCTTCTCTACCTGCCCATGCATTCCACCCAGTCATGGCCACTCCAGTATATATGCTTTGATGCAGCCTTTCCCAAACTGGTGAGCTCCAGGTGTTTTGGACTACAATCTTACTGTTTTAAGTTAATTCCATCTTAAAATGCATGGAGATTGCAAGTTCCAGAGCTTTCCACCTGGTGTCAGCATTCATATGGAAGTGGGACAAAGCCAGTATCTGGAAAGAACAAGCACCTTTACCCAGCCAAGCTCCCACCATTACTGCTAGTCTCCGAGACAGAGATCTCCAAGCTTTGCACTTTCGTTAAGAAACAGTAACAGAGGCAAAGATCTGTTTTATGCAATTCAATTGTCCTTTGCCAGTTGATTTTACCCTGTAGGTGCCATTAAATCAACAGCATGTGAACAGGAGATTCCAATGAAAACTTTTATGGCTCCTTTTATTTATTTTTTTCCTGAGGCTACTGGAGGCTCAGAAGCGTGTAGAACAAATATGACCAACGAAATGCACAGGGTGTACAAAAGCGTCTTCTTTGTGGCTGAAGGCACGATACGTACACAAGAGAGGCAAATAGTTGCAAATTCTATTTAATTCTCCCAGCTGGGTACTGTGAGTTTAGCAGCACTGAAAGAAAACAGGAGTGCACATTTCTTAAGGACCAGTTTCTTACAAGCCTGGCCTTTTCAACGTGATGAGTTTTCTTTTGGGGAAAAAATGCACATGGGCCTTTTTTCTTTTTGCATGCACAGTTCAGGCTGTTAACTCCTCCTCACGTTATTCTAATTGCCTGAGGGGAGGAAGAGTAAAGGGGGATTATCGTCACATCCACACTAGGCATTTAAAGTGCTATTTGTACCGGTTTAAACAGTCATGGCTTCCCCCAAAGAATCCTGGAAACTGTAGTTTGTGAAAAATGCTGAGAATTGTTAGGGGACCCCTATTTCCCTCACAGACCTACAGTCCCTGGAGTTCTCTGGAAAGAGGGACTGACTGTGAAACTACTCTGCGAACTGTAGGCTAAAATGTCACTGAATGTGAAAGGAAAGTTGGTGCAGGGTTTTGGAGGGCTCTGAGCAAGAACAGGATTGCTGTGGTGGCAGGGAATCACATCAGATGTCAGGAACTGAGAGTCTAGCCCAGGTGTGGGGATCTTTTAGCCCTACAGATGTTGCTGAACTACAGCTTTCATAATCCTTGGCCATGGCCCATGCTTGCTGGTGCTGATGGGAGTTGTAGTTCAGCAACATCTGGAGAGCCAAAGGTTCCCCACACCTGGCCAATCCCTCTCTTAGAGACAAATCTTAAAACTGTGTTGCTCAGCAAGGCAGCTTTCAAGAGCACCTATTTCTCAAGGTCAAACTAGAGGAGATGCTGAGAGATCTGTGATCAGAATTCCTGTGATTATTTCTTGCCCATCCCCTTTTCATTTTAAAGTAGCACAGAGGGAGGGAAGATGCTTAATCATTTGCTGTTTTCCTGATATTAATGGCCTCCACTTGAAGCTGCTCTTTGCTGCATGGGGAAAATATACCGGTAGCGTGGATCATAAATTCCTGTAATTTAAAACACACACACACATTCTAAGATGGTACCAATCTTAAGTTAAGTTCCTCACATTTCCACATCAGTTTGTGATTTTGTTTTTAAATCCTCATCAGCGTTTTAGTGTGAATTTCTCCTAACTTACACATATTTATATGCAGTTTTGCATAACATACACATTTTTTGCAAAGCAATTTCCCCTAATGTAATACATTTTCCTGTTACTGATATGTGTGTCTTTATGCACAATTTACCCTAGTATATGCATTCAGAGAAGTGTGAATGTTAAAGGATGGCTGTGTTTCAGTCTGTGCATTGTTTCATGCAAATTGGGTAGGTATGCCTTTCAGTGTGAACAGAATTGAATTTTTCCCCTAATCCAGTGGTTCCCAAACCTTTCTCCCCACAGACCCCTTGAATATTAGTGAGGGTACTGGTGGACCACTTAATGATGTTTCTGCCTGTGGTAGCAATTACAATGCTCTGTGGTAGATGCTGTGTGATTTTTAATCATATTCTTATTGCTTCTTTGATTTCTTGTATTGTATTTTATTGTATTTCCGTTTGTATTCCATAGAATTCCACAGAATTCAACTTGTAAGTGTTTTTTCAAAGATATGCTGTGGACCACCTGAATGAATGTCATGGACCACTGGTGGCCAGTGGACCACAGTTTGAGAACTCCCGCCATAATCAATATGTTAGCCCTTTAACTACAAGGCTTTTTTGTTGTAACCCTCAAAGTGAGCAGATGCCCTTTCCATCTGCTTACAGGTTGGAATGATCAAGCTGAAGCAAACAGATCTTTCCTTTACAAAACAAAAAAAAACAGGAACTTTAAGACAGTTTGTGAATCCTGTCTACTTTGTTTTCTTATGCAACTTGCTTAGACTAAGATTCTTGCTGTCACTACGTCTCAGAAAGAGAGAGCGCTTACAGTTAGACACAAACACAGACACTGTGTTGCTTGCTCGAATGTCATGTGCTCAGGCGGAAATAAACATCCTCAGTGTTCACATGCGATCGCCGCATGTCGCCTTTATCTAAAAACATATCTCAGTGCTTGCTTTTTTCCCCCTCTCCTCTTTGCAGGAGTGACGGAACCAGACTGGCAGACTTCTTGGTTAAAGGAGGCAGATGCTGGAACAATGGATCCTTCTGTCCTCTAGTTCTCTCTTGCACCCAACAGTCAGCCCATCTTTTCAGTTAGGTGCTTTGAGAAGTTGTTTCATTTACACTTCCCCCCGTGCATGGACAAAGTGAAAAGGGCCAAACTCAACTGGAAACCGAGACTGTTTTGATTTACTCAGGCATGCCGTGTAGAGGACCAAAGCACAGAAGAACAGATCTGTCCTTTGAAGTGGCCGCCTGGATCCTAGAGGGTCCTCTCCCAAGGCATGCTGGTGTGAAGCGCCCCCTGCGGCTCCCTGTGCATTCTGACTCAAGACTTTAAATAAAATAACCCTTCGGGCTGTCTGTTCAAGGCTTTTCATGGCCTCTTTGCTGCTGTAGCTGCTGCTTCAAAAGTGCTGATGCTCTGATTGGCTGGACAACGCTGAGGGAAAGATGCTAGACCTCAGCTTTCTGACGGAAGACGAGTATGGGAAGCTGATGAAAGTGCTGCAGAGGGATGCAGAGCTCAAGAGAAAGGATGGTGATCGTATCAGGTAGGAAGCCAGGAGGGTCGTAACGTGTCCATAAATTGTGAGAGCTGAGATTTCTTAGCCATAATGTAGGAGTCGCCAACATGTGCCCACGGGTGCAGTGGTACCCTTGTGATCTGTCCATGATACCTGCAAAGCCTTCGAGCCCTCGCACTCACTGCCCCTGTGGTCATGAGGTGGTGAGGGTGGCTACCTTTTTCCCCTTGAAAAGTACATACAGCTGAAGGAGGAACTTGGCAAAATGGCACTCTTTCCCATTTCCTCATTCAGCTCTATGTGCTTTTCAAGGCTCAGATTAATTTGCTGGATCTGACTTTTACCCAGATCCATTGGAAAAAGCAGTGTGTGTGTGCGTGTGCACATACACATTCTTTCTGCGTTGGGGGGGGTTGATCTCGGGGAGAATCCATGGTACTTGCTCAGAAATCCAGCCTAGAAGCTGTGACACCTCTGATGATGGATTTTTCTCTCCCAAATGTGATTGTGGTTGCATACAAGCGCTGTCAGAAAATGAGAAATAATTTCCCTAAATCATGCTGAAGAAGCCTCCCATTTTTTTTTTACAAAAAGTTATGCTGCTTTTTTATGCTGCCCAGCTTTCCAAAGAGCTGGAGGTAGTGTAGATGTCCCTTGCTTCTATCACAACAATCCTGTGCGGCAGGTTGGGCTGAGAAAGAGAGAGAGAACCTAGCCCCAGATCACTCAGTGAACTTAAGTAGGAAGTTGAACCCAGAACATCCCAGCCTTTGTCCAGCCATCTATCCATTATAGGGGTAGGAAAGAGATTTGATTCAGTTTGCATTTCAAGCTGAATCTATCAAATTCACACTTTCCGAAACAATGTAAGAATTGAAACACAGCCATCCTTTGAAATTTGCACTTATCTGAATTTTGCAGTGCAGTTTGCCAGCCAACCAATGTTGACAAAAATGCATATGTAAGGGGAATGTGTGCATAAAAATGACTATGTATAAGAATCTGCTAGCAAAAATGTGTACATTAGTCAAAACTGTACAAAAATGTATTTATTAGGATAAATTCACACTAACATGCTGGAAAAGTTTCATGAGGATTAAAAAAAAAGCAAATTGCTACAGAAGTGTGGAGAGAACTGAATGTAAGACTGGAAAAATGAAAAACTGCAAGAACTGAAATTGTCAGACCTTTCCATCCCTAATCCATTATATCACACTGTGGCCCCATCTTCACTATACATTTAAAGCAACATTACTTCCCCCAAAGAAACATGGGAACTGTAGTTTGCTAGTTTGGTTAAACAATCAACCCCTCTTTCCAGGGGGAAGCTCTATGTGGGTCTCCTAACAGTTCTCAGCACCCTTAACAAACTACAGTTCCCAGGATTCTTTGGAGGAAGCCATGGCTGTTTAAAGTAGTCATTCATTGGCGATCATTCGTGGCTGAGTAAGATTGTCTTCCAAGATAAGGTCTTTAACGGTGGGTCCGTAAGTGACTGTGGAGGCCAATTCTGGATCCACACAGGCTCCCATAGTGAGGACATAGGTTTCCACATGGAAGATGGTCGTGATGAGGATTTGCTTGATGTGCTTTCCACTTAGCTCGTTTGTCCCTTTCTCCCTGTACTCGTGCTTCTTCAAAGTCCATAGCACCTTTGATAATGGCCGACCTCCAATTGGGATGCTCATGGGCTAAGGCTTCCCAGTTCACGATGCTTATGTTACTTTTTTTATATTAGCTTTGAGAACATCTTTAAACATCTTTTGCTGTCCACCAATATTAAAGTAGTATGATACTACTTTAAATGTATAATGCTGATGGGCCCATTTTACCACACTATATAATAGTATGACCTGGTCTAAGGCAGCTCCTGCTGGTGCCTGTGCTTATGGCTGCTGTTTCATGGATTTGTGCTTGTCAGGGATGCAACAGCAGTAGTCTTCCAGATGTTTCTTGGATTCCAACTCCCATCAGCCCCAACCAGCATAGCCAATGGCCAAGGATGATTGAAGTTGTAGTCCAGCAATAGCTAGAGCAGCCTGGCTGGGGCTGATGGGAGTTGTAGTCCAAAACAGCTGGAAGGCTCCAAGCTGGCGAAAGCTTATCTAGTTTGCCAAACGTCCCCTGTTCCTGACACAGATGACACCTCCCCTGTCTGTTTGTTTCTCTTCAAAATTTGAATGCTGCTCTTCTGCTGAAAATCAGCTCCCAGAGGGGCAAACAATCTTGCACTAAAGTCCAATATTTACACGCAGGTATAAAACAATAAAATGCAAAATAGTCAAGGTGCAGTGACACAATAAAAAGTCAGTAAACCAATAAAAGCAACAGAAGTGGGGTGCAAGGGGGAGATCTAATTAAAACCAGCCAACTGTCATGCTGAAAGTCCTGGGCAAATAAAAAATGTTTTCTGTCTGGTGCCAAAAAAAAAGCAAAACAAAACAAAAACATTTGGTGTTAGGCAAGTCTCTCTGTGAAGGATTTTACAGCAGCTGTAGTGCTCAGCTCGTGCTGTGTTGAAAGTTTCTCCTGCGCTTTTTCCCCAGCCGTAGTCCTTCACTTAGGCCACATCCACACCAGACATTTAAAGCAGTTATGATGCCACTTTATCAGTCAAAGAATCCTGGGAGCTGTAGTTTGTTAAGAGCACTGAGAGTTGTTTGGAGATTCCTGTTCCTCTCACAGAGCTACAATTCTCAGAGTTCCCTGAGAGCAGGGATTGACTGTTAAACTGCTCTGGGACTAGTAACTCTGCATAATTGGAGACGGGGTCTGGAATATCCCCCAAAACGCAAAGTCCTCTTGAAGCTATGATCCAGCTGTTCATAGCGACTTGGCCAACTCCATTCTTGGTTTAGACCACAAGATACAATTCCCTGGCAGAAGTTCTCTTCATGTAGAATGAATGGGTGTACAGGAGGGAGGGGAAGTGGCTTCACCCCAACCAGCATCCTTAATTTTTTATTCATTTTGTTTATTGCTTAATTGAAAAATACCTTGAGCGGGTTATGTATGTAAAATGTTGTAAAATATTCATTAAAAATATCAATAAAAGCAGACTTTAAAACCAGTAGATGTAATAAAAGCATCAGAATGTTTTTAAAACAAATATACACAATAAAATTAGATGTCTAGGTAGGCTTGCCTCCACAATAAAACTGGTTTTTAGCAGACATGGAAAACAGTACAATGAAAGCACCTGCCTCGTATCAGTAAGTAGGTGCTGCTATGCTAGGAACGTAGGAAGCTGCCTTATACTAAGTCAGACTGTGGTTTATCTAGCTCAATATTGTCTACACTGACTGGCAGCAGCTCTCTAGGGTTTCTGGCAGGATTCTCTCCCAGCCCTACCTGGGGATGCTGAGGATTGAAACTGGGACCTACTTCATGCAAGGCAGATGCTCTGCCACTGAGCTATGGCCTTTGCCTGTAGAAGATAGATTTCTTGCAAGTGCAAAATGAACACTATGTGGCACTTGTAAAAATGCCAGTTCCGCAGATGGAAGCAGTTGAGTGGGGACGTATGGGATAAGGTGGTCCTTCAAATAAATTGGTCCCAAGCTATGGTAGAGCACCTGCTTTGCACACAGAAGGTCCCAGGATCAATCCTTGGCACTTCAGCTAGGAGGAACTCCTTTCTGAAGCCCTGGAGAGTCTCTGCCAGTCAGTGTAGACAATACTAAGCTAGATGGACCGCTTATAGCAACACTTTGAATTTGGCCCAGTAACAAATCGCCATCTTAGTAAAAATGTTATCATTCAGCCCAAAGACCTGAACATAACTGCAACACATCAGTACAACAATACAAAGTTGAAGGTCCAAGCTCTGCGTCATAACATGAATAGCTTGCAGGAGTTGAAAGAAGCAGGCTTTAATACAGATTAAATCTCTGTACCTCCACAGCAATTTACAGTCCTCTTTTCCCCAGCAAACATGTCTTTGTTTGAATGTCAGAAGAGAGTTGGGATGGAAGGATCTGTTAATCTTGGTTCTCTCAGTTTCTTACTTTTCAAATCTTAAATTCAGTTCTCTACATTTCTGCAGAAAAAATTTTTTCTAAAATTTCTCATGAAAATTCTTCAGCATTTTAGTGTGAATTTCTATGAATAAACACAGTTTTGTTTGCAGTTTTCAGTAGTGTACACATTTTTGCAAGCAATTTCTCATAATGTAATGCATTTGTGTAAGTTATTTTCATGAATTTATTCATTATGTACATTTACCCCAAATATATGCAGTTTTGTAAACATTGGTTGGAGAACTGCATCATAAAATTCAGATAAGCGCGAATTTTGAAAGATGGCTTTGTTTCAGTTCTCATATTGTTTCGGAAAGTGCAAATTTGATAAATTCAGCTTTAAACGCAAATTAAATTGAATTTCTCCCCCATGCCTAGAAGAGATTTTGCACTCATTCAGCTGTGCATGTATAGGAAATTCTTCTGATGATTGGGTATTCTGGCATTGCAGAGTTCCTGAAAGCATGGAGAGGGCCCTGTATTGATAGAAAACTATCAAGATTAAAGATTCTAGAGCTGAAATTTCTCAGAATTCATTTCTGAACAAAATGTTTCTGAATTTTACTTTTCACACATATACACACACACATGAAAAAAGGCCACTATGCAAAATTTTCTCCAAACATTCACCAACAATTTTTTATTTGAAATGAAATGAATCTTTATTGCTCAGAGCCTTAGACTACCACAGTTATGTAAAAGGAAAATACGAAATACGTATTAAAATACATATTTCAACAAAACATAGTTCAACAACATATAGTAAAAGAACAATACATTTTAAATAAAATTTCCTCTCCCAACCGAAAGATACCCTGACCTACCCCATGACTTAGTGTATAAATACTACAGTCATAATAGCGCTGGGCACATCCCACTCACCCCACAAGGTGTTTTTGGTATCTAACTCTTACTTTTCCAGCAGCTAGAGCAAACCAGGGCTGTGGAGTCGGTACGCCAAACCTTCGACTCCGACTCCTCTATTTTTCTACTCTCTGACTCCGACTCCACCCAAAATTGCTTCCAACTCCACAGCCCTGGAAAGGTCTGTAAATGTCTTTTTAAACTGGAAGCCCTCATAGGAGCATTTTTATCGCTGCCTGAATATGCACTGATCTTGGCATCACAGCATTTGTCTTCATCTGGGTCCTGTGTCACACACTGACACACAATATGTTTTCCATCTTGAGTTATGGTGAAATGCTCAACTACAGCTGACTTCATGGGAAGCTTCTTTGACATTTTGAATTTATATCTTAAAAATTTGTCAATCAAACTTTATTTTGAAGCCGGAGTCCACCCAAAATTGCTTCTGACTCCACGACTCCGACTCCACAGCCCTGGAGCAAACTATGCCATCTGAGTTATAAATATATCATTGCCTACTAGCAGAACACATATCTGCTCCAGGGGAGGTCTGTTTCACAAGGAGCGAAGGATGTAGGAAATAAATTTTAACCTTGGGGACTTAGATAGGGGGCAGCTTAGTAAATAATATGTAATGTCCTCAACTTCACCCGATTGACAGATAGAAACTCTTTGTTGCATTGGAATGTTAGAAAACCTCCCATCCAGAAAAGCAAAGAGCATAGTCTGAAGTCATAAAGCTGTGAATGATTTTCTCAGGGGTGCCACTGTTAGAAATGTGAAGTATTGCTCCATGTCAAGTGTTGTTTTATATGGAAAATGGAAATGGACTGCCTTCAAGTCAATCCCAACTTATGGTGACCCTATGAACAGGATTTTCATGATAAGCAGTATTCAGAGGTGGTTTTACCATTGCCTTCCTCTGAGATTGAGAGGCAGTGATTGGCCCAAGGTCACCCAGTGAGCTTCCTGGCTGTGTGGGGATTCGAACCCTAGTCTCCCAGGTCATAGTGTGGATACCAAATAGAATATGACTTTTGGGTAACTAAATAGAAGTCCCACTGTTTAGAATAAAGATGGATTATTTCTTTGAACAGCTGTTTAACTCTAGCAGAAGAGAAGGTAGGTAAAACTTCCGTGTTGATCCCATAAGCAGACAGAGTAGATTTAACAGAATTTACCCAGGAGCTTTGGGCTGGAGTTTGCAGTTGTTCTAGAAAGCATTTCTTTGGCAGCCACAAATCATTCATACAAGCCAACTTCAGCCAATACAAGGCAAGTGAAGCATGAGCACAACATTCTATTATACAGCAACAAGAGTGGCTGTATACTATAGCCAGCATGGATTTTTCACATTCCACAATGTTAAATTGAAAATACCCCCCATGCCATTCTGATGCTTCCCATAAGTTCATTTCAGAACAAAACGTTACAAAACTGATAGTCCTGAACTTAGAAACGCTTGCTTAACAACCCTCTAAATTTTCATGGTGATACACAAAACAGTCAGAAAGAATCATGAATTCAAAATCTAAAGAGAGAGGGGGGAAAAACCCAGACCCCTTTTGGACCTTTTTCTCTCTGAGTTCTCATAATCCGTTGAAATTCATTAAAAATCAGCCATGTTCACATAGTACCTGTAATCCTGTTACTGACCTTGCCCCATACTCTGACCTTCATCTTCTGCAGTTTAAAAGTTTGAAAAATGCCTGGCTGGTTTTTAATTAATTTAAGAAATGTTGCATTGAACTGAATGATAATGTTGGGCATGCTCAGTAAGAACCAACTGTCAGTTTTCTAAAAGCCAGACTTACAGCTGCTTGGCTTGGCTAATCTTTGACTTTGATTTCACGTGAGACAGTCATAGCTTCCTTCAGAGAATCCTGGGAAGTGTAGTTTGTGAAGGGTGCTTAGAGGAGACTCCTCTTCCCCTGACAGAGCTCCAGTGGCCAAAGTGGTTTAACAGTCAGCTGCTGTGACTGAAGCTCTGTGAGGGGAAAAGGGCATCTCCTAGCAACTCTCAGCACCCTTCACTAACTACACTTCCCAGGATTCTTTGAGAGAAGCCATGACTGCCTAAAGTGAAATAGCAGTCTGGTGTGGATATGGCCAGGGACAGCTTTGGTTTAAATTTGGGTGGGAGGCTACATGTGCCTGCTGTAGAATAAAAAGGTGGGAGAAATGCTGAAAAGCAATGATACTGTTCACAAAGTTTTCCTTTGGGAAAGGAAAGGGGCTTCCCCTCTGCCCAGTGCCCACCCACTCAATCTCCTCTCCTCCCCCTCCTCTTACCCTCCCTGCCCCTCCCCCAGGTCATTGTTGGACTACAACCTGGGAGACCAGGGTTTGAATCCCCACACAGCCATGCAGCTCACTGGGTGACCTTGGGCCAGTCACTGGCTCTCAGCCTCAGAGGAAAGCAATGGTAGAAATGTCCCTCCCTCCCCCCCCCGGTCAGTTTCACCTATCCTAAGCATGATTGCACGGGAGTAAATCCCACTGAACTCAATAAACATGCCAATGGTCAAACCTGTCCTTCTCCCCTCCCTGTCCTTCCTGCTGTCATCCCCCCTCCCCTCTGCCCTTCCAGGAATGCACCAGGGGAGCAGGAGACCTGACCTCCTCTCTGAGAGATTGTACTGCCCTACAAATTTGTCAAAATGCAAACACAATTTGGGTTGGTCTTTCACAGTCCAATCCACTTCCTGCGTAGCTTGGATGAATTTGGTAATGTGAGCCTCAGAGAGGAGGTCAGGTCTCCTGCTCCCCTGGTGCATTCACTATAGCTGCCCAATTTCCTTGCTTTTTAAAATTTTATAGAAATATCTGTTGGCTATAGGTACATTCTTAAACCGCAATGTTTTTTGCCTATTAGTGAATAGAATATAGCCCTGTTTCTGCCCTCAAAAGAAATGCAGGTGTACTTTGAGGGACAGTTAACAGGGATCTCATGAAGGAATTCTGCACTATGTCGAGAGAAGAGACATCTGTATACCCCCAGAGCTCTGCACCGTACAGCAGTTGTGGGACTATCTTCTTCCAAAATGCCTCAACTGCAGGTACAACCAAGCTCCCTCCTTGGAACTTAGAGAAACGCATAAAAGATTGTGTAGAATGGGAGGATTTCAACTTAACTGTATCCAGATGTGACTTCCATGAAAGTTCGGCATTAAACCCAAGTATCTGCAATTATGTTGTTGTTCAATGGGTTTATCATCCAACTTCCAAACATGAGTTTTTTTCTTCCTCACCAAAACCACCACTTTTGTTTTGGCATGATTGATAAATAGATGCTCCTTTGAACAAAATGTACTCAGACTTCTTTGCATCCCAATTAATGTAGTGGAAATCACAGCTATGTCATCGGCATACAAGAGGACAGAGAGCTTGGCATCTAAAACGGAAACTGGAAAATATTCTGAACTACTCAAATCACGAACAAATGCCATTGATATAAAAATTAAAAAGGAAGGGAGCCAAGAGGCATCCCTGGCGTACTCTTCTGCTGGTTGGTATATTTTCTGATAGTAATCTATTTGCCCCAAGCCTTACCCTGAGAGAAGTATTAGAGTGCTACATTTATATTAAATACAATAACCGTCTGTCAATACTGGTGCCAGATAGCTTTTGCCACAACCAGCCTCTGGCAATAAGATCAAAGGCAGAAGTAAAATTCATAAAGGCAACAAAAAGCTCTTTTCTGCCACCTTGGGAGTATTTCCAAATCAGGTGATGAAGAATAAAGCACTAATCTATTGTGGACTTTCCCTTTATAAACCCTGCCTGCTCTTTGGCAATGACCGAGTTCTCAGCAGCCCAAGATTCCAATTTGCATAGCAAGTATTTAGAATACAATTTAGCAACAACACTGAGCAAGCTAATCGGTCTAAAAAATTTTGGATCCGCCTTAGAACCTCTTGTATGAATGGGCACAACTATACTTATTCCCCAACCCTGAGGTGTTTTCCCATAGGTGAACATTTTAGCAAAAACCACCAGGCAGGATTTGATCTAAACAATTCTGCAGGAAGCATATCCTCTCCTGCAGCTTTTTTTTGCAGGCAGAGAGTTAATCAAATTATATATTTCGTCAGAGGTTACAGGGTCCCATTCAGGGCAGGAGGAGAGCAGTAAAGAGCCTATATTTTGGGGAATATCTGAAGTTAGCCTGGTGATAGACTGACTAAAAAGGGACGAAAAATATATGTACCATTGTGATGAAGTAATTTGATTATCAATGGAGCCCGCTTTTGTCACCAAGGTCCAAATCTAGCTGAGTTTTTTTTCAAGGTTGCCAAACCTAACTCCATCCTCAACTGGCGTATGTGCTTATCCTTTTTAAAATGCAGCAAATTTTTATACTCTCTACGGAGAGGTATGTAGGAGTTGAAAATTTCTAAAGAGTCCACTTTCTTTAATTTCCTTGTAACTCTTGATAAGATATCTTTGTGAGCCACACACTGCTCATCAAACCAACCTTGATTTGGCTGTCTAACTGACTGGGAGCTAACCACAAGAGGCATGGTTTCTTTCACTATTTTATTAAAACTTTTCCCAGGGCTCTGAGGAGGACAAAAGTCGATCCGTTAAAATTAATATCCTAGGTGATGTTAAAAATAGATTTATTCCTTCTTGAACCTTCCCATTCCAGCGAATCTTTTTGTCACCTTGAACTGTCAGGTTCTCTGGAAGGACTGGAATGGAGAAAAGAGATGGAATTGGCATATGGTCACTCTCTGGCAAGAACTTAAAAGGTCTCAAAGTAAGAAACAAGTGGTTGAGAAAGGATCATAAAATCTATAACGCTCTTACCCCTTGATCCAATATACGTATATAACTCCGATTCTGGGCTTCTATCTGTCCTATTACATATATATAAATGGAACTTGAAGACAAGAGCAAAAAGAGATTGGCCAGCTGTGTTGATAGCTAGGTCTTTTGAGTTCTTAATAGGAAAAGGAGTCAGATCTTCCAGTGTCAGCCCCAGTTTCTCCCCTATTTTAAATTTATTTGGTCCTATCTTGGCATCCATGTCGCCTGACGTTAAAATGAAAGGATCGAGATTTGACTGATATAAAGAGGAAAGAACCTGATCTAGATCATTCCAAACTGAAATACCCTAATACTTTGAATACTGAGGAGGACAAGACACATTTATCAGGAAAACTTTTAAATCTGAAGGCCAGACAATTTGGATACTTAAGATATTACTACTAGAACCCAGATCAATCTGTGTGATATTTGGATTATAATCGACTGAAATTATAGTTGCCAGACCACCTCCAGACTGTCCTCTCCTGTCTGATTTTATTGCTGGGAGGGTGTAAACAGCATGCCCAGGGAGAGAGGAAAAGGTTGTTGAAGCAACCCAAGTTTCTTGAATAAAAAGAAATTGAAATTGGGCACAAAAGTCTTTGACGTTTTAATCGGCTAGTTTAGAGAGCCATTCTGCTACATTCCATGACAGGACCTTAATAGGTATGACACTATTGGAATGTGGAACAGTGGATAGGCAACCCTGGCCTTCCTCTTTAACTGGGCCACAAAAAGATCTGGGAACCAAAGTTCCTTGATAACAAATTCTTTTGCCCTTGTTTCTGTGATTCCCATAATTTAAAGGGCCCCAATCATGTGGAAATAGGAGGTGTTCACCTGAAGGGTCTAGTTCTGTCAGAAGTTCCTCTGCAACTATACAATTTGAGGCCACGTGTGCTTCTGACTGGGGAGTAACCTTATCCCTCAAGGCTGGTACAGAAGGTGAGGGTAATAAACTGATTTCTGCTGTGACGTTTTGAACCTTGTTTTGAAAGTAGCCCAGCTGGATTAAATCCAGTTCTTTTACACAAGAGGAAATTGGGGGATCCAAAAGGTGTAAGGAGGGGAATGACTCAAAGGATTTCTCCTGAATAGATGATGTAATTACTGAGTGTTTGTTGACAATGTTTTCCTTAGAAGGATTAGAAGTAAAAGGTCTCCGATGGTCTTTTAGATTTGGGATTAGAATGTTAGTAGATTCTGGGTGCAGGTCCTGACAAGTATCGTTATAGACTAACCTATTTAACAGTTTTTGTAGCCTAGCAATAATAAACTGTTGCTTCTCAACTGGAAGTGAATAAAATGTAGTAATTAGTGCTTCTTCTTCTGGTATTGAGGTCAGAACTTGTTCAGAGGAAGAGTGTTTTCCACTCCTCACTGGGGAGCAGTCTCTCTCATTTAGGTTTCTTGGCTGGGATTCTTCTACTATCACAGGCAAAAAGTCATTACAAGGGGGTTTGCTAGCTTTAGATTTCATATGATGGATAGAGGTTAGGCCCATAGTTGTTACAACGTCATCTCCACTTCTCAGATCTATAAATATGTTTTTATTTTGATTGATTGATTGATTGATTGTTTGATTGTGGTGGCTTCCTCTTCCACGCACACTCCAGTGATCTGGAACCATGCCAAGTCCAGGGCATTGTGGAGGATGCAGAATGGTGAAATGGTGGCCAAACACCCAACACAGTCACTGAGGTCCCAGGGCGGGTTACATACAGCTCAGTACAACATGTAATAAGCCATGGTAAACTGTGCAGGGCATGAACATGACTGGACTATAAATGTAAACCAAATTAACAGCAGTCACAAAGAGCAACGGCATTGCACGGCACTGCAAAAAGAAGATGAACCTTATGAAAAAAAGGAAAGCTATACTAATGCCACTGCTAATGATGAGCCCCACCCCTGAAAAATAGTTGTAGAATGTATCTTCACACACCCCCCACCACTTCCGTTTCTCTGCCCACAGACCAGGTCACAGCATTTGTTCATGCACTCAAGGAGCCAATCGCCAGGATCTCTAGCAAAAATTCTTTTCTACTACCTGATCCTTTTGTAACTGGAGATACTAAGGATTGAATTTAGGACCTTCTGCATAATAAAAAGAAACTTGTGCCCTGACCACTAAGCCACAGTCCTGCCAACAATTTAAAAAGAGCAGGAGGGAAGAGGGGAAAAGCAAGTTCAAGCACACAGTCTTAAATTTGCAGCCGATGTCAGTTGATGGAGAGCAGTCACCCATGCGCTCGCACTAGATCCAGTGGCAGAGCGTTGGATGTTAGGAGAAATCTGTTGACAGTAGGAGCAGTTTAACAATAGAACGGGTGGTGGTGTCTCTCTCTTGCTAGAGATCTTCAAGCAATGGCTAGACAGCCATCTGCTGAGGATGCGATGGCTCGGGGTTAAACAGGGAGTGGGACTTCATAGCCTATGATGCCCCCCTCCAGCTCTTTGATTCCATGACTTGAGTCTATGAACTCAATTAATGAGCATTCAGAGTCAATGCTTCTGTTCTGTGACTCTGTTAAAGCACATTCAGCCACATTTGGGCATGATTGTTCACATTCTGTTACGTGTAAAATATAAACTGGAATATGTGTGTGCCTCTTGTCTATTGCATAAGTGCATGACTCTGGCGTTTGTTTGCCTTTCATTTCTCCGTAGGCGATTGCAAGGCTCTCTGAAAGATGAGAAGAAGAAGAAATTTGTGACCGGCGAATGGTTCCATGAGGTGAAGGCCCAGCGCTTCCAAGAGACATTAGAAGGGACAGATCTGCTTCGAGCGTCAATTAAAAAGAAAAAGAGCAGCTCTGACTGTAAGTAAGCAGTCTTAAGCCAAATGCACAGTTCAGACGATCCTCCAAACCATGGTTTGGATGGTCAGAAAGACACCACAGAAGCTCACGGTCTCCCTTTTCACATGTGTCTTCCAGAAACCAACTTCAAACCATGGTTTATCGTTCTTGTTGGGAGGGTGGATACCAACCATAGTTTGCCAATATGGACATCATAGCAAACTATGGTTAGGATAAAGCTTGTTAGGTGTGTTACAGATGGTATGTTACCTGTAAGTCACCTTGGGGTCATTTTCAAGAAAGGCGACTAAGAATCATAGTAACAATAAGGATAATAATATTTTTTTAAATGATAATAGGAAACTACCTTATGCCAAGTCAGATCATTGGTTCATGTAGCTCAGTATTATCTACACTTGACTGGCAGCAGCTCTCCAGGATTTCTGATGGGGAATCTTTCCCAGATGCCACGGGTTGAACCTGGGACCTTATGCATCCATAGTAGATGCTCTGTCGCTGAGCTACAGCCCTTCACTGAATGTGCTGCTAATGATAATAAATAATGTTATTATTGCTATGATGATGATTTATGTATGTGTGTATTTTTATTGCCAAAGAACCTCAACAGAAACAGATGGTTAAAAACACAAATTAAAACGATGTCCTGAATGCAAAATTTGAGGCCTTACACCCTCCAGGTGGCTCTTCTTTCCTACCTTCTAGATAGTGAAACTTATCTACCAACTAGTAAAGTACATCCGCTGAGGAGCTTTGCATGCACTGCACAGGCATAGGAAAGATTTGAGTGAATGGCTATAATTTAGGGGGGAAGGAGGGGAAGTGAGCAGGCGTGAGTGGCTGCACCCCCCACATCTGTTACCACCATATTGCCAACCTGTGCAGCGCGCCATTCTCAGATTGCACAATTTTGCTTCATTTGCACTTCTAGAAAAACTGACTCCCCTTCCAGCCTCTTGGGTAAGGTTTTGCTTTGTTTTGTTTGCAGTTCAACTGGCAGGCCCCAAAAGTCGGAAAGGGTCTAGTATGTACAGTGTCGAGGTAGAAGCAACTACAGCTGCTTCTACAACCCCTTCTAGCTAAAATTCCTTCTAGTTAAAATTCCTACAGATCTTCTTTCATTCTCACCATCTGGCCATGCTTCACCAGATCTACGGGTTTTTGTGGGGGATTTGGAATTTAGTCGCTTGTATTTTCCTGTCTTTTAGTGGAGGAGTGGGGACATAGAGGAGCACAGCTCCAGGACTTATTTCAGAGCAGGTGCAATGACATCATCTGCCAGAGCACCAGGGTAATTGATAGACTATTCCTACTCTGGCAAGGGAATAAGGAGATAACGAGGCTTTCAAGTTTGTATGTGACAGATTAGCACAGAGAAAGTCAGAGTGAGAAAAACAATCACGCAGTGGCTGAATTTTTGTATGCATAATAGAAGAAAAAGTGCCTTGAATAAAATAGTAATGGAATGATAATGACATCATGGGAAAGCATGCAGAAAAACAAAAATGAACAGCAGCTATAGTGCTACAAATGGTAGGTCTGGAAAGGCCCAGTGACTGGCCTAAATGAGCTTCATGGCTTGGTGGAGATTTGAACCCGGGTCTCCTACGTTCCAGTCTAACACTGTAACCACTGCAGCAAGCTGGTTCTCCTGATAGCAAAAGAAATACAAACGAGCATTGTACTCATCAGTGGTGTGACTGGACCCTTGCCTTTTTTCCCAGCCAAAATATGGTTATCGCCTTGTGCTTTGCTTAAAAATGCACAGCACTTTATGAAACAGAACAAATTTGGCCTGGCGGTGCTTTTGAGAGGTGGCTTGATACGGTTGGGCTTGCATCCCAATCCTGCCAGCCTGAATTTGGCACCTTGAGATCAGGGTATTCTGGTGAGTAATAATAACCCTGTGGGGTGATTCACAAGATCACAGAGGCAGTCCACGTAAGCCTTGGCCAAAATGTTACAGGACTGCTGAGCAGCATTGCTCAGCCTCCAGGCTAATGCTTTTTCTTTTTGAAGAGGTAGGAAAAACTGAAGAATCTGAAAAAAGTCAGGTGCTGAGTTCAGTTGATTTCAAGGAACTAGAGACCTAGAGAGCCAGGATGGTTTAGTGGTTAAGGTGTTGGACTACGACCTGGGAGACCAGGGTTCGAATCCGCACACAGCCATGAAGCTCACTGGGTGACCTCAGGCATGTCGCTGCCTCTCAGCCTCAGAGGGAGGCAATGGGAAACCCCCTCTGAATCCCGCTTACCATGAAAAGCCTATTCATGGGGTCGCCATAAGTCGGGATCGACTTGAAGGCAGTCCATTTCCAGAAACCTGCTAAGTAGTAATTATGAGGGTGGGGTGGGGGTGGGAGGAATATCAGGCTTAGGGGCTGAACGTGGTCCTCGAGGCCTCTCTATCTGGCCCTCAGGTCTTTCCCCAGGCTACACCCTTCACTGGCTTGCTTCACACCCCAGTGGTTATGCCTGGCCAGCATGGTCCTTCAACTCTGACCATGCCTCTTGCCTGCCTGCATGGAGGATAGAGGGGTGTGTAGAAAATTGCCTATTGTACAAAGATAAAATTGACATTTATTGCTCCGTCCACTTTTGCCTCTGGCTTCACCCACCACTAGCATGTGGCCCCCAAAAGGTTGCCCAGAAGGGAGTGCGGCCCTCAGGCTGAAAAAGGTTCCCCTGGTTTAGGGGCTACCACTTTTTATCCCATTCTCCCATAGCATCTGTTGTTCTCTGATTAAATGCACATGCATGGACTTCTGTTTGTCAGTATCTGCCTTTTCCATTTTCCCAAGGAGGAAATTTATTTTATTCTTACCCCACCTTTCCCCTAGGAACTCCGTTATTAGAGCATTTGCTTTGCATGCAGAAGGTCCCAGGGTCAATCCCTGGCATCTTCTCCTCCCTGGCAATAAAAATACAGTGATAATAATTTTTTTAAAACTAACCATTTGTTGTCCTTTCATGATGCTTGAAATCATATCAAAAATAATAATCATAATGGGCTGTATACAATATTAGTTCTACTTAGAGTAGAGCCATTGAAATTAATGGGCATGGCCTACTTAGGTCTGTTTATTCTGTGGGTCTGCTCTGAGTAGGATTTAGTTGGTTACACCCCAAAAATAATAGCAAACAACTAAGAACAAGCACAAAACAGAAGGGAAAAAAAAACAATTGAAAAGCTAGAGAAAAACCATCAATAGGGCTAAAAAAGAAGGTCTGGGAAAATAAAAAGATCTTTTAAGTGGTGCCAAAGGCCACCAAAATATACCAGCAGGCTTTTCTGGGGAAACCATTCCATCATTAGGGTACCACCATCAAAAAGGCCCCTCTTCCTGGTAACCCTGGGTGGGCCACAGAAGGCCCTCAGCACAATGTATCCTATCCTGTGCATAGAAAATGTTGGGAGAGGTATTCTAATTTAGCCTTCACCCTAATATGCTAGATTTCAATGTGCAGGGGGTTTTGAATGATTTTTTTTTAAAGCTTGTATAGAGGAACATTCTGTCAAATGAACCTTTTTCATACTGAGCCAGATCGTTGGGTGATATGTAACGTTAGTCCTACTCAGAGAGTAGACCCATTGAAGTCAATGGGCATGTCTAACTTAGGTTCATTCATTTCAGTGGGTCTATTCTGAGCAGGACTTAGTTGAATACAACCCATGTTTTCTTGTATTCATTTTGGCAGCAACTGTTCAAAGTTTCTGGATAGAGATGGGGGGGTGTTCTAGCCATTACCTGATATCAGGGGTGATGCTACGGACTTAAAAGATGTGAGGCACAGAGCCATGACACAAACTTGCACAATATTTGCACAGGCTGCTGCTTCCACTGCCCCACTGACATGGAAATAACAGCCACTACTGATGTATACATGCAAATGTAGACCAACTCCTGGGAGTGGGGGGGAAACATATTTTGGCTCTTGCTGTCAGGGTTGCCAACAGGATTTTCTGGACATACACTTTATGGAAATTGGGCCCTCCACCCTACTCGCAATCTAGTGGCAAGAACAACTGCTTATCATAGAAGTATAAGAGTTGGAAGGGGCCTATAAGGCCATCAAGTCCAACCCCTGCTTAATGCAGGAATCCAAATTAAAGCATACCCGACAGGTGGCTGTCTAGCTTACGTACATATTAAAACTGAAAGGAGTCCTGTCCAACATCTCACAGGACTATCTGTCTCTCTCTTACACAAGCACACATACACACTACAGCTGCACTATATATTTAAAGCAGTCTCATGCCACTTTAAACAGCTGTGGCTTCCACCAAAGGATCCTGGGAGCTGTAGTTCGTGAAGGGTGCTAAGAGCTGTTGGGAAGACCCCCTATTCCCTTCACAGAGCTACAGTTCCCAGAGTTCCAGGGAAGAGGGATTGATTCTTAAACCACTGTGGGAATTGTCACTCTATGCGGGGAAACTTTGTTAACCCTAACAAAGGAATGGGTGAGAAATTTAATTCAGTTCCCATTTCAAGCCGACTCTTATCAAATTCGCACTTTCCGTAACAATATGAGAACTGAAACACAGCTGTCCTTTGAAATTTGCACTGATTTGAATTTTGTGATGCAGGTCTCCAACCAAACAATGTTTTAAAAAAGGTATACGTTAGGGGAAAGTATGAATAAAAATGAATCTGTGAGTGAAAATATCATACAAAAATGCATTATATGATGTGAAATTGCTTACAAAAATGAGTACATTAGTCAAACTGCCTACTAAAACTTTTTTACTAGGAGAAATTCACACTAAAATACTGGAGAATTTTCATGAGGATTTTTTAGTTAAAAATTCGCAAATTGCTGCAGAAATGTGGAGAACTGAATTTAAGATGAAAAAATGAGAAACTGAGAGGACGGAAACTGACAGATCTTTACATCATCCTAATCTCAACACACGGGCAAGTTGATGTGGGAACAGGCATTCCTTCAGTTATTCAGGTCCCAAGCCATGTAAAGGTCAGCATCCCAACCTTGTTGTGCTCAGAAATTGACTGGTCATCTGTGCGAAACTCGTCATTCAGACATTTACCGACATGTGAAATGAAGTCATCCTCAACCTGTCTTCATTTAAATAGGTCAGCAGAAAGGAATGTTACTTTCATGAAGATCAGGAGCACTTTCTTTGCCAGATCACTGATAACAGCCCAAAGGTCACTTGAAAGTATTTTACTGTCAAACTGAGCTACGGCAAACATTACATTTTAATCCCCGGGCCAGTGCAATGGCATAAACAAGCTAGCAGTCACGGGAAAAGGCTAGGCAACGACAAGATGGGATTGTAAGCCAGTTTACAAGTTTATAGATTTTTTAAAAGAAACCTGGTTGGTGCAACACTCTAAGCCAAACTTTGGGTTACCAAGCCCATGCAAGCCCATGGGCTCCTAGAGAGAAGCTCACAGCCACACTGATCCTCCCTCCTCCTTTTTGCTGCCATATTGCACTGGGCTAAGCCAAGCTTTACCTTAGCTTGTCATCCAAACAGGACTCATGGTGAAGCTCTTGCCTCACTATCCACAAACTGTGACCAAGAACAAACTTTGGATTGTTCCACCCATGTATAAAAATAACATGAGTCATAGATTAAAATAATCCACGCTAGTTTAACTGGGAGCTCCTCCCTGGGAGCCCACACACTTGGGCAGTCCCGGCTGGGGCAGGACGTGTCGGCAGGGCCAGCTCACGACATTTTGCTGCCCAAGGCAAAGCACAAGATGGTGGCCCCTCCCATTCCATGTAGAAAAGGTGTCCAGGCTGCTGGTTGAATCCTACTTCATCATTGGCAATGGGACTGTGTGTCCCCCCCATGCCTGAGGAACACAGGCTTGATTAGGGGTTTCAGGGCAGACCACGTAGAACACCGGCTTTATCCTCTAGTATTTTATTTATGTATTTATTTATTTATTTATTTATATTAATTAAATTTATATCCCCTCCTTCCACCCAGTGGGAGCCCACCTTATACCCCACCTTTCTTTCATCAAGGAACCCAAGACAGCATACAGGTGGTTCTCAGATGGTTTCCCTTCTGAGCGCTGACCCAGACCCAAACCTGCTTAGCTTCAGCTAGGCGATGGCCTCATGTGCCTTCAGACCATACTCTGGGACCATCGCTGTTCCATGACCCCCCAAATACACTGCCCAAGGTAGTGGTTCCCAAATGTTTTTCCCCACGGACCACTTGAAAATTGCTGAGGGTCTTGGCAGACCACTTAATGATTTGTCTGTCTGCTGTAACACTTCGTAATGCACGGTGCTAGCTGCTCTGGGATTTTTAATTCCATTTTTATTGCTTCTTTTATTTCTTATATTTTATTGTATTACAATTTGCATTCCATAGAACTCAAATTGTAGTGCAAGAAAATATAAGCGATAAAAATACAATTAAAATTTGATCTGAATATTTAATGTGGACACGCTGCAGATGAACTGAATGAAGCTTGTGGACCACTGGTGGTCCACTGACCAGTTTGGAAACTCTGGTACAAGACAACCGCCTCACCCTGTCTTCTGGAGTCATTTGTCTGCAGTTTGGCAGATTTCTTAGTCAGGGGCACCTCTTGTGTGTCTGCACATTTTGGACCAATTGCCCACAAAGGACCAGGAGAGATTAAGTGGCTTGCATCCAGCTGAGTTATACTCAGAGTAGAGCCATTCAAGTTAATGAGCCTAAGTGAGTCATATCCATTATCTTCAATGGATACTGTGAATAGGACTAGCATTGGATGCAGCCCAGTAATTACTTTTTTATTCTTAGACTGCCCTTCTAAGAAAACTGCTGCAGCTGCCCTTCTGATATTTCACAGGATTCATGCCCTCATAGGGGGTAAATTTGCCTGCAAATTTCATCTAATTCTGTCCCCCCAAAAAAGTTGTAGATGTTTCATTTTTTAAAAATAATAAAACTTTAGAGGTGCCAACCACAACAGCTCCTGGACTTATTTGTCTGTAATTTGGCATGCTTTATCTACTCTAGAGGGGCTAATATGCCTACCAATTTCATCCACTTCTGTCAAAAGGCATAGACATTTTTAAATTCCCAATAGTGAATTTTTTTTTGGAGGGGGGAATGAAGCAGACTCTGATGGACCCCAGTCCTTATTGCACAACCTATGAAGCATCTCAGACCAAGATAGGCTATTTTGTTAGCTATGCTTTAACTTGGATTCCTGCATTGAGCATAGGCCCCTTTCAACTCTACTCTTCTGTGATTCTGTGATTTTCCAAAGCACAAAAACGGGGTCCAAACCAAATCTTGTGATCAGTGCACACCCGTAGGTTTTGCTTATTATGTATCAACTTTCAATCGGTGGCATACTTTTGGAATTGGAACTCTTTCACAGAGTATAGCAAAAAATAATAAATACAACATGAATTATTTGGAGTGATATATCTGTGAAGCTCTGCTGTTCACCAGGCCTCTGTTTCAACAAGATAGTAAACTGCTGAAGAGGTTATAATTTTCAAAGAGCCGGACCTTTAACACAACCAACTACTAAGCAAGTTGAACTGGTTGGACAACTGTGAACCAGAGTGTCATTTGTCATTTAATTCTAGCTGTCCTCCTTCTAAGCCATTGTTTTTAAGGCAAGCTTAATATACTGAAAGCACCTTCTTTAAAGAAACAAAGAAACAAATCTAATGGAAATGCATTTAAATACAAAACCTACCAAAAAAGGAAACTCTGCTCATCTCCAACCAGATTTGCTTTAAAGTTAAGTTCTTCCAATGTTGCAGATCAGGTGAGTTGAAGGCATTTTAATTTTGAAATGTCCCTGAGGGGGAAAGTTACAGTAAAGGTTAAATATTATGCAATGCAAGGTTAGCAGCACCCTTTTGATTGGCATGGTGTGTAAATAAGTCAAGGTGTGTTATGTACAGACCAGGACAGGACTTTGTGATTGACTTTATTATTATTTATTACCATTATTATTAGAATCACTCAGGACCACCCATGTGTCTTAAAAAGGATGCAGAATAAATATTATTATCATCATGATCATCAGTGTGCTGGTTTTGACCTATAAAGCTCTTTATGGCTCAGAACCCCAGTATCTTCTAGAATGCCTCTCCCAATATGAACCTACCCTGGACCCTTAGATCTTCTTCTGAGGCCCTTCTCCACCCCCACCCCCCGGGAGGCTCAGAGTGTGGTGAGAAGGGAGAGGGCCTTTTCAGTTGTGGCTCCCCATCTGTGGAATATACTCCCCAGTGAGGTCCACCTGGTACCTTCATTGACATCATTTCAGTGCCAGGTAAAGACTTACCTTTTCCCCCAGGCATTTGATAGACTGAGATGATGTTGTCTGTTATTAGTATGCTGCCATAGCTTCCTGTAGCTATATGGGGGTGTTGTTGTTTTACTGTCTTGTTTTTATGGCATTATACATTTCTTTTTGTTTTTAACAAAGTCGTAAGTTGCTTGGAGACCTTCAGGTATCAAGCGACCAACAGCTCTATATTATTGTTGTTGTTGTTGTTGTTGGCAAGTCAAGTTTGGCTATTTGGGATCATAGAATCAGAGAACAGTAGAGTTGGAAGGGGCCTATAGGCCATTGAGTCCAACCCCCTGCTCAGTGCAGGAATCCAAGTTAAAGCATTTCCCACAGGTGGCTGTCTGATCTCTTAACAAGTAAGACATAACTGACCTCAGTAAAGTGCTTTTGCTGAAGAACATAGCAAGTGCATTGCAGGATCAGACCCTACCTACCCCGGAAGTTTTTAGAGCTTCGATTAGCAGGCATTAAGTAGTTGACCAAAAAAGTGGCCAGAGGTCTACTGCAGTGTGCCTTCTGCTCACTTTCTGATATCAGTGGTGGACTCAAGGCTGGACTTTGGGGCAGCTGTTGGTGGTAGGGTTGCCAGGTTCAGGGCCTGAGACTGATCCTGTATCTTTAGGAGAAGAGAAAGTCAGCCAAGTGCAGGTGTTCTTGCAACATTGTAATGGGAAAAACCACAAGGTGGAATTCTCCCTTCCCCTGCACAACTTTTAAAGATACAGAAGACCTCTTCGTTGCCAGGTCCAGCCTCCAAGAAGTCTTCTGTATCTTTAAAAGTTGTGGGGGGGGGGAAGGGAGAATTCCGCCTTGTGGTTTTTCACATTACAGTGTTGCAAGAACACCTGCACTTGGCTGACTTTCTCTTCTCCTAAAGATACAGAATCAGTCTCAAGCCCTGAACCTGGCAACCCACTCAGCCAAATGAACAGGAGGCCCCAAATATAGCAAAACTGGAAGTAAGCAAAATGTTCCACATTTTTCACCCTCCAACCAGGCAAACAAGAGGCATTATCAGAGTTCAAGGGCCCAGTCCATCCAGGCAAAAGCACTCAAGGAGGATGCAAAGGAAGACCATTGAGGGGCATGGCCTGGGGAGACACGGTGTGGCTGAGGAAAGTCCCAAGGGCCAGACAGAGAGGCTTGGAGGGCCACATTCAACCCCTGGGCTTGAGGTTTCACCACCCCTGGTCTACTGCCATAATGTCTAGCTGGCCTTTAACTAGACGGTTTTGCTGCCTACATGCTCTTAAATATTTGTGGGGGCTGCATTGTTTTCCTTTCAGCCCATTAGTATGAGAGAACTGCTTCTGCCCATGCCAGGACAAACAAGAGGGGGATCTCCTTTTATAAGCTCTCTTTGCCTCCTCCTGTTTGCCAAGTTCAGATGACTTTGACTCAAAACAGGAAGTAGCTCCTTTAAAATCCTGGAATGGATTAACATCGTTGACAGCTCCCTGCCACGTCCTGTTTAGTTTTTGAGCTGGATTTGTTAGCTGCCCATCCTGAAGAAGAGGGTGAGGTGCGTCTCCGGTTACGGATGAGCCTGGAAAGGCAGCCTCTTTTCACAGAGCTGATTTTCAGGGGTCATATCCAATCCGTTCCTCACTTTGTTTTTTATCTGTTCATTTTTTTCCCCTCTCCTCCTCCTCATGATGGTGAGAGTGCCGTAAACTACAGACTAAAATAATGAGAAACAACGAAGTTGTGGGCAATAGGTCAGTCAGTGGCTACTAGCTGTGAGGGCAATGCTCTGTCAGAGACAGTGGTCACATCCACACCATACATTTAAAGCACATGGCATCCCCCAGAGATTACTAGGAAGCGTAGTTTGTTAAGGGTGCTGGGAATTAGAGCTCTGTGAGGGGTAAACTACAGTTCCCAGGATTCTTTGGGGGAAGTATGCCATTGATTCTCAGTTGCTGGGAATCACAAGCGGGGAGAGTGCTGTTGCATGTAGGCCTCTGGGCTCATCCAAACGACTGTTTAATCAGCGATATGATCCCTTTGTGTCTTCATTAATTTTCTATGGTCCATACGACGTTGCCCATTTTCGCAGATGTTATAGCATTTAAATCCGCATCTGCAGTATCGCAAAAAAATGCGATTTCCTTTTTTTAAACTGGGAATCACCCGCTTCAACATAATGCTAGGATGCAATTCCCCGGACCTTAGCGATGTAGGCGGTTCATGGGCGGTCCTTGGCCATTTCCCCACACCCCTTCTGTCATTCCTGGCCAATCACTTTTGCGCATGTGCGCAAATGTCCGGGGGAAGAAGGCTGGGAAAAGTGAACCAATCAGGAGCGGAGCTGGGAAAAAGCGAGAAGAAGTACAGGTCCTCCCCGCTGCATGTGCAGGTGCAAAAAAAGTGTTTTTATATCAGCAAAGAGCGAACAAACAGGCTAGTGGGGACTGTCGGATGACAAAGCGCATATGGAAAACATGGATTATCAAGGTCAGTTTGGACGAGCCCTCTGTCTGACCACTGTGAGAATAGGATGCTGGACTAGATGGGCCCTTGGCCTGATCCAGCCACCAGGCTCTTCTTCTTAACATTCACAGTAGCCAAAATATTGAGGTGGTCTCAAAAGCCTGATTCAAAAGGAAACATTTTAACTGCCCTCCTGAACACAAGCCGTGAAGGAACCATATGAATCTCCCATGAGAGGCAGTTCCAGAGGTTGGGGTAGGGGTACACCACAGAAAAGCCCATCACTTCCAATGTCACTATATGCTTTCCTGAAACAACAGAAAGGCCCATTTGATCAGGAATCCTTGAAAAGCAAGGTTCCTGAGCATGAAAAGAGATCCCTCTGGATGTACAGCTGTGTACACAGATAGGTCTAGTCTCTCAATGAGTACCAATAGGTTGGAAGAGAGAGACCGCTGCCGTGATGCCACTCTACCCACACACACACACACACACACACGTTCATTGAATGCGCAAAGAATATTTGCCAGGAGCTCGTCTGTCCTCAGTTCCCCACCCCTAAAACAGGCATAGCAATTGCCTTGCGATCTCATGGGGATGTTACAAGGAGAAAGAAACATTGCCATGCACTTTGCGTATTCAAATTGCGTATTATATGCTTATAATCATTTGAAATATTTCCTCACCCAAACCAATTTGCCACTTTGAAAGGGAAAGTGTTACCAGGGTGGTAGTGTGTGTGCTTTCATTGATTTACTTGCTTACAGTTTTTAAGGCTTCATGATTCTTTGGGGAAAGCCATGTGCTTTAAATGCTTTTTAAATATGTGTAGAGACACTTTTGCTGTTGTGCGTCTCCACCTCCCTTTTTTGAAAACGGGGACAAACAGCGCTGGTCAAACTCCACCCCTTTTTACTCTAGAACCCTGGTCGGATCAACTTGAGTACATTTTTTTTTATTCAGCTTCAGGCAGATTTCACAACTGATTGGTAGATCAACCCATTTGACTTCCAGGTGTGGCCAAATGGAAACACTTTGCTGCAGAGACAGTGATTGGCCCAACACTTTGCTGTGGGCGGTCCTGAAAGGTCTGAAGTCAACAGCGGGGAAGGGAGGTGTGGCCGGCAGAGGCAGAGTTGCTTCAAAACGCAGCTAGAAAAACCATTCTGGCTGCTTTTCAAGCGACTGGTGTGCCCACAGCCTATATGGTGTGTGTGCAGCCCAAATAAACATTTCCCCTGCACTGTCTCTGGCTGCCCACGCTTTCTAATCAGAGAAAGCACCATGGGAGGAGTTACCTCATTGTATTGTCCCCTGGACCATCATTGAAGTGCTGGCACCCAGGAAGGCTGCAGGAGGCAGAACACCGGTGAGAAGATTTGTAGAATGAAACGGGACATTCACAAACATCTCAAAACCACCTCAAAAGTAAGGTATTCATGACACAGACCTTGCAACTCCAACCATGAGAATTTCACCAGCGTTACTTCCCCCGTTTCATTGTTTTCAAATGCAATTTCCATTCTCATTAATTGATGGAGAATGGTCCAAACAAAAAAGCTGGAGAAATTTCCACTGTGGAACTAGTTTTAGCCTTGTATTTATCATACAGTAAGCAATTTCTTGTGCAAATCAACAACTAGAAACCACAACAGCCATCAGCATTTTTTTAAAAAATTCATCCAACATTGCTGACTCTTTTTAACAGGTGAGAACAATGAGCATGCCCCAGCCCGTCTGGAAGACAGAAAAGCATCATTACCGTCAGAAGCAACAGTCTCGTGCTCCCCTAAATCAGAAGAAGAAAGGTAATTATTAACAGAGGAGAACAACAGACGTGGAATGCATTTGCAAATGGAAAAGGTCTAGGTCAAAGAATTGATGTGGTATCGCTTATTGAGATTCTTATTTGTGCCGTCCCATCTGTCCCAGGACATTTGACTGACTAAGGCCCCAGCTACACTATATTTAAAGCACCGTTACACCACTTCAAACAGTCATGACTTCACCCCAAGAATCTTAGGAGCTGTAGTTTGTTAAGGGTGCTGAGAGTTGTTAGGAGGCCCCTCTTCCCCTCACAGAGCTACAGTACCCAGAGTTCCCTGGGGGAAAGGATTGATTGTTAAACTACTCTGGGTTTCACTGTAGGTCTGTGAGGGGAAAAGGGGTCTCCTAACCACTCTTTGCACCCTTAAGAAAGTACAGCTCCCAAGGTTTTTTGGGGGAATCCATTGACTGTTTAAAGTGACAGAACACCTTGTTAAATATAAGATGCAGATGTGAGCTGACAAGCAAAAGACAGGTCTCTGCCTCAAGGAGCTTGCAGTACAAATTTAGACTGTGGCAGTGTGGTGAAGTGGAAGACCACACAGAAAGATTTAAAAACAACCAGGAAATGTATGCTGGTCAGTGAGGTTATACATACTTAGGTTTGAAGGAGAGAGAGAAGTGATATCTCTGAGAAGTTCTGGAACGGAGACAGCATGAATGGGAATGTTAAGAGGTGGGGCTAGCATTCATGCTCCCTCCTCACTTTTAGCTCTCACCAGAGGTCCCAAACACTGAAATCCAGAGGCCAGCACAGTGGCCAACCAGATGCCCATGGGAAGCCCACAAGCAGGACCTGAGCGCAAGAGCACTGTCCCCTCCTGTGGTTTCAGCAACTGGTATTCAGAAGCATCCTGCATCCAACTGTGCTTTTCCTGGCTGTTCCCAATGAGATTGTTCAAAATGCCTCCTTAATCCATGCTCCGAAATTAGGTTTGAAGCTTGCAGATTGTGTATGCTCCTGCTTGCAGGCTTCTCCATAGGCATCTGGTTGGCCACTGTCAAAACACAATACTGAACAAGGAAGACCTTTTGCCTGCACCAAGCTACAGGGCTCCTCTTACGTTCTGAAGACAACTACCCAATTAAAGTCAATGGGGGGAGGCGGAGAATAGTCATGGCTGCTTTCAGCTGTTTAAAAGCTACTAGTAAGCCATAAAAGGAATCTTCTGTTGATTGCTTCCCAATGTTGTTGACTCCAAATGAAATGATTCTGTGCAAGAGACCAAAACATTAATCATTAAGCAGGAAGCAACAGCTGAGATGCTGAAACAGTTGGATGCCTTTTTGCCAAATTATTTGCTTAAGGCCCCATCGGCACTACGCATTTAAAGCAGTATCATGCCACGTTGAACAGTCATGGCATCTCACAAAGCATCCTGGGAAATGTAGTTTGTGGAGGGTCCTGAGAGTTGTTAGGAGACCCCTATTTCCCTCACAGTGCTCCATTTCTCAGAGTGGTTTTAACAATCAGTCCCTCTTCCCAAGGAACTCTGGGAATTGTCACTCTGTGAGGGGAATAGGGAGATCTTCCTAACAACTCTCAGCACCCTTAACAATCCCCAGGATTTCTTGGGGGGAAGCCTTGACTGTTAAAGTGGCATAATACTGCTTTAAATGCAGAGCTTGGAAAAGTTACTTTTTTTGAATTACAACTCCCATCAGCCCAATCCAGTGGCCATGCTGGCTGGGCTGATGGGAGTTGTAGTTCAAAAAAGTAACTTTTCCAAGCTCTGTTTAAATGTATAGTGCAAATGGGGCCTAAGACTGTAACCACCTCCCTTTTGCCAATTAGCTCCATTCTGAAAATAAAAGGGAGCATTTTGCAATTCATTAGACTGATGGAGAGACTTTTCGGGCCAGTCCTGGTCTGACTATGGCTGGCCTCAACCATCTAACCCAGACTGTTCCTCACAGAGGAGTGGGCTCCTCTCCAACTGGACACTGCTGAGCTAGAAAGACCCATTGCCTAACCCAGAATAAGGCAACTTCCTACGTTCCTGCAGCCCTGTGGCCTCTGGGTGGGTGAATTCTTGTAAGGAGGATGTATATTTCCTAGCTCCCAGTGCTGGCCGGCACATGAGAGGGATGTTCCCTCTTACAGGTTGGTTGTGGTCCCATCATTACACCAAGATCCTGGTTATTCCCTCTGCTCAGTATCTTTTGTCCCATTCACTGTTAGCCACAAAAATGCCCTCCAGGGCCAGCACCAGGCATGACTGGGCCCCTGGACACCAGCCTGCCCGGGCCTGTGGTGCTGTTCACCCTAACACCCCATCCCGATACAGGCAGCACTGGGCTTATATTGGCCCGTCCACCTTACCTACATCTGGTGTCAGTTTGCACACCTCGCGTGCTGTGCGCCCATGCCTACCATCACCCAAGATGGCAGCAGGGGCATCAACCCCTTAGAGATGTCCCCGCTGCCATCTTGGGTGATAGCAGGCATGCATGCACTAACATAGCAGATAGGTGAAGGAGATGGGCTTATTTAAACCTGTGCCGCCTGTATTGGGGGTGTGTGCCTGGGACCTTCCACTCCACAATCTGCAGCAGTGTTGGGTCACACGGTGTGCCCAGGGGCCCTCAGCCAGGACTCAACCTGGCCGCGCATTGGCACCAGACCTGATGCCCTCCTCCATTTTTGCCACCTGCAAATGGGTTGGTGAAAGACAAGAAGCAAAGCCTTTCTACCCCAGCTCTATGAAAAACACCTGTTGTTGGGCTCCAAGCCTTCCGCTCCATCAGTTCCAGTCAGCACCGGTCACCACCGTGTTTGAGATACATGTATTTTAGGACCCACCCTAAATTGTTTAAACTGATTTTAATCTTACATGTTTACGTTGTTGTAAGCAGCCCTGGGATCTTACGGCAGAGGGGAGGTAAGAAATCCAATAAATCATCATTATCATCATCATCTCAGGATCTGTGCCTTTCTGATAAAGCACCGTGCTGTCTCTGCAGATGGCATGAACCTGCTCTGGATTCTGCAAAAGGACACAGATCCAAGCCGAAGCCAAGACTGAGGGTGTCTACCTTCCCATCCTCTGCAGAAAAGGTAGTCTGTCCAGGGAAAGTGGGGTTGACATTGACTGGCAGCGGTGGATCCAGGACAGACAAACGGAAGTCCTCCTTCACATAAAGGATATGGAACATATGGAATCTGCTACTGCAAGTTGTGGTGATGGCCAGCACCTTTGGTGGAGGTGGGGACAGTGGACACATGTGGCTCTGATGTCAGTGGGGCAGTAAATCAAATCACCTTTCAAGGAGCTGTCCAAGGTGCTGAAAGTTCAGACTAAAACCCAGAGTGAATACATTGCCCCGCTGACATTGGAGCCACCAGTCTCCACTGGGGGGCAGGGAATAGTCAAATTTGTGGAGGACAGGTGTCCTGTTCTGATTCCGAGGAGGAGCCCATGAGGAACAGTGGGGCAAGACATTAAAGAGAGCTCTTACTGAGCAATCTCCCGTGGCAATGTCTGGGGCCAGAGTAGGGATGGGGGAGAAATCCAATTCAGTTCACATTTAAAGGCAAATCTTCCTAAGTTGCACTTTCCAAAACAATACGAGAACCGAAACATAGGCGTCCTTCTAAATTCACAGTTTTCCCGAATTTTGCAATGCAATTCCCCAGCCACGTAATCTGTGAAAAATGCATATACTGGGGTAGAATGTGCGTAAAGATGCATATATTGGTGAAAACAACAAGCAAACATGCATTATATTAGGGGGAATTAGTTTGCAAAAATGTATGTATTAGGCAAAATACACATGCAAAAATGGGTATATTAGGAGAAAATTGCACTAAAGTGCTGGCGAATTTTCATCCTCCTCCTTTATTTGTATGCCGCCTTTCTACAGTAATCCTCGCTCAAGGTGGCTCACAGCATGAAAAACGTTTCACAATTCAATCTGTCACAAAACAAAATTCAAATAGTCAAACAATAAGTTAAAGAAAACATCTCTTTTAAGAAAAATACAAGAAAAACTGAAACAAGACTCGTATCATTCATAATAAGCTCCAACAATGGAATACAAAAACATAATCCCAATAACAGCAAAAATAACTGACCTCCAGAATTAACTTTTGGCCCAAACACAAGCCCCTAAACTATACCCCACAGTCAAAATTGTCTCTGGCATCTTCAGATAGTAGCAGCTTTTCTAGCTGCCACCAGTCAGGGCCCCACACTCCCAGGCCTGCTGGAAAGAGGCCAGCATGCAAAATTGTCATGAGGAAGGACTTTAAAAAGAAAATCACAAACCAGTGTGGAAATGTAGAGAAATGAATTTCAGACTGAAAAAATTAGAACCGGAGAGAAACGAAGATTGACAGATTCACCCATCCCTAAGCCAGGCTGAAGCCTTTTTTCACTTTTTCACCCTTGAAAAGTGGAAGGCCTTAAAAGGGCAGGCCTCTGGCCTGGAGACCTGCAGTCTGTCGCCTCTCCAGGAGCTCATGCCAGGCAAGCTGACTGTGTCAGTGCACCAGCTCTGAGGATTAGGCTGAGAGCTTTCTGGTCCTGGGATCAGGCCCTGCCACCCCTAATCCAGGCCTCAGGCCGTGGGGTCTCTCGCACCTCAGTCTGGAAGGTTTCTGGCATCTGAGGCTCACGGTTTCTAGTTCAGTGGTAGCAGAACCAGTGGGCATGTTCCCACCCCCCTTCCACTCATTCAGTATGAATGAGGATGGAAGATCTGAAGAGGCCTTTCTACTTCCCTGCCTTCCATCTTCCCCCATCCAAAATTTAAGAACCGTGCTTGGAACTTGGCAGCCATATTGAAACCTAACAAAGCAACACCCTTTACATTTTTGCGAAGAAATCAAGCTGTTTTTTCCCCCCGTCAGAGATCGAGTCTAGAAGATGTCTCTCCAGCAGACAGCGGCGTTGGCATAAGTCCATTCCTGGTTACAAGAAGCAACTCACAAGGGTATGGAAAAGGTATGCTTCACTTGTGGAAGTGGCCTCTTAGCCAACCTGTTCTTCCACATGAATGCCTTCCCGTGGAAGAACTCACAAAACGAACGCTGTGGGTGCAGACTGAGGGATATATCTAATGTGAACCCGACTCAGAGTAGACCCATTGAAAGTGATGGCCGTGACTGACTTAGGCTCATTAGTTTCAAAGGGTCTACTCTGAGTACAACTTAATTGGAGACAATCCTGTATGCACCCTCCTGTTTGGCCAAGCACACCCAGTTTCTTTGTGAGTTCTGTTTCACTGGATCAGCTCCTCACACCACGAACAGACGAGCCGGACTTTAAAATACGTGGCCATTTCATAGTGTTCCTCGATACAAGCGTGCATTTTCTTTCTGTCCCATTTCCAACATGGATAAAACTGGATCTGCAGGTTTTCAGCACACTTCAAGCCGAATCAAGGAAATTCTGATTTCTCCTCCCGGAAGGGAGACAAAAGGCTCCATTCAGATGTAACGATGTTGGTCTCATAAATCCTGATTTATCAGACCATGAACAAGCGTTACACCTGCATACGCCCTCCTTTCTGTTGCGTATCGTAATAGAACACTTCTGGGATTTGTTAAACCACAGCTTCCTGTTGCATCCACCCTGGGAAACTGTGGTTCGATCTCTTGACTACTAGCCATAATATGAAACAAGTGTTTGTTTGTTTGTTTAGTTACTTACATAAAAATTATCAAGCTGTTCAGCAAAAAAAGAAAAGGGCTCCCAAAGTGCTTACAGATCACTACAGGAATACCCCGATTTACGTACCTTCGTTTAACGGACCCTCGCGATAACGGACATGCTCCATACGCCACCATACCCCGCTTAACGTACGCGCGCTTCGCAATTATGGGCACTTAATGGCATGATGCCACTGCCATCTAGTGGCGATTGCAGTGCAGTACATGCATAGATAATTGCTTCACTTTAAGTACATTTTCACTTTACATACACGCTCCGGTCCCATTGCGTATGTTAATGCGGGGTATTCCTGTACAAAAAAAAGACAGCTCTTACCTTTGGCTTACAATCCAAAAAGACACAACACAAAAGGAAAATGGATTGGGAGGAGAGAAGAAATAGGCAAACTCCGTTACAAGTTCTTAGTCACAAGTTCTTCCAATGACCAGCTGGGGTGGAAAAGTTCAAGAAGAAGAGGAGCCAAATGGTGCTTTTCTCTCATCTGTGCCTATGGAGTGGCCCTTCATCCCATTTCTTCCAGCTCTGCTACAGCTTCATGATGACAGATTACAGTTGCTGGAGGGAGGATCCCAACTTCTCAGCAGAGATGATGGTGGCCCTGAATCTCTTCCCTCCTCTATTACAGCCTCTGATCCTCGCAGTTTGTAGTTGGAAATTAAACCACAGTTTCCCCATCTGGATGAAATGGGAAACTGTGTTTTAACAAACCCCAGAAGTGTTATATTATGGTCCAGGGCAGATGGGAGTGGGAAGTATGTTGGCACAACACACATTCTTGGTATAATATACCGTAAATGATTTGTTAGACTGAGATCGCTGCATCTGAAGAGGACCAAATCTGATTCCCCAGATGTGTGTACAGTTGTCGCACATGCCTGTTGGCTAGCACTTGTGACAACTTCTGGCCCCAATCCAGAAGAAGTTTTTAAAAAATTCTTTTTCAAGTAAGGTGAACTACTATTACCTACGTGCATGCATAGATTGTTATTTAATTAATTTATTATTACATTTATATCCCACCTTTCCTCCAAGGAGCTCAAGGTGGTGTAGCAACATTCTCAGAGTGGTTTAACAGCCACTCCCTCCTCCCGGGGAACTCTGGCAATTGTAGCTTTGTGAGAGGGAGTAAGGGTCTCTTCAGGATCCTTCACAAACTACACGTCCCAGGATTCTTTGGGGAAAACCCGGATGATTTAAAGTGGGAGAAGAGTGCTTTGAATGTATTATGCAGACGGGGCCTGAGCCTCCTTTTTGTAGGCCAGCTGGGTTAGAAAAGAGGGCAGTACAGCCTAAATATATATATTGTTTGGAGGTACATTTGCAGGTGAGAATCAGCACGTGAAGGAAGGGTGAAACACTCTCATCTTCCCAGTCCATGTCCCATCCCTGCATTGACATTCCAAGGAAAACGTGGGGTCAGGCAGTAGCTGTGCATGTGTGGTGGGACAGAGCCCCCTTCCCAACACTGGGGTCATGGCTGCTTACCTGGACAAAGTGGGGCAGCAGGAGTGCTGGGATCCCACAAATACAACAGGCTAAGTACAGGGATTGGCAGGGCTGGCTCTTCTGGTGCACCCCCGCAGCCCCAGTATCACCCCCATGGCCCCAATGTCACTCCCACTCCAGGCCCATCCAGGTAAGCAATAGTAATGCTGGTGCTAGAAGGGCAGAGCTGAGACCTGCCCTCCCGACCATACATGCTTTGTATTGTGTAGTTACACTCTATGGCCGGGGCAGAACTTACTGCTTTCTCCAGAGCAAAACAAGAAAAAAGAACCATAGGATAGCACAGAATGGGGCTGTCCACGTATCTGAGCTGGATGGTATGCACCTTTTTATAATGTAATCTGCTGTCCATATTAGACAAAGGATACTGTATTTTCCGAATAGGTTTTTCCCAACTTGGTGCCATCCAGATGAACTACAGCTACCATCATGTGTGATGATTGGCCATGCTTGTTGGGGCTGATGGGAGCTGTATGCCAAGACATCTGGAGGGCACCAGGTTGGGGAAGGCTATATTAAACAATTTTGGAATGCCTTGGAAATTGCAAAGCATGTGAGCAGCATTCAGTCAACAGGCACTGGAGATTCTGGTTTCGTTGCAGGTCATGACATACCCTCAGCAATATCTGCAAAGCTTTCCGAAAGGGATCTTGATTTTCCTTACTCAACCGGCGGGGATATTCCCGATACTGCAACAGAAAACCGTGCGATTTCAGTAGTTACGCAGGAAGAATCCAGCACTTCCAGCAAGATACTGGTGAAGAGGGCGTCTAGCAAAGGGTTGTTTTGCCCCAACACAGTTGTAGGGAATGGAGCTGAGAAACCAGAGTTTGGCCTGGCAAAAAAGGAATCACTGAAGAGCTCAAAACTGCCAACTCTAGAATGGGAAAATGGTCGTTCTGTAAAACAAGGAGCCAATTACACTATCTCATCTAGCAGCAACAAAGACGAGGACGTTGTCCTAGACCGGGAACATTTCAAGAACTTGAAGAGTTTTTGGGAGAAGGGAGGTGAGCCTGCCTTGGCTAATGATGTATCTGAAATCTTGATAGAAAAGGCCAACACCACAGACGTCGGCCTAAGGCCATCAAGATTGAACCGGTCTCTCTCAACCCAGTCCAATAACAGCCAAAATGGCGATGGCAAGTCCGCTGCTAATATACATCCCAAAGCCAGAATCCCCTACAGAAAACCAGCCACCTTGTCTTCCAGCGAAGATGAGCCTACTTACACAGTGCCACCAAGGAAAGGATCAGGATCGTCTATCCCCAGGTCCACATACGGCAGAAGCAAAGGGGGAACAGCTAACAGAAATAGCCTAAGTGATGGAAATGGGAAGCAGTCTCCAGTGGTGGAGGAGGAGGAGAAGGTGCAGCGTTGCACCAGGAGATCAAAATTGCCAGTTCGAGTGCCTTCAGTCAAAATAGAGGCACCAACTAAAGAGCAGGCTGGCATCACTTTTGAGCCGGAGACACCCGCTGACGAGTTTGTCATGGCCGAAGAAAGCAAACGCAAGATGAATTCATTGGCAGGTAGGGTTCAGATATTGATAGAGTCCGTACCTTCAGAGGACATTGATAAACTTGCTAGTGCTGTGGAAGGAAGTTCTGACTTGGGCTCTCGGGACAACCTAGAAACTGAAAAGATGTTGCTTAAGGATGAACCTTGTAGTCTTGCAAAGGACCCGCTGCAAAACGAAGCTGTTGACCAAAGAGGAGTCGCTCAAGAAATGGATTCTTCTACACTTTCAGGTACTGATGCTTTGTTAGCTAAGCATGATCTTGTGTTGGTCAGTACTAGGGATGTGCTAGAATTCTGCCCAATTCAGATTTGGTACTGAATTTGCTTATTCTCTATAGTTGCGGATCAAATTTTTATGTAGCGATTTTCCACAGCTGTTTTCAAAAACTGGTGTTTTTTATAAAAAAAAATCTGCCTCTAAAATATTGATATTAAGAACAGTCGTTTTATTGATGTTTCATTTATCGATATTTCCTTTAAAATTGCTGATATTAATATTTTTGAGGGGGGGAAACAGATTGGTAAAAGCAGCAAATTCTCTCGCTACAGAAGCAAGAAAGGAAATAAAAAAGATTGTTTTCGTGTTGACTACCAAAAATAGCCAATGGCAGCAGATCCATTCAAAACAGCATAAAAACCTTCCAAACAGTAGAGTTGGATAAGTCTAGTGAGTATATAAGTCAGACTAGAGAAATCCAGTTCACATTTAAAGGCAAACAAATCTACCTAATTTGCACTTCCCAAAACAATACATGAACTCCGCCATCTTCCAAAATTCACACTTCTCCAAATTTGGCAAGTAATGTGTTCAAACATGCATATACTAGAGGAAAGTGTGCGTTACTATGCATATTTTAGTGACGAAAGCATTAAAAATGCATTAGGGGAAATTGCTTGCAAAAATGTGTGTGTTTTTGCTTGGGCTGGGAATATCCCCATGCAGGACCGGCACCAGGCATGACTGGGACCTTGGGCACCAGCGTGCCCCAGGCCTGTGGCACCATAGCCCAACCCCCCCCTACAGGCAGCACGGGGCTAATAAGCCCACCTCCGTGCTCGCTGTGCAAGCATGCCAGCCATCAACCAAAATGGTGGCAGGGCATCAGCCCCTTAGGGACAGCTCTGCTTCCAACTTGGTTGATGACAGGCATGCGCATGCAACGCGCACATCATTCACAGGGATGGGAGAGGCAGCTGAAGCAGGCAGGCAGGCTTGTTGAAGCCCACACTGACTGTATTGGGAGGGTTCCTTGGAGCTCCCTCTCCACGATCCGTGGCAGAGTTGGGAGCTGATGTTGGTGTAGATCATGAAACGGGAGTGCTACCCTCTCACCCTAAGGAGGGGCCCCTCTGGGCCACAGACCCTCGGCCAAGGCCCAACCTGTCTGCCCTCTGTGTCTGAAACCCTAGAGACCAGCTGCCAGTCAGGGTGGACAATTCTGAGATAGATAGGCTCTGGAAAAGACAGCTTCCTCTGTTCCAAAAGATCCCTTCCATGCACCCTCCTGCTTGCCCAAGCACACCCTGTTTCTTTTTGTGTTCTGTTTTGCTGGATCAGCTCTTCACACAACTGAACAAATGAGCCAGGCTTTAAAATCCACCGACCCCCCCCCGCCACCTTTCAGAAATGTGATTTGTGGTTGGAGAGGGAGCGAGGGAGAGCTGTTGGAGTAGAATATGTAAGCCAGAAAAACACCCAGCTGTGTACACAAGCTCCTGGACCACAAGCTATAATCTCTAGATCAAATAAAGAAAGAGAAGAGGGTTAAAATCCTCAGGGGGCAGAGGAAGCTGCCCTGTTCAAAGTGTGGTTACAATCATGCCAGTGTCTTTCATTGTCTAATACTGGCCTGTTTATTTTCAATGTATTCCAGAGGGAAACAGGCATCATGCTCCTGTTGCCAAGAAGTTAATTCGCGCCAACGGCTACAGCTTTGCAAAGAGCATGGTGAACCTTTACACGACCACAGAAAGTAAGTGGCAGCCTGCTTCAAGCCATTGGTTTGGCTTTTTCTAATAATGTGAGCTGACAAAGGTTACCACTCACTGATCTGAACCTCCCCAGTTCTAGATGGGGGGGGGGGTGCTTGAAAAACCTCCTGGGTTTTGCTGTCTGCTGAAGAGTTAAGGAAACGGAATGGGGTGGAAGTTGCAGCCATCTAGAAGGCCTTTCAGGACAGTTGCGCACACACACCTTGTTTGTGCAAAACAATACAGGAGCTGGTAAAAGTGTGGTGCAGTGTGGTGAGTCACAATTTATCCAAATCATAGCAGCTAACCACAATGGCTATGCTTTGCCTCCACAGTCAAAGGCAGTTTGCTTCTGAATACCAGTTGTTCGAAGCCGCGGGACGGGAGAGTGCTCATGCACTCAGGTCCTGCTTGCGGGCTTCCCATAGGCGTTTTGTTGGCCACTGTAAGAACACGAGGCTGGACTAGATGGGCCACTGGCCTGATCCAGCAGCCTTTTCTTATGTTCTTATGTTTAGTGAGGGGTGGGTGACAGGCATGTTAGCCCACATGGACACATCCTCATCCCTGCAGGAAGGAGCGTCAGACCTTTGTTCATTGAACACAAAGATCTAAAGCAGGGATGGAGGACTGGACCTGGCTAGCAGGCCAGATTCTTCCCTCTTGTCGGGTCTTGCAAACCACTGCAACCAACACTTTGCAGGGGCCAGCGATTCAGCTGATTGTTGGGGCTTGCAAAGCTCTGTGCGTGGGTGTCAATAATCCTTTCAGCCCACACCTGTCTTCATTATTATTCAGTATTATTCTCATACTGTTTTTTACTGTATTATAGTATTTTATCTCATTGTGTTTTAACTGTTTTGTACGTCGCCTAGAGTGGCCTTTGGCCAGATAGGCGACACAGAAATTAAATTTATTATTATTATTATTATTATTATCATCTGGCCCACAGCAGGTGTCATATATAATGACGGCAGGTGGGCGTGGCTTGACTAAAATGGCTGCACCGGCCAAATTGGGGGGGGGGGGGCTCAGTGGACATGATCAAGCCCGTGGGGCAAAGGTTCATCAAACTGATGCAAGAATGTGGAGAACTGAATTCAAGAGTGGGAAAACGAGAAACTGAGAGAAGCTGAACTTGACAGATCTGCCCATGTGGAAGTATGCGGGGTTACTTTTACTTGCCACATTTTCTGTGGAACAAGAAAATCCAGATGAAATATACAGCCTGGCATTTTGATGACATGTGGACAGTGTGGAAAATGTCTGCGCATGAGCAGCACCAATTCCACAGTAGTCTCCTACCTAATTATTTACACAATTTGTTTACCCTTGTCCCTTGCACCGGTTTTGGCTCACTAGTAATTTTGATTTCAACCGCTAGAGGGAGCTGAATCCATCTATAAAGATAGTAAGCAGACATTCATTTCTTTCTTCCTTGTTTACATGTTTTGGTAACAGCTGTGCCTTTGTCAGGGCTATTGCTATTCAAGAAAGAAAATGAAGACATAGGTTTTAAAAAATTATGTGCGCGATCTTACACATTTGAAAAAGCCATTCGACTTGCTGCAGTCCCTTTATCCTGTGGCCAAGACTGATAATGAATCTGGCTTTTATTCAGTTTTGTGGCTTCAAGGCATGGGATGGGATACAGTCTTCTTGTTAATTTGTTTACTTTCCTTGTTTCTAGCCTACACTAAGCCCCAGATGTTAAGCCATCAGTATCTTGAGCCCGAGAGAGCCAAAGACCTTAGCAAATCCATCCCTCTCCTCCTCTCTGAGGTAAGACTATGTGGGTCGCCTAAGATTGTGTCTGTTAAGTGCCAGTTACGCCACATCTGCACCTTACAGTTAAAGCAGTATCATACCACTTTAACAGCTGTGGCTTCCCCCAAAGAATCCTGGGAACTGTCATTTGTTAAAGGTGCTAAGAGTTGTTAGGAGATCCCCATTCCCTTCACAGAGCTACAGGTCCTAGATTCAGTGGCAGCTGGTAGCTCCATGTCAGTGGGGCAGTGGAATCTGCTCTGGGGTTTTGTCTGAACTTTCAAAGAACTGTCCAAGGTGCTTTTGAATCCACTCCGAGTTTTAGTCCAAACGTTAAAGGAGCTGTCCAAGGTGCTTCAGATAACTCTGAGCGAGCAACTTGCTGAGACAAGAGTTGAGAGCAGACAGAGGCCTTTTAAGCCTTTTGTCACCAAATTACCTCCCTGCCTTCAAGGAGAACTTCAGAGCCTTAAAGGGTCAACCCCCTGGCCTGAAGGGGGGCACGTCTCCTCCACTTCGTAGCCTCCCTCCTAATACACTCCCTGCGCCACTGGACTGGTGAAGTGTGGTGGGAGGCATCTGGTTCCTATCCTTGATCTGGCTCCTTGGCTGGTGCATTTGCAGCCTCTGAGTCTCGATTGCTGGTGGATTCAGGGGTCACGTCATGTCCACCATAAATTTATCTGTTCTGTATGTGATTGAGCATTATAATACATGTACCAGGAAAACAGGCAAAAACCCTTTCTTCTGCCATACGAGGCCACACTGTGATTGCCATCATGTGTCTGTCTGCTTTGCTTTTGATCAGATTTGCATAACGGTATAGCCAAATGTATCTTCTGCTTCTTATGGGAGAGTTCCCTACAGGTTGCCAGCCAGCCATACCCTCCTGCAGGATACTCCATTCCATCCTCCTTGCCTTCCCACCCCTGCCCTCATTTTCCGTTTTTCTTGCCCAACCAACACTCATCAATCATTCTATAGTTCCTAAGCATGCTCAGTATTTGGGGAGGGGGCTTGCATTTATTTGTTTGTTTATTAAAAACCTTTTGCACTCATGCACCCCCAGAACAAGCGTAGACCTCCCTCTCTTTTCTCAGTAGCCTTGCTTTGACTCAAGTTTCTGTCATCGCTCACCACCTGGCTTTGCTGTTAGAGAGAAAGTGATGGACAGGTCTCGGTTCATTGGACAATGTTTATGGTTCTTATAAAGGGAAAGTGGTTTGGGAAATGCAGGCATTCACTGCTAAGAACAGCTAAATGCTGCCCTGCCTGTCCCCCCCACCCCAGCTGAGAGCAGGAAATATAGATTGGTCTTGGCATTCTTGCACCTCTTATAGCTGGGAAATGCAGTTGTTTCCAGGGCATGCAAGCCACTTGATTTCAGGGAATCATAGAATAGTAGAGTTGGAAGGGGCCTATAAGGCCATCAAGTCCACCCCCCTGCGCAATGCAGGAATCCAAATCAAAGCATTCCCAACAGATGGCTATAATGACATCTATAATCCCTTTCCTGGTTTCCTCTTTTTTTTCTTTTTTTTAATTATTATTATAGTTTATTTCTATCCCACCTTTTGGCCAAAAGGCCCTCAAGGCGGCTTACAAAAAATAAACACAAATATAGAAATACATCAATAAAAACAATACAATTTACAAAAATGTCTGGCTTTCTGGCTCTTTTCTATGGCTATAGAGCATAAGTTTTGCTTTTCATATTCATTCATTCTATATCCCACTCTTTCTTCAAGGAACTTGAGGTGGTGCATAAGGCTCTTCCCCCTTCCCTATTTTGTCCTCACAACAGTCCTGTGAAATAGGGTAGGCTAAGGAACCTCAGGCCCAGAGACCTGAATGCAGCCCTCCAGTTTTCTCTGCCTGGTCCTTGGGACTCTGCCCAGGCCACAACTCTCACCAGCCTGCTCTGCCCCCTCCTTGAGTGCTTTTGCCCGGCTGGAGTCTTACTTTGTTTATAAAAGTATTTATATACCGCATGTTACAGTCTGTCTCGGGGCACTGTGCAAGTTAAAATGATAAAACAGTAACTTCGCAATACTACAAATAAAATACAGCTGATAACCAAAAGAGCACCATTAATTCCTTCCTGACATGAAACTCCAAAAAGGGCTTGAGCTCACAGGTACATTTTAACAAGCATCTAAATATCATCAGCGTTGGCGATGGTTGGAGCTCCAAGGGGAGGTGATTGCATAGGAAGGGGGCTGCCACAGACAAGGCCCTCCCTTTGGTTGCCGCTAATCGAGATTGTGACGCAATGAAGAGGGCCTCAGTTGGGGATTGTGACTTCCCCAAAGAGGGCAGGGGAGAAAGAGGCACTCTTGCAGGCATCCTGGTCCCAGGGTGTTCAGGGCTTTATAACTTAAAACCTGTTGAGTGTGTTCAAGTCAAGTTCGTTCAAATGATCCTCTGCAATTTTTTTGTCTAGCATTCGGAATGTTATAAGCTGCTGTGTGGAAGTATAAAATATACTTAAGATTAAGGAAGCATCAAAACACACACACAGTGGAAAGTGAATAGTTTGATTTATGTTTCCCAACAATTACGACCAATAAGCTGAAAGGCCCACTTGAAGAGTCTAAAGAGTAAAAAAAAAAAAAAGAGTAAAAGAATGAACTTGAAGATGAACTAGAAATCGTTTAAAGTTCTACCCAAAACTAACTTAATTCACGTGTAGTTCACCCGGCAGTTATGGGAATTGAGCTACTTTCAGTTGTAGTTCAGAGATTTTTGAAGTAATTGTGTGAACTTGGTTAAGCCAAGCTAGTTCATTCCAAGCACTATATCTTTTTTTAAAAAAAATCACCTGAATTTTACACCAACGACCAAAAACAAGTATCCTCAAATGTAATAGTACAAATCAGGAATTCAAGAAACATACTCGTCAGCAGTCACACTCTCCTTGCACCCATCACATCCCTCCATCCACTTAATCCCCAATGTAGCAAAACACTCAACCCAATAATTAATACCCCTCTTGGTTTGATTTGCAGACGGAATCGGACACAGCTTCAGAAATCAGCTTCCAGTTCAGCAGGCACAAGAAAACACCCAGCATGGGGAGCCACTCCTCCGACATGGCCTCCGTCTCCTCGGTAAGGACCTAATGTGTGCCTCCTCGCACATGGGTTTTAGGGTGTGGCATAGTGATTAGAGTATTGGACTAGGACCTCGGAGACCAGGGTTCAAATCATCGCTCGACCATGAAGTTTGCTGCATGACCTTGGGCCAATTGCAATTTCTCAGCCTAACCTACCTCGCAGGATTGTTGTAAGGATAAAAGGGAGAGGGGGAGAACTATATACTCCACCTTGAACTTCTTGGAGGAAAGGCAGGAAATAAGTGTAATAAATAAATAAATATCAGACGTACCTAGGGTTGTTTCTCTCCCCTCCCACCCCCTCTCCAAAACTGCTACTTCCGCTCACTTGCCTATTCTGTGTCCAGCTTCCTCCATCTGTCAGCTTCAGTTAGATAAAAACAGGTGGAACCTTCTTGGCTTCTCAAGTCACTTCAATCTGACAGAGCTGAAAAGAAAAATGCAGACACTTTTTGGCCACATCATAGGGTGGCACTGTAGAGATCAGGACCCCAGTATCTCTACCCAGGAGGCACAAGGCATGGGGCATAACTAGGATCCCTGTTCCAGGAGAGATGGACGCACACATACATGTAAGTTACAAATTGGGAATATAACTTTATTGTGTATAGCCAAAGGCCTTAACAATATAAACAAAAAATTATTAAACCTTTCTCATACAACATTCTCATTAAAATATAAAATATAGGCAAGTTACAGGTTCTTTTAGTGGCTTACTAGCGCCATCTAGTCAGAAGGATGTAAACTGTTAGGAAGCTGCCTTATGCCAGGTCAGACTCTACATCCTCCTAGGCCAATACTGTCTACTCTGATTGGCAGCAGCTATCTGGGATCTCAAGCAAAGAGCTTGCCTTTCTTATCACCTTGCTACCTGTTCCTTTTAAATGGAGATGCCAGGCACTGGACCTGAGAACCAATGTGGTGTAGTGGTTAGAGTGCTAGACAAGGGTTGAAATCTCCGCTTAGCCTTGAAGCCCTCACTAGGTGACCTTCGGTCAATCACCGCTTCTCAGCGTAACCTTCCTCCCAGGATTGTTGTCAGGATAAAATGTGGGGGGGGGTGAAGAATCATGCATGCCACATTTGTTTTCTTGCTGCCCTTTGCCATAAGGTCCCAGGGCAGTTTACACTTATAAAACAAACGAAACAGTTATAATCATAAAACCAGAAAAAAGTGTAAAAACAATTAGTAACAATTCCATATATAAAAGCAATGCAAGTATTTAAAAACTATTCCACATATAAAAATAGTTCCAGTGCAGATGCAGACTGGGATGCAGATCTCCACTTTAAAAGGGCCTGTTGAAAGAGGAACACCCTTTGAGGAAAAGTGGGATATCGACCATAATAAATAACCCCTTTCGCAGGAAGGCGTGTGCTGTGGTCCAATACCCAAGTACAACCATTTTCATTCTGTCTGGAATGCCACCCAAGAAGTATAACTTGTTAACTCTATGGAAATAATGCTTCTCTTCTCTCTGAAGCATGGGCAAAAAATCGTGGAAATTTACACGGAGCCTGGGGAAGTGCCATAGCTCAGTGGCAGAGCATCTGCTTTGCATGCAGAAGGTTCCAGGTTCAATCCCAGCATCTCCAGGTAGGGCTGGGAGAGAGACCCCTGCCTGAAGCCCTGGAGAACCTCTTTCAGCCCTACGCCAGATAAAGCAATGGTCTTACTCAGTGTAATGCAATGTCCCTTGTTTCTTTGTTGGATCGCCTCCCCTCTCCATGGAGGAGAAGCAGCAGTCATGAGCCCACAGACCTCCTTACTGAGAATGTCCCTCTTGCACCCTGGACAGGTGAGCGGCAGCGTCCTGAGTGTGTACAGCGGTGATTTCGGAAGCGTTGACGCTCAGGGACTCGTTCAGTTTGCCCTGGATTATGATGAGAAAAATCGGGAATTCCAAATTTTTGTCTCCCAGTGCAAGGACCTGGCTGTTGTGGATGAGAAAAAAGGACGGACGGACCCGTAAGTGGAGATGAAAATGTCGTAGCTATGATGCTAGCAAGATCTGTGCAAAGCAAACATTTGATGGCCAATGCTGGGGCATCTGGGACCTGGTTCTAAAATCCTGAACTCTGAAATTGGGGACAAAATTAGGGCTCACTACCAATTAACTGTAAGAATCTTAGGACTGGATTGGATGATATCTCTCCCTGATCAGTTCCATATGCATGGGAGGGGACAAGAGCACATTTGCTGTCCTTAATTACCGTATATACCATATACGTGCAAGGATGTCTGACAGTGCAGGACAATAACATTCAAATATTGCCTGCCCAAGTGAAATCCAACACATGCAGGCACAGTCTCCACGGCCAGTTACCAGATATTATCTGGGAAATTGGCGTACATGTGTTGGATTTTACGCACGTAGGTTGTCTTTGAGAGAGTTACAGCCATGTGTAGATATCCCAGGGCATTGGAGGTGCACATAGGGCACAAGTGTGCTTTATAGTTCCATGTTCTTTGGCCGTGGGTTCTCAGATGTTGTTGGACCACAACTCCCATCATCCTCAGCCAGCTTAGCCTATGATAGGAGCTGTGGTCCAACAATATCTGAAGACCCAAGGTCAAAGAACACTGCAAGTCTAGCTCCTCTACATGCCTGTGGACTGGATTGAGGAGAGCGATCATCCAGTCCAGCCTTTCGCTGACTCATTACTTCATCAAATCTGCATAACGTTGCATATGAAACGTACTTTGTTTTTGAGGTGAAGCATGCATGCATTCTCTCCTAAGGGACAACTCTCTTTCCTCCCATACAAAGGAGGAAATGTCCTTTGTAAGAGCTCTTACTGACTGCAGCTTCTATAAGCACTTGCATTTCTAAGAAAAATAAAGTGTAAATCTGCTGTCTAATAAATTGGGAGCGCCTCAGTGAAAATATTTTAGGGCTCCAGCTTCCTCCATACAACCTGTTTCTTCAGTGTTCATTCTGATTCATTTGCACAAATAATAATAATAATATTTAATTTGTTTGTCGCCTATCTGGCAAATGGCCACTCTAGGCGACGTACATTAAAATGAGATAAAATACAACAATAACAATGCAGTCATATTAATAACAGTAAATAAAAATGTAGGACAGTCATCAATACATATAAAAACAATTATATTAACAGCGTACGATGACAAGATCAAGGAGATTTACCCTTCCCAAGGACCTCAAAGGCCTGTTGGAATAGCCAGGTCTTCAGGGCCTTGCGGAATACCTCTAGGGAGGGGGCATGTCGAAGGTCACATGGGAGGGAGTTCCAGAGATTGGGGCCACCACAGAAAAGGCTCTCTCCCTAGTACCCACCAACCTAACTATTTTGGTTGGCGGGATTGAGAGAAGGCCTTGTGTGGCTGATCTAGTTGGGCGGCATAGTTGGTGGCGGTGGAGGCGCTCTTTCAGGTAAGCTGGACCGAAACCGTACAGGGTTTTAAAGGTTAAAACCAACACCAAAGCTTAACATGGTGGTTGTGTCTGGGCTTTTTTGAGCTTCCGTCCTGATTTGCTTGCGGGGTTCACCATTCCTCCATCCCACACTTTTCGGTGCATGCTTCTGTCACTTTCCTCCCTGCAAAATGTCCATAAAAAAAAAAAAGATAGGTTTGTTGCTTTAGGGCAACAGAACTCTTTAAACCATTTTAATTGTGCAAACCTATATATCTAGGATGTGCTTGTATCCCTTCTGCAAAATAGCAATCATCTGGGGGCACCCCAAATTGACGACTCTCACTAATTCATCAACTAAATGTTGCTGCACTGGGGAGGGGGAAGTGGAATTATACAAATGCGATAGATGTGCTTCTACTACACCATTTATTTATGTTGGTTTTGCTTTTCAAAATTTTAATTTTAAATTTGTTTCTGTAAGGTGAGATTCATTGAAGGTGGTGGTGGTGGACATAGAGCAGGCAGCCTGTAATTTGCCTGTAAGAGCAACAGTGGCAGCTAGTGGCTCCATGTCAGTGGGGCAGTGAAATCCACTCCAGATTTTAGTCCAAACTTTCAGGGAACTGTTCGAGGTGGTTTAGCAACATGATATGGCTTGAGGCTACTAGCAAAATCAGATAGCTGTGCTAAAGAAAGAATCCCTCACCCTGTTCTGATACTAATCACAATTTCCTTGGCTGAGCGTATGCTCAGAGGCACCCTGTTCCTTCTTTCTTATTGCATGTCTGCTCAGCTGAGTCACTCCTTTGCATCTGGGTGGTGGATCTTTGCATACTATTTATTTATTAAACAAAATGTGTGTACTACTTAATTGTAAATAAAACCTCTAAGTGGTTTACCAAGAATATAACATATCCATTAAAATTTTCAATAAAAATAAAAGTTAAATACAAGTTTTTTAAAAATCAAAATATTGATAAAATAAACAGTTAAAATATATAGTATCAACTGAAATTACAGGTTAGCATTCATGTCAACTTCTGCATGTCTGGATAAGCTCACCTAAACAGAAAGTTTTTTAGCGTGCATTGAAAAGAATACAGTGAAAGCGCCTGCCTGATGTCAATCGGCAAGGAGTTCCAAAGAGTAGGTGGTGCCACACTAAACGAACAATTTCTTACAAGTGCAGAACAAGTATTACAGAGCACCTGTAACAGTGTGCGTTCTACAGATCAACGTGTTCAAGTGGGCACATATGGGGCAAGGCGGTCTCGCAAGGAAACTGGTCCCAAGCTGTTAAGGGCTTTATATACCAATAGTGACACCTTGAACTTGGTCGGATAACAGATCAGCAACCAATGCTATATGCTGACAGGACCTCACTGCAGCATTGTGCACTAACTGCAGTTTCCGCACCAAGCTCAAGAGAAGCCCCACATAGAACACATTGCTGTAATCCAGCCTTGAAGTCTATGATAATGAGATCACCATCAAATCCCAGGTATGTAACCTAATGTCTGAGCACCTGAGCTTAGCCTGCAGTTCCCATCTTGGAGCTGAATGTATATGTAGACCTCATAAGCAGAAAAAAAGAATTATTTCTACTTTTTATTTCAATTTTTTTCCACGTCCACACCTCCTACTTTGTGTAATATCTTACCTGATGAAGAGTTCTGAAGAACTGGAAAGCTTGCAACATTTTTGAAACTTTTTGATTGGTCCTAATTAGGAATGGTGTAGAATGTTTGCAAAATCAAATTTGATATCGAATTCTGGGATAATCCACAAATTCATCTCATCGTTGAACAGACTCCCACTCTGTGTGTGTTCACGGCTGTTAACGACACTGTATTTTTTTTAAAAAAAAATCTACGGTGAGAATTACGTAATTATTTACACAATTATTTTTGTAATCTGCTGCTGCTGTATGCGTTATACAGGCATACCCCACTTAACGTCGCTTCACTTTAAGTCGCCTCGCTATAACGGACATGCTCCATACTCCACCATACCCCATTTTAACGTACGCGCGCTTCGCAATAACGGACACTTAATGGCATGACGCCGCTGCCATCTAGTGGTGATTGCCATGCAGTACATGCATAGATAATTGCTTCACTTTAAGTACATTTTCACTTTACATACACGCTCCGGTCCCATTGTGTATGTTAAAGCGGGGTATGCCTGTATAAATATACAGCAGCATAAGGAACAGCAGAGACAATTACATAATTTTTGGGCGGAAATAACGGGGAAAAGGGAGAACTGGGAATCGCGATAACTAGCGGAACACAGTTTATAGCGAATAGGAACTGGCAGCCCATTTGATGAATAGAAAAATGGAACAGAATTAGATAGTGAATCCCACGCCAGTGGCCCATCCCGTCCAGGATCCTGTACTCATAGTGGCCAGCCAGATGCCCATGGGAAGCCTGAAAGCAGGACCTGAGCGCAAGAGCATCTCCCCTCCTGCCTCCAGTTGCCCCTGCAATTGACATTCAGAGGCGTTGGAGTGAGAACATGGTCCTTGTGACTAGAAGACTTGATAGCCTTTCCTCCATGAATTTGTCTAATCCTCTTATAAAGCCATCCAACTTGATGGTCATGGCTGCCTCTTGTGGGAGCAGATTCCCTTGAAAGTAGATCCTGCTCCTACAGACTTTTATCCACATTTGTCCCCAGGTCCGCCAAATGAATTATAACTCTGGCCACAGCAGGGACAGGTCCATTGGGGCAAATAAGGCTGTGCCCCACCAACCTCAATGTCTGCCTTCTTACTGGCCCAGGGGGTGGTATTGCCTGTCAGCGACGCCCTTCCCTGGCTCTCCCTGTCAGGTTCCTACCTGCTCGTGGCTACTGCCTTTCACTAGGCACCACCAGGGACTCCACCAGTCCGGACTGTCCTTTTTTATGGTTTCTCTGTCCGCTCTAGCACAGATCTCAATAGATCCCCCTGCTAGGCAGCACCACCAGTCACGTTCTACAACCAATGTTCCCAGAGACCTTGCCTGAGTCTCTCTATCCGGTTACATTTGTGACTGCGTGCCTATGCAGTTCCCAACCCCCTTGTATCAATGCAGATAACTCATAACTCGGGGTTACTCTGGATACTTATAATGTTATCTTCTCCTCTTCACCGCTGCCACCATTTGTTACTGTTTCCCTTCAGCCTTGGTTATTACCTTACCCTCCCTTCTGGTCTGTGAAACCCCAGCCAAGGATCAGGCCTTCGGTAAACCAAAATAGTATTTATTAAGTAACATTAATAACAAGATAACTTTGATAATGATCTACAAGCTTATGGTTTCATCTATTATTGTGATATTTGACTTATTACTAATCCGAACTCCACCTCCCTCTTTCTCCACACTCTCCTGACATACACCAACTCACACCCACCTCCAAACTCCACCAAAACAACCCACTCACATCCACCCAGATTCAACTGTCATCCTTCCATTTATACTCTCAGCCATCCAAACACTCAGCCAATCATCCAGCATTCTACTGCTCATTTACTCCCCCCTCCTCTTTCATTCCACTTACCATGTATCTTCTATACAAACAGCACTTACCATATTTACATTAATACAGGAACATCACAGCGTCCTCCTCCTTCGTCTCAGTGTTGCCCTTGGAGAACACATGTGACGCCCTTCCCTGGCTCTCCCTGTCAGGTTCCTACCTGCGCGTGGCTACTGCCTGTCACTAGGCACCACCAGGGACTCCACCAGTCCGGACTGTCCTTTTTTATTGTTTCTCTCCCCACTCTAGCACAGATCTCAACAGATCCCCCTGCTAGGCAACCACCAGTCACGTCCTAATACTAGTATTCCCAGAGACTCTGAATACTGGTATTGCTATTCTCTTCACCGCTGCCACCATTTGTTACAGTTTCCCTTCAGCCTTGGTCATTACCTTACCCTCCCTTCTGGTCCCAGCCAAGGATCAGGTCTTTGGTAAACCAAATTAAGTATTTATTAAAGATAACAAAGCTAACAAGATTAACAAGATTTCTCCTCAGCAGGGAGGAGGAGGAGGAGGAGGAGAATGGGGGCCAAACTAGAATTAGTTGGCTCTGCCTGTTGTTGGCTCTGGCTCCACCTAATGCTTGGATCCATTGCCTTCCACCCCACCAGTTCCAATGGCCACCAGCAACCACTGTCTGCAGAAACGCCATGTTGACAACGCAGCTGAGCGTAGGGGCACACTTACCGTTGTGCCAGCTCCAGTGCATCTCCAGCTCTCGTTCCTGAAAACGGGGGCACACAATGCTAGTCAAACTCCGCTCCTTTTTTACTCTAAAACCTGGTCAGATCAGCTTGTGCATTTTGTTTTGTTTTTTAAATTGACCTTCAGGAAGATTTTGCAACTGATTGGTAGAGCAACCGGTTTGCCTTCCAGATGTGGCCAACGGAAACGCTTTGCTGCAAGCCGAGGCAGAGATAGTGATTGGCCGAACGCTTTGCTGTGGGCGGTCCTGAAGGGTCTGAAGTCAGCAGCGGGGAAGGGAGGTGTGACCAGCAGAGGGCAGAGTCGTTTCAAAACCAGCCAGAAAAACCATTCTGGCTGCTTTTGAAGCAACTAGTGTGCCCACAGCCTGACTCTCAGGCTCCAGCTTGTGTCGAATGCTAACTCAGCAGCAGCATTTTTTTGCAGGTACGTCAAAACCTACCTGCTTCCAGACAAAGCGCGGATGGGAAAGAGGAAAACATCTGTGAAGAAGAGAACAGTGAGCCCTATTTTCAACGAGGTGCTGCGGGTAAGGATGAAAGGATTTGAGGGAGGAGAAGGCGAGGAATCCAAAATATAATTCTGGAGCGAGTATTTCCCAGGCTGCCATCATACTAGATCTCTAGGTCCCCAGTGGGATTGATTGGCAGTCAATTCAGGACAGACAGAAGAAAGGTCTTATCCACACACAGGGATGGAGGAGAAATTGATTCCCATCTCTGGTTTTTATGGTATTTATGGTATTCACTTCCACTCAATATGATGATGGCCACTGCTTCACATGGCTTTTAAAAGGGGACGAGACAAATTCATGATGTAAGGGATGCCTACCAGTGGCCGTCTGTCATGATGGCTATATGGAATCCCCATCTTCAGAGGCAAAGTACCTCTGAATACCAGTTGGTGGGTGGCCAAGAACAGTAAAGAGCTCTTGCCTTCATGCTCTGCTTCTGGCTTCCCAATAACCACCTGGTCTGCTCTTCTTAGAGTGAACATGTCAGTCCCTCTAATACTGAACCCAGTTGGTGAGTGCTAACAGGACTCGAGCAACAAGGGGGCCACTGAGAAATGAAAAAGAGGAGTCAACATCCTTAGTGGAACCCCAAGGTTTGCACCACATAACGTCTTTTAAAAATAAATAAATCCTAAGAGAGCAACCCCCCCGATAACATACAATAATCAGATAGGTAGGTAGGTAGGTAGGTAGGTAGGTATTTATTTATGATAGACATTTATTTGTAAATATAAATTATGATAGATATGTATCTATCTAAGATTTTCATAGAAAAATAACAATAAACAAAACAATGTAAAGAAAGAGATTTAGTTGATCAGGTACAACACATTTATTCCATTTACAAAGCATTTAGAAGCCACTACAATTGTGCCAATGCACCTTTCCAAAACACTGGCCATTGAGGACTGAGCATGCTTAAGAGCTATGGAATGTTAGTGTCAGCCGGAAAAGAACATTGGGGAGGGGGTATAGAATGGAATATCCTAGAGGAGGGCATGGCTGGCAAGGAGCTAGGAGGTGATGATACACTGCAATATTTAGTTGCAGATCCTATTTGTTGTTTTACAAAATGACCTTGTAGCAGCATGGATTACACACGGCTACATAAATAAAGACCCCTGGCTATAATTTAGAAAAGTGTGCTCCTCTTCTAATTTATTATGAGCAAAAGCTATGTTAGCTTCAGGTTAATGTGATACAATGATCCTTTTAAAACATGTTGAGAGATGTATTATACTTCTTCTATGAACCGGTCACTATTGGTCTTCCATCCAAGGGGTTAACCAGCTCTGTGCCAGTCCAGAGATTAACCAGCTCTGTGCCACTTAATTTCATCAGCAATGCAGCATCAGGAACACACATGCCCAGACCCATCCACTCAGCACTACGAGATATGACCCTTAGGAGAAAAGAAATAAAAGCAATGTGTATAAAATGACAAAAGTCCCTTTTCCCTTCCTCACAGTACAAAATAGAGAAAATGGTTCTGCTGATTCAAAAACTAAACCTGTCCCTTTGGCACAACGACCCTTTGGGGAGGAACAGTTTCCTGGGTGAGATGGAAATAGACCTTGCTGGTTGGGACTGGCAGAACAATAAGCTGAACTGGTACATGCTCAAGCCGCGGGTAAGTGCAGTTCAGTACATACCCTGCTGCAGATGGATTTTCATATAGGGGAGAAATGCTTAATTACACACACATTTGCATGTTTCTTTTTTAAAAAAAATATTCTCGGTCATGTATATTTTTTCCTGCATTTCTGGAAGCCTCTCCTCAGTGCATCAGGCTTTCTAATCCTGAGATCATGACACTTGTTGCCAGTTGAATCATCCTAATGAAGCATCAGTTGCTTCCCCAAAACCTCATTCTGCCCTTAGGAGAGGGAGAGAGAATTCTGTCAGAAATAGAAATTGCCGCTGTTCATGTATTCGTCCCGGCTCTGGAAGAGAAATCAATCCAGTGAATATTATTGATATTCACTCAGAATTCATTTGCATTTTTTTAAAAAAAGAAAGCCTGCAACTGATACCTAGTTACATTTCCTTTACATTGAAATGGTGTTGAAAAAGTAATAATAAATAATTACGTAATTACGTTAAATAGCACATAGTGAAACAAATAACGCGTTTTGGCGGAAACTGAACTGCAGCAGAATGGAAACAAAACTGATTGTGACTAAGGCTGCATGCACGCTCCTTCACGTTCTGGGTGTGGTTTGAAATGAATCTGCACCCAGCTGTACACATCTTTATTGTTTGATTGGAATACACCCAGCCCCACTGATGATGATGTCAGACCTTTAGAACCGCCCACAGCAAAGCGTTTCCATTGGACACGCCTTGGAGTCGTAACGGTTGGCTAAACAGTTTTGAAGTCGGTATGAAGCTGGCTTGAAGGGGAAATGCATCCAGTCTCAAAAATCCAAGATTTTGAGTAAAAAGAGGTAGAATTTGACTGACATCATGTGTCCCCGGATTCTCAGCACAGAGGTGGTGATGCACTGAACTAGTATGACTGCAAGGGTGTCCATAGCCAAAGACAGGTTGCAACAGAAATCACTGCCTTCTTACATCAATTCTACAGGCCTAAATAGCCATGTCCACCTGCCCTACACCTGACATCATATATGACAACAGATGAGAGGCAGTTAAATACATGGCAGGGCTAAAGAGGGCTTGTAGGCACTGCTAGTCAGAAGATCGGCAGCACCTGCAAAGCTGATCAGCTGATAGTCACAGCTTTCAAAGCACCGCACGTGGAGCCATGCAAATACCAGACAATCAGCAATCAAACTTGTCACCCGTCAGTCTTGGCCCATGGTGGGTGGAGGAGATGAAGATCTGGCCCACCAGCCAGATCCAGTTCTTCACCCCTCGTCTAGGACTAAATGCAAAAGGGAATGTTTTATGATTGCAGAGGGCCTTTAGGAGGTGTGAGTGGCTCAGAGTTGGCACAGACTGGAACAAGCGATGCCCCTAGATTTCTAGTACACCCTGAAATAGGCAGCTGTTCGCATTTTTGAAAAGCGATGAGTTGGATCCAAAGATGCCTTTCTGCTCACAGAAGGAATCTTCCACTCCTGGAAAGACTCCCTCCATCCCTCCATGAGCAAACGAGCATCTTTGGCTCCAATCGTATCTATTTATGTCAAGGGCACAGCAGCAGAGCATCTGCTCTGCATGCAGAAGGTCCCAAGTTCACTCCCCATCATCTAGACAGGGCTGGAAAGATTCCCTGTGTTGGAAACCCTGGAGAGCTGCTGCCAATCAGTGCAGACAGTACTGAGCTAAATGGACCAATGGCCTGACTCAGTATAAGGCAGCTTGCTACATAGGGAAAGAGGTGGGTGCTTGTTGTTTTTACTGCTGCACTTTGGATTCACTTTCTCATTTGTATTTGAAGATTCTTTCATGGGGAGGAAAACCTGCTTGGATAGGAGGATAAATTCAAAGAAAGGAAAGGAATAATCAGCCTTCCCTTCTTCTACACATGCATACATGCACACACACATATATACACACTGTTTCCATGCTTTCTCCCTCTCTGGTGACACTACAACTTGAGGACATGCAATGAAGCCGAATGTTGGAGGATTCAGGAGAGACAAAAGAAAGGCCTTCTTCCCGCAGCGCATACTTAAACTATGGAACTCACTCCCACAGGAGGCAGTGATGGACACCAACTTTGGGTGCCTTTAAAAGAGGATTAGAGAAATTCATGGGGGATAAGGCTATCAGTAGCTAGCCGTGACAGCTATGCTCTGACCCCAAGATCGAAGGCATCATGCTTCTGAAAACAAGTTGCTGGAAACCGCAAGAGGGGAGAGTGCTGTTTGTGCTCAGGTCCTGCTTGTGGGATTCCCAGAGGCATCTAGCTGGCCACTGTGAGAACAGAATGCTTGACTAGATGGGCCACTGGCCTAATCCAGAAGGGCTTTTCTTGTGTTCCACTCCTGAACCCAGCCTGACAAGGCTGCTTTTCATTTAAAAACAAGAAGAGCAACTCCAGCTGTCATGGAGAAGAGATCAGCAATGCCCCTCACATCTGGTTTGCCTGGAGGCAATTTTGCCCATATTGATGGTGAAAAGTTTGATGAATGTCAAATATAGGTAGGGATGGGTGAGAGTTTCGATTGAGTTCACATTTCAAGCTGAATTTAGCGGATTCGCACTTTACGAAACAACGTGGGAATTGAAACACAGCCATCCTTCAAAATTCACACTTATTCACATTTTGCAAAATTTTGCAGTTCTCCAACCAAATAAAGTGTACAAAAATGTATATGTAAGGAGAAAGGGTGCATAAAAACGAATATATGAATGAAAACAACATGAGAAAATGTATTATATGACAAGAAATGGCTTGCAAAAATATGTACATGAGTCAAAACTGCCTACAAAAAATGTGTCTATTAGGAGAAATTCAAACTAAAATGCTGAAGAATTTTCATGTGGATTTGTTTTTTTAAAAATTCACAAATTGCTGCAGAAATGTGGAGAACTGAATTTAAGACTGGGAAAACGGAGATAATCGAAATTGACGGATCATTCCATGCCTAAACATAGGATTGGTTTGGCTCACTCTGCAGCACTAGATCTGATCATCAGCTGGTCTGAAATCCTTTGCTGTGGTTTCATGCACATTATGCTTCTCACAGGCCTTTTTCCCTTTCAGAGCCTCTCGGCCATCAATTATGTCGATAACCGGGGAGTGATGAACCTGTCCATCAAGTATGTCCCACCAGGGAGTCTAGGTAAAAACACACAGTGCAGATTTTTAAAAACTTTGCCATGTTAATAATGGGTTGGACACCTTGCAACCCCTGTGCTCATTATTATATATTATTGGGAATCAGAATGGACTTTTCCCCAGACTCCATATATAATACTACATTTCCGTTTTTTGTGTGTGTGCCATCCAAGGTTGCCTCCAGACTGTCAGTGTTTTACCTAAGGGGTTCAAGCTTACGTCAGAAATTTAGGTTTGCGCAGTAAAAATGGATTAAAGGCCCCAGGTGCAACAAATCCACTTTTTTAAAAAAGATTATTTGCAGGGGGAAATTACAAGGAAAGTGGCTTGGAAATATACAGAAAAGTGTGTGGGATAAACTCATGATTAATGGGAAGGTGTATAGACACCATGCCAGCAAATCAGGATGACTATGCATTGTCGTGTGACTCCCCCACAAACAAATCAGAAGAAATGATCGGTAAAGACCAGACATTGTCTAATGTCTGCATAAGCTTTATGTAAGAATATCAGGATAAATGCTCAACAAGAGGTCATCTGGAGGAGCCCCACGTTTGCCATAGGAAACATCTTTCCTCTTCAACATACGGGGGAAAGCCGTGTCTCAGTGGTGGGGCATGTGCTTTGCATGGAGAGGGTCCTAGGTGCAGTCCCCAGCATCTTCCTGTCTGAAACCCTAGAGAGTCGCTGCCAGTCAGTGTAGACAGTACTGAGCTAGATGAACCAATGGTCAGACTCGGTATAAGGTAGCTTCCCATGCAGGGCCAGCTCTACCGTTAGGCAGAGGGAGATGAACCCCTTAAGTGGCTGAGGCTAGTAGAGGCAGTCCTGTGGCTGTTTCTCCTGAACACCCGACCCCAACTGTACACCTCAGTTGGAAGACAGAGCTAGCTGTGTGTGTGTGTCTTGCGGCCTCGAACAGGAGTTCCCAAACTGTGGTCCATGAGCTTCATTCAGGCAGTCTGCCGCATGCCCACATTAAGTATTTGCATTGATTTTTAATTGTATCACTGTTGCTTCTTTTGTTTCTTGTATTGTATTTTACTTATTTAAAATTTGCATTCCACAGAATTCAAAATGTAGTGTGATGAAATACAATAGAAGAAATAAAAGAAGCAATAAAGATGCCACTAAAAATTATACAGCATCTAGCACAGAAAAAAAATCATTCAGTGGTCTGCCAAGACCATCAGCAATTTTCAAGTGGTCCGTGGGGAGAAAAGTTTGGGAACCGCTGGCCTAGAAGTAGCCTCCTACCCGTTGGTGTGATGGTGGACACTGTCCTCTCATGTGAGCATTGAAATAAGATTCCCCTGCACATCCAGGCAGCTCCTATACTTGGAAAGGTGGGGTGCCATCTTGTCCTATGCCTCATGCAGCAAAATGTCTTGGGCCAACCATCTTCCTAATGATAAGGGTGAGAGGGCTCAGGTAGAGAGGATTCGGCTTCAGTGCCAGTGACCAGATTAGCAAAGTCTGCTGAGTTATAGGCCATGTCAGCACCGTACATTGCAAGCACTATTATATCACATGGCTTCTGCAAAGAATCCTGGGAACTGTCATTTATTAAGGGTGCTAAGAGTTGTTAGGAGACCCCTGGGAAGACAAATTGATTATTAAACCACTCTGTGATTTGTCGCTCCATGAGGGGGAATTGGGGTCTCCTAATGACTCTCAGCACCCTTCACAAACTACAGTTCCCAGGATTCTTTGGGGAAGTCCTGGCTGTAAAAAGTGCTGTCGCAGTGCTCTAAATGTATAGCGTGGATGCGTCCATAGGAATGGCCAGGAGACAGTGTTAGGGTGGGAGACAGTGACTGGCCAAAGTCACCCTACGAGCCTCATGACTGAGTGGGGATTTGCACTTGCTTGTCCTTAGTCAAAGGAACATCAGAAGATGCCTTATGCTGAGTCAGACCATTGGTTCATGTAGCTCAGTATTGCCAACACTGACTGGCAGTGGCTCTCCAGGGTTTCATACAGGGGCCTCTCTCCTAGCCCTACCTGGATATGCTGGGGATTGACCCTGGGACCTTCTGCAGGCAAGGCAATTGCTCTGTCACTGAGCTACGACCCTTTCAGGATTGCATCTCCAAAGATGAAGAATTACATTTTTTGTTGGTGTTCTTACTTTGCTTCTTTTCTGTGTTACTACTGTTTCTATAGTGAATCTAACCCAGAAAATTATATCTCTCTCATTATTCATTGTAGAAATCTGTGTCAAATTTATTTTTATTAATTTCAAAGCCTTTTTATTCGTCAGTGTCATAAGATGTGAAGACAGCCTTTTGTGTTTCAAACTGGAGGTCATGTTCTATTTCTGTTTGGGTGCATTAACAGTTGAATCTGAAACTGCAGCTTTGATATAAAATTAAACTGATTACAGTATGTTGCTACTTAAGCAATGAATCTAGCTGTTGGAAAAAACAAACTTAACCGCAAGATGCATGTTTTTAGCCTGCTATGCTTAAACCACTCCACTCAAGGAAGGGTGGGCATGGTCAATTAAAAGCATAGAGCACACCTAGAAATTTGCTAGAATATATTTCAATTTTCACTGTTTTATCTTGTGCAAACTGAGACACTCCTCATGTCCATTGGAAACTATTCTGCAGTATAGTCAGTGCCATTATTCCATAATTGTTTTTGGAGGTTTTTTTAGTGTAAATTATGCAAAGTGTTGCTGTACTTCAGATATTCACAGAAACAGAAGCAAAAGAAAATGATTTACTATAGAAAACTTCACTAAAGTTGCAAAGTAAATCAAACATATTTAAAGTAACTATCTGAACTATATCAACTGTTTTAATATTGTTGCTTCCTCCCTGCTAAAACAAGATCAGTACAGCACAAGTCTTCCTTCTGTTCTTTGGGCTGATTGCAGGTGTTGCCACCACTCACCATGTGCTCAGAGGCACATGTTACCAAATTCTTCCAAGCTACACAGGAAGTAGATTGGACTGTGAAAGACCAACCCAAATTGTGTTTGCATTTTGACAAATTTGTAGGACAGTACAATATGTCAGAGAGGAGGCCAGGTCTCCTGCTCCCCTGGTACATTCACTATAGCTGCCCAATTTCCCTGCTTTTTAAAGTTTGATAGAAATATCTGTTGGCTATAAGTATGTTCTTAAACTGCAAGGATTTTTTTGTCTATTACTGAATAGTATAATAGTTATCACCATAAAACATAATTAAAACAAATATCTTCATCACATAACATATGTCATCATATGTGGAGAATGGAGTGATGGAAAACGTCAACTTAGCAAAAGACCATACATGTTTTGACCTGTATCAGGTCTTCTTCAGTGGTTACTATTGAAACATTTGTGCTGTATAATAATGGGCTCCTTGTAGGTCCTACTTGTAGTTACTATAACCTATAGATAAAATGGAAAGTAAGTATGTAGCATTTTACACTTCCAAATATCTATTAAAAAGGGGGGGTCTTTTGCTAAGTTGCCTTTAACCAGGTTTCTGTATTAAGAGTTTTTTGTGAAGTTGGTATGTTAACCTATGTACACAAGAGACTGGATGTTATGCAAACCTTCCATCTTCACATATGATGACGTATGTTACGTTATGAAGATATTTGTTTGAATTATGTTTTTGGTGGTAACTGTTCAATAGCACAATTATAAAACTATTAAAGTATATAAATTTATATATATATATATATTAATGCGTGAGTTAGTATAATACTTTACCCAATTTTTTTATTTCAATTTTTGTAAAGGTCGGGTTTGGATCCTTTGGTGGTACGTCCTCCTAGCTACAGCCTGTTACCTAGGCTCTGTCCTCTGCTGAGCTTAGTGCTGTGGCCACTCCACCATATTTCTGTATAGACCTGTTTTATTAAAATAAAATTATTTATTTATTGTATTTATATACCGCACCATAGCCGAAGCTCTCTGGGCGGTTTACAGTAACTGAAAACATTAAAACAAATACAATTTAAAACACATCTTTTTAAAAACAATTTAAAACACAATTTAAAAATTTAAAACAATATAAAACTATTTTTTAAAATACATTACATTACATTTTGAAAAGTAACACTTGCAAACTTATTAATTAACCATTTCAATTATTCTTTATGGCAGGTCGGAAGACTCCTCCCTCTGGGGAGGTCCATATCTGGGTAAAAGACACTAAAGACCTCCCACAGTTACGTCCTTCTGGAGTGGACTCCTTTGTGAAATGGTATGTGTGTCATTTGTGATCACATTCCTCCCCCCCCCGCGCGCATTTATTTGTAATTGACATAATAAGTTCCTGTTCTGGCCAGACACCTCTGTAACCTCAGTCAAGGATTAGCTCTATTAAGAACATGCAGGCCTTTAACTTGGGAGGAATGTTTAAACTCTGTATGGAGGGCTTGACTTTAAGGGCTGGGGCAGCCTTGTGGCTAAGTGTGGTGGCTGGTGCCCATTGGGACTGATAGGGTAGAAGGCTAGGAGCCCAACAGTAGGTGGCGCTAGAGCAAATGATAGGTAGAGCCAACTAATTCTAGTTTTGCCCCCCAACCCTGTTGGGTTCTACAAGTGGGCAACACAGAGACTGAGGAGGAGGAGGTTGACAGGCAGTGCCACCCCCTGGGCTGGTTTTAAGTAAGAAGGCAGGCAGGTGGGAGCTAAGCTGAGGGCAGACTGAGGTTGGTGGGGCAGAGCCCCATTTGCCCAAATAGACCAGCTTCTGCTGCATAAAACTGTGAATTGGAGATCCATGGTTCAAAGCTGCCCTTACCTGTGGATTCACAAGGTGGCCTCAGTAACACCGCTTCTCTCTCTCTGTCTCTCCCCCTCTCTCCCCCCCTCCTCCCCCCCACCTCAGTAGTCTCCTCCCCAGCTGCATTATGGGGGGATATTAATACTGACTTCTGTTGCAGGGTTGTTGTAAGGATTACAACTAGATCAGGCAAGCAGCAGCCTTTGACCTAATTTCACATGGCCCTAATTTCATGGCAGATGGAAGAGAGCCCAGAGGGAGGGGAGAGGGAGAAACTGGCGGAGTGTGTGAGTCAAAACAAATGGAGCGATGGAATTGGGGGTGGGGAAGCCCTCTACAAGCATAAAATGTAAGAACCTAAGAAGAGCCCTGCTGGATCAGGCCGGCGGCCCATCTAGTCCAGCATCCTGTTCTCACAGTGGCCAGTCAAGTGCCCAAGAGAAGCCCACAAGCAGGACTTGAGGGCAAGAGCACTCTCCTCTCCTGTGGTTTCCAGCAATTGGTATTTAGGAGCATACTGCCTCTGATTATGGAGGCAGAGCATAGCCATCATGGCTAGCAGCCACTGAGAGCCTTATGCTCCATGAATTTGTCTAATCCTCTTTTAAAGTTGGTGGCCATCACTGAAGACCATGTCTTAGCATAGGGAGGAAGGGCCATAGCTCAGTGCTAAAGCAGCTGCCTTGTCTGCAGAAGGTCCCAGGTTCAATCCCCAGCATATCCAGGTAGGGCTAGGAGACAGGCCCCTGTTTGAAACCCTGGACAGCCACTGCCAGTCAGTGTTGGCAATACTGAGCTACATGAACCAATGGTCTGACTCAGCATAAGGCAGCTTCTGATGTTCCTTTGACTAAGGACAAGCGAGTTCAAATCCCCACTCAGCCATGAGGCTCATAGGGTGACCTTGGCCAGTCACTGTCTCCCAGCCTAACACTGTCTCCTGGCCATGCCTATGGCCACATCCACACTATACATTTAGAGCACTGCGACAGCACTTTAACAGCCAGGGCCCCAAAGAATCCTGGGAACTGTAGTTTGTGAAGGGTGCTGAGAGTCATTAGGAGACCCCGATTCCCCGTCACGGAGCGACAGTTCTCAGTTTCTTGGGAAGAGGGGTTGATTGTTAAACCACTCTGGGAATTGTACCCATGACTGTTTAAAGTGGTATAATGCTGCTTTAAATGTATAGTGCAGATGGGGGTCAAAGAGAGAAAAGTAGTGGCCCTACTCGCTCTTGGCTCTGGTTCCGCCCACGTTTGGCTCTGGTCCCACACACCACCGGCACGTGGACTCCAATAGATTACTACCCCAAGGACATAGAGCCCTCCACTGGAAAAAAAAAAAAGGTTCCTTAACCCTAAACTAGATAATGCAGACAATGTGCTTTGAACTCTTGAAAGCATTACTCCAGTGTTTAAGTATTATGCAACAGCAGTGCATGGACTGGGGGTGGGGGCAGTAGGGATGTGCTAGAATTTTGCCCAATTCAGATTTGCTACTGGATTTTTCATTAATTTGTTCATTCTCAATCGCTGAGGATCAGATTTTAATGTAGCGAATTTCCACAGCTGTTTTTGAAAATGGACTTTAAAAAAAATCTGCCCCTAAAACATCAGTTATATGATCGATAATTTATCAATATTTTTTTTAAATATTTCCTTCAAAATATCGATATTCCCTTTTAAAATAGTGATATTAATATTGGTATTTTTTCCGAGTGGGGAAAAAAACCAGATCGGTACAAGTGGCGGCTAGCGGATACGGAACAAACTCGAATCGATGCTAGCCTGTTAGGTCGACAGAATGCTTTCAAAGTGGCCCCGGCCAACAGATCCCATCCCTAGGGGGCAGAGTGACAGCAGCTTCCTCCCCACAGCAGTGGCACTGCCACTTGCCACGGCGGGATGAGATTTGTGGAGTTCCATCTTGGCCACCCAGAGCTCCTCCAGCCTTGCTGCCTCTTCGTCCTGTTCCATCCCTCCTCACACCCCAGTGCTGGAATTATTGGTGTAATGCAGGAGGTGGGGAACCATAAAAAGCTGTTTGCATTCTATGTGACATGAAATGCTGCTTCTTTTTAAGCTACGTTCTCCCAGACACCAGCAAGAAGAGTTATCAAAAAACCCGAATTGTCAAGAGAGATTCAAACCCCATCTTCAACCACACCATCGTGTATGACGGGTTTCACACGGAAGATCTGAAAGATGCTTGTGTGGAGCTGACCGTCTGGGATCATGAGAAACTCACCAATCACTTCCTCGGCGGGATCCGGCTGGGACTTGGGACAGGTAAATGAGTCATCCATTCGCGCCCGTTAATTTTTCATTTATGGAAACGTGGAACACGGCCTGCGGTCCAGCAAATGTACAAGGAGCTGGCATCAAAATGTTAGCTCTGGGCTGTATTTAAAAAAGAAAGGGAAGAGGAGGGTTTTCTTCAAAATAGGGGCTTGGTTTGTTTATTTATTTATTTGTTGTTGTTGTTATTAGAGAGCCAGCGTGGTGTAGTGGTTAAGGTGCTGGACTACAACATGGGAGACCAGGGTTCAAATCCCCACCCAGCCATGAAGCTCACTGGGTGACCTTGGGCCAGTCACTGCCTCTCAGCCTCAGAGGAAGGCAATGGTAAAGCCTTTCTGAATATACCGCTTACCATGAAAGCCCTATTCATAGGGTCGCCGTAAGTCGGAATCGACTTGAAGGCAGTCCATTTCCATTTTTTCCCATTATTTTTGTTGTTGTTGTTATTCCTACTAGTATAGTAGTAATAGCAACAGTAATAGTAGTAGAAGTACTGCTGTGTTTTTGTTGTTATTTTAGGACTCTGGTTATTTTCAAACGGGTGTAATTTGCAACCAAGCAATTGTCAACAGGATTTTCTTTTGTTTTTGTTTTTGTTTTTGTTTTGCTTACCAAATGTTCCCTGGAAAGCGTAACTCAGGATTGAATGGGGATGGGGGCAGGATGCAGGCTGGCATTTTGATGCCATCAATGTCGTATGGATTCTACAAAAAAAAAAAACCTCTGCATGAGCAGCACCCATCCCATAATAACCCCCGGCCCAGCAGCTCCCTCTTGTCTAAATTTTTTTGTTTCTCTTAACTCACTCAGAGGGCTTTTTTGTGTGTTCTTGGGCAATAGATGCATCTTGTACATAAATAAGTGAGCACGAATATGAAAATTAAAAGTGGTTTGGTCTACAGAACCCCCTTGCACAGGCGTTGTCTTTGCACAACGCTTTGAAAGGGGCTTGTGAAGGTCCAACAGTCAGCTGATTAAGGACAAAAAAGCATCAGAAGAGCCTAGCTGCTGGATCAGGCCAGTGGCCCATCTAGTCCAGCATCCTGTTCCCACAGTGGCCAAACAAGATGCCCATGGAAAGCATGCAAGGAGGACCAGATTGCTGGATCTTCAGAAGCTGCTTGCAAACCACTGTCTTATCCAGCGCTTCGCAAGCACCACCAGTCAGCTGATCAATCAGCAAATCCCGTTTCAGCCAAGCCAGGTTTGTACCTGTTGGTGTGGCTTGGCTGATACAGCCTCGCAGGCCAAATGGATGTAATTGGGCCCGTGAGCCGGAGGTTCCCCGTGCCTGGTTTTAGACCCCAAATAGTTGGTGCTAGTGTCCAGGTTTGACATAGAGTGTAATTGTTCTTTAGGTGTATAACAATCCTGCTGTTCATTTTCCTGCTGTGAAGAGAGTAGCAATGCTCTGCGCTGGTCCCTCAGAAAAGGAACCCTTGAGAATAGGACAATCCCTTCCCACAGTTGTTTCTCCAGTGACTCACCACACCTTCTTGTTTTTTTAAAGGCTCTAGTTATGGCATTGCTGTTGACTGGATGGATTCCACGCAAGAGGAGGTGGCCTTTTGGCAGGAAATGATGGCAACGGCAAATGAATGGATTGAAGGATCACTGCCTTTGCGCTCCTTGGCTGGAAAAAGGAAGCTTAAGTGAAACTTTGGGCATCCAGTGAAGCTTTTGAGATGAAATTTCAGGTACAGGTGTCAGATGGGGAGGACTTTTGACTGTTGTTGAGCATTGGGCTATTTAGATCATGCCGGCAACATACTTCAAAGAAGCTAAGGATTATTTCCTATCCCGAGAGAGGACTGAAAAGGCATCATGCAAATATCACACCTCAACTTAGCTGAAAAGCATCAAAGATGTACTGTTTACCTCTGCGACATTATGTACTACAACTTAGATTTTGTTTTAATTAGATATTGGATATGTACCCAGAAGGCAGGGAAGAAGAGATGTAAATGTTTTATTGAATTTTTTAAAAATTTGTTCTATTTCTATTTCCAGGATGGGTTTTTGTTTGTTTTTCTGCACAGAGGAAGTTGTAATAAAATGGTGGTCTAGCACAACACACCATTCAGTGAGCACAATGTCACAAAATCCAAACAACTGTGAAGCACGCAGCCTGATATAAATAAAACATGAAAACTCTGAACTAGGAACTATATGATAGGAGTTGATTTAAGCTGAGCCAGATGAGTGATCCAGCTAGCCAGCACTCTCTGTCTCGAGAATGGGCCAAAAATAGGTGATAGTCTACGAGTAGACTCTTGGCAGTGGTTTCTGAAAGCCCACCTAGTGCATGCTGGCTGCTAAGATTCTTACAAAGGATATTGGCACCTCTTTTGTTCTTAATAAAGAGTGAATACTTAAGATCGCTTTTATGGCCTGGGCTAAACTATGGACAAAACCATAGTTTAGAGTTATGAGGTGAGACTCAAAAGTCTGTGTGGTCTCTCTTTACCTCCCCATCCCTCCTTTGATGCAGGCACGAGGACTTTTTGCTTCGGTTTTAGATTAACCACAAGTTGCCATGGTAATTTGAACCCAACCAACTGTGGTTATTGTTAATGATGGCTTGTTCAAATTAGCCACTTTAAAACTGTTGTTAAGATTAACCATAGTTTAGGGTTCGGCTTTAATGCTAAACTATGGTTAATCTACAACAGAAATTTCCGTTGACTCCTCATGACTCCATCAGAGGGGAGGGGTACCATGTGAAGCCAAGGCTCACTGCAGCTCTTGCTCATAAATGCTAAACCATGATTTAGCATAATGTGTGGACCAGGCCAATATGTATTCTACACACACATGCGTGCACATACACAAGCACACATGGTTGTGTGGCACTTTAAAGACTAACAAACCTATTGTGGCACATGCTCATGGATTTAAGTCCACGCATTGATGCATGTGTCTGCAATCCTGAAAGCTGCTGCTAGTCAGTGTAGACAATACTGAGTTAGATGGATCGACAGTCTGACTCCATATAAGGCAGTGATCTGCGTTCCAACTCCCCATCGGGGACATCACAACTTCTGCCCAACCTCACAAGCACCTTCCACAAAGCAATCCACTGGCATTGGAGAAAGGGCCGGAGCTCAGAGGCAGAGCATCTGCTTTGCATGCAGAAGGACCCAGGTTCAATCCCCAGCATCACCAGGCAGGGCTGGGAATGACCCCTGCCAGAAGCCCTGGAGAGCCACTGCCAGTCAGTGTAGACAATACTGAGCTAGATGGACCACCAGTCGGTCTCGGTATAAGGAGAAAGTTCACGTCAATAGTTCAGAGTATTGCAAAATGCCATTTCTTGAAGGCGTAGTGGCTAAGCGACAAATCAGGAAGTCCCCAGTTCAAAACTCCCCTCTGCCATAAATTCACTTGGTGGTGGCCACTGTCTTTCAGCCTCAATTCCCCTCTCCTGTCTGTCACATGGGGGATAATAAGGCTGATTCATCCTATGGGGCTGTTGTAAGGATTACTGCTGAATAATGCGTGCGAAGCACTTTGATTGCTTGAAAACACTCTACAGTATTCTTAATGTAAGATGCTTAGGAAATATTTGTTATCCTTATAATAATAATAATAAGTGTCAACGACAACAATGCCTCCTCATCTTAAATGTCAAAGTCTGGATCATTTTTGTCCCAGAATAAAGTGGAGGGACCATTTGTGCATTCCATTTTAAGAACATAAGAGCCCAGTTGGATCAGGCCAGTGGCCCATCTAGTCCACCATCCTGTTCTCACAGTGGCCAACCAGATGCCCACAAGAGCATTTTGTTAGCCAGCAGTTTGTTCATTTCAATGAAGCCCCAGTTAAAAATAAGATTCTCTGTGTGAACTAGTGTACTGCAGTAATGAATACTGCCTATTGTAGCTGACTCAGATAATGTGCATTCTGGGCCAAATTCAAGGTGTTAACATTAGTGTAAAAGCCCTAAATGATCTAGGTTCCCAATATCTGAAAGACCACCTCCTTCCTGCGGATCCCCTCAGGTGTTAAGATCAGCAGAGGGGACCCTCTTGGTAGTTCCATCATCCTCGAAAGTGCAGGGAATGGCGGCCCAGGAGAAGGCTTTCTCTGGGTCATCCCATAACCTGTGGAATTCCCTCCCCACAGGGCTGCATCATCATTGTCAAATGCTGAAGATGCACCCTAGCCTTTGACAGTTCAGGTATTTTGTTTTGTGGGACCCATCTCTTTTGCTGAATTTATATTGTTCTGTTCTGGTTGGAACTGGCTATACTTGTTTTTTATAATTGTAACTGGTTTGGCTTGTACCTAACAAAGTCCTTCCATTAGCTCAAGGACTTCTTGTGCAACAGAACTGCCCCTCCCTCTCCTCTTCCTCCATGCCCATGCATCCCCGCCCCAGAAATCTGCTCCAGATGGTTGGGGGACAGATTTGGGGGGGGGTGATGACCCTGTAAATGTTACACAGTAATTATGGTGTCGGTTTTGTAGGGTAAATGTGGTAAGTAGAGTGAGTGAGGGGGGAGTACATGTGTTGGAATGTGGAGGAATGCTGAGTTATGATTGGCTGAGCATCTGGGTGGTTGAAGGTGTAAAAGAGAATGACAGTTGTTGGGGGGGGATGGTTGGTTCTGGGTTTTGGAGGGGTGGATTTGTGTTTAGGCGGAGTGAGGCAGGTTTTGGGACTAAGAGATGTAAAGAGAAAACTATTATATGTAACCATGTGCATGTTGACTGAACTTAAAGTAATCTTGTTTATTCCTTGTGTTATTAAAAAATAGTTTTGGTTTAACAACATGCCTAATCCGTGGCTGGGATATTACAGACCTGAAGGGTGGGCAGAGCAAATACCAAAGCTGGGAACAGTGTCAATGGTGGCAGCGGTGAAGGGATAGTGTAACCGCAGCAGGTATCCAAAGCAACCCAAGACTGTCATCTTTAAAGGCAGAAAGATACAGGGGGGTTGTGGCCTGTAAGTGCACCCAGACTCTACGTAGCAATCTGAGGAGGAGACTAAGGCACAGTCTCAGGGCAGTATTGCGTTACCGAGTGTCAGGTGGTGGCGCCTAGTAGTGGGATTGTGAGAGACCTGTGCTGGGGCCAGTGTGAGAGATCCATTACGAGACCAGACCCAGAGTAGGGGTCTGATGGGGCTCTGCACAGGGAGGAGAGGGAAAGGAAGTTTCATTGTGCAAGCGGAAGTCCTTGCATTAGCAGGACGACTTGGTTGACTACAAGCCTTTAATCTGTTTTTATAACTGTACATAACATTGTTGTAACCTGCCCTGGGCCTTATGGTGGTAAGAAATCTTATAAATAAAAATAAAATGAATAAATATACTTTATTGCCACACCTTGTCTGTTTCACTTTTAACAGTGGGAAATGCTTGATAAGCCAAAATAGGTAGGTGAAGTCTTACAGGTGGGTCTGGGAGGCCGGCAACAAATGTCCATGTGCCACACATTTGATGATACGGCTGTACAATGTCTGTGAACTGCACCTGTAAGGCAGAAGCATCTCTTATGGTTAAAACTCTGAGGAGCTGCTGTTGCAAGGTGACATCTGACAAAGGAAATGTGTTGCAGTTCAATTGATTTAATGTTTTCATCACCGTGCTAACCCAAATCCACCACTGTTGCATGGCATCTCAAAGGCTTGTTGTTGTAGTTTTGTCCTCAGCCAGGAGATGGCTAGAATCTCCAACTGCCCATTTAAAGGATGTGAAAGACATTTCCCTTTTATGGATGCTTGCAGAGGTTAACATTAAAAGAGGAATTGTGACAGATATTTCTCCCAACAGGTAAACCTAGGGAAACATGCACGTATCAACAATTCAAAGTTGATTCTGGACCAAGAAATCCATAAGTCAAAGGGCATTTCCAGATGACCTGTTTATTGAGCATCCTGACTTGTCTGCAGGGAGTTGAGACTATGTTGGCTATTTAATGAGGATTTATTCTAATTTGTTTGCAGGGAGGTCAGATGACTTATCAAAGCAAGTGTTATCCCACACTTTCCAGGGCATTTTCCCATCACTTCCCTTATTGCCAAAAACCCACACAAAAAATCCATTGTTTTGAAGATGCTGCTTTGTTGCCCAAGACCTCCCAATAAACTATAATTGTGCAACATGAATTAACCGGTATGTGATTGAATCCCACCCCAAAATAGTGACAATCTGGAAGTATCCAAAGACTGGCATCAACAATTCAAAGGCTGATTCTGTGGCTGGTCTCCATCTTCCTTCTCACCCCACACCATGTTTCAGATGCATTATTCTTTTATTTTTTGAAAGTTGCAAGTACATTTATTCATTTCAGTATTCATTCATTTCCTATATTTTTTTTAATGAAGCACAATTACTTCATAAAGAGTTGCAAAACTGCAGGAAGAGATGGGTTGCTGATGGCACCAATACCAACCAATCAGCACTGTGTACAACATGCTTCTGCTGTAAACTCAAAACTATTTTTCCCTGAGCTCACGTTTGCAGAGAAAATCATTTCTTTTGAGCAAAATGCAGCAAGTGAACTTCTAAAGTGTCCCTGTCCCTCTCTCAGTGTGATGTCTGGATGCCCTCGATGTCTCATAGATTGCACAGAAATTACACCATAGATATTGCCATAAATCACATGGCAATGGGAAGCTTTATGGAGCCAATAGTCCAACAGAAGCCGGTTGTCCTCAGAGAAGCAGCTTCCCTGTCTTAAGGTGACATAGCTTAACTTCACTGTGACAATTTGTGAACAGAACTAGACCCCAAGTGCCTGGCTTCCTACTAACTGGCTGTCCCTCTTTCAGATTATAAACTACATTATATATTATAAACTATACAGTATACTTATCAATGCCACACAGCAGATCTGTCTATACAAGGGTTGTTTACCATGGCAGCTGGTGACTCCCATGTCAGTGGGGCAGTAGAATCCACTCCGGGTTTTAGTCTGAACTTTGAAAGCCCCTTGGACAGCTCTTTGAAAGTTCAGACTAAAGCCTGGAATGGAGTGCCCCACTAAAATGGGAGCCACCAACCACCACTGGCTGCTTATAAAGATGTATAACTAAGAGTTCCTAGAGGCTATAGGACCTCAGTCAGGTTCCTCATCATGGCTTTTATTGACCAGTGTGGTCATTTTCATAAAATGCCAAGGATCAGCTTTCATGGCTGCTTCCTTCTTAATCATATTTGTAGCACCTGAGGGGAAAATAGAAGCAGAGGGAGAAGCTGGACCCACAGTTTCTAAGTGCTCAGAAAATGGGAAGGTAACAGAGGTATTAGAGAGGTAAATAAACATGAATGATTTTTTAAATCAGAAAGAACCAAGGATGAAGGGGAAGATTCTATAAATGACTAACAAACTTACAAGATGACCCTGGAACACCTATGAGGAAACGGCAGACAGACTTATGCATAGATGTGCATAGATGGGTGTGAAATAAAATGCCACCCAAATTAAGAGCAGCGGATTTGAAGGAAAACGTCTAAAAAATCCAGTACCAATGATACTTGCCCCCACACAAACATAATCAAATATATGGAACAGATCAAAATAAATGCTGGAGATGAAGAACCGCAAGGGTGGACTTTCTATATTCTGGAGGTATACAAAAATTGTGTTTTGTAGCACAATAACACCATAGGATGTGCACTGCCTTAGACCCCAACATTTTGCTTTTCGCTAATTTAAAGCATCAAGTGCAGTCAGTAGACGTTATCTACCTCTTTTATTGCGTTTATATCCCGCCTTTCCTCTAAGGAGCGCAAGGTGTTGTACATGGTTCTCCTTCCTCTCCATTTTATCCTCACAACAACCCTGTGAAGTAAGTTAAGCTGAGAGGTGGTGATTGGCCCAAGGTCACCCAGTGAGCTTCATGGCCAAGCAAGGATTTGAACTCTGGTCTCTCAGGTCCTAGTTCAACACTCTAACCACTGTACCACACTGGCTCTTGACTTGGAAGTACTACTCATCAGTGAACAGCCACTAAGATGGAAGAAAAGTCCCCCAAAAGTATTAGAACGGTTTGAAAAAAATCTGGAACATTTTTCCAGTACTAGAACCATTAATAATGATGAAACTAACATACTACAGAAGGGCAAGAAATGGACAATCAAATTAATGCTTGGAACAACATACATGGTTCTCTCTGCTCTCCCGTTAACACTCACAACAACCCTGCAAAGATATGTTAGGCTGAGAGAGAGCAGGTAGCCCAACCTCACCCAAGGAGCTCTGAGGCCCAGTGGAGATACGAACCTGGGTCTCCCCAGTCCTGATCCAGTACTCTAGCCCAGGATCGTAGGAGAGTTGGAAGGGGCCTATAAGGCCATCAAGTCCAGCCCTCTGCTCAGTGCAGGAATCCAACTTAAAGGACACCTGACAGGTAGCTGCCCAGCTGCCTCTTGAATGCCTGTAGTGTTGAAGAGCCCACCACCTCCCAAGGTAATTGGTTCCATTGTCATACTGCTCTAACTGTCAGGAAGTTTTTCCTGAAGTTCAGCTGAAATCTGGCTTCCTGTAACTTGAAGATGTTACTCCGTGTCCTGGAATTGCCAATGTGGTGCGCTTCAAATAAATATTGGACTACAACTCCCATTGACCCCGACCATTGGCCATGCTGGCTGGGGCTGATGGGAGTTGCATTTGGAGGGCACCATGTTGGGCTCTCTCTGCTGTAACCACTACACCACATTGAGGCACTTCCACCAGAAGGAACTGGGAATGCAAAAGCAAGGGTCGTATTCCTGGAGCCATGTTCAGTTTCCAGGTTTGAAACGGGCAATTTTACTTAAGCCAAGAAGAGGGCTTGGATGAAGGGCAGATAAACTGGGTCACACCTGGGGATTTGATTCAATGTCACAGCCAGGTATCCAGAGCCTTCAAGGACAGATGCCGTCTTTGCAGCCGCTTAGAGCTTCATTCAGTCTCTGTCAAGCGTTTTCCTACTGTAGATTGTATCCAGGGAATAGAGAATGCATAATTTATCCCCTTATGAGGTGGTTTCCTGGTCAGTCCTAATTAACCCTTTTGAATATCTTCCTTGGGGGGGGTTCATAAATTTATTCCCAAAGAGGTGGCAATATATCTGAACGCTGTGATACATCTGAGACTTGCAATGGCTTCCGACCTTCTTGACTTTAATAATGAATCATTGGTTCTACCGAAGGGGCTGAGCAGGAGGACTTTATTCGGGACGTGGTTTCTTTTATGAGATCCCAATATTTGTGAGGGCTTTGTTTAATAATAAAGTGACTGGCGTTTCCCCCCCCCCAAAAGTCTGAAGTGCTTGCCTGGGTTCTGTGTCCACCTCCCAGACTCCCTGAGCCGTGGCCACATCTTTGGTTCACGATGAAACAAACAGGATTCAAAATAAAACAAAGAAAGAACAAGGCAGGGATGGCCACCACCTTGGATGACTTTGAAGGAGAATTAGACAGATTCATGCAGGATAAGACTATCAACGGCTACCAGCCACAATGGCTATGCCCTCCCCTCCACTGTCAAGGCAGGATGCACTGAATACCAGTTGCTGAGGAATCATAAATATGGAGAGTATTGCTGTACTCAGGACCAGGGAGAGCGCCATGGGGGGGGACAAGCATCCTCCCCCAAACAAGGTGCTTCCCCACACATACCTAGTATATTTTGCTCAACTAGAAGTATACTTTGCCCCTTCTCCCCCACTACTGTTTGTGGGCTTTCCGTTGGAGCATCTGGTTGGCCACTGTGAGAACAGGATGCTGGACTACATGGGCTACTTTTGGCTTGACCCAGCAGGCTCTTCCTGTGCTCTTTATGTATGCTTCCAAATCCCAGTTGCTCGAAACTGCAGGAAGGGAGACCTGCTTTTGCACTCAGGTCCTGCTTATGGGCTTCCCAAGGGCATCTGTTAGCCACGGTGAGAACAGCACTGTGGACCGGTATAATATTCCTCTCTGAATGGCCAATCAACGCCCGGCTTGATGGCCTTATAGGCCCCTTCCAACTCTACTATTCTATTATTCATCCCCAGGCACCTTTGTTGGTTTCAGCCTGTGCTTTGCTCTCCCTGACTCCTAATTCTCTAGAGCTGGTCTGTCAGCATATTGCTTTCATTCCATTTTGAAGAGATCGCCTTCTTTGCTGGGAGCTTTTCGTTCGGGTTTTTTCGTTTTTTCTTTCAAGCAGCCCTTGGTTTCTAAGCAATGCGGTAGCAGCCGAGCCAACAGGCTGCGCCTCTCTTCTGGGCAATACAGTACGCCGCTGATGCCAGTGATGACTCAGAATGTTTGGTGCTGATGCTGCTGCCATTTCATCAGTCCTGCGATCTCGCCTGCATCTCTCTCCTTCCGCGCATCTCCATCTTCGAAGCCGCGCTGGTCATCGGGGGGGGGGGCGCCAAGAGGAAAGCGGCCGCTCTCTTTTCTCCTGCAGGCAAACTAAACCGGCCTGGTGCTAACCAGACGCCGTTGAGAGGCACCCTGCTCTTTTCTTCCGTCTGTTGCCATCATTCTCTGGACAGGTAGCTCTGCCTGGCTGGGTCCATCGCTCTGCCTGGAGGGGCTGGGAGCATTGGACCTGCCTTCGGTTGAGGATGGATCCTGCTTTCAGGACAACATTCAGAAGAGCATTCCTCTCCCAGCTGTCCAAGCACCAGCTGCTGCCAGGCGGATTAGTTGGGGGGCACTGAGGCAGCCGGAAGGACTCAGAGCCGATTTCTCACCCTGATTTTGGGCCTGGCTTTAACACAACAAAACAGACCAAGCAAAGCCCACGGCCTGAGGAAGAGGCGAGGAGGGGAGGGCTGCATTATAGCCTTGTCTCTGTGGTCGCAAAGGACAAGCCCCCTCCCGCCTGAGCAAAACCCAAAGAGCGGGCCTCGCAGCAGAGCGGAGCGACAGGCTGGTGGAGAAAAGGGGGGCAAAGGGGATGCGGTTTTCCTGGCTTGCTTGGAAAGAAAGGTGCTCTTTGGGGTAAGGGGCCGCGGAAGGGGTTTAGCGGAGGATTCTCAGACGCTCGGACCTTTCCGTCCATCTTCAGTGAGGGGGCAGTTGTGGGGGGGGGGGTGCAGTGTGAATAGAAGTGAGGCAGCAACAGCCTGGAAAACCTTCTCCCGGGGCCCTGATCCGGCGGCTGCGACGCACGAGGGCCTGCACCACCTCCCCCTCCTCTGCCCCCTCTAAAGAAGACCCCCTGCGGCAAGGATCGCGTCGCTTTCCCTCTTCCGTCCTCGCTCGTTATCCCTCCCAGGTGAAGAGAACAAGGAGCTGCAAAGGGGGAGCGAAGAGGAGCGCCGCCCAGTGGCCGGTGCGGGCGCAGCGGCGAGTTCCCCGACGGGCCCTCGCTCTCCAACGCGGCGCCCTCCTCTGCGGGGTGGTCCCAGCCGGCTTGCGGGGCGCCGGGATCGCGGCCTCGAGGTAGCAAGGCATGGGCGGCTTGCAATAGGCTCCCTCCGCCGCCCCCGCGCCAGGCTCGTGCGCCCCGATAGGAGGCGCCGCGCTTTCGGCACCCGCGGGATCTCTCCGGGGGCGAAGACGCGGCGGCGGCAGGAGGAACCCACAGGCAGGCGCCGGCTCCCGCCAGGGAGAGGTGAACCATGGAGGCCATTTGGCTCTACCAGTTCCGCCTGATCGTCATCGGGGACTCCACGGTGGGCAAATCCTGCCTCATCCGCCGCTTCACCGAAGGGCGCTTCGCTCAAATCTCCGACCCCACCGTGGGGGTGGATTTCTTCTCCCGCTTGGTGGAGATCGAGCCGGGCAAAAGGATCAAGCTGCAGATCTGGGACACCGCCGGGCAGGAAAGGTTCAGGTGAGGAGGGGCGGGAGGCACTGTGGGGGCCGCGAGGCGGCGGCTACGGGTGCAAGGAAGGTGACTGGCAGGTCGACGCCGGCGGCCTGTTGTTTCCGGCGGCGTCGCCGCCACCACCGTTGCGCGCCTGCAGAACAGCCTCCATTGTGCAGGACGGCGGCAGGCCCGGGCCGGCGGGGTTGCTTTGTCATGGCTGAGCTGGAGAAGCCAGAGGGGGAGGGGGAAAGAGACCCTTGGCGGGGTCGAGGGGGGATCTGGCAGCGGGGCCCGCAGCCTCGCCCCTTGCCTGCCCTCCGGACACCCAGCAGCTGGGAATTGGTCCTTGACAAGAGCTAGGAGCGCAACAGAGGTTGCTGAGGGGTGAGGGAGAGGGTGGGGGTTGGGTCGGCCCGGTCCCCTCCCCTCCCCTCACAGGAACAGCAGAAGCTGCCTTATCAGTCAGGCCATTGGCCCATTTGGCTCAGTATTGCCTACCCTGACTGGCAGCTGCTGTCCAGGGTTTCAGGCCAGAGTCTCTCCCAGCCCTCGCTGGAGAGGTACAAGGGTTCGAGGCCTGGAGACTTCCTGCATGCTGTACCCCGGCGCTGCAGCCCTGCCCTTCCGCGTGCCTGAGGCCTGGCTGCCCATTATGGGCTGGTTCCTGCCCAGGTTTTGGAGTGGATTTCTTCTGGCAGACCTCCCCAGAATACAGAGTCCTAGGCCACAAGGCAACCCACGCCTTGTCCTGCAGGAAAGCGACGCTGGAGAGAAACCCATTTCGCTGAGTCTGGTCTCCCTGCCCCACCTGTCCAAGTAAAGTCTTGGCAAAGAACAGAGGCGACAGCTGCAGATCTCATCTGTAGGCTTTGCATGTGTCTTTGCATGAGAAATGGCCTCCTCTGGATGGCTTCTCAGGTGATACCTCCTTCGAGAGGACTGTACCTCACTCCCCTAAGAACATCTGGGTTGGTTCTTAATGTACCCCAGGTGTGGGGAACCTTTGGCCCTCCAGCTGCTGCTGATCTAAAACTCCCACCAGCCCCAGCAAGCATGACCAATGGCCGGGGGGATGTGAGTTGTAGTAGACCCATTACAAACAATGGACATGACTAACATAGGTCTAGTAATTTCAGTGGGTCTACCCTGAATAGAAACAAGTTGGCTATAACCATTGGCCAACACATTTCCAAACTTTTCTCTGCAACCAACCCTGAGAACTAGAAATGTTATGTTTTGTTTCTGGATGATGAACCTCAGGGCTATGAGAAGACAAGAGAGCCAACTGGTTGGAGAGAGCAACATGTGATCTGCAAAGTGAATGTTGCTCGGTCAGCAGATGCCTGCACTATCCCATTTCCTGCTACATGACTGATAAATGCGCTTAAGATGAGCGAAACAAGCCTCTCACTACAATAACATTTTTTTCTCTATAGAAAATTCTGGGGGTTAATTCTGACCCTGCACAAAGAAAAGAAGAAATTTGTGCACCATCTCATTTTTCACCCCCCTTAAAGAAGCCTGGCTGTGGATGTATAATTGCTTCTGTACGCATGATGACTCAATTCTCTCATGTGAAAAAAGGCTCATTATTTATTTACATTTATATTCCCCATTTCCTCCAAAGAGCTCAAGGCAGCGTACATGGATTTCTCCTCTCCTACCATTTTATCCTCACAATAACCCTGTAAGGCAGGCCAGGCTGAGAGAATGAGTAGCCCAAGGTCACACAATGAGTTTCTTGGCTGAGTGGGGCTCAGTGTGACATTGTAGTGCTCATAAAACAAATATAGCATGTGACTTGGTCACCCTGCCACATAAATATGATAATGAGCCACAGTTGCTTGTGATGGGAATGCCGCCCCCAGATGTGTGTGCTCGCTTTCCCTTCTGGCATGGCCTGAAGAGGAATTTAGAACTTTTCTTTCCGTTCTTGATTAAACACAGCTTGCAGTGTGGTCCGCATCCATCTATCGCTTGTTTGAAACAAGCCAGGTTCTAATCATATTATTATTATTTAAGATATAACAAAACAAGCAAAACAGTGGGGTGCAAAAACAGGAAAATTAAAATATTTTGACTGCATATTGAGATTCTGCAAAAGTATATATTTAAAAAAAAAAAACATTTTTCCTGCACCTAGATGCAAAAAGAAAAAAGATATAGTACCAAAAAAAATTTCACCTTTACAAAATCCATATATAGTAGGAAGCCTTGGGAACTTTTATATTGCTATCTGCCTCATTAGTGTAGGAAATAAAACTCCACCATTCTGCTACAAATGTGTCCTTTTGTTTTCTGTTTTTTGCAATCTTTTATCTTTTGTGTAAGTTTTTCTGTTAATGCTAACTGCCAAATGTTTTTGTACCAGAAGAGGATGGAGAAGCCCTTCAAGTCCTTCCAAAATTGAGCAATGACAGCCCAGGCTGCCATTAGTATAAAACTAATTCAACTGCTTATCCTTTAGGGCCAAAGTTTCATTTAGAAACAAATTTAGTAGTGCCAGGAGTTCCATATATTTTTTTATTTCTAACCATGGTTTATGATGCTGGCTTGTTTCAACAAACTGTTCTTAAGATTAACCACAGTTTAGAGTTCAGACGTAATGCTAAACTGCAGTCAAATCAAATCCAGGATTCTAAATTGCACAGGGAGACTCTACCCATAGAGAAGGCTCTCCACTGCAAACATTGACCATGGCAACAGTGGGGCAGGAGGAGCAGAATGATCGGGGGGGGAGGTCAGGGCTAAACACACGGCCCAGAGGCCCCTTTCAAGTCTCTTGCCTTCTACACATGAGTTACACTTCTTGAAGAAGGATGCAATCAACTCACACTTCATGAGAATGATTTTGTTTGACGAGTGATTCTGTTATAAGATTATATTATATAGATAGTTGCCATTTAGAAATCACTGAAGGGTTGAATTCATTTTTCAAATGAAGCCAAGAAGTCCCATTCTTTTCATTCATTTTAGTCATGGAAACACAAGTGGACATTCAAGCGTGTATTCAGAATTTTTTTTTTATTTGATTTGATTCATTTTTCATGCGTTCCTATTGGGATGGAATATAGACAACCACATGGAACAGCCTGCACAGGTCAGAGAAAGGTTGTAGGGAGGGGGGAGAGAGAGAGAGAGAGTGCAGTGAAATTGACAGATCGAAAGGGATCTCTGAAATGGAGAGCCTTTGTCAAATCTGTCTGGACATGAGCGAGTCTAACGCCCAGACTGGGTGAGGGGGTTGTAGAATGCCTGAAAATGTCATGCCATTTGGATGGAAAATATAGAAGATATAAGCAGAAGAAGACAAATTGGGTCTCTCATTCAAATCAATGGGAAAATAAAAAATGGAATACAGTTAAAATGAATGGGAAGTCAAAGTGAATGCTACTTAAACATGTGAGGAATGAAACTTTAGAGATGAAAAATATTTTTTCCTGGCACACCTGTAGAAATCACTTCCACTTTTCTGAGATATCCATAACCATTACCATGCCAGCTGTTCTTATGGTTTGAATAGATGTGCTATAAGGTGCTCTCCTCTTGGATCCTGATTTCGGCACAATCTGCACTATACATTTACATCACTATCATATCACTTTCAGCAGTCTTAGCTTCTCCCAAAGAATCCCAGAATGGCTTAACAATCAATCCTTCTTCCCAGGGAACTCTGGGAATTGTAGCTCTGTGAGGGGAACAGGGGGTCTCCTGACAAACTCCATCCTTAACAAATGACAGTTCCCAGGATCCTTTGAGGGAATGATACTGCATTAATTGTATGGTGTGGATGTAGCCTAGATCTGTACACAGTATTCCAGCATTCGTATGCAGTGCTCTAGTGCATAGTGTAAAGCAGCCATTCCCAACCTGCTGCCCTCTGGATATTGTTGGGACAACTCCCATCATCCTGACCATTGGCCATGCTGGCTGGGGCTGATGGGAGTGGGAGTCCAGCAACATCTAGAGGGCACCAGGTTGGGGAAGGCTGGTGAAAACATTGAATGAAGTTGGGCACTGTTGGATGATGTTGTAGATTTATAGAGCTGTACAGAACCAAGGAGTCCATTGAGTTCAACACATCTCCTGGCAGAAGAGTAGGATAATAATTCCTCTTCACATGCCAATTCCTATAGCCTAGTCCACCTGCATGCATCAGGCAACAAGGTGGTGTGCAATGGCAAGGTGCCCGCAGTGCAGATACCTCCAGGCATTATTAGGACAACTTCAACTAGCAGAGTTTTGGCAGATCAGCTTAATGGAAGTAAAGACCAGGGATGGAAAGATCTGTCAATTTCAGTTATTTCAGTTTCTGATTTTCCCAATCTTAAATTCAGCTCTCCACATTTCTGCAGTAATTAGCATTTTTAATGAAAATTCCCCAGCATTTTATTGTGAATATCTCACTTTTTTAGACAGTTTTGACCAGCGTACATATTTTTGCAGGGCATTTTGCATCATATAATGTATTTTTGCATGTTTTCACTCATGTATTCATATCTATGCACACTTTCCCCCTAATATACACATTTTTGTAAACACTGGTTGGCGAAAGGCATCGCAAAATCCAAATAAGTGCAATTTTGAAAGGATGGCCATGTTTCGGTTCTCATAAAGTTTCGGAAAGTGCAAAGTTGATAGATTCAGCTTGAAATGTGAACTGAATGGATTCCCCCCCCCCCATACCTAGTGGAGAGTGCTGCGAGAAGCACAAAGCCCCTGGCGCTAGATTCTGCTTGTGGCAGAATCTAGTGACATAGGCATCCATCTTACATAAGAACATAAGAAGAGCCTCTGACGACATAAGAAGAGCCTGCTGGATCAGGCCAGTGGCCCATCTAGTCCAGCATCCTGTTCTCACAGTGGCCAACCAGGTGCCTGGGGGAAGCCCGCAAGCAGGACCCGAGTGCAAGAACACTCTCCCCTCCTGAGGCTTCCAGCAACTAGTTTTCAGAAGCATGCAATATCTGAAGAAGTGTCCAAATGTACAACCCACAGAATCTCTAGGTAGTCCTGGGACAGGCTCTTGCCTGAAATCCTGGAGAAGTGCTGCCATTCAGTGTCAAGAGTGCTGAGCTGGAGATGGACCAATGATGTGACTTGGTGTAAGGCAGCTTCCTATGTTTTTGCTGTTGTTGTTATGTGCCTTCAAGTTGATCACGACTTATGACGACCCTATGAATCAGTGCCCTCCAATAGCATCTGTTGTGAACCAGGTCTGTGGCTTCATTTATGGAATCAATCCATCTCTTGTTTGGCCTTCCTCTTTTTCTATTCTCTTCAGTTTTTCCCAGCATTATTGTCTTTTCTAATGAATCATGTCTTCTCCTTATGTGTGTGTGTCCAAAGTATGATAACCTCAGTTTCATCATTTTAGCTTCTAGTGACAGTTCTTTTTTAAATTTGTTCTAACACCCAATTATTTGTCTTTTTTGCAGTCCATGGTATGCGCAAAGCTCCCCTCCAACACCATATTTCAAATGAGTTGATTCTTCTCTTATGCACTTTTTTCACTGTCCAACTTTCACATCCATACATAGACATCGGGAATACCATGGTCTGAATGATCCTGACTTTAGTGTTCAGTGATACATCTTTGCATTTGAGGACCTTTTCTAGTTCTCTCATAGCTGCCCTCCCCAATTCTTGCCTTCTTCTGATTTCTTGACTATTGTCTCCATTTTGGTTGATGACTGTGCCAAGGTATGGATAATCCTTGACAAGTTCAATGTCCTCGTTGTCAACTTTAAATTTACGTAAATCTTCTGTTGTCATTACTTCAGTCTTCTTCAGCATTCGTTTCAAATCATTACTGGTTTCTGCTAAGAGTATGGTATCATCCGCATATCTTAAATTATTGATATTTCTCCCTCCAGTTTTCACACCTCCTTCATCTTGGTCCAATCCCACTTTCTGTATGATATGTTCTGCATATAGATTAAACAAGTAGGGTGATAAAATACACCTCTGTCTCATACCCTTTCCGATTGGGTACCAATCGGTTTCTTTATGTTCTGTCCTTACAGTAGCCTCTTGTCCGGAGTATAGGTTGTGCATCAGAACAATCAGATGCTGTGGCACCCCCATTTCTTTTAAAGCATTCCATAGTTTTTCATGATCTACACAATCAAAGCCTTTGCTGTAACCTATAAAGCACAGGGTGATTTTCTTCTGAAATTCCTTGGTCCATTTCATTATCCAAGGTATGTTTGTGATATGATCTCCGGTGCCTCTTCCCTTTCTGAACACAGCTTGGACATTTCTCGCTCCATATGTGGTAAGAGCCTTTGTTGTAGAATCTTGAGCATTACTTTACTTGCATGGGATATTAAAACAATAGTTTGATACTTACTGCATTCACTGGAATCTCCTTTCTTTGGAACTGGGATGTATATTGAACACTTCCAGTCTGTGGACCATTGTTTAGTTTTCCATATTTCTTGACAAATTTTTGTCAAAATTTGGACAGATTCAGTCTCAGTAGCTTGTAGCAACTCTATTGGTATGTCATCTGTTCCTGGTGATTTGTTTCTTCCCAGTATTTTAAGAGCAGCTTTCACCTCGCATTCTAAAATTGCTGGTTCTTCATCATACGGTTCCTCCATGAGTGAATCTGCCATCCTTGCATCTCTTTTATAGAGTTCTTCAGTGTATTGCTTCCTTTTATTTCATCTCGGTCAGTCAGTGTGTTTCCCTGCTGATTATTCAACATCCCTACCCTTGGGTTAAATTTTCCTTTCATTTCCCTAATCTTTTGGAATAGGGCTCTTGTTCTACCCTTTTTGTTGTCCTCTTCTATTTCTGTAAAATAACTATTGTAATAGTTCTCTTTGGCTCTATGTACTAGTCGCTATATTGTTGTATTTAGGCTTCTAATTGTGTTTATCTCCTTTTGCTTTGGCTTTCCTTCTCTTTAACCATTTTAAGGGTTTCTTCAGTCATCCATTGAGGTCTTTCTCTCTTTTTAATGAGAGGTATTGTCTTTTTGCATTATTCCCTGATAATGTCTCAGACTTCATTCCATAGTTCTGGTTCTCTGTCAACTAAGTTTAAAGCCTCAAATCTGTCCTTATTTGATCTTTATATTCTTCTGGGATGGTATTTAAATTGTATTTTGGGATTATGATTGCTTTGTTCTTCTTCTTTAGCTTTACTCTGATTTTTGATATGACCAGTTCATGATCTGTACCGCAGTCTGCTCCTGGTCTTGTTTTTGCAGAAAGTATGGAACTTTTCCACCTTCTGCTACCAATTATATATTCCTATATTGACCATTTGGTGATGTCCACGTGTATAGTCGTCTTTTCAGTTGTTCAAAAAATGTGTTCGCAAGAAATTTATTATTGGCTTCACAGAATTCAATAAGTCTTTCTCCTGCTTCATTTCTATCTCCTAAGCCCCATTTCCCCACAATTCCTAGTTCTTCTCTGTACCCTACTTTTGCATTCCAGTCCCCCATGATTATCAGCACATCTTGTTTTGGTATGATCAATTTCTTCCTGTACTTCTGCATAAAATCTCTCCAGTTCCTCTTCTGCATTTGCCGTTGGAGCATAGACTTGGATGATGGTTATGTTAATAGGTTTCTCATTAAATCTCATTTATATAACTTGCTCAGACCTTGCATTATAGCTCTTAATTGTTTTTGCTACATCACTTCTCACTATTAAAGCAACCCCGTTTCTTCTTAATTTCTCATTTCCTGCATAAAATATTTTGCAGTTGGCTGATTGAAAATGTCCCATTCCCATCCATTTTAATTCACTCATGCCAAGTATTGTAATGTTGATACGTTCCATTTCTTGCTTGACAATTTCTAACTTTCCCTGGTTCATGCTTCTCACATTCCATGTTCCTATTGTGTGCGTCGTACAACTCTGGACTCTCCTTTCGCATCTGTGCACATCAACCTCTGGGCTTCCTTTCGGCTTTGACCCAGCTGCGTCATTAGTCACAGTGCTACTCGTACTTGTCCTTTGTTCTTCCCCAGTAGCTCAGTGAGTGCCTTCTGACTTGGTGGTCTCATCTTCCAGCACTATCTCATGTTGCATTTTGGACACTCTGTTCACAGGGTTTCCATGGAAAGAGGTATTCTGAGGTGGTTTACCATTGCCTTCCTTTGAGTTTGGATGCATCTTAGCCTGGTGTCTCAGGTTTGACCATTCCGCCTTGGGTGCCCCTGCTAGGAATCAACACTCTCAAACCCCCTCACCATGTTAAGGTGTGCATCCTAGAGGGGGCTGTAAAATTTCAGACTGCAAGTGTAGGGATGGAATGTTTGAATAAGAATTAGCATGATGTAGTGTTTTGCACTGGATTAGGCTGTGGATCACTAGGCTTCAGATCTTCACTCACTGACCTTTAAGCTGTCATTATCTCCATCTCCAAACCTAACCTACCTAACAGGGTTGTTATGAGGATAAAACAGGAGACAACAACAGCCAAGTACATGAGCTCCTTGGAAGATGAGTAGAATATAAATGTAATTAATAACAGTGCTCGGGGGGGGGCATGGAACAGCACTGAGAGCTACAACCTCATACCTGCAGCTTGAAGTGGTATAGTCCAGGAAAAATACTACAATTTGATTCTGTAACACATATAAACTGCATCTGTAGAGCCATTCACTGTCTGCCGGCTAGTCCAGTAAACACATTAAGCTGCTGTTGTTTGTCACAACTTATGTGTTCCCCAAGCAAATGATCCCATCCCTGTAGGGAGGGTGTACCTCCAGTTGTAGTTCAGGGGTATCTACAACCCTTTTTAAAAAAAATTGGGTGGGAGATTAGCTCGCTGCTTTGAAATTGTTCAGTGATGGCTGGTCCCCTTTCCACCTGTTCAGCTAAGATTTTGTAAATGAGGAAGCTGCTCACTGAAGACGTTTTTTTTGTTTGCTTTGCCAAATATTAGATGTGGCCCATGGAGGGCAAGCTGGGGACAGATCAAAAGTAAAATAAAAATAATAAAAAGTGGTATTATAATCAATAGGAACCATAAATCAGTTTCAGAGTGGGTGGGGGATGGAAATATAAAACTATTAGCACCCTCGTACCCAGTATTGTTTGGGAATTCTAATAAACCAAAGAAAGGTTTATTAGAAAGGTTCAGCTCACCATCTTGATTCAAAATGACGTCCATATATGAAAACCTGCTCCTTGATCTCAGGAACTGTCATGCAGCATTTGGTGACAGTATCTGAAGAGGTGTCCAAATGCACGGTGAACACACAAACAGCTTTCCAAAATATATAGTTGAAATTGGCCGGGTAGAGAATCTTTGTGTTGTCTTGTTTGAATCCCTGTTATTTCAGTGTGGCTTGCTAGAGCAACATTCCAGATGGATTTGCACCCAGTGGCTCTACCTGATGCGCACAACCAGCATTTGCACCCAGCATGTTCTTCTAGAAAATGATTTTCATTTCCTTCCTTGGGCTGCCGCTCTCTTTCAGATCGATCACCAGAGCCTACTACAGGAATTCAGTTGGTGGTCTTCTCCTATTTGACATTACAAACCGCAGATCCTTTCAGAACGTTCACGAGTGGCTAGAGGAGACCAAAGCTCACGTCCAGCCCTACCAGATCGTCTTTGTTCTGGTGGGTCACAAGTGTGACCTTGACACTCAGAGGCAAGTCACCAGGCACGAGGCTGAAAAGCTGGCCCTCGCGTATGGCATGAAGTACATTGAAACCTCCGCCCGGGACGCCATTAACGTGGAGAAGGCTTTCACCGACCTGACTCGAGACATATACGAGCTTGTTAAGAGGGGGGAAATTACCATCCAGGAGGGCTGGGAAGGGGTGAAGAGTGGGTTTGTCCCAAATGTAGTGCACTCCTCGGAAGAGGTGGTTAAATCAGATCGGAGATGCCTGTGCTAATTGCTAAATGAGCGCAAGGAGAAATGAGACTGAACTTTACTAACCAAACATACCCTGCTATACAAATTTGGTATGGCAGAAGGGAATGTAACAGCAGTATGGCACACACCAATGCCAGGTGCTTTGGACCTCCGAAGAATAGAATCGCGAGGGGCTGTAACTCCTCTGTTATGTAGGAATGAACCCAGATGCATGCTTATATTGTAGGAGACGAGGCAATGTGAGACAGAAAAGAACCAATAGGGGTAGTAAATATCAGGGAATTTTACGCACCCTGTTTTCAATAAATGTCACCAGTCCTTTGCGTTGAAGCCTATTAACATGAAATTAATATTCAGAGGAGGAGAAAGAAAAATCTTGGCTTATGTCAATATTATATTTTTAGGAGGATTTAAACAACACAGCTGCCATTCTTTTTACGAGACCTTGAGGACGAATACAAAAAGCTGGAAAACCTATTTACAGAGAAGGCATAGATGCTTATGCCTGTGTAATCGTGCTACAATAGAATCCAAATCTCTTTGAAAGGAAAGGGGAAAATCTTAGATCATTGGTAGGGCTATTAAAATGCAGCGCAATGCATAAAACGTATTGATACTTTCCTTCATCCGGCCAATCTCGATGGCTCCAATTCCAGTCATTTGATGGATCAACTGGTTTCTTCTGTTTCTTTAGTACTGAACCCAGAAATGCCACTACAGGCTGAATTTGCTCAAAATTCTGTTATGTGCAGTGGAGAAATTCTCAGCCATATGCAGTCATACAATGTTTTTTACATGGGCAATTATTATACTGTAATGCAAATAGGGATGTAGCCCTCCCAGCAAGATCAAGCTGTCTTGGGCAATTTAAGGCAATTTTAAATACAAGAGCCCCAACAAATAAGGAGGGGGACACCCACATCCACATGGAAAGCACCAACTTTTCCCAAAGAGCAGATTTTGCTTTTCCTTTATTTTTAAAGCTGGTTCAAAAGGAGTAACTGAAGGTGAAGTGGCAGTTTGAAAAGCAGAAGAGAGGACTAAAGAAGAGGGTGCAGAGCTTGGAAAAGTTACTTTTTTGAACTACAACTCCCATCAGCCCCAGCCAGCATGGCCACTGGATTGGGCTGATGGGAGTTGTAGTTCAAAAAAGTAACTTTTCCAAGCTCTGAGAGGGTGTATGGTTATGGCGAAACCACAGAAAGGCACACAGCACTGCAAGAAGGGCCATTTCAATGTTGAAAGTAGGACTGGATAACAACCTGGCCTGCACAGTGTTAAGTGGGCCTTCTTTTTTCACGGTAGGCAAGATATGGGGAACCTTTGGCCCTCCAGATGCTGCTGAATGACAACGGCCATCAACCCCAGCAAGCACGGCCAACGTCCAGGGGTGATGAGAGTTATCGTTCAGCAATATCTGGGGGGCCACAGGTCCCCCACATCTGGGGTACAACATCAGCCTGTTGAGTTTTGATTTGAGAAAGCAAGCAGTCCAGGTGAAGCCAAGTAAGTAAGCGACTTAATAAGGGAGAAATCAATGTGGTACCAAGATGCATAGTGACATTTAAGTGTGAAAAGAGAGAATAATGTGTATAACTGGCCAGACAAGATTAGATGGAACAAGTTTGGAAGTAGGAAGGGAGGGTGTGTGTGTAGGCTATATAACAGCATTCCCCAACTGGGTGCCCTCCAGATGTTGGCCTAGAGCTCCCATCAGTTCTGATAGGCATTGTAGCCCAAAACAGTATAAGGTTGGGGAAGGTTGTTGTACAAGATTTTTAATTTTATTTTAAATGAATTTAAACTACATCTTCAGATGGATTTCCACACTTTGCACCATTTACAGATCATTTACCAAACTGCAAAGATGCAGCCACACGGATATGATGAGAGTTTGAGTTTCAGAGAGTTTGAATCTGAAATAAAAAGAGAGTGCTGGCATCTCTCCTTCAAGCAGTCTTTGAAACTGCAATACTTTGGCACAGCCGGAGTAATGTTAGGGGTAAATGCTAATGCAGATTTGTTTATTTTCAGTAATTAATTGAGTAGCTAGCTTTGTAATTAACAGCACTAGTGTCTGTCTTGAGACAGGGACAAAACACTGGATAATGGCTGTACTTCCCCAAATGGAAGTGTGTGTGTGTGTGTGTTATGTGCTTTCAAGTCGATTACAAATTATGGCGACCCTATGAATCGGCAACCTCCAGTAGCATCTGTCATGAACCACCCTGTTCAGATCTTGTAAGTTCAGGTCTGTGGCTTCCTTTATGGAATCAATCCATCGCTTGTTTGGCCTTCCTCTTTTTCTATTCCCTTCTGTTTTTCCCAGCATTATGTATTCTCATGATGTGTCCAAAGTATCATAACCTCAGTTTCATCATTTTAGCTTCTAATGATAGTTCTGGTTTAATTTGTTCTAACACCCAATTGTCTTTTTTGCTGTCCATGGTATGCTCAAAGCTATCCTCCAACACCACCTTTCAAAGGAGTTCCTTCTCAAATTGGGCGGAAGTAATGAGTGGGGTAACACAGAGCTCGGTCCTGAGCCCAGTGCTCTTCAACATTTTTCTTAACAACTTGGATGAGGAGGTGCTGAGCATGCTTATCAAATTTGCAGATGCAACAAAATTGGGGGGCAGAGCTAATACCGTGGAAAACAGAAACAAAATTCAAAGGGACCTTGATACGCTGGAGCATTGGGCTGAAAACAACAGAATGGAATTCAGCAGGGATAAATGCAAAGTTTAGGGGGGGGAAACCAAATGTACAGTTATAAGATGGGGGATACTTGGCTCAGCAATACAACATTTGAGAAGAATCTTGGAATTGTTGTTGATCACAAGCTGAATATGAGCCATGAGTGCAATGTGGCTGCCAAAAAGGCAAATGCTATTTTAGGTTGCATTAACAGAAGTATAGTTTCCAAATCGCGTGAAGTATTAGTTCCCCTCTATTCAGCACTGGTTAGGCCTCATCTTGAGTACTGCATCCAGTTCTGGTCTCTGCACTTCAAGAAGGATGCAGACAAACTGGAACAGGTTCAGAGGAGGGCAACAAGGATGATCAGGGGACTGGAAACCAAACTCTATGAGGAGAGACTGAAAGAACTGGGCATGTTTAGCCTGCAGAAGGGAAGACTGAGGGGAGATATGATCTACATGAAAGGTTGTCACACAGAGGAGGGCCGGGATATCTTCTCGATCGTCCCAGAGTACAAGACACAGAATAATGGGCTGAAGTTGCAAGTAGCCAGATTTTGACTGAACATCAGGAAAAACTTCCCAACTTTCAAATCCATACATAGAGATCGGGAATACCATGGTCTGAATGATCCCGACTTTAGTGTTCAGTTATACATCTTTGCATTTGAGGACCTTTTCTAGTTCTCTCATAGCTGCCCTCCCCAGTCCTAGCCTTCTTCTGATTTCTTGACTATTGTCTCCAGTTTGGCTAATGACTGTGCCAAAGTATTGATAATCCTTGACAAGTTATTTCTTCATTGTTAACTTTAAAGTTACATAAATCCTCTGTTGTCATTACTTTAGTCTTCTTGACGTGCAGCTGTAGTCCTGCTTTTGTGCTTTCCTCTTTAACTTCTATCAGCATTCATTTCAGATCATTACTGGTTTCTGCTAGTAGTAGGGTTGCCAGGCTCAGGGCCTGAGAATGATTCTGTATCTTTAAGAGAAGAGAAAATCCAGCCAAGTGCAGGTTTTCTTGGAACACTGTAACGGGAAAAACCACAAGGTGGAATTCTCTCTTCCCCCTGCACAATTTTTAAAGATACAGAAGACCTCTTGGTTGCCAGGCCCAGCCTCCAAGAGGTTTTCTGTATCTTTAAAAGTTGTACAGGCGGAAGGGAGAATTTCACCTTGTGGTTTTTCCCATTACAGTGTTGCAAGGAAACCTGCACTTGGCTGAATTTTCTCTTTTCTTAGATACAGAATCATTCTCAGACCCTGAGCCTGGCAACCCTACCTAGCAGTATGGTATCGTGCATCCTAGAGGGGGCCAAATGGAAGTATTCTTTATATTTTGGGCCCAGATGACATATTGCTTCTGGTCATGTGAGAGTAATAATTTTACTAATGGTCACATGACATTTTCACTGTGGGCTCAGATCACAAGTGAACAGATTGTTGTGGCTCAGCCAGGCTTTTGCAGACCTGCAAAGGCAACAGCAGTGGAATATCAAGAACATTCATTTGGTTCAGAAATACAGCTGGCTCTTCACAGATAAAATCAACGGGGAATTGCCCCAATCCCCAAATAATTTAGTTCATCTTGACTTCCACTTTCATTAGAGTTAAGGGAAAATCTTTTGTCCAACTCATATGGAGATTATAAAGCAAGGATGCAGTAGGCAAGGCATGGGAACTCCATCCATAAACAAAGGAAAATTGTTGTCTTTGTACTTGATATTAGGGTTGACCCCAGGTATCAAAAGAGGTTTTGGAGTTAACACCCCAGTAAACTCTGGCTCAGATTTAAGTTGTGTGAGGGTTAAAGAGGCATGAAGGCCCAGGGAGGAAATGGAAGAAAATGGAGGCTGTGACCTGATTAAAGAAGTGTTAGTCAATTATATGAATTTCTAGAGTAGTTGCTGTTGCTGCAAAACCAACAGTGTATCTTGTGGCACCTTAAAGAAATGAAAAATGTCAGCCCTTAAAGTGCCACAAAACCCTTTGCTGTTTCAGTGATGAGTTTCTCAGATTTTCTAAAGAAAGAAACAACCTTGTTTTTAGACCTGGGGTGGATACCGGTAGCCTTCGAGATGTTGTTGGGACTCCAAGTCTCATCAGCCCAGCAGGCATAGCTAATGGTTAGGGATGATGGCAGATGAGGTCCAAAAATGTCTGGAGGGCCACAGTCCCATCTCTGTTTCTTGAGAATGCACCTGTGTGTTACAGCAGGCATCATCTGAGAAGAGGCAATAAGGCTTCTCTCACGGAAAAGGGACAGCTCCTTCTGAAATGGCACTTTCAGGCCAGTTTTTATATGTGCTTGCATTAAAAATTATTTAAAGTTTAAATGACTACCCAGTTAATGAAGGGTGCCTTTTTAGTTGATCAAAAGGCTTTTAGACTCAATCTAAGCAATTGACTAACTGTTGCAGCCCTTTAAGCAAAACAAAACAATGTAACAGTTCAATAAGCGTATCATAAACATGGCAACCAATTCTCATTAAAAAAAACCCTTCCCTTTCCTACCATTCCTTAATTGGATATATTTTCCATATTTTCTCTTTTAGACTGCTAAGTTAACATAATGTTCACTGTGTTGCAGGGATGTTCATTTTAGAGCTTTTTCTATACAAACACGTAGTTTCCCATTTCTGCATAATGTTGTGGTTCTCATACTATTTCTCAGCTCAAATAAGATACTGTTTCTGTTTCTTCTTTAACAAAACTGTTGGTGGTTTCCATTTTCATTAAAAAAAAGCATATTTTCCAGGTGTTGAAAGCTACAGTATGTCTAGCACTTTAGAGTGCAGCAGCTTGCAGCTTTATCTCTATCTCTCGTGTTGACTTTATTTGTGATTGTTGTGAAGAGTACAGCAAAACTCAAATAAATATGCTGCACAGTACTATTTCATTGGCAAACTGTTAAAATGTTGGCAGATTCAGGACAGAAAGAAGGAATCGCATCTTCACCCAGCACATAGTTGGAAACATAGCTCAATCAGAAAATTTAAAAAGAAACAACTAAATTTTACCTCCCCAGTGTAAGATTTGGTCCACCCCGATCATATATCTCCATGATCAGGGGACTATCCCCTTTGAGATCCACAATAAGGTTCTCCAATTAAAATTGTGTTTGCACACTGCTCATGAACCTACAATGACCCCAAATGGCAATAGCAAATAAGGGCTGGGGGTGTGTGCCCCACAATAAGCTCCGGGCCACCCCAAATCATACATCCACATTTCCAGGAGACTGTCCTCTGTAACAGGGATAAAGAACCTCAGGGCCAGGGGACTCCCCTTAGGCTATTATTATAACTGGAATTCGCTCCCACAAGACACCAAGATGGCTACTAACTTGAATGGGTTTAAAAGGGCACGAAATAAATTAATGGAGGATATGGCTATCAGTGGCTATTAGTCATGACAGCTATGCTCTTATCTCCGAATACAAGTTGCTGGGAATCACAAGTTCTCCTTAAGCTCTTACATAAATCCTACACAACAAACTTTATACAAATATCTTGGCTCAAATCCAAAGTATGTTAGCCACACAATGAATGGAAATGGACTGCCTTCAAGTCAATCCTGACTTATGGCGACCCTATGGATAGGGTTTTCATGGTAAGCGTTTTTTTAGAGGGGGTTTACCATTGCCTTCCTCTGAGGCTAAGAGGCAGTGACTGGCCCAAGGTCACCCAGTGAGCTTCATGGCTGTGTGAGGATTCGAACCCTGGTCTCCCAGGTCCTAGTCCAACATTCTAACCACTACACCACACTGGCTCTCAGCCACACAATAGTACCATTTAAATTAACAGTACATAAGTCAGTTGCAACTAACTTGTCCTATTGATTTTGGAATGGCACAATTAACTTGCTCCGGATTTGGGACACTCCATTTAGTCCATTACATTGACTACTGTTGATTCAGCTTGGCATCAGCCTTCTAGAGTTCCAGAGTCTCCTGAAAACCTTTAACTGGAGAAGAAGAGTGCCCTTCTGCAGGCAAAGCACGTGCTATTCCACTGAACTATGGTCCCCTCTCCAGATCCTGACAGCACAAACCCAAATGTGTCTACTCAGAAGCAAGGCCAATTGCATTCTTAGAGACTTTCTCCGTGATGCGACTTCAACCTTATACTAAAATTTAGATTTCATAAGCAAGTCGGCATTGCATACATCTAATTTCTACTCTGCCTCAAAAAGCATTTTTTTAAAAATTCACTTCATGGCTTTAAACCTTTTTAGATGCTTTGTACTTCTGTTAAAGACATGGTATCTTCATTAATTTGCCAAGCACTGATTATTTTTCCAGATTCGGATGTGTTTTAAGTTGGCTTTAAAAATAAGTAATTCAGGATTAAACATTCTGGGTCATTGCCAGTGTTCAAGTCATACTCAGAGTAGACCCAATGAAATTAATGAACCTAAGTTAGTTAAGTCTATTAATTTTAGTGGGCCTACTCTATGTAGGACTACAACACATTTCTATACAGACTTTCAGCTCTAAAAAGATTAAACATGGAAGATTTTAACTCCCCCCCCAGCTGTAAAAACACAGTTGAATCCAATAGAAACCACCAAACATGAAGAATTCCAGCATCATTCCGCATCAGGATCTATAAATTAGCACACTGGTGAATTTAATCTCTCTTCTCCCTAACCTTTTGCTCTTTTTTTACTGTAAACATTTAAATGTTGCCTCAATCTTTTTTTTTTAACGGATCATGCATATAGGGAATAAAGTTTGCTCATATTTGGAGTCTTTGATTTATACTGTATTGTGCATTAGTTACAAAAGAAAGTAAAATGTATAGGAAATATAATTAAAGAACTTAAAAGCAAACTTAACAATTCTGATCAAAATCTGTGATGTAATCTTTTTCTAATGCTTTATATTTTTAGGCAGCTTATATAAATAAGCAACTGGGGAGATTACTTCTGTAAAAATAGAAGGGGGGCTTGACTTTGTAAGATGAAAAACCTCATCTTTTTCTTAACTAGTTTTAGCATTTTGACTACTGAAAGATAAACTGGAGGCTAATAGTTAAAAAGAGGCCTTTTCTTTTCGCTCTCTGGCAAAGATGGACAAAATGAAAAACATGTCTATCAGTTACAAACTCAGAATCTCAGTCTGCATGCTGGATTTTTAAAAATATCTCAGTACCTCCAGCTTCAAATTATACCGTACACTTTTCTTAGCTTTCTGTTATATGCACTGTAATGAAATGTGACAAACAAAATATGCTGTATTTAGCTGTGTGTGAATGAAAACTATGCTTGTATCTAGCAAAATGGTTAATGTGATTATGTGACATTCAAAACTTGTAAAGACAAATCCGTCTTTTTATTTCTTCTGCCACCCCCACCCTCCATCAAACATCCACTAGTTCTGTATACAGAAACCATGGTGATTAAAGCCCAATACAGAGTAGATTAATAATAAACATACACACTGTTTATAACAGAATCCACTGGCATTTTTAAGGTGGAAGTATGAACAAATCTGTTTACCTCTATGTTGCACATTTCAAATTGTGATTCTTGTGCAAATCCACAATGAACAGAGTATTCTATACAGCTAGAATGGGAAACATTCAAATTTGATCATTGCCAAGGCAATGTGTTATGAACTACAGGACCACAGCCAATTCCTTCATTATACATAACTGACATTTTGCTTGAAATCATGCAAATGATAGACCATGCATTGCCAGTAAATGGGTTGCTCCTTTTCCGCAACGCCACCTGTGCTTTGTAGTTACACTTTTGGAAACCCGGCTGTGGAAAATATTTGCTAACAGATGAACATCCTGTCAGGAGCAAAGTGCACATCTGGCATCCTCTGGCAGCAAATGGACTCCAACATCCTGGCAGGGCCTATTGCCAAGTCTCCAGCCCCCACCCCCTTTAAAAATAGTTTTTAAGTCCCAACTAACATAGGGTCATTCACGGGCATTGTGGGAAATATGGGCATCCTTTTAATCTTCCATGATACCCCAGATAAGTGTGGGAAATTTAAATGGCAGTTAGACTCTGTAAGCCGGTACTGCTCAGGGGACACCCATGGATAATTCCAGGTAAACCCACCAGTGGAAAGAAGGCACTAGGGGGCACTTGGACGACAGACCCCTTAAACCTGGAAGTGGCCCTGGATATAACTGGTGAGAACTGAAGACATCAAGGCCTGTAGCGTTTTGTTCTAATGGATTTAAAACAAAGGTAGTCATTGTTGGACTCCAACTCTCATTGGCCCCAGCCAGCGTGATCAATGATCAGGCATGATGGGAGTTGTGTGGTCCAACAACATCTGGCTACCCTGTGGAATCAAAAAGACAAAGACATTCACCTGATTTAAGAAATTTTAGTAAATTAATCAAAACTGGTATATAAATGACCAATCCAACATCTGGCTACCCTGTGGAATCAAAAAGACAAAGGCATTTATCTGATTTAAGAAATTAGTAAATTAATCAAAACTGGTACATAAATGACCAATCCAACATCTGGCTACCCTGTGGAATCAAAAAGACAAAGGCATTTATCTGATTTAAGAAATTAGTAAATTAATCAAAACTGGTACATAAATGACCAATCCAACATCTGGCTACTCTGTGGAATCAAAAAGACAAAGGCATTTATCTGATTTAAGAAATTTTAGGAAATTAATTTATCAAAACTGGTATATCCATGAAAATATTTCTTGAAGCAATAAGCATATTTTCTTTGTTCTTAAGATATACAGCAGCAAGAATCCTCTTAGAAGACATTCCTTCCTATGAGAGAAGATGGCTGGGAAAAGTTCAAAAAAGGGGCAACCAAAATAATCAAGCGGACGTATCAACTTTCCTATGAGGAAAGGTTCCAACATTTTAAGCTTTTGTTACTTTAGGGGAAATGAGAGTTAAAGGAGGGGAGGGGACATAATAGAGGCATATAAAATCACGCATGGGGTGGAGAAAATGGATAGAGGCTTGTTTCTTTCTCACCATTCTAGAATCCAGTTATCCAAAGAAGTTGAATAGTGGAAGTTTCAGGACGGTGCAGTTAAAAGTGCAGAATTTGCTCCCACAAAATGTACCGATAGCCACTAACTTGGATGGCTTTAAAAGGGGTTAAAAAAAGCCATGGAGGATACCAGTGGCTACTAGGCATGATGTTTATGTACTACCTGCAGTGCCTGTTGCTAGGATTCACAAATGGGAGAGTGCTGTTGCATCTAGGTGGCCTTTGACCTGATCCTGCAGAGCTGTTCTTCTGAAGATGGAACTTCAGGCAGAATCCTCCATCATGTACCTCCAGACCTTGTACCGGGGCCATGTCTGTGCAGGATTGAAGTTGCAAGTACCTGCCTCTTCCTTTAAACTGACGGGAGCTGGCTTGACAGCTGCCAGAACTAATCGGCTCATCTGAAGGGAGGGATCCTCCTTCCAGAAAGGCAGGCAGAGTGGAGAATACATAGCTGGAGAATAAAAAGGCAAATGGCTGCATTTCAAGGGAGACTCCCAAACAACGAGAGAAAAAGCAGGTAGAGGCGACAGCTTTGGGGACAGCGGAGACAGAAAGATGGGAGAGTGGAGATACTGCAAGAGGAAGAGGCTGGGAGGAAGGAAAAGAGGGGACTGAAGATGGGGGGAAACACTGGTGGGAAGCTTTACCAGAGGGGGTAGAACAAAAGTAGGAGTTGGTAAAGAATGTCTGAAGGCCAAGGAACCTCCAGTGGTGGGCTCCAGGGAGTGGAAAGGATTCCACAAGGCAGGGAACCTAAGCCAAGGAAAGGCGAAGTACTGTCTGGTGGGCATAAAAGTATACCACAGACCAGATCCATGATGATCAGAGCACCTGGACTGATGAGAGCAAGGAGCTCATCAGGTGGTCTCTGAACTAAGAGTCACTGGGACTGACAGAGGGAGACCCTGATAAGGGATTTTGGAATCCTAGAATTGTCACAGTCCCAGGGCATGCTCAGACAGTTCGTGGATACAACAACCTTGCTGAGCACCATCTAGAAGAGGGACTACCCCTTCTCTCTTAGGAAGGACTACACCTAGAGGATGTTTGTTGCCAACCCTCCACCCTCCAATATGCATCATATCTTTGCAAAGCTCAGTATAGTGTATGTAAGGTTCCCAGAGGATTTCCCATCAAGGAACTGGCCAGCTCTCAGACTTCTTTTACTTCAGGCTCAACCTCGTTTTCTTCATAGCTATGGGAAAACTGTTTCAAAGTGGGCTTTCAACTGATGTATCTGTATAGTGGAATAGAATCACAGAGCAACCATGCAGCTGCTCTGGCTATAATCACGCCCAGCAAAGGACAGAAGGGCTTTTGGCTCTTTTAAAGGCACTGCAGCTCTCATCCCTCATGCCGCATCCTGACTGGACAGGATCAAGAGTCATTGAGTACACAGACTAGCAATATTAGGCCACTGTGGAAAAGTTGTGGCTTTAAGAAAATAAAGGGAGACATTCACAGTCTGAGATCCAACAAACTACTTGGGTCATGCTTGTGGTTTGCACATGCTCAGTAAGTAGGATGCACACTTTTGAAACTCTCCTCAAGTGGCTTGCCATGAAGCATGAGTAAAGCAACTGCTCAAGAAGCCCAAGTCTAAATGCCCTTTAGATGTGCAGAACTGGCCATGCAATCCTTTTGACTGTGACCCTTGTGTCCAAGAGGCTCACAATGCTCTGGGTAACATGAATATTAAAGACCATTGGACAGCCATTTTACCCCCATCCCTTAGAAGTGCAGGAAACATGCAAAACCCTCTCCATTTTAACGCTGTCCTTGGATTTTAGGGCTCTAAAATTAGTTAGCCTCATTTGTGGAGTGGCACCAATGCCTTACTAATCCACTATTATCCTTCCTTATTATTTCCAGACTGTGTTCAGATAGCTGCCCATGAGCAGTTTGCTAGTGTTCACTTCACATAATTTTCTTATGTTACCAATATGCACTAGCGCATATGCATATTGATTAAAACAGTGCAACAAGGCAAGACTAAATGAGAAGAGGGCATGTGCCAAATTAAATAGTAGAAATTCTCCAAGTCAAAACAGGTGGAACACAGGGTGCTGGAAAGTCATAGAAGAGATAAACACGAGAGAGCTTATCCCTAGTTTTAAGGTGCAGAGCTGCATCCCCAATAGCAGACCAATCTAGGAGCTCCTTACATGTCTGAGGGATCTGAAGTCCACCTGGAACTTTCAACTGAAGCACCCTCTCTTGGCCTTTCTCAGCATCTGCAATACTGGTTTGAACACAAAGAATTCTATTCAAGCCATCAAATCTGGAAGCTCCAGCTGTTGCAAAATGCTGCAGCGACACCACTGATGGGGATAGACCATCACCAGCACATAACCCCAGTGCTTAAAAGCTTGCACTGACTGCACATATGTTGCCGAGGCAAGTTCAAGGGTTCTTGTATTGATTTACAAGGCCCTCAACAACCTGGGTCCTCCAGGATAGTTTCAGGACACCCGGTTCCTTTTATCCCTGCCAGTTCACCGAGATGCACAGCTTGTATCCACCAGGAGCTATGCATTCAGTATTGTGATTCCAACTTTGTGGAACTTCCTCCCAGCTGAGGTCTAACAGGTCCCTTCCCTGTTGAATTTCAGGCATTTAACAAAAATGCCTATTCCAGCAGGCACTTTAATAAACCTGTTATGCCTATTTTGACTTGTAGTTTTTGATTTAAACACCATATTATTTGATGAATTGTTTTACTGACTGTTCCCTAAACTACTTTTGTGACCATCTATGGTAAAAAGTGGTCCATAAATATTGAAAATAAATAAATCTCAAGCTCTTACAAAAGCTCCATCTTGTCTCTCAGTAAGGACAAAACCCAACTTCTTGGAAGGGAAAATCTAAGTCTTGAAGATGTGAAAGCCTAGGGAAAAAATCCAATGCAGAGAAGTTAGATACTAAATATTTTCTTTCAAAATGTATGTAAGTTGAATTAGAGGGGTGTTAACTTCTGTATTTTTCTTCACCAGAAACATTACTTTCTTCTGTTTCTGTTATTTCTAAACAACAAATATCCTTTCCTTTTGTTTGACCATAACATCCAAGGTTTTATTTCCTATTGGCCACTGGCAAAACAAAATAAATGCTTTGGAATCTAAACGGTGGAGTAGTTTGTGAATCTTCAACACAGTATCTATCTCTAAACTCTCCATCATCTTCTATTATATTATTAAGAGGTAAATTAATCTTTATTTGCCACTCTGCCTCCCCTCAGCAATTACAGTAGCAAATATTTCTTTAGGTGCCCTTATGCAGAAAAGAAAAAGGCACAAGAGGTTTCTGCCGTGTTTCAAGTTTCACTGTTTTAATATAATGAAATAAAAATACAAAAAACTTTACAGGTATTGTTTATTACATGAAACTAGAACAGTTTACATTTGCTTTTAATTTTGAAGTGAAACCTGCATTGCCAGCTACTCTGCAGTGTAAACACACCACTAATTTGACCGTCAGGTGTGCATTGCAGTTTCAAAGAAAAAGGAAGATGTCAAGGCAACACTTTAGCGAAGCTTCATAATAAGCAACATGGGAATAACATTCAACCTGTTAACAACTGAAGCTGGGCTCAAATACACCACTCCATGTTTAAATGCAGGTTTTACTCAGTGTCTTTGCAAGCATTGAATTAGACAGGAGGGGTGGCAAGTGTGCTGATTGCGTACAGCAAGCTGTTTGTTTCTGGATTTCCCTACTTTGCAAACTTGGATGAGTGAACAGGTTTTTATGTGAACACAGAACTTAGTGTGATCACTTACTTTATTCAGTTATTTAATCCTTTCTTCAAGGGCTAATCATGAGCTCTTGTGCATAACGTATCTAGAGGATAGCTACACTAACTAAAGAGGCGCGACTGCAATGAACACAGGATTGGATTGTAATCTCCTTATACTGATGCCACATCAGCTGTGCGTTTCCCCCCGAATCAGATCTTGTTGACATTCCTCATCAAGCATGTAACAAACCAGTGATCTCTTACAAAGGCCAGCCACTTGCTAAAGTGACCTAGCCTCAAATCCCATAATGCACTCCACATTTTCAGACAAGCCCTTTCACAAGGATTTCCCTATGACATATTGTTATGGCTGAAGAAGCCAAATATCTTGTGGCGCTTTTCCAGAGCAGCTGTAAGATCATGAAGCTTGCACAGAACCAAATAGGGCTTGTAATTTTTTTTTTAAAAAAGGCTCACCATTATTTAATTTTTTTTCATGTTACCAACTGATGGATTTAAATTAAACTCAGTCCGCTGAAGGCTGAAAATGGAGGGTTGTTCTTAAAATAAGAAAATACTTTGAAAATCAGAACCACACTGGCAGAACTATGCTTTGTTTTTGGAAGGGTCGTCCTTCTTTCTTCGCTTTACATCCCAATTATATACTCTAGCCATATCTGGAAATGCAGTTAAGGAAACCACGGTTTGACAAAGTGAAAGCAGCGGCTAGCCCCCCCCCCCCTCATCCTGTCTGCTTTCCATAGTTAGCACAGGCAGTTTGATTTCTGAATACTAGACATTGCTGTTCTAATGACCAGCTGCTGGGCTGTGCATTTGAAATATGAAGGTTGATGCTCTGAAAATGGATCTAAGGCAACACTATACAACATCAGCAGAAGGAGAACTACCGTTTCATCAACATGAGCTTGAAAACAAAGGCTTTTATTCTCCAATACCTGCAACAATAGTAGCCTTCTCAAATTGCCAATAGCCTGTGTCCTCCCACACTTTTGTGAATGCTGGCTGGACTCACAGGGTCAATAGGCAGCCTCTTCCATGCTTGCAACTCCCCATTTTCAAGCTATGGGTAATGACTGCAGCCAGCATTATCGACACATCTTCATTTGGTTTAAGTACCAGAGCACATGTTTGTAGGGAGAAAAAGCAGCACTTATTAGGTAGCATTCTTGATGATTCGACTGCAGACCACCAGACCATATATCAACTTACAGTTCTGGAAAGGCTGGCATATAACCACTTATCCATAAAGTGGTAAGGAAAATACTCTTGTTCCCTGCTTCTCCAGTTTTTCTGACTGAATTCACATGTGTGGTTAAGACTCTCTCCACTGCTTGGCAGGTGAGCAGCTTATTATGATATGGATGAGAATTATCCTGTCCTCAGTTCTTTCCTAGGGAAAGCTGCTAATTGTTTTAACAAGCAGCACAACAAGAAGGTAGCACCAATTAACACAGTTCTAGGGAGAACAAAGGCAAGAAAAGACACTAACAAATGTACTGAATAATCCAATGCATTTTAGACTTTTAGAAATCCTTAGCAGAAAATTCTAATCAAAATCCTCCCCTCCCTTTTTTGAGGTTTCCCCTACTAAGAGCACCCTAAAATGACTCAGATTACTCAGAGTACATTATCACTACTCCCACCATCACCATCATTTAGCTGCTTACCTGTAGCTCCTTTTCCTTCCTTCCCTAGAGCAGGCTAACTCGTGGGCTTCAAACCACATCCAGCCCTGCTGGATGTGTGTGTGTGACCCCCAAGAGCTCCCTCTACCTCAATCTGTCATTTCTGAAACATTTTTTTAATTAATGCTCCCTGTGATGCCATGAAGCGAAATGTTATTGTGCTCCCCCCGTTGCCCTTAAAAAGATAATACGACCACTCCCACTTTACACTTTGGCCCCCAGAGTGTTTACATGACCCTCAGCTTGAAAAAGGTTTGCCACCCCTGCTCTGGAGGGAAAAAAACTTTGTACCCAGACTGTGTCATCACCTGCCTGGAGCCAGAAGCGACTGCCATATACTGCTGTATCATCCATTATTCTGTATCCTTATATAGATTTTCACAGTAAGCAGTGTGAGGGGTGAAAAACTGGAAGAAATGTAATATATATTTGCATCTGTTATTGGATTCTCTCTTCCATGACCTCAATTGATTCAACAAGCAGATTAGCACAAAGAATATATTAATAAGCAGAGAAATAAGCAGAAGACACAATACTGTGAAACAAGAGTTGAATTTTTTTTTTAAAAAAGGATACTGACTTCTGTAGTAGTGAACTGATCCCTAAGAAAATCCAGATCTTCCTCTAAAGACTCAAGGTTTCTCGTGGCTGTGGAGAGATTCTTTTCTAGCAATGCCTGGGCTTCATCAATGTCATATTCCAGCATTACGTTGGCCTACGAACAAAATGGAAGTTGAAGAATCTTTTAATGGTTTCTTGAAATTAGTTTTAAAATGAAAGACTTGCTATAAGATCCATCTTCAAGAGCCTAAGTTTGGTTTTGCTTTTCCATTAGGAACAGATGTAGGGAACCTTTGGCTCTCCAGATGTTACTGAACTCCAACTCCCATCAGCCATGGCCATCGGCTTTGCTTGCTGAGGTTGATAGGAGTTGTAGTTCAGCAACACCTAGAAGGCCAAAGATTCCCCACTCCTGCGTTTGAAGATGCAATACTATTGTTCTCTTGGGTGAGGTCATTATCTTAGGTACCAAGATATTTAATACAGCAAGAGTTAAGCACAACTTAAACATGACACATTATAGTTAAAAGAATGATCTTGGACTTTTCAGCTACGTTGGTGAATATGCTTGCAATATCTTATGGATATATATTTATTTTGCAGGTAGTACTCTTTTCAGCCGGTTCAAAACCAGCACCATGTATGTCCTTTTTTTTAACCCACTATGCAGCATTTTACACTTATTTACACTGTATCACCTTTGCCATTTTGTGGCCCATCTAAGTGGTTTGGAGATACTTCTGGAGCTCCTGAAGAGTCTGCTTGGGTTTTCACTATCCTAAATAATTTGGTGTCATCTGCAGACTTGGCTCTTTCGCCGACCACTTTCGACTGCAGATCATTTTTAAACAACTTTAATAGTACTGGTCTAGTACAGGTCTTTGTGGAATCTCAGTTTTACAAAATACAGGCATAACTTTGCAGTCCGAAATGGTTGTACTTTAAACATCTTTTGCAATTATTCTGCAGCAGGAGTACCAGATGTTCTCAGTCAATTTCATTTGGGATTTGTCTGTGTGCCTCCTTTTTCTTTTCTAGAAGTTTTAGATTTGGAGTAAAACAAGGTGCCCAGTAGAGGCACTGTTTTCCATTTGAGCCAAACAAGTAATTCATCACTTGTTATTTTAATATAAACACAGTTCAGAAACTCATTTATGGTTTAGGTCAGAGATGGGGAACTGGTGGTCCTCCAGATGTTGTTGGGTTTCCATCAGCCCCAGCCAGCATGGCCATTAGTTAAGGATGATGGGAACTGCATCAACATCTGGAGAGTCACAGGTTCCCCAGCCCTGGGTTAAATTTCAAAGAATAGCCCATGGGGAGCTTTGGGCACCCCACACTAACTCAGATGTGGTGAACCTTTGGCCCTCCAAATGTTGCTGAACTATAACTCCCATCATCCCTGGCTATTGACCATGCTTGCTGGGGCTGATGGGAGTTGTTCAGCAACATCGGCAGGACCAAAGGTTCCCCACACATGCACTAACTGAAAGCACATGTAACTGAAAGCGCCATCTGAAACACTGCATAATGTTGCAAAACCACAAACACAAGACCCTGATTCAGATGATCCGCCAATCCACACAAGCACAACCCAAAGCTTGCTGACTGGAACAGCATAGCAAACTATGGCTAGCACTGGACAGAAAAAATGAAATGGACTATGAGAAAGCACATGGTTCTTCTCCGTAGTCTGATGTGCCTTTCATGATCTGGGCTGAAAGATACCTTCACAATGTTGTTAAGAGGCCTGTCCCTACAGCTCCAAACTATTTCAGTGATTGGAAAAGGGTAACGATCACTTCAGATTACAAATGGGAATCATACCAACTGAACTCACAAGACCAAATAAGCCAGATACAGTGGCAAAGTTTGTGAACCCCTTAGGATTGTCATGTATTTTCAAACTGAAATGTTAATAGATCTTAATCTAAACCCATAATCCTAAATAAAGAACAACAGACAATCTGATTAAACAAATGACATGCACACAATGCGTTTTCAACATTTTTCATGACATTTCAATATCCATGTGTGAAAAAGTATGTGTACCTTTAGATTCAATACCTGGTGGCACCCCCTTGAACAACCGTAGGTCAGTCTCTCACACTAGTTTTGAGGAATTGTGGCCTATTCCTTACAGAACTGCTCCAAAGCAGTGACATTTGAGGTCTTACTTGCATGAACAGCCTGCTTTAGGTCCTGCCACAACATGTTGATGGGGTTTAGATCCGGACTTTGACTAGGCCATTCTAACGCACAGAACTTCTTCTTCTGCATCCATTCTTTGGTAGACCTGCTTGAACATTTAGGATCACTGTTGTGTTGCATGACCCACTTTCAGTTCAGCTTCAGCTCTCAGATGGATGGCCTGACATTCTCCTCTAGAATCTTCTGATACACTGCAGAATTCATGGTTGTGTTAATAATGGCAAGCCATCCAGGTCTTGAGGCAGCAACACAGCCCAAACCATCACATTCCCACCAACATGCTTGACTGTGTGATGAGGTTCTTCTGTTCGAATTTAGTGTTTGTTTTTCGCCAAACATTTTCTCAGTGAGGCCAAAAAGTCCTACCTTCGACTCGTCTGTCCAGAGAACATTGTTCCAGAAGTCTTGGGGATCATCTATGTGATCTTTAGCGAACTTCAGACAGGCAGCAATGTTTTTTTTTTTTTAAAAGAGTAGAGGTTTCCTCCTGGCTATTCTCTCATGAGGACAATTCTTCTTTAGTCTTTTCCTGATTGCTGAGTCATGACCACTCACATTAGCCAAGGCGAGAGTGGCCTGTAGATCCTCAGATGTTATTCTGGGGTTCTTGGTGACATCCTGGATGATGCACCTGTTTGTTCTTGGAGATATTCCTAGGTACAGTGACTGTGGTCTTTAACCTTCTCCATTTGTAGACTATCTGACAGTGGATTGATGGAGCCCCAAATCCTCAGAAATGCTTTTGTAACCCTTTCTAGACTGAAACTGCTTTTCTGAGGTCTTAAGAGATTATGTTTGATTGTGGCATGACATGTTTCCACACAACCGTATGGTGAAGACCAAACTCACAACGTTTCTGATCCTTTTATAGGGTGGGGCCTCCCAAATTCACCCCTGCAGACCTACCTAATTAATTAAGCACTGGACTCTAATTATTCCCGTTAATTGAGATGATGCAACCAGGGCTTCGCTTACTTTTGTACCTACCCTGACTGTTATGTACTCATTGTTTCCCTAATTTACACATTATTTTATTTCAACAGACATGGAATTGGTTAAGATAAACCCTACGGGATATTTAGAAAAGGACCGGTTTTGATTCACAAACGGTATAATGGTCAAACTATGGAATTTCTGTAATTATCATTAGGGTTCGCAAATCTTTGTCACCACTGTAATATTTTAACCTAAGATACAAAACTCATGTTGCCTTCCAACCAAGTTTGTGGCTGAAAATTGATTCTTTAATTCTAGAACTGTGTACATTTTGGGAGGAAAGACAGGATGTAAAAGTAGTAAGTAGGTAAATAAATAAATAAATAAATAAAATTTAACTCAGGAATCTTGATTTACTCACCCCCAACCAGAGACAAACTTTATCTGTAGGAGGAACAGAAGCTTTACAGTAGAGATTATCTGCCAATAAAAATCTGGTTTCCATCAGGTTTGTGGATTCCTATCAAAGGACAGTTGGCAAGTCAACATGGCTAAAGCACAGATGTACAAAGTTGCTATTAACAATTTTCAAGTTAACTATTGATGTGGCATTGTACACAAGATAAATACTGAGGCATCCTATGACGATAAAGCTTTATGTATCTATATATAAACACAGTAAAGAGATTTACCTTTTTCTTCTGCATATGTTTTAAGATTTCTAATGTCTGCTTAATTTCAGGAATTTGGTTTTTTAACCTGCAAATAAAACACAGATGTAAAATATTATTTCTACAACCCTTACTAAACAATCTAGTCTGCTTTATATATATATTGAAGAAGGTGGGGGAAAACTTTGAGCTCAAAAAAGAATTGGAAGGGAGCTCTATGGAAACACAAGAAGCTGCCTGACAGAGAGTCAGACCATTGGTCCATACCGCTTTGTATTGTTCACACCAACTGGCAGCGGGTCTCCAGGGCTGCAGGCAGGAGTCTCTCCCAGCCCTTCCTGGAGTTGCCGGGGATTGAACTTGAGACTTTCTGCACGCAAGGCAGATGCTCTGCAGTCTGCATCTGTGTTGGAATTATTATTAGATTTTTTAAAAAATATGTTTATAAAGATGTTTTGTTTTCAAGTTGTTTTAAAGATTTTTTTAGTGTTTTTGTTTGCCACCTGCCATGCCTCCCTCGAAGGACTCAACAGAGAATGAAAGGGAATGGGACTCAGGGGAAGGGAGGAGCAGAGAGGCAGCTCAAGACCCTTTGCCTTCAGACAAGGAGCAGGACCCTGCTGGAGCCCTCCTGTCAGACTCAGAGAGCGACCAAGAAGCTACTCCAACCCCAGCAGAGAGGAGACACCAACAGGTGTTGGAACAATGTAGGCAGTCGGCCTGTTTAAGAAGAAGATGCTCTCGAAAGAGAGAAGACTGATTGCAAACACCTGGCCCCAGACGCTGAGCTTAAAAAGCTGGGCATCGTTGGGGCTCTTGCGGGAAAAGTCAGACCTCTGTGTCAGATCATCGCTAAGCCCTGCTCGTGATACTGTGCCTTCAACCCTGCCCTGCCTGGTTGGATCTCCAGTACCTGGACTTTTGGACTCCCACAGACTCAACTGTTCTACACTCTCTTGGTTCTTCCCATCCGGTATTCACACCTGCTGTAGTTGCTGGCCTCTCCACCCCAACTCGAGCCTGACAGATTTATGGCCTGGCTGCTGGCCATTATCTGCTAATTATTTTACTGCAACTATAAACTATTTCAACTCAAGTCAGCAGAGACTGACACCACCCTTGACTCCTTCTGGAAGGAAGGGTGGGATATAAAAAAAAATGAATAAATAATAAACTATAACTCTTCCCCAATAGTCCAGGGATAGGAACCAGTGGCCCTCCAGAGGTTGCTTGACTTAATGTCCTGTCAGCCTCACTCAGCATAGCAAAATATCAATAATTATTATTATTATTATTATAAGATTAAATTTATATCCTGTCCTTCCTCCTGAAAGAGCCCAGGGCGGCAAACATATCAACAAAACAATTTAACAAAAAAAGAAAGAAAAGCTTTCTAAAGACAGTTGCAAGCATGCTAAAACACAACTAGAGTTAAAAACATTCTCAAACACAATTACAGTTAAAAACATTTTTTCATCAGTGATCTTTGGATTGCCAGGAACTGTCCCCTTCAGCAATAAAATGCTTAGGTAAAAAATAATGTTTTCAAATTCCTCCTGAAAGTCAATACTGATGGAGATAGATGCATCTCACAGGGGAAGGCATTCCACAAACGGGCAGCCACCACTGAAAAGGTCCTGTCATGGGTCAGCGCCAGCTGGGCAGCCCTCAGTGGAAGCACCAACAAGGCCTCATCTGCCAATCATAGGGTCTGAGATGGCTGATACTGGGGAAGGTGCTCTTTTACAGGTACTTGTATCCCAAGCTTTATATGCTAGTACTAACACTAGTACTAATGGAAGTTGTTAGATTATATCTAACTTCCCCAACCACGATCTAGCCCAACCCCAAGGTAAAGCAGGCAATCTGCTACTACAGTGTCTCTGGCAGGTGGCCATCAAGCATCTGTTTAAAAACCTCTAACAAAGGAGAGTTCATTATCTTCCAAGACAGTGTATTCCATTGATGAACATCTTGTACTGTTGAGCAGCTTGTCATATGGTTCAAATGATAAGAAAAAAGATTAGGAAGTTCTTTCTAATCCTTTTTCTTGTCATTTGAAACATATAATTTCCAAGGCACAACATTTTCCTACCTAAGTCAGCTTCAGCTCCCTGTTGGACATCAGTGGCAGATAAGGCGAGAGAGATGGAATAGAGCAGTGTTTCCCAAACTTCTGATTCTGAAGACAGTTTTCCCCGAATTAAAATGGAGCCACACTTCACACATACACACACCTTATTTTATCTATCTGTCTATCTGTCTATCTGTCTATCTATCTATCTATCTATCTATCTGTCTACCTACCTACCTACCTACCTACCTACCTTTTGATTTATTCATGATGTGGGGAAAGTAGATAAATTTTATTCCTCGCATATATAACACCTGAATTTAGGATTCTCAAGTGAAGTTGACTGGCAGTAGATTCAGAATAGGCCAATAGTACTTGATCACTCAGTGCATAACCCATAATGTGGAATTCACTGCCACAACATTTGGCAATGGTCTGTGGCTTCAAATAGACATCATCAAAAAGGAGATTAGGCACATTCTTGGAGGATCAGCTACAACACCTCAATGGAACCTCCATGGACAGAGGCAGCATGCCTTTGAGTATCAAGTGCTAGGGATAAAGCAGGGGAAGGAAAGGACTTCACCCTCTGGCTTCTGGGGTTTCCTGGAGGCATCTGTTTGGCCACTGCCAAAAACATAAGGCAGCACTAGATAGACTTTTGGTGTGATCCACGCAAGGGTCTTCTACTGTTCGTATGAGACGCTGGGGTGGTTTGGAAGGGCTGGGTATTTGGATTTGAGAGTACCTAGCAATACTGGGTTACAACTGAGATTCCATTAGGAATTCTTCATATTTTAGACTAGACACAGAAAGCACTGTTAAATACCAGTTACAGTATTATTGCTCAGATTTTGTTTTTACATTCTAATTCCACTATTTAAGATCAGGTTGAAAATACACTGCTAATAAGATGTGGTATGGAAAAGATTTAAGAGAATTCAGCTACTCATTCAAGAGGCATTTCAGCCATCATCTATCCAACTAGAACAATTCAAATATAACCCCTTAACATTATTTGGCAGTAATCTTCTATAATCTTCTTCTATAACCTTCTATAATGGAATTGCAATCAACAGGGGAAGAGAGAGGTTAGACCATGTTTCTGGCCAAGAACTGGATGCCACTGAATTTATGCCTGCCTCTACAACTAGAGTGCCAGCCATCACTAACCATCACCTCCAACTCTAGGAGTTAAACTATGTTAGTGTTAAAAATGAAGCATTCTTTGGCTTTACTAAGATTAAACTTTAACAAGAGCCTTGTTACCTAAGCATTTCTGTTACTGTAAAGTAGAATGAAGTTAATATAGACACTCTGTGGTAATGACAGGTTATTAACAAATCTTTTGAAAAGGGGACTAGCTTCTTAGATTTGAGCCAAAAAAACCTCAGTCTACATGATGATTTGGGAAGTAGAGTTCTAGCCCATGTAAAAGACACCAAAAAAAAACACCCACCTTCTTTTCTTCTGCGCAAGATTAAGCTCCATAAATTTATATTTCTGATACTGTTCATCCAGCTTCTTGAGCACTATGTCTGCAGTCTCATTTCCTGGCTGTTTCATAAAAGAATCTACATCTTCCTTCAAGCAAAAAAGAAACCCACATGCATTAGTAACTCCAAAAGCTTCAATTTAGGCAGCCTCATAAGTATTCTGTGCGGTTGGCCAAAGTCTTGCCTGCTTTGCCATGTTCCAGAGCTGACATCCGGGACTAGCATGGCCATGCACCTGCCAAAGACCACACTCCACCAGGAGTCTCCTGGACCTCATCATCATCATCTTTACCACCTACATGCTCACCTACCCTCTCCCTCTGGCTGAGAGGAGATTATGAAGATGAGGCAGAGGAGGAACAGCAGTCTTGCAAGCAAGCAGTAAGCAGCACAAAAATCAGCAGCTGGCACTGCCTTCTTCTCTGCTGCCAGATGGGCACCCACCATAGTGGCACATTACTATTTCTACAGCACAGTGGCCTAACAGCACGGAAGCCGAAAGGGATCCAATTCAAGCTACACTGCTCCCAGTTTGGGCGATCTGCCAAAAGAGAGTCAGCACAGACCTACAGCCGCTACCCTATTCACCTGACAAAGCAGACCAGAGCACTGTGGCTACCACATGTGTTCACATGCCATCTCCCAGCCTGAGACCAAGCTCAGACAACAGCAACGAGGCTGCTCCTTGTCTCCCAGAGGCATATTTTACCATCCAAAGGGAGAGAGAGACGAGTGTCTAATTAAAAGGCACGTCATCAAGTCAATTTAAAGCAGGAGGGATTCATAAAAACCAAATTTGCCTTGCAGGATCAGGCTTGAGAGCCACCTAATCCAACATTCATTTGCCAACTGTGGCCAGTCACACGTCTCTGGGTGCCCACAAGAAAGTCATGAAGGCAACAGTCACCCCCTTTGTTTCTCCCGGGAAACCAGTACTCAGAGCTATACTGCTGCTGATTACTTAGCTGTTGTTGCCAACAGTCACTGAAAGGCTATTCGTCTAGCATCCTTTTAAAAAAAAAGTTTCTATGCTAATGGATTTATCATCAAATGTGTTTTTTTAAAGTAAAATGCTATTGTCTCACAAAAGACAAGCCACTTTAATATTATACTTACCCTTTTAGGTTTGTTTTATATGCCAGAACCGCTCATTCTAAATGCGACTGAATTTAGCTAATTCGACCGCTAGTACTTTTGACCTATCACTCCTTCTAAAAGCAAACTCAGGTTAAAAGTGCCACTAGGATTGTACCCCCCCCCAAAAAGCACCACTGGGAAACGAGATAGAAAAACATCAGTATCAGCATATTTGAGAGAACTCCAAAGTTTGCAGAAGTACAAAAACGTCATGGAAAAAGGGGGGGAAATACCCTAAAAAAACAGCCTAATAAGGGCCAAGCATATATAGCAGCCATGAAGTGTAGACTGACAGATGGAAAAATGGAACATTGAGGGGGAAGGGAGTGGAATGATGCCTAAAACCCTGAAGAGCACTCCTTTTTAGAGGGAAGAAACACTACAACATTTTATTGCACATCCCACTTTTTGTGCTATACCCTCTATTTGAACAGACTAAAGATCGGTATTCTTCTTCCACACCCACTATCTCTTTTCATTCACAGGTTGCACCATGAACACACAAGAAATTTCATTTTACGTAAATACATTAGGAATTCACTTTTCATTTTTTTCACTTGAAATGCTTTGCCTCAGCATATTTCCACCCTTGCAACACAGGCCACAAAAGTTACCACCCCATATCCACTGTTAACTAGTCTGTATGTCCTCAAGTGCCCAGGTTGATAAGCATGGATGACCTTCCAAGAGAAATCTACCTCTGTCTCTCTTCTAGTTTATAAAATCTTCTGCCTGTTAACTTGGAAGCAATTCTTACTTGCCACAGGCCAGCAAAGAAGCAATTTTCAAGCTTTGGAAGTTCTACAGATCTAGACTGGGAAAATATGGGAACACAACAAAAATTGTGGGACGCCATCAAATCACCCATTTTCTCTTTGCCTAGTGTCCTGCAATACACTGGACAGCACAGCTTTTATGCTACATAGGGAAAGCCAAAACATGCATGATGAATTATGGGACATAGCCAAGTTTTAATATTTTGGCAACATTACAGTTTAGCATCAGATGGAAGAGAAAGATAGTGGGTGCTCATTCCCACAGCTCAAGCTGAAATCCAAATTATAAGAACACTGAGCAGATTTTATGTGCATCCCTTCAAAGATCAGACAAGAGCAAAGAAAGCTGGGATTGGGGCACTGTTAAAACAACAACTGTACATTTCAGAAGAGATTTGTCAGTACAAGATCAGCCCCCCAACTGTTTATTAAGAAACTATTTACCAAAGGGTAAATATTGATTATGAAAGAAAGCAAGAATGGTTCATTGCTCAAATCTGTTAATATTTCCCAAACTAATTATAGTACTGCCAAACTACAAGTTTTCACGTTATATGAAAACTGTAGATGCTCTTCTTTGTGTGCCGCCTCTGAGGGAGGTTTGGAGAGCTGCAATAGGGGAGAGAGGCCCTTCTCACTTGGAATGCTCTTTCCAATGAAGTCTGCCTGCTACCATAATTAACATTCTTTTGGTGCCAGGTAGAATCATCTCTTCTCCTAGGCATTTGATGGATTGTGATGATTTTTTGTCTATTGATGGTGTTTTTGAGTTGTTTTATAGGCACAGTAGGGCTGTTATACTTTACAATAAATTGGATGCATTTGGTGGGCAAACTTATTGAATACCAGTTGCCCAAGGAGAGAGCAAACAGCAGCAGAGGATTATTGCTTTTATGCAGAGCATTGGAGTAGATGGTGCCTTGATGTGACACAGCCAGGCTCTTCTTACATGCAGAGATAAATCCATGACACACAGACCTACGGGGAAACTATTAACCAGAGAACTGTGTGGTATAGTAGTTAGACTAGCACAGTCCAGGATCAGTTTCCCAACTAGCCATGAGGTTCGCTGGGACCAGACACATTCTCACTCTCTCCAGCTAATCTGCCTTGTTGTAAGGATAATATGGGGGAGAAGGGAGAATGACGGCCAATACACTTTAAGGTCCCTGGGAGAGGGACTTCCGGGAAGGGTGACTTAGCCTGTGCCTGCTTTTGAGACGGGCTCCTGCCTCAAAAGAAGCTTATTCAGATATATCAGTCAGTTTTTTTTTTTTTTTGACTGATTAAACTTCTCCCGGGTAGGGAGAAACGAAGAGATTAACCTCAAAGCCTATTTTTGTTGGGACGACCAGATCTCATTAATTTATGGGACGAGGTCCAGCCGACGAAGGTGGGACGGATTTTCAACAACAAGCTCTATCTGATAAAGCGAACGTTCATCTTATCTTTTAAGAGAGAACGCACTAACAGGCAAGCACCCTTCTTTCTATATTTTTCTTTTACTTGACTTAAATTGTTGCTGTTTAAAAGAGATTTGCCAGATTGATCGGTTTTTGACATCTCACTGGGGAGCCATAACTTCTCTCTGCTACTCACTAATTAATAGCTTATCTCTGTTTTTGTTGCAAAAAGCTGTCCTGGATTTGCATTCTAAAGATATACACAGAAGAGGGATTTCTATTCCAGATTTTTATTTTGAAGAATATTATATTGTCTGAGACTACTCTCTTTTTGGTCTATTTTATTTTGACGAATCTGTTTCCTGACGACCGCCATTAATTGTTTCGATCCTGGGAACTGCATTTTGTTTACTTAAGCATGGAGAGATAAGGCTGTCTGCTCTGTTTATACTGTGATGTCACCAAGTTTGGAGTATTAACCCAATTGTTGCTGAAATAAGAAGTGGTTTTCCTATATTTTTCTTTTAAAATGGCAATTAAGAAAGTGGCTGAGAATCTGGAAATAACTATGTTTCAGAAAATAATGGATGAGATTGAGATAACGAAACAAAACCTGCGACAGGGTTGTAAGGAGCTGAAAATTGAATTGAGTAAAATGAAGCAGGAGATTAAAGATATAGGGGTCCCTGTGAGAGAGGTGACCCTGGAAGGGGTCCCTGTGAGAGAGGAGACCCCGGAGATTGGAACAAACGTGGAACAGGAAAAAGATTTGGAGTCTATGGACTTTAGAAACAAAATCTATTGTTTGGAGACACAGGAGATTAAAGACATAGGGGTCCTTGTGAGAGAGGAGACCCTGGAGACTGGAACAGGGGTCCCTGTGAGAGAGGAGACCCTGGAGACTGGAACAGGGGTCCCTGTGAGAGAGGAGATCCCGGAGATTGGAACAAACGTGGAACAGGAACAAGATTTGGAGTCTATGGACTTTAGAAATAAAATCTATTGTTTGGAACTCAATGTTATCTCTGAAGAAATTAATGAAGATTCTAGAGATAAAGTTATCAATGGCATGGATAATCTTCTGGACTGGAATGATGTGATGGAGCCCAATATAGAGAAAATCTATGGAATTAACTGCAGCCATGTGACAATGGAAAAACTTTCAAGAGATGACCCAGTGTATTTTGAAAAAAAGAACAGAGATATGATTTTACAGCAGTATTTCAGCAACCTATTCAGAATGGATGGCAAGAAAATATTTGGGATAGAGGTAATTCCCATCAGACTCTTACTATATGACTATGGCTTTGACAGCAAGATTATTATGGAATACTGATAATGGAAGATTGGATACTGAAATTACTGGACTTAACAAGACTACTGAAGATGGAAGATGGAAAATGGAACTAATAGGGATAATAGAACAATGGCTACTGAAATTACTGAACCTAACAGATTCTGATGTGATGGATTAATTGAAATGTTTATTTTGACTATGGTTATGACAATAAGATTATCATAATTAGTAATGAGATGGATTAATCGATATGCTTATCTGGAAAAAAAAATTGATAGATATATTTCTTAAAGAATTGAAACCTCTCTTTGACTTTTTGTGGAAAGAATAAAGTAATGTTTATGAGATTTGATGATTAAGTAAGATAACTACTGGAGGAAAGTGATTTTATAATATGATTTAAGAGACAGGATTGTTATATATTATAGACTTATAACTGATTTGATCTTTGACAAATGGGAAGTCAATATTTTACTCTTTATTTTTTATTTTTTTTTCTTTTTTTCTTTTTGTTTAACTATTTTTGATTTTGTTTTTTGTCTTTGAATGTTTTATGATTTCGTCTTGTATGTTTTATGAAAATCTGAATAAAAATTATTGAGAAAAAAAAAAAAAGGTCCCTGGGAGAAATGGCAGGATGTGCAGTAAAAAAATTACAGCCAACAGAACCTCTACATTAATTAAATCTCAACTGCTGGGGGTGGGGGCAACACAAAACACAGGAGAGGCTGCTCCCACCTTCCCTACTGGCAAGTTTTCCCTAGAGGCTATTAGCCATGACAACTAAGACAGAGTCTACCTCTGAATACCAGTTCCTAGGGCAGCAGAGCCTCCATTCTTGCCTCGCCTGCTGGAAACCTTTCCCAGACATGCCTCTGGATGGGCCACAGTAGCAAAGAGGATGCTGGACTGGACAGGCCTTTAGCAGACTTAGCACATAGGCAATCCCTTGCCTCATTTACAAAGAAATAACGACATGGGAGATGCGCTGACAGGCAGCTCTTAACTCTAACAGCTAGGAATTGAACCTCCATGCTAAAACACAGTCTACTTTCAAACACAAGTTACTGTGTGCGCATAAAAGAAATAGCAGAAGAGGCCTTAGTCACCTGGTCCCAGGCTATGGTCTGAAGGTACATGTTGGATTCCTGCACTGAGCAGGGGAATGGACTCAATGGCCTTACAGGCTCTTTCCAACTCTTGTATTCTATGAGGTCTGGGTGCTGTCAGAGCCTGGATGGGAGGCTGCCTGGGAACCACATGTATGCTGCCTTGGATTTCTTTGATGACAATGATGGTAACAATAATCATACATTTATTTTATTGTCTACCTCTCACCCAGAGTGAAGTTTAGTATGAGGCGCATATGCATGTATTTATTTATATATATATATATAAATGTGATGACAGCTAAGAATAGAGCCTCCCTGCTAAGAGGCAGTCTATCTCTAAAAACCAACTGCTACAGAGATCTCTCCCCAGAGGCAATGCGGGAGGCAAAGAGGCTGCCGGACTTGGAAGGGCCTTGCAGCCTGAGAAAACAGCAGGGCTCTTCGTAGGCCTCCCTCCCGCCAGGCTTGAGCACCCCTGTCAGAAATAAAGCGCATGCGCACAAACACACCACACCGGACCCCTCCTCCCCATCACTACTCGAAGGCTACACTCTCTCATCACCCCCCCCAGCTGCCCACCCTCGCCCTCACCAGCCCCTTCCCCGCCCGGAGAAGAGAGAGAGGGAGGCAGGCAGGCAGGCTTCGGTTCCCACGCTTACTACGAAGACTGCCTCGGGGATGCCCAGGTGCGCCCGTTTCCCGCCCGCGGGGCCGTCGCCGCAAACCGCCGCGCCGCTGGTGGCCGCCGCCATCTTGGGGAGGAGGAAGCAGAGTCTGACGCGCTTTTCTCACACGCATGCGCATTGGGCAGGGGACAGGAAAGCTGAGTAACTGCCAAACCGACGTCAGCGCCCCGCCGGGGCCGGACTAAGAGACTCCTCATTGGTTAAGAGGCCTTGATTGGCTGTCCGAGGAAAACGAGAGAGAGAGGAAGTGAAGGCAAGAGGAGCATCCCCGTCCCGTCCCTGTGTAGGAACTTAGGAAGCCGCTTACGTTCATCTAGATCAGGGGTTCTTAACCTGGGGTCCACGGACCCCTTGGTCGGTGGATAGGTTTTGGGGGTCCGTGAACTTGAATGGGAAAAAAATTACATCTTTATTTTTACTAACCTCTAACTGAAATTTAGCATTTCCAATGTAGGCAACAAACCACAGTAGTGTTATCAGTACCTGTGACTTTGTCACCAATAGAAATCACAGATATTTTCATATCACATTACAGTTGTTGCAGATATCTCAAAATATTGTTTATGCTCATCACTACTTCGGAATTACGATAGTTACTAGACTCACCACTAAATAGCACATGATCGCAGTCTTCCTGTCTACAGATGCTCGTGCGACGTAGCTGGCCAACTATAGGGCAACTCTGCGCCTAGTAGTCGTTCAGCCACCAAATGGTGAAGTCGCGTGTTCTCACATGGGTGACCCAGGCATCTACGGTGCTTTCCAATATTCCCTATCTACAATTGTTTGTTGATCAATATGTGGGAGGTGAGTGATTTTCATTGTTAAAGTTTCGCAAAACTGGAGAGTTCAAATGTAAGGCGGCACAGCCTTTTGTAATACAGATAGGTGTGCGGGCTACGAGTGTAGACCAGGCAAGTTCAAACACATCTGATGGTTGAGATAATTGTTGAAGCGTGTTATTTAAAGTAACAACTTATTATTGCTAACAGATTGCGCAGTGATAGGGGCCGTGCACAGTGTTGTAAGCTCTGAGTAGCAGAGGTTCTTTCTTTTATTTGTTTTTCTCTTCCTACTTTGTACACTGTCTGTGTTATGAAGTAAAGGCATGCACACGCAGTATGTCGTATAAGTGGTGTTCGTGAATATTCTGTGAAAATACCATGCATTTTAAAATAACTTCGCGAGAAAACTGTGAATGATATCAGAAATTAGAACCATTATTTGTAGGAAGGCACAGAAAGCCACCCAACTCCACGCACAACAATATCTGAATTCCAGGAAGGATACAACTCCTGAGCTACTGCTGTAATCCGCTTGTCTATTCAAGGGTTAAAAGCCATTAAAAGTGTTAAAACTTTGGATAAATTGGATAAACTGGCTTATTTTACTTACTTGTCATACAAAATTGCAAGCTTTCTTGACTAAGCTGCCGATATGGAAGAAAAGCGTAGAGGCTGACATCCTTGCAAACTTTCAAATGTTGGAGGAAGTGCTTTACCAAGATGGAGTTGAGATACAAAATTCTCTATCAATTTCTTTGAAAAGAGAAATCTGCGAACACCTGAAAACACTTCAGAACTCTTTCAAAAGTTATTTCTATCTTGATGGCATTAAAGTTGAATCATGAATCTGCAATCCTTTTCTTTCCGATATAAACTGTATCGAAGATGTTAACCTAGCCAAAGATGAACTCATTGATCTTAGGACAAAAACTTACTACAATTGGAGTTTAACTCAAAAAGCCTTGGAGAATTCTGGTATTCCTTGAGAGAAGACTATCCTCGCCTTGTAAAGCGAGCTATGGAAGCTTTAATTCCATTTGCAACAATATATCTTTGAGAATTGGGATTTTCAACGCTTGTAACCATCAAAACAAAGAATCGAAATCGATTGGATGTCCAACATGACATGCATGTTGCCTTGTCAAAGACCACCCCCCAGTTTAATGTTCTTATTCAAGCTAAGCAACAACAGCCTTCACACTGATGTCTTTAAAAAATAAAATTTAACTTTACCTTGCCTATATTTTAAATGTATTGTCTTGTTATTTAATGCATTTATAAAGAAGCACATGTATTACTATATCACAAATTTGTTTTTTTAATATTTTGATAAATGTATTTCAATATAATTGGTTTCCTTTGTAATCCTATGTATTTTATGCATTTTGTTTATTTATTTTTATTTATTTCGATTTCTATACCGCCCACAGCAAAAAGGCTCTCAGGGCGGTGCACAACATAGAGTAAAATACAATAAAATTACAAAGGTCAGTAAAAAGCATACATATTAAACAGTAAAACAGCCTGGTATAAATTGAAAGCTAAAAAATAAATTAATTTAAAATGCCTGGGAGAATAAAAAGGTTTTAACCTGGCGCCGAAAAGATAAAAGTGTAGGCGCCAGGCGTACCTCATCGGGGGAGACTGTTCCATAATTCGGGGGCCACTACTGAAAAGACCCTGGATCTTGTTACAACCCTCTGAGCCTCTCTGTGGGTCGGGACTCGGAGGAGGGCCTTTGATGTTGAACGTAGTGAGCGGGTAGGTTCATGCGGGAGAGGCGTTCCGCTAGGTATTGTGGTCCCGCGCCGTGTAAGGCTTTATAAGTCAAAACTAGCACTTTGAATTTAGCCCGGAAACAAATAGGTAGCCAGTGCAAACGAGCCAGGACAGGTGTTATATGTGCGGACCGCCTGGTCCTCGTCAACAGTGTAGCAGCTGCGTTTTGCACTAGCTGTAGTTTCCGAACTGTCTTCAAAGGCAGCCCCACGTAGAGCGCATTGCAGTAATCCAATCTAGAGGTTACCAGAGCACGCACGACTGAAGTGAGGTCATCGCTTTCCAGATAGGGGCGTAGCTGGGCTACCAAACGCAGGTGGTAGAACGCATTCCGTGCCACCGAGGCCACCTGAGCCTCGAGAGACAGGAATGGATCGAAAAGAACCCCCAAGCTACGAACCTGTTCCTTCAGGGGGAGTGTAATCCCATCCAGAACAGGTTGAACATCCACCATCTGGGCGGAGAAGGCACTCACCAACAGCGTCTCAGTCTTGTCTGGATTGAGCCTCAGTTTATTAGCTCTCATCCAGTCCATTATCGCGGCCAGGCAACGGTTCAGCACATTAACAGCCTCACCTGATGAAGATGAAAAGGAGAAATAGAGTTGCGTGTCATCAGCATACTGGTGACAACGCACTCCAAAACTCCTGATGACCGCACCCAGCGGCTTCATGTAGATGTTAAAAAGCATAGGGAACAGAACCGATCCCTGCGGGACTCCACAATAGAGAGTCCAGGGTATTGAACAATGCTCCCCAAGCCCTACCTTCTGGAGGCGGTCCACCAAGTAGGAGCGGAGCCACTGCCAAGCAGTACCTCCAACTCCCAACTCCGTGAGTCTCCCCAGAAGGATACCATGGTCGATGGTATCAAACGCCGCTGAGAGATCAAGGAGAATCAACAGAGTTACACTCTCCCTGTCCCTCTCCCGACATAGATCATCATACAGGGCGACCAAGGCTGTTTCGGTGCCAAAACCGGGCCTAAAACCGGATTGAAACGGATCTAGATAATCGGTTTCATCCAAGAGCACCTGGAGCTGGCTGGCCACCACACGTTCTAAGACCTTGCCCAGGAATGGAACATTCGCTACCGGTCTATAGTTGTTCAAATTATCTGGATCCAGGGAAGGTTTCTTCAGGAGTGGTCTCACTACCGCCTCTTTCAAACAACTAGGGACCACTCCCTCTCTCGAGGCATTTATCACTTCCCTGGCCCAGCCGGCTGTTCCAGTCCTGCCAGCTTTCACTAGCCAAGAGGGGCAAGGATCCAGTACAGAAGTGGTTGCACGCACCAGTCCAAGCACCTTGTCAACGTCCTCGAGCTGTACCAGCTGAAACTCATCCAATAAATGAGGACAAGACCGTGCTCCGGATACCTCATTAGGTTCAACTGCCATAATATTGGAGTCTAAGTCCCGGTGGATGCATGAGATTTTGTCTTGGAAGTGCCCAGCGAACTCGTTACAGCGGGTTTCCGAAGATTCTATAATATCCTGAGGACTAGAGTGTAAAAGCCCTCGGACAATTTTAAAAAGCTCCACTGGACGGTTGAGGGATGATTTAATGGTGGCAGCGAAGTGTCGCTTTTTCGCTGCCCTCACCGCTTCTGTATACAACTTAGTGGAGGCACTTATCAAGGCATAACTGCATCCGTCAGGAGTACGCCTCCATCTGCACCTGAGCCTTCTCCTCTCTTGCTTCATCGCTCTCAGTTCTGGGGTATACCACGGGGCTGCATGAGCTCTGCATGGGATAGGGCGCGCAGGAGCGATCGTGTCCACAGCCCGGGTCATTTCCGCATTCCACAGTGCGACCAAGGCTTCCACAGGACCGCCTGTCTTATCAGCTGGAAAATTGTTCTGAGAAGGGGTCCATAGGCTTCACCAAACTGCCAAAGGGGTCCATGGCACAAAAAAGGTTAAGAACCCTGATCTAGATCAGTATTATCTAAGCACTGTTCTTTAACCTTGGATCCCCAGATGTTGTTGGACTACAACTCCCATCATCTCCTGACAGCATGGCCAATGGTCAGGGATGATGGGAGTTGTGGTCCATCAAACATCTGGGGACCCAAGATTGAAGAACACTGGCGCAGTCTACACAGACTGGCAGCGGCTCTCCATGGTTTTTAGGGAAGGGGTCTGTCCCAGTCCTATCTAGAGCTGTCAGGGATTGAACCTGGGATTTAATGCATACAAAGTGGATGCTCTACCACTGAGCTACAGCCCTTAAACAAACGACTGTTTGTTATTATCATTATTATCATCATTATTATTGACTCTTACTTCTGAGTAGTAGTTGTTATATGCCTTCAAGTCCATTACGACTTATGGGAACCCTATGAATCAGCGGCATCCAAGAGCATCTGTTATAAACCACCTTGTTCAGATCTTGTAAGTTCAGGTCTGTGGCTCTGAGTAGTAGTAGTAATTATTATTATTGTATCACCATCATCAAGTTTTGTTTATCTGGTACGTCCCAATGGATCTTACTTCTGAGTAGTAGCAGTTATTAGTTGCCACTACTCTGAAGTAAGCTCCATTGGGACTTACCAGGTGAACAGGACTTAATGATAATACAATTATTAGTACTATTACTACTCAGAGGTAAGCCCCATTAAAGCTTACAAGTTATATTATTATTACTATTACTACAGTGGTATGATTATCCTGTTTGCCTGGTAAATCCCAGTGGAGCTTATTTTTAAATAGTTATTATTATTATTATTATTATTATTATTGCAAAAGATCCCAGCTCCATTCCTGCCATGTAAATCATGAAGCAAGTGCGGGGAAAGACCTCTGCCTGAGAGCCTGCCTGTCAGAGTAAGCAGCACTAATAAACAAGAAACAGCATATTCTTCCCCTGCCTACCCATGCCACTGTTTCCCCCCTTCTTGCTTCCCTGGTCTATTGTACACTGTAAGCCCCTTGGGGCAAGGAGCTGCCATATCTCTTCTTGGTTAGGTGCAGTGTACATAGAGGGTGCTTCATTAGTATTCTTAACAACAAGTTGGGCCTCAGATAGTACCGAGTCAATATAATGAAGTGCCTTATGTTCCTAACAGCCCTCACTTGTTGTTCATAGCTCAATAGTAGAGGCACTTGCTTTCCTTGCAAAAGGTCCCAGCTTCAATCTATTTACATCTCCAGTTTCCCTAAATAAATCAGATAGCAGATGATGAGAAAAACCCTTTGAACCCGGAAGTGCTGCTGCCAAAAAATACTACAGATAATATTGTTTAGGCTGTAATCCTAACCCACCCCTTACCTGGGAATAAACCCCACTGAATTCAACAGGACTCACTTCTGAGCAGGCATGGTTAGGGTTGCATTTTAAGATACCAGACTGTGTAAGATATTTATTACCAGATTTCGACTGGACATCAGGAAAAACTTCCTGTTAGAGCCATATGACAATGGAACCAATGACCTAGGGAGGTAGTGGGCTCCCCGACACTGGAGGCATTCAAGAGGCAGCTGGACAGCCATCTGTCGGGAATGCTTTGATTTGGATTCCTGCATTGAGCAGGGGGGTTGGATTTGATGGCCTCATAGGCCCCTTCCAACTCTACTATTCTATGATTCTATACTATATTTATATCCCAATTTACCTCCAAAGACCTCAAAGTGGCATATATGGTTCTCCCACTCCCCATTTTATCCTCGCAACAATCCTGTGAGGTAGATTAGGCAAAGGGATTGTGTTGGCCGAAGGTCACACAGTGAACTTCATGGTCCAGTGTGGACTGGAATCCTGGTCTCTACAACGTCACACACTGGCTTTCAGGAACATAGGAAGCTGCCTTAGACTGACTCAGACCATTGCTCCATCTAGCTCAGTATTGTCTGCATTGACTGGCAGCAGCTCTGCAGAGTTTCAGGCTGGTGATATTCCCAGTCCTGCCTGGAAATGGCAGGGATTGAATTTGAGACATTCAGCATGTAAGGCAGATGCTCTACCACTGAGCTGCGGCCCTTACCCTTTACACATAGATGTGTTAGGTATTTATATGTCACTTTTCAGGCAAACCTCACAAAGCACTTTACAGAGAAATAGTAAACCATAATAGTAAAACAGCAAGGGTGGGAGAAGAACCCATTTTGAAAACTATCCTCTTCTCCCTCAGAGAAAGGTGTTTCTTGAGTGGTCCTGCAGTGGCAGCTGAGGGAGGGAGAAGACAGCCGGGGCTTAGAAAGCAAAGCTTCATATGCTTTTTAGAAAAATAAAAATATCTGCTGTGGATTTTACTTTATTTTATTGTGCTAATGAGAATATTTTGGAACGTAGATTATGCCAAGTGGAAATACAGTCAGTCTTCCTCTGCAAAGAGAGCAACCCTGTATCCAAGGCGTAAGGCACATTTAATTCACTGGGATTTTTATTTAGTTATCACAAATATTTATAAGTTCCCTTTATAACTCAAGGCAGCTCACAAAGTAAGAAATAAAAATAACAGATTCCAATAACTGTCGAATTCTGAGTAGCTATTTAATGTGAGACTGTGGCTGTGTGTACACAACATGTTTTTAAAGCACATGACTTCCCCCAAAGAATTCTGGGAACTGTATTCTATACAGGGTGCTGGGAATTATAGCTATGTGAGGAGTAAACTACAGTTACCAGGATTCATGGGGGAAAGTCATGTACTTTAAATGTTTTGAACAGGTATATCTAGCCAGAAGCAAGCCCTGTTGAGTTCAATGGGATTTACTCCCAGGTAAGTACATAGAGCATTTCAGCCGGAGGCTTTTATCTTTAATTCTTTGACATGCACTCAACTCTTTATCATCCATTCCCTTTTGCCATGTTGAAATTGCTTAGTTACTTACTGCATATGTTAATTATCAGCTGTTATTATAATGCATGATCACTGCATAAATGAACCATTGCATAGTGTAAAACATATGTGATAAAAGGTTTTATAACCTCATAAATGTATATGAAAGCATGTCACTAAGCCAAGTTCCAGCAATCAGAAAAAATTTTATAGTTATTTTATCAGCATTACATTCTAATCATTCTTCCACTCTGGAAGCTACTGCCCAAGCAAGCCTGCTCAGACCTTGTGATTTAGAAACCTTGTGATTTAGCAAAACAAAAAGTAGCAAAATTATAACTTACAGCCTACAGGCCAGCTTCATGTTGACCAGCCTAGCCTGAGCATGTAGCATACTCATTTTGGTGCTGCAACTCTCTACCCCAACGGGGCCCACCACTGGTATCTGCTCAGGGGGCCCTCTTAAAGTTCCTGCGCTCCCAGCGCACTGATCAGTCCTATGCAGCCGAGTCTGGGAACTGCCATGATTTCCTACAATGCCCTGGAGGCACGCTACATCAAAGAAAATTAAAATGTGTTCCAGACCCAGCTGCTTAGGCCTGGAGTGGAGCCCCACTGCTGCTGTGACATAAGTCTGCCAGAAGGGGCCCACTTGAGGTCCCCCCTCAAACCTGGAACCAGATCTGTTAAGATCAGCGAGAGTATGCACCATGGAGCAGATAATTGGGATGTGTACACACCATACATTTAAAGCACATCCACCACCACAAAGAATTCTGGGAACTATAGTTTGCCTGACAGAGCTAAATTACCAGCACCCTTGACAAACCTCAATTTCTAGGATTTTTTTTGAGGGGTAAGAGTGCTTTAAATGTATGGGGTTGTATTCAACAAAGTCCTGTTCAGAGCAGACACATTGAAATTAATGAACTGAAAGTTAGTCATGCCTATTAACTTCAATGGGTCTACCCTGAGTAGGACTAGCATTAAATGCCACCCATGGTGTGTCCACAGCTTCAAATACTTAAATCTAATCCACTTCTTATTTTGAGCCAAGGAGGAAGCAGAGGGTGGGGAATGCATCATGTTCAAAAACACATAGTATTAACCAGCTTCTCCCATGTATGAAATCAAGTTCTTCCCTCACACATCCACTCTGGTTGGATAGGAATCTCGAGTACATGATTTGCCTACCATAAATTTGAAGCTAAAAAAATGCTATGAACTTTTACTATTAACAGTTCACAGCTTAGGCCCTGCTCTGGGTGCCCCCACCAAACCACGTGAAGTGAGTAACCACCGCCTTTTCAGTAGCAGTGACATGGAAAATTCTACTGCCATGATGGGCGAAAGCAACCACATGTATAAAGGAGGGTGAAGGAAATGATATGTTTGTCTGGTCCAAGTCCCGCCTTATGTAAACTGACAGAAGGAAAGCAGTAGCTGATTGTGCGCATCTATACCAGCGCATGTCGCAGCTAGAAATTCTGGCATTGGGTGGAAATGATCATGTGTTATAAGGTCTACTGACAATATATAAAGAGGGGTTTGACGGGAAGTAGACATGCTTGTGTGATCGCTGTCTCCTTACGCAAGTAATAAAACTCAGCTTGCTGATTGAGAAGTCTCGTGTGCACTCATTCCTGAGTTGAAACCTAAGTGTTGTGGTAAGAATTCCATGACAGTAGCATCCCAGTTATGGAATAGCCTTCCCAGGAAGGCTTGTATGGCACCATCTTTATGGTCTCTTCAGAAACAGGAAAAGAGCTTTCTAGTTACCCAGAGTTTTTAAAATCATTCAGGTAATCTGAGTCCCTAAATTTTGAATCTTTTGAGGGTGCTAAGAGTTTTGTTTGGTTGTATTTGTTTTGGGCTTTTTTACATGTATTGTTAAGTTGCCCAGAGAACTTTGTTACAGGCAGCAGACAAATAAGATAAAGAAGTTTCTGTGCTGCAAAACTGATTCCCATAGGAATGCAATCATGGAGTACTGCACACTGTACACAAAAACAAGCCAAATAAAAAGATAGTTTTATACCTCATGATGTTTTATTTAGATTGCAATGAGCCATCAAAAAGTGGAAAGGTGCTGTAGATTTTTTAAAAATCTGTGGTTTTTATCACCAAACAAGTGATGGACTGATTAAAACACTTGGCACTTCTGTGTATTTTTCTGCCTAAAGTCTCAATTTGTATATGGATGTATGGTCCTTGAATGAGCTTGAGTATCTTGTAAATAGGTATAGGTTCCAGATGACAAAAGCTAAACTTGTGAACCAAACACTAACATAGTCCTTAAGACAAATTTCCAGGTGGTTCCAATGCAAGTAATGCGGGGATAAACTCTTGTTGCTGTAACGCAGGATTAGGAGACACATCAAGTTGTATGAGCGAGGATGGAAAAATGTAGCCTGGCACTTCAGTGGCGAAGGTGTGTTCACTCACCTGCTTGTGTTGGGAGAGGTGAGACATGAATTTTGGTTCATTATATGCAAAACTTGCAGCAGGGTTTCCTACTTCTCATGCCCTTTTGTAACACAGCCTCAAACTAAGCCTATGTTATCGCAACCCTTTTTACCCTTTTCTCCTGTGACAAATGCTGTCTTGTTAAGCTGCTTGTACTCTGTAAAGCACCACGACCACTGACGAAGCCATATAAATAATAATGAAAAAGGGCAAGGCAGCTTTTAAGTAGAAGAAAAATATGAGGAACTTACCAGAACAGTCAAACATGGACATTAGTTTAGCAACTTAAGTCCAAATATGACAGTACAGTAATACATTGGTTAGGTCCCACTGAAAGGTTACAGAAACCCTCAGCCCACTGACTTCTTTGTGGCCTTTCAACTAGCCCTACTAAAAGACATCAACCCTACTGATGTTTTTTGAATGTTTCTTCTAATGATTCAGCACAGCTACTTGAACTTTTTTTTTTAAAAAAAGTGTCTTCCTTTTCAAAAAGCCCTTCCAAGCTCTGAGAACAAGCTTTTCATCCTTAAATCCACAGTGCCAATGAATAAAACTGTAAATATTTTCAAGTGTTGCTGGTTGACCTGTTTTTAAACACGATTGGCCAAAATTAAACACTGCCTTTTGAACAGATATTAAACACACACCCAGAACACTTTGTGCCAGTTTATTTTCCAAAACCTGTTTCATTAACAAAATGGAGGACTCTCAACCACCTCCCTGGTTTATATACTGTCAAAGATCATTCAAATGTTAACACAGCAAGCCCTGTGCTTCAGCAGAGTAACAATTCTGTTTGGGGGGGGGTGGAGAGATGGGGGGAGGGAAGAGACAGAAATTTGTTTACTGTTTTGATGGCTAGATGCACCATGTTAACATTCTGTAACTTTTTGAAGTAGAAATAAATAAATGTCAATGAAAATAAGCAGAGCTGGGCAACATACAGTTTTTGAATAGCTTAAATTTTAAAGAACACTATACGCTCAAACTATAGTTCAAATATGAAATAAGCATTTGAAATACAAAATATGAGAACATTTGCAGAAATCCATACTGCATTTCCAATATGAAATATTAAATACATTCATTCAATAATGTCTTGTTAATGCTGAGACAACTTGCAACTGTACTTTTTAACAGTTTTACAAAGACTTTAAAACTGAAGTCTAACATTATCTTGGTGCTTTGTAGCCTTCACTGTAACAAAGATCTCAACATTTTTGGTTGATTAATCATAGTGGTTTATCAAAAGAATTTCCCCAAAGGTGCAAAGGCTCAGAAATGTATATTATACTGGCTGAACAAATCTGTGGCTACTAGGTATCCGTGCAGCATTCAAAGATTTTTATTTATTTATTTATTATTTGATTTATATCCCACCCTTCCTCCCAGCAGGAGCCCAGGGCGGCAAACAGAAGCGCTATTTGTCATTCAATTAATGTGGCAGATATTGCTGCCCTCTGAATTTTAAGAACTTAGAACAATTGTTCTCAAAACTGATGAAATCATATTTACAGAAATACTTTCTTTTAAAAAAATCAACTCTGCAGCTACATTCAACATTATTTTTCTCAATACAGTCTGTCTCTACTACAGCTAGGCAGCAGTGATTACAGCTTTAAATGCTGGATGTGATGTGTCAACAAGGCCTTGCTGAACTGAAGATTCAATTCAAAATGTGATGTAATGCTCACAATTAACACTTCCAGAGATTAAGGTGCTGTAGATGTAAAAAATCTAACATCTTGACTTGCAGAGGGAAAAATATTGGCAATACCACATTGGCAACCAAATATTTGTCTCAGGAACTTTATCCTGTTACTTCCACCAATTATCTGGGAATGGCACTAGTGTATACAAAACTCCCTGTGTTTGTTGGAGGGACAGAAAGACTCGCCTTACCTGCTCTAGTACTACTGATGTAGCATAGGTGCTCTCCAACTACAAAGATTGTAGGACTCACTTAGCAGCTCTTTGCCTTCAATTGACCACTTGGGACCAAATTAGACAATGAAAGAAATGGATAATCACATTTCATTTGTCTGTAAACAAAAAAGATATATGAAAGTCTTTGGAAATCAGGATCAGGACCATAGTGTTCAAGAAGTAGGATTTACCCCTTCTCCCAACACTGCAGCATTGATGACCCCACCCAATCTTCTATTTGGTCTGGGCAGGAAACTGTTATTGGCATATGCCCTAGTAACAGTTTTCAGAGGGGGGGTGTCACCGGTGCTGCAAGATGGCACCCCACCTTCCACATGCCACAGTTCTGATTCTGATCTGCCCTTCTGCCACTAATGTTTTTAAAGAAAAACAATACATGTGAAATGTGATGACACCTATTTTTATTTATCATCAAGTTCGGCCCTCTAGCTCTATTCTCACTGATTAGCTGTCTAGCTAGACAGCTCAGCTATATTTAGCTGACTGCCTGTGACCTCTGTTCTGCAGGACAGCAAGGACTGGACTTGTACCAGCCCCCCCACCCAGAAAGTGGAAGATTGTTGGGGGGAAATGAATGGTTACTGTTCTATGAGCTTGGTTGCAAGAGGATTTGCGTAAGTCAACACCATAGGCTGAACCCAGACTAACTTAGTTGCAGTAGGTTGAATCCAACTAAGTTCTGTGCAGAGTAGACCTAATAAAATAAATGGAGCCAAGTCAATCAAGTCCATACATTCGATTGGATATAACCAACTTGGTTTCTATCAAAATTAAATCATGACTAACTTGTCCCATTAATTTCAGGAGGACCTATGTGCTATTGACCACCTGGATCCAAGCCTGTATGTTGTTTAGTGAGCACACGGGGATTAAAATCATCTTGAAAACCAAACTAAACCTCCAGCCTACTATGGCTTGTAGGGTTTCTCCATCAACAAAAAGTTTTTCCTTGCTTGTCTTACCTGCACAATAGAAAAAGGCCAAGTACCGGGGGGGGGGGATCCAATATATTTTCTATTTCAGATACAAGATGCCATTTAAACAATATTTGAAATACAAATTTCAATATATGGATTTTCAATTCTGCTCAGCTCTGAGAACAAGTATACAAGAATTTAAAGAGTTATCCTGCAAGAAGGAAGGGTCTGCCAAATAAATATCTATTAAAAATGGTCCATATCTATTACATTTGGGTGGGGCATGGAAGAAAATATTTGGACCAATTACCAATAAGAACAAACCCAGAGCAACAGATGTGTTTAACAACTCCCCCTGCCACTTCCAGTTCCCAGAGGAAATTCTAGCCAATTATCTGATAAAAGAATACAATTGCATCAAAATATTTACCAATTTGGAGAATACTAAAGAAACGTAGTTAAAAGAGTAGGGTAGGGAGAGCAGAAGAGAGACTACATTAGCGATTACAATCTTTTAAAATAAAGCTGGGGGCTGAGCTACACAATGCATACTAAAGCAGTACACGGACAGTTCAAGAAGTCAAATTACATGTTCAGAGTCGAAAGCAACATTTCTAAGCAATTTCTAGAAACTGTAGTGATAGCATGTACAGTTCTCCATTACTCAAAAATATAATCTGTAAAATGGAAATAAGTGGCCAGTACACAGTGCATTTCAATGTTGTCCTCAAAATGCAGGCTACTTAAAAAGAAAACAAGTTTTCCCTTTTATGTACAAATAAAAGCACTGATCCACAGTGCATTCTATTCTAAAATGTTAGTCCATTTTCTTTACCACACATCAATAAACCCCAAGCAGACCCAGGTACACCCTGTACTTAATTGTAAAGTCAAAGACAACATTTTACAAAAAAACAAAAAGTATACTTGCTTTTTAAAAAAACTCTACACATTCTTATCATATGCAGAGAATGAAAATGTCTTTATTACATTTTTTTAAATGAATGTATAAGTAGAAAAAGGAACAACAGCGTTAGAAGAGACATTTTCAAGTATGACAAATTACCCATTAACATCACATGATTTTTCTTCTCACGGTCAACTAAATGTGACCACTGCAGCCATGTTTGTTTATTCCTGTGTCTCACATAACATGGGAGGGAGCAGAGTCTGATTTTTTAACTGTAAAAGGTTTGCACTAATAAAGTGGACTGAACCTCTGCAGCCTTAACTACATATGGCTCATTGCCCCATCATTTTATTCCCCATCTAGCTCATTTAATTTCCTGGCATGCAGCAGAGCTGGGGAAGGGCGGGGAGACACCCATCTGGGAAATGGACTATGGGGAGGGAACAGGCTCAGCTCCCCATACCTCTGTACACTTTTCAGTATTAAGAACAGACCCCACCACCCATTCTATATGAAAGTGGGGCACATCTAATTTGGCCCATAGAAAGAGCACTCTGTACAACGGAACCTTTCACCTAACTCCAAGGGTTTGGAATCTCGCACCCCTTCCTAGAAGCCATATGATGAAACTGCCACCCCTCTCTTCCTGTTTAAGAATGCACAAAATCATAATGTTAATAATAAAACTTTCATTGTTTCCTAAAGCATTCAAGACAGGATTCTTGTAAATATCCAGCATTTTATCTTTTTTAAAAACAAAAAATCCCAAATCAAAGTCGTAAGAGGGAAATGCAGAAAATGGTGTGGACATAGAAGTATGCGCACGTTTTGTGTGTGTTTTCGTCCTCATAAAATTTCTCTGAATACCTGTGGGAATTGTAACCCATTCCAGTTATATCAAACTATAAAAATATCAAACAGCTAAAGCCAGGACATTCCCATCATAAGGTTTAGGCTACAGTCCTATAAACAGTTACCTGGGAGTAGACCCCATTAAACTAAATGCTAAGTGGGCATGTATAGCATTGCACTTTAGTCTCACTGGAAACAATGGAACTAAAAACAGACAAAATAAATCTGCCTATGTTTTGTGGTTTTTATTATGGCAGCTTTCCAGCGGAGCCCCATGGATAATCTTGTGACAAGGCCACCACAACATTGCTCCACCAGCAAGTATTTCAGGACCACGGACACACATCTGTGGGCAACCTGTTAATGGTCAGAAACCTTACAGCAACCTTCCCCAGCCTAGTGCCCTCCAGATGTGTCGGACTACAACTCCAATCAGACCCAGTCAGCTTGGGAAGGTTGCCCTACAATAATGAAACAGAAATGGCACCAAAGCATCTTAATGTTCCCAGTATGTTCAGAAGGAAAGAGATGTTCAAAAGTTGGTATCTTTGAGAAGGCAGGAGGTCAGTCAGCATCTTTTTCTCAAACAAATTTACTCAGGGATGTCATATGTAGTGCAGTCTTGTCCTGGATTTAGCTGAATTGCTGCTTTTATAGTTTGCCTTAACACGCTAATATATTAAACTGTCAAGTAAGTATTATGGATGCCTTATTGGCTTTTTGTTTAACCTTTAGATACATATAATCTGACATCTCCAGACAGTTCAATTATGAACACCACTAACATCACTGTAAACAACCTTTACCGAACTGGAAGTTGAAAGTAGTACAGCTACCTGTACTTCTAGCTTTTCTGACAAAAAGAATACAAGTGTAATTTTGGCCGCAGCAACTCCAAACGCACATCCACCACCTATCGGCTAGGTTGAACTATAACAATGATGCTTTGCAATCTTGCAACAAGGAAATGTGTGATGCACCCACCTCTGCAGAGATAGGAGAGTTCCAATTCTCCAGATGTTGCACAGAGAGAGAGGTGCTAGCACTTACAAACAAACTGCTCTGGTGGTACAATTCCCTAAGAACAGGCAGCTACCCAGTTTGATCTCAAGAAGCACTAGCAATGACTGGATTCTGCTCTTCCCAACTCTGCTTCTTCCAGTCTCACACCCTGACACTGATCTCTCTTGTACCAGCCTGAATGTGAGGCAAAGGCAGAATTGGAATGAAACTCATAACCATCCCACCCCTCCTACATGAAAGAGTAAATGATAGATGAGTGAGATTTATATATTATTTTGAGAACTACAGACTAAGTACAGGCATATCCCACTTTAACGTTTGCAATGGGACCGGAGAGTATACTTTAAACGAAAATAAACTTTAAGTGAAGCAATTGTCTTCACTTGTACTGCACGCAATCACCACTAGATGGCAGCGGCGTCATGACAATAAAGTGTATGTTATTGCGAAGCGCGCAAACGTTAAGCGGGGTATGGGGACGTATGGAGCATGTACGTTATACCGAGGCAACGTTAAGTGAAGCGACGTTAAGCGGGGTATGCCTGTATTACCTCCAGAGTTTCACTGCTAATATCAACAGCCAGAATACACCTACTGACATAATTATTGTGGACAAGATGCCATTGTTCTATCGAAAAAACAGATAACTGCTTATTGTCTAAAAAGTTCATGTAGTATAAAATCCAACTCCTTGGTTATATGATGAAAACACAACACCCAGATTTAGGCTTTTTAGAGATAAAATGGGACACTGAGGCTGACAGAGAGTTTACACTTTCATGTCTATTTAAGCGGGAAGCTTGTCACACTGTTGAATGGTGTGGAGAGCATGGGGCACATTTCATTCATGTTGTGGGAAAGAAGTTATTGCGGGTTGTGCAAGTATCACTGCTTACAAAGACTGCAAGCTTATGAAAAATACTCCAGAAAATTGTGCATGCTGAATGCAGGCCACTGAGCTGTCAAGTTAAAGGATAGGGGACAGAGAAATTACAATGAAATCTGGTCTACCTTTATGGATTCTATTACATATTAAATAGAAGCAAGAATCTGTAATTATTTGGGGCTTAAGTTACAATGGGAACATTACTATGCTTTGCATCTGATCTTAATGGATACATCAATGATTAATGCATATTGTAGGAAGCACATAAAACAACACACACAAAGTCTTTCATCTGGAGAACTGAAGCTGCCCTCTCTGAGGAGATGGGTACAGCATGACGTTCCCTGCTATAAGATTGTAGCCAGTAAATGTAATAAATTAAACACAGCTAAACTGAATTATTAGAAAACAATCTCTGGGGGTTAAAAAAACTTGCTGCTTATTTTACAGTCCCAAACTTTACATGGTCATAGCCTCTGAAATCAAACATTTCCAGCTAGTTATTATAAAATACATGTTGTATTTAAATACATGTACTGGTCCAAACTGGACTTGAAAGACTGAACATTGGTTGGAAGCATAATCCTAAATGAGGATTAGTTGAATCAACTCATTAGAATATCAACTAAAACAAGGCCCATAAGTAAGCTGCTCCAGCTTACACAGGACTAAAATAAATATTGGTTTTGGACAAACCTGGAGAGTACATTAAAGCCCAAAGCCCTTGAAAATTCACTTTCCACGTTTAATTACTGTACATGCATTCATTTTATGTCTTTGCCAGTACATGTCCAAGATTTGGTCTGAAACATTTTTTCTCACTTGCAACATTTAATCCATACAAAGTTAGTGGTTACAAATTGCAAACACGTATGTAAAAAAAATGTTTCTTCTTTTAAAAAAATCATGTTTAGTTTGACAAAACAAGTATATCCTTTCTGAAGCAAGCAATTTTTTTTTACATTCTTGGCACAATATTAACAAACACAAAAGACACAGAGAAAAGACTGGTTTTCTAGAATTTGACAGCCTGATCCACAAAAGTACTTTCCTCCCCTGCAAATCCCTTCCCAAGGGCCATAACTTTGCAAAAAAACACTTGGAAGGTTGAGCTCAGGTGCTGCATCTCAAAATGTTTTTAACGACAAAAAGGGCATTAATAGACAAACGTTTTTGCTGTTATTGCTACTGTAATGAGCTCAAGACAAGAAAATCATCACAGCAGTGATATAAAGGAAACAACTGGTCTCTGGGCTGTTCTTCATTAAAAAGCTGCTTTTTTAAAAAATAATTTCTCGCCATCTCCCCTCACAGATATGCCCTGAGCTCCACCTGTCAAATTACATAGTAATTTTTAATGTAATCCTTTCATTGTTTTGGGGGGAGGTATTGAAAATCAAGGACCATCAGGCTATATTATCACACATCTTACATTATCCTACTCCGCAATAATATCTTATGTATCTTGAAATAGTCAACTTTTCAATATAAAAGACATTTGAGCTAAATTTCTTAAAGCAGTACAATATTTGCATTTTGAATGTGTTACAAAGAAGAAAAGATTCTGCAGCACTTGAGAAATTTTGTACTTCGAGGTTTACAAATATTTACACTTCCCTCCCCTACCCCCAAAAAAGTTCATTTTATGTAGTGACTGGGCTGTTTTCCTTTTTTATTTCTTACCTGCTCCCTTACCTGAAACAAGGGTCACAAGCTATGCACAAGGGATGGAGGGGCTCAGGAATACAATTTTCCAGTTCTTAAAGTGCAGCACTGTAATTGATGAATGGCTAAGAAAATGCTGGCGCCCTGCATCTTAAATAAAGGGCAAAAAGCTTCCCAGACTCACTGCTGCTGGCTGCCTGTGGACTTGTTCTGGGACATGAAGGCAACTTTAGCTAGAATCCAAAACGATGCTGCTAGCTGTACGTACGAGGCTTTAAGAGGAAGTGCAGCTATTGCAATCAATGCTGGGACTGCACACTCTACACTGTAACATACTACGTTCTTCAGACTAGGTCAAATGGCCAAGTCTCTGCCAAAGCGCAGCTCTATCACTTGGCCGGGCAACACTCTGCTGAAATGCCAATCAGCTAGTTTTCTGTTAATGGCCTACATTTAATTAAAAGTTGATTCACAGCATTTAGAACTCACAGTACAAAATTTGTGAATTAGAAGCTAGTCTAACATGAGAAAAAGCGGTCAGGTTTCACACAATATTGGCATTTATGATAATGCAAGATTCTTATCAGAGTATGTATTGTATCGGGTACTCCTTAAAAGTATCTGAAAGGTTTATTGCTCAACTTCATTAAGTGGTGCCATGATTACAACAGCCAAAGAGTTCAGGGAGAAAATAGACGAATTATGCCCTCCACTAGCTTACCAGAGGCTAGCTGTTGAATGGAAATGTTGCAAAGGATTTCCAAGTAAGCTCTTGTTTAAAAAGGGAAAGTCAGGATTTTCTTTTCATGCTCTGCTGACCTTCAGCTTCAAAATACTTCAGCTTTCCAGTGAAAACATTATCCAAAACCAAACATGATTTCATACCACAGTGACTGTTATAACAAGAATTCAATTCAGCAATTCAATGTAATTTATATTGTATGGGAAGCAAGTATGTGCCCTGGTGAAGACTGCAGCTTAAAAGTTCTGTCTTCTTTCTACCAATATTTGGTTATCAAAGTGTCTTGCTGTTTTGGCAGGTCTACATAAATTGTATCTGTAAGATAAAAAAAAAACGCAGGTTGAATTAAAGCCATTAATACAACAAGTATTTTCTTTCTATTTAAGAATTTCTCAAGAATATCTCTAAAAAAAGTTATCCTGATTGTCTGATCGGCAGTGTGAATGAAGTCCTTAAGCTTTTTGGGACCTTAGGATGAAAGACAGGTAATAAAACAAATTAATCAATCAATCAATCTTTACAGTTGAACTGCAAGCTCTCAAGTCTTAACACCTGAACTTTCATCACAATAAAAATTCCACTGCCCTACTAACGCCAATAAAATACAACTTAAGCACAAACAAAATCAGAAGCTCACATTTAATAAAAGATACAGAGTTAGTTTGTTTGCTACTAGCAACCATCAAGGCACAGTCAGTTGCCTACAGACCTTATCGCCAAAGGGCCAATAACTGCTGTTTTAATAGACATTTTTTAATAAACATATATTCAATTCATTCTGCATATATCTTTCAAACCGTACACAAAAGTATTCCACTGCAAGTTTTGAAAGGCTGGCCTACACCTTTCATGATCTGATGTCCCCCCTTTAGCCTTCAGAATGTCCTTTTACCCCATCTCCTCCCAACTGCTATCTCTTGCACCAAAATTTCTAGTCTCATCAGCCTAATCCTTTCCTCTGGCTCCTTCCTAACACAAATACATCATGATCCCCTCATTCTCAAAAACAGTATCTTATAACCCATCCTGCTTCTCTCCCTACCATGCACGTCCTCTTTGCTTTCAAGCCTTGGAATGTTCTGTTCACTTGGAATGCTCTGTTCACTCAACCTTCCAGCTCCTCTCCATCCAGTGCTATTATATCCCTGCTCATAATCTTCATTCGTCCAGCTCCACCACCCTCCGCTGTCCAACAATCTGGTCTCAAGTTATTCTACCCATTCTCCCTTGATGCTCCGTACGCCTCGAATTCCCTCCAATTCCTACATGGAGTCCCTGGCCTCTCCCCTCCTTCCTTCCAATTCTAAAACCCTTAAAGCCCAACTGAAACATTGCCCAAGTATGTTTAATTGCATTTGCTCACATGCCTTCCTTTTTTTATCCCTCCTGACCCAACTCTACCTTTTCCCTCACTTTATTATCCTTGCTTCTCCATTTCTCCCTGCCCACTTCATTGTGGAAATTTAGACCATCACAGTCTTTCACTGTGGAAATTTAGACTATCAAGCAAATTTAGACTGTCAAGGTCCTTGAGGCATGCACATTGTTTAGGAGTCTGGACCTGGAATAAGGAAGTGAAATTGCTTGATGAGAAACAAACATTTCCTCAGAAAAAAACATTCTCACTTTGCTGCTGATAGGATTAATAAGGACAGTTAGGCAAGATGCTGCCCTCAAATTTTAAACTGGTTTATTTTAAAGATGGTTTGATCAATATCGGGTGTGGACACTTCTTGCTGAAAAGTTTTCTTGACTGCTAACCATTGTTCTCCAGTTTGATAACTGCAAGCTCACACATGCAGTTCCAATATATTACCTGAAAGCTAACTGGTGTACACTAAACCCAGGATATAAGCTGGGACCAGAAATGTGAAAAAATGTGAATTCTCTTTCTCTCCAGTGTAACTGTTCGAATATAGCTGACCAAGCTTTATCTGCAACCAACTGAATAGTCACTGCCTGCCTAACTTTCGTACGGAATGTCTCAATGCTGAGAGACCTTAGGATCCGAGACTGGAAAAGAACTTATCACCATCCTTTCCAGCACTCTAAAGGCAACCCAAAGTGACTTATAACAGTAAAATTAAAACCAATTATAACAAACAAACCCATTAAAACAACAAACACATAATATAAATAGCAATATAAATATAAACACTATATAAATAGTAATGATGATGATGCAATGGACTGGTGCCTCAAGAACTAATCATGGGCAGTATATAAATATTTTAAATAATAAATAAATGAAATCTAAACACATGGAGTCAGCCAACTAAGGAACCAGTTAGAATGGCATTCATAGCTTATGACAAGTGCCGATACCAGTACAGTAGGGCCCCACTCATATGGTGGGTTATGTTCCGGACCCCCGCTGTAAAGCAAAAACTGCTGTAAAGCAGAACCCATTGAATAGAATGGTGCGCAATGCCCGAAAACCATCATAAAAGCAGAACAAGCGCCGTATGAGTGGGGCTTTAGTCTAATTGTGTCTAATTGAGACCACTGTATTAGCGGACCACTGTATTAGCGAATCGCTGTAAAGCGAATTGCTGTAAAACGGCGCCCTACTGTATGCAGAAATTCTAAAGTGTTTCATCTTTACGTTAAAGAAAAACACTAACCTGCGTTCCAGAGATAGGTGCAAAAGGATTTGTTGGCCTTAGACCTGTTTGGGTATATATCATAGGCTGGGGTGCCATAATAGGAGTAGCTCCAATCTGAGTAGGTACCTGAACGTTAGACAAAAATAGGCATGCATAAAATCTTTTCTTGCTCCTCTGAGCTTCAACACAGTGGGTCATATGAACTAGTGGTAAGACGCAGAGTTGAATATAGTATCCTTACTGCTGGATGGTCACTTTCCGCACTCTTCAGATAGTGGTCTGCAGATTACATGAACATATGAAGCTGCTGCCTTATAACCCATCTAGGCCAGTACTTATAGGAAGCAGCTTTCCAAGGACTCAGGCAGAGAAGATAACTTTCCTGCCTGAAACCAGAGAGGCAACGGACTGAACCAGGAACCTTCCGTTTACAAAGCTGGTTCTCTACCCCCGAGTTGGAGTGCCTCAGAAGTGTAGTGGCCACATAAATTCTGCCTCCCCGCTCCCCCGAAGGGGTGTTTATATAATAAAATGCCATTAAGCAACAAGAGCACAATTATGAATACAGCAGCTCAGATACAGCCTAGATATTACACCTCTCTTTGTACATAAATGGTGAGTGTGGATTATGTCACAACTTGAAAGCATTTTTAATTTTCATGTGTATATGCTGCTTTTCAATGGGTGTTTATAAGGTGGTTTACAGTGCATCATCATAAATAATCAACAACACCAAGCCAATGAAATTAGTTGTCAAACATGACTAAAATTCAGTTTTAGCCTCAAACCCCCTACCTCAGTTATTGAGGGCATGATCCTCAAAAGCTTGATGGAGAAAGTATGTTTTTGTCCATTTCCAGAAAGAGAGGAAGTGGCTAACAGAACTTCCTGGGGAAATGCAAACTACTGAAAAGGTTCTGCTCTAAGCAGATGTTAACCTTACTTCCACAAGAGGGTGCAGAGATCCCATTGGGAGACCTTAAAGCTTGGGGAGAGGGGGATCATATGGAAGATGTTTCTTACCACACCCAAGTAGAAAAGTGGACAAAACTTTATTCTTGATGAAAACTTTGGTAAGGCCACGGGGGGGGGCACTAAAAATACTTCAGAGATGGCCCTTGTGCATGTATGTATTGCAATGTCAAGGCACAGCAGAGGCTTTTCAAACCACACTGCAGTGTAACAGAATGACCAAAGAATTAGTGCTGCTTTGAACTTTCAGGCTTATTAGACTTCTGCAAATCAAGACGTATGAAATTCAAAATAGAACATCTTTTCACTGTAATATACAAATATAAACAGTGAATAGTCTTACCATTCCATACACAGGCACTTGAGGTGTATTCACTGGGTAAGTTACTGGAGCAGGTACCTTTGATGGTAGGAAGGGGAAAAAAACTTGCCTATAAAATTTGACTACAAATTCCACTGTTAACACTGAAGAAACTGTATAAAATGTATCTTGTTTTGGTAGACTATAAGATGCCAAGCTTATAGGAAAACAACTTGCATGTCCAGGATAAGGAGACTCTGGCATAGCAAAAGCAGCAGGACAGTAAATTGTTGGGAGTGGCAGGATACCAAAATTAGAATGACTTTAGCCAGAAACTAGAGAGGCTAGTTTTGAAATGCTCAGTCTCACCCACCATGAATAGAATTACACATTCACAAAAAAAAACTAAAGCAATGTGGCTTAATGAAACTATGGGGCAGCTACTGTATATTACTTGACTGCTCTTTTGTAGAGAGAGCATTCTCTTTCCATACCAGGAAGGAATGATGCTGTGCTAAAGAGAACATTTTCATTAATTTGATTCATGCTAAAGCCCTTTTCAGCTCACTTTTGATGCCGCTGGGAAGTATAGGAAGAGTTGTCATTCATACATGTAAGATCAACTGATGCCAAAAGAGTAAAACTGAAATCCTGTGCTATTACACATGTCAGAAGGCATCAGGCACCTGTAACTGGCTGCAGGGATCCAGCCTAAAGCATTCTTGCCCATATTTTTTCTGCCTGGACCCTATTTAAAATGCACACAACACCAATCCACAAAAACTGCATGACTAGTTAGGCTGCAGTCCAGAGGTGCATTTGTACCAGGGTTTAGAAGGCCATTTGTCTTCAGCTGCTTCTCCAAAGGCCTTTTAGGTTTCTTTCTTTCTTTCTTTCTTTGTTTATTAAACAAAAACACTAAAACACACTTTAAAACATAATAAAAACAGACTTTGAAATAGATTAAAATAAAAACATTTAAAAACATTTTTTTAAAAAAGCTTTAAAAATATCTTTAAAAAAAGCATGAAAAAGCAATTTAGTACTTTTGTTAGCCACCATTCAAAATGCATTTTTCTCCACAGCAGCTTCCTATATTAAAACAATTTCATACCATAAAATATGAACAAAAACATCACAATTGTAACAGTAGTAAAAACATTTCAAATCAATTATGTCACAGCCAGCCATACAAACAGAGGCTGTTGAAGCCCCTCATAAAGGCAATCATGAACAAAAATGTTTAGAGAGTCTGCCTAAACACTACCAAGGTAGTGTTTACTCCAAAAACCATTCTATGAAACCAAGTATTAAGGGGAAACACTATGGAAGCCTTGCAAATAAGTTCACATAAGATGCTAGCTTACAAAACATTGTACTAGCCTGCTTCTTGCTCCTAAGAAGGGCTGTCAGAGCAGGGACAAAGCCTCTTGTGACCACATGAGTGGCTAAATACAAACATGCGGTATAATTCAGTTCACACATAGCACCTCCCCTGCTTTCCTCTCTTTGCACACACTCCTTCATGGCAAGCTCTGGTTTGCACTCATCACTCATATCAGACTCACAAACCATATTCTCATTGTCGGTTACAATTATGTTTGGAGAGTATGTGCAAACCACAGTGTGCCAGGTCAGATGCAATGGCAAACTATGCATGACGGGGAGGAGAGTGCCTGTGAACCTGAGCCTCATTCACGGAATGCCAACCATTAATACCAAACCATTAAGAATTAATTAGCCTACAAAACAGGCCACAATGAGAATATTTTTACAGAAAGTTTAATGGAGTTGACCATGACTGAAAGAAACAGAAAAACACAACTGTCAAAAGAAGAGGCTATAAGAACTTGCAGGAAATATACCCATATCCATGAGCTACTTTCTCTTCACAGCAATCATGACAAGCACCTTGAATATGAGATCAAAGTCTATCTATTCTAGAATCCTGTTTCCAGTCATGGCCATTTAGATGCTTTGAGCAGCTCACAAACAGAACACAAAGTCAACAGCCTAATCTCTCTCCCTTGCTTGTCCCAAGCATCTGGTACTCAACAGAATACTGCTTCTGAATAAGGAGGTTTCTTTTTTGCTTGTGGCCCTTGATAGATTCCTGGAGAAGAGAGGTCTAATTTAAAGCCATCTAAGTCAACTGCCATCACAGCAAGTTGTGGCAGAAAATTCAAAAAAATAATTACGCATTGTGTGAAGTGCCCACAGCTTGGAAGTAATTTGTTAAGAAAAAAGAATTACTTGTAATTTATTACTTTTGTGATGAACGAGTGGGTAATTTCTTTACATTTTGATTGTAACAGAACAAGGAGTAATTTCATTGCTTTTAAGCTGTGATTGTAATGTTTCCAGCATTACTTTTGGGCAGTACTTGGGGGGGGGGAGCAGGGGAAACGTTCTGCTCCTCCAATTTGTGGATAAAAATGTGCTTCTGCACAGCGTCAATCTTCTCTTGTCCTCTATGGGTGTTTAGTGCCTGCAAGGGAAGAGGACCATCACTGCCCAGGGAGGGAGAGCCATCTGCCTGCTTTGCTGCTGCTGCTGCTTGGCCAACATCTCTGCTCTCTCCTTCTTGGGCTCCTGCTCTGCACGTGGGCACCTTGCAGGACCAGGCCCCAGGTACTCAGCCAGCTGTGCCTGATACTGTTCCACCTGTCCCTTCTCTAGAGGGGATATATAAGCCGGCTGGCTGAGGGGGCTTGGGAGATCCAGTGCCATGACAACCATGGGGCTGTCTCAATATGTTAGTGGCCCAACACATACATCGGGGCATACTCTTGACCTGGTCTTTGCTACCGGACATGGGGATAGTGATCTGGATGTGGTGAGTTTTACATCTCTCCCGTTGTCATGGACAGATCATTGCTTGCTGAAGTTTAGACTTTCAGTAGCCTTTTCCCTCTGCAAGGGTGGGGGACCTATTAAATTGGTCCGCCCCCAGAGACTAATGAATTCTGAAGGTTTTCAAAAGGCTCTGGGGGGTTTTCCGGCTGATAAGACTGGCGCTCCTGTCGAAGCCCTGGCCGATCTGTGGAATACAGAGATGACCCGGGCTGTTGACACGATCGCTCCTGCGCGCCCTCTCCTATGTAGAGCTCATACAGCTCCTTGGTATACTCCGGAGCTGAGAGCGATGAAACAAGACAGGAGGCGGCTTGAGCGGAGATGGAGACAAACTCCCGACGAATGCAATTATGAGCTGGTTCATGCTTCTACTAAGCTCTATGTAGGAGCGGTGAGGGCGGCAAAAAAACAACATTTCGCCGCCACTATTCAGTCATCTCTCTCACGCCCACGGGAGCTTTTTAAAGTGGTTCGTGGCCTACTTCATCCAGGCCTACAAGATACGGCAGATACATCGGTAGCTCGATGTAATAAATTTGCTGAACACTTCCAGCATAAGATCTCATGCATTCGCCGGGACTTAGACTCCTATTTAATAGCAGTTAATCCTACTGAGGTGTCCGGAGCACAGTCTTGTCATGTTTTGTTGGATGAGTTTCAGTTGGTTCAGTTCGAGGACGTGGACAAGGTGCTTGGACAGGTTCGTGCGACCACTTCGGTACTGGATCCTTGCCCCTCTTGGCTAATTAAAACTAGCAAGGAAGGAACAGTTGGTTGGGCCAAGGAAGTGATTAATGCCTCTTTACGAGAGGGAGTGGTCCCTGGCTGTCTGAAAAAGGCGGCAGTGAGACCACTCCTGAAAAAACCTTCTTTGGACCCAGAGGATGTCAGCAGCTACAGACCAGTAGCCAATGTTCCGTTCCTGGGCAAGATCCTGGAACATGTGGTTGCTGACCAGCTCCAGGCGCTATTGGATGAAACCGATTATCTAGATCCATTTCAATCGGGGTTCAGGCCTGGTTTTGGCACTGAGACAGCCTTGGTCGCCCTGTTTGATGACCTATGTCGGGAGAGAGACAGAGGGAGTGTAACTCTGTTGATTCTCCTTGACCTCTCAGCGGCTTTTGATACCATCGACCATGGTATCCTTCTGGAGAGACTTGCGGAATTGGGAGTTGGAGGCACTGCTTGGCAGTGGTTCCGCTCCTACTTAGCGGGTCGTCTCCAGAAGATAGTGCTTGGGGAACATTGCTCGACACCATGGGTTCTCCAATGTGGGGTCCCGCAGGGTTCGGTTCTGTCTCCCATGCTTTTTAACATTTATATGAAGCCGCTGGGGGCGGTCATCAGGAGTTTTGGAATGCGTTATCATCAGTATGCTGATGACACGCAGCTCTACTTCTCCTTTACATCTTCTTCAGGTGAGGCAGTCGACGAGCTGAACCGTTGCCTGGCTGCGACAATGGACTGGATGAGAACTAACAAACTGAGACTCAATCCTGACAAGACTGAGATGCTGTTGGTGGATGGTTTCTCTGATTGGATGGTGGATATATACCTTGTCCTGGATGGGGTTACACTCCCCCTAAAGGAACAGGTGCGTAGTCTGGGAGTCATCTTAGACTCTTCCCTCACACTTGAGGCTCATGTAGCCTCGGTGGCCCGGAATGCGTTCTACCAACTTCGGTTGGTAGCCCAGCTACATCCCTATCTGAGTAAGGAGGACCTCTCATCAGTGGTACATGCTATGGTAACCTCGCGTCTGGACTACTGCAATGCGCTTTACGTAGGGCTACCTTTGAAGAAGATTCGGAAGCTACAGCTAGTGCAAAATGCAGCGGCCAGACTGCTAACAAGAACTAAGCGGTCTGAGCATATAACACCTGTGCTAGCCCGTTTGCACTAGCTTCCAATATGCTTCCGGGCCAGATTCAAAGTGTTGGTACTTACCTATAAAGCCTTATACGGCGCGGGACCACGGTATCTGTCGGAACGCCTCTCCCGATATGAACCGGCCCGTACACTACGGTCTACTACGAAGGCCCTCCTCCGGGTTCTGACTCATAGGGAAGCCCGGAGAGTGGTGACAAGATCTAGGGCCTTCTCAGTGGTGGCCCCCGAACTATGGAATGGTCTCCCTGAGGAGGTGCGCCTGGCGCCGACACTATCATCTTTTCGGCGCCAGGTTAAAACCTTTCTCTTCTCTGAGGCATTTTAATTCCTGTTAATTCTAAATTATTATATTTTGATTTTAGACTGTACAGTTTTGTGTACAGTTTTGTGTTATTTTTATTGTATTTTTAATGTTCACCGCCCAGAGAGCTGTTGCTAGTCGGGCGGTATATAAGCTTAATTAAATAAATAAATAAATTTAGAAGGTGACAAGGGAGGAGGCGGAGAGCAAGATGGGGTGGAGAAAAATGGTTAAAAAATAGACGGTGGTGAAGAATGGAGGGAGAAAGGAGCTGGAGGGCAAGGAGGCAGCAGCAGAATTGACATGAAGAACCGTGGAGGTGAGAGACAACGGGGTGTGTGTGTTAATACTGTGTTTGCACTTGGTGCAAGAGAGTAGCCCTCTCTTGCTATTTTGCTGTATTTGCAGTGTTTTAACTTTTTTGCACCCCAAGGGAAAATCTTTGCTTTGTGGCAGGGCAGGGTCCGGGAGGTGGTTGAGTGAGAGAGACTATGCTTGCTGGCTGAGAGAGAGTGGGGAGGGGGGGAGGTTGCACATGGTTTGGTGTGTAAAGCTCTGAGCAGTGGCCTCTGCCTCCCTCTCCACCTCCCCTCTCTTACTAGCAGAAAGACAAGAGACCTCCACTGCTAGCTAGCTAGGGCTGCAGAGACAGCAAGGAGCTGCGGCTTCGGGGTGAGTGAGGGGCAGGCAGAAGTTGCAGCAGCGAGCAGCCACAGTTCTAAAGAGCTGCTGCTTCCAGTTTTCTTTCCCGCCCTTCCTTTCTTCCTAACAAGCAGGATGCATCTTCATCTTCTGAGGAAGGTACTCCCTGGAAGTTCTTTTGTGCAAATTAAAAAATCCCCCTCCCCATGGCCAACACAAAGAGTTCCAAACAGGCACTTGTTAAAAATCATTGTATAGCTAACTTACAGTGCAATATATACAAGTCTACTTAGAAGTCTCTTTATGTTTAATGGAGCTTACTCCCAAGTAAATCAAATTGGGTATAGGATAGGCAAGATAAAGACTGGTTGAAGCCTTGATGCTGTACTAATTTGTGGGGGGAGGAGAGAAAAATATGACACTTTATAGTACAAAGATGCATCAATCTGGTTAAGGCAAGTAAAATTTGATGCCTATAATACAAGGACTAACCTGGAATCCAATACATGTCACCTCAGAATTAAGTTCAGCTGGATTTAATGGAACTTACTCCCAGGCAAGCATGTATTGGACACACTTACCTGGGAGTAAGTCCCATTAAACCCAATAGAGCTTACTTCTAAGTAGACATGATTGGATTGCATCCTTAGTTTCCTTTTGCAGCCATTTTAATTCTGCCTTCTGTATCTTCACAGCAGCCACGTGAAGTAGGTTACACTGAGAGTTAGGGACTGGCCCAAGGCAGTAAATAAGCAAAAACAATGATGAGTAAAAATGTAAAATGTGAAAATGCTCGTGCTCAGAGTATTTTTGTTGCTCTTTGTCAAGGGTGTGTGTGAGGTTTTTTTAATGTCTACTGTCTCATAACTTCTGTTTGTCTGCAAACGTCATATTTCATACAGTTACAGATGTTCTTTTCTAAAAAAACAAATCCCCCAAATTCTGTGATTATTTTTTTTTTCTTGAGTTCTTCACATGGTTGAAGGTTGGCATTGCAGGAGATCAGGCTCTTGTGCGTTTAATAGCTGTGGGGCAGGTAAAAATTAAATGGAGTAAGCCTTTTCTACTATGGAAATACAATTACAGTAGGGCCCCGCTTTAAGGCGTTCCGCTGATGAAGTGGCTTTCATTTTTAATTTAAAAGCTATTTTTTTCTCTTTTGCAACATTTTGCACCATTTTCGCACGACGCAGCCCATTAAAGTCAATAGGGTTCCGCTTTACGGCGGAGGTCTGGAACTGAACCCGCCATATAAGCAGGGCCCTACTGTATGGGGAAAGCGTCACCTGTTAACATCCTGTCTCGTAGACATCTTATTATTTGTGTGTGCCTCCCTCCCCAGATTTACTTTTGATTTGTGAATGCCATGACCATTGCCATTTCCTTCCTGCCATTTATCTTTGCAACAACCCTGTGAGGTAGCTTAGGCTGAGACGCTATATACATATAAGCAGCAATTGGTAGCTGTAGTTGGTACAGCATTAATAAAGTATAGCCCCTGAAATGCTGAAATGAATTCTGGTTGAGTCCAGTTCTATATATGTCTGCTCCAAATTAAGCCTCATTGAGTTAAATGGAAGAGTATATACGATCGCAGATTAATTTTTACCTCTGAAAGGAATGTGCTGTCAGACACAGAATTTAAGAGACATACTTTTCTGGACATGTTTGAAACAGGTGGGTAGGTGGGAAGAGAGTTGTGTTAATCTATTTGGGTCATCAACATAGTGCCCTCCAGATGCTGTTGGACTAAAACTCCCATCAGACTCAGACAACATAACCAATTATGATGGAATTATGATGGAAATTGTAGTCCTATAACATCTGGAGGGCACCACATTGTCTATTCCTGGTCTGTAAGGTCCCACAAGTAACTTTTGTTGTTTGTTGCAATACATACAAGAACACAGTAAGAGCCTCCTGGATCCAAGTGGTGGCCCATCTAGTTCAGCATCCTGTTCTCACAGAGGCCAACCAGATGCCCTAAAGGGAAACCCACAAGCAGAACCTGAGTGCACAAGCAGCACTCTCCTCACTTGTATTTCCAGCAACTGATATGCAGAAGCATAATGTCTCTGAAAGTAGAAGCAGAATATAGCCTCCATGAATTTGTCTAATCCTCCATGAATTTGTGTAATCCTTTTTTGAAGCCATCCAAGTTGGTGCTCATCACTGCTTCTTGTGGTAGCAAATTCCATAGTTTCACTATATGCTGTGCACGACTACATTTTTAATTGCAGGAGAAGGGATAACGTTTACTCTGGTGGATTACTTTTGATATGTGCATTTTCTGCTTACCTACGTTATGTCTCTTAAGTTCTACCTCTGAGAGTTCAATCGTGCATACATATCTACTCAATGAGTTCAATGGGACTTACTCCCAGGTAAGTACGTACAGGATTAAGTTACCTCTATATACTGTTGACCAAAAAAAATTACAAAGACAACTAGTAAAGTACTAAAGTTTGCATTTTTCTTTGAAGATAGGGGATAGCCATATTGATAAAAATGTGTTTTAGTTGAAAGGGGTGCTGAGGTGTCTTTTGCAGCACAACACAGGCATGCCTTCAAGCGCCGCAGCAGAACGCCTGTTCAGTATTGGTGACAACGTAATGACTTTAAAAAGACATCTTTGCTCAAAGAGCACAACAGACATGTATTGTAAAAGCAGCATTTCAAGTGTAAAATTTGATTTTGAGTGTAAAAGTATACATATGTTGGCATATCACCGCTGCTGGGGTGGATGTGAGGTTCTATTATGCCATTCTGTTAATCTTATGGATAAAAAAAAATATTCTACTACCCTGTGTGTGTTTATTTTTAATGTTGTTTTAGGCTACTTAGATGTGCAGCAGCCAAGGCCAGCACTTTGTAGGCACTCAATTTTTTTAAAAAAAGTAACTTAAGTATAACTGTAATGATTACTTTTGAGTAATAGTAATCAGTTACTTTCAGAGCAATTGTAATGGTGATGTTTGGGGCCATGTAACAGTAACTTATTACTTTTTAAAAGTAATCTTCCAAGCTCTGGAAGTGGCATCTTATTCTGTCTGTCCCCCAACCTACTGCCAATGAATGTCATGGTTTTAGTATTATGAGAGGGAAAAACCTTCCCCTCCATAATAATAAACTTTAATTTATAGGCCGCCTATCTGGCCAATGGCCACTCTAGGCGGCTTACAGTAAAATATGATAAAATACAATAAATAAGATATAGTCAATACATTACATACAAGTTCAGTATAATAAATTATCAGCATTTCAATACAAGGCTAATTTACCCTAGAAGTCTCAGAGGTTGTAAAGGCCTGGTTAAAGAGCCAAGTCTTCAGGCCCCGGCAAAATATTTCTAGGGAAGGGGCATGTCGAAGATCTATTGGGAGTTCCAGATCGAGGGGGCCGCCACAGAGAAAGCTCTCTCCCGAGTCTTCACCAACCTAGCCACTTTAGTTGGCGGGACTGAGAGCAGGTCCTGTGTGGCAGATCTCGTAGGGCGGCACAATTTATGACGGTAGAGGCGCTCCGTCAGATATGCTGGGCCCAAACCGTATAGGGCTTTAAAGGTTAATACCAACACCTTGAACTGAGCCCGGAAAATAACTGGAAGCCAGTGGAGATTGTAAAGCCCACAACCCACACCACTAATTTAAGGCTCTAATATCCCATTCCCATCATCTTTTTTTCTAAACTAAAAAGCCACCAAAACACTTCATCTGACTTTATAGGTGCTCCAACCCTAAATCATGTCACTTGCTCTTTTCTATAAGTATTCCTCCTCTCCCATAACTTTCACAAAATGGTAACAACATGCAACCAGAACTGGGGCAACAGAACAAGGGCATCACAGATTTATGTAAAATAGTGGTAGGGAACCACCAGCCTACTGGCCCAATTTGGCCCATCAGGCCATTTCCAGTGTACCCCACCCACCCATCATGTGACATTGTTTGATGCCACGTGTCTATGATTTCGATCTGCCCTGCAATTTTTACACCCTATCAAAGTTACAGACTTAAAATGTACATGCTGCTGCTGCTGCTGTACTGCCTTCAAGTCGATCCCGACTTATGGCTACCCTATGAATAGGATTTTCATGGTAAGCGGTATTCAGAGGGGGTTACCATTGCCCCCCTCTGAGGCTGAGAGGCAGTGACTGGCCCAAGGTCACCCAGAAAGCTTCATGACTGTGTGGGGATTCGAACTCTGGTCTCCCAGGTTGTAGTCCAACACCTTAACCACTATACCACATTAAAATATATAAAATATATATAATTATGTTAAAATAAGTAAAAAAATACATTAATGTTTTTAGTTGTTTTCCTTTTGCATTGATGGCCTTTGGCCATGCCCACTTTTTGCTCACCCCTTTTTGCCTCTGTTCCTGCATGCCATCAGAATGGAGCCCCTAGGAAGTTGGCCAGGTTTGAATGCGGCCCTCGGGTTGAAAATAGTTCCCCACTCCTCTTGTAAAGACATTTTCTATCCCTTTCCTAAAAATCACCAGCACAGACTTTTTTTTTCCGCTGCCACTGCACACCAAGCTGATGTTTTCAATGAGATCTCTTTTCCTGGATAGTTACTGAGAGGAGTCTCAAAACTAGTTTATGCACTGCTGTGAGATGCTCAGAGAAAAACAAGTTAACAATTCCACTATGCTTGCATAAACTCCTAGTGTGAAATTAAGCATCCTGGAACCTGGCCAACATTTTTTATCACACAAATGACTTAAAAGTTATACAGTGAATTTCATCCAGAAGGCACTAAAGCAGCTATCCGGAAGTTTATTTTAACTGCTAACTACTAATTATTATACGTTATAACAAGATGCAACATAACTTCCAATGTACTGTGTATCCAATTCCTCTCTTGGGCTTCTGTAATTTCATGCCAAAGCCTTAATTATAAATTCTTTTCTGAAACTGGAATTTTGACAAGAATGTTTTATGAACTACAGCGGAAAAGGCAAACACACACACACACACACACACACGGAGAAAGTCTTAAAACACTGAAGGAGTTACCATCTGTGGAGCAGGAGGAATAGGGACAGTATTCCATGTAGTTGAGGTGCTTGTTTTTGCTTGCCAGTTGGTTCCACCAGTAAGTTTCTTCTCTGTAGGCTGATTCCACTGCATATCAGATCTAAAAGTGAATTGAACAACTGAGCTGCTATGTATGGAGAACAGCTAAAATGGTATTGCAGTACAATGAACTAGTCTGTTAATCACTATTTACTTTTAGCTGCTACTGTAATCACATTTCATGGTCCCAGATCATATCATTTGGCGTATGTAACATGTTTGACACCATGTCTAACTTTATTTAATTCACTAACTGTACCATGCATTACTTCCCCAGTTGTTTCAAGAAGCAGTGCAGTAAATTAACATAATTAAAATGAGCCTGGCAAGCAGGTGAGCCAAACTTCCAGCAAACTTTATGAGTTACACTGGTGCTGTGGTTGCTGCTAAGGCAACAGACAGAGCAGCTGACTTTTCACATCGGAAGCCATTCTCATAAAGCAGCTCTCAGATGGCTCAGGCATCGACCATGCCAGCCAGCCCACCACCTGGTCAAAACAAGGTTTTTATGAGCATGGTTAAAAAATCCCCTGCACCAAAACCCCTCCATGAGTTAAGCAACCACACCTTTTGTTTTCTTAATGGCCACCCTATACCCCAAGTGAGAAGCAGCCCCCGGAACAAGCTGTATCAAGTTTGTTTTAAAGAAAACACGGATGTCACAGTGCTAATAAGCAAATCCTATGTGTGATTTATTCTTAAACACAGATTACATTGTTCATTCAATAAAATTATATTTTAAACATCATTTACTTTGGAGCTTCTTCTATACATCATTTAGTTACTGATTATACCATGAAATACATGCTGATTTTTGAATCTATAGCATTCCAATAGGAACATATGGATTTCCCCCCCCCCTTAATCAAGAGAGACTGGCAGCATGGCAACAGTTTTGCAAACCTTTTTTTTTTCAATACTTGAATGATAATGCTATTCCTGAAATCAGTTGTGTCACATTTTTTGGCAGTGGGATTTGGGCCCTAACCCTGACCTGGAAATGCCTGCCAGAGCAGCCAGATATTATTCTGGGAGATTGGATTTGTTTTTAATCTTTGCTTCATTTTTGTATTTTGAATTGGCTGTTTTGTTATTTTTATTGTGCACTGCCTCAGAACTGGTCGGAAGGCAGGATGTAAGTCTTCCTAACAAAACAATACAATTTTAAACAGCTGTGGCTAAATGTCTGCCCTTTGAAAGTAAATGATGTTATAAGAATTCCCAAGCAAGTTCCTCCCGAGTTGGAATTTTTTAAGATGTGCCATACAGATCTCAGTTAAAAGAACAATATTATTTTTGCTGGTGTGTAAGAAGAGGGTTTGTTACACTATAATCAAGATTCAAGAAACACACAAGTAGGGGGCGTGGCTTGCTAGCAAGCAGAATGGCTGCTTAAACCAGAGTCTCCAAGAACTATGGGACAACTTAAGGCAAGGAGCGACATAAAAGTGTTAATTTTAAGACATCGATCACCACATCTAAGAGGTAATTCTGCAGGGACTGCATGGCCCAAAAACAAAAGTGGCGAGACTAGATCTTAGGAGCGAAATCAAAGCCGGGTTAACAGAGCTGTCAGATGAAGCTGAAACTGACAGTATGGCACAGGGCAGTTCAAAGGCCCTAAAAAGCAGGAAACTCATAGGGGCCTCCCTCCAGGGACATGGGAGACTTTGATGAATTCATTGGTAAGATTAGGAAGGCCCTTACAGCAGATTGGGCATCCGCTTTACAACCACTTGAGACAAAAATAGGAGCCTTATCTGATCAAATCACTCCTATTTCTGAGACAGCTAATACAGCACTGAAGCTAAGTCACGATAACCAGACAGAACTGCAGTTGTTAAAGATGGCGACAGATGATCTAGAATTAAAAATGGAGGAATATTCCAATAGAGAACACTGCAAAGATGTTCGTATCAGAGGGATCCCTGAACAAGGAGTGGGGAGATGCCCCCCCTATTTTTGATAAATTGGTTGAATAACATACAGCTTGATATCATGGTGTCAGCTAACGACATTGAGAGAGCTCATAGGATCCCAAGTTCAGGCTCCAAACCTCGTGACTTTGTTATTCGTTTCAAACATTACTGCATGAAGGAGAAAATCTTTAAAGCACTGAGCTAAAATATGGGGAGCATCCACTTGAAATCTTTCAAAATATAAGTCCTGAAACCCTGCATAGATGCAGGGCTTTTCACCCATTCACTGCAATCTTAAAAAAAGCAGGAATTGCTTGGGCTTCCCCTTTTAAGTAGGTAGTCCAAAGTAATGGCAGGTTTCTAAGCGCTGGAGAAGAACAGCAAGCCAAGAACCTGCTGCAAGAATCGAAATTGATGCTGATGGAAGGAAGCGACGAAGAGCGGGGGGGCTCCCCCAATTGCAGTTCAGAGCAACCACGGATTACAAATCAAAAGAAGGGAAACAAAAGGAAACCACGCACCACCTTGTCATTAGGAACACTGGAAGATAATGAGAGTTTATTGTGATTATAAATCGCTCCACATGAATCTGCTTATAATTTTGCGCTTATACTTTCCGTGGGAAGGAGATGGACATGTGTTCTCGCATTCTATGTGGCCTCCTGCCACCCTGAATGAATCTGAGACATTTTGATGCATGGTCTCAGGCCCTGCTTGCAGGCCATTGGCATCACCTTGGGCTACAGTTACAGTTAGTTTCTGCTACAAATTTCAAATTTGTTTTATGTCGTACTACAGGCTGTCACACCATATACTCTCCAGCAACTCCCCTTCATACCGGGCAACAAATAGTGCTTTCATCAAGGAGGGATAAATGTTGAAAAATGGGTCCTGTATAGGAATCATTTCACTCAATGTGAGAGGACTAGGATCAGTAGTGAAAAGGGCACGAGTGGAATCGGCTTTGAAAAGAGAACATCCAGATATCATCTTTTTACAAGAAAGCACGAAAAGAAAAACCCCAAGTTTCACCGACTAAAAAGTTCTTGGCTGGGTGAGCAATACTGCGCTCAAGGCTCCTCTAAATCATGGGGAGTTGCTAGGCATGCCCGTTTGTTGTAGACGATCATTTATCTGACCCAGAAGGAAGGTATGTATTTGTGAAAGGCTCATTGGGATTGCAGAAACTAACCTTAGGCTGTATCTACGTGCCTAACAAGAGGCAACACAGCTTCCTCAACTCAACACTAACCACTTTCCAACATTTCCGTGAAGGTGAAGCTATAATAGGGGGTGACCTTAATTTATGCTTGGATGCCACACTAGACAGGTCTTCAAATTTTTCCAGTCCTGGGAAGGGGAAAAACAAAAGACCTCATTTACAGACATGGCTTGAGAGAGACATGGAGGGAGAGACATCCCACTGAGAAGAAGCACATATTCCATTCTTCAAGGTTTAACTCTAAGTCACACACAGACTATGCACTGGTGACTGTCTCTCTATGGCAGAGAATAATGAAGGCAGAGATTGGAATTATAACTGTGTCTGATCATGCCCCTGTAGTAATTGAACTAGCTGTAGGAGAGGTTATGCATTAAACTTACCCATGGTTGTTTCGCAATGGATTACTCGCTGATGCAGTGGCCTGATCCCATTTGAAGGAAATGTTAGATTTCTACTTCAAAGAAAATGATACCCTTGATGTTTCTATGCAAATGCTATGGGATGCAATGAAGCCGGTTAGTAGGGGCCATTGCATCAGTGAGATGTGCAGATGTAAAAGGAACGAGAGGCTGTCACTAAAACAATACTGCAGGAAATTGCCTCTCTGCAGCGGGCTTATCAAGATACTGGTTCAATTCACACTTTCAAGGCTTTAACTGCCAAGCGAGTGGAGCTACAGGTGGTAGAAACAGAATCAATAAACATAGCTCTAGCACATATGCAGAGTAAATATTACGAATTTGGCAACAAAGCTTCAAGCCTGTTAGTGCAGGCCCTTAGAAAAAAGAAAACAAGGAACCTAATAGCTAGCCTACAAGATGACAGGGGACTACCGGTTTATGATACCAAGACAATTGGGGATATCTTTGTAAAATTCTTTTCTAACCTGTACTCCTCCGACAGCCCCTCCCAACTTTCCACTGAGGAATATTTAGCCTGGTGGATCTGGATTGACTGTATGATGCATACAGAGACTTTTTGGATAATGCAATAACGGAAAAGGAGGTGGATGAAGCAATTAAAAAAATAAAAAGAGACAAAGCTCCAGGCCCTGATGGTTTTACCAGGGACTTTTATAAAGTATTTAAGGATAGTCTAACACCTCGGATGACTAAACTTTACAATGGGATTCTCCAGGGGAATCCTGTACCTGAGTCCTGGAAACTCTCAAAAATGGTATTAATTCCTAAGCCTGGGAAGGACCCAATACAAGTTGGATCCTACAGGCCAACTGCACAAATTAATGTTGATGCAAAACTATTATCGAGCATCATGGTTGCCAGACTAAACACCTTTATATACAAATACATTGCTTCAGACCAAACTGGCTTCACCCCAAACCGCAGCATTTCTGATTCTATAAGAAGGGTCTTGAATGTCATCCATGAGGTTTGCCATTCTGGATCTCCGGTAGCATTAATGTCCTTGGATGCGTTCAAGGCCTTTGATAGAATTGAATGGGACTTTTTGAAGGCATTGTTGTAAAAAATGAACTTTGGGGGGAAATTTAGATAATTAGCCAGATTTACTCCAAGTCGGTGGCAAAGTTGGTAGTAAATGGAACAGAAACAACAAAGATACACCTTGCCAGAGGCACTAAGCAGGGGTGTCCTTTATCCCCTCTGCTTTTTGCCTTGGTGGTGGATGTGCTGGCGAAACAGTAGACAATTGTGCAATTCAAGGTGTACAGGGTTCGGGGTACTGAACACAAGTTGAATTTGTTTGCTGACGATAATTTACTAATGGTCACAAATCCTAGGGCAGCTCTCTTCCCTTTAAAACAAATCTTATCGCAATTCCATAGTGTGGCTAGATTGAAAATTAATCATACTAAATCAACAATCCTTCCTATTAACTTACCTTTAGAAGAACAGAAATGGGTTTTATCAGCTTCCGGATATGTTCCTTGTTATAATGGGTTTAAATACCTTGCGGTCATTATCCCAAAAGACCTTCAACAATTTAGGAATAGAAATTATGGGCCTATATTTCAGTCGATTCGGAAGGAACTAAATAGCTGGTCATCTAAATCTAACTTGGATAGGAAGAATTCCTCTATCTATTCCAAACCTTACCGGTACATATTCCTGAAAAAAGCCTATCTAAATGGCAGAAATGGTTAAACGACTTTGTGCACAAAGGTAAGCGAAGTAGACTGATACACAACAAGTTATATAGACCTCATCAAATGAGGTCTTGGCATGCCAAATTTAAAATTGTATTATGAAGCTTTTCAATTAAAACAGCTTCTACCCATTATACAAGGGACAGAATCTATCCCATGGGCACGATTGGAACTCACTCCATCTTCTCCAGCCATTAGAGCCATACCTTTTCTGAAGCTCACATGGGAAAGTATTCGCAAACTAACCAATTCATTCCTTAAGGTGACTTTGTCAGTTTGGAAGAGATGGCGTGACAAACTAGCCCCAGAAACATCCTCATTTACCCCCATATTAGACCACCCTGGTTTTTGTCATGAAGGTAAGTATAGCCAATTCAAAGCATGGGAATCCAAAGGAATATATTATATTATGGAAATCATAGTAAGAGGTCACCCCATTACAGGTCAAGAGTTGACTAAAGCCTTGCAAGAAGTTAAAGCCACTTGGTTTCAAACCCTACGAATTCATTCTTTTGCATCTAAATTATTAAAAAAAGGAGACGGACAACAATCTTTAACAATGTTCGAGGCTTTATGCTCCAATCCCACACATCATCAGAAAGGGGTAGCATCTAAACTTTATACAATGCTCATTGACAAAAAAATGGGGAATACCCAAGGTCTGCAAATAATTTGGGAAGAGGAATTGGGAGCTAGTATAGATGAAGGTCGATGGGATGCAATATGGACCAAACCCCCATTTAAAACCATCTCCGCTAAGATTCAGGAGGCATCAATTAAAACAGTACATAGATGGCACTGGACTCCAGTCCGACTATCTAGGATAACTAAATCCTTCCCCCCTACATGTTGGCAAGGTTATGGGGAAATGGGATCCTTTCTACATATGTGGTGGGATTGTAGTGTAGTGAAACAGTTTTGGATAAAAATATTTCATGAATAATCTGCAATAATGAGATAAAACCAGACAATACCTTATTCCTGAGACAGGCTTAGCACTATTAATGCTGGAAAGTGATCAAAATCCTAAACTAAGCCATAAGGAACTACTCTCATTCCTATTAGCTGCAGCCAGACTGATTATAGCAAGGCACTGGAAGTCTTCAAACTGCCCTGCTAGAGCAGAATGGTGGAAAGCAATTTGAGAAATAGCACTGTCTGAACAAGTGACCCAACACAGTAAAGTTCTTAGAGGAGAATCAGAAAACTATCATTTTGATGCAGTATGGTTCCCCTTCTTCAGCTATATGAATGGTTCTCAGAGGTTAGATATCCCCTCTTACTCAGATAACCATTTGGAAAGGCTATGTAAAAGTACCACTGTAGAATGAAATGTGTTACAACGTCGTGAACTAGTATACCCTGTAAGTGGGAAATTAAACAACGTATTTATGTACGACTGGCAGTTAAATAACTGTTAAGTGTTCAATGTTTAATGTATTTGTTGAAAATAATAAAAACATTTTAAAAAAAGAATCACACAAATATTTCTGGATGCTCAAAGAAGCTTTGTGTTCAACAGCCTTCTTTCATTCTACATCACAAGCCACTTCTGAAATGCGGAGGGGGGGGGGAATCTTTCAAAAGCAGTTTTGTGATATGCTACAGAGGGAGATGTACAGTTCAAAGAAAAAAGGTGGCAGGAAAATGGTCATATCCAAGCCCTGGGTGCACTTCTCTTTGGATCTTTATTTTTATAGTTCAGTAATATGAAATATTAGAAAAATTCCTTTATAGCTTAGCAACCAAAATGCAAGTCAAGGACCTTTTTATCAATATATAACTAGTAATTTAAAAAAAACCAATGTCTCTCACTTTTTGGATGGTGTTCCTCCAAAGCCGAGATCTGTAATAAAACACACCAGAAGCATTACATTAATATTTAGAATTCCTCTTATAATAAATATGGGGAAACTTTTTTTTTAATGAAAGCACTGCACTTACTTCCAACTAGATTAGCGAGTGAAGAATCAAGGTCATTGGCCAAAATCTTCCCACTCTGCTGACCAATTAAAGCCACTCTCTGATTTTGTGTTTGTACTGTTGGTTGTAATACATCATCTGCAAAATTAAAGCCTGAGTTCAAAGGAGAGAATAGAAAAATATTTAGAATAGTATTGCTTCTCAACTATTATTTCACCATAATCCAGAAATCACCTACTCTTAATAAAATGCTGCTACCATTCCCGCCTAGATGTATGCGCAGAAACTTGCCTAGATCCATAGATGTAGGTATAAAGCTACATTTACACTGTGATGCTCACTGAAATGTCTGAATGCATCTTTTGTGAAGCTGGAGATATGCATTTCTGCCTAAACCCACTATTGAGAACAATGTACAGTTTCATTCCAAAAGAGATTATGGATTAGACAAGAGACGTTAAACCCCACATTATTCTTGAAAAAAATGTTTCTAGACACTGCTGGAATGCATGATTTCCACTTAACTAGGAATTCTGAAGTTATCTTTAAACCCTTGATTGTTAAACTATCTTAAAGTGTATAGATCTTTTAAAATACACACACACAAATAATTCTCAATTTTTCCTATGCGCATGACAATTTGACAAATGCTCTTCCTTGGAGATATAAAATTAGAAAGCAAAAAACAAAACCCACAGCCAAACGTAAGGGTTCTGGAAGACAGACTTCCTTTACCCCAAGCCAAAAAAGAGGAAATGTACAAACGGGGGGGGGGGAAGAGGGAAGGCCATTTTTCATCAGAATGATCAGTAAAAGGAAATTAAATGGCAATGTTTTATTTCTGACCTTCAGGCTTCTTAATTATTGTATAGCCAGTGTGGTGCAGTGGTCTGAATGCTGGACAATCAGACCCTCAATCACCAAGCTTACTTGTTGATCTTAGGCCAGTCACCATCTCCCAATCCAATCTACCTTACAGGGAGGTTGTGAGGAAAAAGGAAGGGATGCCATGTACATTGACCTGAGCTCTCTGGAACAAGGGCAGTATAAAGATCAATAAAAGTTATTTAAGGTGACAATGATGTTCTCAGTGTTTGGCAAATACAATAGCTATAAACTGCAAGCATGTTAAAACGCCATGATGGCCCTAGAGACCTGCTGCTTGCCTTCTTCTGGAAACGTTTGACTTGGAAGTGGTGGTTCCTATGGAGAAGTACCCAGTGTTGGCAGGCAGTATACCAGTTGCTGGGGATCACAAGTGGGGAGAGTGCTCTTGCACTCAGGTCCTGCTTGCAATCCTTCCAAAGGCATCTGGTTGGCCACTCTGAGAACAGGATGCTAGACTAGATGGGCCTCTGATCTGATCCAGCAGGGCTCATCTAACGTTCCAGTATGTTTCAAGACGATATTCACATGGTCAAAGGAGCTGAGATATGTACTCTACTATCTAATTGGGCTTCCACATCCATTTCAATGGAGGGCTCCAACCTGAGCAGGCATTCTTGTGCACTCAGTCTCTCCTTTTAAATAAATGTACAAGAACACAAGAATGATCACCCAGGAAACTCTGGAAGCAAGCACACACAACAAATATTTTTTACAAATGCTCACTGAGTAACAGCTTCCTGCAGGCAACCTGAAATTGCCCAGCTGGCCTTTTTATGTAAAACTGTTGCCATGAGTAACAAGAACCTTGCCTTTCAAAAAGGAATCTTAGAGCCCTGGGTTTTATCTCCTGGGCTATGGAGCAGGGGTGGGGAACTTTTTCAGCCTAAGGGCCATATTCCCTTGCGGGCAGCCTCCCTGGGACTGCATGCCAGAGGTGAGAAGGACCAGAGGCAAAAGTGGGTGGGAGCAGGGGATGAGACTGTCACCTTTGTACAAAAGGCTACATCAGCCATGCCAAAGCAAAAGGCTTCCACACAAATACATACACACACACACACATATACCTTGTGTCCTCCATTCAACCTAGCAAGAAGCATTATCACAGTTCAAGGACACATTCCAGCCAGGCAAAAGTACCTGAGGAAGTAATGGAGCAGTACTAATGGGGTGTGGAATGGGGAGGGCGCCTGGCAGAACAGAGACCTGATAGCCAAAGAGAGATGCCTGGAGGGCTGCATTCAACCTCTGGGTCCAAGGTCCTCACCAAAATTTACAGGTATATTTTATCATGATAGTATGAGAATGAAATAATGAATGCTATCATATATTACTCAATACAGAATTAATATAGGAATTGCTATAGGGTATAAACAAACAACCCCATAAATTTAAACACAGTTATTGCATTTATTTTTTTCAATGCATCTCCACATTTAAAAGTAAAAACAATTGTGCCTTCAACATTTGCAGAAACTGGCACCACTCCTCTGCCTTCCAACCATTCTCAAGGGATGAAATTAGCCTATATAAAAATAGCTCCACTGCAAATGTTTTGAAATTAGGTTTGCAGGAAATACACACAGTAACTATTTTTCCCAAAGACATGATGCCATTCTAACAAGAAACGTTAGGATTCACATAATCCACAATTATACAATTTACACCACAACCCTATGCATGTTAACTGAGAACTGAATTCCAAGCAATTCAGTGGGGCTTACTCCCAAGTGAGGACGTACAGGATTGCAGCCCTAAGCTTTTTTAAACTTACCCATTGAAATCCATGATCCAGAAGGCCATATTGGAAAATTATACCCAAAAGATAAGAGAGAAGAACAATCATAATGTGTATTAGGTTAATAGGAAATAGAACTAAATCGTTGTTCTTTGGGGTAGGTAACACTTTTTAATCAGATTCATTCTACACAGCTCAGAACATCCAGACTTAAAATTATAAAAATGCATCAGTTTAAAACAGACACACTACATTGAATAAAACCGTTGGACACCTTAACTAAGCAAAATTAAAGTACAACCATCTCCGTGTGTAGACAGCAATTGATGGTGGAGCAACAAGCAAGCAGAAAAGAGACAAGACTGGCCTATTCCATTCTCTACTCCTATTGTGGCTTAGCCTCAATATCTAATACACCAGTGGGAAGCCTGTGACCTCAAGGCTGATGGACTCATCTCCCATCAGCCCCATCCAGAATGGCCAATCTCCAGGGATGGTGGAAGTTGTAGACTACCAATATCTGGAGGGCCACTGGTTCCTTATCCCTAGGCTAATAGATACACTCCCAAGAACATTTAGCAGCCCGGGACACTGATCATACTCATGCCCCGTGATGCTCTGCACATGTGCCTGGATTTATGTCCAAGGGAAGCATGGGGAGAAAAGCCATGGCTGAGCAGCAAATGTCAGAGGGAGGGGGAAATTGGCCAGGCAACCTTATCCTTCTGCTCCCACTCCTCAACTTACTAGATGCCCGTATATGTGGAACAGTGGCACTGTGTCTTCCACGTACAGATAGGAAGGATCATAACTGTAGTTTGTGAAGTAATGAGGGCTAGGCAGCAAGCAAGCTCAAGGACGACTTCTAAGTGCCTGTTTTTTAAAGGCACACAAGCCTGGCTTGCATAAAGTGTAAAAACACAATGCATTTCAAATCATGGCGGAGGGCCATACTGCCTTTAGATTATAGGGAAATAGCAACTCAGTCTCAAGGTCAGTGACAAAAATATTCATTAGGAAACTATTTTTTTGTGCAATAGACGTATAAAGTGCACATATTCCATAAAATTTGTTTTTTCTCTTCCTCTATCAGTGTCTGTGCAGCACAAGTCCAGTAAAGAGACACACTTTAGTTCCTAGACTGGCCTAGGGACTAAAGTGTGTCTCTTTACCGGACTTGTGTTGCACAGGCACTGATAGAGAAAAAAACAAATTTCATGGGATTTCAGGCACTCTTCGTAGTTTCTTTTGGTTTTTGAGTCTTCAGAAGTCATGCTGCTTTAACATTTGAAAATTCTTGCAACAACTCTTCAAGTGCTATAAAATATATTTTCTTTTTAAAGGAAACAGAACAAGAATTCAAAATACTTAGTTCTGAAACAGGCCTACAAAGTTTTAGATAAGTATTCACTTCCACAAGATGGAATAATGACCATTACTTTTAATTAGACACGTTCAGAGAGGATATCACCAACTATCAGAAATGCTATGTTCACAGGCATTGTCCCCCTGTAAGGGACAGTGACAACCTTTATACCTTGCTGGTGAGAATCTGGCTGACTGAGATAGGTCTTTTTCATCCTATGAGGACCAGCGTCAAGGGCCAACATGGTCAGGAATCTGCTAATGGCCCATACTCAAGTAGGGAGCCCACTGACAAGAGCCCCCTGAACCAGTGAGGAGGCCATGGAGGGTGTTTTGCTCAATGGCCTTCCAAATCCCGAAGCTGACACTGCATCCAGTAAAGCAGTGTTTTATAGATTCACAGTATATAAAATTATCTGATAAAAAGGCAAATACTAGATACACTGAACAGTTTACCCGTTGAAGTTCTAAATTCGTGTGCTGCTGACTTTCCACCAAATACAGCATCAAAATCAACATTGATTGTTGAAAAGGCAGTTTTCTGTGGTGCTGAATGAAGAGGATATCCTGCAAAATATTGATAAAAATTATTAGAATTGTCATCATTAAACAATTCTGCAATGATAAGAGATTGATGTTAACGAAAGAATGTATATATATATTGAAAGAAAAATGTATGGCAGCATGTACAGCTTTATGGCCACTAAATAAATCATCAAAGAAACAAACACAGCAAAGACTAGATTTAAAGAGGGGCATCCAGCGTCTAGTGAATTATGGAACTTAAGAAACCCAATCATATGCACCCTACTTCTTTAAAAAATGGTCATAAATATGTCAAATGCAAAGCATGCATTTTTGCATATTTAAAGTACACCACTTTCATTCTGAATTAAAGTTGCCAGTAATCTGCCAAATTAAGAAGGAACTGCAATGTAGTTTCGAGTTGAAACTAAAAAAACTATGGCAGAAATTTAGTATTAGTAAAACTAGAAATATTAGACTCGTCATCAAAGTGTCTATTTGGAAAGAAATTAGAGGAAGTTTTACCACTAAACAGTTCCACTGTTTGTTTGGAGGTAAAGGTGGATGTCACAAAAGGGGTGGTATTTTTTACAGCTTCTTCAACTGGCTTCATATCGAAGAGGTCCAAGTGGGGTGGAGACCCAACACAACCATTTGTGGATGAGAAAGGTCCTTTCAGATACAGCATTAGGTGGTAAGAAAGGGAAAGAAGAAAAACCAGAACACAAGTAATATTCAAGAGAGAAAACAGGCACAATTTAGGAGTTCAAAGAAGCAGGGTTACAAGGATTCAATACACTTTTGTGTAAGGCCGTTTCTCACTGGTCTACTCACCCTAGTTTTACTGAATAAAATTCATACCAGTTCTGTCTTTGTACAAAAGGCACACATTTTTGAAATGGCATGGAGGACACACGGACTTCTAACATCAGAATATATTTCTGGGTCTTTAAACTGAGGCAGTGTCTAGAAAGTGCATATATTTCTGCTTGAGCCTCACTGACTTGCTCACAAAGTGATTATGTCCCCAAGACTTAGAAGGTTTGTTTATGGTATTGATACAGCCTCACCTCAAGGCACAGTAAGATCAGGACAGAGCCTCAGGCTCACAAACTTCCTCCCTCACACATCATATGGGAAAATAAAAGCCGAAACTGAAAATTCTGCATTCAAAAATCAGATTGCGCTTTTAGTTCTGGGATTGAATAATCTGAATCAGAGGTCTTCTCTGTATATCTCAATGTTCAAACAACTTGGGAGGCAGGGAGGAAAATGTAGTGCCTGAACAGCTTGTAGACATGCTGCTTATAAGAACAGTCAAGAAGTGGATATCTTAACCACCTGCCCCTGGAAACTAGGCACATGTCTGCGAGGCAACAATGGCTAGCATTCCAGTGCAGAGCAAGCAAAGGTTCAGATGCAACAGAGAGCTGGGTTTTGAGAATTCCATTCCCACTTTATACCTGAAGAAGGCTCAGATTAGCAGCCACGGATGAATCTGTGTTGGTAGAATGTAAGATGTATTTACTCCTGCACATCTGTATTGATTATATATAGTACCATTATTTAATCACATCACTAACTAGAGTGCTAATGATATGCAGCCATTCAAGTCATAATTACGGGCAGAGGCCAGCTGCTTGTAGACCAAATTTCCTTCCTCAATTAGTTCTGAAGACAATGATGCACTTGAATACAGACCTCAGTAGGAAAGTAGGACAGTTACACATTTACAGACCACACATGACCTCTTACCTTCCCCACTCCCATTTATACAATCTTCATTTGTCATGGAAAATAAGTTTATAACTAACAGTTCAGAATGCACACCAGAAGCTGCAAAGATGTTATGCCCATCTACCTCATGTACCCTCAGCGAACACAATTTACTGACGTTTATACATCTAATCAAACTAGTCAGAAGAATATAAATATTGTACATGTCTGGGGTATATGAACAAACATGGAAGAAAGGAAAGATAATCTGACGTATTACTGGAAAGAAGAACAACTTTGGAGTACATAACTGCTATTATATACTTGAAGGTTCTATTAATAAAGGGAATAGATATCTGGTTTTCATGGCAAGAGAAGATAAGTTGTGCATTCAGTTAAGTATGACAATTTGAAAAGGTAAAGATAATTTCCAGAATTCCAAGGGCTGTAGAAGTTTTGCTTAGCCACAACAGTGAACTTACCTCCCCAGGCATTGCTTGCTGATGTTGCTATGGCTGGAGTACTCTGTACCGTTGGGACAAATGCAGGTTGGAGATCAAACAGATCAGTAGAAAGGTTGGGCATGCTGAAAGTTCCAAGAAGGATGTCAGCTATATAAAGGCATACTTAGGCAAGATGAGGTCTATAATCCTGGTGTGAACATCTGAAGGAGCTGAAGCTCAAACTTAGGCCAACAACTTCTAGAAATGTCTGCATATATATCCACTGACATGAGAAAATAATTTGAACTTTCACTTTAAAACACAAATTTGGTTTGATGAGATCCTCCAAGGATTATATCCGCCCAGATAGATTTTGATCCCAACAATAATTCAAGTATTTAAAACCCAGCTCCACCCCAACAATACTGTTAATGCATTTTGAAGCCCCAACAAACTTTTTAGGAAGGCCTTCAGCATTTGACCATCCATTTTACTGATGCTTTTTTAGTAACTGATTTTATTGGATTGTTTTGCTCTGCGATTAGTTTTAATGTTTGTTCTCTTGCTGCTGTTTTATAGCATTCAAGGTGGATATTTTAATGTAGTTTTTATATTTGTTTTATTTACTGTTTTTAGGCAGAGGTGTGTTCGGGGGTTTTTTTGGATGACTGTCAGCTGCCTGGAACTGCCGGATAAGCAGGATATAAATGTTAAATAAATTGTAAAAAGTTACACAAGCCTAAACTAGCAACCACATGCAAAACACGCACAGCATACACTCCATTATCCAGCTGTTGAATGAGTGGGATTATTATACATGCATGAAGGAATGTCTCCTTAATCTGAGGCTAGAAGGCTGGGCAGTTCCATGTTCAAGCTTTGGTCCCCAATCTCAAATATTCATTTCTCACTGCAATTTCATATTTGAGCAACTTCCTCCTTGTACAATTCTTTCCTGGTGGCATATTCAACGTCTGTGGCGCATACTCTACCTAAAAATGACTATATAGATCTTGACATTTAGTGCTAACTGAATTACAAAGCTGACTGTAAAGGGGATGAGAAAGGATACATTAACTTTTTTTTTTGTAAAGAAACTTGGTCAAGTTTCACTTCAGTACAAGAAGAAGAATCGAGAGGGTAGCACTCTATGCTAGTTCTACTCAGAGGAGACTCATTGACATTTCTAGACTAATTTAGGTTTATTAATTCAATGGGTCTTCTCTGAGTAGGACTTAGTTGGATACAACTCAGAGTCTCCAGTGCTTAAGCAGAGGAAGTGCCTCCTCCGCTCCCCAATTCCCACAAATTGTCCTGAGGTTCCACTGGTAAATCCATAAATCTAGAATGTGTTTCTATTTCACTTTTGCAAACAAACTTCTGTTGAACTTTTGGTCTGAAAAAGCATACTCAGTTGGTAGCTTTTAAACTAGTATGCTTTCCAGCGCCATAAAGTGCAGTATTAAGCTTCTGACCGTAGGTTCTTTGTACCTGCTCTGGTATTGAAATAGCCCTCACCTATTGGTGGTCGGTGCGGGTGTTGCAAAGAGGTCAACAGCAGCAGCATTGGTGTTCACACTCTTCCCTGATAAAGTGCTTGGAGAGGCAGATGTAGAAGTAGAATTTGACACCACAGAAATCTCTCTTAATCGCTGTTCCTACAAAATAGGTGTTCAAGATAGCATTTACCAAGAAATTCAAAGTTTACACTACTTTGCGCTTTTCCGCATGCAGAATGCAAGTACACCAGAAAGGAAACTTAACTATCTTGTGAAATTATGCCTCATGTACATTTTATAGTGTGTTACAGTGTAATTCAACCGAATCTTACTGTCAACGGAATCAGTGGGACTGGGCTGTTCCTGACTTTAGGTCGTGATCCAGCCAAAGCTAATCACTTTCAAGTTCCACTGGTTTCATGAAGAATTTGCTTGGCACTTTCCCCATGAAGAACAGCAAGACATGGAAGTACTCATCTTTGGCTTGACCTGTGAATCCAAGCTTTACAGAATAGGACACAAATTCAATGCTGTGATAGAAATGAAGACTAAGGCTGCACCGTAGGGTCAATGATTTCAGCCATTTTCAAACACACACACACAACTCACCTAAAGAAGATAAAATGCACTTTTAAAAGTTAAAAGGCGAAACCCACACCAGCACAATCAGGCATAAAAGTTAAAGCCAAATTACTTATCACACGGATGTATGAATGGTTGCTGCTAAACCAGCTTCCACGTTTTTAGAACTGCTCATGTCCAAGAAACGCAGCTGCAGTACCTTCAGTGCTTGCAGTCTAGCCTGCTCCTCCTCCAACGCCTGCTGTTTTTCTCTCTCATCCATTCTACTGAAGGACATTCCTGTGTTAGCAAGTGTGGAAACTGCACTGGATAGGGTGCTTGCTCTGAAATTTAAAAGGAAACCCCCCTACACATTTAATATCTTTGACCCTGAAGGAAACCTAGGAATATCCTAACAAAGGGTGTGGGTAGGGAAAGAGGAGAGAATTTGAAACTCCACAACTTTAATCTTGTCCAAATTAACATGGCAAAGAAAGAGATGGAAAGGCAATAAGGCTGCAACCCTATGTACACTCACCTGGGAAGAAGTCCCACTGAACAGAGAGGGACTTCAATCCAAGTAAACATGCATAGGATCGTGTTTTAAGAGTGGGAAACATGGTATCTCAAAGTATCCATGCTTGCAGTGCACATTTTTTTAATGCGCTTAAATTCATAAGCTAAGACAGCCTTTCCCAACCAGTGTGCCTCCAGATGTTGTTGGACCACAACTCCCATCAGCCTCAGCTAGCATTGCCAATGGTCAGGAAGATGGGAGTTGTAGTCCAACAACATCTGGAGGTACACTGGTTGGGAAAGGCTGAGCTAAGACAACCACCACCACCACCAGACAATTATTTGGGGAAAGGGAAAAGAAGGGCATTTTGATACTTCTTGTAACATGAGGCATTGTAGTAAAGAACATGTTTATGACTAGATTTACAGCAAGGGTAGCCAACACGGAGCCCTCCAGATGTTGTAGGACTTCAATTCCCATCATCCCTAACTGTGCTGGCTGGATCTGATGGGAGATGTAGTCCAACAACATCTGGAGGGCACCACATTTAGAACATCTACTCTGGTTTAGAGTATCCACTTTGCAATGCAAAATGATCGACCCACTTTGTCTTGGTTACCCAAAGTTAACCCAAATAAAGATTTTTTTAGAGTGCCTCTAAGAGATAAGACAGATCTCAAAGAGAGGGTAATTCCACACGTGTTGGATAGCTACCAAGATGACCATGTGCATGTAGATAGCATTAAGACATCCCAGCGGGAACCAAGGAATTCACTAGATTTCTGTTTACTGTAGTGGCTTGGATGAAAAGTTCAGACTAAACCCAGACCAGAATCTACTGCCAATGACATGGAGCCACCTGCCGCCACTGCTTGTTTATCTCGTGTGTGTGTGTGTGTGTGTGTGTATGTATGTGTGTGTGTGTCTTTTTCCCACCTCAGTCCATAATTCTACTCCCCCTGCCACTCCTTGATGAGAGATGGTAGCAGCAGATGCTTTGGCCTAATTCTACATTTCAATAAAACTTCTGCGCAACTTTGCATCGCTGCTTGGTGCCATCACCTTCTTTTCCCACATGGAAGGACACAGTTAGGGTTTAGGCTTCTGGGTATAGTCCTTACTATTTGAGAAGAAACAATTCTGCTATGTTACCTCAGCATAACAAAACACAAGCCTATAAAAGAGATGGGAACATCCTATGCCCCAATACTGATTGCAGTCAACCTGCCTATTACCTGCTGGCAGCTGAAACCTCCTTTGTCTTCTTCCCTTCCAGAGAAGCCAGATGCTGCTCCAACGCTTCAAGCAGACTGCTGGGAGCCTAAAGTTAAAATGTATGCTAGATGTATGCTGGATTACATCAAATGTATGCTGGATTACAAACAATTTTTTAAAGAAAAGGTTTTGGTGTTTCCCCCCTCCCCATTTTTCTGCTCCAAATGCCAGCGGCATCACTTCTACATAAAGGATCATAGCAAGATGCCCAGACAGAGAGAGAAGACAATGTCCACAGAGCCTCCACATATCCATCCCATCACAATCTTACAACTGAGTTAAACAAATACTGGCTGCCTTACGTCAGGTCAGACTACTGTGCCTTCCATTCCAATATTGTTTATTCTGACTGGCAGCAGCTTCCCAGCATCTCAGAAATCTTTCCCATCATCTGCTACGTGGTCCTTTAAAATTAGAGGTGCCAGAGACTGCACTTGGGTCATTCTGGATGCAAAGTATTGCTCTACTGCTGAGCTAGCCTCTCTCCCCTAGTTCCTTCTTAATTTAGGCAGTTGACTTGTTAAAACATTTCTATCACCGTCTTCTAGACAAGTTCTTTTCAAGAATTATCCCAGAACACCCTAGGAGTTCATCAGTGAGGTCAGCCCTCCAGGTGAACTTTATTAGCTCTGCCAATCCCACAGTGAAGTTTTCAGGTTGCTATGCTGGTATTTTAGAATCTACACCTCAGTGAAACGTTGCTTACATTTACTTGTAAAAAAAAAAGTCATCAGCTCACAGCTCATTAACTCCTGGCAATAGAGGAAATAACCACAAAAAAGAACACATGACATGCACAGCAGAAGAACGTCAAATTCATTTTTAAAGTGTTTGATTCCCTGACACTATCTGACTGGCATTTCATTTTACTCCCATATCTAAACACAGGTACATGGAATGGATTGCATTACCCCAATATATGGTACATATTTCCAGAGAAGTGTAGCTGCTCTGGCTGGCCAGTTTATATTTTGAGAGAGAGGAATTCTGACGTTTTGCCATGCTTCATGCAAGGGATCAAACTAAGCCTCTGAAAGTCAAAAGAAAAATAAGTACTATGATCTCTAAGCTTTGGTAAGCATTAGAAGTACAGTAGGGCCCCGCTTGTCGGCGTTCCGCTAATACAGCAGCACCAGCGGGGCAATCAGCTGTAGTGTGGGGAGCTGCATCCACCACGCTCCATCTGACAGTGATCATCTGGAGAGCGCAAGCTCCCCACGCGCCAGCTGATCCCTGTCAGCTGGAGTGCGGGGAGCTCACATGCTCCAGCTGATCGCTGTCAGCTGTAACGTGGCAGATGGAGCTCCCCACGCTACAGCTGATTGTGCGCTACAGCTGATCAGCTGTAGCGTGCAGTCAGCTGTAGAGCGGGGAGCTCCTGCACTACAGCTGAGCAGGGCCCCACTTTCCGGCAGTTTTCGCTTTTCGGCAGGGGCCTGGAACGGAACCTGCCATATGAGTGGGTCCCTACTGTAAGATCAAGACAAAACAAGCAACTAAGTTGTCGAGTTCACTCTTACTACTGACAAACATCTCCTTATGTCAGTCTTACTTTTCTTATTGACAATATATGAGGTGGCTAAAAATTGCCTGCCCTACTGAATAGAGCTGGTGTTTGACTTTTCTGCCACCCCTCATAAGACGAAAACTGCTACCCCAGGGCTACCCAACTTCACAAGGTTGTTGCAAGGATAAAATGAGAGAACTCCATGTATGACAGTGTGAGTTTTTTGAAGGAAATGTGGGATAATTGTGTGACTACTGTTTTTGTTACTTCTCAACTCTTTCATTTGAGCACCTTTATTTACCATTAACACTTCCCTCCAACGTAACATATATTCCTGACAAGCTCAGTTAACACAAAGAGAGACGTTTAACTGAGCTTGCCAAGAACATATTAGAAACACTATATCTATAATAGATTATCTAATTAAGACCTCACTGAGGGTTTGATGTCTATAGTACATAGCAATGCCAATACTCCTATGATACTAGACTGTACAAGCAAGGAGGAGAGACTTGAAAGTCGTATTATATAGCTAGCAAAACAGATAAACAATGAAACAGATGAAGATATACATTAGATTCCAATATATAACATAGAGGGGAATCATCTGATGCTCAAGTTATACTTTCTAGGTGGGGAAGCGCTATCAAAACAAAAATCAAGAGACAACCATAGGAAATACATATGTACATTATAAACTCAAAGGAGGATATGCTTGGGTCATACTGATAATGGTTTATACTGATAATGCCAAAGTGTTGGTTCATATCCCACAGAGCTCTAACTTGCAAAACTTGTTCCAAGGGCATTAGATAATTATTAAGAAAGGTTCCTGTAATGTGCACCACTGTAGCCTTGATTCATAAGGGGCAACATGTTTTGGGTGGGTGAACATCTTTTAAAAGGCCCTACTCCCTTGCTATGTGGCCAAAGGACTACCTTGTCTCTACCAGGCACCCTAGTCTGTAGCATGGACAAGGAGCTAGAGGGACTAGCAAGGCAATCTGCAGCTAGTGGGGGCTGCTTGGTCCAATTGGATGACTCAGACAGAGGCAGAAAATGGAGGGAGTTAAGCAATTATAGAGGCTAGGAGCAACAGTGACATCAAGAGGACAGAGAGGTTGACATGGGCAGGTGGTACAAGAGACTAAGCCTATTTAGAAAAGAAACAGAAAAGCTTGGCATGGTGCCAGCATATGGACAGATCCAGAAAAATTAGAGGGATCTATAGAATCATTTGATGTAACATCGCAACACCTGCAACCACCTCTCCTTTCTTTCAGGCATCTCATGAAAACTGAACTTTTTAGACAAGCCTTTGTAACATTAATTTCTCTCCAACTAATGCAGTAATTACTGATGCCTTTATTATTGCTTTTAATGATTTTTTAAAAGTTTTATTGTGCCTTTGTATGTTGTGAGCCACCTTGATGTACTTCTATGAAGAGCGTGGCTTATAAATACTCAGATAAATAAACAAACATGTGAACTATCAGAGTTCTGAGGTGGCTAACAAGAAGAATTTGTTACTCTGTCTGTGGAGCTGTCCTAGATGAATTAGTTCTGTACAACTCTTTATATACACATGTGGAGCTGTCTTATTGAATTAGACCATTGCTTTATTTAGCCCAGTATCATCTACGATAACTGGCAATGGCTTTCCAAGATCTTAAGTTAAGTTCTTATCTAGCTCTGTTAACAAGATCCTGTAACTGGAGGTCCTGCGGATTGAATCTTGGACCTTTTTATGCAAAACGTGTGCTCTGCCCTGAGCGATGGACCATCATCAAGCTTCATGGCTGTGGCTACACTTTTTGCATACTTCAGTAAGCTTCACAGAAGAAGCTGTATACAAATTTCATAAGCAACCATTTACACTTATGTCAGGATGAAAAGGGCAAATTTAGATGTCCCCACTACTTTTCCTTTGAGTAGCTGACCCCCAGCCCCATGAAATTCTGATGAAAAATTCTTCAAAAAGCACAGGAAGCTGCCTTATACCACGTCAGACTATTTATCCACACAGCCCAGTACTGACTACTCTAACAGAGGCGTCCCATGCAGAGAGATCTTTCCCATCACTTGTTACCTGATTCTTTTTTAAAACGAGAGATTGAGACAAGCCATGCTGTACCACTGAGCCATGGTCCCTCCCTGAGCAAGGGGAGGAGAGGGAGTTGCATTACTCCGACTGATTAATTTGTGGAAAATGCTGATTAAAACAAAGCAACAGGACTCTCACTTTCAGGTACACGTTACCCGCCATGCATTCCAGGGAAAGAGTCTGTGGTAGCGGTGGTGATGTTTCTAAAACTAAATTCCCAAAATCTTTAACAATATTATTCTCTAAAACAGCCCAGGGAAAAAATGATTACTTGTTATTGAACACATTATTTAAGTAAACAAAAAACAGGTCACGGAAAAATGATATGTATTTCCATATATAATATATATGGAAGAAAATGAATTCTCAGAATGTATAGAATGGAATACTAACAGTTAATCACAAAAGGACAAAAGACTTGGGTTAAATTAATATGAAATGTACACTGACCTGAGTAAGATCTGGAATGTCACCCTGATCAATTCCAACTTGCTGGGTTCACAAAAAAGGGAAAAAATGTACATTACTACATGCAGTGGCAATGAAAAGAAAGAACTGTGGATTTGAATGTCTACATAAAAGCTAAGGGAACAGGGAGGACATGGAGAGCTTTCTGAACTGGTACAACTCTAAATGCCACTTCTAAACTGAATTTCATATGGAGATCCTAAAAGATATTTATTAAGCATTTATCTATTTCAGATACCAGAAATAGCTTGTTGGAACTTTGGCACTATTTGGAGAAGTAAAATTCAATAGATACTTAAAAAAAAAAAACTTTGCTCAATGTAGACATTTCTTAGTTAATGAAAAATCAATAGAAACTAGACTTTTAAAAATATCCCTTTAAATGTACATAGTTTAGGTGATGTTTACATTCAGCAACTATCACATTAAACCTATGTTTGCATGAAATTATGAGGTGAGAATTGTGATCAAATGCACTTATTACTGTACCAGTACAGAGAGCTGAATGAAATACTATTCATGCTACCAGATTTATTTACCTCTGCCACTTTGAGAAATTCTGACAATTTGGTCATTCTGGCTAAGAATTTTTTGTAAATATCCAGACCTTCTTTGCACTGGTTCTTCTTCATATCGAAATACTTCTCTGAAGCATGAAATTCAAAGAAAAAATAATTTGTAAATAAAAGGACTGTAATATAATATTCATAACATGGCACACTGGAAAGATAATTACAGAAAAGCATTTAAGCATCAAAACTTAATAGGATGAAAAAAATCTACTATTTCTGATATGTTTCACCCCAGGGCTGGCATAGGTCTGTTCCGCTATTTTTTTTTGGGGGGGGGGGAGTGGAGAAACAAATGGATGGGCATTTTCACATCTGCCTCCAATATGCTGTGGTCCCGTCCCCCCCCTTGCTGTGGAACATGTACAGCGGTGGAGCCTTCTACCTACACGGCAGGGGACCTCTGGCAATACACATATCACTGTACTCACAGTCCTTCCTCGCTACTACCAGACGGGCACCTTCCCTGCCTCCTAAGGTCCCTCAACTGGCCTCAAAGTAGAGATATGATTGTCCCCTTAGTTAATTAAGACTTGCTGGATGTCCATACAGCTGGGATTTATTCATAACATTTTAAAGTTTAGTCATCTGCAAATATAGGACTTTTAAAGAAAGCAACTTATAACATTACTTTCAAGAAATAACAGTAACTTGCAGATGAACAAGTATTTTAAAATGCTTGATTATTTCTTCAATAGTGATTATACTTTTCAATAGTGTGCCTATAAAAAGGTATTGTTAAAAGCAATCACCTGCTCCAGCAATTGCAAACTAGGAGATCCAGAGAACATAAACTGGTGTGGGCGCTGCATAACAACCATAAGAACCAGTGCAGATACGGAAGTAGTCTGCTACTAACAGATTATGGCTATCTGCTTCTGGATTTGAAGGCATATCCACATAAACTAACCATGTGTAGTGGTGGTATCTCTGAACGATTCTAAGGAAAATTAAGGTCCAGATTTTCAATAATCCTTTAAACCAGCATTGTCCAACCTGGTACCCTCCAGATGATCCTGGACTACAACTCCATCATTCCCTGGAACAATGGCCATGCTGGCTAGGGATGATGAGAGTTGTAGTCCAAAGCATCTGGAGGCACTAAGCTGGGGAAGGCTACCTTAAACATATCTAACTGAACTCAATTTTCAACTATGTCTGTAGGTTTTTACAGATCAGCTTAAGTTGCTATTATAATGCAAGCCATAAAAGTGGAAACAAGTTCTATTTAAATCCCAAGGATTTCAACATAATGTGTTTAGGGTCAGGGTGACAGCATGGGGGGAAAAATCAGAGCCAAAACCTTCTATTGCCCAATCTGTTTTGATTTGCCATTCCTTTATTATAGGCAGCTACTTGCCTTTTCACCTGATGTGAGTAAAATTGCCTATAGGTTGGAAGCTTTTCAAAGGGTCTGTGTTTTTGGCTACAAATTACTAATAGGGACACCACAAAAGACTAAGAGCTAGTAAGATTGTTGGATTTTATTTGAAAGTCTACTTTTTTATGCTGCTGGTAACTTAAAATTACAACCTACTTTAGGATATTTTACCCCAAAACAGGAGATGTCTATATAGAAATATTAAAGCATCAAAAGTTTAAAAGCTTTTGATTATTTGTAAACCTAAGTATTTAGCAAACTGCTAAAAATAGAATATGATGTTGTTGCTCTCGCTCAACCAGACTGAAACTTGATTCGATTATAGGCAAGTTATCTTCCATTTCCATTAATTCAATCTACCCTTTGAAGATGCCACTAACGGATTTAAACTTTACTTGACAACAGTTTCAGCCAAGACCATGAAATGAATCCACCAAAATAATAGCTCAGTTTATTCTACAAAAGGCCTTCACAGGAACCTCATTGACAGAAGGACTGAATGTCTGAAGAAGCACTGAACGTCAGTTGAAAAGATATACCCCCAGCTATGAATGAACACACAAATCTGTAAGTCTCAGAATACACGATTCTGGTTAACTGAACACACATCAAACAACTGTGAGGTTAGAATATTTTAAAAACCTAAATAGCAAGCCAATCATATATAAACACTGACAAACAAGCTTCCATACGTTCCAAACAATTAGAACCTTAAGCTAGCAAAATCTTAATTTCATTAAAACTACAGTAGGGCCCTGCTTTGCAGCATTCCACCGAAACAGCGGTTGTCAATTGCAGAAAGGCCCCGCTCCTACGGCGCTTGTTCCACTTTTACGGCATTTTTTGGGCATCGGGCACCATTTTAGACAATATTAGTCAATGCGTTCCGGTTTACAGCAGATTTTGCTTTACGGCAGCGGTCCGGAACAGAACCTGCCTTATGAGCGGGGCCCTACTGTAATGAAAACAGATATAAAGCACTTTCTGAGCCCAAGCATATACTCTTGCTGTCATCTCACCCAAGAATTTTGTGAAGTTGAACTTAGTTCAGGATAATCATTTAAATGTTGCTATGGTCATAATTGGAGCATAAAATTAGAGAACAAAAAAACCTTTGTTCTTTTTGCCAATTTATCCCTGCCCCCCTCCAAAATCAGATAAAAAAAAGAAAAGAAAAATGACAGTAGAGAACTTTGCAGCTCTTGACTTTTGCAGATTGAAATGAGTCTTTCCTAGACATTGGCTTAATGTAGAAGAGTTATAGAATGTTTATGAACATTCCAGCTGGCCAGTAGTTTAAAACTAAAATAAACTTCTGGCACAGTAGGGTGAAGGATAGAAAGGGCTGTGTACTGTTGATGGAAAAGAATACAACAGAAGAGATAATAGGCAAGACTATCAAAGTGTTGGTCATCTGTTAAATATGTGCACATGTGTGAGAAGAAATATTTGTGTATGGTACATGTGTGAAAGCAGAGGATGGGCCGGCATGCATGTCAAGGTAAGCCACAGTAAAAAATAAACCGTGGCTAGTACTGTGAATGAACAGCATTGCTAGTACACATTGCTCAACCGCTCCCACTTTGTTACGCCCTGCCTGGAGCCAGGAGAAACAAACAAGGCTTGGCTTACCATGATGTGTGAAACAGCTCAATGAAGGAGTATTACGTGCAACTACTATGAATGGGGGTGGGAGTGTGCGAGGGAGAGAGAGCGCAAGGGAAAGAGAGAAACACCTGGGGGAGACTATTAGAGAGTAAAGGAAGAAATAAACATAGCAGAACCACATATGTATATTTCCACAGGTCTCTGCTTGTAAATGTTTAAACAATTTTCATTTATTGTTTCACATACCTAACAAGTTAATAATCCCCTCATTATAGGCTGCAAAAAGCCTAATGGAATCTTTAAAGAGGAGCATGAAGGCAGCATTTATTACACCATTCGTTAGTTCATTTGGGTTTGCCTGTGTAGAAAGCAAAAAAGATTTTTAAAAGTCAAAGCACCAGAAAGTGAAATCACATTTGTTCTTCCTTAAAAAACATACTATGGATTATAGAAATAAAGAACAAGTTGAGTGCTTACATCAAAATCGAGAAGTGCATCTAGTTGATTCTGAATAATTGGAAGTGTTTTCAGAATTTTTTCAGTATTCATCATTCTCATCACACCATCAATCCTTCAAAACACAATAGAAAATAAACAAGTATACAAGCATAGAACACCTGACTATGGCATGCAATGACAGCACTGCAAATTAGTTCAAACTAAGAGGACTCCATCTCTGCACACTTAAGAGTAGGACCATTGAAACCAGTGGTACTTATGAGTAAATATACACAGAACAGTATTTTTCAAAGTTGCATATCTGATTATTCAATATAAATTCTTTTAAGGAACATTTTAATCTCCTAAAAGGTTCCAACGTCTTATTAATTTTTTATGCAAGGTGTTGCAATAGGAACAGTGCCAATGACCACATTACGTAGTGTCAGCACCACAAAAGTTATATTTTCCAAATTAATGGAACTATATACACCATTCCATACTTCAAATTTCACATCAGAACTTGTGGGGGGGGGCTGCACACAACACAGGAAACAAAACACAGGAAATTCTTACCCTCTTTTCATTTTGGTGAAATCAACTGCTACAAGTCTGTAAGAAAGTGCTTTTTCATTCAAGTATCTGCTATACCGTCTGATGAAGGTAGACATATCATAGCCTGAAAATGAAATATTTTTCAATCTGACTTTTCATTCTTGTATTATCCCTTTTTATTCAGTGTGAATCATGCTCCAAATTAATTTTAGTTCCCTAGGTACCTTCTTCCCACCTTTTCCATTACTACACACATTTGACTCTAATAGTATAGTTCTCATGCTTCTAGGCACCAATACATTTGGTAGAATTTCTTTGAATATTGCCTCATTAAATTAAGAAAAGCCACCACTTTTTGAACCAACAAGGCTCTCTCACAGCCTTTGCTTAAAAATAAGTTTATTTTACACTGGATTTTAAGAAAGCATGTTTTGTAGATTACCAATAAACAAAATTTTAGCAACTGGCACCACCAGAAAGCCATTTTGGAAGGGTTGATAAAATTTCAATAAGATTTTCCTTTTTTTTTTTTAAAGAGAGAGGCACTTACTATTATTGAATTTTTCAGAAACCATATAAAACCAAAAAAACCCACCTTAAAATGAAATCCAAGTTTACTATAAACATGCTTAAACTATACTTATCTCTTTACAATGAATCATGAACATCTTATGCAGCATCTGGGGTCAGGTATTAATTCATCCCATTTCTCTCTTTCAGAGACACAGAAATCACATACTGATCTGATTTAGATGACCATTAGGGGCTTCAAAAACCAAGGGCATAATACTAGAAATGAGCGGCAAGGCCAAGGGCTCTTCCCTCATGCCTGCCCTTCTCTTGTCATGTATCACCTCTGAGGCAAAAGGCTTGCATTAGTCAGAATTTCCCATTACTTCCAAACTAGTGAACTCTAGCTTCACATCGGTTTCCAACCAGGATGTGATCATAGACTGCCTTACCCCATGTGTGCCCACTTGACCGCTTCAGTCTGTGGAACTGGACCTGTAAACAAGTGTCACATAATACTTGTTCCACACTTGTAAGAAATTGATCTTTTAGTGTGGCAGCACCTACACTTTGGAACTCCCTGCCTACTGACATCAGGCAGACACCTTCCCTGAACTCTTTTTGGCCCTTGCTTAAAACATTTTTATTTAGGCAACCCTATCCAGACATGTAGAAGCTGACACATGTTTTAATCTCAGTGTTGATTTCAATTATCTTTTGAATGTTTTAAAATACGTTTTTAACTGTCTTTTATTGATAATTTTAATGGTTTTTTTGTGCAAAGCGCTGAGAGGTTTTACTACAATCAAATGGTATATAAATTTGGTTATATAAATATAAAACAAACCATGGTTTATGAAGCCTCAAACAATTGTCTGAACCAGGTTACTATATTATTGTGGGCTTTCTGCCCCTGGGACTAATAAGTCATCAGAGCTGCTATGATCCAGGAAAGAACCATTCCGTATATCATCAGGATCAACCTCAGAACCCCTATCAGTGATCTTGTACTCTTATGTCATATACTCAAGCTATCCAAGCTCTGCAGTGTGTTCAATTTTTCGGTTATGAATGCTTAGGGATCTAACTAACCAGCCCAAAAAAATGTAGAGGTTTATATTCCATCTAATGGAGAAACACTGGTGAAGTTTGCACTCAACACCAAACTATGGTGTGTGTTTTTAAGCTCAGGAATGGGGAACTGTGGCCCTCCAGATGGTGCAGTTCTCCCATCAACCAAGTCAGCATGGCCAATTGTCAGGGATGATGGGAGTAGTCCAATGACACCTGGAGGGCCACAGGTGTTTAGCTGAAATACGGTTTGCTTCAGTGTACAAACCCACCCTGTGAACTAACAATGTTTTGCTTGTTGCCAACAAGCTGGGATATGAATTCCAGTGTGCATTTAGCAGAGTTGCTGACTGTGTCCAGACCTAGAATCCTGGCTTATTCCCAGTTTGTTTCAGGGCCGCACTTGGCCACTTACCAGGCTACAGAGGCTCAAGGCAAGAGCTTTTCTGCTTTCCCATAACTCGCTCTCTATCTACACTCTGCTTGGCAGGATGTTCCCTTCCCTGCCCAATTTCTCCATGGCAAGTTCCCCCTCTCAAACCAGCCCACTTAGCTTTGCAGCAACTTCAAAATTTCAGTTTCAGGGGACTTCTGGGAAGGGTGACTTCGCTTGTGCCTGCTTTTGAGACGGGCTCCCGCCTCAAAAGAAGCTTATTCAGATATAAATCAGTCAGAACATTTTTTTTTTGACTGATGAAATTTCTCCCGGGCAGGGAGAAACGTAGAGATCAACCTCAAAAGCCTGTTTTTGTTGGGAGGACTGGATTTCATTAATTTATGAGAAAAGGTCCAGCCAGCAATGCCGGACGGACTTCCGAACAAGCTCTATCTGATTAATGCGATACGTTTATCTTTTCTTCAAAGAGAAAATGGACTAACAGGCAAGCACCCTTCTTTCTATTCTTTTTTTTACTTGGTTTAAATTGTTGCAGCAAAAAGAGATTTGTCAAATGAATCAGCTTTAAAGAACTTCTGGGTGAGCTATAACTCTTCTCTGTTATTCACGAAATTAACAGCTTATCTCTGTTTCTATTGCAAAAAGCTGTCCTGGAAGTGCATTCTAAAGATATAAACAGAAGAGGGATTTCTATTCCGAGGAACATTATATTGTCTGGGACTATTCTCTTTTTGGTCTATTTTATTTTGACGAATCTGCTTCTTCACGACGCCACTAACTGTTTTGATGCTGGGAACTAAATTTGTTTTGTATTCTTGAACATAGAGAGATAAGGCAGGCTGCTCTGTTTATACTGTGATGTCATCAAGCCTGGAATATTAACTCAATTGTTGCTGAAATAAGAAGTGGTTCTTCTTTATTTTTGTTTTGTTTTGTTTTCGTGGTTTTAAAAATGGCAATCAAGAAAGTGGCTGAGAATCTGGAAGTAATTATGCTTCAGAAAATAATGGATGAGATTGAGATAACGAAACAAACCCTGCGACAGGGCAGTAAAGAGCTGAAAATTGAACTGAGCAAAATGACGCAGGAGCTTAAAGAAATAGGGGATCCTGTGAGAGAGGAGAATGAGATCAGAGATGAGAAAAGAAAAAATAAAGGGAAGATACAAGCCCTGGAGATTGGAACAAATGTGGAATTGGAAAAAGATCTGGAGTTTATGGATATTAGAAATAAAATCTACTGTTTGGAATTTAACGTTATCTCTGAAGAAATTAATGAAGATATTAGAGATAAAGTTATCAATGGCTTGGATAATCTTCTGGACTGGAATGACGTGATGGAGCTTGATATAGAGAAAATCTATGGAATTAACTGCAGCCATGTGACAATGGAAAAACTCTCAAGAGATGAGCCAGTGCATTTTGTAAAAAAGAAGAACACAGATATGACTTTACAACAATATTTCAGCAACTTATTCAGAATTGATGGCAAGAAAATATTTGGGATAGAGGAAATTCCCATCAGACTCTTATTATATGACTATGGCTATGACAGCAAGATTATTATGGAATACTGATAATGGAAGATTGGACACTGAAATTACTGGACTTAACAGGACTATTGAAGATGGAAGATGGAATTAATAGGGATAATGGAATAATGGCTATTGAAATTATTGGACCTAACAGATTTTGATGAGATGGATTAATCGATATGTTTATTTGGACTATGGTTATGACAATAAGATTATTATAATTATTAACGAGATGGATTAATTGACATGTTTATTTGGAGAAAAATTGATAGATATATTTCTTAAAGAATTGAAACCTCTCTTTGACTTTTTGTGGAAAGAATAAAGTAATGTTTATGAGATTTGATGATTAATTAAGATAACTACTGGAGGAAAGTGATCCTATAATATAATTTAAGAGACAGGATTGTTATATATTGTAGACCTATAACTGATTTGATCTGCGACAAATGGGAAGTCAACATTTTATTTTTTTGTTTAATCATTTTTGTTTTGTTTTGTTTTTTGTCTTTGAATGTTTTATGATTTTGTTTTGTATGTTTTATGAAAATTTGAATAAAAATTATTGTTAAAAAAAAAAAATTCAGTTTCAAACATCTGTCCTTGAGTACATGCTAAAAGCACAACTTAGGAATGGCCGCTAACGTTCATCAATGGCAGATGCCTCCGCCAATTTGTTGTTGTTATGTGCCTTAAAGTCGATTACAACTTATGGCGACCCTATGAATCAGTGACCTCCAAGAGCATCTGTCATGAACCACCCTGTTCAGATCTTGTAAGTTCAGGTCTGTGGCTTCCTTTATAGAATCAACCCATTTCTTGTTTGGCCTTCCTCTTTTTCTACTCCCTTCTGTTTTTCCCAGCATTATGGTCTTTTCTAGTGAATCATGTCTTTCCACTATGTGTCCAAAGTAGGATAACCTCAGTTTCATCATTTTAGCTTCTAGTGATAGTTCTGGTTTAATTTGTTCTAACACCCAATTATTTGTCTTTCTCGCAGTCCATGGTACCCGCAAAGTTCTTCTCCAACACCACATTTCAAACGAGTTGATTTTTCTCTTATCCGCTTTTTTCACTGTCCAACTTTCACATCCATATATAGAGATTGGGAATACTATGGTCTGAATCATCCTGACTTTAATGTTCAGTGATACATCTTTGATTTGAGGACCTTTTCTAGTTCTTTCTTAGCTACCAATTAAAACATTTAAATAGCTATAAAGGTTTGGAAAATGCATTTATTCATGAAGACAATAGAAGAAGTGTTTGGGAAGAAATTCCCTGGAGCAGTTGCTGGGTGGAGTCGATGGGATAAATATCAATGTCCCTTCTCCTCTCATAAGGCATATTTTCAAAGAGCTTATTAAAAAAAATCAAGAGGGGTGGTGGAAGTATGAGTCTTTTGCCCAAACCTTCTTCCCCAGCTTGGATGTGGAAATACACTAATCTAGACAGCTTTGGGTGCACCAATCAAGAAGGGGAAAGTAGGGAATCATGCTTTGCTTATGGTGCACTGGGAGCAGCCCAAGACCTCTGAGTGGAGTCCCCTGCCCTATTGCTGAAGTTGACATGGTGAGGCTATGACACTCCTACAGCACCACAGAGACATTTGGATTATCAACTAAGAGCTTGCAGAGGAGTCGGGGGCAGAGAAAACAAGCTGTGGTTTGACCAGTTGCAAGACAAATCCTGGCTTATTCAATAAAACATGGTTTAGTGTTACATGCAAGTATGGTCAATATTTTACCCAGCAAGTACAATCTCTTGCTTTCTGGAAAACTATGGATGCTTACAAACTGATTTTAGCCATGTTTTTGTTGTTGTTATGTGCCTTCAAGTCGATTACAACTTATGGCGGCCCTATGAATCAGTGACCTCCAAGAGCATCTGTCATGAACCACCCTGTTCAGATCTTGTAAGTTCAGGTCTGTGGCTTCCTTTATGGAATCAATCCATCTCTTGTCTGGCCTTCCTCTCTTTCTACTCCCTGCTGCTTTTCCCAGCATTATTGTCTATGCCATGTTTACTTAGGAACAAGTCCGACTTTGTTCCACAATGGATAGGTTCATAGCCTCAGTCTTCACTTAAGTGATCTTACTTAGTAACCTTGAAGATGTATGCATCTTGTCTCTAACCAGATATAATTGGGCAGTGAATGTCAGCTTCCTAATGAAATGTTACTAGTTTGTATAAAGGCTCCATTACAAACCAAAGTTTTGACTGCTGTAGCAACTAGTTAGGATGCATCCTCAGGAACTAATTCAAAATGAGAAACTTGACTCAAATCAATGATTTAATATCAATCCCCTTTTTACAGGACTCTGTTGTCATCATCACCTGAGAGCAGTTATTGTCATCATTGCCGTATTATTCATCTGATTTATTTGTTGTCTATTACGGAACATATTCCCAATAGTCTAAGGCTACACTCCTCGATACACTTACTTTGGAATAAGGTCCATTGAAGTCAGTGGGCCTTACTACCAAACCTACATATCTTGGACTGGTCTACCAGTCTACTAGATCTAATGAATGAAACTGCAGGGTACACCTGAATGTAAACATAATATTCCCTTAAAACTTCAACAAATAGAAGAGCTTGCCATTTCAATACAATGTGGAGCAGCTTAACAGACACATTTAATAATTCCCAACATTCCCAACATAGCAATTATACAGATTGCAACTGCCTCTTAGCAGAACAGCGAAAAATCCTTACCCTGCATAGCACTTTTATCCAGATAGTTGTTGAGATTAAACAGCGTATTTCGAGATGCCAAGTATTGGATAAAGCGCTATTTGAGAGAGAATTAGATTCCAGATTACTTTAATTATTTTCTTTCCATAGACATAACCATATTAGAGAAGCTAATTTCGAAACAGCTATATAAATGATATCTATCAGATAAAAAAATCTAATATTAAGATAAGCAAATTAGATCTACTATCAGGTATGATTTTGCAGTCACTGCTCAGGAGAGCCAGAATTAGAACTGAGTTAATGTATCAAACAGGCCACAGCTACCGTGTTTTACAAAACGCTGGTGTGAAGAAAGGGAAATGGCAGAACTTGTTACACTTTTGCATAATACTCATTTAGGCATGGCCCCCATCATATAATGGTTGTGAAAAAAATACAAACATGATTCTGAGGCTATTCTCAGCCACATTCAAGCAAGATCTCTACCCACATGGAATAAGGAAACGGAGCTAATATAAACTTCAGGCAAATACATTCTTCCTCATCACCAACACTTCCATTGTTCATCACATGCACAGTAAGGTGACGCAACTATGGAACTATTCACTCTTGGGATTCTTCCAGTAGTGAGATAAAAAATGGTCTTTGAACTTGCATACTCTCTCTACTCCTCCCAGCTCTCTCTTATCACTTATAGAAGTTATCAACTATACTAGGAAGGTTTGTGTTTATTTGACTGCTGCATCTCCCCAATCTCATGAGACTAACTCCACTAGAAAGCAAATTATACCGTGCAATTTCAAGAAAATCCTCTTTTTAAAGTCAAAATGGGATCTACTTATGCACTTCTTTTATTGCACAAAGAAATATAGGGGAGTGGATAGGAGCACATGAGACCAAAGCCTGCTCCTCATCTCCCTATGAGTAGAATCTCAAGGGCTAAATAATGAATGTAACAGCTCCAAGTGTATCCTCTACAAATAGTCCATATATAATTCTGCAAAGAATCATATGTTAGTGGAAAAGCTGATTGTTTAAATTCACCTCCAAGTACATAGGTAACTGTGTGGTTCAAATGGGGTGTGTATTAAGCTCATTTCCAGGGCAGACTCCTGTAAAGTATATTTCTAACTGGGGCAAATGCAATCTGACTACACTGGTACTACAATTATTAGATACAAAACAATGTTCCTGTGCCTTTGAGCATATGTATAAAATTTCTCCTACAAAGTACAGAAGTGAAAAGCTGTACCAGCATCACAGTGTTGACAATTCATTCACTTGATACGCTCACTAATTTGGCAATCTGAAGGTTTTAAAGGGGGGGGACTGCTAAGCTTAGACTTATATTACTTGTTTTCGAACGGGTGAGGGGGCTGAATATTCAATTCCTTTTTTAAATTGTTTTTTACTGCTTCCACCACATCATTGTTTCAGAGATCACCAACACTTCATCTGAATCTTTTCCTACCATTAAATGTTCTATGGCAAATCACTACTGTCTTACCTCATTTCCATACATCATGAGGTGGTGTGTTGTAATTAGAGCTTTGAACACTACAACCCAGCTACTGTTTGCTGTCCTCTCGAAAAGCGTGTCTGCCAGCTGTGGAATATTCACATTCATCTCATTTGTGCACTGAATGAGATCTAAAACACAAGAAAACAACATACTTCAATTAAAACAAATATGGGGAACTGTGATGGAAACAAGGCAAATATTTTTATTTAATTCCTTAAGTATTTTGTAGGCATTACACGTAAGTTGTGAATACACTTATGAAGCCTCTAATTAGGAACCTAGCTTGCAAGCAATCTGGTTCCCAGTCCACTCTTTCAACCCCACTTCCTGCAGGTTTCAGCCATTGCTTCTTTAACAATACCTATGCACTAGGGAGGGGCTCTCTTAAACAAGTCCCATACACTGCTTTCCTATTGCACATCTTTTGCTTTGTTACCTAATTTGTTTGTTTATTTATTGCACTGGTAAAGACAATACTGAAAGCTTGCCAAAACCAGTCTCTAATAAGTTCAACTCTGTACTTTTCTGACATCTATCCTTTGGTTAAAAATAGGCTCGTACAGTCACAGCAAATAATCCTGAGAGAGTCTGAAGCATGCACATAGGTACCTGAAAGAGGGTTAGCAACTTAGGCTGCAATCCAATATACACTTTCCTGGGAGTAAGTCCCAATGAACCCAAGGAAGCTTACTTCTGACTAGGCATGTACTGGACTGTAGCCTTAATAGAGGAAAATAAAGTATATTATCTTGAGAAAAATAAGTGTGCTCCGTGCAATTAAGATGAAGGATGAGAGATGCTCACACCATCTAAAGAAAAGGTAGTCTTGTTTAGCATTGGCAAAGAGCCAATGAGAAACAAGGGGTTTGTCTCTTCCACATCTCAAAGCGAGGATTAAAACTTCAGGCTGTCAGATGTACCTGGAGAACTTGCAACAAGCAGAAAGACGATCAGAGAACTCTTAATATGGGAAACACTTGGCACAGGCTGGAAACAATTGTACAGGGACATGGCATTACACCAAAGCTTTGGCGGTAAGGCCACGAGCAGTACGGAGCTGTTTACATTTATTGACATCATTTTCACCGTTACAAAGTATTATTTATGCTACAGTTAAATCGATTTACTCTGGAGTAATTCTCAGTAGAACACCTCACAGCAAAACAGGAGAAGTGGCCTGGAGGACAACAGAGCATAAGTAGTACGGGGGAAGAAGAGTCTCTGCAAATGCTAGAAGGCCAACTGAGAAAATTAATAGAAAATGAGTTAAGGGCAATTCACAGGGCAAGGATACAACCCTAATGTCCAGAAGGTGCAATTCTATGCAGGCACAGAAACAGAAAAGGTGAAGTAAACATCAGCAGGCAGGAAGTATAGCAGTGGGCAAACTTCCCAGAAGTGGGCACTGAGAGAGATGAGTTTCCGGGGAACCTAGAAACAATTACAGGAAACCCAAAGTCTAGAGTGCATTGGTTTACAACCAATGATTTAAATCAGAAAAAAAAGACTAATATAAGTCAAGTTTCCCACTAATACATCCTCATGGATTCCCTAAGCAATAGTACAAATCATGTTAATTAACAACTAAATATGGGTATTATTTATAGTTCCATTTTTATACATTTTTTAAAAAAATATTCCCACATATAGGGTCTTTCTTATGACCAGTACTTATTGACAGTTTGAGAGACTAACTGTATAATTCAGTACATGTCTACTCAAAAGAAAGTCCCATTGAGTCCCAGGCAGTTGGGTATGGGACTGCAGCCTAATTACGGGAATATAGGAACCTGTACACTGGACAATGTTGTATTTTCTTCTTTCCAATGTTGTTCCTTCACTCTGCCTTGGCACAGCCCATTCTTTCAACAGCAAAGTAACAACACAAAAATAAAATGGACCATTGGTCTCACCTGAAGGGTGATTTTCATAGGAGAATGCCATCATGCTGGATTATAGCTCGTCCTATCGTCCAAAGGCAAGAATGTTTCTGAAGTCAAGACTAGGGCGTCAGGCCCCTCCCACTCTCCAGTTCATTCGCAGCGAGTCCAAAGAGATATATCTAAACATGCAGGAAAAAAGGCCAACGGGCCTAGCAGCAAGAACATAACATAATAATAGTAACATTAATAATATCTGACTCTAACCTAGCGAAAACAGTAATAGAAGTCTTGACTTCACTAGAGAATTAAAATTTAATGTAATATAATATAATATAATGACGAACTGTAATATATAAACCATCCCAAAAATTATGTAGTTATCCTCCAACTGGGAGGGTCATGATGGCATTCTCCTATGAAAATCACCCTTCAGGTGAGACCAATGGTCCATTTTCCATAGGAGGAATGCCATCATGCTGGATGTACCAAAGCAGCCCATAACCGGGAGGGACCACCCACATACTAGTCATCATTAAGAACCTGTTGCAAAACTCGTCTGCCAAATGAGGCATCGGCAGAGGCATAACGATCTATTTTATAATGCCTTATGAACGAGTGTGGAGTAGACCAAACAGCAGCTCTACAAATATCGGCAACAGGAGCGTTAGTAGCAAAAGCAGCCGAAGTGGCTGCTGATCTAGTGGAATGAACTGTTATACTAGGCGGAACCGGAATCTTAAGGGACTCATAGGCTAAGGTAATACATGCACGCAACCAGCGGGATAAGGTGGAATTAGTTACTTTATGCCCCATAGACCTTGGATGAAAGGATACAAACAAAGACTCAGTCTGTCGTATATCCTGGGTCCTGGACAGGTAGGTCTTGAGAGCCCTCCGAACATCCAACGAATGCCAAGCCTTCTTGAGCGGATGAGTAGGATTCGGACAAAATGAAGGTAGAACAATGTCCTGGTTGCAATGGAAAACTGAATTGACCTTGGGACGGAATGAAGGATCAGTTTTCAGCACAACAGAATCCTTGTGAAAGACACAGAGGTGGCGAGCAGAAGACAATGCGCCCAGTTCCGAGACTCTTCTCGCCGATGTAATCACAATCAGGAACAGGACCTTGAAAGACAACAGACGTAAAGGCACAATCCTGAGTGGCTCAAACGGAGGACGTTGTAAGGCCTGTAGAACCTTTGACAAACTCCATGATGGAAAACAGTGAGCTACAGCCGGCGAGCGTAGAGCAGTGCCTCTAAGGAAGCGTTTGATAAACAGATGTGAGGCAATAGGGGTGTCAGTGGAAGATACTGAAAGAATGGACGACAGGGTGGACGCATGTCGACGTAATGTGTTGGGTCTAAGTCCCAACATGAGGCCCCTATGAAGATATTGCAGCACTTGTTGTACTGTAGCCTTGGAAGGATCAATGTGTTGAGACTGACACCACCTGGAGAACGCTACCCAAGTATGCTGATATATACGAGTGGTGGATGGTCTTCTCGAGGCCAAAATAATGTCAATAACAGTGTCTGACAGGCCGGCCGATCTCAAATGTCCCCGTTCAAATGCCACGCTGTTAGGTTGAGCCACTTGGGGTCCTGATGCCATACTGGGCCTTGTGATAAGAGATCTGGCCTGACTGGGAGTGGCCAGGGATCCGTCACCGACAGTGCCAGGAGATCCGAGAACCACGGTCGACGGGGCCAATATGGTGCTATCAGAACCAGCTGTGCCCTCTCGCGACGTACCTTCCGCAAGGTTTTGGCTAATAGTGGTATTGGAGGGAAGGCGTATAATAGTCCCTCCGGCCACAGCAATGACAGAGCATCCACCGCTTCCGCTGTCATGTCCAGGTATCGAGCGAAGTACCTGGGTAGCTGGCAATTGCGACTGGAAGCAAAGAGGTCGACTGAGAAGGGGCCGAATCGACGCTGGAGAAGATGGAACACAGTTGGATGAAGTTTCCATTCTCCCGGAAAGACTTGTTGTCTGCTGAGCCAGTCTGCTGTGAAATTCCAAATTCCTCTGAGATGTTCTGCTTTGAGGGATTGCAGATGTTGTTCTGCCCAGTCGAATATGATGGAAGCTAGGCTCTGTAGAGGTCTGGACCTGGTGCCTCCCTGTCTGTTTAAATGAGATTTGGCACACGTGTTGTCCGTTCGAATGAGAACATGGTCCAAGTGGAAGAGAGACTGAAAATGAAGCAGAGCTAAGTGGACAGCCTTTAGTTCCAGCCAGTTGATGTTTTGAGTTTGTTCTGCTGTGTTCCAAACTCCCTGAACAAACTGGGAGTTGCAGTGGGCTCCCCAACCCAGGAGACTGGCATCGGTGGTAATGACAGTCCGGTGGGGTTCCCTGAACAGAGTGCCTTGGGTGAGATGTTGTACCCTTGTCCACCAGCGGAAAGACAAGCGCAGTGTGGGACTCAGGGGGATTGCTCGATGGTTTGAGTTGGCAATGTCGTGTTGGAATGGCAACAGGGCCCACTGTAGCTGGCGCGTATGTGCCCGAGCCCATGGCACAATATGGATGGTGGATACCAACATTCCGAGAGCCCTGGCTAGAAGCATGACATCTGCAGAAGATTTGTGCATCAGAGACCTTGCGATGTCTGTGATAGCGGTGATGCGATCTGGGGACAGGAATACAGTCGCTTGCAGTGTGTCTAACATTGCCCCTAGATGCTGCAGGCGTTGGGTTGGTTGTAGATGGCTTTTGTCGAAGTTGACTAGCCAGCCGTGGGCCTGTAAGATATGGAGCGTGAGTGTTAGATGACGATGAGTAAGCTCCCTAGACCTTGCGCGTATTAGGAGATCATCCAGATAGGGGTAGATATGGACCCCTTGAAGCCTGAGGTAAGCCACTAGGGTAAGTAGCACCTTGGTAAATACTCTCGGGGCAGACGAGAGTCCGAACGGCATTGCTCGATATTGGAAGTGCTGGGAGCCAAAGGCAAAACGAAGGAATTTCCTGTGGGCTGTGCAAATAGGGACATGGAGATACGCTTCCTTTAGGTCGATAGAGACAAGGAAGTCACCTTCTTGCAGGCTGTCTGTAATGGAGTGGAGGGATTCCATTTTGAACCTGCGATACTTTACGAAACGGTTAATGAACTTGAGATTCAAAACCGCCCTCCATGAGAGATCGCGTTTGGGCACAGCAAATAGGAGGGAGTACACCCCTTCCGACCTCTCTGCATTGGGGACTGGCTCTATCGCCTCTATGTCCAAAAGGTGCTGTATCGCAGTCTGCATGATGCAGCGCCTGTCTAGTGCCCTGCGACAAGGGGAAGGATGAAAATTGTTTGGAGGTATTGCCCAAAACTCAATTGCATATCCATAACAAAAGAGGTCTCTGATCCATGGGACCTGAGTCAGAGGTAGCCAAAGTTCGGCAAATAGAATCAATCTGCCCCCAACGGGTATTGCCTTAGTATTGTCTGCGTTGGCGAGACGCTCCCCTGTATGAGGACGTTGAGTAGCCTCTGCGGCCCCGGTATTGACCTCTACTGGGGAAACGTCTATTCCAGCCTCCTCTGGTGGAGCGGAAGTCAAATGCTGGGAAGTCATGGCCTCGTCCCCCGGGCCGGGTTCCCCGAAAGGGCTGAGACGTGCGATATGAAGCGAAACGCCTAAAGGGTCTGCGCTCGACGTTTTTGACGGTGGCCAAGACAGGCTTTCGAGTGTCCTTAGGGTCGACAAGCACTGCCCTTAATGCCTCTTCCCCGAAAAGTAATGAGCCTGCATAAGGTGCTCGTGAAAGATTAACTCTGGCAGTAGAGTCAGCCTGCCAGTGACGAAGCCAGAGGGTCCGTCTGGCAACGATCTGAGCCACCAGGGCGCGTGCTGCTAGTTGATTCGCGTCCAAGGTGGCGTCGGCCACGAAAGCAGCTGTTTTACGCAGTTTTAGTAGCGATCTGCGCAGGGAGGCAGGATCTGGATTGTGGTCCTCGATGAGGTCGTCTAACCACATCATCGCTGCCCTGGTGAAAATAGAGGCAGATGTGGATGCACGCATGGAAAAGGCGATGGCCTCATGGGTCTTGCGTAAAGCAAAGTCCAGTCTCCGTTCAGTGGCATCCTTTAGATGAGAGTCCCCTTCCCTCGGCAAGAGGGACCTGGAAACTAAACTGGAAATAGGCTCGTCGATGTTAGGGACAGCCAGTCTGGTAGAAAAGTCCGGGGCCAAAGGATAAAGTCTGTCCGCAATGTTATTAAATCGGCGTGCCTGTAAGGGGTGGGACCATTCGTCCTTGGCCAGTTTAGCGATGGGGTCTGGGACAGGGAGGAAGTTTTCAGCTGGCGTAGGGGATTTCAAGACCCTGGCCCCTTTTAAAGCGGGAGTGGAAGCTGCAGTTGGAGTGGATTGAAGACCAAGGGCTTTCAAGACTCTGCGCGCCAGGGGCTGGTAATCTGAAGAGTCGAAGAGGCGATAGGAGGTTTCTGGCTCTGGTTCCGAATGGTCACTCCACTCGTCCGCTTGGTCTTGCAGCGCGAATGCGGACTCTGCATCAAAAGAGGCGTCATCAATGAACCTGCCCCTGGTAACGTCAAATGGGTCTGGAGAACCTGATGGGTTTGTCTCACTGTGGTCATCTGGTTTGTCACAGGCTGTTGTATCGGCTTGGTTGCCTGGGTTGTCTCTGGCTGTTCTGCCATCATATAGATAATAAGGGTAGCTGTACACGGCACACGACTGGGGCAGAATGCACAGTCCCGGGCAGGCACAGTACACGGCACACGACTGGGGCAGAATGCACTGGCAGATGGCAAAGTACACTGCCACAATGGGGCAGAATGTACGCTATGAACAGTCTTAGAACATGCACAGTACACGGCACACGACTGGGGCAGAATGCACTGGCTGATGGTAGGTACACTGTCACGATGGGGCAGAATGTACACTTGGAGGAAAGGTGATATTGCACAACTTGCACAGTATAGTCCAAATAGCTTTGTATATTTTCAATAGTCTTGCGCACTAACAGGTGGCCTGGTGCACTGTTATGGCAGTATTAGTAAATTTGATGAAAAGTCACATGTGCACAGTAGTTGCAGTGATTGTAGAAAGCCACAGTAACCCAGTGGTTGCCAGGGTCAGCCTCAGAGATGGGGTTGGTAAAGGAACTTATGTAGAGGTAAAAATCCTATCTGCAGCACATAAACAGGGAGCAGATCACACAGAGGGAGCTGACAAGAACCTGCGCTCTGCAAACCCCAACCCGTGAAGGAAAAAATCCCCTTTTGTAATACTAGTGGGTTCTCAAAAGGAACGGGAAAAAATGGCCACTAAAATGGCGCGCGTAAAAAGAGCGGGAAAATTCGAACAAAAATGACGGATACTTTGCCCAGCAACAACCGTTGTATGAAGAAATGAGCAAGGTGGGAAAAATGTTTAACTGTAAAAATGGAACCGCCCACGGTAGAAATACAGCCGCGGGACTAAGAAGGTAATCGCGGCTGAAAAAATTAGCCTGGAAAAAGACTTCGTGAAGGAGGCAGGACAGCTAGCGGACTTCCCGAAGCCGAAGAGAATCGGCCAACAGGCAAGCCGCAGCCGCAGGCTGAAGGGACTGACTCCGCGAGGAACCAAGCGCCGCAGATGATCGAGAGAGACAAGGCAGCCCAAACAAGAGAAGTCGCTAAAAAGGGGAAGGCAAAGAGCCGCAGACACCGGCTCCTGACGGGCGAATGAAGCGCCGCCCGTAAAAATGAACGACGAAGGGAGCCGCAGCCACAGGCTCCCGATCGTCAAGGCACAAGGGGAAATGGCAAAAAGGACCGGAGAAAATAAAGTACGAAAGAAGCCGCAGCCGCGGGCTCCTAATTGTCAGGGCACAAAAGGAGGATCGGTAGAACAAAAAAGGGGGGGCGGAGACTGCCGCCGCAGCTCCTGGCCCCGCTGAGGAAAGAGACCGCAGCCGCGGTCTCTGTAGTTTGGGAGTAAAAAACACACCCCCGGGAAAACAAGAAATTGACAAGGAAATTGACACACAACACACAAACCGTGGTAAGGGATGAGACAAAGGGAAGGAACGAGACGAAACAACGTACACAAAACTCCACCCTCTATCACACAAAGACAAAAAACTTATCTAGTCACTAGCTAAAGATCTTGCAGGGACGAAAGGCAAGAATGAACTGGAGAGTGGGAGGGGCCTGACGCCCTAGTCTTGACTTCAGAAACATTCTTGCCTTTGGACGATAGGACGAGCTATAATCCAGCATGATGGCATTCCTCCTATGGAAAATGTCCATGACTGATAGTAACTCTGACCTTGCCACGAGCTGAGTAAACTAGAAAATAAACTGCTCTAGTCTACTCAGGAATTCTCAGACCTTATCACTACCAGGTGACTCTCAAACCTTGAAAATAAACTCTCAGGTGAAAATAAAATGCCTGTTTGGTCGGTAAAGTATAAATATTAATATTTGCAAAATTATCAATCTAGTTCTATATTTACTATGTGAATATACGCTTTACTGTGTAGTGTCCTTTCAATAGTATATCTGGTAGAGGCAATGATTCAATCTGGAGCAGGGCAGGAGAACCACAAGCCCAGGGGACAAATATGGCCCTTCAGGCCTCTCTATCCACCCCTTAGGACTCTGCTCAGGCCTCATCCCACTCTGGGCCCTCCACAGGTGTTTACGTCTGGCTAGAATGTGTTCTTAAATGTGATAGTGCCTCTTGCTTTAAGGGATGGAGAGACGTATGTGGAGAGTTTGTGTAGAAACCTCAGACTTCTGCATGGGTAGAATGTAGCCTTCTGTACACAGGCAAGCATCTCATCCTTCACTCCTCCCACTTTTGCTTCTGGTCCTGCCCACCACAAGCATGCAGTCCCTAGGAGGTTTGCCCATGTGGAAATGTGACCCTTGGGCTGAAAAAGATTCCCCACCACTACCTTAGCAATAAACTGTAGGGCAAATATGTTTATATTTGTGCTTATTTAATATTAACCTACCCATTATTTAAAATAAAATTAATATCTACATTTTTTAAAAAAATTAAGATACTATTAAAAATGGATTTTTCTTCAATCTGGCAGAGTCAGAAGAAACCAATGAGAAGAGCAATGGTGGAGAAGATGGAGCTCAAAGAAGGCAGGTAAAAAGGGGGGAAGAGTATCCTACTGGTCTACTTCTAAGGAGAGACTGTTGTGTGGAAGAAGTGCTCTGACCACAAGCTGCACTGGTCTCCTACTGGGAGGAAGGGTGGGATATAAATCTAATAATAATATAAACAAACAAACTTTAATTTCTATGGCCAAAAGTAGACATTAAAGAAGATGGCTTTTGCATGCGGCACACAGAAAGCCCGTATGTCTCCTTACCTTATCCATCCACAACGTTTAGTAATACAAAATGTGTGACATGGTATTATTGGTGCTGCACTACAGATTTCCCCACCCTGCAAACAAGCACCAATGAGGCAGGGAAGGGGAACTTATAGTATGGTGACAGTAATGATGAATAGCTATTATTTCTACCCTGCTTTTCCGCTGACATACTCAGGGCAACTAGCAGCAAAGTTCAAATAGTAATCATTAAATACAAATAAGCAATTAACTATAACAAGAGTAATCATCAAGATTCATAGAACAGAGTTGCATGGGAAGACTGCAGTTGCATGAAAGACCATGGAGTTTTTAAAGAATAGGGCACATATTATTACTTAGCCTGCTGTAAAATTTACACACACACAAAAAACTTGGTCCAAATGTGGACCACTTTCTTTCAATACAAAATTAACATTTTAAATGGCCTTATTCCAGTCTGCATCTGTGCTGGAATTGCTTTTAAATATATTTTTAAGTTGTTTTTTAAAGATTTTTAAGATGTTTGGTTTTAATAAGTTTTAAAAGATTTTGTTTCAATATGTTTTAAAGTCTTTTGTTTTTAAGATGTTTTAAAGTGCTTTTAGTGTTTTTGTTTGACGCCCTGGGTTCCTTCCAGGAAGAAGGGTGGGATTATATATATATATATATATATATATAAACAAACAAACAAAAACAAACTGTAAATTCATAAGCCACCTGATTTTACCAAAATCCTATCTGCATTGTAATTCATCCAAATTAACCACGATTTTTTTATTTCCAAATACATGGCATTAACTGCCTAGTTACATATTATCCTGATCAACGGCCTTCAAATGATCTGTCTAAGCGTAGAAGTGAGAGCCAGTGTGGCGTAGTGGAAATACTTTTTCAGTTTGTAAAGAAAGGAATCCTGATCTACAACAAAGTAACTCCAAAATCTACAACTGGACAATACCAACAAAAATTTCACAATAATGCTGAGAAGCATTATTTTGCTGCTACTATCAAGTCATCTCTCTGCCGTCCAGCAGAGCTTTTTAAAGTTGTCCGAGGGCTATTACATCTTGGTCCTCGGGACATTATAGAGCCATCGGAAATCCGCTGTAATGAGTTTGCTAGGCACTTCCAGGACAAGATTTTATGCATCCGCCGGGACTTGGACTCCAATATTGTAGCAGATGAACCTAATGAGGCATCCAGAGCACAGTCCTGTCCTCATTTATTGGATGAGTTTCAGTTGGTGCAGCTTGAGGAAGTTGACAAGGTGCTTGGACTGGTGCGTGCGACCACAGCCGGCTGGGCCAGGGAAGTGATAAATGCCTCTTTACGAGAGGGAGTGGTCCCCAGCTGCCTGAAAGAGGCGACGGTGAGACCACTTCTGAAGAAGTCTTCCTTGGACCCGGAAAACTTGAATAACTATAGGCCGGTAGCGAATGTTCCATTCCTGGGCAAGGTCTTAGAGTGGGTGGTTGCTAGCCAGCTCCAAACACTCTTGGATGAAACCGATTATCTAGATCCATTTCAATCCGGTTTCAGGCCCGGTTTTGGTACAGAGACAGCCTTGGTCGCCCTGTATGATGACCTATGTCGGGAGAGGGACAGGGGGAGTGTAACTCTGTTGATTCTCCTTGATCTCTCAGAGGCTTTTGATACCATCAACCATGGTATCCTTCTGGAGAGACTTAGGGAGTTGGGAGTTGGAGGTACTGCTTGGCAGTGGCTTCGCTCCTACTTGGTGGGTCGGCTCCAAAAGGTAGTGCTTGGGGAGCATTGCTCGATTCCATGGGTTCTCCAGTATGGGGTCCCGCAGGGGTCAGTTCTGTCCCCCATGCTTTTTAACATCTACATGAAGCCACTGGGGGCGGTCATCAGGAGTTTTGGAGTGCGTAGTCTTCAGTATGCTGATGACACGCAGCTCTACTTCTCCTTTTCATCTTCTTCAGGTGAGGCTGTCAATGTCCTAAACTGTTGCCTGGCCGCGATAATGGACTGGATGAGAGCTAATAAACTGAGACTCAATCCTGACAAGACTGAGATGCTGTTAGTGAGTGGCTTCTCTGATCAGATGGTGGATACTCAACCTGTTCTGGACGGGGTTACACTTCCCCTGAAGGAGCAGGTTCGTAGTCTGGGAGTTCTTTTAGATCCTTCATTGTCACTTGAGGCCCAGGTAGCCTCGGTGGCACGAAGTGCGTTCTACCAACTTCGGTTGGTAGCCCAGCTACGTCCCTATCTGGGCAGTGACGACCTCGCCTCAGTTATCCATGCTCTGGTAACCTCAAGATTGGACTACTGCAATGCGCTTTACGTGGGGCTGCCTTTGAAGACGGTTCAGAAACTACAACTAGTGCAAAACACAGCGGCTCGACTGTTAACAAGGACCAAACGATCAGAACATATAACACCTGTTCTGGCCCGTTTGCACTGGTTGCCTATACGTTTCCGGGCAAGATTCAAAGTGTTGGTTTTGACCTATAAAGCCTTACACGGCGTGGGTCCGCAATACCTGGTGGAACGCCTCTCCCGATATGAACCTACCCGTACACTACGTGCAACATCGAAGGCTCTCCTCTGGGTACCAACTCATAAAGAGGCCCGGAGGATGACAACAAGAACTAGGGCCTTCTCAGTGGTGGCCCCCGAACTATGGAATAGTCTTCCCGACAAGGTGTGCCTGGCGCCAACATTGTTATCCTTTCGGTGCCAGGTTAAAACCTTCCTCTTTTCCCAGGCATTTTAACATATTTTAGCATATTTAGCACATTCTGGTATTCTAAATTTAAATTGTGTAATATGTTTTTAGCTCTGGGGAATTTTTGTGGTATGTTTGTATTTACTATGTGATTTTATTATATTACTGTATTTTTATATTTATGTTGTACACCGCCCAGAGAGCCATTGGCTGTGGGCGGTACAGAAATTGAATAAAATAAAATAAATAAATAAAATAAATAAAAATTGTGTAAGCTTTCACGTTTTTCACAATTCTTCATCAGGCATGATGTTACACAAAGCAAGTTGGGAGAAGGGGGGAAGAAGAGAAACAGATGAGGAAAAATATGTTGGATTGTTATGAAGACTCATAGTCTTCCTTTCCTTACAATAAAGTTTTAACAGAAATCATAAAGGATATTTTAACCAATTGAACATGAAACAATTAACTTGATAAACACAACCATCTCCTTTGCAAACATTTTTCTGCCTTCTTTTCTTTACAGCTCTTTGGATTTCCTAGTAAATCACACTGATTTGTACACACTCCTTCCATCAACAGCACAAGTTACATTTCAGAAGGAAATACAGTGTTCCTATTGTAATAATGTCCAGAACAATTCAGCTTGTTCACCTCAGATTCCATCATAGTTTTTTCCAAGGATCACAATGATCATTTTATCCAGCCTCATGCACAAAGGCAAGATGCATCAAAACACTGTTCCTTAAGAATAATGTCTCTTCCTAATGGTTTCAAACACACTGAAAAAGAATCCACAACTTTTCTTAGAAAACATACTACTGCCAATAGTGAGGAGTGTGCCTTTATTTTTCTAGTTTTGTTTCCATGGGTGCTTCTCACACACAAGCCTTCTGCAACCACATAATATCTTGCCATGGGAAGGGCCCATAATTACAAGAACCCACATTTTGGATTGAAACTAAAAGGAAACTCCTCTACTACGAGCTAAGACAGCGTGCAGCAGCAAATGTTTAGTAAAGAATGAGCTTTCCTATCCTGATCTGTGAATGTGCTTGCAAAATGGCATGGGATAAAAATGAACAAGATCTAGAAAGCATATTTTCTCATTTCACTCTATTGGCAAGCCGCTCCGAGCAATGCAAATGCAATAGGATATAAATCTTTCAAATAAATGAATAAAATATAGAGATCCATTAGTGGGCAGAGTAATTAATTAAATTGCAAGAGAAGGTGTATACAGATCTGTATCACAAGTTAAATGACAGTGTCCCTTGCACTCATAGATCACATATGGGGTAGTTCACACAAACATTTTCTCTTCCCAACTGCTCACAAACACCCCTTGGGTACGAAATGCAATTATATGAACCTCCACCACTGCTTGCTAGTTCACATGCTGTGTTCTCTATATGATCATATGCACAAGAGCATATTCAGGAGCAATCAAATGAAGAACAGCACCTAGCAGGATACATGCATGAACCAGGTTAGATGCAAATATCTCAACATTTTTCCTGAACCAGCTGGAGAACAGACATTTTCTTAAGTCCAGGATACTGAAACTAGGTGCAAACTCCCATTTATTGATGAATTCAGTCCTGGGGAACAAAATCATTACAACCCAATTCACAGGCTGATTATGAAGGTGACAAAAATAAAATTTATGAAGTAAAGCAAAGGGCACTTGTAACATTCCCTCAAATGCATCAGTGGTACCTAAGTACATATAAGGTATTGCTACAGAAGTTGTGCAGCTGGACAATTGCTCAAATTTTCAGATACACAAGAACAAACAAGACTGAAACCAGCATACAAGATCGCAACACTGAGTTTTAGTGAATGAAGGGAAGGGAAAATTGTGTTCCAGTATCAAACTCCATTATGAAATCTCATTATAGTATAATATTCAATAGTAACAATATCCAAGATAACAAACTCCATACAGAGATGAACATTTGGCTAAATGTGGTCTTAGCAAAGGTTATGTTATTGATTCTGAGAATTTTGACACAATGGCCAAAATCAGAATCAGGTTGTGTGCTGCTCTATTATAACAAAATTTCAGAATTTCACTGACACCAACCTCATGGAGAAAAAGCAGTACAAGTTTTTCCTCCCTCAGTACTGCTTTTCTTTCTCCTGACACATTCCTACCCTGCTCTTTGCAGATGTGCAGACCATGTGCGCAAAAAGCAGGAATTGCTTACATGTATACCCAGTGGCAACTGTGCAGGCAGGCTTAAACTCATCCTTGACGTTTCTCACTCTCTCACTCTCTCTCTCTCTCTCTCTCACAGACACACACACACACACACACCTTATTTTGTTAGGAGTTATTTAATAAAAAATGGCTTCAAAGATAAGCTGCTGCCATTTCTCAGAAATGACCAACTGGAAAGAGACAGGTGGAACAGCCCTGTCCCATTTCTGTGGACTTCAAGGCCACTTGGCTTTGCCGCAATCCTCCTCCTCTGTTGATGGGAAAGGGGTGGGATGCAGTTTCAACCACCAGGCAAACAAGGGCATAAAACCCTTTTGCCTGTTTGAAGAGAAAGAAGCTTTTGCATTACACAACCAAGAAATGAAAGCAATGGGTGATGGCTCACTGGACGAGGTACTAAAAATTGCCTGCCCTATCCCTGCAAATGCCAGTAGATGAGTATGTGAAAAGCTGATGGATGAGTAGATTTTCCAAAGCAGAAAAGCTATGAACCAAGTTTTATTATAATTACTACTACATCATGAATATGCATGGAGTTTTAAAGAAAAGCTTAACAAAAGCACAGGTCTCTCCCTTGAGGAGCTTTCAGTCTATACATTTCTACAAGGGAGAGCAATGCAGAGGAGGAAAGGAAAAGGTCCAGGCAACAGGGAGCGAACAGGAGAAAGGTTAGTTAGAGACCTTCACTTTAAGCTTCATATGTGAATTAGTGGATTCAGCTAAAAAAGGGAAAGGTGGACTCCTGAGGAGGGATCCAAAAGCAGAAAGTAAGGTGGAACCATATGGTCATTCCAGGTAGGAGTTCAGGGCCTAAGAGGCAGTTGAGAATGGGTGGAGTCATTAAAGAGAACTCTTCCAGAAGTATAAAATAATGGAGAATATGTCATCCACACCTTCCTTCACCTATAGAGGTGGCCTTTTAACAAAGGGCACACAACATTCAGAAATCAGAAATGTTAAGTAATTCCACCCAATTAGGTTTCTATCCTCTTGCATGCATGTGTTTTATATAACAATTCTTTTTTATTAATACAAGGAGTGCTATGTTTCTTTTAGCCTATATCTTATTGACAAACTTTGTGAATATACAATATATGCTTAAACATTATAATAAATTTACAACTATTTTCTATATTTTGAACAAGAGCTCCTTACCCTTATGTTCCTTATTCCACCATGTCTCCAAGATTAAGACAGTCCGATTTCCTCCATTACCATACAAGAGCCCAAAATTCAGAACTCTTCTGTGCCATGCAACACTGTAGGGTAGTCTGCTGTAAATCCCTGATCCTGTACCCTGACAAACCCCAGGCATATCTTGTGTTCAGAGTCTGGTTCGGCTGCTGTGCAACACCAAGAAAGATGTTATTGTGAATGATGCCCATTCTGATTAAGAACCCATGAAGAAGCCACAACTCCACTGCGTCCTATCCACAATGGCTAAGAAATGTTGCAACTGTGCCAACCAGCTTCAGTAGGGCAGGTGATCATTTCATAACAGATGGCTTGCGCCATCCCCAACCCCTGGTTCACCTGAGATTTACTAGTCTTGGCTCCTGCACTAGCATAGGAAAGGAAGAGGGTTTTAACAGACAACTGGAAATGTTTGTAGTTCTCACACTCACACCTGAAACAATATGCAGAAAAGGGTTTAAAAACCACATCCTCACCGAGAAACATTTGTTTTCAATTGTTTAAAAATATTACTTGAACATCCACCCTGAGGAAAAAGGTCTGTGTAACTCGAAATGTCTACTGGTTGGTCCAAACAAACTGACCCCCCAATTGTTGTTATACGGACCAGCACAGCTAACTCAGTTTTGATCCATTTGGCTAAACATACCAAACACTGGCTTGGTTTGCATGTAGTAATGCAGGGTTCCTTCAATATAGTCACAGCCACCACCACCCTTTTTTTGCTGCTGGATTGATAATGAGATCCCTGTTAATGCCTTCTCTCATAACAACAGATGTCCCTAGGAGCCAGTATGCATGAAAGGGGAGAGTGTTAGCTACTGAGAAGAGTCTTCTCAGTGGCTGACTCATCTCCTTTCACTCTCATTGGCTCCAATCAGCAGGAAAGGACAAACAAAGCATGTAAGAAGACTCTTCTCCATGGCTGACGCACTCCCCTTCATGCTGATTGGCTCATAGGATGCTAGAAACAAAAGAATCCTGCTGGGATCCTCTTCCAAAAAAAGTAAGAGGTCTAAGACACACACACCCGGACACCCTGGACAATTACACCCGTTTGCATGTCACACTAAACCAGTTATAACAGCTATAGGTTAATGTGAATGAGCACCGTCCTGGTGCACATTACTCAAAAGGTTCCCAGCACACTCCAACTCCTGCTTCACCATGGAAAAAACAAGCCAGCATCTGGCTCATCATGTTGCCTAAACCTGGGCTTGTAGTTTGTTTCCTTCAAACAAACTGCAAGCAATAGCCAAGGTTTGTTGTTGATTTACTGCTCATGGTTTGCCTGGGAGAAACTAACGACGTGACCAGGTTCAGGCAACACAACCAGACTCTGACTTGCTTCATCTTCTCCGCAGCAGCAGCAGCAGCAGAAGAGCATCAGCAAGCTGCTTGTGAACATTAAATCATAAGAACTGAGAATTTTGTGAGTATGAAAACCAAATTATGGTTATTGAGTAGCATTACTTCTAGCAGTTAAGAAAGTGCTAAATAGTTTACCTAGTACTCAGGACTCCAACAGTTGCCTAGGAATGCATTATTTCAACCCTGGGTCAACTATTGTCAGAACTATCATTTTCAGGCAATATTATTATTATTATTATTATTATTATTATTATTATTATTATATTTATACCCCGCCTTTCGGCCAAAGGCCCTCAAGGTGTGTGTGAATTAACTTGAAGAAAATACAGAGTCCCATCTCTACCGCGATGAAATTTTCACCAGCAGGTTCATATGAGGTAGAGGACATTCCCCATTCAGGCATACATAACAGACTTGAATGACTACTTGCACCTTTGAAGCCAAGGCAGCCCACATCTACTGTAGCTCACCATGGCTCAATATACTTCCTGTTCCTGGTGCCAGCCTGGGACTGCACAAAGAAGCAGACTACAAAATGTTTCTGATGGAGAGACAGCGCTTTGGTGGGACAAGTTGTGCAGGCATGATACTGGTATTTATTGAAATTCAGATTATCTGGATATAATTGAGAGCATTCAACATAAAGGCATGCTACACTGCTTTAGTTTTGCTACCAAAAACCCCAAGTATTTGAATTTAAAGGGGGAAACCCACCAAAACAAGAAACCAAACCTTCTTTGACAATTAGATCAAGTCAAGGTAAGAATAACAAGCTGATCTATTCCACATTAACTAAAGGTCTTCACAGGAAAAAACCAAACGTTTTTGAATCTATTATTATGCATTCTGTTATTTAGTCAATATCCAACCATATCTTCATGCATGCTTTTCTAGGTTTTCCTTCCCTGACGTACCTGAATTTCTATGCCATTCATTATGGGGCATCACCACAGACAGGCTTTCCTAACTGCCCTATAAGATTCAGCCATTTCTCAGGGGCAGGCTTCTTGGTTCCATGAAAAAGTGTACATTGATTATTCTGCGCTCAGCTGCTGTGGACTGTCAAGCCCAAACAGGAGTATGAGAACATTTTTCTTCTTAAAAAACGACATGAGATGGGTTTCAAATACCTGCCCCAAACCCATGAGACCTTTCTGTAGTAAAGGAACTTCAGTTGTGACAGCTGGATAAGGGAAGAACAAATCCCATGTTCTCACACACATGCTGTAGCATCACAGTGAAGAAACCAAAGGAATGTTAAATCAAGTAACCTCTTTGGCCTGGAGAGAAGGGTGAACCCACCCTGGTCAAGGAGGGAGCCCCTACAGCAATGACATCAAAGTAAAGACATGAGCATAAGAGCAGCAGTGCTGGATCAGACCAAAGGCTTATATAGTCCAGCATCCTTTTTCCACACAGCAGCCAGCCAGATGCCTAAGGGAAGCCCACAAGTAGGACACTGTGTAAAAGCTGACCACACACTGGGCAGATACTACTTCCTTTGCAAAACTGAGAAAATACCATAATAGTGACCTCTTATATCATGCAGAAAGAGACGCAGCTGCTGGTTCACATGCAATGTGCAAGTCTCAAATGCCGCTTCCAGCTTATTCAGACTTCCCCAACCTGATGCCCTCTCTGTTTTAGAGTGCAACTCCTATCAGCCCCAGCCAATATTGCCAGTGGTTATCCCTAAGGGCTGGACGGAAAGCATTGTGATTCCGATTCACAAAAAGGGTCCCAAAGCTGATCCTAAAAACTATAGACCCGTTAGCCTTATTGATATCGCTGCAAAATTGTATGCTAGATATTTACTAGGGAAACTACAGCATTGGGCCTGTGAAAATAAGAGCATTGCAGAGGAGCAAGCGGGTTTTGAGAAGGGTAAGTCTACTCTAGATCATTGTTTTACTCTTGCTCATTTAGTCCAGAAATATGCTCTCCATAAGAGAAGAGAGCTATTTGTAACGTTTTGAAAAATATTGCCAGTGGTCAGGGATGGCAGTGCTGGCTAGAGCTGATAGGAGTTGTAGTCCAAAACATCAGAAAGGCACCAGGTTGGTAAAGGCTGCATCAAACCCTGCACAAAAAGAGAGGGCACTTCAAAGGCAGAAGCTAAAAATAACATGATGTCGGAAGCGAAAAATGACATGCAAATCTCTTTAAACCAAAAGCAGCATGAGAAGCAAGGAGGGGACGTTGAGCCTGACAGACACTTCTTTCTACACTAACTAAGCACATCCCAAAGATATCTGCAAAGTTAAAAGGAGTGTGTCTAGATGGGAGCAGAGAAAAGGTGTAGGGGCTGAATTTGACCATGAACCACCAATTGGCCATTGCTGGCCTTGATGCAATATTGTAACATCTGATAAAAGATGCGCCTGCTATGCCAGTTTCAATTTGTAAAATATCACAAAGTATTTCCCAAAGGACTACTATAACAGTACAATTTCAACTGTTAACACTAACATGTTAGAAAATGTTGGAATGTGATTGAAACAAACCTTGCCTGAAAGTTACCATTCAATAAAAAGCTCAGAAACAAACCATACTCATAATCTAATTTCACCCTTACATCCCTAGCCTGAATTCTTCATTGTTCCTCTGAAAAGGCTCATTTTTAACAAACATGAAAAAATGATGGCATTTTTTCATAATTTAAACTTAACTGTCAAATTGAAAGCGACTAGCAATAACACACATTGCTCTCCTTCACATCCATCATATGCTTGATCTCAAACAGTTTGAGGGTCACAGATATGTTTAGTAGTACTTCAGTGTACATCATCTTTCTGCCAGACAAAATATAAATAGAACATTGACTGAGAAAACCTTGTAATGTATAATCCCTCCAGTAGCATATATACAGGATCCTTGAATCACCCCAAAATAAAGCATATATACTCAGGAACCCACTGAGTATGTAAGTTCGCACATTAAAAGAAAATATGTATTTTAAAATGAGCAACAAACAAAAATCCTAGAGCAACATCTCATTATTTGGAGCAAGAACTTCCAAGTCCACACTGATCACCATTTTGTGATCTTACGAACATAAGGGAAGCCCAGCTGGATCAAACCAAAGGCCTATCTAGTTTAGCATCCTATTCTCGTAGTGGCTAACCAGATGCCTGTGAGAAGCCAGTATGCAACAGCAGTTCACCAATTATGATTCTTAATAATTGGGCATCAGCATGTCCCCACCCCCAATAAAACGGAATATATAGGAAGAGAGAGAGAATATAAATATAACACTAAATATATATATGTATCATTTATTTAATTTTTTTATTAAATTCATATCCCATCTTTCCTCCCAGAAGGAGCCTAGGGTGACGAACAAAAACACTAAAAGCACTTTAAAGCATCTTAAAACAAAAGACTTTAAAACATATTAAAACATCTTTTTTAAAAAATCATCTTAAAAAGCAATTCCAACACAAATGCAGACTGGGATAAAGTCACTACTTAAAGGGCTTGTTGAAAGAGGAAGATCTTCAGCAGGCGCTGAAAAGACAACAGAGATGGTGCCTGTCTAATATTAAGGGGAGGGAATGCCAAAGTGTTGATGCCACAAAACTAAAGGTCCTCTTCCTATTTTGTGTGGAACAGGCCTCTTGATAAGATAGTATCTGCAGAAGGCCCTCACCTGCAGCACACAGTGATCAACTGGGTATATAAGGAGTAAGACAATCTTTCAAGGATATGTACGTGTGAGTGCGCTGTCAATGCCAGTACAGTGTATTATCTCCATACAGGGATAGCAACAGCTCTGCATTGCAGTGCACTATTTTATTGTAGGTTAGAGACGAGGCCAAGAAGGTATCTAAAGGAACCTAACATCTCTCACAGTTGCTGATCTAACAATGAAGTCCATGGTTAAGGGCAGCTGAGCAATGGGATACTGAATGTGTTAATTTAAGAAAACAAATAGACAGGAAGTGACCTACTTGAAACTTTAACGGTTTATAGTATCCTGAGAGTAAGCATTAGAGTGGGGAGAGGGGGAATTCATACCATGAGGTTAAAAAAATCACATATAACCTTTTCTCCTCATGCAACACTCCACTTCCCCCCAACCCGGGTAGCAATAAAACAGGTTCAAGGCTGGAAGCTAGTCCCAAAACTGGCCCTTTGGCACTATAAAGCTGGGCCCTTTAGCACAAAGTTGGGCCCTTTAGCATTATATGGCACAAGGAGAAAGAAAAATGTGTCCTCTATGAACCCCAGGCAACACTACAAGGCTCCTGTTCTAGACTGGCTGGAGCCCAAGACAAGAACAATTCCATTAGGGTCTGGTACTTAACACTGCAGCAATTTGTTGTGAATCCTCACTCACACCTTCTATTATCCAGTTCAGGAGCAAAACTAGAGATCTCCTAGTATAGCGATTCCAAAAGGACACACTAAAACTGCTCTGTAAGTCCAAATATAGAAACCTGCCTTCTCAAATGGTAATATAATAAAACGGAAGCCTGCCTTCTCAAAAGATAGTAAATTAAAATTGAACACAAGAGGACCCCTAGAACAGGGGTCACCAACCCATCACACACGGGTGACATGGCACCTGCGATGGTCTTCAGTGACACCTCCAGCAGGTAGCCCAGAATCTGAGCTTTCATTTTTTAAAAAAAGTAAGATTTCTGTGAAATGAGCCAGCCTAGCTAGTCCTGCGCATCAGTGTTATTAGTCAACAAGAGAAATCAGAACTGTGATTGGTAAGTGAATTGTTTAGACACCAGGCAAGAGAAATCTCTGGGGTCCTAAGCTGCTGTTTTGCCCTCCCTTTTAGTGCACTTTTCCTGCTTCAGACTTTTTTTCTAGTTCTTGGAATCTCCATAGTTTGCCCTTTCTTTTCCCCTAGCAACCAGGATGCATTTTTTCTGTGCTGAGTTCTCCTGAGGTCAGTTATTTTCTGCAAAAAACTACCACACAACAAGTGTGTGTGAATGTTAAAGAATCATCTTCCCTAAAAGGCAATGTAAAAACTTTGCAAAGAGGTTTAGGCATGTCTCCTGCTTTGCAGGGCCTCATTATGAATTTACTGTTTAGTTAACTTACATTACAATGGTATACATGTCTACTCAGGCGTCATTCTATTTAATGAGGCTTACTTCCAGGTAAGGGCTGGTTTAGGGGTGACATTGGGGGAAAACAGGGTTCTTGTGCCTTTAACAGCTCTATGGCAAAAATTCAACAGGTCAAGTCTTTTCTAGTATGAAAACACAATTATGGAAAAACCTTCACCATGACCTACTGTCTAATATTGTGTTATGCCACACACCCATGGCGGCCTTTTGTGACTGGTACCCCCCCCCCGCACTCACTCAAAATTTGAAATGTGCCCTCTGGTCCAAAAAGGTTGGTGAGCCCTACCCTAGAGTTTCTCCAGTATCACTGCATTGGCCTTCTCTGGACAATTAAGATGAAAGCACATGAACAGGCTAAAGGTTCATTTTTAAAGTGTATAATTGCATATGCAGAATTCACACAAAAAATGACCTGGAAGCACAAGAGTCTCTTAATCATTTTTACCAATTATCTTTAATTCTCAGCCAGCCAGGAGATAGGGCCACTGGGAGACTGCACCCCTCGCTTCCCAGGAATAACATCCAGACAAAGGGGAGACCAACCGGCTCCATTGGCGATCACTTGTGGCCGAGTAAGATTGTCTTCCAGGGTAAGGTCTTTAACAGTGGGTCCATAAGTGACTGTGGAGGCCAATTCTGGATCCACACAGCCTCCCACAGTGAGGACATAGGTTTCCAGATGGAAGATGGTCGCAATGAGGATTTGCCTGATGTGCCTTCCGCTTATCTCGTTTGTCCCTTTCGCCCTGTTCTCATGCTTCTTCAAAGTCCATAGCACCGCACCCCTCGCTTTCCACGAATAACATCCAGGCAAAGAGGAGACCAACTGGCTCCATCATCTCCTAGCAATAGTGCAGTTGCTCCAGTGGTAGCTTCTCTCTCTTCCGGCATTCTTTCATTTTTCTTTTTCTATTGTGCCTGTTAGGCTGTGAAGCTGTGGGCAGGAACTGCCTTATCTTTAATATCTGCAGTGCACTTAGAACATTTTATGTCCTTTTCAAGTGTTCAATTATAATAATAATTTGATAGATACGGGCATTTTTTGGTCTGTTGCTTGTATCACATTACTCTAGGATTTGAGACACTAATATTAGAATCAAAACTGATGACAGAGATTTCACAATGGTCTAGCCATGCACAGTCCATAATGCTACCATATCCTGAAAATGGGCTTTGATTTCATGTTCATACAGATCTTAGTATATTTTCTTAATGCTCATACTATTATCCACTCAAGAACAACACAATGGTAAACCACCTCTGAATGCCTCTTACCATACAAAACCTATGAACGGAGTATCCAAAATGCAACATGAGATAGTGCTGGTCAGAGGGCAGGTCAGATGGCACTCAGCAAGCTACTGGGGAAGAACAATGGACAAGTACGAGTAGCGCTTTGACTAATGCCACCAATGGATCAAAGCTAAATGGAAGCCCAGAGGCTGATGCACACAGATCCAAAAGAGACTCCGGAGTTGTACAACATACATAATAGGAACATGGAATGTGAGAAGCATGAACCAGGGAAAGTTAGAAATTGTCAAGCAAGAAATGGAACACATCAACATTACAATATTTGGCATGACTGAATTAAAATGGATGGGAATGGGACATTATCAATCAGGCAACTACAAAACATTTTATGCAGGAAATGAGAAATTAAGAAGAAATGGGGTTACTTTAAAAGTGAGAAGTGATGTAGCAAAGGCAATTAAGAGCTATAATGCAAGGTCTGAGTGAGTGATATCAATGAGATTAAACAGGAAACCTATTAATATAACCATCATCCAAGTCTACGCTCAAACGGCAAATGCAGAAGAAGAGGAATTGGAGAGATTTTACACAGCAGTACTGGAATTGATTACACACCAAAACAAGATGTTCCGATAATCATGGGGGACTGGAATGCAAAAGTAGGGAACAAAGAACTAGAAATTGTGGAGAAATGGGGCTTAGGAGATAGAAATGAAGCAGGAGAAAGACTTATTGAATTCTGTGAAGCCAATAATAAGTTTCTTGCAAACACATATTTTGAGCAACTGAAAAGATTACTGTACATGTGGACATCACCAAGTGGTCAATATAGGAATCAAATTGATTATATAATTGGTAGCAGAAGATGGAGAAGTTCCATACTTTCTGCGAAAACAAGACCAAGAGCAGGCTGCGGTACAGATCATGAACTGGTCATATCAAAAATCAGAGTAAAGCTAAAGAACAACAACAAAGCAATCATAATGCCAAAATACAATTTAAATAACATCCCAGAAGAATATAAAGATCAAATAAGGAACAGATTTGAGGCTTCAAACTTAGTTGACAGAGAACCAGAAGAACTATGGATTGAAGTCAGAGACATTATCAGGGAAAAATGCAAAAAGACAATACCTTTAGTTAAAAAGAAAGACCTCAGTGGATGACTGAAGAAACTCTTAAAATGGGTAAAAAGAGAAGGAAAGCAAAAGCAAAACGAGAATCACGGTCAAAAATGCAATAATACAGTGACTAGTACGTAGGGACAAAGAGAACTATTACAATAGCTACTGTATAGAAATAGGACAACCAAAAAGGTAGAACTAGAGCCCTATTCCAAAAGATTAGAGAAATTAAAGCAAAATTTAAACCAAGAGTAGGGATGATGAATAATCAACAGGGGAACACACTGACTGACCAAACTGAAATAAAAGGAAGATGGAAGCAATACACTGAAGAGCTCTATAAAAGAGATGCCAGGATGACAGATTCATTCACGGAGGAACCATATGATGAAGAATCAGAAATTTTAGAACGTGAGGTGAAAGCTGCTCTTAAAATACTTGGAAGAAACAAATCACCAGAAACAGATGGCATACTAATAGAGTTGCTACAAGCTACTGAGACTGAAGTTGTCCAAATTTTGACAAAAATCTGTCAGCAAATATGGAAAACTAAACAATGGCCCACAAACCGGAAGCGTTCAATATACATCCCAATTCCAAAGAAAGGGGATCCCAGGGAATGCAGTAATTATTGAACTATTGCCTTAATATCCCAAGTGAAGTAAAGCTCAAGATTCTACAACAAAGGCTCTTACTATATACGGAGTGAGAAATGCCAGATGTCCAAACTGGATTTAGAAAAGGAAGAGGTACCGGAGATCATATCGCAAACATATGTTGGATAATGGAACGGAGCAAGGAATTTCAGAAGAAAATCACCCTGTTCTTTATTAAAAGACTATACCAAAGCCTTTGTCTGTGTCGATCATGAAAAACTACGGAATGCTTTAAAAAAAATGGAGGTGTCACAGCATCTGATTGTCCTCATGCACAACCTATACTCTGGACAAGAGGCTACTGCAAGGACAGAATATGGAAAAACTGATTGGTTCCCAATCGGAAAGGGTGTGAGGCAGGGGTGTATTTTATCACCCTATTTGTTTAACATATCATTTGCAGAACATATCATACAGAAAGCAGGATTGGACCAAGATGGAGGTGTGAAAATTGCAGGGAGAAATAGCAATAATTTAAGATATGCACATGATACCATACTACTAGCAGAAACCAGTGATGATTTACAACGAATGCTGATGAAAGTTAAAGAGGAAAGCACAAAAGTTAGGACTACAGCTGAAAGTCAAAAAGACTAAAGTAATGACAGCAGAAGATTTATGTAACTTTAAAGATTTAAAGATAATGAGGACATTGAACTTGTCAAGGATTATCAATACCTCAGCACAGTCATTAACCAAAATGAAGACAATAGTCAAGAAATCAGAAGAAGGCTAGGACTGGGGAGGGCAGCTATGACAGAACTAGAAAAGGTCCTCAATGCAAAGATGTATCACTGAACACTAAAGTCAGGATCATCTAGACCATGGTATTTCCAATTTCTATGTATGGATGTGACAGTTGGACAGTGAAAAAAGTGGGCAAGAGAAAAGTCAACTCATTTGAAATGTGGTGTTGGAGGAGAGCTTTGCACATACCATTGACTGCAAAAAAGACAAATTTGGGTGTTAGAACAAATTAAACCAGAACTATCATTAAAAGCTAAAATGATGAAACTGAGGTTATCATACTTTGGACACATAATGAGAAGATATGATTCACTAGAAAAGATAATAGTGCTGGGAAAAACAGAAGGGAGTAGAAAAAGAGAAAGACCAAACAAGAGATGGATTGATTCCATAAAGAAAGCCAAAGACTGAATTTACAAGATCTGAACAGGGTGGTTTATAACAGATGCTATTGGAGGCCGCTGATTCATAGGGTCGCCATAAGCCATAATCGACTTGAAAGCACTTAACGACAAATTATCTTATCAAGAAAATATACTACTATATCCTTGCAGGATATAATTCTTTGCAGTTGCATAGCTAGATTAAATAATCTAGCTTTAAGTTAATTCTGCTTCATCTTGAAATGCCTATTATTTGGGTACAATTTAAGGGCCATGCCTGCTTCCTCCAAGGAGCCCAAGGCACTATACATGCAATTATCTAATTCTATAACAACCTTTGACTGAGACAAAGTGGCCTGGTTTACCCATCACTTTAAGCTATAGTCTACTATGGTTTAAAGGTGAACACACAACATGCTGATACACGGGGCTAAAATCGCTGCCACTGTGCTTCTTCCATACTCCTGCTTCCAGGAGCTAAGCCATCATTTGTATTAGTCTTGCATCAAAAGCCAGGCTTGTGGTTTGTCTCTCTCCAAATAGATCACAAGCTGTAAGCCCCATGCACCAGATGCTGCATATTCACCTTTAAACCATAGTAGTTGAGGTTAACTGTGTAAAGTGACATGCAACTGGGCCCAAGGCCTCTCAGTAAATTTTATTATTGTTGTTGTTATTGTTATTTATTACATTTATACCCCACCTTTCTTTTCATGATAGAAACCCAAGGTGACTTACATATGGTTCCCAGGTAGGAATTCAACCCCAAGTTATTTTCAATCCAGGTTCATCATTCTGTCCACTACACCACATTGACAAATAAAATAACACCTCAAAATTATTAATCTCTCTACTACATCTGTAAAGCACCACCATTGCCAATTATCTTTGCTCAGCAAGATGCAAATGCCTAGGCATTTTTCCAAGCATATTCAGAAGTTTAAAAAAATGAGTAAACCATGCTGCCAAGATAGCCTTCTCACAATCAGAAGATAGGTTGCTAGCAAATACCATTTCTGGACATAGGGGGCTATCCACCTTTCCTTATATAGCCAGCATTAACTAAAAGCCGTTTTCCAAACAAGAAGTCACAGCAGCACTTCTGTCTCTCTTGAACTTCATGATGACTAGCAACTAACTAAAAAATGGGTAAGTGGTTGGGAAGAAGAGAACATCAAGCAGCTACAAAGAGGATACCTGCAGCCTCTCACATACGCACATGAACAAACAAGAGCACCTAAGTTTTCTCCAAGATCCTTTGTATTATTTGATTCAGCAGGTGATCTGTTCTTCACATAAATTTAAACTGATTCAGCACAGGCATGCTGTGTAACATTCTACCACACTGGACACAAATGGTGAATCAATCGACACTATTAATGTAGATGCACTTATTTCTGAATATAAAAAAGATAATTGTTATCATTCACATTCCGATTTCATTAACTTTGTGCTCAGCACAGGTAATGGTTGTCAACCGATCACTTCTTTCTGCGTAGAGAAACTTCCCAAAAAATCATTTAAAAGCATACAACCCAGGAATCTTGCCATGTTCAAAGTATCTGTTATAGCACACAGTATGAAGGTTTCATGATATGTCAAACAGAATCTGAGCTGGAAGACTTTGGAAGTTTGGGAAAGACTTCACATCAATTTTTCTGATCAGGCCCTCTCTCTACACACAAATTAGACTACTTTTCACTTATGGCCCAGGTATCAATCTATTTCCTTTTTAATGCAAGTGGTTTACTCCTGCTTTGTAGACATTAAAGAGATGATCACACATTCTAGTCACTGCTATGTACAGGAAATAGACATGGGGAAAGCTCTGAATTAGTGCAATACTAATTATGTACATTAAATATCAGCTGGAAGTTTTTCTTACCCATACCCACCCTGTACTGACAACCCTAAGAAATAGCTAGAGATTGTACAGCTTCTATAGGAGGTTAGTGCTTGCTAACTTCTTTAACACAAAAAAATGTATTTCAGCTTCAGATAATTCCAAACAATTCACCTTTCCTTACATAGCCAGCATTATATAAAAGCCATTTTCCAAACAAGAAATCACAGAAGCACCTCACAGTCCCTCTAGAATTTCATCATGGCATGTTGTAGAAAGAATGCTTAGCACTTGGCTTTCCCAATGCAGTGAAATTAACGTTACAGACTCATTTTAACAGATGCGTGTAAAGTACACTCAATGTTTTTACTACAATTGATGCTTTCAAAACTCTTGAGTAACATCATAGTGCCACCACTTCCCAATTTCCAGACACATTCTCATTTATTGATTTTAAGTTTGCATCTAAACTTCAACCTATCAGAGGCAATAGAAGCCACAAGGGAAAACAATTATTCTGGTGTCACAGATGGAAAATATCTTTGGGCTATGGTTATTTAAGATATAACACCCAAGCAAATCTTAAATACCCAGGCATCAATAAATCTAAGTCCTCCAAGTGCCATAACACTATTTGTCGTTGCTTCAACAGATGCACACACTACCCTTCCGGGATCAAGAAATTCTGATATTCCAATTAACTTACACTTTCTTTCATTCTGAAAATTATTATGACCATCATTTTTCAAAAGCACATGAGAGTAATCTTCCTCTAAGTCATAATGTAGTTTCACAAATACACCAACCGATGATCCAGACAACAGAATGCTGTGGTATTATAAAGGATTCTAAGAGCAATCCCATGCTAGCATATTAGTGATGACTACATAATTCTTCAAACTTAGAATCCTGTTGCTTTTTGGAAATATCCACCTTTTGAACATGAGAAGTGCTAATAATCTGTTGGGGTAGAATGCAGGCTTGTAGCCACAAATACTGGAGCAGGGGACACCAAGGATGCACTATGAGAACTATCACAGGTCAAGCAAAATATAAAAACCCTAAATACAAGTATTTTAAATACATTTTAATAACATGTAAATGCATGCTTTAATTCCTATTGATCCCTACAGTGACTTTGCAATCACTGGACACAGGTAATTCCTATTGTGAAGCTAAGTACAACGCTTCCTGCTTCTTTTTCATATAGCTTTGTACATAAAGCCTAAATACTTGCTTTTTAAATAAAATTTGGAAATACAGAAAGGGCTCTAAGGGGCTATTGCCTTGCAAAACAAAGTTTACACAGTTGCAGAAACAGGATTCAAAGACTACATCACAAACAGAGTAGTCACATAGTAATATTTAACTGCAGAAGAAGACAACATGAGAGTGCATGTTGTCACTGCACTACATAGTAGCTAAGTCCCCTGAAAGCCAGAGGGGTGCAATCCTAATGCTTAGTTGGAGTTTCCCCCAAAAATATCAGGAAACACACACCAGGAAACAGGAAAGAGCCAAAGAGCCAATAAGCATTTTGCAATACAGTATACACCATTTCATGTCAACACAGTTCCTCCATATCAAAAGGCAGTTAGGAGATTCCTAGGTAGTCAATATATTTTATGCATGTTGTTGAATAAATTATGAAATATACTGCATTAATGAAACAGTATTTTTCATTACTTTGAACACCCCAAAGTAGTGTATATATTTTCAACAAATAATGTATTTGTTGAAAATATATACACCACTTTGGGGTGTTCAGAGTTCTTCTGACACATTATCTCAGTAATCCTTGCAACATCTACATAAAGTAGGCTAGTATTAGCACCATACTGCAGATAAAGATTGAGACTAAGAGATAGTGCTTTCTCCAGAGAACTTGTGACTGAGGCGAGACAAACAGGAATTTCTCAACTGAAACGCTACTCCAACTTTGGAATGAAAACTTTCATCTTTCAAGACTGCAGGTTTTAACCATACGTGTAAAACAAGGTTGACTGACCAAGATTATTTTAGCTGCTAAGCTTCGAGTAACCAGACTACAATATCTTATCTGGTCAAAGTGTTAACAGAAGACTTCAGACCTCTGAGGCATCAGGTCAAGAATGTTCTTTATTTGGAGGCAGATTCCATTAGGATGAGAGTCACTTGACAATGCTCATTCACTGACCTCTTAAAGGAAACCTATTTTAATTTCAATTATTTGGAAGAGGCAATTTCAATTTTGTACATCCAAAAGATGGGAAGAAAGGTTCTCAGAGCTACTGACCTTACTAACAAAAGCAACAGCAGCACCATTGCTTTATTTGGGGATTGGGGGGTTAAACAGCACAGCAGCAGGTAGATCCTACTGGAGAACAATAGGCAAATATACTAATCTTGTTTGATAAAAGTGTTTTACCTCTATCCCACCTTTCCTTTAACCTCCTATAAAATATATGCCTTCAACTAGTAGGTCGGGACTCATTTGTTGTTTGTTGTTATGTGCCTTCAAGTCAATTACGACTTATGGCGACCCCATGAATCAGAGACCTCCAAGTGAGTGCTAAACCGGCTTTTTTTGTTTAATCATTAGAAGAAAGAGGAATTACCAAGTCAGAGGACAGGGCTCCTAGTTTTACAGCAAAGGTAGTTTCAGCAGGCTCAGCTTCAATCACCTCTGCACGGCAAGCTGCGTCTCCTGAAAATGGGAAGGCCACAGCTCAGTGGTAGAGCATCTGCCTTGCATGCAGACGGGCCTATGTTCAATCTTCTCCAAGTAGGGCTGGGAGAGACCCCTGCTTGAAACCCTGGAGAGCTGCTGCCAGTCAGTGTAGACAATACTAAGCTAGATGGACCAGTGGTTTGACTCAATGAAAAAGAGCCCTGCTGTTCTCCTTTGCACGTGCTCAAACTATAACAGAAAAAAACCCAGAACATTGGAAGCTGGCTTCTATCACATAATTTCTACTCTGACTGGCAGTGACCCTCCAGGGTCTAGGGCAGAGGTCTTTCCCATCAGTTGATACCTGTTTCCACCCACCACTGCCTTTTTTTAAAAACCTGGACATGCCAGGGATTAAACCTAGGACCTTCTATGTGCAAATAATCCCTACCAATGAACTACGGGTTCCTCCCCAAGCCAGCTCACACACAAGAAATAATTTAAACGGGGTACAGGCTGCAATTACAAAGTGGGTCCTCACTTTGGTAAGGGTCTGAAAAGGCAAGTCCTTGGTCTGCAAAAAAAGTCGGCTATCAACATCTCACTCTGAGTCTCCATCCCATCCCCGCTAATTTTGACAACTGTTGCGATGTTTGCAGTAGAAGCAAGATAACAAACCTGCACCCTCACCAAGAACACCATGGATGGTGGGTAAGCGACTCCACAATCAAGGAGCCAATATGCCACCGCAAATTATCATGGTTTCCAATTCCTGCAACTGCAAAAGGAGGATTTACCAGTGGGGTTAAAAGGGAGGGAGAAAATAAATTTAAGAAAAATAACACTTCACTACTTTCTAATCATGCTTTAACACTCCGTCATTCCACCCACCCATGAATGTATCCTGTCCAGTTTGATAGTTGTGTTTTTACCACAAAATGAATCTATTATGCCCAGTTGGCCTTATGCGTTTCTAGCCCACAACTGAATTTTACCTGCCTGTCTTGCTGTATCAACCCTGCTTTGTTTAGCAGCACACACATTTCTGAACCAGTCACTGCCCAACTTGATAGTTATATTTCAACACCAAAAACTGAAGATATATTCTGCCCAGGAAGCAATGTGTTTTGAGCAGCCCATTCCTAAGTCTGTCAACTGAGAAGAAAGTTAGATGGGACTTCCTTCCAGCTAAGCAAGTACAAAACTGCAGCCTTAAGCACCACAAATAAACCTATCAAACCTGGCTTCCTAGTCATGCTTTAGGCTTCTAGATCGATCCATAGATAGATCAAAGCATCAAACAACACTTCACACAAAGCTTGCTCTAGATTCCTTTCGGTCAAACACCAAAATCATATATACACGCACATTGCTTTGCTTGACAGTGGAGCGCTCAAGCCCTTCAAAACTGAATCGCTGCCTAGCTAGTTTTAGAGTTTTGACCCTCAAACGAGATGAGGTTAGCTTCTACAGTGTGCTTTTTAAGCTGCAATCCTTAAAAACACAGAGAAACCAGGGAGTAACCCCCATTGAACATAGCGGGGCTTCACTTCTAAGTAAACATACATAGGACTGCGCTGCTGGTCAAGCCCAATAACGACCCTTCCCTGCTCGGCTGGTCATTCACCCCCGGGCTGCGGCCAGGCAGGTAGAGCCCGATCCGAGGCAGCCCCTACTCTGCCTGTCTCTCTTTCCAGCCAGGGCTTGTCCCCACCACCCGCACCCAAGCTCTGAAAAGCCCTTCGCCCTCCGGGCCCGGCGGCGGCCCTACTCACAGTCGAGGTGCTTCTTTTTGGGGCCCATGACTTCGTGGGTCGTGGCCTTGCAGACGGCTTTGGCGATGGCCGAGCCGGTGACACTGTGCTGCGCCGCCGTGATCCGGTCCGTGATCGACTGGCCCGACATGTCGACGGCGAGGAGGAGCAGGAGGAGGAGGTGGTGGTCGCGGCGGCCTCGAGCCTTCCCTTTTTCCAGCTCGGCTTTGGCCCCCAAACGAAGAAGCAGCAGTAGCAGCAGGGCGAGGAATCCCCCGACGCCCAAAGCCCCCTTAGCAGTGGCAGCGGCGGCACCAGCCCGGAGGAGGGAGGCGGAGAGGGCAACAGGAGGGCGGGCAGTGGGGAGGGCCGGTCACCGCCCCACCGAGGGGAAGCCCAGCCCAGCTCAGCTCTACCCAGACCCAGCGCACCGCCCTTGCTGGAGCCCGCCGCTGCCGCTGCTTGCTCCTGAGATGGTCAGCCGAGGCCCGGCGGAGGGAAGCTCCCTCCTTCCCTCAGGGGGACCTGCGCGCTCTGGTGGTGGGCAGCGCCGCCACCGCTTCGCTTCCTCGACCAGAGACCGCCCCCTCCTCGTCCGTCTGTCTGTCTGTCTGTGTTCACCCGCCGTCCCGTCCCGGCTCTGTCTCTCTCTGTCCTTCTTCCCTCGCCTGCGGCCTTCCGCTCCCCCCTCCTTCTCCTCTTCCTACACGCCTCCCTCCTCCTCTCGTAGCCGCTCTTTTCCCCCCTTTCGCTTTCCCACTCCCAGACAAAATGGCGGCGGAGCTGCGGTGGCGTCAGGTGACCTGGCGGCTACCACGGCTCGTTCGCTCTCTGCCGCCCCCCGCAGCGCTCGCTCCCCTCGGCGCCGAGGCCCTCCCCGCCCGCCAGTCACGCAAGAACCCGCCCGCCCGTGCGTGCGTGCCTGGAGGTGAACGCTCCAGCTCTCCTTTGCTGGCAGACACTCTCATAAATATACACACGCATTTCTCTCACACATACACACACACCATCTGTCTATCCATCTCTCTCTCACACGTGCACGCTTCATCTCACAGACACACACTCACACCATGTCTCACGCACTCGCTCCATTTCTGTCTGTCATACGCACGCACACACCATCTGTGTATCCATCTCTCTCACACAAGCGCACACTCCCATCTCACAGACAGACTCACTCCAACCATCTCTCACACCCACTCTCACACACACACCATCTGTCTATCCATCTCTGTCACACATGTGCACACTCCATCTCACAGATACACACTCCATCCATCTCTCACACACTCTTGTTTCATTTCTCTCTCTCTCACACACACACAGTCACATACTTTCTCACATACACACACACACCATCTGTCTATCCATCTGTCGCACACGTGCACACTCCATCTCACAGACACTCTTTCTTTCACACACAAATATAAGAAGACCCCTGCTGGACCAGACCAGTGGCCCATCTAGGCCAGCATCCTGTTCTCGCAGTAGCCAACCAGATGCCCACAGTCAGGACCTGAGCACAAGCACACTCTCCCCTCCTGCAGCTTCCGGCAACTGATACCACCTCTGACTATAGCGGCAGAGCATAGTCATCATGGCTAGTAGCCATTGATAGCCGTATCCTCCATGAATTTGGCTAATCCTCTTTTAAAGCCATCCAAGCTGGTGGCCGTCACTACCTCGTGTGGGGGCGAATTCTGTAGTTTAACTATTTATTTATTTTATTCATTTATATCCTGCCTTTTCCCCAGAACTGAGACTCAAGAGGGCTTACAAAAATTAAAACAAATACAGTTAAGAACATATAAAACATACAGAAAGTTATAATTAAAATGTAATTAAACTATAGAATTTAAACAAAATAAATAAAAACCAGTACAACAGCACCCTATTTAATAGCCCTTGCAGTCAGTTCCCAAAAGCCTGTTAGAATAGAAAAGTTTTCCCCTGCCCACAGACGGACAGCAGGGAGGGAGCCAGTGTAACCTCCCTAGGAAGGGAGTTCCAGAGCCTGGGGGCAGCCACTGAGAAGGCCTCCTGTGTTCCCACAACACATGCCTGCGAGGGTGGTGGGACCGAGAGACAGGCCTCCCCCGACAATCTCGGAGCTCGGACAGACTCATATGGGAAGACTGCGCTGTGTGGAGAAGTACCAGCTTCATTGGATGCCCCCAGTTCTAGTGTTATGAGAGAGGGAGAAAAGCGTTTCTCAATCCGCTTTCTCTATGCCGTGCATAATTTTATACACTTCTGTCGTGCCGTACACACACTCTTGCCATCCATCTCTCACACACACTTACTCCATCTCTCAGACATATTCTCAGTCTGTCACACACATTCGGATGCCTCTGGGAAGTTCACAAGCACATCATCATTATTTATATATCACTCTTCCTCTCAATGGAGCCCTTGAGAGCAACAGCAACACTCTTCTGTTTTCTCTTTTACCAGCCAAGCTGCTGCTGCCTCTAAAGATGGAGGCTTCCAACAGAGCCATCACGTCTAGTAGACATTAATAAAACTGATTCTCTATGAATGTAGGGACCTTGTACCAAATTCACTGACTAGCCAGCCCTACCATTAGGCAAAGTGAAGCAGCCACCTCAGGCACCTCCCCTGGTGGGGGGTAGGGTTAAGGGGAGCAGTACTCCCCATTCCCCCAAGACAAACCTAGCCTACCCAGTGCACCCTAAACTGTATGCTGCCCCTGGGATAACTGGAGGATCCTGTTACATCAGCAGTGCTGAAGTAAGATTCAACTGTCAGTCAAGATGGAATCTATACAAAGTGGGATGGCGCCATCTTATCCTTTGCCTCCAGCAGCAAAATGTCTTGGGCCAGCCCTGCAGTGGTTCTCCAGCATTTCAGATAAGGGTCTTTTCCAGCTCTGCCCGAAAATGCTGGGGATTGAACCTGGGATCCCTTGCATGCAAAGCATGTGCCTACCACTAAGCTATGGCCTTCCCATGCAGGAAGCAGCCTTACCAGCTCAGACCATTGGTCCATCTAACCCAATGTTGTCTGCACTGACTGACAGCGGCATTTCAGGGTTAAAGGCAGGGGTCTTTGCCAGAACGACCTAGAGATGCCAGCATTGAACCTGGGACCTTTGGCAGTTAAAGGTGCTGTACCGCTTTTCCCCAAATCTGCCTACTTCCCAAACTATCTAAATTAGTGGCCATAACTACTTCTCTTGATAGCAAATTCCATATATTAATATTATTGCGCTTCCCCAATCTCCGAGTGGTGAGATTTCAGGGATCCCTGCGCTCATCCAGGGTTTGGTTTCCTTTAGGAAGACGGTCAGCAGAGACTGCGGTGTCTTTATGAAAGATGGTTTATTTATTTACACACATTCCAACCTGAGCTTAGGATGGAGAGGTTCAAGGCATCAGCAGTCCAATATCCAGCTTTTCCATCAGGGTTACAGGCGGCACCCCAAATGCCATGGTGCAGAGAGCCAGTCTCTCTGCCTGCCTCCAGTTCCCAGCAATTCTTCCTCACAACTCCACACAAGCCTGTCCTAGCAGCCCGGAGGCGGGGGGGGGAGGCTCTCCTGAAGAGTTTCAATGACAAAAGGGTCTTCCTGGCCCATTTTCCAGTTGCTGGGCAACTGATAGACCCATTATCCTACCTGGCCACTCTATTAGCTTAACAAAAGAGACTCATCTGACCAGCAGAGCGAGTTCCTCATTCCAAGGCACAGGATTCCAAATCAGAGGCTAGGAAAGGGATCCGCAGGAATCATCCATTCCAACCCCCACATTCACAACAATATGTTTTACTTTTGTTTAAACCAGGAGTTCCCAAACTGTAGTCCAAGGACCACCAGTGGTCCACAAGCTTCATTAGGTGGTCCAAGGCATGTCTGTGGATTTGTGGTAGAAGAGAGGAGATGGCACGTCCATCTCATTAAATAGTCATATTAATCAGTTTGCAATTCCACTAAAATTGTGGGAATAAAGTGATGAAATTTGGGATGGTATATTGACATACAGTTCTTTCCCACCATTTTCATGGAGGAATCATGGGGGAACAGAAGTGCACATGTGTGGAAAGGGTGGGGGAGTAGCTGCATGTCCAATGACATGCATTGGGGTTTTTTTCCCTAATTTTATTTTGAAATTACCAAGTGGCAAAAAAAAGGCAATTTCAAAAAGCTATCCTAAGTTTACAAATCATTTTGCTCTAAGAAATATATATACCTACTACAATACACTAGCATAACATATAAAGTGGATAAGCAAAACATATAATACAATTAAAATGTTATGAATGTTATGTTATGAAAAATAAAAATAAAAAATATGTGTTATTAAAAATACATTTTAAAAATGTGGGGAATTGGAGAGTTGATGAGAATAATTAAAGATTTGAAAAGCATAACATCCATTACATATCTAAATAACAGTCGTTTCGCTATCATCTTGAAGTACTATTTTTTTATAGGTGCACATATTAAACCTCATCAAAGTATTTACAGTCAAAGTAGAGGTTTAGAAATTCACTCTTGGTAGAAGAGTTTAGCCATAGCAAATTCAAGAAACTACCAGGAACATCCCTCCATTGTAGTGTTTCACCATGCTCACTGGTGTAAATGAAATTTAGCCCAACATGGCTGTATATTGGTCAAAAAGCCTCAGTTCCATAAGGCAACAGGTGCTGCCGTGTGAAAGGAATGTTAGAAATCAGGACAGAAGTACTTCCATTATAATCAGTAAAACTAATGCAACAAACCCCATGTCTAAATGCAACCTAGTGCAGTCCCTAGAAGGATGTGTGTAGTCTGAAGGCCACCTTGCTGAAGCTAAGCAAGTATGGGTCTGGTCACTGCCTGGATGGGTGACACTTTGGGAACCACACGTATGCTACCTTGGGTTCCATGATAGAAGAAGGGTGGGATATAAATGTAAGAAAATAAATGTGATGCTGTGCATTCGCTCACAAGAGTGCAAGCAAAGAGCAGAGCCGCCCCAACTCCCTGCCAGACAAGTGAATCATCCCTTCTTCTATTCAACACACACTATACCCAAAAAATCTGAAAACCACAGGTTGCTTGCCTCTAGTTGATGAAGCTTGAGGCGCTTGTCATTGCTGATCCATAAGCGTTTGCAGCAGTATGGTGAAATCATTGTCTATTGTAAGTCGGCCAATTGAGTGTTTATTCCAGTCAACTGACCAATAGGCAAAATACAAAAAATAAAATACAAAATAGAACAAATTTTTAAAAATGAGAAGCTGGCAATCACAGCATGTATAAGATACACATTCAGATATTTTGCCTCCTGTTTGATAATTAATTTATTGGTTCTCCCCCCCCCAATTCCCAAGAAATATACTCAGACCAGGGAACCGTCTCAGAAAGATACATTATGCATTCTCTAACCCCTTAAAATAATTTAGTATCTTGCCACCATTATTTGCCTCGGTTCCACAGGATCTGCCCTGCATTCCTGTACTAAAGATAGACGCAAATAATTCATTCAGCTGCTCTGAAATCTCCTTTTCCTCCTTTATGCAGTCTCTTTCTCCTTCAAAGGTCCAACCACCTCCCTAACCTGTTTCCTGCTTCTAATATATTTTATTTATTTTTTAAAAATGTTGATTTTAAATGTGTTTGCAAGAAGACTTCTTGCCTCTAATAACTTCCTTCCTAATGATTGTTAACCATGCTGATATCATCTTGGCCTTGGTGGCATCTGAGTGTATATTGTTGTAGTTTTGAACAACCCTCAAGCATGTTGGAGAGATTTGACCTTCTTAACTTTCCTTTTTACCAATCCTCTCATTTTTTAGAAGTTTATTCTTTTGAATCAAATGTGACTATGTTGAACTGTCTTGGCAATTGTCTATATACATATAAGCTGAACATTCAACTTGATACATATATGTTGAACTATCACTGTTTCTATTTAGTTCAACATTACTTCCATCGCACACCAGGTCCTAGGTGCCATTTAAGATTAAATCCAGGGTTGCCTCCCCTCTGGTTGGTTCCATTACTAATTGGTATTACTATTAGAATTCTTTGAGAGTGTCAACAAGCATATAGATAGAGGTGATCCAGTGGACATAGTGTACTTAGACTTTCAAAAAGCGTTTGACAAGGTACCTCACCAAAGGCTTCTGAGGAAGCTTAGCAGTCATGGAATAAGAGGAGAGGTCCCCTTGTGGATAAGAAATTGGTTAAGAAGCAGAAAGCAGAGAGTAGGAATAAACGAACAGTTCTCCCAATGGAGGGCTGTAGAAAGTGGAGTCCCTCAAGGATCGGTATTGGGACCTGTACTTTTCAACTTGTTCATTAATGACCTAGAATTAGGAGTGAGCAGTGAAGTGGCCAGGTTTGATGATGACACTAAATTGTTCAGGGTTGTTAAAACAAAAAGGGATTGCGAAGAGCTCCAAAAAGACCTCTCCAAACTGAGTGAATGGGCAGAAAAATGGCAAATGCAATTCAATATAAACAAGTGTAAAATTATGCATATTGGAGCAAAAAATCTTAATTTCACATATATGCTCATGGGGTCTGAACTGGCGGTGACCGACCAGGAGAGAGACCTCGGGGTTGTAGTGGACAGCACAATGAAAATGTTGACCCAGTGTGCGGCAGCTGTGAAAAAGGCAAATTCCATGCTAGCGATAATTAGGAAAGGTATTGAAAATAAAACAGCCGATATCATAATGTCATTGTATAAATCTATGGTGCGGCCGCATTTGGAATACTGTGTACAGTTCTGGTCGCCTCATCTCAAAAAGGATATTATAGAGTTGGAAAAGGTTCAGAAGAGGGCAACCAGAATGATCAAGGGGATGGAGCGACTCCCTTACGAGGAAAGGTTGCAGCATTTGGGGCTTTTTAGTTTAGAGAAAAGGCAGGTCAGAGGAGACATGATAGAAGTGTATAAAATTATGCATGGCATTGAGAAAGTGGATAGAGAAAAGTTCTTCTCCCTCTCTCATAATACTAGAACTCGTGGACATTCAAAGAAGCTGAATGTTGGAAGATTCAGGACAGACAAAAGGAAGTACTTCTTTACTCAGCGCATAGTTAAACTATGGAATTTGCTCCCACAAGATGCAGTAATGGCCACCAGCTTGGACGGCTTTAAAAGAAGATTAGACAAATTCATGGAGGACAGGGCTCTCAATGGCTACTAGCCATGATGGCTGTGCTCTGCCACCCTAGTCAGAGGCAGCATGCTTCTGAAAACCAGTTGCCGGAAGCCTCAGGAGGGGAGAGTGTTCTTGCACTCGGGTCCTGCTTGCGGGCTTCCCCCAGGCCCCTGGTTGGCCACTGTGAGAACAGGATGCTGGACTAGATGGGCCACTGGCCTGATCCAGCAGGCTCTTTTTATGTTCTTATGTTCTTATGGTGGCACAGTCATTTAGTGTATCTAGAAACCGTTCATTGTTGTGACCAGAATATGTATTTACCCAAGTCAATAAGTGAGGGTAATTGAAGTCACCTATTACTATCATTTATCTTTCAGATTCCTCCTTGATTTCATTTTCCATGTCAAGATCACCCTGGGCATTTTGGTCAGGGGGTGATAGTATGTTCCTAATACTAAAATTTTGGGGGGGCTGGTGTTATTACAGCGATTCTACAGAGGACAAGTCTGCCCCTTTATGAATTTCAAGCTTGTTTGACTCTGTGGGCCCCTCCAGACATCTTTTTTTATTATGCATTCCTGATTATTTGTGCTCGTGATGGTATTGGGGCAATTGTACACAATCCCACTTTCAGCACTTTGCACCTGAAAAAAAATTGGGGCAGATGTACAGGGGTGTATCTAGGTAAGTCCTACTCAGAATAGACCCATTGAAATTAATAGGCCTAAGGTAGTCATCATGTCCACTAATTTCAGTGGGTCTACTCTAAGTAGTACTAGCACTGGGTACGACCCTTGACTTTGTTTCCAGTTGGTACATGTCCCATAGCTTCCTGCTGAAATCCTGCACCTTTTCATATCACAAATGTTCCCGGGTATCTTTTCTTCTGTTTCTGTTGCACTATATAGCACAAGAGCACCGCTCCAGACAGCAATAATGCAATGACATTAGAGAAGCATGACAAAACAACCAATAAAACAGAATGATGTCCGGATGCGCCAATACAAATACACCGCTAATGCATTATATTGAGTCAATTATGTTACAGAATTCACCTGTCCCCCCAAAAAAACACAATTCTGGAGGGGGCCTTGATCCTTTTCTATGTATAAAGCAATACCAGCTTCAGTATGCCCTTCTGAAAAACAGTGTCCCAGAAGCTTAAGGTGTATAGGGTTGTTTTCATAAGACTTTTCATCCAACATGTCTGAAAAGTCACTGGAAAAGAGGGAGCATATGTTCATATGTGAATTGTTGTGAATCAGCAGGTGTCATTCTCAATCCCTGTAACAATTCTCTTCTCTACCCTTCGATACTCACTGCAAAAAGCATGTGAGGTCCCGCAGGTAACAGGTGATAGATTTCATTCAGTTCTAACAAGGCTATTTCCAGATACAAGATCAGAGAGGAAGAGGATTGAGAGATGCAAATGAGGCATTAAAGGGCCCAGACTGAACAACGTTGCTATAGGATTTCATCTGTGTTTCATTCATTCAGAGCAACCGTTTCCACACTTCTTTTCCCTTTTTGACAGGATGTTTTGTAATTTCCACAAAATATAGCCTTGAAATTGAGGGCTGGTTCTGAAGACAGGTTTTGCTCCCATTTAACCCCATTTGTTGTAATGACTTGTTAATGTGCGTTCAGGTAAGCAAATTTCAGAATTATCCACTAGAAGGGTGGCATAGATTTAGCAACCACTCTTTCTTAAAAGTGTTAAAATCATGTGTCCTCAGATGGCACCTAGCACATACCCTGTAACCACTCTTTCAGATCAACATGAAAGCAAGGAATTACATGTTAAAACATGAGAAATGGAAACCCCTGGTGATTTCTGCTACTCCTACTCCTGTAATCATTCTGCTGGACATGACCAAAAGTGGACACATTGGTGGCAAATCTAAAGCTGAAAAGAAACTGATAATCAGAGACTAGAGTTGGGTGAGAATTTTGATTCCATCCACGTTTTAAAGCTGACTCTATCAAATTCACACTTACCGAAACAATATGAGCACCAAAACGCAGCTATCTTTCAAAATTCCCACTTACTCAAATGTTGTGATACAGTTCACCAACCAACCAATTATTACAAAAATGCACATATTAGAGGAAAGTGTGCGTAAAAAGGAATATATGGGTGAAAATAAAATGAAAAAATGCATTATGTGATGAGAAAGTGGCTTGCAACAATATACACATTTGTCAAAACTGCCATAAAATGTGTTTATTAGGAGAAATTCACACCAAAATGCTGGAGAATTTTCATGAGGACTTTAAAAAAAAAACTTTGCAAATTGCCACAGAAATGTGGTGAAATGAATTTTAGACTGGAAAAAATGAGCAAATGAGGGAACTGAAACTGGCAGATCTTTCCATCCCTGTCAGAAAGAGGTGAGTAGGCTCTTGCTTAACAAAAGATCATGCCACAATGGTTCAATTCCTAAAGTAACATCATACCTTTGGCAGTGGAGGCTGATTCATTAGGGCTGACTAAGGCATTGCCCCACCAGACTCCCTCTGCCCTCAGCCAGCTCCCATTTATCTTCTTATAACCGGTCTAAGGGGCGGCCTTGCCTGTCTCCTTAGCTTCAGTGTAGCCCTGAAGAACTCATCAGAGATGAGGATGGGAACAAAACTAACATGGTTGACTGTGCCTGCCATTGGCTCTGGTCCCACCTACTGAATGGACTCCCCACCTTCTGCCCTACCAGTCACAGTGAGCGCCAGCCAGCACTGACCTTTGGGTCATCTGGCTCCTCCTCTTTGTTATCCTTTACTATGAAGAGAACTCTGACTTAAAACAGCCAGTTCTGTAATTTGCTGAGAAAAGAAAGCAAATAGTTGAATGTATGCCATACAATAAATAGCTGGGGAGGGGGGGGGATACTGAGCTACCCAGAGAGAGAGAACAGTTCCCGTCAAGTGTGATGGTGGTTTTTTGTGATATGGACACCTGTCCATTAGTACCTAGATTGTAACCAGCAGCAGGCCATCAAACAATTGCAAATCTGATGGTAATTATATTTACATAAGAACATAAGAACAGCCTGCTGGATCAGGCCAGTGGCCCATCTAGTCCAGCATCCTGTTCTCACAGTGGCCAACCAGGTGCCCGGGGGAAGCCGGCAAGCAGGACCCGAGTGCAAGAACACTCTCCCCTCCTGAGGCTTCTGGCAACTGGTTTTCGGAAGCATGCTGCCTCTGACTAGGGTGGCAGAGCACAGCCATCATGGCTAGTAGCCATTGATAGCCCTGTCCTCCATGAATTTCTCTAATCCAAGCTGGTGGCCATTACTGCGTCTTGTGGGAGCAATATCTGGGGCAACAAAACTGGATTTCAACAGCTTATCTAGAAATGATAAGCTCTCCAGTGCACAATTGGTCTAGAAACAATAAGGTGTCACACGTTATCGGTTTCTTTGGTAGGCATAAGAGCCTGGATATCAACTAATCAAATTAAATCCTTCCAAAACTCATTTGGAATGTAAAGAATGCAACTTGCAATGGCATCTCATTCCTTCCCTTACCCCTTTCTGTCATCCTTACATTAGCCCACCTCTCCTTAAGTCAGGGATAGCCAACGTGGTATCCTCCAGATGTTGTTGGACTACAACCCCCATAGTCTAGGAGTAGGGTTGGCCTGGAATGACAAAAAATTGAGCTGTATCTCCAGGAGAATTGCCAACCTTCCGGGTATGGCCTGGAGTCCAGGAATTGACCTAGATCTCCAACTCCCTGCCCCCTGGCCATGTTGTCTGGGGCTGATGGAAGTTGGAGTCCAACAACAATGGGGCAAGGAGGGCTTCATGTATACAGCCATCACATCCAAGTTCCCTTCACAACAGATCTGGGACAGCTCCAGATTTGGGGGCCCTCGCAGCAAAGTAGGGACCCCTTTCCTATATTTGTAGTTTGCCCTTGTATGCTTACATGGTGGTGGCAGGCGGCAGCAGCCACGCCCTGATCAGCACCAGGCAGGCTACCATTTGAAATTTCCCACAATGCCCCTGACACAGGGTTGCTCTGGGGCATAGTGGGAAATAAAAATGGTGGATTCCGGACCCAGATGTTTGGCACTGGGAGCACAGCAGTTGCCTGAGGATGTGTCTCATGCTGACACTGGGCCTGAAATAGAGTCTTTTTGTTCTCGATCAATTGTCCTGGGTAACAATTCAGTTAGTGCTTTCTATGGCTGGATGTCATCACCATGATTATTGTCATTTATTTTGTAAAAATACCTACCCTTTGCTAGGCATGATCCAAGCAAAGTTAAGAGCTTTTAAAGCCCCATCACTTTCAGGGGAAGAGCTCAGCACCCGCCTAAATCTCCCCTGTTGAAATCAATGGGATTTTAAAAATGTGTAATATTGGCTGGATTGTGCCCATAGAGGGATTTGCATCTCTACCAGCAGGCTCACAGTCAAAACCATAGCTCAGAAGCATGTGTTTTGCATGCAGAAGGTCCCAGATTCAATCCCAGGATTTCCAGGTAGAGCTGGCAAAACCTCCTGTCTGAAACCCTGGTGAGCTGCTGCTGGTCTGTGTAGGCAATCCTGAACGGGATAGGAGTGGGAATTGGAGCAGCAGTGGGCTGAGGAGTGAGGGAGAAACAGTGGACCAACAGTCCCCTGTGTGAAATTTCACAAACCTTTCCCTAGGAGTATGCCAGCGATGGGAAACCTTTGGCCCTCAAGATTCCCTCCTCAAATCCATCGCTGCCTCTCAAAGCCAAAGCTGATGCTGTTCAAATATTGAAAACGACAATATTTGTGTCACATGGTCCTATGCATATTTACCCAGAAGTAAGTGGCACATTATTCAATGCAACTCATGTCTTGGTACAGGCATTTTTAAAGCAATAGTTGTGTGTCCAAATGGACATCCAGTCCTAGCCTTTGGACATCCAGTGGACCCAACTGGACACCTAAAATTTAATCAATGAACCAAGAACACAAATTCAGATTGAAAGCCATTGAAACACTGGCAACGAGGTATGAAATTTTAGTGAAACTTAATAGAAACAGTAGAACATAGGGGCACATTACAAAATAATTCTTAAGGTTATTACAGACCGTTCTGAACAAAGTCTTTCTGAAGAACTTCTTAACAAAATCTCTCTCCCTGTACACTAATGTCTGGTTCTCTGTGTCTTTTTTCTTCTTCTTCAAAAGACTTCTGCTACAACAAGGAATCCATTTTTAATTTTATTTTGCTTTTTAATTCATGTATTTACTGGTGGGTGGGTGGGCAGGCTAGTAAGGGTTTAGCTAGGCTAGTAACTTGTGTAAATGCATTTGCAAGCTGCATCTATTTGTTGTTGTTCAATTTAAACCACCTTCACGTCAGTCCAAATGTCAGGGCTTCTACATGGTAGAGAGGCGTCCATGTGCAAGCCATTTCAATGAAGAAATGGACACCCAGTAACAATTCCTTTAAAAATGCACCGTCTTGGTGTTATATTGATCAGGATGAGACTGAGGATAAAATAAGAGCTTCTTTATTTAATAATTCTTAAACAGCAAAACATCTTAGCTTGTTCTGTGCTAGGCCTCACCCCGCACACACAACACTGACCAACTCCAGTAACTAAATCAGTCTAGCTCCCCCTAGGGTGTGTAAAGCTCCCCCTAGGCTCTAGAAAAAAAGTAACTCTTTCTTTGCTGTGCATCTAACCTAAAGACACATTTCACTACAGTTAAGTGTGCATAGGATGGTCTTTTCAGCTCCACCGTTGTGTACCAACGAAAGGCTGTTATTGTAGGCCATCAAGATTTTACCCCAGTACAGCTAAGAGGCGTTCTTCTGAATGAAAAGCCACTCCCTGCCTTTATCTCCTTTAAACACTCAAACTCTATCATATGTGCAAGTATAAACCTCCACCCTTCAATGACACCCTTCAATGACAATGAGTTCATCGAACAAAAGTGTTCCTTTCTGTTTAGTTCAACCTTCCTGAATGTAGAAAGGACTACAGGACTACATACTGAGTCAGATCCATTGGTCCATCTAGCTCAGTACTGTCTTCACAGGCAGGCAGTGGCTTTCCCGGGTTTCAGGTCTCCCAGCCCTACGTGAAGGACTGAACTTGGGACCTTCTGCAAGCAAAGGAGATGCTTCACTACTAAGCTATAGCCCTTTCCTGACCTGGTGCCCTCCAGCTAATTTTCACTACAACTCTCATCAGCTCCAGCCCGCACATGCATGTTCAATCAGGAGTAGGGATGGGTGAGAAATTTGATTCAGTTCGCATTTCAAGCCGAATCTATCACATTTGCACTTTCTGAAACAATCTAAGAAGTGAAACACAGCCATCTTTCTAAATTTGCCCTTATTTGAATTTTGCAATGAAGTTCACCAACCAACGTTTACAAAAATGCATACGTTAGCGGAAAGTGTGCATAAAAATGAGTATATGAGTGAGAATAATATACAGAAATGCATTATTTGAGAAATTGCTTGCAATAATGTGTGCATTAGTCAAATCTGCTTGAAAAATGTGTTTATTAGGAGGAATTCACACTAAAATGCTGGAGAATTTTCATGAGGATTTTTTTTTAAATCACAGATATATGGAGAACTGAATTTAAGACTGGAAAAATTAGAAACTGAGAGAACCAAAATTGACAGATCTTTCCATCCCTAACCAGGAGTATCTGCATCTTATTCCATGACACAGAATCTAGGATAAGAGCATCAGAACAGCCCTGCTGGATCAGTGCAAAGATCCATCAGCATCCTGTTCTCACAGTGGCCAGCAAGATGTTCCAATGGGAAATCCACAAGCAGGATCTGAGTGCAAGAGCACTTTCCGCACTTGTGATTCCCAGCAACTATTATTCAGAGGTATATTGCCTCCCTGGAGGCAATATATGGCTGTCTTGGCTAATAGCCATTGATAGCCTCAACCTTCATGAATTTGTCTAAGACTCTTTTAGAGCCATTCAAGTTGGTGGTCATCATTGCATCTTATATAGTGATGGACAGGGGGACTTCACTGAAGTGAAACCAACCTGGTCCAGTTGACTCTGTTTCCAAAGATGTGTAATTGGTGACAACGCTGAAGACTCTCTCTCCCTCTCCCTCTCTCCCTCTCCCTCTCTCTCTCTCCCTCCCTCCCTCCCTCCCTCCCTCCCTCTCTCTCCCTCCCTCCCTCTCTCCCTCTCCCTCTCCCTCTCTCCCTCTCTCCCTCTCTCTCTCTCTGACATGACCATGAAGGCTTTGACAAGGTTTCCAAAGTCAGACTGCATCTTGAACGGGTTTCTTGGCAGAACATCATTACAATGAAAAGAGGATATTTTCCCTTGTCAGATTAGCAGCTGATCAGGATCCTCAGCATTAAAATAAATGAATAAATAACTCAGACGAAAACAGGGAAGAATCTGACAGGTGCCATACTAGAAAAAAATAATGGCTTGAAACACAAATCTTTAAGGGAGGGAGCATTCCATTTAACCAGTAGATTTAGAAACCAAAGTTTTCATTACCAGTCTAAATGTGCTAGTCATTTCTGAATGGATGCCAGCCTATTTCCATTTAGAGATCTACATCGGAAGCCAGCGAGTAGAGAGGCTGGCTCTCATTTCATTTTTTGTTTACATCTCATTGGCAATGACAGCTCTGAGGAAATAAGTCTACACAGTAGGCATGGATGAATCTGTCAGTTTTGCTTTCTCTCAGTTTCTCATTTTTCCAGTCATAAGTTCAGTTCTCCACATGTCTGCATCAGTTGGAGATTTTTTTTAAGAAGTCCACATGAAGATTCACCAGTGTTTTAGTGAGCATTTCTCCTAATACCCATTTTGTATGCAATTATTTCCTATTATACACATTTTTGCAAAGCACTTTTCCCTAATAGAATGCATTATTGTATATTTCCCCTAATATATGCATTTATATGCACATTTTACCCTAGTATGTGCATTTTTGACAACATTACTTGACTGGTAAACTCTACTGCAAAATTTGGAGAAGTGCACATTTCAAAGGATGGGTGTTTCAATTTGTGTATTGCTTCAGAAAGTGAAAATTAACAGTAACTTTGCCTTTAAATGTGAACTGAAACAAATTTCTCCTCCATCTCTACTATAGACAGTTTGTCATTTTGTTAGTTACAGCCCCAAAACTATTATGGAATGCTGAGGGGCTATAGCAGCAACCTCATTTGGGTAAAAAATGAACAAAATATATCTTCCCACACCTTAGTGGCAGGTTACTAGAGCCAGTTGTGGTGAATTGGCTTAGATGGGGAACCTTTGGACTTCCAGATGTTGTCAGACTACAACTTCAATAATTCCAGATCATTGGCTATACTGTTTAGGGCTGATGAATGTTGGATCCAACAACTTCAGGAGAGCCAAAGGTTCCCCATCCCTGGGCTAGAGCGATAGACCAGGACCAGGGAAACCCAGGTGCAAATCTCCTCTCATCTACAAAGCTTCCTGGGTAACTTTGGAACAGTCACTAACTCTCAGTCTAGTGTGACACCTCACTGGAGTGTTGCATGGATGGGGCAGGGAGGGAATACACTACTTTGAGTTCCTTGGAGGAAAGATGGGACCTTATGGTGAAGGGCAAGGAGGTAACAAAAGTAACAAAGATAATAAACAGTTGTTATGCACCTTCTTTTTGCATTCTGTTTCATTTTTGAAGGAAATTATAACTAGCAGCCTGTTACATTTTATGGAAGACAGCCAGGATGGTATAGTGGTTAGGCTGTTGGAACTAGGACTGGAGCATCAAGGGTCCCAATTCCCAATCAGCCATGAACCTCCCTGGGTGGCCTTGAGCCATTCACTAGCTCTCAGCCAAACCTGCCTCACAAGATTGTTGTGAGGATAAAATAGGGGGGGGGAACCATATAAGCCACCTTGAGCTCCTTGGAGGAAAAGTGTGACATGAATGTAGCAAATAAATGAACACTTTGGGATTGGCAGAACGATTGCTGGTAGCAACAGAGACAGAGAAGGAAGGAAAAGAATGAGTTCTTGCAGGGCATGTTACATACAAAGTCTGGAAATGCTCAATTTCCTCTGGAAATGGCCAAATGATAGAGTATTTTGCACAATATGGGACTAGTTGGACGAGGGGGGGAAACCATGGAGGCTGTTCCGTGTTTACATTGTCTACCGAGATCCAGAGTTTGGAAAGTTAACTTTTAAAAGGAAGTTGTTCTAGTTCAAGTTCAACTTGTCCAAAACAGAACTCCTTCCACTTCCTGTTCGTCCCTTTACAAAATGAACCAGTTTGGTTTCCATTCAATTCACAGTTCAGTTCAAGTTCATCCAAATGATCCTCTGCCAATTGTTCCCCAGCATTCAGAGTGTTATAAGCAGCTGTGCGGAAGTGAAAAATATACTTAAGACATCAAAACACACACACACATCACGGAATTTGAATTGTTTAATTTGTTTTCCCCAACACTTACAATCTTGAAGCTTAAAGGCTCAATGGGTCTATAAAGTGTAAAAACACATGTAAGGGAATGAAGCTGAAGATGAACTAGAAATTATTCAAAGTTCAACCCCCAAATAAACTTAATTCACCTTCAGTTCACCCAGCAATTATGGGAGCTACTTTCAGGTGCAGTTCAGGGATTTTTGAACTAATTCGTGGGACTTGGTTAAACCAAACAAGTTCATTCCAAGCACTGCCCAGACCTGGATCAAAAGGCGGGTATGTTAACATGTTTAAACACTGCTTCTCTGACAGTTGCACTCGAAAGGTTAGCTCACATATATATGTACATCACTTGATTTACTCTACTGTATAATGGCTACCTGGCAGCTGACTGTATGAACTGACTAACTCTGTTGAAAGGCATTGTGTTTGAGATGATGCAACATGGTACGGACGTTCCAATTGTGGTGTTAACAACTATGAGGTTCCATCCGTCATAGGTTGTTGGTTTATCCATGTCCTACCCAAAGTCGAGGGATGCAGACTCAGACTCGGCTGTGGCTTTTTCTATTTTTATAAAAGTAATAGATACATCCAATGCAGTTCGCCTCATTAACCTAGCGTCTTTCTAGGAACTCAGCTGTGCTCTAGCACTAAGCATAACTTTGCGACTCTAAGACATTGACTCAGCAACCGGGTCCCCCCCCCTCCGTCAGCTTAAGTAGGCTTGGATCGTGTGCGCAGACAAAGACTCCACCTCAGCTCTGTCTGTTGAACTTCCTGCCTCAAGCACCTCTGAGTGCAGGGCAAAGGTGGTTTGATCTCAGCATCCCCCTCCAATGAGGGGGGGCTGTCAGTTTGGGTGTGGGAAGCTGGGCAGCTCTCAGCTGGGAAATGTCTGATGTGCAAGGCTAAGTCTCTGGCATGGGAGGCAGGGATGTGTCCAACTGAAGAGCATCCGACAGGCCACGTTGTGTTTCTACAGGGGGATCAGGAGCTGAGGGTCTGTAGCCGTCAAAGATGGGGGTTGGGGCACCCTGTGAGTCCACCCCACTGCATGCCCCCTCTCCAGGTTCCCAGTCCAAGTCCTCATCATCTGTTTTGCCCTCATCTGTTTTGCCCTCATCCGCCCCCTCCCTGCATGGCTCACGACAATCCAACAAGTACAATGGATGAGACATGTCAGTTGTCACTTGATTGTGAACTGGGCCAGTCATCACTTGATGTGTGTTTCACTCAGCCAATTGAAATTTAAGCTCCTCTGAGCATTATCTATGGAGGATGTTCAACAGGTGGTATATCAATAGCCCCACAAATTGGCCCTGTTCTGAAGCTGTGTTCAGGGAGATTATGATAGGGGTCTTATCTTTCCAGACTCATGTATACAAGAAAGAAATAAAAAGTTGCTAGTGGAAAGATCTGAGCCAAGTACAGTACACAGTTGCTCCCTCTCCCCAGCAAATGGAGAGACAGCGCTTCAAGGAATACATACAGTACTTGCTAATTTGAGTGTATGATGCACATTTTGCACAGCATTGCCAGATCCTGCTTGTGGGCTTCCCATAGGCATCTGGTTGGCCACTGTGAAAACAGGATGCTGGACTAGATGGGCCACTGGCCTGATCCGGCAGGGGGCTTCTTATGTTATGCTTAAATTGCAGGTTTGAGGAGCCTGGCCCTGGTGTGGTAGGTTGCGGGGCACAACCCTTTGACCCCTGATATAGCCCCAGTCCAGATTGGGAAGTCCTATGTTTGCTATTTCCATTGCTGGGGCTGGTGGAAGTTGTAGTTCAGCAACATTAGAGAGCCAAAGGATCCCCATGCTTGGTCTACACGGACTGGCAGCATCTCTCCAGGGTTGCCAGCAGGGAACACTCTCAACAGGCCCACAGCTGTGGTGGTGGTGAGGGTGAGGGGCCCTAGCCTCCCTATAGGGTTTCTGCCCCCCGTATTTTTTCATAAATAAATATTTAAATTTATTACAGAAACATGCTCTGGCCCGGCTACTTTTTGTGTGTGTTCTCCTGAACTTTTAGGCTGGCTACAGGCCTGATTCTCAGCCCCACATGGAGGTGTCTGTGATCGAACCTGGGACCTTTTGGCTGCAAAACAGATGCGCTACAAGCTGAGGAATGCCATAGCTCAGTGGCAGAGCATCTATTTCACATGCAGAAGGTCCCAGGTTCAATCCGTGGCATCTTCAGGTAGACCAAGGAGTGGCCTCTGTCTGAAACCCTGTATAGCCACTGCCAGTCAGAGTAGACAATACTGAGTTAGATGGACCAATGGTCTGACTCAATGTAAGGCAGCTTCTGATATTCCTTGCCCCGGATTTTAGACAGCCAGTGTGGTGCAGTGGTTAGAGTGTCAGACTGGGATCTGGGAGACCAGGGTCCAAATCCCTGCTCAGCCTTGAAGCTCACTGAGCAATCTTGGGCCAGTCACCATCTCTCAGCCTAACCTACCTCACAGGGTTCTTGTGAGGATAAAATCAGGATGGGGAGAACCATGTTTGGATGTCACCTTGAGCTCCTCAGAGGAAAGGTGGGATAAAAAATATAATAAACAAACCTTGTCTGGGTGTGCTGCCATGAGTTCTATTGATGAAACTGAAGTTTAAATAATTTTATCTTTATTTATTTATTTATTTATTTATTCAATTTATATACCACCCCATAGCTGAAGCTCTCTGGGCGGTTTACAACAAGTAAACATCACATCCTCTTATTCTTAAAAAAAGGCTATAGTCCACAGTTCTTTCTGCCCCCTTTGAATAGTATGCATGATTTGCATGCGGATCTCCTCATTCTCTTCTTGTACCCAATTAGCACCTGCGTAGCAAAATGCATCTCTTTCCTCCAACGTAGAAGTGAAATATATCCCCACCTCCACTCTACATTTTACACTGAAATGCTACACTTAAAATGCTCTCAGTCTCTCTCCTTTTCTGTGGACGCAGCATCTGGAAGAAAAACAGGAAACAAATCAGCAGTTTATATGGAGAGGCAGCGCTAAAAAAGAATCACATTGCTGTAAAGCAGCCTTTCCCAACCAGGTGCCCTTTAGACGTTTTGGACAACAACTCCATCAGCCAGCACCTTCCTACACCTGAGTATGAAAAAAAGATGACCCAATGAAATGTCCAACATTCCCAAACGGAGAGCTGCTCACAGCCTCGAAATGTACAGTACCTGAAACTGCACCATTGTGCCAAATTTCACTTGTTAACAAGTGCAAGCACCAATTCCATCTTTATGCACTGCCATCAGGGATGGGGTCCGTCAGCAATAGCATTGAATCAAAACACAGACTTGGTGTGTGTTTGTCAACCTGGTGGAACTGGGGCCTAGGGCTATGCATCCTAGTAGTTAGATCAGTCCACAATTTTAGGGACAGGCAGACTTCAGAACTGCAGGATCTGTTTTGCTTTTTACTAGAATCCTGAGTTCCATTAACCAGTCAGGTGTAAACAAGCATACACTTAGAACTAAATAATGCTGAACTCAGGATGATGATATTTATTTCCTGCCCTCCACCACAAGGTCCCAGGGCAGGAAAGTAAAAAACAACATTGAAAACAATTTAAAACAAGTTACAATCACAACTAAAGTGAGTTATAAAAATATGTCTCTCAAGTGTCAAATGCGCGAATAAAGAGGTGTGACTTCTGCATACTACAAACCTGCCTGGCATGGAGTATAAGGAAATCCAAGTGGCAAAGGCACCCACATCCCCAAAGCGCTTCATCCTATCCCAGGACAACAAAAGGCACACTCTTACTGTTTATGCCCCCAGTCTGGAGGCTTCATACTGCCTGCCAATCAGATGGGCCGATGCAGCATGCTTTTGCTTCTTCCTGGCCTGGACAACTCCGTCATCCTACCATCCTGTTCTCACAAGGCTGCTGAGGAAGCAAGAGACTTGCCAGCAACAACAACAACATGGGCAGCAACCAAAGCAGTATCCAGGGCCAGTCCAGAGTCAGGGTCCAAATAAGCAGAGTCCATAACAAAGGGCCAAGCAAGAGCAGTCCAAGGTCAGATTCCAGTCAGTCCATGGGCAAAGCAAGGGCAAGTTCAAGACAAGCCCAGGATAATCTGCAGGGGATCTGCTAACAAGTCAAGTACAAGGCTGGGATGCAGATGTTGTTCCAGCAGCTTGTCTCGCCTAGCACTGGTGTTTTTGAGCTGTAGCTGCTGGAACCACACCCTCAACCTCAGCTGACTCCTATCAAGTATTTCAGCCAGAACTTTACTCCCAAGGAGACCTCACCTATAATCCGGCACTTCTCTGGATGGGCTGGGTTTCTAACTGGCATTTAAGGTGATGCCCCTCTCTTGGGCTTGGGACCTGTTTAGCCTCAATGTCAGAGGCCAAACTCACCCTGGGTGCAGACAGCCATTTCTCAGCTTCATTGCAGGAGCCTGGCTCCTCACCCCAACGGAGCCTAACCCAGGGCTGGGTCTAAGGCTGGAGCCTCCTGGTCCTCTTCTGATGAGGGCTTCCGCAATGGGGGCTCTCCAGGCAGAGACCTGACAGCTGCACAAGAACTAGAGAGAGGGCCTCTTCCCATCATATCTGCTAGCCTAGCACCAATCACAAGAGCAAAAAGAGCCCTTTTGCTATTAGCATAGCTCCTGTTAGAATCCACTGACTCACCCCCCTGCACTATTGCAGGCCTTTTCCTACCTGGGAAGGAAGGTCTTAAACTGGACCCTCCATCAGCACCTTCACCTCCTACGCCACCTGCACTCTGGATCTTCCACCAAGCCCTCAGACCAGGCTGTATAGGACAAGAGTACCCTCTAAGCAGCAGTACTGACCTAAGTGCTGTCAGCTGACCTCTATGGTCTGCCTGAAGGTGGTCAGCTGACCTGGAAAACCAATGAGGAGGCACCGGGCCTTATAAAACTCTTCCTTTGGGGCTAGTCTGGATGTGTGAGACACTCATCGTAACAGGTTGTTATGCAGACAAAGGCCATACCCACACAATAAATGTAATGCACATTTAATGTACATGGCCTCTCCCAAGGAATCCTGAGAACTCTAGTTTACCCCTTACAGAGCTACAATTCCCAGCACATTTAACAAACTACAGATTATTTGGGGGAAATATTGTGCTTCAAATGTATGGTGTAGATGTGACCTCGCTCACTCAATTCAGTGGGACTTGCTTTTGAGTAGACATGTATAGGATTGTGCCGTAAGGCATAGAAGTCTAGTCTAAGGAGTTCCAGCAGATTTTTTTTAAAAAAGGTGCTTGCCCTTTCAGAAGCGTTTTGCTGGGCTCTCCAAGTTTAACTCTCATGGACATGCCAAATGTTTTAAGGTTTTTTCCCCCCTGTACTAGGAAAAAAGGAAGTGAATATCAGATCAGGAAGTGGTGAAGCAATTGTATTACTAAACAGCTAACTGGAGCAGAAGTCAACAGAAAACATCTTGGGCTGATGAACTGGCTCCTGTTCTGAAACATTGTTTGCATGAACCAATTTTTATTTTATTTTTTGTCCCAAACTCGGTGCACAGCCAATCTGAGGCATAACATATTTTGCAGCTAACCTGCAGTGAGTGCAGTCCATATTCTCAATCCGTACATATGAGCAAACATCGGTCTGTTTCTTAATTTGGATCAGATCTACACAGAGCAAATAATTTTGGTTCTTCAAAGTGCTGGTTCTGACCTTTAAAGCCCTAAACGGCATTGGACCAATGTACCTGAAGGACCGCTTATACCCATATGTACCTGCCAGGAATTTAAGATCAGAGCTTGGAAAAGTTACTTTTTTGAACTACAACTCCCATCAGCCCAATCCAGTGGCCATGCTGGCTGGGGCTGATGGGAATTGTAGTTTTAAAAAAGTAACTTTTCCAAGCTCTGTTTAAGATCATCTGCCTCTGGTCTCCTCTGCGTGCCTGGAATGAAAGGCTATGGCCTGAAGGCACATAAGAGGTAGGTAGAGAGTGGATGTCATTCAATGAAACAGTTGAAACCCATTTATGTAAATTAAAATTGTAAAAAAAGCCCAACGCGTTTCAGCTAATCTTATATAGCCTTCATCAGGGGATGCTTATTTCAAATTCTTCATTCAAAGTAACGATGGTTCAGATTCTATTCAAAAGATTGTTGATTATCAGCAGCATGTTTGTCAGGCCAAATCTAGTGAGTTTTTTACAATTTTAATTTACATAAATGGAATAAAACTGTGACTTTTTACTTACGCTTTTTCATCATTCTGGGCTACCCCCCTCCATTCAACTGAAGGCACATAAGGCCAGCTCCCTACTGAAGCTAAGCAGGGTCAGGTCTGGATGGGAGACTGTGACGCCCTTCCCTGGCTCTCCCTGTCAGGTTCCTACCTGCTCGTGGTTACTGCCTGTCACTAGGCACCACCAGGGACTCCACCAGTCCAGACTGTCCTTTTTTATGGTTTCTCTCCCCGCTCTAGCATAGACCTCACCAGATCCCCCTGCTAGGCAGCACCACCAGTCACGTCCTATAACCAGTATTCCCAGAGACTCTGCCTGAGTCTCTCTCAATCAGGTTACCTCTGTGACTGCGTGCTTAAGCTATCCCAATCCCTTTGTATCAATGCAGATAATTCTGGTTTGCTCTGAATACTTGTGGTGTTATTCTTCCCTTTCCCGCTGCCACCTTTTGTCACTCTTCAGCCTTGGTATTTACCTTACCCTCTCTTCTGGTCTGTGAAACCCCAGCCAAGGATCAGGCCTTCGGTAAACCAAATATAGTTTTTATTAAATAACAGAGATAACAAGATTATTTTATAAAGGCACATAAGCATATGGTTTCATCTATTTCTGGTACTTGTCTTAGTATTAATCCGAACTCCACACTCTCCTCACATCCACCAACTCTCCACACAATCTCCTCTCAAAAACCCACCAAAACAACCCTCTCACGTCCACCAAGATTTAACTGTCATCCTTCCATTTATACTCTCAGCCATTCTAAACACTCAGCCAATCATCCAGCATTCTACTGCCCATTCACTCCCCCCTCCTCTTTCATTCCACTTACCATGTATCTCCTATACAAACAGCACTTACCATATATACACTAATACAGAAACATCACAGAGACCACTTGGGAAACATATGTAAGCTGCCTTGGGTTTCTGTCTTGAAAAAAAAGGCGTAATAAATAAATAAATAGACTGACAGGGACATGGGAGGGAGCCTTTTCAGCTGTGGCCCCAAGCTTTGGAATACCCTACCCCAAGAAGCCCGCTCTGCTCCCTCCCTGGTGGTTTTCCAGAGACTTCTGAAAACCATCTTGTTCCAGAGAGCCCTTGGGTGGGACTGAAGGTACAACCTGAACTGATTTTAGCCTTCTATTTTAATTTTACCTCTTTAGTCCCTTCAGTACCACTCCCCCCTCTGTCTGTCTGTCTGTCTGTACATGTGTATGTGTGTGTATATGTATATATATATTGTATTTTATGTATTTTAATTTTATTTTATGTATTTTAATTTATTTTAATGTTTTTGTGATCTTTATTGTGTACAATGTTATTATGTATGTGTTCGAGTGCCCTATTATAGGGTAGAAGGGTGGGACAGAAATATTTTAAATAAATAAATAATACAAATAAAAACAATAGAAAAAAAATTCCAGAACCCTTTTGGACTTTTTTTTCTGTCAGTGGTCTCATAATATGTTGAAATTAATTAAAAATCAGTCGTGTTCACAGAATACCTGTAATCCTATTACTAAACTTGCCCCATACTCTGACCTTCATCATCTGCAGTTTAAAAGTTAAAAAAAAATGCCTGGCTGATTTTTAATTAATTTAAGAAATTTAGCATTGAAGTCAATGATAAACCTGGGCATGCTCAGTAAGAACCAACTATCAGTGTTCTAAAAGGCAGACTCACGTCTGCTTGGCTTGGCTAATCAGGGGGCCACACCAGACCTTCATTTCAGTTTAGACAGTCATGGCTTCCCCCAACGCATCCACGGAAGTGTAGTTTGTGAAGGGTGCTAAGAGGAGACTCCTATTCCCCTGACAGAGCTCCAGTGGCCAGAGTGGTTTAACAGTCAGTCGCTCTGACTGAAGGTCTATGAGGGGAACAGGGCATCTCCTAGCAACTCTCAGCACCCTTCACTAACTACACTTCCCAGGATTCTTTGGGAGAAGTCATGACTGTCTAAACTGAAATGAAGGTCTGGTGTGGATGTGGCCAGGAACAGTTTTAGTTTAAATATGGGTGGGAGGCTACATGTGCCTGCTGAAGAATAAAAAGGTGAAGGAAAAACGATGATACTCTTCACAAAAGGGCTTTACCTCTGCCCAGTGCCCACCCACCCAATCTGCTCCCCTCCTTTCACCTCCCCTTCCCCTTCCTCCCTACCCTACCTTTCTTCCCCTTCTCTCCCCCTTCCCCCTCCTCCCTCCTCCCTGCCCCCCCCGGTCAGTTTCACCTATCCTAAGCATGATTGTATGGGACTAAATCCCACTGAACTCAAAAAGCATGCAAATGATCAAGCTACCATTCCCTCCCCCTCCCTCCTGAACTGTCACTCCTGCCCTCCCTTCCCTTCCCTTCCTTGCTCCTGCCCACTCCCCTTCCAATCCCCTCCCCTCACCTTCCCCTTCCTCCTGCTTCCCCTCCCTTCCTCCTTCCTTCTCCTGTCCTCTCCCCCTCCTCCTCCTCCATGGTCAGTTTATCTATTCTAAGCATGATTGTACTGGAGGTAAATCCCATTGAAAATAAGCATGCAAATGATCAGACCTGCTTTTCCTCTTCTCCCTCTCCTCTCCTTCCCCCTCTCTCCTTCCCCTCCCCTGCTTCCTGTCTCATCTCCCTTCCTCCTCCTTTCTCCTTCCCCTCCCCTCTTCCTTCTTCCTCCTCCCATGCCCACTTCTGCCCTCCCTCCCTCTCCATCCATCCCTCGTTGTCACTTTCACCTATCCTAAGCATGATTGCAAAAGAGTAAATCCCATTGAACTCAATAAGCATGAAATGATCATCCATTCTCAGCAAACTTGCACAGGATCCAATTTCTTACCTCCTGGATTAAAAAGCAGAGAAATTCACTAATAGGCAAAAAAAAAAACTCTTGCAGTTTAACAACGTACCTAGGTTGTTATGTGCCTTCAAGTCGATCACAACTTATGGCGACCATATGAATCAGCGACCTCCAAGAGCATCTCTCCTGAACCACCCTGTTCAGATCTTGTAAGTTTAGGTCTGTGGCTTCCTTTATGGAATCAATCCATCTCTTGTTTGGCCTTCCTCTTTTTCTACTCCCCTCTGTTTTTCCTAGCATCACTGTCTTTTCTAGTGAATCATGTCTTCTCATTATGTGTCCAAAGTATGATAACCTCAGTTTCATCATTTTAGCTTCTAGTGGCAGTTCTGGTTTAATTTGTTCTAACACTCAATTATTTGTCTTTTTTGCAGTCCATGGTATCTGTAAAGCTCTCCTCCAACAGTACATTTCAAATGAGTTGATTTTTCTCTTACCTGCTTTTTTCACTGTCCAACTTTCACATCCATACATAGAGATCGGGAATACCATGGTCTGAATGATCCTGACTTTAGTGTTCAGTGATACATCTTTGCATTTGAGGATCTTTCCTAGTTCTCTCATAGCTGCCCTCCCCAGTCCTAGCCTCCTTCTGATTTCTTGACTATTGTCTCCATTTTAGTTAATGACTGTGCCAAGGTATTGGTAATCCTTGACAAGTTCAATGTCCTCGTTGTCAACTTTAAAGTTACTTAAATCTTCTGTTGTCATTACTTTAGTCTTCTTGACGTTCAGCTGTAGTCTGCTTTTGTACTTTCCTCTAACTTTTATCAGCATTCTTTACTGGTTTCTGCTAAGAGTATGGTACTGTCTGCATATCTTAAATTATTGATATTTCTCCCTCCAGTTTCACACCTCCTTCATCTTGGTCCAATCCTGCTTTCCGTATGATATGTTCAGCATATAGATTAAACAAATAGGGTGATAAAATACACCCTTGTCTCACACCCTTTCCAGTTGGGAACCAATCGGTTTCTCCATATTCTGTCCTTACAGTAGCCTCTTGTCCAGAGTATAGGTTGTGCATCAGGACAATCAGATGCTGTGGCACCCCCATTTCTTTTAAAGCATTCCATAGTTTTTCATTATCTACACAATCAAAGGCTTTGCTGTAATCTATAAAGCGCAGGGTGAGTTCCTTCTGAAATTCCTTGGTCTGTTCCATTATCCAACATATGTTTGTGATATGATCTCTAGTACCTCTTCCCTTTCTAAATCCAGCTTGGACGTCTGGCATTTCTTGTTCCATATATGGTAAGAGCCTTTGTTGTAGAATCTTGAGCATTACTTTACTTACATGGGATATTAAGGCAATAGTTTGATAACTACTGCATTCCCTGGGATCCCCTTTCTTTTGAATTGGGATGTATATTGAACGCTTCCAGTCTGAGGGCCATTGTTCAGTTTTCCATTTTTCTTGACAAATGTTTGAAGCTCAGTGTTGGAAGACTCAGGACCGACAAAAGAAAGTCCTTCTTCACACAGCACATAGTTGAACAACGGAATTCGCTCCCACAAGAGGCAGCGAGGGCCAGCAACTTGGAGGGCTTTGAAGAAGACTAGACTAATACATGGAGGATAAGGCTATTAATGACTACTAGCCATGACAGCTATGCTCTGCCTCCATGGAGGTGGTATGCTTCTGAATACCAGCTGCTGGAGGGGAGAGTGCTCTTGCGCTCAGGTCCCGCTTGTGGTCCTCCCATGGGCGCCTGGTTCTATCGCTATGATAGTGAAACAGATAGGCCTTTGGTTTGATCCAGCAGGGCTTGTCTTATGTTCTTAATCAAGAAGCCCTAAATGCAGAGGCAAAAGCACTCACTCAGACTGGCTGTGAGCATATATACACCATACGTTTGAAGCAGAAGGCACATGGCTTCTCCTGATGAATCCTGAGGACTGTGGTTTGCCCCTCACAGAGCAACTTCCCCTAAAGACTCCTGGGAACTGTAGTTTGTTCAGATGTTGCTGAAGTACAACTCCCTTCATGCTTAACTACTAGCCACCCTGCCTGGGGCTACCGGGAGATGTAGTCCTGCAACATCTGGAGAGCTACAGGTTCCCCCACCCTCCCTTCTAGCTATAAAGTTGGGCATATCATCCCTATCTTCTTAAACCTTTATTCTCTCTGAGCCAGGGGTGTACAACTGAAACAGAGCCAGCATGGTGGTATAGTGGTTAGGGTGTAGGGCTAGGACCTGAGAGACATGGGTTCAAATCCCTGCTCAGCAATGAAGCTGCCTGGGTGGCTTTGGGCCTGTCACTGTTTCTCAGCCTAACCTACCTCACAGGGTTATTTGAGGAGCTGAGACAGGGGGGAAGAACTATGTCTGCCACCTTAAGCTCCTTGGAGGAAAGCCCTGAGAACCATGTCTTATGCTGAGTGTCAAAGAGGGACCATTGTTTCTAAGCTCACGGAAAATGTAGAATGCACCTGCAGGAAAAGGTCATAGCTCTGTGGGCAGAACATTTGCTTTGCATGCAGAAGGTGCCAGGTCCAATCCCCAGCATCTCCAGGCGGGGCTGGGAATGTTCCTCTGCCTGAACCCTGGAGAAGTGTAGAACTGTCTTTCCGAACATTTGGGTCTCCCAAATGTTGCTGGACTACAGTTCCCATCATTCCTGACCATTGGCCATGCTGGCTGGAGCTGATGGGAGCTGTAGTCCAACAGCATCTGGCAACCCAAACATTGGGAAAGGCTGGTGTCGCTTATGCGGAGCTAGATAGACCAATGGCCTGATTTAGTATCGGCCAGCTTCCTAGGTTCTTCCTCATGCAAGTGCTATGCTGGGCGCCAAGGAGGATAACCTTCCTCGGAGACCAGCCTGTCGTGCGATGTACTACCTTTTTCCTGCCTCCGGGCTCCATGTTTACGCTTGGCATCAAGAAAAAGAGAGCTGGGCCCGCAGATGCCTCAGGGTTCAGCTGCAACTAGGGTTACCATCATTTTGTCATTTCAAAAAGAGTACATTTGGCTTCAATACGTGAAAAGTAATAGTATGCTGTTGCACCATCTCAAAAAGAGTACATGTACACTCTTAAAAGACTACAGTTGGTAACCCTAGCTGTGACGAGGGATGCACAAAGAGTGCCGCTGGGCCACATGTGGCCTATGCAGTGTGCAGCCCTGTTCTAACGTCAAGTTCAAACGAAGCTGCTGGAGTCACAGAAACCTCACAGCATTTCCCCACTTCTTTTTATCAGCACTTTTACCTCTTACCTCGAGAGAGAGAGAGAGAGAGAGACTCGACCTCTACAGAACATTGTTCAGAACATCAGGACTAGACTTTGCTCCATCAACTGGATGTCAGGCTCTGTTTGCTTGATCTTGCCTGTTTTTCTTTTAAATTGCTCTGACTAGCATTGAATGTCACCCTATGTACCTCGGGTGTGGGAAATGTTCAATGGCAGCTTGCAGTGGTCCACTGTGAGGGCCCCTGGGCAGGCATCAGCACCACAGGGTGTTGCTGGGCCCCAGAAGCTGACCAAGGATGCCAGGGTCTGACAGCAGCCCTGTAGTCAACTCCTAAAGGCAAAAAAGGAGCACAGAAGATTCCCTCAAAGTGTGCGTCAAGAGAACCCTTTCTCAAACAAACAAACCAAGCATTTACTGTGTTGTGCAGAGGAAGACATCTTCTGAAGGCTCCTTTCTTGGTTCGTGATGGGGCGGTGACAGGGAGTTGGGGCATTTTTAAAGCTGGCAATCCTTTTACTTTTTAAAGAAGTCTCTTTCAATCCCCCAACCCCTCCCCCCGAAAGAGCAAGCACAGATGGCAACATTGTACAACAGGAATCATTTGGACTCATTTCCCCAGTTTCTGGTGCCCCCCTTGTTTCCTGGCCAAAGTTTGGACTGCTGTGTAAGAGCTGTCACTGTATCCCCATGGCGAGGAAAACAGCACCTGTGGTATCTCTGGCTTTCGAGCAGCTGATAAACAGAAGCAGACAAGTTCGATGAACAATGGTATCGCTTTATTGTTTTTGTTAGTCAAAGTGATGGGGCTTGCAAGCCTCCAGCCTCGCATGGGCAGATTTGGCGGTCTACACTGGGATAATTATCTGGCAAACAATATGGGACAATAACCATTTAATTGATGCTTATCTCCCTAGAGCTTATAGGTACAATAATTCCTATTGTTAACTGTACTATTTTCTCTCATTGTTGTATAAGTTATATTTGTTTTGTATTCTGTTCTACCCAAAACCAATAAAAACATTATGAAAAAACAGATGGCAACTCTAAGAATGATGTTTAACAAAAGATGCATGGCCAGAGCAATCTTCTGAAAAATGATAAAATGGTAATCCATTTTAAGGTGGAATGCTAAAGATACTTATTAAGGAATAGGGGTGGAAAGGTCTGACAGTTTTGATTCTCTCAGTTTCTCATTTTTCCAGTCTTAAATTCAGTACTCCTGGTTACTGTGTCAATTGCAAGTTAAAAAAAAATACAATCCTCATGAAGATCCTTCAACATTTTAGTGTGAATTTCTCCTAATTATGTTTGTCTGCAGTTTTGACTATTGTACACATTTTTGCAAGCAGTTTTCCCTAATAAAATGCAATTTTGTGTGATTCTCACCATTATATCCATCTTTATGCACATTTTCCTCCTAATAGATGGATTGTTACAGAAATTGTTTAGCTGGAGAACTGCACCCCAAAATTTGGATATGAGTTTCAGTTTTCATACCGTTTTGGAAAGTGCAGGCTTTAGCTGCAAACTGAATTTCTTCTCCATCTCTACTAGGGAGTAAGTTCCATTAAACACAGTAGGACTTCCTTCTGAGTAAACATCAATAGCATTGCACTCTTAAGATGCCAAGAGCCATCTGCAACAATAGTATGCATGACCAGGAATGTTTTTGGACTCCCTTTGCAAAAATAGTTCCAAATTATAGTATTTGATTAGTACAAGTATCATTTTAGTTGACTTCAAAAAACATGCCTTGACACATCCCTTTTAATTATTTATTTAAATGTGTTAACCCCACCTTTGATTATGCACTCAAGCTATTTTACTTGCTTACATTTATATCTTATTTTTCTTCCATCTAGGCACATGGGGTTGCCAGGCAGGCACCCATCCAGATACTAACCAGACCTGATCAGCTTCAGTAGAGTGGTGGCCTCATGTGCCTTGAACACAAACCTGCAGAGTGAGATGATTTGGGACTCAGACTTATTGCTGAGCTGCTAGGCCTGTGTCTAGGGCTAGGGCGGCCAGATGTGAAATAGGAGAGGCCTCTTGAACCTTTCACAGTTGTGTGAAAGAGGGAATTTCAGCAGCTTGCATGACATCAGTATGTCCATGGCTATTCTTAGGAAGGACTTATAGTGTAATTCTTTGCATGTCTGCTCAGAAGTACGTCTCAGCTCAGTGAGAAAGGGTCGCAGCTCAGGGCTTAAGCATCAGTTTTGCATGCAGAAGTTCCCAGGTTCAATCCCCAGCATCTCCAGATAGGGCTGGGAGAGACTCCTTCCTGAAATTGTGGAGAGCTGCTGCCAGTCAGTGTAGACAGTACTAAGCTAGATGGACCAATGGTCTGACTCAGTATAAGGCAGCTTCCTATATTCCTAATGGGACTTACTCCCAGGTAAGAGTGTATCAGACAGCCCAAGTTCACACGCTAGGGCATAAACTCCATTAAACACAGTGGGACTAAATTCTGAATAAATGATTGTGCTGATAGAATACTTTGGTGCCATGCAGTCTGTATGGAGGATCTGTAGCCCTCCAGGTGCTGTTGGCTCTCATCATCCATGACCATTGGCTCTGTCGGTTGGGGCTGATGGGATCTGGAGTCCAACAACATCTAGACGACCACACATCCCCCATCCCTCATAAAAAAATAATTGGCATATCAATGGACTCAGAGCTAGCATGGAAGAGCACGGGTGTAGTCGTCCAGGGGCTTGAGGGGTCTTAGACCCCTTACTTTTTTGGGAGCAGGGTCCCTATGTCTCCAGCATCCTATGAGCCAATCAGCATAAAAGAGGGGAGTGTTAGCCACTGAGAAGAGTCTTCCAACATGCTTCCTTGTCCTTTCCTGCTGATTGGAGCCAATGAGTCAGCCAATGAGAAGATGCTTCACAGTAGCTATCATGCTCCTCTTTCATGCTGATTGGCTCCTAGGGATGTCTGTTGTTGTGGGAGGAGGAGCTCATTCTCCACCCAGCAGCCAAAAAGGGGGCAGGGGATGTGGCTACGACTAACATGAAGGGACCCTGAACTTCTGAATTTGCCACTACACTACTGCGAAGAGACAAATAAACAAGAGCAAGGGCATTGTCTGAGAGTCAAGACATCCTTGCTTGCAAGCCAGTTCCTCAAATTTGAGAAAGAGGAAGATTTACTTTTATCTTGATTCATCGGAAAGAGGAAGATGACTCCAGGGACACACCCTGTGTAATGCACACGCTGCATGATGTTCCAGGAGTGGAGAAATTCTCAGGATTTTTTAGGGAAGCCATGTGCTTAAAAATATATGATGTGTATTAGGGATGGAAAGACTGGACAGTTTTGGTTGTCTCCATTTCTTATTTTTCCAATCTTAAATTTGGTTCTCCACAGTTTTGCAGCAATCTGCAATTTTTTAAAAAAAATTCTCATAAAAATTCTCCAGCATTCTAGTGCGAATTTCTCCTAATAAAATACATTTTTGTATGCCGTTTTGACTAATATACACTTTTTTTTGCAAGCAGTTTCTGATCATATAATGCATTTTTGTATGTTATTTTCATTCATGTATTCATTTTTATGCACACTTTCCCCTAATATATGCCTTTTTGTAAACATTGATTGGCTGGAAAACTGCATCACAAAATTTGAGTAAGTGTGAATTGTGAAGGATGGCTGTGTTTCGATTCACACATTGTTTCAGAAAGTGCAGACTTGATAGAGTTGGCTTGAAATGCAAACTGAATCTAATTTCTCCCCCATCCCTAGTGTGTATGCAGCCCAAATATAACATCATTCTCAGACATTACTGAAAAATAAAAATAGTGGGGTACTGCAAGAATGTTGGTGAATGTTCCCCAGGGGTGTAGTCATCCAGGGTCTTGGGGAGTCTTAGACTCCTTACTTTTTTGGGGAACAGGGTCCTTGCAGGGTCCCTCTGTCTCCAGCATCCTATGAGCCAATCAGCATGAAAGGGGAGTGTGTTAATCACTAAGAAGAATTTTCTAACATGTTTCCTTGCCTTTCCTGCTGTTTGGAGCCAGAGTGAAAGGAGCTGAATCAGCCACTGAGAAGACTCTTCTCAGTAGCTAACACTCTCCCCTTGGATGCTAGGGATGTCTGTTGTTGTGGGAAAAGGCATTAACAAGGATCTCATTCTCAACCCAGCAGCAAAAAAAGGGGGGCTGTGACTATCATGAAGGGACCCTGCACTTCTGAATTTGCCACTACAGTACTGGTGCTGCCCCAGGAAGTTTGAGAAAAGGAATATTTGGCTTTAACTTTTCAAGAGTAATGTTAAAGCCTGCTGAAACAAAGCTCTGGGTCAACACAGTTACCTTACATGATACAGATTCCAAAACACAAGCACAACTTTCTTGTTCTGTCAGTTGCTTTATTGAACTGGTTTAACAGGTATAAAGATGGCGACAACGCAACTACTGTCAATAGCGGCCAAATCAATAGGACATAATACTTTTCCCAAGAGGAGCAGGATCTGTGTGACGTGTATTTTTCAATCAAGGGCAACAGTAGTGGCTAGTCATTAGCAGAGCTAACTCCAAAGAAAAATAGTCTGGTTTTTAGCTTCAGATGGAACTGCACGGATTAGGAGGTGATTTCTTTCATGCCGTGGAAATAAGCAGTGTCACCTGGGGATGAAGGGCAGGAGCTAAAGAGTCAGGATTCTCCAAGTGGAAGACACCTTTCTGTATGTTGTATGTTTTTTGCTGAAATATGTTTGCTGAAATATGTCAAATTGGCTTGTATTTTTCATATGCCTTTGTTGCATTTTGTATTTCTATGTGGGCTGAATCGTGGCAGCCTGTAGCTCTGAGCGATAAAGATTCTGTTTCTCACCATCAGAGCAACATTATACATTTTAATAGCGAACTCAGGTGCTGCAGTGCCTGTGGAAACCCAAGGTTTGCAAAAATAGAAAAAATACAGAGGGGGAGGAGAGGACTTAAGGACTTCAGTTCCCATCAACCCCAGAAGCATGGCCAACAACCAGGGTGAATGGGAGTTGGGCACCAGCAACATACAGCGGGGCGCAGATTTCTAATCCCTGATCTAGTCCATCTAGGCATTAGAAGGGCCCTAGCTCAGTGACAGGACATCTGCTTTGCATACAGAAGGTCCCAGCTTCAACTCCTGGCATCTCCAGACAGGGCTAGGAAAGACCCCTGCCTAAAACCCTGGAGAACCTCAGTGAGATTCCTCTGTTCCCAGCATTCCAGCTCCGTAACGTTCTCCCTGCCTGTCCTCCATGCAGAAAAATCTAGCCGATCAACTGGACATTCTGTTGATGAGCAATCCAATTGCATCGAACTCACACAATATCCTCATTGACGGAAATGACAAAACCCGGCGATCACCTAGATTGAGTAGGGCTGTGCAGCTGCCCCACATGAATCCCGAAATGAACTGGGCCCAGTCTGGAACAGCTCAGAGCAACCCGGAGCTCCTACATCGATAGCTCCTTCTTCATTTGCACAGCGTCTCTTTTGTTCGTCCTTCAGTTCATACCAGTAGCCTTTCTTATACACCTGTTGGTTTTCCAGACCTTTCTCAATCAGTCCCAGTTGTATCTTTAATCTAAAAAAAAGAAATGCTTGCGGTCTGCGTCTTAAGTTACTTAGGCAGTTCTTGTCCTTTATTCCTCTTCCACACACCCAATTTTAGTCCTAGTTTTTTAGGTTAGGCTTGCATTACATGACAGCTGCATTCCGTTTTCTGTGTTTGTCTTGATTAATACTTTGTCTTGTGCCTGTGTCAGTAAGTCTGCAGAGGACATTGTACACAACACAGTCCAGGAGAGGACACTGTGCACATACCATGCACAAGCTGTGCACATACAGCAGGGGTATGGCGCTAGCATGAAGCAGCTGTGGTCCCACCCGAGGCAGAGGTGCTGGCAGGAGCAGCAGCACCACTGGCCAGACTGGTCTACCCCCGAGTCAGATTAGCCCATCCTAGGACTGTGCGTGGTGGACGGTGGCAGCAGCCATACCCATGCAGATGCCTCTCTGTCCCAAGTCTGCTGGTGGAGGGAGAAAGCCTGCTCCCTCTGCCAGGGAGTTATTTGTGGAGGCACTTGCAGGGGCCACTGGGTGGGATAACAGAGGGAGCCCAGCTCATTGGTAGGCATCCGCCATCTCTGAGACAGCGCCTGTGTCTGATGTCCTCAGGTGGGATTTCTTAGCTGGCTCTCTGCTAGGTACCAACACTTCTGTCCAGAGCACTGGGGAGGAGGTGGCACTCTCTACCAGTGCCATCAGGAGATACTTCCTCCTGATGCCCCCATTGCTTCAATGGTGGTGATGGTTGATGCCCCAGACTGAAGGCAGCCAGTCTGATTCACCACAGAAGCAGCAGAGACTTGTGTGGGACCACTTTAAGAACATAAGAACAGCCTGCTGGATTAGGCCCATAGCCAATCTAGTCTGGGATGCTGTTCTTGCAGTGGCCAAGCAGATGCAGATGGGAATCCCAAAAGCAAGACTTGAGCGCAAGGGCACTCTCCTCTCCTGTGCTTTCCAGCAGCTGGTATTCGGAAGCGTACTGCCTCCAACCATGGAAGCAGACCATAGCCATCATGGCTAGTAGCCACTGATACCCTTATCCTCTGTGTATTTGTCTAATCCCCCATTAAAGCTATCCAGGTTGGTGGCCATCATTGTCTCTAGTAGGAAAGAATTTGAATTTAACTATGTGCTATGTGAAGAAGTCCTTTATTTTGTCTGAGTTCTAGTGTTGGAAAATGAAATGGACTGCCTTCAAGTCGATTCCAACTTATGGCAACCCTATGAATGGGTTTTCATGGCAAGCAGTATTCAGAGGGGGTTTACCATTGCCTTCCTCGAGGCTGAGAGGCAGTGACTGGCCCAAGGTCACCCAGTGAGCTTCATGGCTGTGTGGAGATTCGAACCCTGGTCTCCCAGGTCGTAGTCCAACCCTCAAACCACTACGCCACGCTGGCTCTCAGTTCTAATAATAATAATAATACTAATAAAATTTAATTTATGTGTCGCCTATCTGGCCATTGGCCACTCTAGGTGACGTACATGTAAACAATTAAAACACAATACAATAAAATACAATAATACAATGTGAAAACAATACTGCAGCGAGAACAATACTAGTACAGGGTTAGAGGCATTTCAGTCATAACAGTTAACCCTCCCCGGAAATCCCAAAGGCCTGTTGAAAGAGCCAGGTCTTTAAGGCTTTACGGAATACATTTAGGGAAGAGGCGTGCCGTAGATCTTGTGGGAGGGAGTTCCATAAGGCGGGATTGAGAAAAGGCCCTGTGTGGCTGATCATGTCGGGCGGCATAATTGGTGGCGTTGAAGGCGCTCCTTTAGATAAACTGGGCCGATACCGTATAGGGATTTAAAGGTTAATACCAACACCTTGAATTGGGCCCGGAAAGCAATTGGAAGCCAGTGTAGATCGAACAACACTGGTGTGATGTGATGCCGGCGGCGACTATTCGTAAGTAGTTGAGCCGCCGCGTTTTGTATAAGTTGTAATTTCCAGACCGTTTTCAAGGGTAACCCCACATAGAGCGCATTATAGTAATCCAATCGAGAGGTGACCAGGGCGTGTACTACCAGTGGGAGCTGATGAACAGGAAGGTAGGGTTGCAGCCTTTGTATGAGGTGTAGTTGATACCAGGCTGCCCGGCTCACTGCCGAAATCTGAGCCTCCATGGACAGCCTGGAATCAAGTACAACCCCAAGGCTGCGGACCTGTCCTTCAGGGGTAAACTCACCCCATTGAACTTCAGGTCAACATCTCCCAACCTTCTCTTGTCCCCCATGAGTAGCACCTCGGTCTTATCGGGGTTCAACTTCAGCTTGTTCCTTCCCATCCATCCACTCACGGATTCCAGGCACTTGGACAAGGTCTCCACAGCCAACTCGGGTGAAGATTTAAACGAAAGATAGAGCTGAGTGTCATCTGCATATTGGTGACACTGCAGCCCAAATCTCCTAATGATTGTCCCCAGCGGCTTCATATAAATATTAAATAGCATGGGAGAGAGGATAGAACCCTGTGGCACACCACAATTGAGAGGCCAAGGGTCTGAAACCTCCTCCCCCAATGCTACCTGTTGATACCTATCGGAGAGAAAGGAACGGAACCACCGTAATACAGTGCCTCCAATTCCCAATCCCTCCAGGCGATGTAAAAGGATACTGTGGTCGACAGTATCAAAAGCCGCTGAGAGATCGAGGAGGACAAGAAAGGTGAATTCTCCCCTATCTAATGCCCTCCTCATATCATCTACCAGAGCGACCAAGGCTGTTTCAGTTCTGTGACCAGTCCTGAAACCCGATTGGTATGGATCCAAGTAATCCGTTTCATCCAAGTGTGTTGTCAACTGGTTGGCCACCACTCGCTCAATGACCTTGCCCAAGAATGGTAGGTTCGAAATTGGGCGAAAGTTATTAAAAACTTGGGGATCCAAGGAGGGCTTCTTTAAGATGGGCTTTACAATTGCCTCCTTGAAGGCTAATGGCATCACACCCTCTTGCAAGGATGCATTTACCACCGCTTTAATCCCCATGCCCAGTTTCTCTCTGCAGCTCACAAGGAGCCACAATGGGCAAGGGTCAGTTAGGCAAGTGGTAGGCTTCACAGTCGAGAGCACCTTGTCCACATCCTCAGAAGGGAGAAGCCGAAACCGATCCCAACTTACCGGCATGCAAGTGTTACGAGAGACAAAATCTTTTCTCTAGCCACTTTCTCCATGCCATGCATAATTCTGTACACTTCCATCATGTCGCCTCTGACTCGCCTTTAAACTAAAAAGCCCCAAATGCTGCAACCTTTCCTCACAGGCGAGTCGCTCCATCCAACTTGACCATTATGTTGCCCCTTTTTGAACCATTTCAAGCTCTACAATATCCTTTTAGAGGTGAAGCGACAAAAACTGTACACAGTATTCCAAATGTGGCCGCACCATAGATTTGTATAATTGCATTAAGATATCGGCACTTTTCTTTGCAATACGTTTCCTAATGACCCCTACCATGGAATTGCCTTTTGCACAGCTGCCACAGACTCAGTTGCCCTGCACTAAGAGGTGGGAGTGGATCCCAGCATTGCTATTATCATCACTGCGGGCGGGCAATGAACAGGGCAAAAATGGCAGGGCATCATAGACATTACAGAGGCTTTGGCAAGCAACAATGGAGGAGATGGGATGGGGCACGAGATGGTTTCCAACGCCAGACCAGATCACCACATACATTGGTGGGATGGTGGCATTGGACAACCAGCCATCCAGGTCCTCAAGCCATGCCTGGAAGCCAACAAGACTCTCAGCACCAGCACTACACTCCTCGGTCAGGTGAGCCCAATGGTCAGGCATCTCAGGAGACTGATGAGCTTCTGGATGCCTGGGATCCCCAAGTCAGACAGGCACTTCCTGCCAGAAGTCTGGGAAGTTACTGGTAGACTGAGGAATGGCCTTACCATGCAGGTACAGCCATTATGCCAAGACAGGGCAGACATGTTGGCCACCATCCACAGGTGAAGGACAAGCTTTGTGTGGAGAATACCAGGAGGAAATGGCAGGACCTTCGCAAGGCAGGCACAGACCAAGAAATGGGCCAACTGAGGAGGAGGGAGAGGGACCCACCCCTCCTCCCAGCAGAACAGGAGACATCTGGGCTGACCTCTCCACCTGGATTACGCTGCCACAGCAGTGGCATGTGACCTGGTGGAGTCCATGGAAGACATTGCCACTGGCCTCCTGGTCAGCCTGCAGCCAGATTTGGCAGGACCTGGCCTGGGTTGTCGTGGCAAAGACTTGCTTGCCCAGCAACCAGCATCCCAAGGTTTTTTTTCCTATGGTGGGTGACACTGTTACACCCACCGCACCAGCTTGGATGGTAAAATTGGCAGACCAGTTAGTCTTCCTAAAGGTAAACCTCCTCCTGCCGGGATACCCCAACCGACCACTACATGCACGTGGCCGTCTCATGCTGCTGCTTCTGCCTGCCCACCTCTGTTGCCCTTCAGGACAGTACTTGAACTTTGAAATCGGGAGACCTTCCATGCCTCACACAAGCATGGTGTCCCCATCATTAAGGAGACTATTGTGCTTGCCTGACAAGACTGTCTTCCTAGGACTCAGTTGCCTGCTGCTGCTCTGCCTGCCCACCTCGCCATCTTTCAATATAGTAATTCAACTCTGCACTTAAGAAATGCTCTTAACGCCTGCCCGGGTAGTGTGTGTCTGGCTTTCTTTGACTTGGTTTATTTATTTATTTTATTTATTTGGTTGCATTTATATACCGCCCTTAGCAAATAGCTCTCAGTGGTTGCCCACAAGATGGGAGTTTCACCCTTCAGTTGATTTGTTTTTTAAATGTTCAGGCAGCAGGCCAATCGGGAACATCAGAACTGGCAGGATCAAGTATTCAACTGCACAGTCTTAAATTTTTTTATTTTTTTACAAAAGCAAACTTTAAAGGTGGCTAGCAAAAAAAACCCCAAACCCTGGACCTACCTAACCTCTCTAAATGGCTACCATGCCTCCCAGGTTACATGCACTTATGTGAAAACAACAACAAAGTTATGGCCGTTTTACTTGTTTTTAATCTTTTTTTATTTTTTGAAAAAAACTTTAAGGTGGCTATCACAAACAGCTCTGGATCTACCTAGCTAACATCTGGCATGATTAATCCCCTCTTGCAGGTCTACCTTATCTCCAAATTTTGTACATCTATGTGAAAAAAAGATTATGGCCATTTTAGTTTCCCAAGTTGGGCTCCCAATCAACCTGAACTGGGGTCCAATCTGAATCGGCGAATCGGGGCGGGGAGCGAGCTCGCACAGCCCTAATATCAGGGATGGGGAACCTGTGGCCCTCCAGATGTTGTTGGATTCCAACTTCCATCTGTTCCAACCAGCATGGCCAATGGTTAGAGATGATGGACACTGTAGTCCAACAACATCCGGAGTCCCAAAGGTTCCCCACCCCTGGCTCACACCCAATTGACCAATTGAAATGGAACTAGTTTGCAAGACCTCATCACTGGCACCACTACTTGTTTCTTTTCTGGCAGAGCGTTTGTCTATGTAACAACAGTGTGGCATGCCCCCCTCAAAAAAGACATTCAACCAGCACAGCTCTCCGAGGCATGGAGGAGCAGCGATTATGAAAGCTTCATCGGGTCAATTTCAGCCATTCACTAAACTGCGGGGAAGGGCCATAGCTCAGTGGCTGAGCATCTGCTTAGGATGAAGAAGGTCCCAGGTTTAATCTGCGGCACCTCCACGTTGAGCTAAGAGAGACCTCTGCCTGAAACCCTGGAGTGTTGACAATACTGAGCTAGATGGACTGGTTGGTCTGACTCAGTATAAGGCAGCTTCCTATCTGGTTAGAGAGAGACGTGCATGGGGGGCGGGGGAGACGGCACCCAAACTTCAGACCATGGGGGTCAACAGCTCCACTTTGAAAAGGAGGGAGGGGCTGTTGAAGCAAAGCAGTTTGAGAGTCCTGGAGGTGCAGCCCCAACCCTCAAAATAGCCCCAACTGAGCAAACAACTTCCCCTAACCAAAGACTGCAGTGGTTAGATCCTCATTTATGATTATTATTAAAAGAAGGCTAAATGTGACGTTAAAGATCTTAGTGCTATTTCACAGCATCGACCGTTCTGTGCTTCGGAGCAAAATCCTCGTTCTTTCGTCCGGGGCGATCCCACTGGTCAAGATTAAGAAGCCAGGCGACTGTCCCTGTGCATCCCGAGGGCATTTTCTTCATTTGCTGTGCAGGTGATGCTTGGCTATCCATGTGCCAAGGCTTTGCAAAAATAAACTCTGCTGCTTCCCTTCATTTCGTCTGAAAAGACGTGGGGAGGGGGGAGTGAGCGGCTGCATAGGAGGGCTTCCGCTACATTCAAAGCAACTCCTCGCAGCACAGATCATCAAAAACAAAAACCAAACCCCCAGAGGCATCACGAGCACTTTAGGCAGGAAGGTGGCCATTAAAGAAGAGCCACGTAATTGTGATGGACGCCAGTTCGCCACGACAACGATGATGATGAAGGGGAATGATTATTTCCATTCTCAACAGTGCAAAATCCTATTTACACTCTCCAATACGATGAATGACAGCCAAGAATATTATATCAAGGAAAATACTGCCTTCCCACTCCTCCCCAATTTGTTTTTTAAAAAATATTGTTTTCAATATTTAGCCCTTATTCCCAAATACCTGTCAGATACAGCATCTGTTAAATAGGTAGGAATATATACATACATTGGGGGGGGGGGGAACAGTAATAAGTAATTGCAGTGTTTGTTTAATGTGACCTAGCAAGGATTTTATCTCCCGCTAAGTGTTGGAGAGGAACAAGTTTGGATCCTAAAATGGTACCATAGATCCTTATCAGAAGGGGCAACCAAGAACATGAGAGTGACTGTGTAATTTGGATACACGACTACTCAATCCTCCTGCTTGGACACGCACATTCCACACTGAAAAGGCGCTGCTTCCTCCAGAATGTTCAACGCTGCCTGAGGCTTTCAGCTTCTCACCACGGATCATTCAAACAACCTGGATTTTTATGTGCAAATTCAAGCCAGCCAAGGAACCTCTTCAAACTTTGGATTGCCTTTCATCTGTCCATTCCTGTTTAGTGTTCTGGAGAGCCTGAGTTCTCTGCTCATCTACCTGGACATAATCCACTCTTTGTTCTTCAGAGAGGAACGGTTTCTGCCAAGGGGAAGGCGATCAAACCAAAAATCAAAACAGAATCAAATAAAAATTGAGGATATGTGCATAACATTAACAGGGATACATGTCAGTTCCCCTCTCCATTCTTAGCTGGGGTTTCTTTTTTCACCTTGAAGCTGAGGGTGACATCACCAGGCAAGAGTGCCTGTTGCCTTGCTACCAGTTTCAGACATAATTCCCCATCTGTTACCTTGTCACCCAGCCCAGAACAGGCCATGCAGACATAGGCAGCACAGGGATATGTTCGCCTTTAGATGAAGGGAACATGTTTTTCTCTGTGTTGAATCTCTTGATCGGTCAAGACAAGAGTAGCTTTTGACCCCAGGGAGTTTCATTTAAAGCCGGGGGAATCTTTTTTTAGACCAAGGGCTGCATTCCCTTCTGAGCCACTTTCCAGGGGCCACATGCCTGCCGTGGATCAGAAGCAAAAGTGGGCCGAGCAGTATCTTTGTACAGGAGGCCACTTTCTACCCACACTCACACACCCCTCTCTGTCCTCCATCCAGGGGAGCAAGAGGCATTATCAAGTGTTCAAGGGCCCATCCCAGCCAGGCAAACACGCTTGGGGTGCAAAGTGGGGCCAGTGAGGAGTGTGGCCTGGATGGCCGGATAGAGAAGGCTGGAGGGCCACACCCAGCCCCTGGGCCAGAGGTTCCCCACCCCTAATTCTGAGACACCAACAATGCTCTGTCTACATTCAAACGAAATAAAAAAGGTAGCCGCTGGCAGACGTTAGCTATTCAGTGCTACCATCGTTTTAGTGATGACGGAGAGTGGCAGTGGAAGTTGTCAAGAGCAAGGCCTACCTTTTGGACAGGAGATGGAGAAGCAGAATTAAAATCCAGTGCCAAGTAATCAAGGCTAAAGTTCTTTGGCCACTGGAATGCTCCATTGCATGGAGAGGTTGCTTGCTTCTGTTGAGAAATAAGCATAATTGTGACAAGAAGAAGCGGGCAGGTAGAAAGCAAATTTTAAAAGTTGAAACACTTTTCTACAAAAAATGTTTCCCACATCCTCAGCTCTGCAACATAGACCATGCTTTAGCAAGGCAGCTTCCACATCTTCCTGGCTTCATTGTGGTCCCCAACCCTCCTCACCCCTGCTCCTCTCCTGCAAAGCTATTTGAGACCGCCTCTGCTGTACATAGAGGGTGGTATTCAGTGCTAGTCCTACTCAGAGTAGACCCACTGAAGTTAATAGGCATGACTAACTTAGGTTCATTCATTTCAATGGGTCGACTCTGAGCAGGACTTGGCTGAACATAAACCCAGTGCGTTCAGGGGTAGCGTACGCTTCTGATGCAGCCGTTGCCAACCTGATGATTTGCATCACAGCTGTGCCGGCTGGAGCTGGCGGGAGTTGAAGCGCAAAACATCTGGAGGGTGCCAGGCTGGCAAAGGCTGATCTAGCGCAATGCAGGAGCGAGAAGACAACAAAATGTTAGGAACGCAGGAAGGTGCCCAATACTGAGACAGACCATTGGTCCATCTAGTTCACCAGGAATAGCCAATGTGGTGTCCCCCAGCACAAACGCCCGCCAGCTCCAGCCAGCCTGGTCAATGGTCAGGGATGATGGGGGCTGTAGTCCAGCATCACATCGGGTGTCCCTGGTCTACACTGGCAGCAGCTATCTAGAGATTTAGGCCACCTTCATACCATGCATTCCTTCCGCTAAGCAATCATGGCTTCCACCAAAGAATCCTGGGAAGTGTCATTTGTGAAGGGTGCTGAGGGTTGTTAGAAGAGCCCTCTTCCCCTCACAGAGCTACCATTGCAGAGTGGTTTAAGTGTCAGTCTCTCTTCCCAGAGAACACTGGGAATTGTAGCTCTGTGACGACAGGGGTCTCTTAACAACTCTCAGCACTCTTGTCAAACTATAGCACCCAGGATTATTTGGAGGAAGCCATGACTGTTTAAAGTGGAATAATAGAATAAATGTATGGTCTGAATGTGATCTCAGACAGGGGTCTCTGCCAAACCTATCTGAAGATGCCAGGACTTGAATCTGGACCTGCTGCATGCAAAGCAGGTGTTTTGTCACTACCTTACAATCCTTCCCTTGGCTAGGAAGATAACCTTATACAGAGTTAGGCCACTGTCCTATCTAGCTTAGTGTTCTCCACACCAACCTTCCCCAATCTCCAGATGTTGTGGACTACAACTCCCATCATCCCTGACAATTATCCACACAGTAGTCCAAAATATCTGGAGGAGGGCAACAGGGTTGAGGTAGGGTGAGCTACACTTACTGTAGATGCAGGGATTAAACCTGCGGCCTTTTGTACCACCGGGCTGCAATCTTTCTCCCAACACATTTCCCTGTCTTAAGGGATTTCACAGAGGCCCTGCCTAAAAATGGTAGTTGAAAGATTTGAGGTCCTCTCTCTGCTTCCAGCAAATCACCATGTATATCTCTGCCTGACGTTTGTGATCGCTTGGAGGGGCGCCACTAACACTTGTGGGCACAACAAAGATCTGTAGGAACAAGGGAGAAAGGCTCCCCTTATCCCTGTGTCAATCGGCCCTTGTATTTCTGCGCTGAATTTCTTTAGTAGGGCAAAGGGGAACCCCTGACACATGTTTTGCCAAAAAAATGGACTTCTCTGAGCTTTTCCGTTCACGGGATTTGTCAAAGGGGAGTAGAGAAGAGCTGCATGAAAATGATTACCATTTGAATGTAACTGTCTTCTTCCTCTCCGGAAACTGAACTGGGAAAAACTCTCGCTGAATTAATGCAGTCTCTTTCTGGAGAGATAAAACTTGTTCGATTGCTAGTCCGGGGAGGGGGGGGGGAGAGAAACACAAAACACAAACAAAAGAGAAGTCAAGGAAGAGTTTTCACAGATGCTCTGAGACTTAGCCAAAACCTGACGTTGCCCTGTGTGCAGAATTAACCCACCCAAAGCCAACAACATCAGGGAGGTTAAGTTAGCTTACAAAGTAGGTTACAGTCTCATCAATGTCATATTGGTAGATGAAGTCATTTCTGCAACTGAATCTGCCAGTATTTAACAATAGCCAGCCAAGGCATTAGAGGAAAGTGACAGACATCAAAGAAGCTTGCGTCCAGTTCTGCACACCACACCTTAAGAAGGATGCAGATAAACTGGAACAGGTTCAGAGGAGGGCAACAAGGATGATCAGGGGGGTGGAAACAAAGCCATATGAGGAGAGACTGAAAGAACTGGGCTTATGATAGCACTCTTCAAGTACTTGAAAGGCTGCCACACAGAGGAGGGCCAGGATCTCTTCTCGATTGTCCCAGAGTGCAGGACACAGAATAAAGGGCTCAAGTTACAGGGAGCCAGATTTCGGCTGAACATAAGAAAAAAAACTTCCTGTGGTATGACAATGGTACCAATGTCCTAGGGAGGTGGTGGGCTCTCCAACACTGGAGGCATTCAAGAGACAGCTAGACAGCCACCTGTATACTTTAAGTTGGATTCCTGCACTGAGCAGGGGGTTGGACTTGATGGACTTACAGGCCCCTTCCAACTAGTCTATGATTCTAAGTGTCAAGAGTAAGGAGCATAAATAGAGGCAACAGCCCATCACATTTGTGCTTTCCTTGCTGTACTGCCAATGCCATTATTGGTGGCAGGAACAAATTAATCAGCTACTGTAGCTGTATGCAGAGGAACTTCAGTTTGAATGGCCTGCAAAAGATATGTATTTGTGCATGGAAAATGTCTGCCACTCAGCCCTTTAAAAAAGATTTTTTTAAATGCTGCCAAATCCATTGCCTCGTCTGTGTAATGTTTTTTAAACCCGCTCTAACTCCTCAAGACACTGGGTCCAGAAAAAAACTTACTAGCTAGGTATTTCCAATGTTCGTCAGTGACCTTTGCACTCTATTTTTACCGGCTGAAGTAGCCAGTATCCCTGGTTTTTAAAGCAGTAAATCCAAATGGAAGCATCCTCACAATGCTGCTCAAGGGCTCCAATGCAGACCTCTGAGGGTGCAACTGTAGCGCTCATCCGCCTGTGGCTAGGAGTGCCTTTCACCAGCTCTTGCTTGGAGCGCACACCGAAACCTCCCTTGCACACCCAAACTCAGTGCTAAGCATGATTCCGCTCCCCCTTGCATTGACTGGGGCGAACGGAGAGTGATCCAAGCACATGCTGTTTGCAGCAGCCTCCCCCCTTTAAAGATTGATTCATCGGTCTTTAAAGGGGGGAAGAGACCGCTTCGAAGCGTGCTGCAAAACTAGCACCTGTTCCTCCATCGATGCAAGACAGAGCAGTTCCTGCTAGAGCTGATGTCGGCAAGCGGGCATTGGCTCTGTCAGGGACTGCACCAGCCCGCAGCAGTGAAGAACAACCAGGTCTGCTGGCTTTGGAAAGCCTGTTCCGCCCTGCTCCTTTTCGGAGGTTGAAGTCATCCGTGCGGAGCGGGCTTTCTTAGCCTCCCTGCCCCCCCCTTTCAAGCTCTGATTGCCAAGTTTGAAAAGAGGGGTGCAGAACAGGCTTTGCAAGGGCAAGAGATGTTGGCAGATGGGCGGGGCAACCCACCTGTCAATCGCATGGCAGCACAGCGGTGTCATGTGGTTGACAGGAGTGTTGCCCCACCCACTTTTCAAAGTTGGCCTGTGGGGTAGGGCCACATAAAGATCTGGCCCCTAGAGCAAAAAAGGTTCCCTATTCCTGCTCTGTCTAAAGACTCAGGGGTAATCCGTTGCTGAAGCCGGTCTGGGCTCCTGGGAGGAAGGGTGGGATATAATAATAACAATAAATAAAGCAATATTCACAATGAACGCGGAGAGCGCTGCTGTGCTCAGGTCCTGCTTGTGGGCTTCCCTTGGGCATCTGGTGGGCCATGATGAGATCAGGATGTTGGACTAGATGGGCCACTGGCCTGATCCAGCAATGCTCTTCATAAGTTTGCTCTAGCTGGAGCTCCACATGGAGCTGTCCATCCTGAACTTGCCTTGCCTTAATTAGCCCTGTTGGCAGGAATATGAACTCTTGCCATGAGCATCCTGCTTGGGTCAGAAGCCATCTTCCGTTAGACCCATCCCCTTGAACAGAACAGCAGTAAGGTTGGAGCAACTAGATACCCACCTAATCTGGTTTACCAAGGAACTTCCCTGGGGTGCCGGAAGTAGAGGAGAATGGCATGGACTCCCCAAAGCAGGGATTGACAAAGTGGTGCCCTCCAAATGTTAGGAACATAGGAAGCTGCCTTATACTGAGTTGGACCATTGGTCCCTCTAGCACAGCAGTGTCTACACTAACTGGCAGCAGCTCTCTGGAGTTTCAGGCAGTGTTCCCTCCCAGCCCTACCTGGAGATGGCGGGGACTGAACCTGGGACCTTCTGGGTGCAGAGCCCTCAGCTACAGCCCTTTGCCTATTTGGTTGGAATCTCAGTCCCTTTAGCCCAAGTCAGCATGGCCAAAGATCAGGGTTGATGGGAGTCATAGTCCAGCAACTTCTGGAGGGCACCATGTTGGCTACCCCTGCTTCAAAAGACACCAGGGATGTCACTGGAGCCATTTTTGCAACAAATCTCACACTCTGGAAACGTAACTACCATTTGAAAAAACACTTTTAAAAATGGCTTTTCAAGTTGTCAGGTACCTGCCATTTGCAAGACACCTGAAATGAGGAAATTGTGACATACTCTGTCTCAAAGCAAACATGATACTGAATCTCTCTTTAAGGGAAGCCCATTTAATTCTTGGAATATAGGAAACACATTTTCTTGTCTTTTTAAAGGCTGGGATGAGATCCATGGGATTTGTATTGAAAGTTTGTTTGTAGACTTTGCTTACAGACTCCTTGCAGAATGAGAATAGTTATAAATACTTTTCCTGCTAGGAATGCTAATGTTTAAAAAGAATTGTCATCATAACTAAACAAGGTTGGATCCACACTATACATGATGCACAATTTATTTGCCGGTATCTTAAAAAAAATAGTTCAACAGAATCAGTACATCAAATGATGTCTGATGAGTGATGTTTTCTTCACAATTAGAAGGTTACAAAGTCTGAAATGACATCTTCTGGCAATGCTTGTGAGCTTCATAAAAAAAACCCTTGCTATCCTCAGCAGAAATACAAAAAGTGCAAATATTCAGAGCAAGGATTGATTTCCTAAAAACTGAAATTATAAAATGGATTGAAAAATCTAAGTAGGATTTTAAAAATTAAGTTCTAATTAAATGTCAAAAACTAAACTTTAAATAAACCTGGTTTCAAATGATATTTAAATGTAATACAAGCATATTAAAGTTGGCATTCTTAAGTTCTTAATAACAGAATCTATAGCCTTCGATTAAACACAATCTGCTTTTCTAAGCAAACAAATTATATGCAAAAATCAGACTCATGTTCTATGAGCCAGGGGCAAAAATGTGACTTCTGAATTGAGGTCCACCATTAAAAATATGATAAGTAGTCATATGTTGCATTGGTTATTGTGTACATCAGTGGTTCCCAAACTTTTTTCCCCACGGACAATTTGAAATTTGCTGAAGGTCTTGGCAGACCACTTGATGATTTTTCTTCCTGTTGTAATATGCTATGTTAGATTTGTTGTTGTTATGTGCCTTCCAGTCAATTTCGACTTATGGCGACCCTATGAATCAGTGACTTCCAGTAGCATTTGTTGTAAACCACCCTGTTCAGATCTTGTAAGTTCAGGTCTGAGGCTTCCTTTATGGAATCAATCCATCTTGTTTGGTCTTCCTCTTTTTCTACTCCCTTCTGTTTTTCCTAGCATTATTGTCTTTTCTAGTGAATCATGTCTTCTCATTATGTGTCCAAAGTATGATAACCTCAGTTTCATCATTTTAGCTTCTAATGATAGTTCTGGTTTAATTTGTTCTAACACCCAATTATTTGTCTTTTTTTGCGGCCCATGGTATCTGCAAAGCTCTCCTCTAACACCACATTTCAAAGGGGATGATTTTTCTCTTATCCGCTTTTTTCACTGTCCACCTTTCATATCCATACACAGAGATCGGGAATACCATGGTCTGAATGATCCTGACTTTGGTGTTCAGTGATACATCTTTGCATTTGAGGACCTTTTCTAGTTCTCTCACAGCTGCCCTCCCCAGTCCTAGCCTTCTTCTGATTTCTTGACTATTGTCTCCAGTTTGGTTAATGACTGTGCCAAGGTATTGATAATCCTTGACAAGTTCAATGTCCTCAATGTCAACTTTAAAGTTACATAAATCTTCTGCTGTCATTACTTTAGTCTTCTTGACATTCAGCTGTAGTCCTCCTTTTGTGCTTTCCTCTTTAACTTTCATCAACATTCATTTGCTGTATGATTTTTAATTGTATTTTTACTGACAGACCATGGACCACCCAACTGAAGCTCATGGACCAGTAGTGGTCTATGAATCACAGCTTATGAGTATTTGGATTCTGTCCAATAAATGGCATGGACATTCCTTTCCATGTACCGAGGGAACACCATTCTTCCCTGCAATTACTATCCTTTGCTTCTAAAAAAGTTTTATCTTCAAGTGAATGATCTTGCTCAGTCTCCTTACACGTGTATAGAAATGGAAATACTTCATTTCACAGTTGCTCCTCTAACCAGATATTAATTATTTTGTGCCACAGGCATGCAGACTAAGTGATCAAAGTTTTGGATTTATGCCCCCAGACGGTATAAGAACTCTATTTAATTGCAAACAGATGAATTATTTATTTGTTATAGTAGTGAAGCTTGTTCAGGAAATACGTTAGAAAGCTAGAAGATAGCTATAAATTGGCAATTTAAACTTGCCCTCTTTTTCAGTGCTCAAATTACTGTTTGGCTTAAATCAGGGGTGGCTAACCCTTTTCAGCCGGACGGCTGCTTTCTTCTTCAGTCAACCTTCTGGGGACCACATGTCAGTGCACCCAACACTCTCTCACGTACACGCTTGCATGCACAGACACATACAGAGCCCCCCTCAGCTGGTTCGTGCAGATCACTCCATGCCTCCCATCCCAGCACTGTATCTGATTGATTCCCCCCACTGTTTGTGCCACTGTTGCCAAAAGAGGTGGGCTCTTGGAGCACTAGAAAAATGTGCTTGGGGGAGCTGGCTCCCAGGTGGGGATTGTCCACCCCTGATTTAAATTAGTTTCCCTTGAGTGCAAGACACATGTACAAGTTCTTTGCTTTGGTAAGCCTCTCTAAACATTAGTGATATAGCTCAGTAAGATGCTGGCTAAGGACATAAGAACAGCTTGTTGGATCAGGCCAGCAGCCCATCTAGTCCAAGATCCTATTCTCACTATGGCCAACCAGATGCCTCTGGGAATCCCACAAGTAGGACCTGAGCACAACAGCATACCTCCCTCCCACCTGAGGTTTCCAGCGACTGGTATTCATGGCCTCCGACTGTGCAGGTAGACTTATAAAAGTCCTCTGTACTGAGATCCAGTGATGCTCTTGTAACCGTTCCTGCAATCATCTTCCCTTCCCAAGACCAATTTGTCAGGGCAGGTCTCACACCCACTTACTAAGGCACGGTCCACGTCCTGGTTAAGGCAGCATGTTCTCGGATGGTGGAAAGGTTTCGCAGGTCCAGGGGAGGCGGTCGGACTGAAGATCAAAACAGAGAGAATACTTCTGATTGCTACAGAGCTGGCTGAGGAAAGGGGTAAGTGGAAGCTTTTCTGTGTGGGTGGCTGGCTACTTGATGGAGGTAGTTCCAATAAAAGGCAGTTTAAGACATACTGAGGACTCACAGAGCAAAGCCCTGGTGCCACCAAGGCAGGTCACAGGCTGAAGGAGTTACTGGACTGATTTTTCCTGCGCTACCACCCTTAAAATTGCCAGAGAAGGTCCTGCAGCTCATCAGCTCAGACAACTTGAGGGAACCAATGGGGACCTGGTTAGCAATTTTGGGGTAGCCTCAAAGATGGCTGCCTGTGTGTGGACTGCAGAACATGTGGGCGCTGAAGATTCCTTGAGCCTGTCAAGATGTGCCATGGATGTACAGCTTACAGATCTTCACAGGCAAAAACTCAGTGTGACTGCCGCCTGAAGGCTACTTCACTGACTGCAAAACTCCTACACAGAAGGCACTTCTATGCAGGAAATCATGTGAAATCTGCACATAACTCTTGCAATTCTCACGGTTAGTCCATTTCTCACTGAGAAGAGAAACCTGTGTCTGGGATGTACCACTTCAGATTGCACGTGAGGGGAATCACACAGCATAACACGTCTTCATAAAAATAGTCCCTGGACACAGAATACTAAATGTCAGAGGAACAAGTGCTAACTTAGGCTTCTCCTAAAGATGCTAGTTTTCTACACGCAGGGATTTGTTTTGGTACAGAGGACCATTGGGTTATGTGAGCCTCCGCAACACCACCACCTGTGGTTTGAAGTGGTACAATTCAGACAGGGTTTCCCATTTCGGGAAGAACTGGGCCTTAATCAACTAATATGTCAGAAAGAAATGCTTAGCATGACCCTCACCATGATGTGCTAGATGACTATGAGCAGAGGATTCAGTTACATACAGTAGGGCCCCGCTTTACAGTGCTTCGCTTTACGGCTCTTCGCTAATGCAGTGGTCTCAATTAGAAGCAATTAGACTAAAGCCCCACTCATACGGAGCTTGTTCTGCTTTTACGGCGGTTTTCGGGTGTCGCACACCATTCTATTCAATGAGTTCCGCTTTTCAGCGGTTTTTGCTTTGTGGGGCCCTACTGTATATTCAAAACCAAGGGCGCCTTCTCCCCCAGTCTGCAATCTGATTTTGTACAGTCCACAGACACGTTTACAGAATCTGGAAAGTCAGCTGACATCCCTGGCTTCCTGACTGCATTCCTAAGACTGCTGTCCCAAACACATTCACTTCCTGAGTGGCTTCTGAGACAGTGACTAGCAAAAATGTGGCTCAAACCTGTCATTAAAAGACACCCCGCAGCGAGTGTCATTTTTGTTCAGAGGTCATCTGTTTGTTCTGCCCCTTGCAGGGTCTGCTTCATGCCTGAGCAAAGAAGCCTCTGGTGGGGTGCCCTTATACGTCAGTTGGCCCTCAGGCATGGGCTTACCTCAGGGGTGTTGTGCTTGATCCGGTTGGCAGGCCTTATCTCCCCACACTCCCTGAGGGCCAATTTTGACAGGTGGGTGGGGCTGCCCATCTGTCAATCACCTTGTGTCACAGTAACGTCAGGGACTTGCTTCTGCCCGTGCACTTTGAAATCAAATTGTGCAGGCAAAACCACAGCCTACAAAGTGCTGTCAATCAGCTGATTGCTGAGACTTCCGAAGCCCAGGGCACAATGCTTTGCAGACATCCTCAATCAGCTGATCAGCAGCCCCCGTCAGCCCAGTCCTGTCTGTGCCTGCCTCACGCCTGATATCATACGAAGGGCAGGTGGGCATAACTTGGACAAAAGGCCTTGTAACCCTGTTAGGGAGACATGGATGGCCTAATTAGGCCTGTGGGCTACAGGTTTCTCGCCACTAGCTTACTGGGGGTGGCACCATTTAAATTTCCCACAATGCCTAGAAGCAATGCTACAACGGAGGCACTGTGGAAAATTAAAATAGGAGCTGGCAGGCCCAGTCACCAGGTCCAGGATAGGACTCCAGGCTGATGTTGGGCCTGGCCTGTTGCCCTGGAAGGGAAATCTCTTAGCTCCTTTTGCTCGTTGTCCTCAATAAACACTTGCTGGAATCCAAAAAATCAACTCCAACTCTGGGCCAAGTTCAAGGCTCTGGTTTTGGTGTACAAAGCCCTATGCAGCTTAGGACCAGGATACCTGAAAGATGATCTCACCTCTTATATACAGTATCCAGTCAGTCTCTGCGCCCTGCAAGTGAGGGCCTCCTGCAGATACCATCTCATCAGGAGGTTCATTCCGTACAACAAAGGAAGATGACCTTTAGTGTTGTGGCACCAACACTTTGGAATTCCCTCCCCTTAAATTTCAGACAGGCACCATCTGTTCTATTTTTGATGCCTACTGAAGGCCTTCCTCTTTCAACAAGACTTTTAAGTAGGGACCTTATTCCAGTCTGCATCTGTGTTGGAATTGCTTTTTAATATATTTTCAAAGCTTTTTTTGGTTTAAAGATTTTTTAAAGAGGTTTTAATATATTTTAAAGTCTGTTTTTAAGATGTTTTAGAGTTTTTCTTTGCCACCCTGGGCTCCTACTGGGAGGAAGGGTGAGATATAAATAAATAAATAAATAAATAAATAAATAAACTCCCAGAGCTCCCCAGACCTACTCCAGGGGCTGCTCAAAAACAGCTTGCAGGGTGAGGGCTTACATTTCCGACGAGGCTTAAGGTCCCGGTACACCGGAGGTGGTTCCAGGTCTGTGGGGAGCTCGGGCAGTGGGCTGGAGAGCTTTTCAGTGCTGACAGCAGGAAGAGTGAAGGTAGCGGAGCCTGGACTCATGGGAATGTAGCCGTCGGGCATGCAGTCGGATCCCGGGATGGGCGGGGAGGCGCTGGGATGCATTGGCACGTAACTGTCCTCGGAGCTGTTCGATGTGCAAGAGTACAGCGGGCTAAAGCGGCACGGCTTCAGAAACAAGGAGAGGGAATGTTGGTCAACAGGAGGCTCCAGATAGGAAGACAGGGGCCAAGGGCCGGACCTTTCCATGTATTCAGGCCCCCTCCCACTTGTCCCTGCTTTCTCCAAGATTCTCTCAGGCTCAGCCTTCCAACTGGCTTGGAGTCCTGTATCTGGGTGGGGAACCGCACCCATCCAGGCCTCTCTTATGGGACCCTTGGGACTCTGCCCAGGCCGCTCCCCTCACTGGCCTTGTTTCACACTCTCCTTGTTTTTGCCTGGCTGGAATATGTCCTTGTTCAGATTTGGGCTCCTTTGGGAGGAAGGATGGGATATACATTTAATTAATAATACTAGGGGCTTCCACCCCCATCATGTTCTGCGCACCAACCACAGCACCTAACCCCAGGAACCCCAAGCACCCCCTAGCCACCACCCCCTCACCAAACCCCCCAGTGCCTTCAGGCATTGGTGAGCGGCAACCATCGTCAGCACACTAATGCTCCTCAGGCGGTCGCCTCACCTGCCTGCCTGGCCTGTTTCTCCACAGCTCGCCCAGGCCACCACTGCCACCCCATGACCTCACCTAGCCCAGCCCCCCACCGCCTCACCTGTCTGCCTCCCCCACTTGCCGGCCTGCCACTGCCATGACCCCACAGCGTTTAGAAGGCTGTTGTCATGTGAGTACAGCGCAAGGGCAGCCTAAAAAAAAATTACATGTATGGAAATGATAATAATAAAAGCAGATACTCTACCATTGAATTATGGCCCTTTCCCTTATACCTGAAATGTGGAATTATTATTAGTATTATTATAATTATTATTATAATTATAATTATTATCAGCAGCAGCAGCAGCATTGGCTGGTTTTGAATGTGGATTTTCTATTGCATTTCTCATATTGATTCCTTATTGTTGGGTTTTGTAAACCGTTTAGTCATTTCTTTTGAAAGATGGAGTGGAATATAAATTAACTAAGAATGCTAAATATTATGGACAAATGAGACCTGCAACAAAATCTTGCAGCAGTGTGCCAGGCAGGCAGGCTTTCTTTCAGGATACTCCATTCCATTCCTCCTATCACAAAGAGCAGGTGCGGGTCCTATTCAGACTGTGACGAACGCTTAAAGTCCATTCCTCCCCAGGTCACAGTCCCAATCTGTATTCCTCCTGACCTACCGTCGAGATCCTTTTTAAAAAGAGCCAGCTACAAAAGGGCAAGCTATCTGACAAATGCGACTTCTAGGTTGGGCCTTAGAAACACGCAAACAGGCACCAATGGCAAAGGGAGAGAGAGGAGAAAATGGACCCGCCCACTTTGAGCAGTTGCTGTAGAATCAGTGTTGGACTAGGACCTGGGAGCCCCCAATTCAAATACCACTCCTGCCTCCCTGCAGGTCCTTCTTCCTTCTTTGCCGCAGGCAAACACCCGAACAGCTTGTAAAACTTACAGCTCCGGCCTGCTTAGCATCTAGAACAAGTAGGGTGTAGTGGTTAGAGTGTCAGACTAGGACCTGGGAGACCAGGGTTCAAATCCCCACCCCGCCATGAAGCTCCCTCAGCCTAACCTACCTCACAGGGTTGTTGTTAAGGATAAAATGGGGAGGGGAAGGATGCCACATATGTCACCTTAAGCTTCTTGGAGGAAGGGTGGGACAGTAACCTAATAAATAATAATCAGATATTGCTGAATTACAACTTTATGGAAGAAGGACCGTAGCTCAGTGGAAGAGCGTCTGCCTTGCATGCAGAAGGTCCCAGGTTCAATCCCTGGCATCTCCAGGCAGGGCTGGGAGAGAACCCTGACTCAAAATCCTGGAGAGCCGCTGCCAATCAGTGCAGACGGTACTGAGCTAGATCGACCAATGGTCTGACTCAATATAAGGCAGCTTGCTATATAGCGAGAAAAGTGAGTGCTTGTTGTTTTTATTGCTGCACTTTGGATTCATTTTCTCATTTGTATTTGAAGACTCTTTCATAGGGAAGAAAATCTCTTTGAAGGAGGATAAATACAAAGAAAAGAAAGAAAGAATCAGCCTTCCCTTCCTTTATGCATGTATACATGGCCACACCTATATATACACACACTGTTTCCATGCTTTCTCCCTCTCTCGTGACACCAGAACTCATGGGCATCCAAGGAAGCTGAATGTTGGAAGGTTCAGGACAGACAAAAGGAAGTGCTTCTTCAAGCAGGGCATAGTTACACTATGGAATTTGCTCCCACAGGAGGCAGCGATGGCCACCAACTCGGACAGCTTTCAAAAAGGGCAAGACAAATCCATGGAGGATAAGACTATCAGTGGCTGTTAACTAGGGATGGAAAGGTCTGTCAGTTGTGGTTCTCTCAGTTTCTCATTTTTCCGATGTTAAATTGAGTACATTTCTGCAGCAATCTGCGATTTTTTTTTTTAAATCCTCATGAAAATTGTCCACAATTTTAGTGCAAATTTCTCCAAATAAACACATTTTTGTAGGCAGCTGTGACCAAGGTACACATTTTTGCAAGCCATTTCTCATCACATCATGCCTTTTTGCATGTTATTTTGACTCATATATGCATTTTATGCACACTTTCCCCTAATACATGCATTTTTGTAAATGTTGTTTAGTTGGCAAACTGCATCACAAAATTCGGATCCGTTCGAATTTCAAAGGATGGCTGTGTTTCAGCTCTCATATTGTTTTGGAAAGTGCGAATTTGCTAAGCTCTGCTTGGAATGCAAACTGAGTCGAAATTCTCAGTATGCCTCTGGATACCAGTTGCTGGAAACCGCAGGAGGGGAGAGTGCTCTTGAGCTCAGGTGCATCTTGCAGGCTTCCCTTCGGCATCTGGTTGGCCACTGTGAGAACGGGATGCTGGACTATGGCTGCTGGATCAGGCCAGTGGCCCATCTAGTCCAGCATCCTGTTCTCACAGTGGCCAACCAGGTGCCTGGGGGAAGCCCGCAAGCAGGACCCAAGGACAAGAACACTCTCCCCTCCTGCGGCTTCCAGCAACTGGTATTCAGAAACGTACTGCCTCTGACTAGGGTAATGGGAGCTGTCATCCAACTACATCTGGGGATGCAAGGCTGAAGATCACTGCTGCAGATTTCTCTTAGATTTATGCAATAGAGTCTTTCTCTCTGTTATTATCTTTGAGTTGAATTTGGAGCATTCTGACTGTGCCATCCCAGGCAGTAGGATGCAGCCCTTGTGTCCCTTCCTCAGTGTTTCTCTACATGGTCCTCAGTCTCAGCTCCATTGCATCTAAGTCTGCAATGTGAAATGAATCCCTTTCTTTCCCCTGCCCTGCCCCATTTATTCCAGCCCGATCCAAAGTCCCCAGGTCTGCAAATATCCCAAAGTCTACATTTTGCAATTGGTATACATGAGCCAAAACAAGTGTGTTAAGGCAAATGTTTCCAGATTGGGTTTTAGTGTATCTATTAATAGGCGCATTATTGCCATACAGTATTTGAGGATTATTATTTGGCACCATAGTTTAGTGGGCTTTTCTGTTTATATGAAATGTGAGATGGTGAATTAACTTTCATTAACTTGATTTATTAATTTGTTTGTGGTTTGTTTGGGTGTCTTGGTTAAGGATATTCCCTTTTGTATCTCTGTGAGGTTTTCTCTTGGGGAAGAGCCATAATTCAGGGGAAGAGCACCTGCTTTGAAAGGTCAATCCCTGGCATCACCAGATAGTGTTGGGAAAGCCCCCTATACAAAACCGTGGAGACCCATTGTCACTCTACTCAGAAATAAGGCCCATCTGGGTCAAAGGGGCTTACTCCCAGATATGTAGGTACAGAACTACAGACCGAAAGTGTGAAAAAAATGATTATTATTTTTTATTTATTGGGTTGGACAGCCATTTTTTATACTGATTTGCTGATATAGGCTGGTTACTTTCTTTTTAACATTCCCTTCTAAAACGATGCTAAATGATGTGTCTGTGTTTGGGATGTGTGGACAAGATAGCACTTACCAAATTCAAGCTAAGCCTCTTATCCCTGCGCCTTAAGGAATTTCCTTCCATGTCAGCTGCAAAAGAAAAACAAACAAACTCTTAACAGTTTAAGAAATTGTTTAACAAAAAGGCGGAAATTCTTGGAGGACACAATGAGAGCCAGTGTGGTGTTGTGGCTAGAGCGTTGGACTAGTACCTGGAGACCAGGGTTCAAATCCCCACCCAGCCATGAAGCTTGCTAGGTTATCTTGGGCCAGTCACCATCTTTCAACCTAACCTACCTCACAGGGTTGTTGTGATGATAAGGAGAGGGGAAGAGCCATATACAACACCTTCAGCTGCTTAGAGGAAAGGTAAGTGCAATAACAAATAAAAATAAATACAATCCTAGCCTGTCATGCAACTTGCAGGTAATTAATTCTATTTTTGTCAAACATGCCAGAGTTAAGTGGAAACTATGCCAGAAGTGGACACAAAGCTTGATTTCACATTAGCAGTGCAAATCTGATTCAGATATGTTATTGAGCTCATTATTATTATTATTATTATTATTATTATTATTATTATTTGTCATCGTCGTCGTCGTAGTAGTACTAGTATTTGAATAGTTGCTGGCTACACAGAAAAAGGTCTCAAAATTTGATGGAGTTTAAGGCATAACCCATAATCAGCAACAGCCAACAACAAATGTCATCTTAGTCCTTCAAATGCTGTGAAAAGAGGTATGCTTTCATCTGGCACAAAAAAGATGTTAGTGAAAAACCTTCATTTTAGCAGCACCTTGCAAGGTGCTTCGAAGCTGACTTTGGGACCTCAAAGCACCTTCCACCTGATGTTGCGGGCCACTGGCTTGCAAGGCTAATCCTGATAAGGATCTGGTTTGTGGAGCTGAAAAGGTTACCCTCCCTTGTTTGGGAGGCAGGGTCACATGACCCCTTCCGTGTCCTGGAAGAAGATATGGAAGGGCTTATAAGGATGCATGGGCAATTCTCACTCCCTGCCACGGTCCTCCAAAGTGTGTTCAAACTACATGAGAGGAGTTCTACTCACATACCAGCATATGGATGGACAGTTCTTCCATGTGAGAAAGGACCATGGCCGGCTCCAGACATGCCGGGGCCTTTGGGCACACACACACATGCGTGCACGCGCCTACCTGTCTCTTGCAGGGAGGGAGCTTCTTCCTCCCGCCCGTTCGCTGGCTTCGTCTCTCCTGTCCTTTGCGGCTCCGTGGGCTGCTACGCATGTGCATTGCTGTCATTAATCAAGATAGCGCCGGAGGCTTCAGCCCCTTAGGGAAACCTCGGCCACCATCTTGGTTAATGGCAGTCCTGTGCGCGCAAGCCCATGCAGCCTCAAAAGACAGGAGAGGCGGGCGGGCGGAAGAAGCTCCCTCTCACATGCCGCAGACCACAGAAAAGGAGTGCTACTCCTCCCTCGTCCCACTGAGAGGCCCCTCAGGGGCCTCAGGGGCTCCAGGGGCCCTTGGCTAGGGCCCAATCTGGCCGCCCTTTGCGACTGGCCCTGGAAAGGACCCTGGTGCCCTGCACACTGATGGATCCATAGACATTCACTGCAGTAACTGGGGCCAGAGGGTAGCAAGGCTGGGTATTTGCCTAGGCCTGAAGAGCAAGAGGGGCCCCACTGTACTCACAATGCTACCAATTCCACTTTATACAATGTATCCAAGAAGATCATATACAGCCAAGGAAAATTTGGCTACCAGCTACCGGGCTAAGTTCAAGGTTCTAGTTTTGGTGTACAAAGCCCTATACAGCTTGGGACCAGGATACCTGAAAGACCGTCTTACCCCTTATATACCCAGTCGATCAGTGCGCTCTGCAGGGGAGCGCTGTGATGTTCCTGCTTATATTGTAAATATGGTAAGTGCTGGTTAAATAGAAGATATATGGTAAGTGGAGTGAAAGAGGAGGGGGAGTACATGAGTAGTAGAATGCTGGATGATTGGCTGAGCGTTTGAATGGCTGGGAGTATAAATGGAAGAATGACAGTTGAATCTGTGAGGTGGATGGTGAAGGTTTGGTGGTGAATTGAGGTGGTGGCTGTGAGGTGGTGTTTGGAGGTTGGTGTTGTGGTTGAGAGTGAGTCGGAGTTCTGAGGCAATTCATAAGAAGTCAAGTACATAACAGAATATAGATGAAACCATACGCTTGTGAAACATTCCTTAAGTAATCTTGTTATTTCTAATTCTTAATAAATATTTCTTGGTTAAATAAAAGCCTGATTCCTTCAGCTGGGATACACATACCAGGGGGAATAGCAAAGTAACCAAGGCTGAACAGTTTGTATCGAATGGTGGCAGCGGTGGATCGGAAGATATTGTATCCAGTACCACAGAGAAACCCAGGGCTGTAAGCTTCCGTGCAAGAGGCTGCAGGGGGGGGTGGGAATTACCTATACCCATAGACACAAGGTATCGAGATAGCCTGGCAGAGACTAAGGCACAGTCTAAAGGTTATAAGAGATACAGAGTGTTGGGTAGTAAGGCCTAGCAGGGGGATCTTCTGAGAACTGTGCTAGAGCTGTAAAGGGTAAGAAGAAAACCTGACGTTCCTGTCTGCTGGTAGCCACAAGTGAGAGCTTCACAGGTGGTGCCAAGGAAGGACGTCACAAGCGCCTCCTGCAGATACCATCTTATCAGGAGGTTTGGTCTGTCCAATATAGGAAACGGACCTTTAGTGTGGCGGCACCTACCCTGTGGAATTCCCTCCCCTTAAATATTAGGCAGGTGCCATCTCCGCTATCTTTTCGGCACCTTTTGAAGACTTTCCTCTTCCAACAAGCCTTTTAAGTTGAGACCTATCCCAGTCTGCATCTGTTAGAATTGCTTTTCATATATCTTTTATTATCTTCAACCCTTTTTTTAAAAAAAGATGTTTTAAAGTTTTTTTTTAATGTTTTTACCGTTGTTTTGTTTTAATGTATTTTAAGGTCTTTTTATGATGTTTTAAAGTGTTTTTAGTGTTTCTGTTTGCCGCCCTGGGCTCCTGCTGGAAGGAAGGGCAGGGTATAAATAAAATAATAAATAAATAAAATAATTCTCAAGTTTGCATGTCTGGCTGTTCCTGGTTAGAGTGGCCGACTGGGGGATGCTGTGCCTGCAGGACCCTAAAATCCTGGTACCAACCCAATCAGAGTTGTGATGTTTAGTTAACAAATGAGCTGAACAGCAAATAAATTAATTTATCCTCCCTCTCCCATGCACTGAGTTTGGATTGGACTTAGACAAAAATAAACAGTCATGGTTGACCCTTCCTCTCCTCATCTGGAAAAGTGTATGCTGAATGTGTGCATGTTTACGTCTTAAGTAGCCCACACCCTTTGAGCGAGTCTGCTTCCCAGGCAACTCGGGGCTGTTAGTGAGAATAACATTTCCAGGGATGATGGGTGTTTCTCTTAAAAGTTCCAAGAACTGCCCAGGACACTGATAAAAGGAGCTGGTAGAACTATTCTTAAGCATTTGAGAGTCAAGAAAATGATCTGAAGGCGTTACAGAGTGCCTTGATTCAAGACGGAAAGATGAGATACAAATTGGTTAATAACAAATTGGTTAATAAATAAAACAGGTTCAGTATAATGCAAAGTGCTTAGAGAGGTATTAAAAAACAAACAGGAGTTGTAGGCACCCAGTGTGGAGGTCCCCACTTCCTCTAGCTGTCTAAACGCCAATAACAGACACACACTGCTTAAATGCTATTATGGTCCATTGTCTTTTCCAGCGTTTGCAAGCTCAGTGTCCTCTAGATGTTTTGGACTACAGCTCCCATCCATCACCACAGACTCCTCATCCCATCAATTCAGCTCTGGTTGTCTGTTCCTCCCCCCCCTTTTCTCCTCATTAAGCACCACATGTATATTCGTTAAACTGAACATTAATTTCCTGCCGTATTTAAAAGAAAAACACAATCCCATTTTTTAAACAGGTTGAAAACCTGCCCTGGAAAGGGAGTGGGGAGTGGCCTTGTAACATCCCAGGGAGCCAGCCAATCAAGGTGGCGCATGGCCAGCCACAGCTGCCATTTTATTTAATTTCAGCTGAGAGACTGATATCCCATCCTTCTATCAAATCCCCAGGGTACAGGGGTGCCCCCTCCCCACATTCCGCCGCGACCACCACAAGCAGCTGGATTGCTTATGCGGCAGCAGCTCTACCACGCCACAAAGCTCTGTGGGAGGGAAGTGGGGATTAGAATTGCAGCCTTAGGTCCCATCTGCACTATACATTTAAAGCAGTATCATACCACTTCAAACAGCCATGGCGTCCTCCTAAAAGAATCCTGGGAACTGTTGCTTGGTAAGAGTGTTGAGAGTTTTTAGGAGACCTCTATTCCCCCTATTGGGGAAGCTGTGACTGTTTGTAAAGTGGGATCATAGTGCTTTAAATATATAGCACAGATGGGGTCTTATGTCAGTATAGAAACTCCCCAGATTTTCTTTCACCATTCTGTTATATCAGGCAGTTCAGGTTACTTGCAGTGCTGGGCAATGCATAGCCTAGCTGCTATTAACCAATTTGATACTGACTGCCAATCTACCTGTTCTATTTCATTTTCTCTCCCCCTCCATCTCATTTGTATAGTTTCAACAGATTTCAACTTAATTCCGTGTTTACAAAAACACACCACAAAACATTCCCTGCATTTCCAGTGTTGTTAAATTGCTGGGGAGCTTTTTTTGTAGGAGGAGGAAAACAGGTAAGTTTGCCTGCGGAGGTTGATTAATTAATTGGAAAGGCAACGTACCACAGCCCAGTATCGTATTCTAATTGTGTGTAACCTGTGGTTGCTGGGTTTGTTTATAAACAGAGCCAGACTGGTGTAGTGGTCTCCTGTAGTGCAGGGGTTCCCAAACTGTGGCCCACAAGCTTCATTCAGGTGGTTCATTCAGATGGATTTGTGTTTGAAGCAGGGCTGTGGAGTCAGTATGTCAAACCTTCGACTCTGACTCTCCTATTTTTCTACTGTCCGACTCCGACTCCTTCATAAATGGCAAATGTATATTAATTTTTCTACTGTCTGACTCCGACTCTGACTCCTTCATAAATGGCAAATGTATATTAATGTATTAATATTAATACATTAATATTAATATTAATATTAAAATATTAATTTTATTTTGAAGTCGGAGTCAGTACATTTCTACCGACTCCGACTCCACCCAAAATTGCTTCCGGCTCCGACTCCACGACTCCGACTCCACAGCCCTGGTTTGAAGATGGCACATCCATCACACTGAACATTCATATTTATTTTTAATTGTATTTTTGTGGCTTCTTTCATTTCTTATCTATTGAATTGCAGTTTGAAAACATACGGCATCTAGCATGGTGCACTACAGTTGCTACAACAGGCAGAAAAGTTATTATGTGGTCCACCATGACCCTTGGCAATTTTCAAGTGGTCCATGGTGTGTGTGTGTGTGAGCTGGGGAACCACCGGGGCAATGGTTTGGGTGTAGAACAGCCTGACTCCAGGAGCCTCCCAGATGCTGCTAGACTCCAACTCCCCTCAGCCCCAGCCAGCGGCCAATGGTTGAGATGATGGGAATTGTAGACCAATAGCATCTTGTTCAGCTTGGTGCCCACCATGTAGAGACAATTATAATTAAGCAGTATATATATTGTTGAAATAAATATGTAAACAAACACCTGGAGGGTACCTGGTCGAGGGAGCCTGCTGTAGGACCAGGGCTCATGAAACCTGGCTCCAAATCTTCACTCATGAGTTATCTTGGAACAACCAGTATCTTTCAGCCTAGCCTACCTCACAAGGTTGTTATGAGGATAAATTTGGGGTGGGGGAACCATGTATGCTACCCTGAGCCTTGTGGAAGAGTAGTCTTCAACTTTTTCAGATCAGAGATCCACCTGTATACTAAACATGCAAGTGGGGAACCCATTTCCTTTTTTCTTACCATATATTTGTATGAGGTAATGCTGCTATTGTGACCCATCTTCAGCCATGACCTGGGTCCCAACTAGTGATGGGCAAATCTGTCAATTTCAGCTTCTCTCCACGTCTTATTTTGCCAACCTTAAGTTCAGTCTTCCACATTTTTGCATCAGTTCACAATTTTTTTAAAAAAATAAGTGCTTATGAAAATTCATCAGCATTTCAGCGTGAATTCCTCTCATCACACACACACTTGTAAGCAATCTTTCCAAACATGCACATTTCTGCAAAGCAGTTTCCCTAATATAAAGCATATTTTTTGTTATGTACTTTTCATCAACATATGCTTTTTTATGCACACTTGACCTTAGTATATGTACTTTTTGTATACATCACTCGGCTGGAGAAAGGCATTGCAAAATTCAGAGAAGTGCAATTGTTCATAGCGTTTCGGAAAAGAATGAGGTAGATTCAGCCTTTAAATGCCAACTGAATCAAATTTCTCCCTGCAATCCACCAGTTGAAGAACAATGCTATGGAGGAAAGAAATAATAATAAAATAATAATAATGAAATAATAAAAACTAGGAATTTCCAAGCTAGCCCACTGAGGCCAACTCTAACATACAGGGTAAAGGAAAATCCTTACCTCTCCAACTCCTCATGCTGTCCAAGCTAGACAAGGAGATTCTCCTTGGCACCAAGGCACCTTGAGCACAGGAGATCCCAACATGTCCATTCAGAAGGGCCCCACTGGACAGCTCTTCGGTCCGTTTGTCTGAGAAGTGGGTGGGCTTAGGAGGCCTTGGGGGTGGTGTATTGGCCAGAACGTTGTGTTCAGTAACCCCATAGGAAAGAGCGCTTGGGCTTTTATCAACTGCGAAGGTTGGTGTTAAGGGGGGTCCTGACAGCGGAGAGGAAGAGGAGAAATCGCTGGAAGGGGGCCCGCTCGAGTCCGTGTTCCTGAGAAGAACCCCGTAACTTGTTGGCTGGGGCATCTCTTGCAAAAGGCCGCCGGAAGGCTGTAGATAAAGTGAGGGCTGAGACGCCACAAAGTCAACAAAGACATCGTCTGATGATGTGTGCTCCAGGGATCGGTCGGAATTGGACCAGCTGTGGCACCTGGAAGGAAGAACATGAGTGCCATTTTTGTTGTTATTGGGCAGGGGCGGGGAATCTGTGGCCCTCCAGATGCAACTCCCATAGTCCCTGACTCTAAATTTAAAATGCAATCTTTTAACTTTTTAATGTTTGCTGTCCTGGGTTCCTCTGCGAGGAAGGACAGAATAGAAATTTGGCTGGAACTGATGTGAGCCGGGGTCCAACAACATGTGAATGGTCACAGGTTGGGGAAGACTGGCACGGCACTAGAGAGCTCTGACTTGGGGATGACAACCCCAAAACTCAGCATTTTACAATTTCATAGCTAGGTGGGCGATAGGGAGTTCTGGAAAGCGGAAACCCCTCCCTAGAGAGGAGCATCGAGCACCCTCACTATCTACTTTTCATTGTTTATTGAAAACACACCTCTTTACCCTTGGCCTTTGACATTAAGGTTCAAAGAGCAGCACAGGAGGTTTGAAAGCTAACAGCCCTGTGCTGCTGTTTAAACCTCCCCCCCCCAAAAAAAAGTGGCAGTCCAGGGATAGGAAGATAAGGATGTGGCCCACCAGCCAGAAAAGGCTGATGCAAATTATTTTGGGGTAACCCTGTGTCACCCCAAACTGAGATGCACTCAGCAATCCAAATTAGAGCAGCCTTCGTAAACTTAGTGGCTTCCAGATGTTGTGGACTTCAACTCCCATCAGCCCTGCCAGAAGAGGCCACTAGGTTGGGGCAAGGCGGTATTAAGTGCGTTATGATGATACCTGACATGACTGAGCTTCCCGGTCTCACAGTTCGACAAGAAGAGATAATCAGGAAGGAAGACAGACTCTGACTCGCTTGCCGTCTCCTCAGCGGCAGAAGTGTCCGCAGCGGCCTGATCAGCCAAAAAAGAGGGGTCTCCAATCCTCAAGGCATGGGCAGACGCGGCTGGCGAAGGTTGCGGGGAGGCGGTCGTGTGAGAGAGGCTGTCTCCTGAATCTGCAATGAAGCAAAGCAAAGCAAAGTTTATGACTTGACGGTACTCTTTGGGAACTATTTTGGCCCTGATCCTGAAAAGACCCGATTCTTTTGAAGGGATACAGTGGGGATTTGTGGCTTATGTGCGATTCTTCATTGTTTACCATCCATCTGTTTGGAGCTGTTGGAACAAAGAGCAAATCGACAGCACTGAGAAGTATGAGGTCAGCGTTGGAAGGATGCCTATCCGTTCAGGCCAAAAGTGGGTTGAAACAATCAGTACCGGGGTGTATCTGTGTTTGTGTTGTTTTCTTTAGGGCCAACATTGAAAAAGAGTTTATAAATAATCTCCGCTGACTTAAAAAGAAAACTTCTTTAAAGGACATGTTTCAGTGGCATTTGACTCCTTTTACAATCAACCCATGCCCTCTATGGTCATAGCATTTGGAAAACCATGCAGAATCTCTACACATTTTTATTCATTCATTCATACATTATATTTCACCTTTCCACCCAGAGGAGCCCAGGGTGGCAAACACGCAAATGATAAAACAATAAAACATCTAAAAACAATTCCAATACAGATGCAGGCTGGGAAAGATCTGTGCTTAAAAGGCTTTTCTGGGATGTGCCCTATGGTGCTGGACTACGACCTGGGAGGCCAGGGTTTGAATCCCCACATAGCCATGAAGCTCACTGGGTGACCTTGGGCCGGTCACTGCCTCTCAGCCTCATGAAAACCCTATTCATAGGTTGCCATAAGTCGGAATCGACTTGAAGACAGCACATTTACATTTTACTTATAATACAAGCTTTCTGGTGTTTGTTATTATCTCTGGCAATTCTATTATGTTACCTGCAGGACTGTAATGACATGGAGTTTGGACTGATGGGGATTTCATTAATGCCAAAAAGAGATTATAGTGAACAGCTAGAAGAAAAGCAGTGGTCACATCCCTTTTAGGCTAGTGATTAAGAATATGGCATATTGTTAATATATCAATGTTGATCTATTATACGAGGAACAGTACTGAAGGGCACCTGGATAAGTTTAATGAGAAATGGATATTGTTTGCACTGTTTCAGTGGGTATGTTTCAGAACTTCAGCTGAACTGTCAGAGACTCCATTTTGCATTTCATCACGGTGTAAGAACATAAGAAGAACCTGCTGGATCAAGCCAATGGCCCATTGAGTCCAGCATCCTGTTCTCACAGTGGCCAACCACAACAAACAAGCCCACAAACAAGACCTGAGTGCAAGTGCACTCCATCCTCCTGTGGTTTCCAGCCACTGGTATTTCAGAAGCATACTGCCTCCGACAGTGGAGGTAGTTGACTCCATGATACTTTTTTACTACTTCTGCTACTACTACTACGTCTTGTTTTTATGCCTCTGCACCCGTGTCCAGCTTGTCGCAGAGTGGCAAAATTGGGAATGGAGAGTCTTGAGTGAGCTTTTGTGTGTTTGAATCTTTGCTAAAGATTACACTTTCCCTGCAAATTAGTCAGAGAGAAACTTTAAGCTTCAAAATAAGAAACAACTACTTCATTCTGGAAGTACATACTTGATAGGAAAGAGTTCTACATCTAGCTAACTAGCTAAGTTGGAGATGCAAACACTAAGCCTAGTGTTTGCCCTCATGCTTGGAGGACAGGGAGAGACAAAGAGAAGATGTCTGCTCTCACTCTCAAGAGAAAGAAGAAGGAAGGAGACAAAGATGTGGTCAACATCCTAAGCATATCAGTCTAGCAGGAAGGGAGAGCAGGAGCAGGAGATCAAAGGATAGGTATTAGCCTAGTAATCAGGAGGTCTCCTCTCTAGCTACCCTTTTAAACCCCATGCAGCCTCAACCCACAAGTTGGAGCTGAACCACATATTCCAACACAAGTGAGGATAAGACTCCATTTATCTGATGACGTGGATGGTAACCTACAAAAACATTTGCAGTACTAAATCTGTTGAGCAATTGAGGCAGGGATGGGGGCCGAATGCAGCCCTCCAGGCCCTTCTATCTAGTCCTTGGGACTCTTCACAGGCCGCGTCCTTCACCAGCCCTGGTCTATACCCTTGTCAGGTGCTTATGCCTGGCTGGAATGCTTCCTAGAACTCTGCGAAGGCCTCTTGCTTACCCAGATGGAAGATAAAGAGAGAGAGAGAGAGTGTGTGTGTGTGTGCGTGCGTGCGCGCGCGAGCGAGCGAGTGAGCAGGATATTCAGACTTTTGTGTGGCTGGAATGCAGCCTCCTGGGCAGAGTTAAGAGTCGCACCCATTACTCTGCCACTTCTGCCTCTGGCCCCGCCTACCACTGGCATGTGGCCCTTCGAAGGTTCCCCACAAGGGAATGTGGCCCTCGGGCTGAAAAATAGGTTCGTCCTCCCTGCTTTAAAGCACGACAAGACTCTTTTTGCTGCAACAGACTAACATGGCTATCCCTTTGGAAAGGCTTCGGCAGTTCTAAAAATATCAGAAGCCCGATCCGCAGCAACTCCAAACAGGGCTTTCACCGTGGCTGCCCCTGTTCTGTGGAATAGCATCCCTGTTGAGATGCAAGAGGCGCCCACTATCTGTACTTTCCAGAAACAACTGAAGACATTTGTGTTTCGACAGGCTTTTCCAGCTGGATTCAGCCTTAGATGCTCATTTTGCATTGTTTTTAAACTTATCTTGGGGGGGGGGATTGTTCGGATTGATTTAAAAAATGTTTTAGCTGTTTTTGTTACATGCCTGTAAATTGCCTTGAGACATACATATAAACGGCAATTCATAAATTAAACCATCATCATCCCCATCAATTTTTCTCAATGCCATGAATTTGCTCTTTCTAAATACCTTCTGTAACTTGTTTAACTTTTTCTATTTTCCTAACAATTAAAAAAAAGTTATAAAAACGCCGTTCCTCACCTCCACCCGTGCTTACATTGAGAATAAACGGACAAATTCCACCAAGCCCCGATACGATCATTCCACCCCAACCGCTTTAATAGCAATCTGCAACCGTTATTTTTTAAAAAAAATAAATAAATGAATTTAAGAAGTCCCATTTTTGTTATGGACAAGCCACCAGGTGTTTACATTAAAGAGAAGCTCGACTTCCCTAACCCATAAACAATATCTGGGAAAGGAGGCCAAGATATTAAGCCAGATTTCCAAGAAGCAAAGTGTTTATACTGTGGGAAGACAAACTGTAGACTACAAAATGTACAGCCAAACACTTCCCCCCCCCAGGTGTTCTGTAAGGTCCTTTTCAAACCGTCTCAGAAACACTAAGGCTGTAAGATAAGCCAGCCTCTTCCAGTCTCCGTGTAGATAAATGGGCTTTAAAAGTTAAAGCAGGGGGAATGGGATGGGGAAAAAACACCATACTATCAACTCACAGGGAAGAACCATAGCTCAATGGCAGGAGGACCATAGCTCAGTGGTAGAGCAACTGCTTCACATGCAGAAGGTCCCAAATTCAACCCCTGGCATCTCCAGGTAGGGCTGGGAGGGACTCCCTGCCTGAAAATCCTGGAGAGCTACTGCCAGTCAGTGTAAACAATACTGAGCTAGATGGATCAATGGTCTGACTCAGTGTAAGGCAGCTTCCTATGTTTTATAAGGGGGGGGCACACCAACGTTTTGTACTAGGTAGCAAAATCAGATTGTCCTGCTTCAATATGACCAGTAGATGGCAGCATTTTTGTTCCGCAGCCAAATGATTTGGTCAAGACTGTTCTGTTCTCTCCAATATTGCTCTCTCCCAATATCTACTACCCACAAGGTGTGAACTTAAAGCCATTACAATATCTACATCCATTTCAATAAACACACACACACAAAGAAAACCCATGCATGCATTCACATTACTGTTACATTTAAAGCCTACACACTTTAGACAAGCCACTTATATATCTTACTGTTAAATGAGTCATGGACCAATTTGAAACGCAAAAGGCTTTTTAAACTCAGAGTTCAGCTGATGCATGAAAATGGTCCCTGCTGCTGCCGCCAGCAGACCTGCTGATTCCAGAAGGTTGCAACACTGACATTCCAAACTATCAGGGATGCTGCATGGAAGTGCCTCCTAGCCTGGCAATGACACTTAAGCAGTATACAATTTTTCTTTTTGTAAAAGTCAATAATGAGGGTGACAGACACACCTCACTGGGGAGGGCATTCCGTGTAGAGTGAGCCACCACTGAAAAGGCCCTGTCATGGGTGAACACCAACTGGGCAGCCCCCAGTGATGGCATCACCACCACCAAGGCCTCACCGGCCAATCGTAGGGTCCAAGCAGGGTTGAGTATGTGAAAAAATGCATGGCCCCAACTGGGGTGTAAGTCTTAGCCCTCTGGCTAAAATGCCCTCTGTTCTGCAGCAGGCCCCATCTTCCTGCCCTCATCCCAGGCCAAATCTGTCACGAAGGGCCAAATCTTCTGAGACAAGAACTCATACCACCAGACACCGGTGCAGTGAGTTGGACTATGAGCCCCAAGTGCCCCTCTCCCCCAACAGCCAGACGCTAGGGAGCTGGCACAGCAAACGGCAGTGCACTGTACCAGCTGATCCCTTCACTAAGGCTCCAGCTGCCCGCCACTTCAACCTGAATCATTTTCATCCCAGGGCAAGATGGAAGGCAAGCTCAGCCCATCAGACACCGCCTGTGGGGGCACGGGGTCAAGGAGCAAAGTGGAGCCACTAGGGGGCGGAGGGAGTGTCTTAATGCCTCTGTGCTTCTGAAGTGGTTTTTAAAGGAAGTGTGCTCTGCAGCCCCCCCTTTTTTTAATGCCGACAAGCCCATGCAGCTGTTTAAATTTTCTTGATTAGCCAATCATTTTAATGATTATTTTCGTAGAATCATAGAGTTGGAAGGAGCCTGTAAGGCCATCAAGTCCAACCCCCCGCTCAATGTAGGAATCCAGCTTAAAGCATCCCCGACAGGTGGCTGTCCAGCTGCCTCTTATTTCAGCAGCAATTGGGTTAATATTCCAGGCTTGATGACATCACAATATAAACAGAGCAGCCTGCCTTATCTCTCTATGTTCAAGAATACAAAACAAATTTGGTTCCCAGCATCAAAACAGTTAGTGGCGTCGTGAAGAAGCAGATTCGTCAAAATAAAATAGACCAAAAAGAGAATAGTCCCAGACAATATAACATTCCTCGGAATAGAAATCCCTCTTCTGTTTATATCTTTAGAATGCACTTCCAGGACAGCTTTTTGCAACAGAAACAGAGATAAGCTGTTAATTTCGTGAATAACAGAGAAGAGTTATAGCTCACCCAGAAGTACTTCAAAGCCGATCAATCTGACAAATCTCCTTTTGCTGCAACAATTTAAACCAAGTAAGAAAAATAATAGAAAGAAGGGTGCTTGCCTGTTAGTCGGTTTTCTCTTTGAAGAAAAGATAAACGTATCGCATTAAACAGATAGAGCAAAAGTTGGAAGTCCATCCGGCATTGTTGGCTGGACCTTTTCTCATAAATTAATGAAATCCAGTCCTCCCAACAAAAACAGGCTTTTGAGGTTGATCTCTACGTTTCTCCCTGCCCGGGAGAAATTTCATCAGTCAAAAAAAAAATGTTCTGACTGATTTATATCTGAATAAGCTTCTTTTGAGGCGGGAGCCCGTCCCAAAAGCAGGCACAAGCGAAGTCACCCTTCCCGGAAGTCGGCTGTCCAGCTGCCTCTTGAAGGCCTCCGGGGTTGGAGAGTCCACCCACCTGCTGAGGTATTTTGTATTGTTTTTACGGTGCTTTCTGTTTTATCATACCTGTATGCTTTGTTGTACACTGCCTGGATATTTTACACGAATGGTGTGTGTGTATGTGTTATCTGGGCTGCCTCTCTCAGTGACGCTGGAGTCTGATGTGGGCAAGTGGATTTGCTGCTTCTGGAAGTGTGATGCCATCTGTCCTTGCCCAGTAGTGTCTGCCAGTAATGTAGTAGCAAATTCAGAAGTGCAGGGTTCCTTCATGATAAACACACCCCTCCCCCTCCCTTGCTTGCTTGCTCTCCGTCATCATCTCCACTCTCCTTAGTCCTTCCCACTACGACAACCCTATTGCCTCCACTGTCACTACCTATGGTCCCCCATGTGTACCTGTATATTAACCCAAATATTACCAACCACCACCACCACAGGAACATAGGAAATTGCCCTATACTCAGTTAAACCATTGGGCTATGTAGCTTAGTATTGTCTACACTGACTGGCAGCGGCTCTCCTGGGCTTCATACAGGGGTCTCTCCCAGCCCTACCTGGAGATGCCAGGGATTGAACATGGGACCTTTTGCACACAAAGCAGATGCCCTACTACTAAACAACAGCTCATCCCCTGGGAGACCACCAATACATTCCCAGTAAATTTTTATCCAAAGGAAACCAATCCAAGGTAAGCACAACCCCTGGAAAGTCAAGGGGTTGTTCAAGAAAGTGGGGAGCACATAACAGTATGAATGACATCCCACTGCTGGGCATTTTGTGCATTGCAAGCTGGGTTGTTGTTTTTTTAGTGTAATTATGGTAGGGGGGAAAAGGAGAACATCAATTCAACATCTCTCTAATCTGTGGAGTGCTGTCTCCAGGTACTGGCCATTTGTGGAGTGCCAGCGGTAAGACAGATTTCATCCACCTGTCACAACTGTCCTGGAGTCCTCGTTGCTAGTGACAGGGTTTCTAATGGGCGGCCTGATTCTTGAAGAGAACCCACAGTGACATTCAGATGAAACAAGCAAAGCTGGAATCTAAATCTCTGGAGAGAACTTGGACTCAGCGGAATGAAGGTGTCTGCGGAAAGGAATAAACACTAAGCAGAGAACTACTAAGGCATTAGCCGACATCGGAAGCCCCCAATTTCCATAATTTATTGTAAAGCCACTTTGCATCTCTGAGGAAAGCAGGGTAGAAAAACTGAACTCCCCAAACTGAACTCTCCAGGTGCTTGGGATTACAATTCCCATCAGCCATGCTGGCTGGGGATGATGGGAGTTGTAGTCCAAAGGAGGATAGCATGCTGGCTGGGTGAGTTTGTAGCATTCTTACATTTTTTAAAAAAAATGTTACGCCTACTGTGCAATTCCTGTTTTGTTTTCTGCAACCAGCTCTGAACACAGGGGCATTTGTGGAAAACGCGGCATATAAACTGACAATGAAAACGACAAATGCTAGTTTGGGGGTTGCATTTAGAGGGGTGGGGGAGAGGAGATGGTTTGGATTTGCCTTCCTCGACCATTTGATACTTTCCAAATGTTTTAGACTACAACTGTCCCAGACAGATAAGAGTTGCCAGCTTGAGGAAGGCTGACTTGGACTATGATATGAAGGAAAGGGGTCACTGAAGGCACCTTGGGGATAACAGGTAAAAGAGGGTGGTGGCAGAGGGGATTTCCTGGGAGGGTTTAGGACAATATGAGTTCTAATTGCATCAGTTCCAGATTCCAAATAAGCATGGATTCGTGTAAATGGGCCCTCAAATAAACCTTGGATTTATTTAGTATGAGGGCCGTAGCTCAGTGGCAGAGCATCTGTTTTGCGTGCAGAAGGTCCCAGGTACAATCGCTGGCATCTCCAGGTAGGGCTGGGAGAGACCCCTCTGTGAAGCCCTGGAGAGCCGCTGCCAGTCAGTGTAGACAGTACTGCGCTAGACAGATCAATGGTCTGACTTGGGATAAGGCAACTTCCTATGTTCCTAATGCAGTTCAGAAAAAGATGACAAAATGCCCCCAGGATAAAGGGTAAGAGGCTGTGGGAGAAAGTTGATCTCCAAGGCTCAGAACTGTCAAGTCCCGATTTCTCCTGGGGCACCCTCTATGTCATTAGCAAATGCTCTTTGCGAGGGACAGCTAGCGAGAAGGCAAAAGTGTCCCTTTGGGCACTGCCAACATCTGAGGCCAGGCGGCAAGGACAGGAGCTGGTGGCCGCCTGCATATCTTCCTGAGAGCCTCGTAATAGAACTGAGGCCCATTAAAGGCTCAGGGCAGCATCTGCGGACAATAAATTATGTATGTCCATTTTCTGTGGGAGCCAAGAGGTTTCATGTTTGTTTTCTCTCTTTCTCTCTCCCCCCATCCCCTTCCCTCCTCCTCTTCCCAGCTCCCCAGTCATCTGCTTTCCCCATGAGAACAAAGTTTTATTTGAAAAATTAATGCTGTATAAGCTGTATCGCTAATTGGCAAAAGAGAAATCCTTGAAGCTAGGGATGGAAAGATCTGTCAGTTTCGGTTTCCTCCGTTCCTCACTTTTCTAATGGTAAATTCAGTTCTCTACATTTCTGCAGCAATCTGTGATTTTTTTTTTAAATCCTCTTTAAAATTCTCCACCATTTTAGTGCGAATTTCTCCAAATAAACACATTTTTGCAGGCAGTTTTGACAAAGGTACACATTTTTGCAGGCAGTTTTGACAAAGGTACACATTTTTGCAAGCCATTTCTCATCACATCATGCCTTTTTACATGTTATTTTGACTCATATATGCATTTTATGCACACTTTCCCCTAATATATGCATTTTTATAAATATTTAGTTGGTGAACTGCATCCTAAAATTCTGGGACTGCCTTCAAGTCAATTCCGAGTTATGGGCGACCCTATGAATAGGGTTTTCATGGTAAGTGGTATTCAGAGGAGGTTTACCATTGCCTTCCTCTGAGGCTGAAAGGCAATGACTGGCCGAAGGTCACCCAGTGAGCTTCATGGCTGTGTGGGGATTCGAACCCTAGTCTCCCAGGTCCAGCACTCCAACCATTACACCACACTGGCTCTCTAATAAATGCGAATTTCAAAGGATGGTTGTGTTTTGGTTCTCATGTTGTTTCAGAAAGTGTGAATTTGATAAATTCTGCTTGAAATTCGAACGGAATCAACATCCTCACCCATCCCTACTTGAAGCTCACGCCTATGACCAAAGAGCAAGATGGGAGAGGGCATGATCCAGAGACCAGGGGTCCTTCAAACACTTCTGGTTTCATCATGCGTAGGATGATCCTTGGAAGCTAACTGACTCAGACCACTGGTCTATCTCGCTTGTTACTGACTTACAGGGGTTGCCAACCTGGTGCCCACGGGTGCCAGTTCAGCCTCCTGTACCTTCTATGGTTCCTGCAAAAGTTCTCAAACGTATCCCCTCAAAAATCTATAATGCGTGAGATTAGAGTGGGGAGGGGTGGCTGCACCATTTTGTGTCTCTTTTCAACTTTTTCAGATGTGGCAGCCAATTTGTGTTATGTCACACCCACCCACGCACCAGCCATCTTGAGATTGGTGCCCATGGCACTCTCAACATCCCAAAATGTGGTCCAAAAAGGTCAGGGACCCGTGATCTACACTAACTGGCAGCGGCTCTCCAGGGTTTGGGGCAGGAGCCTCTTCCAGCCCTACCTAGAGATGCTGAGGATCACACCTGGCACCTTCTGCATGCAAAGCTTGTGCTCACCACTGAGCTACGACCTGTCTTCCCCTCTCCCAATCCTTTGGCAAAGCCTCGCAATCCCCACACCCAAGGTAACTAAACCTGAGTAAATAACTGCCATAAATGTGTATTCTTTCCAATTTTACTGCAGCCTCCATTTCTCTCCCCTTTTTGTGTTGTATCCTTGGTTTCCAATTTTAGGTTTTAAGTTCCTGAGGGAAGGGACTGATCCTCTTACACTTTGAAAAGAGCCATGGCCGCAATGGCACTACATAAAGAACGAAAGACAATGGAATAAAACTGATGCGCACCTGGACCTTCCAACACTCAGCTTCATTGGATGTCCACGAATTCTAGTGTTGCGAAAAAGGAAGAAAAAGCTTTTCTCTATCCAGTTTCTCCACGCAATGCATAATTTTATACACTTCTATCACGTCACCTCTTACTGAACTAAAACGACCCAAATGCTGCAACCTTTCTTCATAGGAAAGTTGCTTTCTGTCTCTGGCATAGTGTGATCAGAATTGTGCAAAATTGATCTAGAGGCTACTGCTAGATGCGCAAGGCTTCAGGGAAAGTGAAAATCAATGTTTTAAAATTAAAAAGATTGTATTTAAATTTTATTGTTAATGTCAGCTATATAAGTGTCTCTTAAAACACATACAAGAGAGCACACCTGACTTTATATATAAAAAAGTTTGTCAGGTCCCTGCCCCAAGGAGATTCCAATCTAAGAAAAATGTTATGCTCAGTAACATCTGGCCCTTGATCCTTGAAGGTTCCGGTCACAAAAGGCTGGGATTCAGGGTACATCCACGCAATACATTAAACACAGTATTATAGCATTTCAAACTGTCATGGCTTTCTCCAAAGGATCCTGGGAACTGTAGTCTGCTCAGGATGCGGAGAGTTGTTCGGAGACCCCGATTCCCCTCACAGAGCTACAATTCCCAGAGTTTCCTGAGAAGAGGAATTGACTGCTAAACCACTCCTGAGAATTTGTAAGAAACAAAGGTCAAGGACAGGAGAGAACAGGCTTGAAGGGCGGGCACACGTGTTCATGCATCCATGCGCAGAGCCAGTGAGGCATGACTAAGTTGAATTTCATAATCTTCCCAATTATAGCTCATGCTCTCAACCGCCATGGGATGGGGCTGTAGCTGAATGGTAGAGCATCTGCTTTGTATGTAGAAGGTTCTTGGTTCAATCCCTGGCATCTCTAGGTAGGGCTAGGAGAGACCCCTGCTTGGAACTCTAGTTAGCCACTGCCAGCCGTTGTGGACAATGCTGATGAGCTACATGGGCCGTTGGTTTGATTTGTTATCAAGCAGTTTTGTATGTTCCACAACTATATCAGCTTATCACATAAACTTAATACTCTAACAAGCCATCCCCTCAAGAAATAAATACACTAGGCTAAATGCATTTGACATGAAGCTGTGTCCTCAAAATCTAAAAGGAAATTAAAGTGGTATGTAGATTTGGTATGATCTGATGATAATGTCAGAAAATTGGCTTTTAGATTCTTCTTTTTTTTTAGGGCATTGAACCATTTCTCATAACCACAAAGCCATCTGCAAGATGATTCATCCCCAGACATGCGGCATAAAAAAAAAGTGCATGGTGCAAATCTCTTCATTATTTTAATTGGAAAATGTGCCTATTTAAAGCAGTCCTTCCTCGAGCTCGTGCTTTCCAGATGCTTTGAACTGGGGCTGCTGAGAACTGTAGTCCAAAATATCTGGAATGCACCAGGTTAAGGAAGGCTGTTTTAAAACCATACACTCTTTCGAGATTTGGGTGCTTCTCCGCAATGCAGAAAGAATCAGGAGATGTTTTAAAAGTGGCTTTGGTTGAGGAAACTTTTATAAACACGTTCCCCTTCATAATTATGCAAATGTTTCCAAACGGTAACAGACCTTTTCCGATCATACCGTGGTCTGAGCAAGATCTTAACGGTGACACACGTCTTAAAGAATTTGATCCGGCCTTTTCATTCCTACCTGTTCCGTCTTCCAAATGTCCAAAGTTGCAGATCTGGGTGATGTGATGTACCCATGCCTGCATTTCCTCCTCCGATTTGGCCACCAGGTAGAAGCTGCGGTAAGTCGTTTTCACAATGAAGACAAAGTTCTTCTGGAATTCCTTCTTGATGAAGCTTGACCCCGAGTGCTTTACTACCTCGCATTCGTTAAGGTCTATCGCCCGTATGGGCTTCTTGGAGTGGCTGTTTCTGTAGTACTCCAGGACATCAGGGTTTCCACTCATTCGGCCTTGGCGCAACACAAACCATCGCTTTCGCCAAGCCTGAGAAAACAGTGAGAGAAACTTTATCGGTGGTAAACAGTGATGTGGGTTTTTCTGTAAAATTTTAAATGGGAACATTTTCTAGGGAAAACATTCCTATGCAGATTAGGGAAATGTGCAGAAAGCAACTGGGATCAGAAAAGGTTCAGCTGCATTGGAAATGTTTCCGATGTTGTACAGCAGGTGTGGGGAACCTTTGGCCCTCCAGAACTATAACTCCCATCAGCCCCTGCAAGCAGGGCCAGTGGCCTGAGAAGATGGGAGTTGGAGTTCAGCAACATCTGGAGGACCAAAGGTTCCTCCTGTCCTATAGGTGGGGAACCTCAGCGGGCAAGCGTGAAAGAAAATTGCCATTTGGTACCCAGATCCCAAGATAAGCAACAACACTTGGAATTGTCCTTGGAAATGGACCGTCAGTTAAGGACAAAAGAGAAATGCATCTTATGTTGGTCCTGGTTATTTCTTTCTTTCAAACTCATCTACCATGACTTTCCATAAAATGTTCAAAGTAGCTAGTAATATTGAATGAAAAACAATTCACTAATAGGCAAAAAACCTTGCAGTTTAGAATGTACCTATTCCCCCTTCAGGTGTGGCTCACGGAAACGCATTGTTCTGGTGACTAGTGTGTTTACAGCTGAAGAGTCTCCATTGATGATCTTAGTAGGGAGGCTGGCTTGCTGCTTTACAAGTGAGCAGGGAGTTAGCAGCTTAGCTCGCCACCCAAAAATTGAGAGCGGCCTTTGCCAAAGAATCCCTGCTCGATATAGCTAATTGATGTTTCTTATTATGTTATGAATATCTGCATTAATATAGCTAATTGTTGTCTCTCTTATACTATTTAATATGTGCGTAAGGCCTATGGCTAAAAGTCACAATAAAGATACTACTACTACTACTTTGTAAACTTTGTACAAAGAAATCAGGATGAATGATCAATAAACAGGTTGTCTGAAAGTCACCCTTGTTTGCAAAAGCTTCCATTCCCCGTTTGTCAAGGGGTGATCCTCAATCCTTACAGGCGATCAAGAGAAGGGGCTTTCCGCAAGCCTAAATTTATTTATTTATTACGTTTATATCCCCCCTTTCCTCCAAGGAGCTCAAGGAGGCATACATGGTTCTCCTCTCCCCATTTGATCCACACAACCTTGTGAGGTGGGTTAGGCTGAGAGGCCATGACTGGCCCAAGGTCACCCAGTGAGCTCCATGGCTGAGTGCAAATCCAAACCCTGGTCTTCCATGTCATAATGCAACACCTATTACACCAAACTGGCTCTTAATTTAGCAACTAAGCACCTCACCAATAGCATTTCTTAAACAAACAAAAGCAAAGCTAAACAGAGGTAAGGCGCCGCTAAGCACCAAGGCCTCTCTTCTCTCCAGTGACACTATGAAGTTTGAGCAAACGGTAAAGATGGAGATTCTGTCACCTACAGCAGGTGCTTACAGTCATCAATGTGGCCCAGGGGCTAGTACAAGCCCATGAAGTGAAGGGCACCGTGATCATCACTATTGCACAAGTTGCTGAGAGAGATAAGGGGTGCATCTATGTTCTGTATCCAGCCAAAAAAGAGGGATCTTCTCTCTCACTCACCACATGTCCTCTGTGATGTGTGAAAAAACTGAAGGGGTGCTTGAACTTCACAACAGGGTGCCCGGGGAGGCTCAAATATGGACAATCCTGAGCAGGGCCAGTTTTAGGTTTGATGGGGCTCTTAGCAAAAATGGCCTCTGGGTTTGCATCAATGAGCTCGGCCCTATGTGGATTACCATGCAGCAGGGATGCTGTGGTTGGTGCTGGGTGGTAATTTCCCACAATGCCCTGGAGCAAAGTGACATTGGTGGCATCATGGGAAATTTAAATGGTGTTACCTACCTGCTGGATGCTGATCAGAGCACTACAAAAAGCCCACAAACTGAACATCAGCAGTGGGTGACCCACTCAGAGCCCAGGCATCTGCCTGAGGATGCCAAGGGCTGATGCCTGTTCCAAAATGAGAGATCCTATCCCTTTTGCAAATTTCCCTGTGATGAATGGAAAAGTTGGGGAAGAGAGCAAGCCTAGGAAGATTGGATGTATTGGGGGGCTGTAGCTCTTTGCATGCAGAAGGTTCAATCCCCAACATCTTCAGGCAGGGCTGCAAAAGAGCCCTACGTGAAACTCTGGAGAGAATTAGGAACATGGGAATCAGCCTTATACTGAGTTAGACCATTGGTCTATCTAGCTCAGTATTGTGGCTCTCCAGGGTTTCAGGGAGGGGTTCTCTCCCAGCCCTATCTGGAGATGTTGGGGGGTTGAACTAGGGACCTTCTGCACGCAAAGCAGATGTTGCACCACTGAGCCACAGCTGCTGTCAGTCAGTATAGAGACAACACTGAGCTCCATGGACCAATGGTCTGATGAGGCCTAAGGCAGCTTCTTATCTCGACTCAAAACACTTCCAATTTTCTGGGACACCCAGATTGACTCTTTGCTTGTCTTTGTGTATATTGCTCCATTCCTTCCTCTGGTGGGTTAAGGGACCTGCCCAAATCTTGATGGTTGCCCTGAGATCACTTGCTGAGGATCTGGTGGGTGGGAGCAAAAAAGGGGCAGGAGTGAACAAAGCAAATGAATGATTAAGCTTCGGGTTCCTGCCAATCCCTGTCCTGCCAGTCAAAAGAGATTACTAAATTCATAATGCACACTAATGGTGCATTTGCAGTAAATGATGGGAGCAGAAGGCTGCTATTAGGACCTCAAAATGGATTTTCTTCTGCAATCATTTCTGTCTTAGTAAGAAGCCCCATGGATCCAGCTGGTGAATAAATTTAATTTATGTGGTGCACACCCACCCACCCCACACAAAGGCAGATAGCAATGTTATTCCTACCATTGTATCTTTCCAGGCATTTTTTGAAGTGGAAAGTATCATTCAATTCACGCTTCTCCTTCTTGAAGCCTCTCCTTCCAGAATGAAGTGTCAGAATGGGCTGTAAAACTTCAGACTTCAGGTGGTGGTGGTGGGGAATCATATTTTATTTTATATTTGTTTTTTTAAATTTATGATCATATTTATATCCCAACCTTTCTTTTATGGAGCTCAAGGTGGCATACAGGATTATCCCTATCCCCACTTGATCCTCACAACAACTCTGTAAGGTTAGACTGAGAGAGAGAACTCATCCACATGGCCATTTAGTGTGTGTCTGGTGCTACTGGCATCCCTTTGTAATTTGCATGGTTCCCATGACGTTGCAGGCAAGCAGAAGCTAGAACGCAGTTTTCCCCTTTAAATCCATATCAACCCAATCCAATTATAATGCAAAAAGAAAGGGAAAAACCATCTCAGCTTTGCTGTGCTCCTCTGTGTAGGTACTTTGCTTCAATTTTTTTTAGTAGGCAGGCTCTCTTATGCCCCAATGCCCGCTCCCTCTCTCTTTGTCACCAGCAAAAGCTGCTGCAGTCGCTACCTACTTTGCCTTTCACTCACTCCTGCCTCTAATCAGTTTCATAGCTGTGAGAGGCGTGCAATTGACAAGAAACAATGAAACTGACAAAAAAAAACACCTTCCCCTTCTCCATTAGCAATATCAACACTCCAGAGGGAGTAAACAGGTAAAATTGGGGACCTTGACGTGTAAGAACACAGAGGCGGGGAAAGCGGAGGAAGATTTGATTCATCTGATTCAAATCAGGAAGCTAGAATCCATTGGGCAAAATGACAAAGATTTCAAATCTTATCTTCTGTGCAGTGGGGGAAGGGACCTACCCAGTCTTGCCCTTAACAGCATCTTTCTTTTCAAAAGAGTGTGAATCACTGTCAAAGCAGACCTGATAGACATATCAATTTGATCTTTCTTTAGCTGTCTGGGGAGAGAAGCATCACATTTATTTTTGGGTTCCTGGAAATGAGTTCCTTACTGCTCAGAGGCTCTGATGCACATTTTATGTTTATATGCTTTCTGACCCTTGCTTTTATAAGTATGGGAGACCAGACTTTCATAAACGATTGCAGCCTTGATAAAGAGTCACCATAAATCTTTATTAATTTGCATCCTTCACGGATGAAGAAATCCATTGCTAAAGAACCAGTGATTTTATTCCTGGTCTGATGCCCAGGGTGTAACTTGATATCTTGCTGTTTGCTTGTCATCCCCACATTTTTTTTTCATTTATGGGGCCATCTACCATTATCCAAACAAGAGAGTTCTTACTAAAACCACTAAATGATCTCAATATCCACTGAGTAACGATTAATTGTGAGGACGGGGTTGGCAGCTTTTTTGGGGTCACTGGGCACACTTGGAATTTTGAGAAGAGGAAGTGGGTGCATGCCAGATGGCTGCTGTGGGGCGTGGCATAACACAAAATGGCTGCCTTGGGGGAGTGGCATAGCACACAGCGGCTATCGCATTTAAAAGAGCAGAAAGAGAGACAGGATCACAACATGGTGCAGGCATTCCTCCCTCTACCAATCAATGAGAAAAAGGCCTACATTGGCCACTGCCACACTAGTTCACAGAGAGAAGCTCTTTGCACCTTTTCTCTCTTTACAGTGGAAGGGTGTGAGTGGGTATCAATCCTGGTGTCCCATAAAATGTGGATATGTTTAAGGGGGGGTGTTCAATGCTGGAGAGGTAAAGTCTATGTAAATAAGAACTGAGCAGGAAGAACAAATAGTCTTTCTTGCATTGTAGTTTTTTTTGGGGGGAAGGGATATTTACTAAGACCTTTCGCAAGCACCATAGGAGGTACTAGTAGTCACTCTGATACTCATAGACACCCTGCTGGCGACCACTGGAATAGCAAGCCAAGGCTTCCTGGTTTATTATCCCTCTTGTGCCAGGGGAGTAGCAATTAGGCAGAGTAACAAACCAGGATAAGCAGCAAACCCAGGTTGTTGCAATGAATAAACTTGGTCTAGGAATGGGGGAGAAATTTGATTCAGTTTGCATTTTAAAGCCAAATGTATCACTTTCTGAAACAATATGAGAAGCCATCCTTTGAAATTTGTACCTACCCAAATCTTGCAACGCAGTTCTCCAACTAGCCAATGTTTACAAAAATGCATATATTAGGGGAAAGTGTGCACAAAAATGAATATATTAGTGAAAATAATATACATACGTGCATTATATTAGAAAAAATTTCTTGCAAAAATTTGTACATTAGTCAAAACTATATACAATGTTTTTATTAGGAGAAATTTACATTTAAAAGCTTAAGAGTTTTCATGAGGATTTTTTTTTAAAAAAAAATGCAAATTGCTGCAGAAATGTGGAGGAAGTAAGAGAATTGTAATTGACAGATCCTATCCCTAATGAGGCCACTGGCATCTTTCCAGCATCCACACCAAACATTTTAGGCATTATACCACACTGGTCTTGGAAACACTGTCTATCCTCTGTCAGCGACATCATTCGAGGGTGACTATTTCAAACCGGCTAGAAAAGGCATGACTGGTTTTTTTGTTTTGCTTTTCCAAAGGCTTATTGTTGATGGGGATTTTTTTGGGGGGGGTGCTTATAAGCATTTCAGATATATGATTGAAAAAGGAGGAAGTGGAAAATGACATTGTATTTAAAAGCAACTGATATGTCAGCAAAGAAATTAAAAGTCACTCTTTCCCCCCAAGTTTTAATGTTCCAGAACACAACGCTTTTGGAAATAAGGAAACAAGCAATGGGTTTTGCTTCAGGCCACAGAAAACCTCAAAGTTCAAGGCCTATAACAGTGGTAAAGAACACCTCAGGCCTGGGGCCTAGGTGTCGCTACTTGGACCTTGGGATTCTCCCTAAGCCGTACCCTCCTTCAGTGCTTTTGCCTGGCTGGAATAATAATAATAATAATAGTAATAGTAATAATAATAGTAATAATAATAGTAGTAGTAGTAGTAGTAGGTTGCTTTTCTCACCAATGTGACACAAGCAATTTTCATTAGCAAAACCTAAAAACACTTCTGACAATTAAAAACCTGTTAAACACAATCAATACAGGGCAGGTATACAGGTCCTGCTCGACTAGAAAACGTCATCAATAGCCAATAGCTAGCACAAGGGCCAAAGGCCTGGGAAAAATAGGAAGGTCTTTGTCTGGCACCTAAACATGGATCAAAATGGCACCAAGCGTGCCTCCCTGGAATGCGCCCTTCAACTCTGATGGTGGCTTTTGCTTGCCTGGATGGAGGATATAGAAACAGGTGTGCATCGAAATTAAAGGTAAAGGTAACATTTACATTCATAATGTTTTTAATTGTTGTAAACCACCCAGAGAGCTTCGGCTATGGGGCGGTACACAAATGCAATAAATAAATAAATAATAAAACTAATTCAGTGGTCTGCCCACTTTTGCCATTGGCCCTCCCCACCACTGGCATGTGGCCCCTGGAAGGTAGCCCAGAAGGGAACGTGGCCCTTAGCTGCAAAAGGTTCCCGGCCCCTAGCGTATAAGGACGCTATGCCTACATTCGATTCCGATCCCCTATGCCTCTCGAAGTATTTTTACTGTTTTCCTGTCATTTATTATTTTATTTACTTTCTAACATTTATATCCCACCTTTTCCTTCATCCTTGAACCCCAAGTGGCATACAGGTGGCTCCCATTTGTTCACTTTTCCAAATATTGACTAGATCCAATTTCAGCAAGGTGGTGGCCTCATGAGCCTCAGGTCCATATCATGGGACTGTGAAGTTAGTGATGACTAATGTAAGTCCTGTTGATTCCATTGAGTCTACTCTAAGCGTGACTACATCTAGATCCAACCCTCATCAATTAATTTTCTTATGAGGCAGAAAATCTTCTATTTCTCTGGCATCAGAGACATTCCTGGGAAAACACCTCCCTCTTCCATTCAACTGACACCCATCCATTATTAGCTAAGAGCATTGGCCTCGAACAGTCCTGTGATAGTTATGTGATGAATGTTTTGGAAAAAAGCACAGCGAGACCAATATTTTCAAGAACAGCAGGGTAGCTGCTCCCATTTCTCTTTGCACACACACAAAAAGAAAAGATACCATCCATCTGAGGGTGGGGAAGAGGAGGAGGAGGAGGAAAAGAAGAGAAAATGCCACATGCTCGGAATAAAACTGGAGCTGAACGAAATCTGTTTCCCAAAAATGATGCTCCCGTCCCAAATTGCACACCCTTATCTATAGTGTCTATGTATATTTATGCACCCAGGAACAGCTGCAAGCGGGTGAGTCATTGCTGCTATTTAATCAACTTGCAAATTGGCTGTCAGGAGAATGGATTCCTTTCAGCACATCTTAGTCAAATAGGTTTGAAAGCTATGGAGTCTTTGTTTTTTTTTTGAAAAGACTATTTGGAAGGGAAAACACACACACACCAAGCTCCGTCAGTTAAGGAAATGTGTTTGTGTACACACACACACACACACACACACACACACGCACACACACGGGACTGCCACCTCTGATCTCTGCTTCACATATTCGCCCACCCTATCACCTAAACCCTTCACCCAAACCACCTCCATCCCCTTAGAGGTCACCAAAAGCCTTTTACAATTCTTCCCCCTCTTCTCCTTTGCCAACCCCAATGTCGGAGATGCAAAGAAGGGAAAGGAGGATCACTAAAGGCTTAGACCATCTCATTTCCACCTCATGCCGCCACTGCCCCACCAATCAGGATGAAGAGTCTGTCTGGCAGGAGGGAAGAGCATGGCAAGGAGGAAGTTGGCCAGAAACAGTAGTAGCTGCAGCAGATTACCAGGCTGCAGCTTCTGGCTGCCTTCCTTTGCTGCTCCTCCTGCCAGAATGACTCCTCATCCTAATCCGCTGGGCAGTGGCAGGAGAAGCAGTGGATCCCCCAGCTGTCAGGGAAGGAGGAAGATGGTCAGTAATGGTGCCAGCTGGCCTGGGCATTTGGATCATGGAGGCAGGAGCCCAAGTCTGGCAGACTGAGGAGCCAGTTGAGCTAGGGAGCTGCTCCAGCCTGTTCTGGCTGCCCCTCTGCGGCTCGCCCAGGCCATTAATCCTTCTTGTCTTTCTGTAGTTAGCAGTGCCACCTGTCTGTGGCCAAGTGAACTGCAGCGCGATGACATTCTTTGATTTTTATGTAATATGGAATACATACACAGAGGTATGTGCATAGGTACACATTCAAAACATTAATGAATTTGCTTAATTAACTAATCATGATTTTAAAATATAAGTGACAACTGCAACAAAATGTTATAGTGTGGCATAATCCAGTTCACTGTTCCAAGTCAGTCAAGCTATACTTCCTCTATGATATAGCATTCCAATTCCATTCCCATTCCCACTCCCACTTTGCTAGTCAGTCAGCATTCTGTGGCTGCTGAGCACACTTAGTAAACATCAGGCAATTTGGGGGTGAGGGTTGTGAACCCCAAGAACTCCACAACATTTCTCTTTTTTTAAAAAACAATGGCTGCCTATGCTTTTACACTTTGGCCACACAACCAAAGGAAAGGAAAGCATTGTTAATATTATTTTGGGGGGAGGATGGGGAAACGGAACAGTAAAAGCAAAAGATAGTGGAAAAATAACCAGAAATGGAACCGCCTGACAACTGGACAGAATGCAATCGAACAGGAACCAGCAAGTGAATCCCATCCCTGTCCATAGCCAATCACTCTGGCAGAGTGCCCCTGCCTTGGGACTGCCCTCCCAGGGCTGGTCTGCTGGCAGCGATGCACCAACAGCAGTGACCTTCCCCCTGCAACAAGTCTTTTAAGTACAGACCTTATTCCAGTCTGCGTCTCCGTTTGAATTGCTTTTTGAGATTTCTTAAAGCTGGTTTTAAAGAGATGTTTTTAAGATATTTTGTTTTAATAAGTTTTTAAATATGTTTTATTTTAATACGCTTTCAAAGATGTTTTGTTTTAATATGTTTTAAAAATCTTTTGTTTTTAAGATGTTTTAGAGTGCTTTTAGTATTTTTGTTTGCTACCCTGGCCTCCTTCTGGGAGGAATGGTGGGATATTAAATAAATAAACAAATAAAATAGGCTTCCCACCTGGAAACCTGCTTCAGCGGTGCCATAGTTCTTGCTCTTCATGGGCAGAACTAGCTGGCCAAACCTGGCTACTCCAACAGGCTGCTGTTCTCCAGGTGCAGCAAAAAAGAACTGGGGAGGCTAATGATCCACCGCCCATCTAGTTACAAAGTGGAAGTGGGCCTTTCCCACAGTGGCACCAACCATCCAGTGCACCTTCCCCTATGCAGTCCAAGAGGCATCAGCCTGTTTCAGATGCCTTTTAAAATGTATTGATTTGTGGGGGGTTTTAAAATTGCATTTTATTAAGTTTTTAAAGCACACAACAAAAACAGGGCAGAAACCCTTGCCCCTGTAAGGAAACAATAAAGTCACAAGTTGGTCTCTTTGCAATCTGAAGAATGAGTTCTCAAATCGCCATTCAGAAGGAACAACACAAGCTAAACAAAAAAGGAGGGAGGGGGGAGAATTGTCATTGGGATTTGGGTACCACCTCGTGTGTAATTTCTGAGAGGTAATCAAAAACAGCATCCCAGAATCTGTCAATGCATTGGTATTGCCACCACATATGCAAAAAGGTGCCCAATGTCCCACACCCCTTCCAGCAATTGGGAGACACAGATGGATTCATATAGTTCAGCCTGGCCAGTGTTAGGTGCCATCTATGGACCACCTCGAAGGTGGCTTCCCTTACCATTGCTGAAACAGTCTTGAAAGGTTGTCACAACCATAGACCGTCCCAGGATGTCATTGGTATCTTTTCGCCCAGGTCTCTTTCCCATATTGTGCGCAAGCCCTCAAATGATCCAGAAGCAAGTAAAACAGTGAAATAGTTCCCTGACTCTGATAGTTTGAACTTACTGATTTGTTCCAATTTGTTTTCCCAACTGTTAATTTTTAAATTGCACAGCTCAGTATTTTGTTTCAGTATTTTGATTATTCTGGTTGTGGATGTTTATTGTGATATTGACAGTATGTATTTTGTTTTATTTGCATTTTAGCTTTGTGGATGTTATGGGCTTTTACTTTGTAAACTGCTTAGATACATATTTTTATATGAGGCAGTCTAGAGATTAAATAGACATGGTTCATTGTTGTGGGAAACAGGATGCTAGATTGATCAAGCAGTTTTCCTTCACTTCTAATCTTGTGACAAAAGGGTTTGCAATGCTAAGAATTCCCACCTCTCTCTCCCTTCCACATTTTTTTGGAAATAGTAAATATGACTGATACAGAAAATAACGTGAGAACCAGACATTTTTTAAATCAAGGGTGGGGAACCTCAGGACTGGGAGCTGAAAGTGGCCCTTTGGGTCTCTCTATTTGGCCCTCGGACCTTTCCCCAGGCCATGCCCCTCACGAGCCCTGCTTCACATCCTTGAGTCTTTTTGCCCGGCTAGAATGTGTTCTTGAATTCTGATGATACCTCTCGCTTGTCTGGATGGAGGTCGGAGATGGGAGTGCAAGCAAGTGTAGAAACTACCCTACGGTACAAAGGTAACATTCATATTTGCTGCTTCACTTGCTTTTGCTTCCCCTTCTACCACTGGCATAGGGCCCCAGGGAATATGGTCCGCAGGCTGAAAAAGCTCCTCACCTGTTTTAAATCACAGTCTCTGTCTGCAAATTTTTAAGGATTATCCAGATGCAATTTTTAAGGGTTATCCAGATCATAATTCCTACCCTTCGTTTGTCTCGCAGTGTTTGGAACGAACTTTTGTGTGTTTCCTATATACGCATGCTTCAGAAATGTAGGCTTCCATATATATCAGTAACTGCTAAACTTATTGCAGTTATACACCCTGGAAAAATGTGGTTTAACTTGATGTAAATGAGAAGGGAAATCTTGACGCACGATTGTGAGGCAGGCTAATTTAACTTCTGTGAAAAAGGAATTAACAGTCAAACGTTGACATCCAAATAACTACTTTGAAGGCCCCAGGGATCACTGCTGGGATCCTTTTATGGGATCACAGATCCCCCCCTCCCTGAACATCAGGAATGTAGTGGCCAAGGGACTAAGCTCTGAATTGGGAAGCCCCCAGTTCGACTCTTGCTTCAGCTACAAACCCATTAGGAGGCCTTAACCAAGCCAGTCTGTCTCAGCCGAGCCCTAATAACAACTGCCCTACTTAGGGTCATAGGAAGCTGCCTCATACAAAGTCCATCTAGCTCGGTACTGTTGACACTGGCTGGCAGTGGCTCTCCAGGGTTTCAGACAGAAGACATTCCCAGCCCTAACTGAAGATGCTGAGGATTGAATTTGGGACCTTCTGCATGCAAAGCAGATGTTCTACCACTGAGCTACAACACTCTTCCTCCTTAAAAAGGGTACTGTGAACGAATGCCTTCCCTAAAGAGGCAAGTCTGGTGCAAATACTACAAAACCTTTTGGGCCCAGGTACGGCTGGAAGGATCTGTCAATTTCAGTTATCTCAGTTTCTCAATTTTCCACTCTTAATTCTTCAACTTTCTCCAGGAATTTGCAGGTCCTCATGAAAACTCTTCAGCATTTCAGTACAAATTTCTCCTAACACATTTTTGTATGCAGTTTTGACAAATGTACACATTTTTGTATGCAGTTTTTCCTATAATGCATTTTATATATTCATTTTTATGCACACTTTCCCCCCAATATAAGCATTTTTATAAACATTGCTTTGCAATCTGCATTGCAAAATCCGGATAAGTGCCAATTTAAAAGGATGGCTGTGTTTCAGTTCTCTAATTGTTTCGGAAAGTGTGAATTTGATAGATTTGGCTTTAAATGCAAACTGAATCAAATTCTCCCCTCTTCTTAGCCCCAGGTTAGGACCTCCCTACTTGCCCAGGTATTTTAGATGTTCTTCTGTTTGGAATTTTGCTCTTTCATTTTTACAGAGCAATCCAACTCAGGGGAAGCCAGCACAAGCAATGCTGGAGCAAGAGAAGCTGGTGTAAAGTTCTGCTGCATCCAGTTATCATTCAGGAGCCCCTCGGTTGGCTGAATGCCAGCTCAGCTGGGAGCTGCATGCAAGGACAAAAAGTAAAAGCCTGCTCTCCCAAATACCCCTACCAAGGAGTAAGCCCTCTCCATTGACTTCTATTGTAATTATTTTCTGACTTAGGCCAACCTTTTTCCCGGCCTAACTTTTACCTGAATTGGGACCTGCAGGAGCACACCAAACATGAGCTGGATGTGACCTAAGTTCCCTCACCTCAGCCCCTTCCCCTGACACGCCCCCAACATCCCCCCAAAATGCCCCTTTTGGGGGGACTTACAAGGGCTTCACTTATGGCGGTCTCAGCGGAGCCGGCTAAGGAACTTACACTGGCATAGTCCGGCTGAGCTGGAGATCCGTCGCATCCAACTCCCCTCAGCCTGGCATAAATGAGAGTTGGATTGTGCCCTTAGTCTGCACATTGTCCCGCTTAATCGTTGCTTCGTATATCACATTTATATGCTTCATGCAAATAGGGTTATTCACACCTTTGCACAACACTTGCCTTGGAATCTTTTCAGTGAAGGAAGGCTTTGACATAAATAAATAAATAAAATAAGAGATTACAACAAAAGAATGAATGCAATGCCCTTTGAACAGTGAGAGAGCTATATAAATCACTATAATAACAAATGGCTTTCAAAAAAAATTCCAGCTGGGGTGCTGTTTACTTGTTTGTTTCAAATATAACTTTTAACCTCAACGTCCCATATTTACTCAAGGTCAAGACAGATTCCATGCAAATAAAACAACAATGTAAGTGTACAATAAAAGAATCCAGTTGTAGTTGATCAAAGAAATGCAAGAATGCAGTAATCCAGTAACATAGTTCTTTTTCCAAAACATCATGTAGGTCTTATGAAAGTTAGTAAACGCCAATGGATTGGGACATCATTGTGTTCCTCAGGGAGAACATTCCAGATACCACCAAAAGCCAGTGGACTTGTATGGGGAGGGTCATTTTTTAAAACAGCTATAGGGAGCCAGTGGCCTTTCAGATGTTGCTGGATAACAATTCCCATCATCCCTATGCTATCTGGGGCTGATAAGAATTGGAGTCTAACAACATCAGGAGAGACACAGGTTGCCCACCCATGCTTGAAGAGGTATGTTGGTTCTAAACTGTTGGCTTTAAAGATAAGAATGAGCCCTTTACATTTATTGGGCTCAGAAGCTTACCTGCCTACGCACATCAGCAGACAGGTTGCAGCATCAGCTTCCAAACCATCATAGCAGAAGTACCATAGCACAGTGGTAAGAACATAAAACATAAGAAGACCTGCTAGTAGAGTATCTGCTTTGCATGCAGAAGGTCCCAGTTTCAATCCCCAGCACTTTCAGGTAGGGCTGGGAGAGAATCCTGTCAAAACCCTGGAGAGCCACTGCCAGTCAGTGTAGACAATACTGAGTTAGATGGACCAATGGTCTGACTCAGTGTAAGTCAGCTTCATAACTTTCTATGTTCCCAAGTGTAGCTCCGTATAGATCACATTACAGTAGTCAATCCAAGAGGTTACAATGGCATGGTTATCGCTAAAAAGCTCTTTCTGGCAGGAAGGGCAGGATATAAATTTAATAAATAAATAAAGGGACACAGTATCAGCTGAAGTTACCCAGGAAATGCAGTGCATCCAACATGGCAGTACAATCCCCATCAACAAAAGGTAAATCACACTACCTTTGGCTCTCAGCAAACATTGCTTCTATCTTCTCTGGATTCAGCTTCAGCTTGTTAACTCTCATTCAGCTGCCTACAACTTCTAGGAACTGATTAAGAGTTGCGACAGATAGTCCCTAGTTCAGCTGTGGGGAACCTTTGGCTCTCTCCAGATGTTGCTGAACTACAACTTCCATCATCCCTGGCCATTGGCCATGCTTGTTAGGGCTGATGGGAGTTTAAGTTCAGCAACATCTGGAGGGCCAAAGGTTCCCCACCCTTGCCCTAGTTGCTTAAAGGAATAAAGGCGTATGGATGACACCTAGCCCAAGAGTTCCAGATAATCTCTTCCAGTAGCTTCATGTAAATATTGAGTAACATTAAGTGACAGAACCAACTTCTACGGAACACCAAACCAGGTCCCTAAACCACACTGGGATCTTAACCAATGTACAGTGGTACAAAAATTGAACACATTAAATAAATAATCTCCAACACTTTATGAAGCCAAGCAGAACTTTTTTTGCATTTCTTTGAGTCTTTGTATTAGGGAATTGTCTAACAGGTCCAGAGAATCTATGGGTGATCTCCAATTGTTGTGCCTTGCTTGCACAATGAACTTCTGCTTCCACAAACATTGCTTTCCCTTCTTATCCTCCCCCCTCCAGCTCCCAGGGTGCCCTAAAAATCTCTTTCAGAGGGTTGGAGTGATGTTTGCAGAAATTTTTTCTAGAGCTTTATTTTTCCAAAGAAAACTTTCTGTTTGTGAGTTCATTAGTAACAATGAATGGATGCCATTTGCAAATACAGTACTAGACAAACCTGGTAGTTTCAAATTTTTTAGCTTTGTTTACTAAATCCAAGCAAAATAAACATGCTAAATTAGACCACTCCCTAAAGTGTCAGAACATTTCCCAAGGCAAATTACCCTTTGCAAATTTGCATAGGAAAATCTTCCAATTCAAAATTTCCCCTGGGCCACACTGGTTCAACACATATGCCCCCCCAACCCAGGCATGTTAAGCACAACTACACCTATCCAACTCCAAAGTAACTGCAGCTTCAGTAAATTTTTGAAAAGCATTGAGTAGGTTTATTAAACTAATAGCTTATATGGAGAGACTCCAACCAGTTCCTCCACACATACTTTTGCAAAAACAAAACAGTCTATGTGGACTAATCCCTTTTCTTGCAGTTTATGTGTGATCATAAACACAGATGTGGGCTGCATACTAAGAGATTGTGAAGCAATGTAGGTGGTTAAAATATATATATTTCTCCCCTTTGGCTATCTGGTCCCCTGGTTTGAGTTTTACTTCATTCCGACGAAGAGAGCCAATGTGGTGTAGTGGTTAAGGTTTTGGACTGCGACCTGGGAGACCTGGGTTCAAATCCCCACATAGCCATGAAGCTCACTGGGTGACCTTGGGCCAGTCACTGTCTCTCAGCCTCAGAGGGAGGCAATGGTAAACCCCCTCTGAATACCGCTTACCATGAAAACCCTATTTGTAGGGTTGCCCATAAGTCGGAATCGACTTGAAGGCAATACATTTTACATCATTCTGTCTCTCACAACATTCTGTGCAGAGTAGGGATGGGTGAGAATTTCTATTCTGTTCGTATTCCAAGCCCTATCTAGCAAATTTGCACTTTCTGAAACAATATGAGAACCACAACACTGCCATCCTTCAAAACCCACACTTATTCAAATAATGTGATGCAGTTCTCTAACCAACGTTTACAAAAATGCATATAAAGGGAAAGCGTGTGTAAAAATGAATATATGAGTGAAAGTAACGTGCAAATATGTGTACATTAGTCAAAACAGCCTATAAAATGTGTTTATTAAGAGAAATTCACAGCAAAATGCTGGAGAATTTTTAAAAATCCACAAATTGCTGCACAAATATGGAGAACTGAATTTGAGACTGGAAAAATGAGAAACTGAGGAGAGCCGATCTTTCCATCCCTAGTGCAGAGGGTTTTTTGTTTTGTTTTGTTTTTTGCTGTCTCACCTTCTTAACTGAGCGTGCAGCCGTACAACCCATCTTTAACTGTCTAATCTCACATGATGGTAAAGCGCAGAACTAAAAGGAACATAAACAGGAAATTGGGCAAAGAGAATCTGTCCGCGGCAGCCCCCAAAAATACTGTTCTTAATAAAGAAAAACGGTAGTAGAACTGCCGTCTTAATGAAGCCTATGGCACTCCTACTGGCAAATCAATTGCTTATGCCATCGTCCCACCCCCTTCCAGGGTCCTCTGGAGTCCTCTATGGATCCTAGTAAGAGAATGTTTGATTGGTGGCAGTGAGATAATCTTTCCTTCTCCATCCTATGGAACAGCTGCTTGTAAACCCACCACATCAGAACAAGTTTCCTTACTGCAAACAATGGGAACCCGTTGCACTTCTGGTGTAATGGATTCCAACTCCCACCAGCCCCAGCCAGCATAGCCAATGGTCAGGGATGATGTGCATTGGGAGTCCAATAATATCTGGATGGCCGCAGCTTCCCCATCCCTGCCTTATTGGTGACCGCGGTCCAGAAACGTTATTACTAGAGTAGACAAGAGTCCCACTCTGGGAGCATAAGAAGAGCCCTAGTGGATAAGGCCAGTGGCCCATCCAGTCCAGCATCCTGTTCCCACAGTGGCCAACCAGATGCCCCAATAGGAAGCCCACAAGCAGGGCCTGAGCACAAGAGCAACTGGTATTCAGAAGCATGTTGCCTACGGCCATGGAGGCAGAGCATAGCCATCATGACTAGTAGCTATTGATAGTGTTATCTTCCATGAATTTGTCTAATCCTTTTTAAAAATCATCCAAGTTGGTGGCTATCACTGCTTCTTGTGGGAGTGAATTCCATAGTTTAACTATACACATTCTTTAAATCATCTGTAATTTAAAGGGATGCCAGAGGACTATTTAAAGGCATTCTGTACTTGAAGGGCCGGCCGGTTTAAAGATTAAGTACCATTAGGAAAGCAGGAGCCTTGAATCTGCCCATCAACTGTTTGCACCTGGACAGCAGATTGAACAGTCGGGCCAAATGCCACAGTCTCCCCACTGTAGTGAGATGTATTATATTATACCTCTGAGATACAAGTGTCTTAACTAGACTCTAGAATCTAGACTCTACTAACTCTTATTTCAGAGCCAAGCACTCCTTGCAAATCCATACAAAGGAAGTAAACTTCCTTTATCTCTTTATTTAAATACTTTTAAGTAAAGAAATGCTAAAACAAATAGGTCTATAACTGAGCAGCAAAAGCACATAAAAATGAGATCTGACACTGAACATGTAAATGGTTTAGTGTGCTGCAGATTATTTGTTTTTTAATTATTTTACAGTCATTATGACTTCCGATTCTGACAAATAAATTACTTGGGGTGCTATCCAACATTAGCTGTAGTGAGAATATACTCACTGAGATCAATGAACTTAAATAGTTTGCATCCAATGGGTTTATTCTAGAGTTGGATACAACTCTAAATCAATAAAAATATTATTGCATGAAAACAGAATTCAATAGATATACACATACATACATTTTCCAACTGAAACTTTGCTCCCTACTTATAAAAATGTGATTGTTCTCTTGTAAAATGCCTGTGTGAAATATCTTACTCTTTTGTGAAAAATATATACCAGGTGTGAAATTCCATATATATGAGGGCTGCTTATTTCAATGAGGTGCTCCATAAAGTCTTGCTGTTCCTCATGAGAAGCAACACATCACCTGCCAGTTTCTTCAGGCTCTTTCATTAAGTGACACCTATTGAAGACTGCCAAAGAACCTCTGTCCACTCAGGCCCATGCCCATCAGGTATGGCATGCTGCTTTTTATTATGGATGGGAACCAACTTGCTTCCTGTGATGGGAAAGGGATATAGTTCCGTGGTAAAACATCTGCTTTGCATGCAGAAGGTCCCAGGTTCAGTAAAAGCAGTGTATTTATTTGCGGGAGGGCCATAGCTCATTGGTAGAACATCTGCTTTGCATGCAGAAGATCCCAGGTTCAGTCCCTGGCCTCTTTGGTTACAGCTGAGAAAGCCTGAAACCCTAGACTGTGGCTGCCAGTCAGTGTAAACAATACCAAGCTAGACAGACCAATGGTTTGACTTAGAAAAAAGCAGTGTAATAATTTGGGGAAGGACTGCATCTCATTGGTAGAAAATCTGCTTTGCATGCAGAAGGTTCTACATTCAGCCCCCCCGCCTGTTTGGTTAGGGCCGGGAAAGACTCCTGCCTGAAACTCTGGAGTGCTGCGGCCAGTCAGTGTAGACGATACTAAGCTAGACGGGCCAACAGCCTGGCTTGGTATAAGGCAACTTCCTCTGTTTCAATGGCTTGGGAAAGAACTCTGACTGTCATCCCTGCCCCCCGCCCCCCCGGTTGCATCCTTCCCTCCAGCACCAGCAAAACTCAAACCCAAAAGGCTAATATGCAAGTCAGAATTTCATCACTGAGTTACAGAATGAGAGAGATAAAACGGGTGAGATGGCACGCAATTGGACCAGCTAGCTGTTTGAACACATTTCAAGCTCTCAAAATCTGAAATGGAAAATATACTACAGGCTGGTCTGTTCAAGCAGCTTCTTTTTTGCCACACTAGCATAAGTTGAGGCACAGAGCCAAATGGAAACTCTTCAGTGTGAACTGACAGCTGTAACAGTTTCCATGATCACAACTGCCCTTTCCTCAAGTTGAAACATCCACCAAAGTAATGACTGCGGCTGTCCCTGGCCACATCCACACCATACATTTAAAGCACTTTGATACCACTTTAACCGTCATAGTTCCCCCCAAAGAATCCTGGGAAGGGTGGTTTCTTAAGGGTGCTGACTCCTCTTCCCCTCACAGAGCTACAATTCCCAGAATGGCTTAACAATCAGTCCTTCTTACCAGGGAACTCTGGGAACTGGAGCTCTGTGAGGAGAACTGGAGCGTCTCCTAACAACACTCAGCACTCTCCACAAACTACAGTTCCCAGGATTCTTTGGTGGAAGCCATGACTGTTAAAGAGGTATCATAGTGCTTTGAATGTATGGCATGGATGTGGCCACCTGTGAGCACTTCTGGTTGCAGGGACAGCCCATGACATTTCACTGCTTCAAGGGAAAAACAAGATGGTGCCTCCCGCCCATTCCATGTACAAAAGCTGACTAAGCTAGTAGTTGAATCTTACAGCTGAATTTTGTTTCCAACAATGGGGATGACAGAGTCCTGCCACACCTGAGGGCATTAAGATAGCCTCAGAGGCACAGGCCAGGGTGCATGGCACATGGCTCTGTCCACTCTCTGCCCCTCAGCATTTGAGGCCTGAGGAAGATAGCTGCCTCACTCTGCTTAATGGTAGGGCCAGACCTGTCTGGTTGATGCAAACATTTTCCCCCAGGTTTGCAGAACTGACTATTTTCATGGGTTGATGGGTCAGACACACAGTGCACGATGTTCATCTTACACGTTGAGAGAGTGGCGGAATCCTTCTCGTGTGTCAGCATCACACCGGGCCCGTCTTTTTTTTTTCATATATAATTATAGGAAACTGTCTTGCATCAAGTCAGACAATTGGTCAGGGCCGGATTATCCATTAGGCTTAGTAGGCTGAAGCCTAGGGGCCCAGAGCTCTTGGGGGCCCGTGCAAGAGCTTCCAAACTGCCCACCATCCCCCCACTTCACTTACCTTTTTCTCTGCTGTTTTTTGCAGTTTGCCATAAATCAACATGGCGGCCGAGGTTTCCCTAAGGGGCTGAAGCCTCTGCCGCCATCTTGGTTGAAGGCACGCATGCGTGCTACATGCGCGCATTGCTGCCATCAACCAAGATGGCAGCAGAGGCTTCAACCCCTTAGGGAAACCTCGGCTGCCATCTTGATTGATGGCAAACCTGTGCGTGCAGTGCGCACAACCACAAAAAAAGAGGAAAGGTAGGTGAAGCGGGGGGGATGGGATGGGACATGACGGTGGGCGGCTCAGAAGCTCCTGTCGTGCGATCCCTCCTGTGGCTGTTTCCGCGGATCTGCCTAAGAGGAGCAGGGCCCCCCAAACACCAATCAGCCTAGGGGCCCTCCTCAGCTTAATCTGGCCCTGCAATTGGTCCATCTAACTCAGGAAATATTCCAGCCAGTAAACACACCCCTGCAGGGCCTGAGGTTCCCCATCCCTGGTGTAAATCTTCTCTAGCAGAAAGGATGATCTTATCCTCCCAGATCTGTCTTGACGTGGGGTTCTCCCATCACATTCTGTTCTTGATTTTGGGAGAGTTTCCCATGCTTCCACTGAAACTGGAATGCAGGAAGCCTTAGAAGCCAACCTGACCTATAATTCCTGAATTCCTTCCTAGTGCTTAAAAAGGCAATCAGATCCTGAACATTTTGAAACACAACAACAAAACCCTCTCAAGAGATCTTTTCAAGTCAAAATGCATTTTGTTTTGACCACTGGCTGTAACAATAACATCAATACCACACAAGCATCCACAGCAGAACACCATAACACAGCCTATAAAGAAAATTATTTATCTGTATTGTAGTCAACTAATGTTCTCCTCAACAGCTTGCCCTAAAAGCTTTCCTGGAAAAGCACGGCAGAAATAAACAAAATAACAACAAAAAAATAATCTATGACACAAATCAGCCTAAGATAAGCACTTTGGGGTCCCATGTATTTCAATGATAGCAAGAGTTAATCAATGGCAGATGATGCCTTAGTTTTAGCACCCAGGTGAGTATTTTGTTATCGGCTATAACTATCTCTGATATTTTAGAGCAGTGCTTCCCCCATTTTCCCCCATGGACCACTTGAAATCTGCTGATGGTCTTGGCAGACCACTTAATGATTTTTCTGCCCCTTGTAGCAATTGCAATGCACTGTGCTACAAACCAGAACTATCATTAGAAGCTAAAATGATGAAACTGAGGTTATCATACTTTGAATACATCATGAAAAGACAGGATTCACTAGAAAAGACAATAATGCTGGAAAAAAATAGAAGGGAGTAGAAAAAGAGGAAGGCCAAACAAGAGGTGGATTGATTCCATAAAGGAAGCCTCAGACCTGAACTTAGAAGATCTGAACAGGGTGGTTCACGACAGATGCTACTGGAGGTCATTGATTCATAGGGTCGCCATTAGTCATAATCGACTTGAAGGTACATAATAACAAAACATGTAGCACAATCCTTAATTGCATTTCTATTGCTTCTTTTATTTCTTATATTGTATTTTATGGTACTATGATTTGCATTCCATAGAATTAAAACTGTAACACAGTAAAATACAGTACAAGAAATAAGAAACAATAATAATAGAATCAAAAATTGAGGGGAATATTTCACACAGACATGCTGTAGACCACCTGAATGAAGCTCAAGGGCCAATGAAGGTCCATGGACCATAGTTTGTGAACTCCTGTTTTAGAGGAAAGGCAAAGACTTGTGGGACAAAAACCAAATCCTTCCACTCCCCACTAGGCAATTCTTAAAGCACCGGATTAAAATGGTTCATACTGTACTTTTCATACATGCATCCAGAAAAGTCTGGAAACTAAAAAGGTTTGTTATTTCCATCACTGACCTATAATTTCCCCCCTAAGCTAAGCAGAACGCAGAGCTTTCCAGCAGAGGGAAGGAGATATTTTAAGCAATGTTTGAACATTTTGGCAAGATAAGAATGTGCATCCCACATGTCCATCTGGACTTCAAGGATATTTTAAAAACACATAACACAGTCAACAACAGGACCTAATATATATTTTTAATCAATGTCAACAGTGCCTTCCATAATCAATGGCTAAACAAGAATCACAATGAGCACAGAACTTGCTACCTGTGAAGACATGTCAACACCATAATTTTCAATTTGCTTGATGAATTCTCAAAGCAATTCTCTATCTTGTTCATTCCAGAGGGGTCATCATACCTGTCTGTCAGAGCAAAACCACCAAACAGCCTTGTGGCAACTTGAAGATCAACAAATTGTCAGTACAGTCTTGTACATGACTACTCAGAAGTAAGTCGCACTGAATTGCTGATTGGGACTGACAGGAGTCCAAAAACACATGCAATCTGACTTCAAAGAGGCTTTTGCAAAGGCTTTAAAACAGCTCCTGCACTCCCGTTTTTGAAAACAGAAGTACGGGGGCTGTCTTAAGTCTTTTCCAAGTCTCCCTGAACTACCCTCAAGTCTCTGTGATCATGGAGTTAAGGGCAGGGGGAGACTTGCAAAAGCATTTTCCAAGTCTCCCCCCTCATTTCCCTTTTAATTCTCCACGACTGAGGACTTAAAGGGGGAATGGGGGGGGAGATTTGAAAGTGCCTCGTTTGGTAGGTCACAAATCACACAGCCATCCTCAGAGATCAACCATCATAACAACCAATTGTGAGAAAGGAACAGATACCTTATTTTGCGCTGACATTTTTCAGCAACAGAATCACCAGAATTACTTTTTGCTCTCTAGAAGGTACTCCATAGTCCAGGGGACAATACCCTGCAGTGTAGTTGGTATAATGGTTTGCCCCAACATGGGTCAATACCCCATTACCCACAAGACTTTACTAGGGGTCAGAGACAATCCTAGATCAAGCAAAGAGTATTCTTCTGCACTCCCTTAACTGGTTTGATCCTACAAAATTTGCAGGGGCAGAGCTGAGCAGAATCACTCACATGCAGTGTTTGCTGAACACCGATGCTGTAAATTTTCCTGCAGATGATGATGATAATGAATGTCAGTGCAACACTGACTAGTGGTGTCAACTTTATAAGCGAAGATCAACTGCTAGTATATTTGCTTTAGCTACTGAGTAGACAGCCTATGACAGACACTCCAAATTCATGCAGATAAGGCTATCAACAGCTATAAGCCATGACAGTTATATGGAATCTCAGAGCATTGGCATCTGCAGGAATTTTTTTTTTGAGGGGGGAGTAAAACACTGAAGGGGGGGAGCAGTCTAGTTTCTGATTTAAAAAATGAGAATAGTCCCTGAAGAGCTCTGCTGCATCAGGCCAAAGGCCCATCTAGTCCGGCATCCTCACTGTGGCTAACCAGATGCCTATGGGAAGCCCACAAGCAGGACCTGAGCATAACAGCATTCAGGTTCTACAAATACACTTTTAAAAAAATGGAATCTGGGAATTACAGTTCATCCAGAGGAGGAACTGCCCTCCTCTCCTGCCCACCAGTAAAGGACGCCTATTTCTTCGAGACATTATGTCACTGAATGCCAGTTTCTGAGAAGCAAAACTGGAAGAGGTCACGCTTGCTTGTGAGCTTTCTGGAGATATCTGCCTGCGGGAAACGCGACTACCGACTAAACCATGGCTGTGATCCAGCAGGGCTCTTCTTACGTTCTGATGCCTCTCCCAGCCCAGCACTCTGGGCAGTTTCTTCGGTCACCTGCTCCTCAATCTGAACCCACTCAGGGTAATCCAGTTCCAAAATCTAGCCTGAATTATTCATATCTGCCTTTGTTTCCACACACGGATGCTGGAACTCAAGGCGTGTCGATGCGCGAGAGAGCATAACACTGCAGGGAGGGGGCCAGGGAGGGCAGAGAGTTGCTTACCACATACTCTCCCTGTTGAGCTCTGTGTAACTGCCCATGTTGCTATTGCTGGCAAAGTGACAGCCTGCTGTTTTCTGACCTTTTGCTCTTCTAGAGATAGAAATGGGAATTGTCTGAGACGTGGAATAACTTCCTGCCATTGTGTTAGCGAGGGCTGGTCTGACTTGATAGATAGCTGTCTCTGTTAGGCCAGCTTTTGAGAGGAGAAAGTACTTGGTGGTGACTAATTGGGGAAAAAACATTTAGGTGGCCTGCAGAAGACAAAATGTAGCAGAGCCTGTCGATAAAAGTTGCACAGGAGGGGTCTCCATTACGGCCCACGTCTCAAATTAGCTGAAGATACGTCAAGAAATTGGGGCTATGTACACGCAGCATCAGCTGACACTGAACTCCTGAATTTAGAGACCGTAAACTTTTTTTTTTTTTTTGCAGACTGTCTTTTGGCTGTTTCCTAGTAAACCTAAGAGATTGTTCTTTCTTTAAAAAGGCAGGGATAAAGAGAATATCAGAGAACAAATTAAGCAAATGATATTCTACTACTACTCTCTCCTGCAGAGTGGATATGGTTCCTTGTAAACTCTCTGCAGGGACAGCTGCAACCACACTGAGGAGCTGTAGTATGGGCAATCCCAGTGTGGGGCCATGATTCTGGGGAGAGGGTGTGCATTTTGGGGGGTGGGGGAAAATCCTGACAGAGAGTATGGGGAAGGGTGTTTCTGAAACAGAGAGTGTGTTCGGGTGATGATCCTTACAGAGACAGTGGATGTTGTTTTTAGGGGGGGTGATCCTGAGATGATGAGGCAGCCATTTTATGAAAGGCTGTACCCCATGGCAGCCGTTTTGTGGCAGTGCCCTCTTCACTTTTTCAGAACTCCAAATGTCCCCAGGGGCTCCAATAGGTTGGAAGCCCCTGTTAGGTATAGTATGGCTATGTGGTGAGGAATATTTTACCCCAACTCTGCTAACTCTACTATTTCCAGTTTCTCATGGGACATGGTAAAATTCACTGCTCTGAAACCAAGCTCTCGCAGTGGTTGTAGATGCACTGCGATGAGTTTGCAAGTAGCCTCCTTATGGTAAATGGTCCTCTGCATTCACCCAAAATCGCTTCACCATATTCTGTACTTCATAAGCACAATCACAGGCTTAACCTTTGGCCCCAAGTTATTTAGGGCTTTGAGAATTAACACAGTTGCCACCCTGGGCTCCTACTGGAAGGAAGGGCGGGATATAAATCTAATAAATGAACAGAGCTTGGAAAAGTTACTTTTTTGAACTACAACTCCCATCAGCCCCAGCCAGATGCTGGCTGGGGCTGATGGGAGTTGTAGTTCAAAAAAGTAACTTTTCCAAGCTCTGTAAATGAAATAGATAAATACAGGGCAGGCCATGTGGCACACAGCTGTCATTCCCTCAGATCTTTCACCTGGGGCAGCTCCCTCACTATGCCCAACATTAGGGCCAGCCTTGCCTGGAAATGATGCATTATGCCCCAGGAACACAACCAGAGAAGCTAGTTGATTTTTTAAAAACAGAAATAATCTCTCAGCCATCTCATATTTAAGGCAAGATGATTCTCCCATGCACTGAAAGTGGTCAAGTATCATCTCCACTTTTACAGTGGACAAATGGTCCTGAGAGAGAGGGGGGAGGAGGGAGAGAGAGAGAGAGAGAGAGAGAGAGAGAGAGAGATTGGTCCCAGTCCTACTAAGAACATTTTAAAAATGTATGCATGCATTTATAGCCCACATTTCCATCAACCCATCATGCCTAAGGCAGCTTCCATAAAAAAGCAGAACAGTTAAGAATAGGGTTGCCAGATTCAGGGCCAGAGACTGATCCTGTATCTTTAGGAGAAGAGAAAGTCAGCCAGACTTCCCAGGAGGATCCCTCCGCCTGTGCTGCCTCTGAGACGGGCTCCCGTCTTGGATGAAACTTATCCAGTTTTAAATTCAGTCAGAAGGGTTTTTTCTGACTGGGGATGATTTCTTCCGGATAAGGAAGAAGCGTGAGATCTGCCACATAGTTTTGTTTCGATTGTTGGAGCCTGGAATTCATCAGAATTGTCTGTCTTCCAGCAGTTCAGACAGAGCGAGGATTTTATGCTAGCTCAGTTGGATAAGTGACCCGTTTTTTTTTAACGGACTAGCAGGCAAACCTCCTGTCTACATTTATCATTTTCTTATCTATATAGCTAAAGAGATTTGTCAAAGTAACAGCAATTAAGATAACCTAGATGAGGTAAGACTTTCCTTCTTTATTTACGGAACTAAGGGGGAAGAAAATATAAATAGCTTATCTTTTTTTTTTATTGCAAAAAGCTGACATGGAAAATTGCGTTTTAAAGATTACAACGGATGAGAGCTTTCTGATTGGGAGAGATAAGAAATCTTTTTGATTTACAAGACTTTTGTGTAATATATATAAGGGACTATTTTTTCTGATCTACTTTTTTGTTGTTGTTGTTGACGAATCTGCTCATTCTCTCTGCTACTAGTTATTTGAATGCTGTGAACTAAAAGCTGTTTTTGCACTTCTGGACATTTAAGAGATAAGGACTGTCTAGCGTGTGACGTTAGTTGGTTGGAAAGATTAACTCCTTTGTAACTGGATAAAGAAATAAACTGCTCTTTGCTTGGGACATTGAAAATTGAAGGAGTTTTGTTCTTTTGGTTTTAAGAATGGCAATTAAGAAGATCATGGATGTACAAGAAGGGACTTTATTTCTAGACATGCTTCAGAAAATAATGGATGGGATTAACTCAATAAAACAAGAACTGAGAAATAATAGACAAGCGTGGAGAACTGAATTTCATGAAATGAGACAGGAGCTGAAAGAAACTCAGGATTCTATGAGAAAGGAGAATAAAGATAGATCTGGAAAACAAAAAAAGGATGAAAGAGAAATTAAAGGCAAGGTTCAATCTATGGAGATTGGCTTAAATATGGACATGAAAAAAGATTTGGATTTCCTGGTTGTGACGGATCCTGGAGATAAATATTACAGTTTGGAATACATCGCTGTCTCTGAAGGAATTGAAGAGATTGGAGATAAAGATATTATCGGTTCAAAAAAATTCCTGGACTGGAAGGATTTGATGGAACTTGAAATGGAGAAAGTTAATAGAATTAATCCCTGTTTTGTGTCAATGGAAAAACCTTCAAGAAATGTACTAGTGTATCATGTGGAAAAGAGGAGCAGAGATGCGGCTTTGAAACAATACTTCAGTGTTACGTTTGGATTTGATGGTAAGAAAATATCTGTGATGGAGGAAATTCCTATCAGACTTTTATTATATGACTATGACAGCAAGATTTTTGGGTGCGTAAAGATGGAAGATGGACCCAATATGGATAATGACAGAAGAGCAATTTGAAACTACTGGACTCAGTAGATTTGATGAGTTGGATTAATTGACATGTTTATTTAGAAAAAAAATTGATTGACATATATCTCAAGGATTGGAAACTTCTCTGACTTTTTGTGGAAGATTAAAATGGTATGTTGTTAATGAGATTTGAAACCAACTAAGATAACTGCTGGAGGAAGGTGATTTTATAATCTATTAAGAGATAGGTCTGTTATATACTATAGATTTATAGTTGAATTATAGTGTTTTGAAATTACTGGATTTAGTAGATTTGATGAGCTGGATTAATTGGCATGTTTATTTAGAAAAAAAATTGATTGATATATATCTCAAGGATTGGAAACTTCTCTTTGACTTTTTGTGGAATATTAAAATGATATGATGTTAATGAGATTTGAAACCAACTAAGATAACCGCTGGAGGAAGGTGATTTTATAATCTATTAAGAGATAGGTTTGTTATATATTATAGATTTATAGCTGAACTATGACAAATCGGAAGTCAATATTTTTATATATATGTATTTTTTTTGTATTGTATTAGTTATTGATTTGTGTTGTTTTCTTTTTGTATTATTTTGGTTTTGAAAATTAGAATAAAAATTAATTGAAAAAAAAAAAGGAGAAGAGAAAGTCAGCCAAGTGCAGGTGTTCTTGCAACACTATAATGGGAAAACCCACAAGGTGGAATTCTCCCTTCCCCCTCCACAACTTTTAAAGATACAGAAGACCTCTTGGAGGCTGGGCCTGGCAACGAAGAGGTCTTCTGTATCTTTAAAATTGTTCAGGGGGAAGGGAGAATTCCACGTTTTATGATCAATTTCTTCCTGTACTTCTGCATAAAATCTCTCCAATTCCTCTTCTGTGTTTGCCGTTGGAGCATAGATTTGGATGATGGTTATGTTGATAGGTTTCCCGTTTAATCTCATTGATATCACCCGCTCAGACCTTGCGTTGTAGCTCCTAATTACTTTTGCTACATCACTTCTCACTATTAAAGCAACCCCGTTTCTTCTTAATTTCTTATTTCCTGCATAAAATACTTTGTAGTTGCCTGATTGAAAGTGTCTCATTCCCATCCATTTTAATTGACTCACACCAAGTATTGTAACATTGATGCGTTCCATTTCTTGCTTGACAATTTCAAACTTTCCCTGGTTCATGCTTCTCACATTCCATGTTCCTATTGTGTATGTTGCACAACTCTGGACTCTCCTTTCGCATCTGTGCACATCAGCCTCTAGGCTTCCATTTGGCTTTGACCCAGTGACGTCATTAGTCACAGCCCTACTCGTACTTGTCTGTTGTTCTTTCCCAGTAGTTCATTGAGTGCCATCTGACCTGGGGGGTCTCATCTTCCAGCACTATCTCGTGTTGTAATAATAGTGCTTTAAATGGATGGTATGGATGTGATCTATATTTCTCATTCATGTCATTTTGATGATGTAACCCATCTTGTAATCTTAGGGTGATGGACGGGATATAAGTTAAATAAATAAATGCTAATGATTTTAGAAACTAAGATCAGTCACTCAGCCATTATGACCCAGTGTTAATATAACAAAAACTACCATTAGTATCTTTATTTATTTATCATTACCTTTGTACACGGCCCTTCATCCCAAAGGGATCTCAGGGCAATGCAAAACATACCAGTAAAAGCCAGTATTTCAACATAATAACAGCTTTTACAAAACAATAATTTAAAGCTGCTTGCACAAACTAGGCCAACAGGAAAAACAACAACTCATCTTTCTACAGCTGCCTGGCAAAACAAGAATCCCTTTACCTGATGGCAGAATATAGATAACAAGGAAGACAACTGGATTTCTAACAGAAGGGAGTTATACATCCAGGGTGCCACACTAGAGAAGACCCTGTCTTGAGTCACTGTACATCAGAGTTTATTTATTTATTTATTATTTGATTTATATCCTGCCCTTTCTCCTGGCAGGAGCCCAGGGCAGCAAACAAAAGCATTAAAAATTTTAAAACATCATAAAAACAAACTTTAAAAGACATTAAAACAAAACATCTTTAAAAATGTTTCTTAAACAAAGCTTTCAAAACATCATCTAAGTTTAAAAACATTTTTTAAAAGGTTTAAGAACATATTACAAAGCAATTCCAACACAGACACAGACTGGGATAGGACTCAACTTAAAAGGCTTGTTGAAAGAGGAAGAGGTGGGGAACTTTACCAGCCCCAAGGGTTGCATTCTCCTCTGGACAACATTCCAAAGGTCATATGCCAATGGTGTGTGGGCAGAGCCGGCTCCAGGCATGCTGGGGCCCTTGGGCATCAGCTTGCTCTGGGTCCTGGTGTGTGCACACGAGCGCTAACATGTGCGGCTCACACGCAGCCCCCCACGCCCCACCTACCTGTTTCCTGTCTTTTACCATTGCCCTTAATGAAGATGGCGGCCGCGGTTTCCCTAAGGGGATGAAGCCTCCACTGCCATCTTTGTTGATGGCACATGTGTGTGCTACGCGCACGCATCTCTGCCATCAACTAAGATGGCAGCTGCAGCTTCAGTACCTTAGGGAAGCCGCAGCCGCCATCTTCATTAAGGGCAAAGCTAAAAGGCAGGAGACAGGTAGGTGAGGCAAGGGAATGGCGGGCAGGCGGATGGTGCCGCAGATCACAGATCGTGGAAGGGGACTGGAGGGCCCCACAGGGGCTCCTGTAGCTCCGGGGCCCTCAGGCCAGTGCCCCACCTGGCCACCCTTTAGAACCGGCCCGGTGTGTGGGGCAAGAGGTAAAAATGATTAGAGCAATGAATGTACATGTTACCTTTATACCATAGGCTGGTTTCTAAATACACTCACACACCCCTCTCTATCCTGCATCCAGACAAGCAGGACTTCAAGGACACATTCCAGCCAGCAAAACACCAATCGGAGTTTAAAGCAGGGCCAGTGAGGGCTGTGGCCTATGGAGAGTTCTGAGAGCCAGACAGAGCCTGGAGGGCCACATTCACACACACCCTGGGTCTGAAGTCCCCCACCCCTGCTGTACGGCATGCTGTCATTGTCAGGGGGACCACAAACTGGGCCTTCCTGCAGAGCTTGCAGGCCTGGGTGGCAGATAATGGGTGGTTCTGCACAATGACTGATCTTGTGAAGGCTAAATTATGACTCACTCGTCTCAACTCACAGTTCGGAAGATTTTCTAGGAGGTTTTTAACCCTGAACTTGACATGTGTCAGAAACACATAGAAGTGCTCATAAGACAAAGCACCACAAACCAACAGCACCACCATATAATCATGGCAGTCCCATTTTTAGTGCTATCCATAAAATAGGAGGATTCGCTCACTGAAAAATACAGACGATTGTAGTTTCATTCTCTGTAAGGTCTTGGGAATCAGCAACCCCTAAGAACCTCCAACGCAGCCAGCAACAGCCACCCCCACAGAGGAACAAGAAGAACAGACTTTATAAACAAGTAATATTGAATCAAGTGCTGGTTTTCTACAACTAAATCAACAGAAAATGGAAGTAAACAAAGAGGTATTTTGAGTAAAGAATACAATTCAAAAGAGTCTTTGGATCATTAACCTTTAGAACAGTTACTGACATTTAACAGATCCTCTAGCACAGGTTTCAATTCTTTAAAAAGAACATCACAAATTATGCAGTTAAATATCCGCCCACAACTCTAGGTTGAAGCTACTCCATTTCGACAAAAGAAATTCTCCTTCAGCATTAAGGTGACTTTTTAACAAAAGCATCTGGGCAGGCTTTTGCTTATTTGAGCCGCACTTCAAGCCCATAACATCGGTGACACCACAATACAGATTCACTCATGTTACTCACAGCTCACTGACATAGGAAGGAGCCATATGCCATAGGTCCATCTAGTTCAGCATTGCCTGCAGTAGCCTTCCCCAGCTAGGGTCCCCAGATATTGTGACTCACAGCTCCCATCATTCCTGATCACTGGCAGTAGAAGCAGCTGCCCACGAATGGGAATTGTAGTCCGAAATATCTGGAGGGCACCACCTAGAGAAAGCGAACAAATAGACAGTAGCAATGGCAATAAAGAGGAGGTGGATCCACTCAGACAGGGACCCACTAACAGCATCTTGCCCAAGGCCCTGGACCAGGCACTGTAAAGTTCCAATTAAGATGTCAGCCATTAAACTGCGGTTGTATCACTAAGACCAAGTCGCACAGGAGCACCCATTTCAAAATGATACTCTATTATGCTGGGATGAGTAGCTTCCTTGGCACACAATCTTAGCCATGATGACCAACCCTGGCTGCAAATCCCAACACAAAAGTCATCATCATCATCACCACTTTTCCATGATTAACTGCGCCCAGCAGTAAGAGAGAATTGTAAAGACAAGAAAACATAACAACATTACAAAAGTATTCATTCGTTAACAAATTCAAACGTTAACTGTCAGCCAAAATTGAAAAGTGTTAACACTTCAACAGGGCCCATCAGAAGAGCCCACATCCATCCACTAGCAATAAAAAATACTAAGGCGTAATTCAAATGAACAGCAAAATAAATGCGTCCAACCCAGGAAGTCAATGACAGTAAATATGAAACACCAGATAGGCTCAGGCTTCCTAACAATTCATTTCAAAACAAGCCAGCAAAATTTAGTAGCTCTGCAACTGACGTTCCAGCAGACCTGAATTTATGGGTTGAAAACCGCTTCCAAAACGTGTTGTATTTTCCCACTGCCAATTCTTAAAAAACTTTACAGAACTATAAACGAACAGCACCACATTTTTTTTCCTTTCCTTTTTTTCTCTTTTGACAGCAGAAGACCCTTTTTCAGTCCCTCCCTGCCAACACCAAGAATTGCAAATTACAAGATCTGTATGTTTGTTGGAAGTAAAGCTCCAAACTCCAATAAATTTAAGTCTCATCTTCATAATTTCTATTTGTTACCTTGACTGCTATTAATTTCCCCCCCAAACTGGAATGTACTTTTGAGGAGAGTATTTCACTGTATTATTTTCCATAGTATAAGAAGTAAAGTCACCCCAAACAATAAAAAATATTGTGGTTTAGTGGGTCCTTCAATCACACATTATCTGATGAGGAAGCTTCTTTGCAACTGTTATCTTGCAAAACTTACTATACCAGCGATCTATGGACAACTCTATATAAGTTTTCCAATTTTGTCTAACAACAAGTCTAGCTGCAACCAACATAACGCACATAAAGATATCAGAAGTGTGCTGATTTTCAAACAAAGAAAGCAACATTGGTTTTGGAGTTTTCACAATAATTTGCCTTATCATTTAAGACAATTCTTATAGCCATCTATTTCAGAACCTCCCTAACTCCTGACATTCCCCACCAAAAGTTGCATACAAATCCCTTGGGTTAAACCTTGGGTTTCTGAACTGTAGCTTGGTTCTTGAGGGAAAGCTTCAAAGCCTAATCCTGGCAACACTTTTTTCCTCCACCTGAGGCCTGCCTGCCCTCCAAACAGGGCAAACCGAGACCTGTCATCTGGTTTCAGACTGCAGCTGGGGAAGAGGAAAAACTAATTTGACTCAAAGGCTGGCAAAAAGAAGGGTCTTTGGACTAAAATCAAACTGTGTCCATGTTAATTCCAAGTCCACAATGACCTCCTAGCCTCTCCATAAATTGCAATTGTTATAAAATTAGTCCAGGATGCCTCCTGTAATTGAGGGAAAGTCTCCAGAGGAGTTGTTTCTCCACAGTCATTTTACCTCATTTCTAATCTGGGCCCAATCTGCACTATACATTTAAAGCAATATTATACCATTTTAAACATTCATGGATTCCCCCCAAGAGTCCTGGAAAGCATAGTTTGTGCAGGGTACTGAGAGCTGTTAGGAGACTCCTATTCCCCTCGCAGGGCTACAATACCTGAAGTTCCCTGGGAAAAGGGATTGATTGTTAAACGACTCCGGAGACTGTCCCTCTGTGAGGAGAATAACACCAGTTCTCAGGATTCTTTAGGGGAAGCGATGACTGTTTAAAGTGGTATAATGCTGCTATAAATATATAGTGCAGATGGCACTCAAGTTTGCTTCCCAAGAGAACATTAATTCACATAATCAAACAGAGGAGAATCATTCAGCTTCATGGAAAAAGTTCCCAGGATTCTTTGGGGGAAGCCATTACTGTTTAAAGTGGTGGGATACTGCTTTACATGTGTAGCGCACATGAGGCTCTGTTTTTCTACAGAACTGGCCATGGAGTTTACACTTTAATGTGCCTACAATTGCTAAGTGGCTTAAGAGGTAAAAATCTCTAGAAAGCAGGATAGCACTTCTGGCCACTGTTTCTCAAGACTAGCTTACCTCACAGGATTGCTGTGAGGATATACCTCCACCCCTGATACATGTGTGCTTCTCCCCTCCCACCTCAGCCTACCCCCATTGGCCATCGCTTGCGAGCTGTTGTCCAGCCACCTGCATGCCTCAACCTCCATCAGACCACAGAGATCTTCTAGCACCTAACAAGGTTGGGCAACTGGTGTTGAAAGATTAAAGATACACTCTGGAGTGTTGTCATTGCCATCTTCCCACTACTGTCACAGCCACCATGGTTGTGACTCATGTCTAGAGCCAGCAGCTATTAACACTTTGCTCTATCTCGCTATTTCTGGGATTGAGGGGCCTGTATGCGAAAGGCGGCATATTTCTGCCTGGGTAACTATAGAAATGACATCAACAAACAACAGCATGCTGATCTTGAGGGTCAAGGAAATAACAAGCTTGAAATAGCTGATTGTTTTAAAAACAAAAACAAAAAAAACCCTCCTTCATTGCGTGAATGATCTGAGGAAAAAAGAAATCCCACAACACCAGGTACAAGGAAGTTACTTCTACCACCTAAAACGTGTAATATGGTGCAGTCATCGTTTTTGGTCTAGACTTGAGGCCCCCTGCCCACACCCTCCCTTCAGATTCCATGGCCACAAATATCTTTCCTCCTGTGCTTATCCCTGACCAAACTGGGCTCAAGAATCTGCAGGAGGCACCACCATTTGTAACCATCTTTAAACAAACAATGCTAATATGCCATGCATGTGTCACTGATTTCAATCCATAATACTGGCATTTATTTATGTGTTTCATTATTACATTTATAGTCTCACCCTTTTTTTTCCCTCCAAGGAGCTCAAGGTGGCGTACATGCTTCTCCCTGCCTCCGTTTTGTCCTTGCAACAACCCTATGAGGTAGGCTAGGCTTGAGAGACAGTGGCTGGCCTACGGTCACCCAGAGAGCTTCATGGTTGAGTGGGGATTTGAACCCTGGTCTCCCAAGGCCCTAGTCCAAAATTCTAACGACTATCCCACACTGGCTGTGTGGCTAGGATCATACACATTAGTGTTAGTGTTTTTCAAGTCATTTGAAGCAATTCTGTATGTTTCTATAACAGCAGCAGAATGCTTAGTTTGTGGGCTTGTCTCATTACCAGACTTGTGTTCCTGGCTGTCACAACACTGAAGAAAGGAATGGAAATTAAAGGGGAGATTTAGGGCTAGTTTATACAGTAAAAATAGCATGCAGAAGCACAACTGAAACAACTTCAGCGGAACTCCCATAATGTGTGGAGTAGCTTGTCATATAGACTACTACAATGCATGGACAGTTTTCATTCCATTACCATACACTCCTAGCGACAATCCTTCAGGAGTGGCATCAGCACAGGAGACCACAACACTCCAGGAGTGCCCACTTTGATTTGGATTCCTGCACTGAGCAGGGGGTTGGACTTGATGGCCTTATAGGACCCTTCCAACTCTACTATTCTATGATTCTATGACTGCCTGGACCTCCCTTTAAAACCACCACTTTGATCAGCACCTGGGTCTGGGAGCTGCCATTTAAGTTTCCCACAACACCCATGATGTATCAATGCTCCAGAGCATTGTGGGAAGTTAAACTGGCAACTGTCCATTACTGATTGATGTCACTGCAGTTCCTACTACCTGCCACTAGATAAGGCCACTGGAGAACCCCAGACATGGGAGGGGGTAGGGACTAGAGGACATTTTACCAAGGATGCTGAACTCTTGCACCCTTCCCATTCCACCACATGCTTTGCTTAGCTTAGGCTCTGCTTAGGGTTAGGCAAGAAATTAGATTCCATTCTCAATTCAAGCTGAATCTATTATATTCGCACTTTCCAAAACAATATGAGAAACGAAACACAGTCATCCTTCAAAAATCACACTTAATTTAATTTTGCAATGCAGTTTACCAACCAAACAATGTTTACAAAAATGCCTATGTCTGGGGAAAGAGTGCATAAAAATGAATATATCAGTGAAATTAACACTAAAACTGTGTTCTGATGAGAAATTGCTTACAAAAATGTATATGTTGTCAGAACTGCCTAGAAAAATGTGTTTATTCAGAAAAATTCGCACTAAAATGCTGGAGAGAAAAATATTACAAATTGCTGGAGAAATGTGGAGCACTGAATTTAAAATTGGAGAAACGAGAAACTGAAAGAACCGAAATGGACAGATCTTTCCATTCATAGCTCTGCTAGATCCTTGCGGTCGCTGATGAAGAATGCGGACGCCTGATTGCTATAGGAGTGAGATCCTGCCAGCCTATTATACCTCTGCTCAAAGATCTGCAGTGGATGTCGATTTGCTGTTTAGCCAAGTTCAGGATCTTTGTATTAATATGTAAAGCTCTTAACCAGTGTGCTTGAGGGATTGCATTGTTCCCTATATGCCTACTTAACTGCAGAACCTCTTGCAAGGACCATACGATGTTTGCAAGGACCATACGATGTTCGCTCCACACCTCCAAGGAGCGTGGCAGACCCTGACTTCTGGAACTTCCTGCCTACTGACATTAGGCAGGCATCCTCATTGTGCTGTTTTAGATATCCCTAAAACAAAAAAACTTCTTTCAGAAAGCCTATCCAGAAACATAAATAAGTTGTGTACACCTGCTTTGAAATTTTGCTGATCTTATTTGTATATTGATTGATAATTGTTTTGGATTATTCTAGGTACACTACTTAGGTATTATTTTATTAAGTGGTTTATACTTCATTTTAAATGAAATAAAATTAAAACACTGAGCAGTGCAGAGTTGGTTGTTGGAAGTAAACATGTCCCATTTTCAAACTCTTGCAGTAATCGGGGCATTTTGGATTATGCATTTAGCAACTTTAAATGTTCTATCTGTTGTGGAAATAATGCAACAATTTTCATCCCCTCAACAGAGAGTGAGGCTTACACATTTCTGATAGGTTTAAAGCTGTTCTGCAGATATAGGGCTTATCCAAACGGAGCGGGATAATCCACGGTTTCCATATTTGGTTTGTCATCTGATAGTCCTCACTTCGCCTTTTAGTTCGCTCTTTCCCAATTAAAAAAAAAGGTTTTTTGCACACGCACACACAGCGGTAAGACTCCTACATTCTTTTCGCTTTTTCTAAGCTCCGCCTCTAAAACCTCCCCCTATCAACCAATTGGTCAGCAAAAAAATTACATATGCTCCTCTCCCCCTTTGCAACGAAGCACAATACGGCTGTAAAGGAGGTGTTGCCTGGGAAGGAAAGGCTGCTGGTCGGTTTCACGCCTGCCTTCCCAGGAGAATGAAATTGACAAAGCTTTCGGAGCAAGCTTGAAACCACCAGAAGCCCTTTTCTTGTTTGCATTTGCGATATTACACTTAAACGAAGGTATGCTTTTCTGCCTTTATTGATATTTAAGGAGATACACACGCTGGCAATGCACTTATTTCTCCACAAAAGCAAGAAATGTGTCACACACCCCTCCTTCTCCCTTTCCTTCCCACTGAGAATGAAATTGACAAAGCTTTCCCAGCAGGCTTGAAACGGACCAGAAGCCTTTTCTCTTGGATTTGTGATATTACACTTAAACTAATGAATGCTTTTCTGATTTGAAGCAAAACCCCAGCAAGCAGAATGAAATTGACAAAGCTTTCGGAGGCAGGCTGAAACCGACCTCCCCCCCCTCCTTTCTCGCTTGCCGTGCACTGCAGATCTCACCCAGAGCGGCCGCCCAGTTTGCAGGCTGGCAAAAAATAAAATGCATCTGTGCAGTAGTTGCAGACACACCCCCAACACCCCACCATTGCGATGATTGGTTCAATTTCCCCGGGCTTATTCTCGCACATGCGCAAAAGTGCAGATACGTGATTGGCTGGAATGACGAGAAGGGGCAAGGGGAAATGCCCAAGAACTGCCCATCAGCTGTAAAGTCTGCGGTATTGCATCCTAACTCCTGAAGGCACAGCGGATGATTCCCGATTTTAAACAGCAAATCGCATTTTTGCCGGTATTGCAACGAGCGGATTTAACCTGTGAAAATGCATAACAGCACAAGACGTCATTTGGATGATCGAAAAATAATGAACACACATAGCGGGCATGTCACACATTTTGCAGTCGTCTGGATGAGCCCATAGTTAACTGTTTAGAGCAGGGATAGCGAACCATTGGCCCTCCAGATCTGGTTGGACTACAACTCCCATCAGCCTTAGCCGTTTACCATGCTGGCTGGGGCTGATGGGAGTTAAGAGCCCAACAACATCTGGAGGGCCACAGGTTCCCCATTCCTGGTTTAGAGCCTTAAGCATCATATGTGATATAAAGAAAATAAATGTTGCTTTATTTCTGCTTACTCACACTAGGGTCCTATCTATTCTACCACTTTAAGCAGTCATGGCTTCCCCCAAAGAATCCTAGGAATCGTAGTTTGTTAAGGATGCTGAAAGTTGTTAGGAGACCCCTAGTCGTCTCACAGAGCTACAATTTTCAGAGAAGAGGGGTTGATTGTTAAACCACTCTGGGAACTGTAGCTCTGTGAGAGTAACAGAGGCCTCCTTTCAGCGCCCTTAACACATAACAGTTCCCAGAATTCTTTGGGGGAAGGCATGACTGTTTAAAGTGGTATAATGCTACTTTAAATGTATAATGCAGATGGGGCCCAAGTACGCTTCCCAAGAGAACACTAATTCACACAATCATACAGAAAAGAAACATTCAGCTTCATGAAAAATCCCTCCTGTTGCTTTCAAAAAACGTGTCGGGTTACACAGCGGGGGGACGACGACCACGAAGAACCAACTGGTGCAAATGTTAACAGTCAAGACAAACTCTCCATCTCTCATTACTTAAATAATATAAGTATTTGGAATCGAAGCTTAATAATTTTTTTAAAAAGGGGGGGGGGAATGCATAGGTCTGTGAAGAGTTTTGGTATGCAATAGCTTCCTGCTAAGAAACTAGCTATTCGGAAGCTTACTTCACAATATTTCATATTGTAATATCTAGGGTTGTTTATTTTAAAAATGTAAGCTTGTGAAGGGATTGTGTAGCGCGCGCACACACCTTATATAAGTAGAAAACCCACAGGCAAAGCTTCCCTTCCCACCTCTACATCTGAGAAAGAGCTTTGCTTCTTGAGTATCTGTCTCACACACGATTAAAGGGACAGGGGGAGAGTGCTATGAGGGAACACAATGTCTATTGCACCCTGGCCTGCTGTAGGTAGACTAGACTGTGTTCTACACAATCCTAACTGTGATCTGGGCCCGCTGGCTTGGACCCTCCCAACAGCCCCTGCCTCAGGATGCAGGCACGTCAACAAGCACTTCTTGGAACTGTTAACGCCGACTTCCAAGGAAGTGTTTTCACTGCAACAATTGATAAAATGACGCTTAAGAAAAAGGAGAGGTTTGTTTGCTCAAACTCCTCCTTCTAAAGGTCAGTGCTTCCAAATAATTTACTCTTGAAATTGCTGTCTCATTCAGATTTGTTTCTGATAAAACTTTCCTGCAGCCCCCTCAGCAATTCTCCACATCAGCACAGACTGCATTACTCTGCTACAGAATCGCAAAGAGTTCCCTTCTGGACACAGTGATGACTATAAACAGAATATCTGACATCACAGCTTATTTGTTTAAACAAACCTAGCACAACATACTGCATCAGACTGGATTTTAACCAGATCAGTACTATACATTGGGGAAGAGCCGCAGCTTAGTGGCAGAGCACATCCTTTTCATGCAAAAAGGTCCCAGGTAGGCATCTTCAGGTTGGAACCTGGAGAACAGCTGGCAGTCAGTATCAAGAACACTGGGCTAGATGGGCCTAAGGTCTGCCCAACGTCATAGGGCATTTTCCAATGTTCCTAGAAATAAAAAATTAAGAACTAACAGGAAAAGGGAGGACATCCACCACCTAGGCCGCATCTGCACTATATATTTAAAGCAGAATCATACCACTTCAAACAGTCATGGCTTCCTCCAAAGAGTCCTGAGAATTTTGGTTTGAGAGTTGTTAGGAGACGTCCATTTCCCTCACAGAGCTACTATTCCCAGAGTTCCCTGGGAAGAGGGATTGCTTGTTAAATTAGTCTGGTGATTTGTAGCTCTGTGAGGGGAATAGGCATCTCTGAACAACTCTCAGCACCCTCAACCCTCCCAGGCTATGGTCTGAAGGCACATGAGGCCAGCTCCCTGCTGAAGCTAAGCAGGGTCAGGTCTGGTCAGTGCCTGGATGGGAGACCGTCTGGGAACCATATGTAAGCCGCCTTGGGTTTCTATCATGAAAAGAAAGGCGGGGTATAAATGTAATAAATAAATAAAATAAATAAATAAACAAACTACAGTTTCCAGGATTCTTTGGGGGAAGTCATGGCTGAACATCAGGAAAAACCTCCTGTTAGAGCGGTACGACAGTGGGACCCATGACCTAGGGAGGTGGTGGGCTCTATAACACTGGAGGCCTTCAAGAGGCAGCTGGACAGCCACCTGTTGGGGATGCTCTAAGTTGGATTCCTGCACTGAGCAGGGGGTTGGACTCAATGGCCTTGTAGGCCCCTTCCAACTCTACTATTCTATGATGCTCTGGCTGTTTAGTTGTGGCTTCCTCCCAAGACTGGTATAACACTGCTTTAAATGTACAGTGCAGATGGGGTGATACTCTCAGGTTTTAAGCTAATTTGACAATAGACATCACTTTGGCCATGAATGGTTATTTCTGTTATTGGATTTTCCATCCAAGAATCTCTGTTTCTGGATATTATCAAAAGGGATGGAGGGTGGCGGAGGAGAGAAACAATGGCTAATATCCAATATTAGTCATACTCAGAATATACCCAATGGGTCTGTTATAAGTATGACTCAGCTGGCTATCACCCAATGCTCCAGTAATTATTTTGTGGGGTTTAAAAAACAAAACACATAGCATCCTACGCTGGATATGAATTTAGATGTGAACAATGACGCTCTCCTAATTTTATTTTTACATGCATACGTGCTTTCTTGTTATGCAGCTTGGTTTTTCTTTTTTTTCCTTTTGTTAAGCAAATGCCAATGGTGCATGTTGGCAATACCACATTGAAACACAACACCACACCAAACCCACAAGAAGATACTTGTTGTGTGCAAGCAACCACAACCATTAAAAGGAAACAAGCTGCAGTTTTCAACACCTGTGGTTGGAAAACAAAATGACCAGCTGCATTAAAAAATGTTTTTTTAAAAGCATACAGATTTGGGGACGAACTTGAAGTCGGTTGAGTGATGCAGGGAAGGTTTCTCATCACCAAAAAGGAATTGCTTTGGAGATGATGGTAGCGAAAGATTCAGAATAAGAAAACAAGGCACAACTCAGTTTGGTTCTCTTTTCAGTAAATGTGAATGCAAATATCTCAGCTGATTCTAGCTCCTCAGTCTGAGAAAAAACTGAGCAAAGGCTGAGCTGTTCTTGGGAGTGTGAATGCTCAGGAGGAGTGAGAAATTTGATTCAGTTTGCATTTAAAACTAAATTTGTTCCGAAACATGTGAACCGAAACACAGCCACCCTTCAAAATTCACACTTATCCAAATTTTGTGAAGCAGTTCTCCAACTAAGCAATGTTTGCAAAAATGCACATGTTAAAGGAACATGTTCATAAAAATGAATACATTAGTGAAAATAACATACAAAATGGCATTACATTAGGAGAAATTGCTTGCAAAAATGTGTACATCAATTAAAACTGCTTACAAAAATGTGTTTAGTAGGAGAAATTTGTACTAAAATGCTGGAGAGTTTTCGTGATAATTTTTTTTAAAATTGCACATTGCTGCAGAAATGCAGAGAACCAAATTTAAGAAAAATGAGAAACTGAGAGAACCAAACTCACAAATCCTTCCATCCCTACTGAACACTGATCAACAGCCTGACTGTATGCAGTAATTTTTTTCCTATTATTATTTAGCCCTGATGTGGCAACAGGGATCCATGCAGAGAAACAAGCGTTTGCACAAGGATTTTTCTAAAAAAGCAACATATGGACTGCAATAGAAGGAGGGAATCAAGCATCAGAGAGGCTCGCTTGTAGTGCATATATCAATAATGATAGCTCTGACAGTGCTGGTCATGTCAGGACAGGGGTGGGGCACAGTCCACTATTCTTTCTCTGAGTAAGGCCCCATCTGCATCATATATTTAAAGCAGTATGACACCACTTTAAACAGTCACGGTTTTCCCCAAAGAATCCTGAGAACTGTAGTTTGTTATGGCTGCTAACAGTTGTTCGGAGACCCCTGTTCCCTCACAGAGCTATAATTCTCAGAGTTCCCTGGGAAGAGGGACTGAATGTTAAACCAATCTGGGAACTATAGCTCTGTGAGAGGAACAGAGGACTCCTAACAACTCTCAGCATCCTTAACAAACTACAGTTCCTGGGATTCTTTGGGGGAACCCATGACAGGTAAAGTGGTATAATAGTGCTTTAAATGTATAGTGCAGATGGTCAACATCATTACAGCTGACAGTGCTGATGTCTACAGCGGCAGGGAACAGGGTCCAAGACTTCTAGACCCTGGATATGATAAAAACCTAATTAAAATCTTAATATTGAAGATATATGGATTGAGGGCCTTTACAGAGCTGGCATCAGAGGCAGGCATCATTGGGTACCTGTTGAGGTCCAAAACCCATCCAGGAGAGGGCTCCAATCTCAGGGGGGGGAAGCTCTGTTCTCTTCCCCTTTGCCATCACTGCCTCTTCGCTTTGTACTTTCTGATCATGCAAGTGGTTATACAGTTTGGGCAAGTGAAAGGATTGCAGTGATAGGAAGTGGGTTCATTCAGGGAGAGGGCCCAAAAAGTGCACCTTGCCCAAAGGACCCCACAAAACCTGGAGCTGACACTGGGCTCCCCCTCTTCTCCCCTCCCCTCATGTTTGCTCTTTAAATTGACAATCAAAACCAAAGTATTATCACCAAGCTGGGCCAAAAGAAATACGCAAGAACAGCTTGCTGGATCAGGCCAGTGGCCTAGTCTAGTTCTACATCCTGTGCTCACAGTGGCTGGCCAGATGCCCGTGGGAGGCTCGCAAGCAGGACCTGAGGGCTAGAGCACCCTCCCCTCCTGTGGTTTCCAGCAACTGGGATTCAGAGGTTTACAGTGAAGGTGGCCCATAGCCATCATGGCTGGTAGCCATCAACAGACTTATCCTTCATGAGTTTGTCTAATTCCCCCTTAACGCTGTGCAAGTTGGTGGCTGTGATGCCCCTGTATTTATAATACTGTAAATATGGTAAGTGTGGGTTTATTAGAGTAAATGAGGTAAGTGGACTGAGCGAGTGAGTGATACGTGTTGTATGATTGGCTGAGCGCTTGAGAGTCTGAAGGTATAAAAGAGAGGATGACAGTTGAGAGTTGGTTGGTTTTAGTTGGTGGGTTTAGGAGTTCGTTGGCTGGTTCTGGGTTTTGGAGGGTGGATTGAATTAGGCGGGTAGTAAGGCAGGTTATTGATGACTAGAAACATAAAGAGTAATGCATCTTATGAAACCACATGCTTGTTGACTAAACCTTTAAGTAATCTTGTTATTCCGTGTGTACATAAATAAATAGCTCTTGGTTTACCAAAACGCCTGATCCTTGGCTGGGTTTCACAGACCAGAAGGGTGAGCAGGGCATATACCAAGGTTGGGAAACAGTATCAATGGTGCGGTGAAGAGATAGTGTAACATCAGGTGTCCAGAGCAACCCAGGGCTGTATTCTTTATAGGCACAAAGATACAGGGGGGTTGTGGCCTGTAAGTGCACCCAGACACAAAGTAGCAAGAAGCCAGGAGGAGACTAAGGCACAGTCTCAAGGCAATATTGTTTTACAGGGAGTGTCTGGTGGTGCTGTCTAGCAGTGGGATCTTGAGAGATCTGTGCTAGAGCTGGTGAGAGAACTGTTTAAAGACCAGGACCCTGAGGTGGAACCGTGACAAGGCGGTGACCACAGGCGGGATACTAGCAGGTGGCGCCTGAGGTGGGATCCTGACAGGAAGGGTCCTCACAGTGGCTATCACGACATCCTGAGGCAGCAAATTCCATATTATAACTATGCGTTGCATGAAGAAGTACCTCCTTTTGTACTGTACTGAATGTTCCAATATTCAGCTTGATTAGATAGTCCCCAATTCTTGTATTGTATGAGAGAAACTTCTCGATCTTTCTCCACATCATGCACTATTTTCCTGCATTGCTCTGAGTTCTACTCTGAGAACATTTTAGAAAGCTTCATGCTGGTAGAATCACGATCACAGTCTTCTGCTTAGAATTTTACCACATACAATGGTTTCAGTTTGCTCACCACTCACTTTAGGTGACAATATACGTCAGGGCTGGGTATATTAAATGACTGTGGTTGCGTGTGTGGGGGTGTTACTTTCAAAAATGGGAAGCTAGGACTGCTTTCACACTGCACTTTATTCCATTATTCTGATGAGTATTCTGACCTGGTAATTTGCACATTATATTTGATCTTTCACATGACATACAAGCTAGTTCTGAAAATCTTGTGGAATATAGTGCAAGTTTAGCGCTAATTTTTGTGATAAATAATACCAGAAATAATCCATTTGCAAGCCTGGGAACCTGGGAAATCGTAGGAGTTTTTCGCTAGCGGCAGCTGCTCACATGATAGGCATCCAAAAAGCAGTGCATTCCCCACCCTTAAGGTGTACGGGGGGGGGATTGCCTGATGAAAATTGTACTGGTATTCTGGCATAGGCACAGATAGCAGCAGCATTTCCCCCCACACCCATGTCTATACAACTAAAAGAATTTCAAAAGTCGGATGCTAAAGGGAGAGGGCGTGCATGGGGATGGGACCTGTACTTTTCAACTTGTTCATTAATGACCCAGAATTAGGAGTGAGCAGTGAAGTGGCCAAGTTTGCTGACGACACTAAATTGTTCAGGGTTGTTAAAACAAAAAGGGATTGCGAAGAGCTCCAAAAAGACCTCTCCAAACGGAGTGAATGGGTGGAAAAATGGCAAATGCAATTCAATATAAACAAGTGTAAAATTATGCATATTGGAGCAAACAATCTTAATTTCACATATACGTTCATGGGGTCTGAACTGGCGGTGACCGACCAGGAGAGAGACCTCGGGGTTGTAGTGGACAGCACAATGAAAATGTCGACCCAGTGTGCGGCAGCTGTGAAAAAGGCAAATTCCATGCTAGCGATAATTAGGAAAGGTATTGAAAATAAAACAGCCGATATCATAATGCCGTTGTATAAATCTATGGTGCGGCCGCATTTGGAATACTGTGTACAGTTCTGGTCGCCTCCTCTCAAAAAGGATATTCTAGAGTTGGAAAAGGTTCAGAAGAGGGCAACCAGAATGATCAAGGGGATGGAGCGACTCCCTTATCAGGAAAGGTTGCAGCATTTGGGGCTTTTTAGTTTAGAGAAAAGGCGGGTCAGAGGAGACATGATAGAAGTGTATAAAATTATGCATGGCATTGAGAAAGTGGATAGAGAAAAGTTCTTCTCCCTCTCTCATAATACTAGAACTCGTGGACATTCAAAGAAGCTGAATGTTGGAAGATTCAGGACAGACAAAAGGAAGTACTTCTTTACTCAGCGCATAGTTAAACTATGGAATTTGCTCCCACAAGATGCAGTAATGGCCACCAGCTTGGACGGCTTTAAAAGAAGATTAGACAAATTCATGGAGGACAGGGCTATCAGTGGCTACTAGCCGTGATGGCTGTGCTGTGCCACCCTAGTCAGAGGCAGCATGCTTCTGAAAACCAGTTGCCGGAAGCCTCAGGAGGGGAGAGTGTTCTTGCACTCGGGTCCTGCTTGCTGGCTTCCCCCAGGCACCTGGTTGGCCACTGTGAGAACAGGATGCTGGACTAGATGGGCCACTGGCCTGATCCAGCAGGCTCTTCTTATGTTCTTATGTTCTTATGATCTTAGACCTCCTACACAGTGAGGAACAGTGCGCATGTGTCTAATGGGTGAGGGACGAAAACAAGATGTTCATTCCAGCCGTGTGAGAGACAGTTGAGCGAAATGCAGGTATATTGGCTGGAAAAACTACTGTTCCTTAGCACAACCGGCACTGCAGTGTGAAAGGAATTTCAGAAATTGGGACAAAAGCGCTACCATTTAAATCCATTAATTAATACAATAAACTCCATGTCTGAAAGCAGCCTAGGGGAGAAAAATGCTACTTGAGAGTCATTAATGTTAAAGATGAATGTACTTGCGTCTTTCAAAAGGCAACTGTTTTTGTCTCTCACTTTTTACCCAACTAACGGACTGACCTGATAGATGACTCAAGAACACCAAATACTTGGAAATGTTTCCACCCGTCCTATCTGATTTACTAGAAAATGAAAAGCCACGAGATAGTTCATATATTATTATTCACTTGACTGCTTTCAGAGCATCTGGCCTTACTGATACTTTCATCCAAAAGTTTTTCACCCCGGGGGGAAACACCAAATATACCATCCTGTATTACTTACACAGAGGAAAGTAACTGGAATATCTACACCGTCGCCTACTCCAGGAAGATTACATTTGTTTCTTTCTTTGTTTATTAAATTTATATCCCGCCCTTCCTCCCAGAAGGAGCCCAGGGCAGCAACACTAAAAACACTCTAAAACATCTTAAAAACAGACTTTAAAATATATTAAAACGGAACATCTTTTAAAAATATTAAAACAAAACATCTTAAAAGAAAAAGCTTTAAAAACATCTTAAAAAGCAATCCCAACACAGACGCAGACTGGGATAAAACTTTTACTTCAAAGGCTTGTTGAAAAAGGAAGGTCTTCAGTTTTCTCTCTCTCCAAATAGGCTTTCTCTGACCTTCTCTCCTTCGTCCGCAATTATGACAGGCTGCAGGAGGCGGAGAGATGGGAAGGAGGGCCCAGCCCGCAACTCAAGGCCAGCCCTTGTCAGGCTTTCCCTGACCTGGAGCTATTTCCATTCCAGCTGGTCCTTAGAAGAATGACTGTTTAACTGCTGGTATAGCACAGTGGGGAGGAGAGCCTGGCTGGGAGTCCAGAGTCTGTGAGTTCAAATCCCCGCTCGTGTCTCCTGGGTGTGAAGGGCCAGCTAAAGATCACCCTCACAGTGAGTGGCTCAGGGGTTACGTGCCCTGCCACCTGTGCAGCTGTGGGCAAGCTGCATAGTCCCAAGGAGCCCAGTTGCCCCCCAGTTGGCAGTTGCAGACAAGGAAGGGGCTGGCTTGTGCAGCTGTGGCAAGCTGAGCAGGCCCTAGCCAACTGAGGAGGACCAGCCTCAGAGGGAGGCAATGGGAAACCCCCTCTGAATACCGCTTACCATGAACACCCTATTCATAGGGTCACCATAAGTCGGGATCGACTTGAAGGCAGTCCATTTCCATTTTACCCCTGCCCTACACAAACTGGCTGTAGCTCTCCAGATTTCAGACAGAGGACTTTCCTAACGCTACCTGGAGATGCCAAGGATTGAACCTGGAACCTTCTCATTGCACAGCTGATGTCCTGCCTCTGAGCTATGCCCTGTTTCTTTCCCAAAGCCTCATGCATTCAGAACAGAGAACTAATTCAGAGAACTAATCCAATAGAGAACTCGTCTGGCAACCTGCACACCTTAACAGCATGAATTCCTTTGTGCCTCCGTTTCAACAAAGCAGCCTTGCTGATTTATTTCCAGGCATTATCCATGCCTTAATAGTCAAAACAAAGAAATGAGCTAGTAAATATCAAAAGTGGGGATATATAACGTACATGCCAATATGCCTGCATTATATATGCAGTGCCTGCTATTTTTGCAATTATGTAACTTTTAGATAGAGACTGAAAATTTAAATGGTGTAAGTCAATAACAGGGAGAAATCTACAGGACCAAAGAATAGCAGCAGCAACACTAGTCAAAAATATTTTCTTGTTCATGAATAAAATAGTAACATTATGAGAAAGCATGTTTAAAACGATAGTTGCCAATTATCTTGCTCCTAAAGTCTAAAGCTGCATCATCAGATCTGAAGAGAGGACATGAATGCCCTTGTTTACCCAAGATTATCTGGTCCAGGTCTCCATTTCTTTACATCATATATGCCAGAGTAACCTCTTTAAGCCTGCGGGTTGGATTCGAACATGGTCAATTGGGGAGGGGAGTGGGTGGAGCCCAAAAAATGTAAGCAAACAAATTTCCCATCTCTCTGAGGATTTAGTTGTGGCAGAATGGAACAGCAGGCACAGCGCCAGCGGGTGACCAGGTCGGACACTGGCTGATGACTCCTGCTGCTAGCTGAGGACCCCTGCAGCTGGAAGAGTGGGGCTCCCACTCCGCGATCCCCACCAGCATTGAGTCATGGGCCGTGACTGGACGTGACACAGATGGTGGAGCAGGAGCTCCACTCTCCCAGCCAACATCACCCCCTGCACATGTGAGCAGCAGTCGGGCACTTAAGCACCCGATTGTTTCACCTCACATGTCAGCACATCAACGCACATGCCTGCCATCATCCAAGATGGCAGCGGGGGCGTCAATACCCCCCCCACCATCTTAGGTGATGGCAGGCATGTGCAATGACATGAGAGGTGGCACACCCAGGGCGTATTTAGTACTGTGCGCACAAGTATGTGCAAGCACACACACTGAGGGGAGGCAGGGGCCTGTGGCAGGCTGGTCCCGGCCCTGTGGAACAGTCACACACCCAAACTCACAGCTGAGAAGGCAGCACCAGTCCACCTATCGTGAGCCCTGCTGGAGGGGGGTGGACTGACGAGAAAGAAGCGGAGGAGGACGAGGACTTAGAGTGGGATGCTCAAGCCGGGCTAGCAACATCAGTGGGCTTGTTTACAAGGCTGTACTAATGCAACGAGGATTCATTACTCTTTCTCAAGGCAATTCTGGGCATTGATGCTATCACACAGTTTCTGTGCTACAGATGGGGGCAGAGACTGGAACTTTACCAGGGGCCACCCTCAGGCTGAGGTAGGGTAGGGGCTGACCCCCGTTAGGACTGCCTTGCTTTTGAATGCTTGAGTGAAGACAAAATGCCCCTCACATATACCACCAAACTTTCAAAGACCTGCCTGCAAAAGCAATTATTTCTAATGGGTTTGTTTGAAGAACAAAGGAGACTGTAGTTGGTGGGGCAGTGCCCCATTCACCCTGCTGGACCAATCCCCACTGGATCGCTCGGCTCAACCAATCTCCATTGGATCGCACCCACAATGAGAGGCACAAATTGTATTGAGAAGATAGAGCATTTGATCCTTTAACTCCTCTCTGCTGCCACCAGCTCCTGCCTAGCCAATGGAACGATTCTACTAGGAGTAGGTGGAAACATCCTATCCCTTCCATAAGTTTGCAGCATCTTCCAACAGTTTGCCAAAGCTTGCCAACTGGAAATTAATCACAAGCAATGCTGAAAAAGGTGGAAAGCCCCCAATTTCAAGCAGAACTTCTAAGACACAGTTGATACCAGTGATGGGAGTTGTCACATTCATGTGGCAGATTGAAACAATGGCAGAAATCTGTCCCAGCAAGTCCAATGTGATATTCATGATTGACAGATGGGCAGGGCACGTCTGGACAAGCAATTCTCCCTTATCTTTGATGGGCCAAATTGAAAGGCCTGGCTGTCTGGGTTAGGCCCGGAGGCCAGAGGTTCCCCACCACATCTATAAGTTTTAGGAAAAACCCTAAAGGGCAAGAAAAGACACATACAACCCCAACAGTCCAATAAGGACTGAGCATGCTCAGTGGCCATAGAATGCTGGTGGATGCTTCACTCTGCCTAATGGTAGGGCCGGCCCTGGATACAAAGCTATAAATGCCAAGTCATGTTATGAGATTCTGTTTCAGATTAATGGCCCAATCCAGCCCAGGGCTAGGCACACTTTTGCCTGTTGTTTTACCGTGCCTAAGTCTGTACTGCATCAAGGCCTGTGAGTTTACTTCAGAGGAGGAGATATTAATGAGGGGCAGGATTTGCTGACATGTATCAAAGACGCCAGAAGTGGGAACTCACTCAGATGGCCTTTCAGTTGAGGAAAAAAACTCAAATGTTTTAGGAAACATTTGGATAACAGAACTACTGCTTTGACATACTAGCAGGATTTTTCTCCATCCAAAAGAGACTCATTGATATTATCAAATCTGAATCAAGACAAGACAGAGATGATAATCGTTGAGGGTGGCTGTGGTTTACACCAGATTTGCCTGCTTGTGATTTATGAAGTTTGCCACAACCCCTTCTGATCAGGGATCTACAAATATCATCTTGGCTTACTAGCCAAACCTTGCTATCCCCTTGTACCAGTTCATCTGAGGCTCAGTGTTTCTCCTTCTAGTTCACTAGGCAAGGTTGAGAAGGGAGAAGTGGCGCCTTCCCTGACTTGAGTTGAGGCTTGGATAAAGAAAGAAAGAGGGGCAAAAACACATGCTGTCTCTAGCTCAAGGGACAGCCTATCTGAGACTCTCTGATCTGAGACAGGGCAAAAGATACTCGCCCTTGGCGAGCAGGCCAATAGAGCTGCGGATGCTTAGTTAAGACACTTTTTCTCCTAGACCTGGTGCTGCTTTTTGGAGAAGCAGGTCAGAGTTGTTGCCTCGAGTGCCATTTCCCATCATCTGCTCATTAGGAAGCTTGTGCCTCTTCTGGAGAGGTCAGCCTTCACCACACTGATCCATGCTTCGTAAGTCCCAGGCTTCATTATTGCAAAACACTGCTCTTGAAAATGACTCAAAGGCCTCAGCTAGTGGAGAACACACCAGGGCACTGCCTCTTCTGCAGTGGCGTCACTAGGGTTGGTGTCACCTGGTGCGGTAACTCATGGTGTCACCCCCATGGACCTCCTACTGTACCAGACCATACAGAATCCTTAGTAATGTTTTTTGTACTAATGTTACTCGTAAATTGTAATTCCCGTATATCACTGAATGTAATAGCACACACACACGGAGCCAGCTGTGGGATTGTCACACAAACAACCTAGAACATTTTTTCCCTTTCACAAGGACATGCAAAAGATTGAACCCAGGACCTTCTGCATGCAAAGCACATGCTCAGCCTACCACTGAGATATAGGGTAGAAAAGCACTCACTGTTCTACTGGCCTGGGGATAATTCTGAGGGCCAGTGGGAACCACAGATGTGATGGGAGGCAGGGAGAAGTGAGTGAGCAAAGAGTGCAGGTGCAATGCCGAGGTGCCGTCTCAGCAAAACTGACGCCAGTCCTAGTGGGTAAGCCCCATTCAACAGGGTGGGATTTACTTCTGAGTAAACATGCACAGGATTGCAAGGTGGAGGGGAGCAACAAATCCCCCTCCCTCAACCCCAGCTTAGCCCTTCCCTACTTTAAAGTTGACAATGAGGACACTGAATTTATCAAGGATTATCAATACCTTGGCACAGTCATTAACCAAAATGGAGACAATAGTCAAGAAATTAGGCTAGGACTAGGGAGGGCAGCTACTGGAGAACTCACATGCAAATATGTATCACTGAACACTAAAGTCAGGATCATTCAGACCATGGTATTCCCCATCTCTATGTATGGATGTGAAAGTTGAACAGTGAAAAAAGCGGATAAGAGAAAAATCAACTCATTTGAAATGTGGTGTTGGAGGAGAGCTTTGCGCATACCATGGACTGCGAAAAAGACAAATAATTGGGTGGTAGAACAAATAAACCAGAACTATCATTAGAAGCTAAAATGATGAAACTGAGGTTATCATACTTTGGACACATCATGAGAAGACATGATTCATTAGAAAATATAATAATGCTTGGAAAAACAGAAGTAGAAAAAGAGGAAGGCCAAACAAGAGATGGATTGATTCCATCAAGGAAGCCACAGACCTGAACTTACAAGATCTGAACAGGGTGGTTCATGACAGATGCTGTTGGAGGTCACTGATTCATAGGGTCGCCATAAGTCGTAGTCGACTTGGAGGCACATAACAACAACAGCAAAATACTGTGAAATACAATCAAATGAGAGCAGAAGAGTCCCCAGCCCCTTCAAAGGGGGAAAAATGCCATTCTAAATCCCCAGGAGCAACATGTGGCACCCAGGCAGCAAGATACACTGCCCCTGCCGTGGGAAGCTCTCCTAGGCCATGATGAACCTCAATGCCCTTCCTGGGCCTGCCGTGGAGAAGGTTAAGGAAGGGGAGGCAGCATCCCTCTTTCCTTTCTTCCCCCACGCAGGCAGGCAGGCCTTGGATGCCCTCCACCAGCTCTGCCGCCCAGAGCCCCGCGTTCCCACTCCTCCTCACCCATCTCTCCCTTGGCTCAGCAGCGGCGGCGGCAGCGTCTCTGCCTGGGGGCCCCTGTTGCGGCCACTCCCGCCCAGCGGCGCCCACAGCATGAGGGGTGAAGCAGGGCGTCCTTTCCAGAGCAGGGGAACCGGCTCCGGGGCTAAGGAGGAGCCGGCCCGGCCCGGCCCGGCCCGGCCCGGCCTGGCCTCCACCACCACCGCCTCTTCGCAGCTCCTGCTGAGGCTGCCAGGCCACTCGGGCGCCGTCTCCTAGCAACCGCGCCTGGCCCCGCCTGCTCCCGAGACGGCACCCAAGCATCCTGGCAGCCTCAGCAGGAGCTGCGAAGAGCGGTGGTGGTGGAGGCCAGGCCAGGCCAGGCAGGCTCCTCCTTAGCCCCGGACTCCCCTCGGGCCCCAGGAGCTGGAGCACCAACGAGCTAAGCGGCTGGATTGGGGAGGAATCGGCCACTCGGCTGACCCACTTCCCGGTGCCTAGGGGCGGGGCGGCTCTGGGTGTCACCCCTCTCTTGGTGTCACCCGGGTGTGGGCCGCACCGCCCGCACCCCCATAGTGACGGCCCTGCTCTTCTGTCTTCCAGAAAACCCACATCAGTGATGAGTGCGTGCAGTCGAGCAACCCAGCATTAAGCCTAGAAAGTGTCCAAACTATTCAGTGATGGTGGTAGAGATTGCATGGGAAGGGCCATAGCTCAGTGGGAAAGCATCAGCTTTGCATGAAGAAGATCCCAGGTTCAATCCCTGGCATCTGCAAGTAGGGCTGAGAATGTCTTCTGTTTGGAACCCTGGAGTCAATGCCAAGCAACATAGACAATACTGAGTTAGCTGGACCGACAGTCTGACTCCATATAAGGCAGTGTTCTGTGTTCCATCTCCCCATCGGGGACATCACAACTTCTGCCCAATCTCACTAGACCTTCCACAAAGCAATCCAATGGCACTGGGAAAGGGCCGTAGCTCAGTGGGAGAGCATCTGCTTTGCATGCAGAAGGTCCCAGGCTCAATCTCCTGCATCTCCAAGTAGGGCTGGGAGTGACCCCATCTGAACACCTGGAGAGCTGCTGCCAGTCAGCGCAGACAATGCTAAGCTATACGGACCAACGGTATGACTCGGTATAAGGCAGCTCCCTACGTCCCAACGGTGGCATTTGCTGGAGAGAGAGCTGTAGTTCACCAGCAACTTCCAACTGTGATACTAGCACTGGGAAAAACAAAGACAAAGAAGTAGCAACAGAGGTACACTCTGGATGAAAGACCAAAGTGTATCCTGCAATGAAATCTCATTTCTCAAACCGGCAGCACCCTTCCTCCATATCAGCAGAAGTTCCGTGTTCTCACACAAATGCCTGATATATGCCGCTCCTCCTCTGTCAGACCATCTGGCAAGCTGGAGACATTTAAGAAACAGGAGTGCAACATTTCTCTTTCCGATCATGCTACTTTCATTTCTCGCCACTCCTTTAATCCAGCCCCTAAAATGTTAACATTTTTAAAAGATGGGGGGATTGCATGGGAAGGGCCGTAGCTCAGTGGTAGAGCATCTGCCTCGCATGTAGAAGGTCTCAGGTTCAATACCTGACATCTCCAGGTAGGGCTTGGAGAGAAGCCTGCCTGGAACCCTGGAGAGCTGCTACCCGTGTAGGCAATACTGAGCTAGATGGACCAATGCTCTAACTCAGTAGAAGGCAGCTTCCTATGTTCGTAATCTGTCTTTCAGGACACACTGTCCTCACAAGGCAGCTTATGAGACTCTAAAACCCATGAAAACAGAATTACAAACATCAAATGCACAAAAGTTCCCCCCGCCCCAAGAATCACACAATTCAGACAAGACTGAATAAATGTGTCTTCAGAATGGGTTTAAAAAAAAAAAAAAAAGACCACTAGCAACGAGGCCATATGTATCTCCTTACAGAGGAAATTCCAAAGGTGTGGAGCCACCACTGAGAAAGCCCTACTCGTTTCCCACAAACACAGGGTTGGTGAATTCTTTCAGTTTCTTTCTAGGCAACTTTCCAGGGGCCAAATGCCGGTGTTACACAGGGCCAAAAGCAAAAGTGGGCCATGCAGTGAATGTAACTTGTTACCTTTGTATAATAGGCTGGTTTTTCACATTCTCACACACACACTCTATCCTCTATCTAAGCAAGAGGCATACATTCCAGCCAGGCAAAAACACTCAAGGATGGTGCAAAGCCGGGCCAGTGATGGGTGTGGCCTGGAAACAAAGAGTGTGGCTGGGCAGGGTGTGTGGTCTGGCAACACTCCGTAACAGATCTCACCGGTGAGCAGAGAGCAGGACCTCCGACACAGATTCCTCGGGCAAGCTCATATAGGCGGAGGTGGTCTTTCATATAATGCAGTTCCAAACCATTCAGGACTTGTAAACCTTTGTATTTGTACTTTTTTATAGTTGCAAGTTGCTTTGAGTCATTTTAGGTAGTAAGTGATGAATAACGGTAATGAATAACAATAATCCAGAAGCATCCTAGTCCATCTTTGGCCACAGCTCCATGATGTGACCTCTCACCTCAGCATCTCGAATTGAGCCTCCTGAACTCCCTTGCCCAGCCACATTCAGACGCTGCAGATCCACTGTGGTGACTCAGCACACCATCTAGGTCAGCCTTTCAAAACCAGTGTGCCTCCAGATGTTGTTGGACCACAATTCCCATCTTTCCTGACCATTGGCAATGCTGGCTGAGGCTGATGGGAGTTGTGGTCCAACAACATCTGGAGGCACACTGGTTGGGAAAGGCTGATCTAGATCCTGGCACAGCCCTACCATGTCTAGAGCCCCCCAGCTGAGCAACCAAGGAGGAGGATGTATGCAGTTCATCACCGTTCATAGATCCTTTCCCCCGTATCTGACAAACTGCACCTTACCCGATCATCTCATTCATCCAGATTTGGAATGCAACTGCATGCAAAAGGGATTCAGAAGCAGGCCCAGAAGCAATGAAAAGTTCCGCTCCTTCTGGTTCCCCTTTTATCTATTCCGTGCTCACAATTCAAAGTAAAGACATTTCAAAGAAGTTGGAGGTGGAAGTAGCCCATTATGGGGGACTTTGTGGGGAACGTGTGGTGCGATAACCTCGTTCTCTTAAAAGAAGAAAGAGAAATAGCAGCTGTTCCCTGAAGTGCCTTTATAAGTCAAGGGTAAAATTAATCCCTTTGCAAGGCAAGGCAAATTTGTCCTGGATCCTCTTTCATTTCCAGCGGGTGAAGGGGTTGTGCTGGTTTTGTTAAAGTGAACTAAAAACTGTTCTGATTCATGCAATGAGAAAGAAGGAAAATAGAAAAAGAAGTACTACGTTACTTGGGTTTTTTAAAAAAAAAAAATTATGAATCCTGGGCTCCTGCTAGGAGGAAGGATGGGATATAAATCAAAGAATTAGATTAGACTAGATAGACTAGATAGACTAGACAGACAGACAGACAGACAGACAGACAGATAGATAGATACTTCAAAAGTACCTTAAACCTTGCCACAAGCCATTTCTCCTCATAGCCATTAATTTCCAGGGAACCAATGCATCATCTGCTACCCCAGGGATGTGGAGCCTGTGCCCCCCCAACTCCCATCAGCCCCAGCCAGCATGGCTAATGGTCAAGGCCAATGGGAGTTGTAGACTAACAATATTGGGAGGGCTACAGGTTCCCCATCGCTGTACTACAGTATGAACAGGCTTTGTAGTCATTGGCTCTCTTCCAGAGATCCTTGGGAATTGTCAGCCCCTCCCAATACCAGGATAAGAGACAGCTCTACTCCTGGCAGGAACTACCAAAAGTCTGCGTGGAAGCCCCTGACTCTTAAGAGTATTATTGTTAATTTTATTGCCCATCCTTCGCCAGCAGGTCCCAGGGCAGGTGACAACAATTTAAAATCCAGTATTAAAAGCAGTTAAAACCAAGCACACGTGTACAAGTACAAGTACACGCGTTCCTGGACATTACTTCTTTAACAGAAACTTGGATACCAGAGGCAGGAATAACATAGGTTCCTTCACCACAAAAAAGAAGAGCAGTTCAACATATTTCAGCAAACTTTTGATTCAAAATGAACAATATGCATGTCTGAAATGAAACGACCAGGTCAAGAAAGCTTTGCATACAGACCACTTGAAGGCTTCTTCCAAACTGCATCCAGGGATGCCTGCCTTGCCTTTTTTCTTTTATCATGCAGTATCCTGCTACAGCAATCTAAAGCTCTGAGCACAGTTCTCCTCTCTGTACACTCAACAGACAAGGGGCAGCCGCCACCCCCCCTCTCTCTCTCTCTGCCGTCCTCCCCCACACTTCAGCAGACACATCTGCAGTAAACAGTGCTTGTGGGGCACCTACACCACCTGGAAAATTGTTGTGCATCAACCTTCAGAGACAGCAGACTGGCAACTTTGGGGGCATGGCATAAAAGGTAGTGTGGTGCAGTAGTTGGAGACTAGGGCCTTCACTGAGGTGACCTTACACCTGTCACCTTCTTTCAGCCTAACCTACCTCACAGAGTTGTTGTAAAGAGAAAATGAGGAGAGGATAAATACATACACCACCATGAGTAACTTGGAGGAAAGGTGAGATGTAATAATATCTTTAAAATATTATTCATTCATCTCTCTCAGGGCACTAGCTGGATTTAACTGCATTTAACCAGTAATTTACAACTGCGATTATAATACTGGTAAAACAGCAGCAGATGCAGAACCTATAGGAAAGGCCTATGTGGCTCCCTACAACCAAACTTCCATTTCTCAAACAACTAATCAGTCATCTATACGCAGTCATAGCACTGTTTCCTTGTGTCACTGAAAAGAAAAGGGGAGGGGAATTGGCCAGCTTGAGCCTCTAATAGTATTCCAGGAGAAGGCATGGTTGACTGGCTGGCACTCTAAACAGGAGTACTCTTGTTTGGGTGTGTGTGTGTGAAAGATATACCGCAACACTTTGTTGCAGATCCCATTGGTAACTGCACTATTAGCATTTTCCAATGGCAACAGCTCACACCATCATTTTATTACCATGAATCTCACCTGGACTCTCAGCACCGATTATAATAAATAGAATGACACATTAATACATAAATGTCTAAATCAAGAACAGGAAACCTGCTGCCCTCCAAATCAGCCTTTCCCAAGCTTTGGGTCCCCAGATGTTGCTGAACTACAGTTCCCATAATTCCTGACCATTGACCATGCTGGATGGGGCTGATTGGAATTGTAATCCAGCAACATCTGGGGACCCAAAGGTTGGGAAAGGCTGCTCTAGATGTTGCTGGACTCCCATCAGCCCCAGCCAGCAGGGCCAATGTTTAGGAACACAGGAAGCTGCCTTATTCAGAGTCAGACCATTGGTCCAGCTAGCTCCGTACTGTCTACACGGACTGGCAGCGACTCCCCGGCGTTTTCAGGCAGGAGTTTCTCAGCGCCCTCCGTGGAGATGCTGGGGATTGAACTTGGGACCTTCCACATACAAGGCAGATGCTCTAACACTGAGCCACGGCCCTTCCCCAAGGGATGGCTGGCGAGGAAAAGGGCTATGGATCAGTGGCTGAACATCTGCTTTGCATGCAAAAGGTCTCAGATTCAATCTCCAGCACCTCCAGGTGGAGCCGGGAACAGCTGCAAGTCAACGTAGACAATCCTGAGCTAGATGGACCAACGGCCTGACTCAGTGTAAGGCAGCTTTCTATGTAAAGTCTGGAAGATTCCCCACCCCTGGTCTAAGTAAACCTCACTGGTTTTGCTCTGGAATGTATACAGCAGATAGTCACCATCTAAGCACCATCTCACTGACTCTGTGTAACTCCATCAGCTTCTGTTAAACAGAGCTTGGAAAAGTTACTTTTTTGAACTACAACTCCCATCAGCCCAATCCAGTGGCTATGCTGGCTGGGGCTGATGGGAGCTGTAGTTCAAAAAAAGTAACTTTTCCAAGCTCTGCTTCTGTACTATAGGTTAATGTTGCCTACAGGGTTTACAGTTGTAGCTTTTAATATAAGCCCTGCTGTTGAACTTCTCAGCGGATTTTAAGGTTGTGGGAAAAAGAGAGGTTGCAACCCCATCAACTGTCGATTAGCATTTGCCATTGCTGTCATCCTGGCAATAGATCTTCGCAACTGCAAACTCCTCTAAACTCTAGAATTTGCAACAGTTTTTTTGAATGTGCAAACAGCTGTTTTATGAGCCATGTAGATCCTACAGTTTACACTAATTGTGATTCTAGACTGGGTTTGTTTATAACTTCATCTAATCCACAGGAGTTTATATAAGACTCGAGCAATGAAATATGGGTCATTCACACAATTTACATTGTTTGCTGCATATAGAGTTTACTTTAAGAATCACAAGATATGAAAGGCAATTTCCTTACAGCAAAGATTCTCAAGGCACTTTTTATAAGCAAAGGACTGTACATTTTCCCCTGCCTAGCAATCTTGTGTGGTCAGTTGTTTCCATCCTGTTTTTACAGATGCGAAGCTGGAGTCACAGCCAAGCAAGGATTTGAATCCAGCTCCACCAGAACAGCCAATCTTAACATTGATTGGCTATGTAATCACATAAGGAGCACTTGTCTCTTTTTTAATTAATTAATTCTTTTTTAATTAATTAATTAACAAGATGTACATATCGCTTGATTGTAATAAAACCTCTAAGTGCTTTACAAAAAACAAAACATGAAAATGATCAGTGAAAAACAGGTGTTTAAAAACACCCCAAAACTAATTAAAATGAACAATAAGCTAAAAACAGATTTAAACGCATGTAGCTTCTACATATCTGGAAAGGCTTGCCTAAACAAAAATGTTTTAAACAGGTGCTGGAAAGAGTGCAGCATAATCTACCTGATGTCAACAGGCAGGGAGTTCCAAAGCGTAGGTCATTTTGCAAGGAGATTTGAAGTTCACAAACATAAGGTTCCTAAGTAGTAGGTGGGCCTTAGGAATTGTTTAACACTGTATCATACTCTTTCATCGGCTTTAATTTGGAAGCCCAGCTTTCCCTTTAATGTCTGATTGCATTATTAGATTAATTATTAACATATCTACATGTCTTTCTCTGTTTCACCTTCTATGACTAGTGGCTATATCAACTATAGTCCTTCCTGAGTTGATGAATAGACAGAGCTAGTATCTGGTTTTGTTTTCCTTTGAAAAGGGACCAGTAATGAGGTATTCCTGAACACCGAAAACATATTGTCAGCAATTAAACGGGGGCTTCAGGGCTCCTGCAGCACCACCCAAATTAATTGTCCAAGGGAAATGACTTCGCTGAACATTTTTGTACTCAAGATGCCAAGAACAGCAATGTTCTTTACACAAATATTTTCCCCGTTAAAAAAGAAACGTCATCTCAGATTAATAAACACTACAGAACTGTCTTGAGATATAAAATAACTAAAGGTAGCACCTTACAGTGAGTCAGACCATCTAGCTCAGTGTTGTCTTCACTAACCGGCAGAGGCTCTCCAAGTTTCCAAGCAAGAGGCTCTCGTGGAGATGCCAGGGATTGAATTTAGGACCTTCTACATGCAAGGCAGACGCTCTACCACTGAGCTACAGCACCAACTCGCCAACTAAACTGGGCCAGAACTTAGACAAAAAGAGAGCACAATCCACAGTTCCTTATGTCTTAAGGGCTCAAACGGGACCTTGCGTTGGAAAATGCATGGCTCCAACCCGAGATGTGCTGAAATGATGGGGAATGGGGGTGGGGGAAGGAATTCTTAACACATTTTGTACCAATTTTGCCCTGCAAGTGACCCAATGCCATTTTCCTTCAAGACAGACTCATTTTTATGATGTGTATTTGTTTTTAAACTCCTGATTTTATCTATGGGCTTATCCAAACGGAGCAGGATAATCCACGGTTTCCATATTCGGTTTGTCATCTGATAGTCCTCACTTTGCCTTTTAGTTCTCTTTCCCAATTAAAAAAAAAAGCTTTTTTGCACACGCACACGCAGCAGTAAGACTCCTACATTCTTTTCGCTTTTTCCAAGCTCCGCCTCTAAAACCTCCCCCTATCAACCAATTGGTCAGCAAAAAAATTACATATGCTCCTCTCCCCCTTTGCAACGAAGCACAATATGGCTGTAAAGGAGTTCTCGCCTGGGAAGGAAAGGCTGCTGGTCGGTTTCACGCCTGCCTTGTTTGTAATTGCGATATTATGCTTAAATGAATGTATGCTTTTCTGCCTTTATTGATATTTAAGGAGATACACACTCTGGCAATGCACTTATTTCTCCAAAAAAGCAAGAAACGTGTCACACACACCCTCCTTCTCCCTTTCCTTCCCACCAGAATGAAATTGACAAAGCTTTCCAGAGCAGGCTTGAAACCGACCAGAAGCCCTTTTCTGGTTTGTATTGCTATATTACACTTAAACGAATGTATGCTTTCCTGCCTTTATTGATATTTAAGGAGATACACAGGCTGGCAATTGCACTTATTTCTCCAAAGAAGCAAGAAACGTGTTCCCCCCCTTCTCCCTTTCCTTCCCACTGAGAATGAAATTGACAAAGCTTTCCAGAGCAGGCTTGAAACCGACCAGAAGCCCTTTTCTGGTTTGTATTTGCGATATTACACTTAAACTAATGAATGCTTTTCTGATTTGAAGCAAAACCCCAGCAAGCAGAATGAAATTGACAAAGCTTTCGGAGGCAGGCTGAAACCGACCTCCCCCCCTTTCTCACTTGCTGTGCATTGCAGATCTCGCCCAGTTTGCAGGCTGGCAAAAAATAAAATGCATCTGTGCAGTAGTTGCAGACACACCCCCAACACCCCACCATTGCGATGATTGGTTCAATTTTCCCGGGCTTATTCTCGCACATGTGCAAAAGTGCAGATACGTGATTGGCTGGAATGAGGAGAAAGGGCAAGGAGAAACGCCCAAGAACTGCCCATCAGCTGTAAAGTCTGCAGTATTGCATCCTAACTACTGAAGGCACAGCGGATGATTCCCAATTTTAAACAGCAAATCGCATTTTTGCCGGTATTGCAACGAGCGGATTTAACCCGTGAAAATGCATAACAGCACAAGACGTCATTTGGACGACCGAAAAATAATGAACACACATAGCGGGCATGTCACACATTTTGCAGTCGTCTGGATGAGCCCTATATTTTGATAAAGTTTATGTCTCCTTATCCCCTCCCCTCCTTCCCCTTTCCCTATTTGACCCCTTCTCCCTCGATTTATTTATTTATATTTATTCTCTCTTTTACCTTTCTTTTTTTTAAAAAAATAGTCCGATTTTCTTGATGGTATTATGAACTGACATGTTTTGCTGCTGTTTAGTTTTTCCTTCTATTCTTCATGCTGGTTACTTGTATTGCTACAGAAAAAACTGAAAAACAACAATAAGCCATGCATTAAAGAAAGTTCTATTTCATCAATATTTCCTTAGGCATATTTTATATTGTTTTATGTAAACCGCGTAGAGGTTTTTGTCGATTAAAAGGTATATAAATTTTGTCAAATAAACTAAATATTACTTATTTCCCAGCCCACTTCGGGTTTTTTAGTTTGTGCCGAGAGTTGTTAGAAGACTCCTATTCCCCTCAGAGAGCTATAATTGTCAGAGTGGTTTAACAGTCTGCTCCTCTTTCACAGGTCTGTGAGGGGCTCTCCTAAGAACTCTCAGCACCCTTCACAAACTACACTTCCCAGGATTCTTTCAAAGAAGCCATGACTGTTTAAAGTGGAATAAATGTTTGGTGTGGATGTGGCCCTACTCAGAGTACACTCATTTAAGGCAGTAGACATGACTAACTTAGGTTCGTTAATTTAATTGGATCTATTCTGAGTAAGAGTTGGTTGAATACAACCCTAAGCTGTAAGCGCAGTGATGTGCATTAACTGAGGCGGGGTAAGGTCCTTCAAGCTAATTTCAGCCCTGATCTTCCTAAATGCTCATGATCCTCCTGCCTTCTCCTCGTAAAGAATACAGGTTGGTGTCAGTTTTTACAGTGTTTTCATACTGACTTTCTTGTTTACTTTTAGGACTAGATGTGCTCCAGTAGCCAGTAACAATGATCAGCAAATTACAGCAGAAGCACAGAAAGCAGAAGAAGATCAAGTGACCTGAACTTCTGCTTTTGGAACTGCTGCTGCAACGTATGAAGCAAGGACTCAAGTTGATTTAAACATGCAGGTAGAGCAGAGGGTACACCCTTCTTGCAGCTCTGTACCATCTCAGCATCAACTTGTCTAAAAGTTCCCTGATCTCAAAGCCTTCCCATACATTCAAAAGTGTCACCTGCTAGTTTTCCATGAGCAGGGAGATTTTAACATGCTAGTTTTCTACAAGCATGGTGATTTTAGTCTTGGAGTGCTATCAAACTAGCAATCCCCCATATGCACTCTAAGGGGGCACCGTTGCGGGCGTGGAGATCGGTAGTACTTAGGGTTCCAGGTTCAATCCCTGAGACTGCTCCTGTATCTTTAGGAGAAGAGAAAGTCAGCCAAGTGCAGGTGTTCTTGCAACCCTGTAATAGGAAAAACCACAAAGTGGAATTCTCCTTCTCCCCCCACCCTGCACAATTTTTAAAGATACAAAAGACCTCTTGGTTTCCAGGCCCAGCCTCCAAGAGGTCTTTTGTATCTTTAAAAGTTGTGCAGAGGGGAGGGAGAATTCCACCTTGTAGTTTTTCCCATTACAGGGTTGCAAGAACACCTGCACTTGGCTGACTTTCTTTTCTCCTAAAGATACAGGAGCAGTCTCAGGGATTGAACCTGGCAACCCTAGTAGCACTTAAATTCACAGGTATCCCTGTAAGGAAAAGCAGATTCACTCGACTACGGCCTTATCCACACGGGAGCCTAACTTCGTACTAAAGAAGCTACTTTTACCATCGCAATAGCTTTTCAAGGTCCACACTTCTTGCACAATGGTAGCTTCCAATCCACTGTTTTCCTTTCACTCAAGTAGGCATTCCTCTGGAAGGTTTAGTATTGCTTTTTCCTTGTGGTCCCACCCCCAATTTTACATGTTTACTCCCTCCTGAGTATTGATATTGCTAATGGAGAAGGGGAGGGTTTTTTGTCAGTTCCATTGTTTCTTGTCAATTGCACGCCTCTGGCAGCTGAAGCCTGGAGAGCATTGGGTGAAACTATACAAAACTGACTGGGGGGGTGGAGTGAGTGAAAGGCAAAGTAGGCAGCGGCTGCCACAGCTTTTGCAGGCACCAAAGAGAGAGGGAACTGGCGTTGTGGAATAAGAGAGCCTGCCCACTAAACAAAAAAGCAAAGCACCTACATGGAGGAGTGCAGCTAAGCTGAGATGGTTCTTCCCTTTCTTTTCACATTATAATTGGATTGGGTTGATACGGATTTAAAGGGGAAAACTGCATTCTAGCTTCTGCTTGCCTGCAACATCATGGGAAACATGCAAATTACAAAGGGATGCCAGTAGCACCAGACACACACTAAATTGCCATGTGGATGAGCCCTATCTGCCATCACTGGTTCTGTGTAACCAGAACTAAGGACCAATTCCCACTTTGCAAGGAAGTCTGTAACCCATTCTTTTTTTTTGTCTCCCAGGGAATGCTGTTCTGTTTGAAGGGGTGACACAAACCTGTCATCAAGACAAGGGAGCTGCCGGCTACTCCACTGCATGTTTACAAGCAGCTGTCCGCAGAATTAGAGGTACTCACTGGAAGACACAGCAGGCACGTGAGAATATGTTGGCCATGTAGAGTGTAAATAAGCTTTGACTGTTTAACACTTATTAATTAGGTCTTCTTTGTGGTCCTTCTTCAGCTCCAATGACACTAACAATCTGGTAGACAAATCTTGTCAGTTTTACTAATGTCGTTATCAATTTATTTTATCACTGAAGTTTTATTGGGCGCACAAGCGTTTTTGAAGGAGGAGGAAAAAAGTGTTTTAACTATAAGGCCGGAAAGTCCATAATGGATTAGATAGGCTTTACTCATCCCACCACTGCGCCAGTACTGAAAAACTGGTATGGACCAATTCATCCAGTCGGTTAGGCAAAAAAAAAAAAAAAATGCATGGATGGAAAATCCTTTTAAGCATCAATAATTTTGCATGACTTGCCAAGCATTTTACAAGGTACCACAAACTCTCAAAAGAGCCCCATGAAGTAGGATTAAGTAGATCGATCACAACTTATCAAAGCAATAAAACCTCTTTGTAAATTTCGTTTTGCGTTCGGGTATCTCTATAAACAAACCACACCATTTATGAATGTCAGGTACCTGCGTAATTTCTGCTGGGTGGAAAACATTTGGAGTGGAGGCCTGATACTTATGAGGCTACATCCCTTCATATATTTTACCAGCAAAAATGAAATCTGTGTATGTGTGCCCAGTTAATAAATGACATTACTGTGTACTCAGTACCCAGGAAAGGGATCTCACATAACAGTTATATACTGTATTAGAAAGAGCGTAATGCTTTCCTTGAGTGTTCCAAGCCCTTCACATTCATTATCAGCAAAGGTGCAAGAGTATGAATGTATTAACAGCACAAAAGTGAACAGGCTTGCACAGAACTCAACTGCACACCGGTAGTTATGTATCCAAGAGATATGCATAAATGCATCCAGTTGTCATTTCATAGAATCACCGTGGTCCAAAGTGGCTTTGGGACACTACAGCTACACTGACACTCTGGACTAGAATGTGTTTTCACAGAGTTACACGTGAGCAATCTTGTGTGTGCACCCTTCATTTTCTAAGCTAGCTCTCTTTGTTCAAAATTGATAAGATTCTCAGAAACAAACTGCTACAACCATCAGCCTGTTTGGATGTACAGACTGAAAGGAAATGTTCTACCACTGCAATTCTGTTCCCAAAGACTTCTAAATGCAAATATGGAGTTGTAGCCAGCTAAGTCCTACTCAGAGCAGACCCACTGAAATTAATAGATATGACTAAGTCCCATGGATACAGCCCATGAATGTGGTGCTAAATTCAGCCTCTATTTGCACCTCATTGGCTTTTCTAAGATAGAAGTACAATCAAGGGCAAGGAGTTAACTGTGGCAGCATAAAAAAAATTGTGCAACCCCCTTATCTCAGAAGCATTTCTGCTTTCATGGAAGCCACTGAGAATGTCCTCCAATGACTGTTGTTACAAGTTAACCACAAGGGAATGTACATCAGCGCAGAAAATGAACAGATGCCCCATTTTATATTCTAATGTGAGCCAGGAGTAATGGAGCTAGAACCATATACATTCCACTAGTAAAAGCACAAAATCAGGGGTATATTGTGAGATATTTGCAAGAAAATGCATCCAAAATTCCAACCAGGCTCTCATACACAATTCCTAGCAATGCAGGCTTGCATTGCAAGCTTCCTATCTGTTTGCCCCAGAGAAATCTTACAGAAGGTCACTGGACAATATATCATAATTGCTACCACTAAGGAGCCTTAGATATAGGTACTCACCTGGTCACCATAGGCGACAAGGAATTCCATGCAGGTGAGTGAGCAAGCTGGTAGAAGGACTGATTACTCTATCCCTTCCCTGCCAGCCAGTAGCTTCTGTGCTGGCCACAGCACAGAAACATAGCAGGCTGGCAGATGAAGGACCGATTGCTCCATCACTCCTCCACCAGCCCATGTGAAGGAAGGCACTTTTAGTACAGACTTGTCTGCTAAGAGGCTAATGCTGTGCATTTCCATGCTGGTTGTGGATGTGGCAGCTTTCCCTCCTCCGAGTCCAGCATGGCAACACAATGGAGCGGGATCTGCCTCCCCAGCCAACGCTACAGCATTCTCCACCCTTTCCAACACTGTGGAGGTAGTTGGGGGGAACTGGGATTTGGAATAGCCTACACTACCCAGTGGAGCCAGCGGTAAAGTGGGAACATGAGGAAGGGGAAGACATTGAGTCCCAGCCCTCCACTCCCTCACAAGTTCAGAATGCATAACTTCTAGATCCTGGTTCTATATCGAACCGGAACAAAGCAGAGGTTTGCAGGAAAAAGGCAAACAGAAATGGAATTTCATTCCAATTTTACAGAATGCAAGCAGATCAGGCCTGGTAGCAGATCCCAGCCTAGCTGAGAGGCAGTATCACCCCGTGGACTGACTGCAAGCTGGAAGGCAGGCAGGTGGGGGCTGGCTGAGCACAGACTGAGGTTGGTGGGGCAGTGTCCCATTCTCCCTAATAAACCAGCCTCCACCACTCTTAACAGGCTACCAACATTAGTGGGCCTATTTACAAGGCTGCATCCATGCAATTGATTTCATTACTCTTCTTCAAGGCAATCCTGTATATTGATGCTATTACAGTTCCTATTCTACAAATGGGGGTTGAGAGACTGGGGCTGGGAACACACTAGTCACCAGAGCAAAGCATTTCCATGAGCCACACCTGGAGGGGGAATGGGTTGATCTGCCGATCAGTTGCAAAATCTCTTTGAAGCTGAATTGAATTGGGGGGGGGACACACCCAAGATGCTCCCACCAGGTTTTATAGTAAAAAAGGGGGGAGGTTTGATTAGCATTGTGTGCCCCCGTTTTCAGAAGAGAGAGGGGGAGATGCACTGGAATCGGCAAAACAGTGGGGGCAGCATCAGGCTAAGGTGCGTGTAGGGGATAGGAATGGGTGAGAATTTCTATTCAGTTGGCATTTCAAGCAGAATTTATCAAATTCGTACTTTCTGAAACAATACAAGAACAAGAACAATACAAGAACAGAAACGCAGCCATCCTTCGAAATTTGCATTTATTAGAATTTTGGGATGCAGTTCACCAACTAAACAATATTTACAAAAATGCATGTATTAAGGGAAAGTGTGCATAAAAATGAATATATGAGTGAAAATAACAGGCAAAAAGAGATTATGTGATGAGAAATGGGTTGCACAAACGTGTACCTTTGTCAACAGTGCCTACAAAAATGTGTTTATTTGCAGAAATTCACACCAAAATGGTGAATTTTCTTGAGGATTTAAAAAAAAAAATCACAGATTGCTGCAGAAATGTAGAGTACTTAATTTAACATTGGAAAAAGGAGCAACTGAGAGAACCGAAATTGACAGATCTTTCCATCTCTAGTAGGGAGTTGCTTGAATGAAGACAAATGCCCCCAAGGAGCAGCTAAACCTTCCAAGATAAGATCAGTCTGCAAAAGGGATTATTTCGAAAGGGTTTGTTTGCAGAGAAGGAAGCACCACCTCATTCTCCGAAATTTTATTATGAAATTCTGCCCACCCTCTCTCTCTTTTGGGAGGCATTTTCCTGTCACGCCACCCACACTCTCTTAAAGGTCGAGTTGGGAATGACATGTAAAGGTTCAGCACAGCATTATTCAGTACTGAACTATCCCCATAGACCACACACAAAAAAGGACATATTAATCAGGCTTCCTCAAGCTGGTGCCCTCCACATATTTTGCAGAACAAGGCCCATCAGCCCCAGCCAGTGGGAATTAGTTCAACATGGTCTGTTTAGGGCAGCCTTTCCCAACCAGTGTGCCTCCAGATGTTGTTGGACCACAACTCCCATTTTTCCTGACCATTGGCAATGCTGGCTGATGCTGATGGGAGTTGTGGTCCAACAACATCTGGAGCCACACTGGTTGGGAAAAGATGTGTTAGAGTGTCGGACTCTGAGCTAAGAGACCAGGGTTCAAATCCCCACTGAGCCATGAAGCTTGCTAGGTGACCTCAAGCCAGTCACTGTCTCTTAGCCTAACCTACTTCTCAGCGTTGTTGTGAGGGTAAAATGGAGAGGGAGGAGAACATGTACGCCACCTTGAGTTCCTTGGAGGAAAGGTGGGATATAAATGTAATAATACATAAAAAAGGTAAATAAGATTTTGCACTAAGGCAACAAACTTGTTGTATCTGATCACTGCATTTTCATGACACAGCCTTCTGTGGTGTAGCACAGAAATGGACACAAGATAGACCTGAATGTCTAAATTGTAAGGCCCATTGAAGACAATGGTCACAGCCACACCATACCTTTAAAACACATTTTAAACACATTTAAAGCACATAGCTTCCCCCAAAGAACCCTGGGAACCATAGTTTGTTAAGCGTCCTGAGAATAGTAACTCTGTTGATGGATAGACAACAGTTCCCAGGATTCTTGGGGCGGTATGTTGTGGATGTGACCTAGTGTGACTTTCTAAGCATACGTAGGCTTGCGAGTCACCCAAACTGTTTGAGTTTCAAGAGTTGCTAAAGATGTCAGCCAGGAAACTTATACATTTAGCAGATGCATTTATACCTGCCTATATAGATCTGAGAGCCAGTGTGGTATAGTGGTTAAGGTGTTGGACTACGACCTGGGAGACCAGGGTTCGAATCCCCACACAGCCATGAAGCTGACTAGGTGACCTTGGGCCAGCCACTGCCTCTCAGCCTCAGAGGGGGGCAATGGTAAACCCCCTCTGAATACCGCTTACCATGACAACTCTATTCATAGGGTCGCCCATAAGTCGGAATTGACTTGAAGGCAGTCCTTTAATATAGATCTGTATGCTGCTTGTGCTCTTGTTACTCCATTACAGGCCCACAGATGACAATGCCAGCGATGAAACAAAATCCACAGATACTACAGATTTGCTATTTATATGCAAGTCCCTAGAGACTGGCTGCAATGGTTATTTAAAGTTTTTTAGAGGGGAGGGAGGGGGAATTTAACAGAGTAAAAGCAAGGAAATATACAGCCATTGGATCAGATTTTTAAAAGGGGGGGGATGCTTAGAAAGAAATAAGCATTTTTAGATTCTACCCAATTATTTTGCTTTCATTTTCCAGATATGTGGAGAAGAAGAGGGAGGGGAAAAACAAATGCAGAGAAAAGAAGGTGCTTCAGTTCAATGCTTTTGAAGGGCAAGGACCAGGAATCCAGGGAAAAGGAAGGAAACAGAGAAGAAGGGACGCCAGCAGGAGTGTAGTGGCTTTTTTTTTTTTTTTGCTGTTGGGTTGAGAATGAGATTCTTGTTCATGCCTTCTCCCACAACAACAGATGTCCCTAGGAGCCAATAAGCATGAAAGGGGAGAGTATTAGCTACTAAGAAGAGTCTTCTCAGAGGCCAACTCACCTCCTTTCACTCTGATAGGCTCCAATCAGCAGGAATGGGCAAGGGAAGATGTTAGAATACACTCTTCTCAGTTGCTAACACACTCCCCTTTCATGCTGATTGGCTCATAAGATGCTGGAGACATAGGATGCTGGAGACATAGGGACCCTGCTCCCAAAAATATAAGGCATCTAAGACCCCCCTTCCCTGGGATCCCAAATGACTACACCCCTGGCTGCCAGGCTGCCGAAGAGCAAGAGACACATACCAGGGTGCCGTCCTTTCCTCCTCTTGGGACAAGTGGATTCCTTTCTAACCAGTCAACAAACCTGACAGTCACAAAAGGTGGACCAAAACACACACACACACACTGGGAAGAATCAGGAAATGTGTTGTTTTCGTTGCAGTCCAGAGTCATTCTACCTCCCGTGGCATGTCTACTGAGCACTCACGCCAGGTACTTGCTGGGCACTGTGCAAAAAGAAGAAACTGGGTGTGCCAGGGATCTCACCACCCAGCATCAATGAAGATGGACTGGACTAACAGGGGAGGAGGAGGAGGAAAGCAGCAGAGCTCAGATGAAGGGAAGAGGACCAGCTGAGTCATTAAACGGAGGGCGCCAGAGCAGGCAGACAAGGAAGCCAGCGGTGGGTCCACCACCAGGAAGGTCTGCACAGGTTACAGGCCAGCAAAACGGAGGAAAAACACACTATCTTTCTTATGGTTATCCTTTTAACTGTGCGCTATGGTCCTGATCGCTTTGCAAAAGCGCTTTCGAAAAGCAACACCACCACATAGGGTGGTACTGAATGCTAGTCCTACTCAAGAGTAGAGCCACTGAAGGTCACAGACGCGTCTAACTCGGGTTCGTTCATCTGCATGGATCTACTCTGAGTTGGACTTAGTGGAATGCAACCTAGAGAGGCAGACATTCTAGAGCCGGGGAAATGTAAAAGTTGGGGGGTAGGTTGCGAAACGGTTCCTTGCAGTCTGAGTAACACTCCCCGGGAGCACAAAGGGGCTACTCAGAAGCGCTGGAGCCCTTTGAACGGACTAGCCCAGGCTGGCAAAGAGCTCCATCCCTGCCTCTGCCTTCTTCCTGCTCGAACGCCAAGGACTACAAACACCCAACTGGCTCATGCAAATCAATCCGGTCAAGCAGCCATCAGGATCAGTTCCCCCCCCCCAAAAAACAAAACACTCGCAGGGGTAGGATAGGTGCAAATGCGCCGCATCCTTCCAGAATAACCTCATCGGCTGTGTATGCGGACAAGAACTTGTTTGCAAGTCCCCCAAAGTCAAATGAGATGTATTTGAATGTCGGTTGCAAAACAGGCGCACACATTAACTGAAACAGAGAATGTGGTTTCAAAACTAAAACACCCGAACAAACACCCTAACGATAGGTTGCATAACAACCACCCGAGCCCTGAACTCGGGGAGGGGGAGACGAGATGGGGGGGGAGGCGGCGGGTGCAGCTCACACACACACACAGAAAGTCCAAGGATAGATCTCGCAGCCCATTCGACGATGCAAAACAAAAACAAGACGCGAAAGGCCTTCATCGACGCGCATCTCGCCCCGCGCTGCAATCCTAACCCTGCTAACCTGGGAGTAAGACCCGCTGAATCCCAAGAGGCCTTACTCCCGAGGAGACGCGACATGGGAATCGCGCCCGTCTTGCCTCAATTGCCCGAGCCCGCCCCTTGCAAGGTCTCCACAGCTGCGAAGCGCGGAGGAGTTGCCTTGCAAGCAACGATCGCCCTCTCCAAGCTTTGAAGGAAAGAAGGAAAAAGAGAAACCCTGCAAGGGAGGAGGGGAGCGGGCAGGAGCGCTTATTCCTCATTCTTCTTGGGGTTTGTTTTGACTCACGTATCTCTTGAGCTTCTTCTCCGGGGGCGATTTGATGAGCCAGCCCGTGCAGACGACGTGCCCGGCGCTCATCTTCTCCGCCCCCCCCTTGCCGTCCCACTCGGGAGAAGCCCAGCAGGTCGGTCGGGGGCGAGGCGCGCCGGATGGTGCCCTGGGCAGACCCAGCCAGCTGATGCCGTCGGGCGAGCGCTGCGGGTGGGGACCTCGCCACGATCGCCTCCCTTCGGCCGCGTTGCTCCCGAAGCCGACGCCGCAGCTGTGCTGCTGCCGCTGCTGCCGCCTCCGACGCCGACGCCGCTGCAATCAGGAGGAAGTCATGACATTGATCAGTGACACACACAGGCGGCTCCCGACACAATGCGAGCCGTCCAGGAGGCACGTGATGCCGCCGGGGCCGGGCCGAGCCCTATCAACAAAAATAAGCACGTGCAAAAAGGCCAAGAGGCCGCTGCCCCCCCCCCCCGGTTCTCCTCCTCCTCCTCCTTTGCAGGCTCTTTTGCCTTCTGCAGAGATGGGCTGCCTCCTCGCAGGCTTGGTGCGATCGACCTTCTCCTTTGCTAGAATCCCCGTCGGATGCATTTGGAAAACCGGGCTGGGCAGGCGGCAGCTTCAAGCCGGCGGGATCCACTTTGGGGGGGGGGTTCCCCCTCCCCTTCTTGTTTTTTTTCTAGAGCCCGGAGATCCACCAGCCGCAGCCAGCTGCAAAAGAGATCATGCTTCGAGGGAAAGAATGCTGAGCCCAGGGATTTGTTCTGGAGGACTGAAGGAAGCTCACGCACGGTTTTGCTATACAATCACACACACGTAATTAATTCATCGTTAACCCCCCCAGCCAGAAATCCTTGCCGACTGACTGCAAACCATTTATTTTATTGTTGTTTGTTTACATAAAACAATCAAATATTCGTAAGAAACAGACTTTAAGAACGTGGAGTTATAATACAATTCTCAAAATATAGATAAAATCAACATTTTAAAAAATCATACAGAGATCTGCCATTAGTGACAGATCTGCTTTCTGCCCATCCCTGTCTAATACATGGATGTACTATAAATGATGCTGATATGATCTGTAGTTGAGACTGTTAGCCTTGTACATGCCTTCTCCCACAACAACAGACGTCCTTAGGTGCCAAAAAGCATGCAAGGGGAGAGTGTTGGCTACTGAGAAGAGTCTTCTCAGTATTTGACTCCCTTTCACTCTGGTAGGCTCCAATCAGCAGGAAACGACAAGGGAACATGTTAGAAGACTCTTCTCAGTGGCTAACACACTCCCCTTTCATGCTGATTGGCTCATAGGATTCTGGAGACATAGGGACCTTGTTCCCCCAAAAATAAGGGGTCTAAGACCCCCAACAACTACACCCCTGATTATTAATTATTATTAATTTAAAAAGCCAAAGAGCAAAGACTTCAGACTGCAGATACAGGTTTACTTGGGGGGGGAACAGAGGCTTGAGGCACCTTGTATAAGACTGCAGTTCAGCACACCAGCCTTCCTCAACCTGGTGCTGTCCAGAAGTTTTGGGCTACAACCCCCGTTGGCCCATGCATCATACAGATGTGTTGGCTGGGGCTGATGGGAGTTGTAGTCAAAAACATCTTAACAGCCCAGGTTACCTGGGAGTAGGGATGAAAGGATGTGTCAGTTTCAGTTCTCTTCAGTTTCCCTTTCTCTCTTTTTAATTAAATTCAGTTCTCCACATTTCTGCAGCAATTTGCTTTTTTAAATTTTTTTTTCATGAAAATTCATCAGAGTTTTAGTGATAATTTCTCCTGATAAACACATTTGTATGCAGTTTTGGCTAAGGTCTACATTTTTACAAGTAATTTCCTCTGATAGAATGATTTTTTGTATGTTATTTTCACTAATGTATTAATTTTTATGCACATCCCCCCCCCCAATATACGGATTTTGTAAATGTTTAGTTGGAGAACTACATCGCAAAATTCAGAGATGGGCTTTGAAGGGTAGTTTGGTTTTGGTTCTCACGTTGTTTCAGAAAATGCAAACTTGATAGATTCAACTTCAAATGTGAACTGAATTGAACTTCACCCCCATCCCTAAGTGGGAGTAAGTCCCATTTAGGACGGACTTCTAATATAGTCGTGCTTAGGACTGTGCGCTGTTCAAGGCAAACAGATCTATTCTGGCATAAAGCTTTTGTGGACTGGAGTCCAACACTTCATCAGATGCATGAGGTGCATTTGAGCTTGGCGGGTACATATTACATGGCTGTACTCTGGGGTAGGTGGGTAAGTGGTAGGCAGTAAGGTCAGAGGGAAATGCAAAGCGAGAAGTATAAACTGTGACAGTTAAATCAAGCTTGAAATGTATGTAAAATGGTCACAGTGACCATCATTCACAGAGCAGGGTCCACAAACAAGCAGGACATCATTGCTAAGCAACTGAAGATGAACGATCCCTCAGGGAAATGCTTAAATGGGAGTACGTCCCACTGAAATCGGAGGACCTTCCTTCTGAGCAAAGGCGGCTAGCGGTGGAGGCAGATTCATTAGGGCAAATGCCCCAGCCTCAGTTTACCTTTAGCCAGCCCTCATCTGCTCACCTTACTTAACAACTAATCCAGGGCATGGCGCTGGCTACCAGCTTCCTCCTCCTGGGCCTCAGGGTGGAAACACACCTGCTGTTCTGATGGTTCCAGCGCACCTCCACCTCTTCTGAAAACGGGGGTCGCACAGCACTAGTCAAAGCCTGCCCCTTTTTCCTGTAAAACCTGGTCAGATCAGCTTGAGTGGGTTTTTTTTTTAATTGCTTCAAAGAGATTTTGCAACTGATCAGCAGATCAACCTGTTCCCCTTCCAGGTGTGGCTCATGGAAACACTTTGCTCATGCGACTAGCTGTTCACAGCCCTAGTGTTGCCTTTGTAGAACTCAACAGGGAAGAAGATGGGGAAACCGTGTTGCCTCTGGCTCCAACTATTGTTTGGCTCCCTGCTATGTGCCACATCAGTCCCAATGGGGACTAGCGGCCACTGGTGGTTAGAACTGGACTGCAGAGGTCCCTTTAACTGTAAGGTATAGCTAATCCATGTAAACACACAAACGCACACAAAGAGTCTGATGGCATCCTGAAGGCTAACTAATTTATTGTAGCATCTGTTTGGATGGACTAGAACCCACTTCATTATACACATGAACTGCTATCCTCAACTGTCAGGTGCATTTCAATAAAAAGCAAATATAACAGTGGACCCCAAAGCTCCTCCCTGAAATGTGAGAGGTATTGTCTATGACAGAGGTTCCCAAACTGTGGTCCGTGAGCTTGTTACACCCAACTAGGGGCTAGGTTCGTGCTCCCCAAGTTCAAGTCAATTAACTTGGAGACGAGACAAGGATAGAAAATATGCCAGCAGGTTTATTGCACGTTTGCAAACGGAGAGCAGCAAGCACGGGCTAACTCTGACGTTCCTCTTTACATGTCATGCTTTTAAAGGTCTGTATGATACATGTTTATTTGTTTTTCTTCCAGGCGAGGGCTTATCTGTTCCATTTCGGGCATGGAGATTGCCTAAGGTAAGTAATTAACACTGCATATTTGTTCAAGGGCTGTGTCCTTGTTGCAACACTTATGATTGTATCAGCACCTATGATTGTATCACCATCTCTTGATCGTATCAGCCTTTAATATCACATTGTATCAACCTTTAATATCACATTGTATCAACCTTAATATTGCATTGTATCAACCTTAATATCGCATTGTATCAACCTTTAGTATCACAATCCCCTCTCAGAAGCCTCAAAAAGACCTTTGGTCCTTTTTGAGGTCTTCTACCCTGTTTCATATGGTTCGGCATTTTGTATAATACGTTGGTACAGGATCTTTTCATACCTGATTTGTTGTTTTATCAGTATTCGGGAGAATATCTTCATTACATACGAGATAATGCATGGCATGGTAATTAGAATAAGCAAAATAAGCTATGCCCTACTGGAATCGCGGCATTCCCTTCTGATGTCCTTTTCCAACACCAATTGCCCCTTTCTGGAGTGACCGTGAGCGACGTGTTTCTGGCCCAAGTATGGTTGGTGGGGTAATCCACTGCCATTTCCAGGGAAGTCAAGGGGAGCGGTCTTAAAGGGACATGGGCCCTACCCGTCGGTATGCAGACCCAACACTTAGTCAGATTAAATTCCTTGGAAATGTTCCTAAATACGTTGAGCACCTGGTTTTCTCCCCATGGCGTCTGGTCGTTTGTCCATGCGCCTTGGCTCCAGGGGCCGGAGAGGAATAGGAGGGGAAACCACAGGAATGTTTTTGTTCGTGAGGGGAGCATATTGTCCTGTGCCTGCCACTTTTATGGGCTATTTCGCGTGGGTCAATTTCAGCTTCAGGCTGAGACCGGGGACTGCCTCCGACAGCCACTTGTCTTCAGGCTCTTCTGTCCTACCTGCCCCTGCTGTTGGGGAATCCTTGGCTATTCCCGTACCTGGCTCCACGTGAATAGAGGCTGCCGCTCTTTTTACCCTGCTGATGTGGGTCCACTTGGCTTGGCCGAAGACCTTGACCGCAGCCTCAGTAACGATCGCAATCTGGACTGGCGGCCCCCAGGTGGGCTGCAACGCCTCCTTCTTCCAGGTTTTTATCCAGATCCAGTCCCCTGGTTTGAACGGATGGATTGCTGCATTTAGAGGCAACCTTTGGTATTCCCATACATGCCTGTGGATAGAGGAGAGAACAGACTGCAAGGCAACAACATATTCTTTTACAATGACATCTCCTACCACCTGGGTAGGCTCAAGGGGTCCTGTCTGTGGTGTTGTCACAATGGGAGGCCTCCCATACAAGACCTCAAAAGGGGTAAATTTAGTCTTTCCCCGCGGGGTATTCCGGAGTATGGTAAGTGCCAGAGGTAGTGCTTGCACCCAGTTCAGTTTTGTCTCTATGCAAAGTTTGGTTAGCAGGGCTTTGATCAATTTGTTACACCTCTCGACCTGCCTGGAAGATTGCGGTCTCCATGGGGTGTGCAACTGCCATTTGAATCCTAATGGCTCCTGTAGCTGCTGCACCACTTTCGATATGAAATGTGAGCCTTGATCTGATTCTATAACCTCAGGCAGGTAGAATCGGGGAATTATTTCCTTTAGCAGTGTTTTGGCTACCACGTGTGCCGTTGCCTTTCGGGTAGGGTAGGCTTCCACCCACCTGGTCAGCTGATCCACAATTACCAAGAGATATTTAAAAGTCTGGGTTCTCGGAAGCTCAGCAAAGTCTTTTTGTAGCCTCTGAAAGGGGTAATATGCCCAGGGTCGTCCTCCCATCGGTTGTGGCGGAGTGTTACCCTTCTGATTTACTGCCGCGCAGGTTGGGCATTGGAATGCTGCTCGTTGGGTTTCGACATAGAGTCCGGGTGCAATCACCTGTCTGATGAGGAGATCCCCTAGCGCCCTTTCTCCCATGTGCGTCTGTGCGTGTGCCTTCATTACGATATGCCGCAAAAGGGGCCGGGGAACTGCGATCTGCCCCGTGGGTAGCTGGAACCAACCTGATGCCAGCAAAACTCCCTTTTGTTCTAGGAGCTGATTTATTTCAGCGGGTGAATACTGAGGCTCATACGCTGTTAAGGGCATGGTCACAATCGCTTGGAGTGGGAGCTCTTCTCTTTCGTTCCCTATGGCTGCTTCTTTGGCGCATGAGTCTGCTGCCGTATTTCCCTTTCTATGTTCAGGAGATCTTTCCCTTCCATGGGCTAATATATGCATAATAGATACCTCCGCGGGGAGCCCCACCGCTTGCAGTAATTCTTTAATCAAGTCTAAATTCTCTATTGGCTTCCCACTGCTTCCCGTGTATCCCCTTTCCTTCCATATGGTGGCGAAAGCATGCACCGCATTAAATGCATATCGGGAATCGGTATAGATATTCACCCGTTCTCCCTTTGTCATTTTCAGGGTTATTATGAGGGCGGTTATTTCCGCTTGTTGTGCTGAATAATGGTCCGGGAGCCGGCCCTTACTCACGCACTGGCCATCTTCCACTATCGCATATCCTGTACATCTTTTTCCATTCACCACTTTGCTGCTACCATCTATGTATATTTCCCTGGCTTGGGGAAGGGGATTGTCCGTTAAATCTAATCTGGGTTTAGTTTGTATCTGTAGGGCAGCTTCGCAATCGTGCATGAGGTTCCCTGGTTCCGGTAACAGGGTGGCGGGATTCAGGGTGTTACAAGTCCTTAATTTCACTCCCTGCCTTCCCAGGAGTTGCTGCTCGTATTGGGTGAGTCTACTTGGGTTAAGGATTTTGGATGCTTGTGACCCCAGTATTTTTACTAGGTCGTGTGGTCCTGTTATCTCCACGTCCCCCCCATCATGATTTTGTCAGCCTTTTTGAGCAACACCGACACTGCCGCCACTGTCTTCAAGCAGGCCGGCCAACCTTGTGCCACTGGAACTAATTTTGTGGAGTAATAGCCTATTGGGACTTGTTTGAGGCCATATTTCTGGGTCAACACTCCCGCTGCCATCCCTCTGTTTTCCGACACATACAAGCGGTACGGTTTCTTAGGATCGGGGAGGGCCAACGCGGGGGCTTGTTGGAGCGACGCCTTTAATCGGGAGAAGGCGACCTGGCATTCTTTTGTCCATTTCCACCCCTCCTCCATTTGGGCTTTCTCCTTTTGTCTCAGGTTTCTGCTGCTTTTTACACACAGACACCTAGATTACATCATCCTCAGCTGTGGGTGGGAGAAAGGCAGAGTCTTTTGCCAAGCTGAGTCTCAGCTTCCAGAGGGGTCTCCAACTGTTTCCTAGTCAATCTGAGTGTTTTACCTCTATGTTCCCTAACGAAAGAGGTGCTTGCCAGCTTTGTCATGGCCAGTAAAGGAGTCCCCAACAGTTCTCCTGGCTATTAACCCAGTCCTACCCAATACCACCCCCTCATCCCAATCTTGGAACATGCTTTTTTTTGTACTTGGGGTCCTCTTTTGCCCTCTTTCTTTGGCAAGGCATTTATGGTGGTCGCCCTGCAAAAGGTTCAGGCAAACCAGTCTCCCACCATTCTCTTAGAGGCAACGCGCACATATTCAAAATCAAAATAATCAATTGGACATCAGGAAAAACTTCCTAACTGTTAGAGCAGGACAACAATGGAACCAATGACCTAGGGAGGTGGGGGGCTCTCCAACACTGGAGGCCTTCAAGAGGCAGCTGGACAGCCACCTGTCGGGAATGCTTTGATTTGGATTCCTGCACCAAGCGGTGGGTTGGACTCAATGACCTTATAGGCCCCTTGCAACTCTACTCTTCTATGATTCTATGATTCATTTACTCCTGTAACCAAGATCATGCATGGCTTGTTAAATATCTGTCATATTAGGATCTGGCCTTTCCTCTAAGGAGCCCAAAGGAAATTTTTAGCACTTGCATTGGTCCATAGGGAAAAAATATGCATGTGAGGACAGTACTGAGAAAGGCTCTGGGGGTAGAAATGCGTCTCCACCTCTCTCTTCTGAAAACGGGAGCACACGATGCTAGTCAAGCCCCAACCCTTTTTTACTGGGAGCAACTTGAGTGTCCTCCCCCAGTTCAGCTTCAAAGAGATTTTGCAACTGATCAGCAGATCAACCTGTTCCCCCTCCAGGTGTGGCTCATGGAAATGCTTTGCTCTGGCAACAAGAGTGTTCACAGCCTGGATGTGCTGGGGCTTCTGCAATGAATGTCCTCTGAGTCGGAGGACCGGAATGTGACATCTTCCTGCTGGAGGGAGCTTGGCACCATGGGCTTGTCTTGTGAAAGTGGCCTGTGTCCCAGTCTCCTTTTGACTCCAAGCCCTCCACCTCATCCCCTGAAGAAGAGGACTCTGGCCTCAGGGTCATGACAGTGGCCAACGCAGTCACTGCTGCCACCATTTGCAGCAGCTCCATTAAAAAAAAAAATCTTATAAAAAATCTTAGGGAAAAAAGAGAGATGCTGTCCTATAGCCACCTGAGAAACTCTTAGATAATTCGTACTCACTCTCGACAAATTAGTTAAAATTATCTCTCTCCCCCTCACCGCCCACAAATATCTCTGCCCACAAATAGGGTGGTGAATTTCAAGAGCCCGTTTGCAAACCACTAGGGATGAGCAAGAAATTTGCTTCAGTTCACATTTCAAGCCAAATCGATCAAATTCGCACTTTCCAAAACATTATGAGAACTGAAACACAGCCATCCTTTGAAATTTGCACATATTCGTATTTTGCAAAGCAGTTTGCCATCCAAACTATGTTAACAAAAATGCATATGTAAGGGGAAAGTGTGGATAAAAATGGATACATGAATGAAAATAATGTTCAGACCTGCATTCTGTGACCAGAAATTGCTTGCAAATATATATATACATCAGTTAAAACTTCCTACAAAAATGTGTTTATTAGGAGAAATTCGCACTGAAATGCTGGAAATTGTTCATGAGGATTTTTTTAAATTGCAAATTGCTGCAGAAATGTGGAGAACTGAATTTAAGATTGGAAAAATGAGAAACGGACAGAACTGAAATGGACAGATTTTTCCATCCCTACACTTTTGCACACTTTTCCGAATGTTGCAGTACAGTTCTCAAGCCCAGTAATTTGTACTCAGATGCATGCACGAGGGTAAAGTGTGCATAAAAATGCATGTATTAGTGAAAAGAACATACAAGAAGGCATTATATTAGGGAAATTCACTTTGCAAAAAAATGTGTATATTTGGTAAGTGTGCAAAAATTAGGAGAAACTCACACTAAAGTGCTGATCAATTGTCATGATTTTTCTTTTAACTGAGAATTTTTTTAAATTGAGGCCTAAACTGGAAATATGAGAAACCAAAATGGACACATTCGCCTGTCCCTATTCCTGACTTGTGGCTTGGCCCACGGCTCATGGCTCACCTTGGCCACGGACCAGCCCTGACAGCAGGGAAAGTGATCCGCAAACTCATTTGTGTTGGATAGCCCTGCCTTAAACTGACACATCCCTCGCCCCTGGCTTTACTAAGCAGGTTGATCTATGTGTCATGAGGCTTGCTAGGTTGTGAGCAGTATGGTATGATCAGGAGCCTAATGGGCTGGTTTGGGCAGGATCAGAACTGGGGAAATCCAGGGCAGGCAAGGAGGCAAACAGGCATGACCGGCTAGGATAAGGGACTCAAGGGAACAGGGCACGGGGAAGAAGAAGCAAAGGAGGAAAACACAGACTTGTTCTGAGGAATAGGATCAGCCAAATAGTTTGGGAAAAGGATGTTCTTAGTGCTAGAGTATCTGCTTTGCATGCAGAAGATCCCAGAATCAATTCCCGGCATCTCCAGGTTGGGCTGGGAAGGTCCTGTGCGTGAAACCCTGGAGTGATGCTGCCAGTCAGTGCAGACAATACTGAGCTAGATAGACCAACGGTCTGACTCAGCAGAAGGCAGCTTCCAGTGTTCCAAATACAAGCTGTTGACCAGCCTGTCAGCAGCTTCTTCGTCCTTCCTGTTCCAGGGGCTGCTGGGAAACTGGAGCTGGTAAGTGCATTTCAGTGCATGAAGGAGAGGTTGAGGAAAGATTCCTGACATCTTGGGACTTGAAAGGTTGCCACACAGAGGAGAGACAGGATCTCTTCTTGATCGTCCCAGGGTGCAAGGGCACAGCATAATGGGCTCAAGTTACAAGAAGCCAGATTTTGGCTGAACATCAGGAGAAACTTCCTAACCGTTACAGCAGTACGGCAATAGACCCAATGACCTAAGGAGGTGGTGGGCCCTCCAACACTGGAGACCTTCAAGAGGCAGCTGGGCAGCCACCTGTTGGGGATGTTGTAATTTGGATTCCTGCATTGAGCAGGGGGCTGGACTCGATGGCTCTATAGGCCCCTTCCAACTCTACTCTTCTATGATTTTGTGACTGGCCTACTTTGAGGCATTTGATTGCAATGGCAGGTGCCCATGGGGGAGTCATACCCATAGAGCTACACTATTACATGTTTGCAGGCTGCCCCTACCATTAGGCAGAGTGAGGCAGCTTCCTCAAGTGGGAAATGCAAGGGGGCAGCAGCAGGTTTCCCTATGGTTCCCCTTGAATAATCTAGCCCTCTCTGCCCTTCCTAAGCTACCCTCCTCTACCCTTATGCTACCCTTCCACACGATGGAGGATGCTGACCCACCACCATAATTGAGATTAAGAAATTAAGGCACCTTCACTGACATCTTTTCGGCACCAGGTAAAGACCTATCTTTCCCCCCAGGCATTTGATTGACTTAAGATTATATTGTTTGTATTAGAGTGCTGCCAAAGTTTTCTGGGGGTGGGGGTGGTTGTTTTATTATTTTGTTTTATGGTATTATGTATTTATTTTGGTTTTTAACAATGTTGTAAGTCGCTTGGAGACCTTTGAGTAACAAGCGACTAATAAATCTAATAAATGATGATGATGATGATGATAATGCTTACATACCATACATTTAAAGCATGCCCCCCCCAGAATCCTGGGAACTGTAGTTTACCCCTCACAGAGGTATAGTTCCCAGCACCCTTAAAGAACTATAATTCCCAAGATTTTTGAGCAGGGGGAATGTGCTTTAAATGTGTTTTAAATGTACGGTGTGCACACAGCCTTAGATTCAACCGCTAGGAGAGTGAGAATGGGGGACTCCATCTTGTCCCTGGCCTCTGGCCGCAAAATGGCTCAGGCTGGCCCTGGATCACTAAACAACTTTGAAAGCCGTATGACAAAAATAAATAAATAAAACAAACTGTTTTCATTGTCAACAGCTCTTTTTTTTTCATAATGGGACAATAAACAAATAAATAAATAAAAAGGGAGGAAGAGAGGGGGGGGAAACAGAGGCAAGCCATGAGAAAGCAGGATTTCATGCTCGTGCTGTGGCCGTGTGCCACATTTATCCAGCAAAATGCTAATGCACCTCTGCAACATTCTCACAGCAAGAAAAACAACAGTGCGCTATATTTGGGAAGGAGAGGGAAGAACAGCACACGATACATGTTCCAGCTGTCTCTGACACCCACAACTCCATTTCCTCCTACAGACTAAATATTCTCCTGCTTACGGGGGGGGGGCTAAAAATGAAGGAGAATTTTGGCAGGCCCTTTTGTTTCTGCTGTACTGCTAAGTGCACTGCCTCCTCCACTTTTATTATTATTATTATTATTATTATTATTATTAATTATTATTATTTAAAAAGCAGATCTAATGGAGAGAGTGCCTGATTTCCAGAAATGTGGGGCAAGTCTATGAATCCCCCCTTGCAGCATTCTAGGAATCAAAAAGAATGTGCATGTCATGTTTGAACGCCTCCACCACTTAGCTAGGCTTGCTGATACTGTGTGTGTTCCCAGCACGATTGAGTAAGCGTCACTCAATCACTTCAATCACTCAGGCACTCTGTAGAGATAGCAGAGGAGCTGGAATGCTCTCTCTCTCTCTCTCTCTCTCTCTCTCTCTCTGTGTGTGTGTGTGTGTGAGTGTGTGTGAGAGAGACAGAGAGAAAGAGAGAGAGAAAGACGAAGGCACTGCAAACAGTGAGTCAGGAAAGCGGAAAGGTCTGCTTTGGCCACAGCTTTGTCATCAAGACTTGAGTGGTACCCACTGCAGGGAGAACAAAGGTGGGCCAAATGAAAACATGAACGCAGCATTCTTACTGAGTCAGATGAAAGTCAGTATCTTTTTCCTGAGACAGCCGCCAGGGCTGGATGCTACGTAACAATCATAGGGGTAGTAATGCAGGCCTCAGGTTTGGGGGTGATCCTCAATGATCTCACAAGGATCTCCCCCAAGTCTGACTCTAAAAGACCCAGGATTAGCAAGAGCATGGAAATGGGGGATAATATTAATTCATTGAAGATAAGGAGAATAAAGCTGTATCAATGGCCTCCAACCCGGAAAGTGTGTTCTGCCTCCATTGTTGGAGGCAGTATACTGCTGAATACTGCTTCCTAGAAACTGCAGGAGGGGAGAGTGCTGTTGAACCCAGGCCCTGCTTGGGGGATTCCCTTGGGCATCTGGTTGGCCACTGTGAGAACAGGATGCTGGACTAGATGGGCCACTGGCCTAATCCAGCTGGCTCTTCTTACGCTCTTGTGATTTGGTAAGATCTTGCCCAGTCATGTTCTGTGACAGAGCTTGGAAGATTACTTTTAAAAAGTAATAAATTACAGTTACAATTACTTGGCCCAAAAAAGTAGTAATTACCGTTACAACTACAATTGCTTTGAAAGTAACTGATTACTTTACTTTTTCTCAAAAGTAATCACTGCAATTACATTTCAGTTACTTTTTTAAAAAAACTCCTACAAGGTGCTCGCCTTGGCTGCTGCACATCTAAGAAGCCTAAAACAATATTAAAAATAAACACACACACACATGGGGTAGTAGAATAAAAAAAATTATCCATAAGATTAACATAATGGCATAACAGAATCTCACATCCCCCCAAGCAATGAAGATACCCCAACTCTTGAAATCAAATTTTACACTTGAAATGCTTTTATAATATGTTTCTGTTATGTCTCAAAAGAACAAGAAGCTGAAAACAGTATGTGTACCTCTCAGGTTTGTTTTCCAGTCCTTCTAACTTGCGGTCCAGATTGCAGAGCGTTGGTAGCAAATACCCCATGAACATGCCGTTCTCCCATTGCAGGATATCTAGGGACTGGGCTAGTGGCTCCATAATCTCTGTGTATTCCTGTACCACTTCAATCTCAGCAGCTGTGATCCTGGACAAGGAGCAGCGGTCCATTATGGCATGCATTTTTAGTGGCACAGTTGACAGGAGCTCATGTAGTTGCTTCAACGCATCAAAGGTGGAATTCCACCTGGTCTTATTCGGTACCTTCAGATACACACCACATTGCGCATGGATATACTCAGCAATCTGGGCTGAGTGGTTCTGCTTGGACCACAACTTGCTGCACTTTCCCATCAAGGAACGAAACTGTTTCTTGAAAGGACCAAGAAGACTACTTTTGGAGGAGTCAGAAAGCATGGCCTCTATGTCTTGTGTTGCCACAAGGTTGAGGGTGTGGCTAGCACAACTCTAGTGTGGTGGTAAAACAAAATTCTCTCCTGAGTCTGCAGCTTCTTCCTCTGCCTCAGGTCCTGTGTCCAGGATCTCACAGATAGGCACAAACTCGACCTCAGCCTCCTCCTCCTCCTGGTTATCACCATCATCGTCACTGGTGCCTGCAGCTTCCACTGGTTCTTTGGCCATGAAAACACTGAACGCTTTCACAAAGTTGGAGCCATTGTCTGTAGTAGTGCACATAACTTTGTTGTGGATCCTGTACTGCACATGTACATCATGCAGTGCTTTTGAAAGGACATCGTATGTATGGCACCCCTTCAGACGCTTACAAGCCAAGGCCCCGACCTCACGTTTCAGGGTAGTTGGGTTGATCCAGTGGGCTGTTACCCCAAAGTAACTCTTCTTGCCATTGGTCCAACAATCTGCAGTGGTTGCTATATATGCCACAGCACCCATTTGGTTTGCAAGAGTTTCTCTCATGTGGCATGCTCTCTTCTCAATTCTGTCTCTCAGAGTCTTGGCACATATGATGGTGAGATCTTTGGGGAGTCCAATGCGAACCAGATTAATGAATGATGGTTTGTCCACAGTCTGAAGTGGTAATGTCTCCTCTACAATGAAATCAATGATTCTCCTTTCAAGATTGCTCTGGGTGACAGGCTCCCTGCCAGATCCCCACCTCTCAAGGGTTGTCTGCTGCAGCTTCAGCATTTTGGGAGGAGGGGTGTCATGCATTGGTTCAGGAAGGCCACGTCTCCTTGCCTTTATTGCTTCTTCAATTGCTCTCAGCTTCGCAGGGTGTGCCCTCTGAGGAAGAAGAACAAAGCATGAATCCAAGAAAAAATGGAAGAGGAACTTCACAATTTAAACATAAATAGACAATGGACACTCTTTGAGGACCAGCATGACAAAGGCTTACGTCAAAATGTTTCTTCACATTGGATGAGGAGGAAACAGCTGATCTCAGATTTTTGATCCTTGGAAGGCAGTAATTGCATCGTACAACAACATTTTTCCCACTCTGGCTCACAAATGTACAAGCTTTCTCAAAGCCAAACCATGGTACTTGCTGTTCTGCAGATGTGGCTGTGGGCAACTGGCACTGCTTCATGCCCTCCTCCTCCTCGTGCACAGGGCCTCCTTTCTGAACCTCACTTGCTAGTTTTGCCTCCTCAGGATCAACAAGCTGTGACTCAAGTGGCCGCACTAACTGACTGCTGCTCTCAGCAGCAAAACCTGCAACAGGCGTCTCTGTAATAAACAGGAGATAATGCTCCTATATGGGTGAACTTCAGCTGTGATGTGCCCCCATCTCTTCCCCATGCTGCAAGATGCCCCAGTCAGAGTGGAAGTAAGCAGGTCGATAGCACAATTAAAAGAGATCCTATTTGCATCATTTTTGCTCACTAAATAACCCTGCCTGGGCCAGTCTAACCTACTATCTCACAGGGTTGTTGTGAGAACAAAATGAGACTAAGGTTCAAATCCCCACATAGCCATGAAGCTCACTGAGTGACTTTGGGCCAGTCACTGCCTCTCAGCCTCATGAAAACCCTATTCATAGGGTCACCATAAGTTGGAATCAACTTGAAGGCGGTACATATATTTTTTATTTTGAATATGATGATTATGATAATAAATATGCAGCATTTCAAATTAATTCTGTATGAGAAGCATTCCATGCCAAGCTTGGAAAACCAAGGATGAGGTATAAAATGTAGACAAAAATACTTTTGACAAAATGCCGTTTATCTTTTATATTTTATATATATGAGCCTGGGTAGGGAACATTTAATCTAGCCGACTTGCTTTCAGCAAGAAGGGTTAAGTGCCTTCAGGCTAGGGCAGTCACCAGAAGGCCACAGCAGAGACAAAGGAGCCTAGTGTTGTGGAGATGTTAGATGGGAGCTTTGGGGAGTAAAGATGGAGGCTCCTGAAGGCTGCAATTCTAAACACACTTACTAAGGGATTAAGCCCCATAGAACTCAACAGGACTGACTTCTAAGTAGATATAGTTTGGACTGTGCTGTTGGTAAACCTTGACTAGGGTTCTTCTGCAAAGACATCCATATCCAAGCAGGGTTGGCAACCCCCTGCCTGGAATACCCTGCCCTTATCTTTTAATGTGGCTGCTCCAAATGTTTTTACAGATTTGACCCTTTACTTCAGAAAGGGGTCTGAAAAATGAGTAAGAGTAAGAAGTATCTTTTAAAATTGTTCTTTTCAATTCACTCTTGAATGAACATCATACCTAGGGCAGATCCACACCATTCCTTTAAAGCACATTCAACACCCATTTGAAGCACATGAATCCCAGCACAGAATCATGGGAACTGCAGTTTGTTAAGAGTGGTGAGAACTATAACTGTGAGGGGGAAATGACACTTCCCAGAATTCTTTAGGAGAAGTCATGCGCTTTAAATGCGAGTTGGATGTGCTTTACACATATTGTGTGAATCCGCTTAATAAATTTTGCCTGCATGTAAATTGTTTTAATTAATTTTTCAAAATGGAAATAAGCTATAAAGTGTAGTGGGTGACCATGGGCTACTCACCATTTCTCAGCCTATCTGCCCCTCAGGATGAAAACAATGGAGAACCATGACTACCCCAAGGCATACTTAAAATGTAAAGGAAGTATTGTACAACCATAGTATGCAATTGGATACTTATAGGGACACAGCATGACAAAACTGGGTGGAAGTAATGAGTGGGGTACCACAGGGCTCGGTCCTGGGCCCAGTGCTCTTCAACATTTTTATTAACTACTTGGATGAGGAGGTACAGAGCATGCTTATCAAATTTGCAGATGATACAAAATTGGGGGACATAGTTAATACCGTGGAAGACAGAAAGAAAATTCAAAGGGACCTTGATAGGCTGGAGCATTGGGCTGAAAACAACAGAATGAAATTCAACAGGGATAAATGCAAAGTTCTACAGTTAGGAAAAAGAAACCAAATGCACAGTTATAAGATGGGGGATACTTGGCTCAGCAGTACGACATGCAAGAAGGATCTTGGAATTGTTGTTGATCACAAGCTGAATATGAGCCAACAGTGTGATGTGGCTGCAAAAAAGGCAAATGCTATATCAGGCTGCATTAACAGAAGTATAGTTTCAAAATCATGTGAAGTATTAGTTCCCCTCTAATCAGCACTGGTTAGGCCTCATCTTGAGTGCTGTGTCCAGTTCTGGTCTCTGCACTTCAAGAAGGATGCAGACAAACTGGAACAGGTTCAAAAGAGGGCAACAAGGATGATCAGGGGACTGGAAACAACGCCCTATGAGGAGAGACTGAAGGAACTGGGCATATTTAACCTGGAGAAAAGAAGACTGAGGGGAGATATGATAGCACTCTTCAAGTACTTGAAAGGTTGCCACACAGAGGAGGGCCGGGATCTCTTCTCGATGATCCCAGAGTGCAGGACACAGAATAATGGGCTCAAGTTGCAAGAAGCCAGATTTCGACTGGACATCAGGAAAAGCTTCCTAACAGTTAGAGCCATACAGCAATGGAACTAATTACTAGAGAGGTAGTGGGATCTCCGACACTGGAGGCATTCAAGAGGCAGCTGGACAGCCATCTGTCGGGAATGCTTTGATTTGGATTCCTGCATTGAGCAGGGGGTTGGACTTGATGGCCTTATAGGCCCCTTCCAACTCTACTATTCTATGATTCTATGAAAATATTTATATAAGCATGACTATCAAATATGTTTATTTATATAACCTGTAAAGATGTTCACCGCCCAGAGAGCTATTGCTAGTCGGGCGGTATATAAATTTAATAAATAATAATAATAATAATAAATAATAATAATAATAATAAAGATATTTATAGTGCAATCCTATGTTTGTTTACTCAGAAGCAAGTCCCAATGTATTCAATGGGGCTTACTCAACCAGGGAAAACTGCAGCCTCAAGTGATAAGGAACTTGTTCTTTTAACAAGTCCTTTAAGTTGAGAGCTTATCCCAGTCTGCGTCTGTGTTGAAATTGCTTTTTAATATGTTTTTAAACTTTTTCTTAAAAAAAAATGTTTTTAAAGCTTTTAAAATGTTTTTAAAGATGTTTTGTTTTAATATATTTTAAAGACTGTTTTTATTATTTTTAAAGTGTTTTTAGTGCTTTTGTTTGCTGCCCTGGGCTCCTACTGGGAGGAAGGGTGGGATATAAATCAAATAATAAAAATAAATAAATAAATAAACTTCATTCATTTTTAAAAAAAATGAGTATTAGTTTCCTACATAATAAAAACTGTGATAAACCCTGCCTAATTTCTTTAAAAATAGGGTTGGAGGGAGAGAGATTTACAACACAAACACAAGTCTGCACTATGTTTACTCACAAGTCCCATTAATTTACAGCACAATCCTAACCATGTCTACTCAAAAGCAAGTCCTAATGGAGTTCAATGGGGTTTACTCCAGGTACATGCTTTACTCCTAGAAATGGCTTTACTCCCAGAAAAGCAGATATTGGATTAAATACTTTCATATTTCATAGCCCAGGGTCTGACTCTTGGACAGAAGAGGAAAAAAAACATTAAGCCATATTACTTACGCAAACTGCAAAAAACTCAAAGCCACCATATTCTGACGTTCAGCCTAGGCATGCCTGGATCAACAAGTCACAACTCTGGCGTCATTGGCTACAATCATGAAAGGGCGGGGTTACAGCCAGAGCTTTGAAAAGTTACTTTTTAAAACTACAACTCCCATCAGCCCCAGCCAGCATGGCCACTGGATTGGGCTGATGGGAGTTGTAGCTAGAGCATGGATCTGTTTAAAAAAAAGTTGTGCAGGGGGGGTTACGTTTTGGTGTATATCTCGGGAATTAGACCACCTAGAAACTTACTTTTTTTTAAAATTGAAGCGGAGAGTCCGGAGAATAAGGGGTGGTAGCCAGAGAGCCGGAGGACCTCCCCAAAACCAGAGACTCCAGCCGAAAACACACACACCGGGGCACACACACACACACACACACACACACACAAAAATCATCGTCACTCACCTCCACAGCTCTTCGTCATTCTGCTGCTGCCTTCTCCGTTGTCCTTCAACTGGCTTTTTCCTCCGGCGTCCATTTTGTCCTCTCAGACGCTAGCAGCAGGCCCTGCCTATTCACCTCTTCCCTCGTGCCTCCTAACACAGATCATGAGGGAAGAGAGAGTCTGCGCAGAGGTCCAATCAGTGTGAGGCACATGTCTTGTGTTAACCAATCACAGCCAGGAGCTGACTTCCCCTTGTTCCCGCCCCCAAGTAATGTCCAACCTAACATGGAAACGTTAAAGTTGCAGCTGAAAAGTAGGGAAATTACTAGTTGTTCCTTTACTTGTCAAATGTAATGGAATTACCCACTCATTATTTAAAATTGTAACTAATTACAAGTAACTCGTTAAAAATAACGAGTTACTTCCAAGCTCTGTTCTGTGATAAGTGCAGAGCTTGGAAAAGTTACTTTTTTGAACTACAACTCCCATCAGCCCAACCCAGTGGCCATGCTGGCTGGGGCTGATTGGAGTTGTAGTTTTGAAAAAAGTAACTTTTCCAAGCTCTGGATAAGTGATAGTTACAAGCTTAGCTGCTACCTTTATGAGCGGGCAAGAAAAATGGCCTTTGTCCTCCATTTGTGGACAAGGTTAGGCTGGCTGACTTCCTTTTGTCCTTTCGCATAACTGAAAGAGATGGCCAGGTACAGGTAATACGTTGCCACAGAAAGCAAATAGCTGGAGATCTTCTAGATGGGGGAATGTCTTTCAGCCTTCTCCTGCCTGGAGATGATGTCACAGAGACACAGATGTGTCTCTGTGTGAAAAAGAACAAAAAACTGTCTCTCTTGAAACTGGGTGCAAAAGAGACACAGAGACCTCACGTGTTCTCTCTGAGAAACTGTGATTGGGTTGGAGGAACCCAACGGAGGAGCAGAGTCTGTTGGGGTATTAAATGCGACAATCCTGCCATCTCATGCTCAATATATAGATTTTACCTTTTATCACTGAACCCCATCAGTCTCCAATGAACTTAATTCCAGGAAAATCAAACCCAAGGAATATGCTGCAACCCCTGAAACATCTCATAACTCGAAGACTTGGGTATGTGTAACCAGTGGTGGCTGGTGGCTCCATGCTTCAGCACCTTGGACAGCTCCTTGAAAATCTGGACTAAAACCCAGAGCAGATTCCATTGCCCCACTGACATGGAGCCACCAGCCTCCGATGCATGTAACAATATTTTACTGTGCTTCTTCTGTGCCTCAGCGATGGCTCACTAGGATCAGGAAAGCTCATTCCCTCCCTCTGGGACACCATCTGCCCTGTGAGAAGGAACATTTGAGGCTGACTCCTGCTCCAGTGGCCTGGTTATTTTGTTTTGTGAGCATGTGGTTCTTGGTGTAACTGTTCCATTTTATAAATCTTGCTTGCCACTGTGAAGATGCTAGTCAAAAAGCAGGATATAAATATACTAAATAAATAAATAAAACATTCATAATTGGTTTCCCAGCAACACACTTAGGGCCCTTCCAGGCGCCTTGGTATGCTGCAGTGACTCAGCTGGAGTGGAGCAGTCCCACCATGCTGCCTGCTGCTGAAAAAAGGTATATTAGGGGAAGTTTAAAAACTGTTTATATTAGGAGAAATGCAGACAAAACTGCTAAAAAAAAGTGTGAAAACTTTTTGAAATAATAATTATAATTATTGCTAACTGATGCAGAAATGTGCGAATGAGAAACGAAGAGAGATTAACATTGACAGATTGGTTCCTCTCTGTATAATCCACCAAGGATGTTATTTCACCCAGTTCTCCAGGCCCTGGATGCCCCTCTGGCACCTGCACTTCCGGCTCCTCCTCCTCCTGCACAGGAAGACCACCTGGGGTGAAGAAATGGACGGGCGCCAGTTCTTCACCTCCAGGCGGTAGCTTGCTCTTTTCCATCATACTTCCTGCCTCCATCTCTTGACCATTCTTTTCCTAGTCTTGTGGCTTCTCCTTCATTATATTAGGATAAATTCCTTTCAAAACTGTGTACATTAATTAAAACAGCATGCAAAAATGTGTTTATTAGGAGAAATTTGCACTAAAATGCTGAAGAATTTTTATGATCTAAAAAATAATAATAATCGCAAATTGCTGCAGAAATGTGGAGAACCGTATTTGAGATTAGAAAAATGAGGAACTGGCAGAACTGACAGATCATTCTGTCCCTACCAGTGGGTGGCACTGTTGGGCAGCTTCTTCCTCCTTTATCTCCGTGCCGCCCTTGTTCAGCAAGGAGGAGAAGGAGGAGGAGAAAACTAGAATTAATTGTCTCTGCTTCTCATTGGCCCTGGCTCCACCTTCTGTTGTTCTCCTTCCGCCCTATCAGCCCCAATGGGCACCAGTCACTCTGTAGCAAGCGGTGCATTAACTGCCAGGCCAGTCAGTTTCTGTACATGGAAGGGGGAGGCCTCAGGCAGCAAAACATTTTGGCTGTCCGTGGCAGGGGATGCATAAAAAAATTCCCTTCCCCTGCCACTTCTCCACCACTAATCACCCTCTCACTACCATAATTTTTGCAGCAGATCAGCAGGGTGCTTTCAGATAACCTTTTGACTGAGCATTCATCCCGATTTGTTTGCAGGGAGGTTAGACAATGTTGACTATTTATTGAGAGTTCCTCCTTTTTCTTGCAAAGGTCGACAGTATTGGCCATTTATTGAGCATTCATGCTGATTTGTTGGCAGGGTGGTTAAATAATATTGCCTACTTATTGAGAGTTCATTCTGATTTGTTGGCAGGGAGGTTAGGCAACAGTGTATCAAGGGTTAGCAGTCTTTTTTTGGGGGGGAAGCAGGCTTCTTGTACAAGACCTTCATTTCAACTGTAATTGCACAATCTGAATTTCCTGGTATGTGATTGAATCCCACATAAAAATAGCAACTGTGTGGAAGCACCCCTAGCAGGGCTGGTACCAGACTGCCATGGGTCTTTGGCCCCCAGACCATCGTGGGACCCCTTCCTGTGCATTTTAATACACCCGGTAGCACCACCTCTTGTGCCACCAGTGTGCATGCCTAACATCACCCAAGATGGCGGTGGTGGCATTAACAGGTCCTGCTGCCATCTTGGTTGACGGCATGCATGTGCCCTAATGCATTGATGCCTCAGTTGCCATCTTGGGTGATGGTGTGCAATGCATGTGCAGTGCGCTGATGCAGCAATGCAAGAGGTGGTGCAACCGGGCATATTTAAGTGCGTGCCAGCTGCGCATGTATGCAGGGTTGATGTTGCCTCAGAAAGTGTAGTTCCCATTCTGCAATCCGCACCACCATCTGGTAGCGCCCCGTGACCTGATGTTAGAGGAGATCACAGAGTGGGAACTTCACCCACCCTGGCCCAGGGGTTCTCGGCCAGCCGCAAGGGCTCTCAGTCAGTGTCCAACCTGACCCCGCTGGCGCCGGGCCTGACCCCTAGACAATCATGGCTTACTGTGTGTCAGGGTCCTATATGGCAACAGGTTCAAAGCCTGTTTACGACAAAGACAGGTTCACCAGCTTGGCGGTGGCTTTGAGACAAATGGCATCATCTGAAGCAGGCAAATGAATGGTCTGAAGGCACATAAGGCCAGCTCCCTGCTGAAGCTAAGCAGGGTCAGGTCTGGTCAGTGCCTGGATGGGAGACCGCCTGGGAACCATATGTAACCATATTGGGTTTCTATCATGAAAAGAAAGGTGGGGTAGAAATGTAATAAATAAATAAATAAATCTGGTTCCAGAGGCAGCAGTTTGCAAGTAGATGGGCCAAAGTCAAGTGGCATAGCCAAAGAGTAATAAAAATCTCCTTCCAGGGGCAGAGCTATCATTCAAGGCCAAAGTAGGTGAGATGCTATTCCTAAATTTAGCCAAATACCTTAAAAAAAAAACAGATTATCAGGCAGAGAGGGGGTGGAGGGGAGGGGAGCCTTACCTCCCCCCCCCCAATCTTGATCCAGATCCAGGCAACCCTTGTTGGCTTTCAAAGGCACCAGAGAAGATGACTCATCGGGAAGTTTCTGCACAGACGAGAAAGGCGAGTTTGCTCTAAACATTGGAAGCTGCCTTATACAGAGTCTGACCATTGGTCCATCCAGCTCAGTATTGTCTACACCACTGTTCTTCAACCTTGGGTCCCCAGATGTTGCTGGATTACTACTCCCATCATCCTTGGCCATTGGCTAAGCTGGCTGGGGTTGATGGGAGTGGGAGTCTAACAACATCTGGGAACCCAAGGTGGAAGAACAGTGGCCTACACTGACTGGCAGCAGCTCTCTAAGGTTTCAGGCAAAGGACAGTCCCAGTCCTACCTGGAGACGCTGGGGGCTGAACCTGGGACACACAGAGCCGAGGCTCTACCACTATTCTCATTCTACAGTTGTTGCTCCAAAGTTGCATTGGTTTCGTTGGAAAATATGCCAGCGCAAAAGTTTAGGGACCGTGTGCCAGTGAGTTGTATGCCACAGGTCTCTTTGTAATCCACACTGGAAAAGAACATTGCAGGTCTTTTTTGGAGCATTTGACTGGCACGTCAATATTAAACTCTGATTCCATTTGTAAACTTTCACGACCCCCTTTCAAAAGGGGTTCTGGCGCTGACATAATAATAAAATGAAAAGCAAACGAAGGAACTGACTATGATGCCATCCTACTTGATGGGGGGGGGAAGAGCCATTTTACGGAGAAAGGATATTGGAGACATTTGTGGCAATGCTGCTATCTAGTGGTAATCTTCAGAAATAAACCAGGGCAGTTTTCAGCTTTATTGTGCGGGGCCACTGGGAGGGTGAAGCAGCCAATCTCAGTATAGGTCTCTGAGCTGGATTCTTCCAAACAGTGGTTCCCAAACATCTCCCCAAAAGACCACTGGAAAACTGCTGAGGGTCTCAGAGGATCACTTCATGATCTTGTGACGTAATGCTCTGTGCTAGACGCTGTATGATTTTTAACTGTATTGATATCCCTTCTCTTATTTCTTATATATTGTATTTTATTGCATTATAATTTGAATTCCAGAGAATCACCGAAGGGAGGGAGGAACCTTTAGCTGGTCTGATTTTGTATATTTATTTAGAATTCTTATATCCTGCTTTGGAGCCCCAAGAGGCTCTCAAAACAGTTTGTGAAAGATTTGAAAAATACAACCCATATTCAAAAAGATGTACAGACATAACCACGTTTCACGTTTTAGTCCAGTTTATTGTGCAACAACCAACCAGACTTTTTGCATGCACACCAAAAGAAGGAGACACAGGCCACATTCACACCAGACATTTATTCAATTTTTATTCCACTCTAAACAGTCATGGCTTCCCCCAAAGAATCATGGGAAGTGTAGTTTGTGAAGGGTGTTGAGAGTTGTCAGGAGACCCATATTCTCCTTGCAGAGCTACAGTTTGTCAGAGTGGTTTAACGGTCATTTCCTCTTTCCAGAAAACTCTGAGAATTGTAGCTCTATGAGGAGAACAGCTTTCAGCATCCCTCACAAATTAAACTTCCCAGGATTCTTTGAGGGAAGCCATGACTGTTTAAATGGAATAACAGTGGAATAAATGTCTGGTGTGAATGTGGCCATAGGAAAAGCATTAAAACCGTGATTAAAACAAACAAACAAATAAATAATTCAGGAATATAAATACACAACAATACAGGAAAAAATTGATATTTATTCATTTTTATCCCACCCTTCCTCCCAGAAAGAGCCCAGGGCGGCAAACAAAACACTAAAAACTCTCTAAAACATATTTAAAACAGTCTTTAAAATATATTAAAACAAAAAATCATTAAAAACATATTAAAACAAAACATCAGGAGGAATGTGAAAACTGTTTACTCTGTTTACTCTGGCATTTGATGACTGAAGGGACTGCTCCTGGCAACCCAGAGATCACTGGTGAACTGTGTTTTTTAAAATGTTTTTCACTGTGAAAAACATGTTTTAGCATGTTTTAACTTTTTAGAAAGCTTTTTAAAAAAAATTGTGTTGACATGTTTGCCATTCTGGGCTTCTTTGGGAAGAAGGGTGGGATATAAATTCCAACAACAACAACAACATCTTGTCCTTTGCCTTAGGCAGCAAAATGTCTTGGTCAGCTCCTTTTAGAGATGAATTTAAATGGGGAGAGTGAGAAGGTCCAGAATGAGGCAGCCAACTCCCCAAGCATCCGTTCCCTCTTCCCCTGTCATCACCTATTCTCTACCTACATAGCTTGGCTCGAGTGCTTTTGAACTGGGCGTTCATTTCTCCAACAATGAACCTTACATACTTTTGCAGCAAGTGGGCCCTTATCTAAAGATAGGAAGGAAAATGGGAAGGGCCAGGACAACAGAAACTCCCTTTTAGCAGGCTGTGAGTCAGTCTTAACTATGCTGAAAGGCCCATTCATATGTAACTCCTACTCAGAAACATTAGCATTTCACATTTCATTTTCAAAAGGAGACATCATTCCACTCCAACACACTCTCCAACAAATATATATCTATATATAAAAGTACCTCCAAAGGAAAATACACGCTTGCTCGCTCTCACCATATGCTCAGAGGCATATGTGAGCAAATTCTTCCAAGCTACACAGGAAGTTGTGTTTACGTTTTGACAAATTTGTAGGGCAGCACAATATCTCAGAGAGGAGGTCAGGTCTCCTGCTCCCCTGGTGCATTTGCTATAGCTGCCCAATTTCCCTGTTTTATCAACTTTGGTAGAAATATCTGTTGGCTGTAGGTATGTTCTTAAACCACAAAGTTTGGGGATTTTTTTCCTTATTAGTGAATACGTTTAATTAGTTTGTCACTTCCCATAATGACCTACAAAAAAAATAAATACAAAACCCACACATAACCACAGATGAATGTATGGTGCAAAGTAGGAATGGAATATGTCAATTTTGGTTCTTTCAGATTCTCCTATTTCCTATCTTAAATTCAGTTCTCCACATTTCTGCAGCAATCTGCGGATTGTTTAATTCTCGGAACAATTCTTCAGCATTTTCTTCTAGTAAACACTTTTTGTATGCAGTTTTGACAAATGTACATATTTTCACAAGCAATTTCTTCTAATATAATGCATTTTGTAGGTAATTTTCACTAATACATTCATTTTTGTGCACATTTCCCCCTAATATGTGCATATTTGTAAACACTGGTTGGTTGGAGAGCTGCACTGCAAAATTTGCATACGCGTGGATTTCGAAGGACGGCAGTGTTTCAGTTCTATTGTTTTGGAAAGTGCAAATTTGATACAGTAGATTCAGCTTTAAATGTATACAGAGTCAAGTTTCTTGCCCATCCCCAGCGCTGTGTATGCAGCCCATGGTGAGGGTGTCTGTGGTTTTCTACTTTTGCGGAAGACTCCTTATATTTGCATTTCACGTATAAAGGTTGGTGACTAAGTGCTGGGCTTTTCCATTTACTCGATGTTTGCTCACACTATGTGTTAACACACAGTGCCTGGTACTGGACCTAATTTTCCATACTATCTTGAGATAAGTGTTTCCATGCCACCAGCTGCATGTTCTCTAATGAATCTTGCAAGCCTCAGCTAATGATCCCTATTAAGACCTCATGCTAATGGCTGGAGAAAGCCTGGGACGGTGGAGAGTCCGTTTTAGAAAATAAATGATTTGGATCTGTTGAGGGGGCAGTATTATTCCAGTTAGAGATTCCAATTACGCATCTAGGATTCTGGGAAAAGGCTGATATTCCATTCATTAGACATCCTTCCTAACTTTTTTTGGGGGGGAGGAGTTGGGATGCAAATATAGCTGTCTTTCCAGTCTTAAACTATTCCATCCCACCAACTTTACCTCTGTAAGACAAGAACACCAGGTTAGAGATTTTACCAGAGCTTGGAAAAGTTACTTTTTTGAACTACAACTCCTATCAGCCCAATCCAGTGGCTATGCTGGCTGGGGCTGATGGGAATTATAGTTTTAAAAAGTAACTTTTCCAAGCTCTGGATTTTACAGTGCAATCCTATCCAAGCCGACTCAGTAGTAATTTCTATTGAATTCAGAGGGGTTGGATTTTATTGGAATCCAATTGAAAGTGGAGTTAGAATTGCATTGGTAGTGTTTGAATCCACTCAGATATTAATTCTAAAGGTTTGCTTAAAAATTCTGTAAAATGAACATCAAATTTCCATGCTTTTCAGTAAATTTATGTACTCTTTATAAATATGAACCTAGATACTTTGTGCTTAGAGTATTGGCAAATAAACTAATTAGCAGTTAACTAACTTGGGTTGCAATCCTAGGGCATTACAGATGAGTAGTTATGCATAAGTTTCTACAGCTATGCCGCAATCCTAAACACCCTGACTAGGAAGTAAGCCCCATTAAAAACAGCTGGACTTATTCCTGAATAAACACGCATAGGACTGGATGCATAGGACTGGCTAGATAATTCCAGTCTAGAGTGACTCCTTATATCTATCTAGCAGCTCAGTCAGATTGACTAATACTACCTTGGTTAACTTGCAGTGGAACTAGAAATCATAACTTGCTTCATCTCTGCAGTTCCAGGTCAGGTGTTCTTCTCCCTGCCCATTTTCTCACCTGGTTTCCCCCATCCATCTTCCCTCTTCCTCTTTCTGTCATTCCTCTGGGCCAGGAGTAGTCAACATGGTATCTTCCAGAACTCCCATCATCCTTGTCCATTGGCGATGCTGGCTTGGACTGAAGGAGTTTTCTGGACCAGTGATGCTGGCTTTCCCTGCTCTGAACCAGTTGGTCTCCTGGTCTTCCTTCCCTAGATCTCCCTCTTCTCTGGGTCTGCTGCCATTTAAGTCCCTGCACTGCCTTTCCTAGACTGGTGCTTCTTCTACTCCTGTGCCTAATCTGCTTCTTCCTTGGATGAGAGTTCTTCAGCATAAGGGACACTTCTGCCTATACCAGTGGTCTCCAAACCCTCTTTCCCCCCAGAACACTTGAAAATTGCTGAGGATCTTGGTGGACCATGTAATGATTTTTCTGTCTGTTGTTTAGAACTTGTAATTGAGCTGTCTTGTGAATATTTCAATGCAATGGATGTGCCTGTTGTCTTAAATAAAGTTCTTTGATGTTGGATATAATATTTGTCACCTTGTGTCTTAGGACAGATTCAGCATTCACCTAGCTTCTGCCCATGTATTGACTCTCCATACTTTTTAAGTGCCTTGTCAGCCTCTTTTTCCTACTTGGGACCTTCCCCTGTCTTGCCTCCAGCTGGGCTTTATTCCTCTGAGGAAGGTACAGCCTCCTTCCCCTATCATTTCCAGTCTATCCTGCTCATGTCTCGGGAGGATCACTGGGTTTTAAGATGATGGACCAGCTGTTGTGCCCACCATCCTTCACACACACACACTGTTCTTTACACACACATAGCTACACAGCTTCACAGAGTCGCTGCTGTTGACCACCTGAATGAAGATGAATGAACTGGTGGTCCGTGGACCACTCTTTGGGAACCCCTGGCCTATACCAGCCTGGTATTAGTATGATGTTACTTGATTTACTGGTGTTACTTGTAAAGGATCACTTGTTACCACCATCATGGAGGGAGCGTGCAGAGAAGAGCCTCAGGAGAATCTTAGGAGCCCAGGTAGGTTCATATGGCGATAAGGTCAAACCCTGTTGAACCCTTCACTGGAGACTCCACAAAGCTGAACAATACCCCTGCACACACACCAAATCACATTTTGGAGACAACCATCCACGGAGGACTGGAGCTGCTGCACTTGGTGACCATTCGGCCAATTGCTGCAGGAGGCTTTTCCTCTTCTACAAAACTCTTACTGCTTCCTTATAATAGAGACATACCTTCTGTGTACCAATCTTCTTTCCTGTCCTCTTCACAGTGTGACAGTAACCTTTGCAAAGTTTTTGTCAGATGCAGTTCCGATTAGTCCTCTTTTGCCTCAGTTCACTGTCTCCCTTCTCCTTTCCTCAGGCCTCATTCTCAACCTACCATTTCTGTGGGTTCTTCTTTTTAACCTGCTGATTATTTTACATCAGGGGTGGGGGACTGGATCAAGGCAGCGGGCCGGATCTGTAATTCCCCCTGCCCTCATGGGCCTACACCTGACAATTGCTTGACCTCGTAACAATAGCAGGTGATTGACAGCTGTCAACATTCAAAAGGGCTTTGGCCATCCAGATGCTGCTGAACTCCAACTCCCATCAGCTCTAGCAAGCATGGCCATTGAGCAGGGATAATGGGAGTTGTAGCCAATCAGCTGATATCTTCATTTAGTCACCCCAGATGGTAATGACCACCCTTCCAATAGACTGTATTATTCTATTAGAATCTGTGTAAATGTCAGTTGGAATTATGCATCTCAACTCAGATTTAAGCTAGAGTAACCATAGAAATGGTTTCTCATCATGAATAATGATGGTACAATCTAGCCATATATAGACTATAGAATTGTTGGGTTTATTATTAACACATATTCCAATAGAACACACCCCATGAGATGGTTTCAGCTAAACAAATCACACAGCCAGCTACCCTGAGAACAGTCTTATGGATCTGATAAAGCTGAAAAATTTAAAAAAACAACCCTCTGTTGACTCACCAATACATTGAGCTGATAAAGTGAAACTTAGAGCACATTTTTCAGAGCCTCAGTTGAGATTTGCTGTTTCATGAATCTGCACTGCTTTCTCTCTAGGCTTGTGAAAACACCAGCAACCATGTTGAAGACATTTCTAATTCTAGCAGCCATCTCAGGTAAGGCTCACACAATACAGCAGAGGAAATAATTTTTAAAAATTTGATTTCCCCCCCCTTTTTTTGGACTATAGTCAACAAGAGCAATATATTATGGGATAGAGCAAAAATGGAATCTGTGATATAAAAATCAAATTATGTTTTCCCATCACGTACAGTTTTTTTAAACATTTTTCACCCTGTGGTATTTCTTTAAATTGTGGAAATGTGTCTCTAAGACCAGGAGATGACTAATTCAGATATCCAGATATCCAGATTAGTTGTGTAATCCTATGCCTACATACTTGGGAGTAAGACCCATTAAATACAATGGTCCTTCTGAGTAAATACACATAGAATTGCATTGTTAGTCAATATGTATGAACAAATAGTGGACTTATCTGTCTATCAATCTATCTTAAGGATGGGTAAGAATTTCGATTCCGTTCGCATTTCAAACTGAATCTATCAAATTTGCACTTTCCGAAACAGTATAAGAATTGAAACACAACCATCCTTTGAAATTCACACTTATTTGAATGTTGTGATGCAGTTCACCAATCAAAAAATGTTTACAAAAATGTGTATATTAGGGGAAAGTTTTCATAAAAAGGACTATATGAGTGAAAATAACATGCAAAATGCATTACATGATGAGGAAAGGCTTGCAAAAATATGTGCATTAGTCAAAATGCCATAGAAATGTGTTTATTAGGAGAAATTCACATTAAAATGCTGGAAAAATTTCATGGGGATTTAAAAAAAACACCATTGCAAGTTGCTGCAGAAACGTGGAGAACTGAATTTAAGATTGGAAAATTGAGAAAATAAAAGAATGGAAACTGACAGATCTCTCTCTCTCTCTCTCTCTCTCTCTCTCTCTCTGTGTGTGTGTGTGTGTGTGTGTCTGATCAGGATGAAAGACCTATGAAACTAGTTCTGTGAGCCAATTAGTATGGGTGGGTTCAAAACTAGTTTTTCTTGAACCTCATCAACACACATAGGATCCTGAGGTTCAAAAGTAGTTGGTGATATGGCATGGGAGTCAGCAATTAGAAGGGGAACTATTGGGCTAAGACAAACCATCAGGAACACACATGGCCATGTTAACTCCCATTATACAATCCAGAATGTACAAGGAAAAGAAAACTAGTCCTTGGCTCCATGTAATTCAAACTGATTAATAAAAATCTTTCTGCCACCACCTATGTTTTCCATGCAGATTATTCCTCTTTTTGAGAAAAAAATGAATTTCAACTGAGATCCCCATCTCTAGCCAATGGTTCTAGGTTGGAGAAGAAAAATTGTGTAAAAGATCTGTGTTGAGGACAGTCCTGTGTTTGTGTGTGTGCGGAGCAAATAGGGGTGACTGCCCTGGCCCCTGCAATCTTTATTTGGCTGGGCTATCCATCTGGCGATGCTCTTCAACTCCTCTATTCCTAGCCCAAGGGAGGGAGGCAGGAGATGGAGGCAGGGGGTCTTGCCCACACTGTTCCCACTAAGACAGTGGCAAAAGAATAAAAATGTAAGCTGGGAGAGGGCAAGGGCGTCACCACCACTACTGTATTGAAAAGGAGGGATGAGAGCAATTGGAGTACACTGTGTGATTTGCCGTAGGCCCCATGTCTAGTGGATCCAAAGGGTCAGTGCCACAACACTAAAGGTCTACTTCCTATGTTGTGCAGAATGGATCTCCTGATTAGATGGTATCCGCAGGAGGCCCTCACTTGCACAGCGCAGTGATCGCCTGGGTATATAAGGGATAAGATGGTCTTTCAGGTATGCTGGTCCCAAGCTGTATAGGGCTTTTTACACCAAAACCAGAACCTTGAACTTGGCCCAGTAGCTAATGGGCAGCCAGTGCAATACTTTCAGCAGTGGGTTAACATGTTGGTGATACCTTACCCCAGTGAGCAGTCGTGCCACTGCATTTTGCACCAGCTCCAACTTCCAGACCAATCTCAAGCGCAGCCCCACATACAGCGCATTACAGTAATCCAGCCTGGAGGTTACCAGTGCATGGACAACAGTGGTCAGGCTATCCCAGCTAAGCCTTCCAAAATAAATAGAGCAGAGATTGCCAACATGGCACCCATGGGCACCTATGTGCCCGTAGATGTCTTCCCTAGCGCCAACAAGGTCCCATCTCCCTCACCTCCCCCCCCAATGGGTTTGAAATAAGCATTCTGTTGTAGCTAACAGAATAGGCTGCAATGTATGCTTGGTAGCAAAATGTGTGTGGTGCCCACAATAGCTTCTCCAGTTTGCAAATGTACCCACAGGTCCAAAAAGTTTAGATTATCCTGAAACAGAGGAAAAGAAAATTGCTGCTATTTTTTAAGCTGTTCTATTATCTGATACTGATATTTATACTTAAACCTAGTAGTGACATCAGTGGTGTAGTAGTTAGCATGTTGGATTAGGACCTAGAAGAGACTAGGGTTCAAATCCCCACTCCTCTAGGAAGTTCACTGGGTGAACATGGGCCAGTCACAGTCTCTTAGCCTAACCTGCCTCACAGGGTTGTTGTGAGGATAAAATGAAGAAGGGACAGAACCATGAATGCCACCTTGAGCGCCTTGGAGGAAAGGCAGGAGACAAATGTAATAAATAAATAAATGTTATAGTGTTGTGCAAATGGATTGTACTGATATTGAAATGAAGCGTGTTGCATTACCATAAGCAATAAGTTTAGTAATTATTCACTAATAGGCAAAAAACCTTGCAGTTTAAGAACGTACCTATAGCCAACAGATATTTCTATCAAACTTTAAAAAGCAGGGAAATTGGGCAGCTATAGTGAATGTATCAAGGGAGCAGGAGACCTGACCTCCTCTCTGAGATATTGGATTGCCCTACAAATTTGTCAAAATGCAAACACAATTTGGGTTGGGCTTTCACAATCCAATCCACTTCCTGTGTGGCTTAGAAGAATTTGGTAACATGTGCCTCTGAGCAGATGTGAGTGGTGGCAACACCTGCCATCTCCAAAGATGGAGAATTACATTTTTGTATGTTTGCTGGTGTCCTTACTTTGCTTCTTTTATGTGTTACTACTATTTCTACAGAGAATCTAACCTAGATAATTATATTTCTTTCACTATTCATTGTAGAAATCTCTGTCAAATTTATTTTTATTAATTTCAAAGCCTTTTTATTGGTCAATGTGATATGATGGTGAAGACAGCCTTTTGTGTTTCAAACTGGAGGTTATGTTCTGTTTCTATTTTGGGCGCATTAACAATTGAATCAAACTGCAGTTTGATGTAGAATCAGACTGATTACAATATGTTGCTACTTCAGGAATGACTCTAGCTGTTGGAAAAAAGAAACTTAGCCTGCCCAATGTCATCCAGTGAGCTTCATGGCTGTGTGGGGATTTGAACCCTGGTCTCCCAGGTCATAGAATAGTTAAAACTGACCATGGGGGAGGGGGAGGGCGGAGGGGAGGGGAAGGAGGAGGAGGAGGGGAAGGAGGGGATGGGAAGGGAGAGGTGAAGGAAGGGAGAGGGAATGGGCAAGAGGGAGGGGACAGGAGGGAGGAGGAGGGGGAGGGCAGGTTTGATCATTTGCATGCATTTTGAGTTCAGTGGATTTACTCCTGTGCAATCATGCTTAGAATAGGTGAAACTGACCTGGGGGAGGGGAGAGGGAGGAGAAGTGCAGAAAGGGGAGGGGAGGGGAGGGGGAGGAGATTGGGTGGGTGGACACTGGGCAGAGGGGAAGCCCCTTTCTTCTCCAAAAGGAAAACATTGTGAACAGTATCATTGCTTTTCAGCATTTCCCCCACCTTTTTATTCTTCAGCAGGCACATGTAGCCTCCCACCCAAATTTAAACCAAAGCTGTCCCTGGCCACATCAACACCAGACTGTTATTTCACTTTAGACAGTCATGGCTTCTCCCAAAGAATCCTGGGAAGTGTAGTTAGTGAAGGGTGCTGAGAGTTGCTAGGAGACCCCCTGTTCCCCTCACAGAGCTTCAATCAGAGTAGCTGACTGTTAAACCACTCTGGCCACTGGAGTTCTGTCAGTGGAATAGGAGTCTCCTCTCAGCACCCTTCACAAACTCCACTTCCCAGGATTCCCTGGGGGAAACCAGGACTGTCTCAAGTGAAATAAACATCTGGTGTAGGTGTGGCCCCCTGATTAGGCAAGCCCAGAAGCTGGGAGTCTGGCTTTTAGGACACTGACAGTTGGTTCTTACTGAGCATGTGCGGGTTTATCTTAATTTCTTAAATTAATTAAAAATCAGCCAGGCATTTTTTAGACTTTTAAACTGCAGAAGATGAAGGTCAGAGTATGAGGCAAGGTCAGTAATATGATTACAGGTACTCTGTGAACATGGCTGATTTTTAATTAATTTCAACAGATTAATTTCTGACAAAATTTCTGACAGAAAAATTAATTTCTGACAGAATAAAGTCCAAAAGGGTTCTGGTTTCTCTCTCTCTCTTTTTACACTTTGAACTCTCAATTCTCTCTGACTGTTTTGTGTATCGCCAAGAAAATTTAGAGAGTTGTTAAGCAGGCATTTCTGAGTTCAGGACTCTCGTGGCTGTATTATTACCAGGGAATATACATTGCCATAGAAGAACATCAACAGTCAAGACCAGAGGATGCTTATAATTCACAAATGAAGACTCTGAGGTCATCATCAGAGGCCCTTCCCTATGTATCCCCTTGAGTGGTAGGCCAGATGGCAGCAACAAGAGACTTGCCTTTTCAGTAGCAGCTCTTCCCAGAGAGGCTTGCCTGGTGCCACCACTGACATGTTTCCAGTGCCAGGTGAAGACATTTCTTTTCTCCCAGGCATTTAAGGATTAATTTTTGCAGCAGCTGAGAGTATGTTCGGGGGTGTCTACTGGTCAAGCCCATGTTTGACTAACCTAGTATCTTGCATTGGTTTTTAAAATGTTGTATTGTGCATTGGATTTTAAAAAATGTCTCTAAGACAACAATTACACCAGACATTTTTTCCACTATTATTCCACTTCAAATAGTCATGGCTTCCCTCAAAGAATCCTGGGAAATGTAGTTTGTGAAGGGTGCTGAAAGCTGTTACAAGACTCCTGTTCCCCTCACAGAGCTACAATTCTCAAGAGTTTTCTGGAAAAAGAAAATGACTGTTAAACCACTATGATAAACTGTAGCTCTGTGAGGAGAATAGAGGTCTCCTAACAAATCTCAGCACCCTTCACAAACCACACTTCCCATGACTTTTGGGAAGCCATGGCTGTTTAAAGTGGAATAACAGTGGAATAAATGTCTAGTGTGAATGTGAATCTCCCTTTGAGACTTGACTTGTTTGGAAAAGTGAGTAAAAAATAAATAGTGTAAAATTCCTAGTCAAGACAAAGCCCCACTCATTTGTGAACTATAAACATTTTCCAGTCTTTACAGATGATATATATATATATATGCATAGAGGTACATCTGAACCAGTATGTGCAATCCAGGTTTGAAGAGGAGTCACAAACCATGGTTTGGATGTGAAATGCAACTATGGCTTCCCTGAATTAAAAAAAACGCAGAGTGCATGGAGTGAGAAGGAGGGAGGGGAAAGGAAACATAGGACTTCTTCCTTTAGTGCTAAACCAGATTTGCTGGCAAGTGTGAACTGTATACATATGCATACCACATAATGAATCAATAAGATGTTTATTTTTATTTGCTTGTTTGTTTTTATATATACAAATTTTAAGTGAAAAACAACAATAGTGACAAACCAGTAAATACTGGAGCAATTAAATGACTGGTGATTTATCAGTTAAAGCTGTTATGCAATTAGACAGTTAAATAGTTTTTAAAAAACGACAAATGTAACTTAAGTGAAGTAACTGTAGCTATAAGTAGGAGGGAGGTATTTGGATAATCATATTCAGTTTGTATGCTATTTATAATTATAATTTGAAATTTGAGCAAAACTATGACCATATCCTCTCATAAGACTGAAAAAGTATTGTAACTAATCTCCTTCTCATTGCTATTTCAAGGCTGTTGAAACATTGCCCATTCTTATTTAAATCTATTTGTTTTCTTTATCTCTTGTTGGACCCAAAGGATATAGATGTTCTCACTCAGGGTGCCAGTTCCCATAGTCAGTGGAGGTTGGTGCCCATTGGGACTGGTAGGGCAGAAGGCAGGGAGGCCAACAGTAGGTGGCGCCAGAGGCAATCACAGGCTGAGCTACCTCCTGACCAGCTTCATTAGTCTATTGCAACAAAAGGAACAAAGTCATGTGGGCCCTTATAAAAATCTAACCAATTAATTTTGTTATGCCATAACATTGTATGCTCGTGCCATAACATTTTCAGCTTAGGCCATAATAAAATTATTAGTCTTTAAGGCAGCCTTTCCCAACCAGTGTGCCTCCAGATGTTGTTGGACCACAACTCCCATCAGCCTCAGCCAGCATTGTCAATGGTCAGGAAAGATGGGAATTGTGGTCCAACAACATCTGGCGGCACACTGGTTGAGAAAGGCTGCTTTAAGGTGTCACAAGACTTTGTTTCAACATAACATAAGAACATAAGAACATAAGAAGAGCCTGCTGGATCAGGCCAGTGGCCCATCTAGTCCAGCATCCTGTTCTCACAGTGGCCAACCAGGTGCCTGGGGGAAGCCCGCAAGCAGGACCCGAGTGCAAGAACACTCTCCCCTCCTGAGGCTTCCGGCAACTGGTTTTCAGAAGCATGCTGCCTCTGACTAGGGTGGCAGAGCACAGCCATCATGGCTAGTAGCCGTTGATAGCCCTGTCCTCCATGAATTTGTCTAATCTTCTTTTAAAGCCGTCCAAGCTGGTGGCCATTACTGCATCTTGTGGGAGGAAATTCCATAGTTTAACTCTGCGCTGAGTAAAGAAGTACTTCCTTTTGTCTGTCCTGAATCTTCCAACATTCAGCTTCTTTGAATGTCCACGAGTTCTAGTATTATGAGAGAGGGAGAAGAACTTTTCTCTATCCACTTTCTCAATGCCATGCATAATTTTATACACTTCTATCATGTCTCCTCTGACCCGCCTTTTCTCTAAACTAAAAAGCTCCAAATGCTGCAACCTTTCCTCGTAAGGGAGTCGCTCCATCCCCTTGATCATTCTGGTTGCCCTCTTCTGAACCTTTTCCAACTCTAGAATATCCTTTTTGAGATGAGGCGACCAGAACTGTACACAGTATTCCAAATGCGGCCGCACCATAGATTTATACAACGGCATTATGATATCAGCTGTTTTATTTTCAATACCTTTCCTAATTATTGCTAGCATGGAATTTGCCTTTTTCACAGCTGCCGCACACTGGGTCGACATTTTCATCGTGCTGTCCACTACAACCCCGAGGTCTCTCTCCTGGTCGGTCACCGCCAGTTCAGACCCCATGAGCGTATATGTGAAATTAAGATTGTTTGCTCCAATATGCATAATTTTACACTTGTTTATATTGAATTGCATTTGCCATTTTTCTGCCCATTCACTCAGTTTGGAGAGGTCTTTTTGGAGCTCTTCGCAATCCCTTTTTGTTTTAACAACCCTGAACAATTTAGTGTCATCAGCAAACTTGGCCACTTCACTGCTCACTCCTAATTCTAGGTCATTAATGAACAAGTTGAAAAGTACAGGTCCCAATACCGATCCTTGAGGGACTCCACTTTCTACAGCCCTCCATTGGGAGAACTGTCCATTTATTCCTACTCTCTGCTTTCTGCTTCTTAACCAATTCCTTATCCACAAGAGGACCTCTCCTCTTATTCCATGACTGCTAAGCTTCCTCAGAAGTCTTTGGTGAGGTACCTTGTCAAACGCTTTTTGAAAGTCTAAGTACACTATGTCCACTGGATCACCTCTATCTATATGCTTGTTGACACTCTCAAAGAATTCTAATAGGTTACTGAGACAGGACTTTCCCTTGCAGAAGCCATGCTGGCTCTGCTTCAGCAAGGCTTGTTCTTCTATGTGCTTAGTTAATCTAGCTTTAATCATACTTTCTACCAGTTTTCAGGGACAGAAGTTAAGCTAACTGGCCTGTAATTTCCGGGATCCCCTCTGGATCCCTTTTTGAAGATTGGCGTTACATTTGCCACTTTCCAGTCCTCAGGCACGGAGGAGGACCCAAGGGACAAGTTACATATTTTAGTTAGCAGATCAGCAATTTCCCATTTGAGTTCTTTGAGAACTCTCGGGTGGATGCCATCCGGGCCCGGTGATTTGTCAGTTTTTATATTGTCCATTAAGCTTAGAACTTCCTCTCTCGTTACCACTATTTGTCTTAGTTCCTCAGAATCCCTTCCTGCAAATGTTAGTTCAGGGTCAGGGATCTGCCCTATATCTTCCACTGTGAAGACAGATGCAAAGAATTTATTTAGCTTCTTTGCAATCTCCTTATCGTTCTTTAGTACACCTTTGACTCCCTTATCATCCAAGGGTCCAATTGTCTCCCTAGATGGTCTCCTGCTTTGAATGTATTTATAGAATTTTTTGTTGTTGGTTTTTATGTTCTTAGCAATGTGCTCCTCAAATTCTTTTTTAGCATCCCTTATTGTCTTCTTGCATTTCTTTTGCCAGAGTTTGTGTTCTTTTTTATTTTCTTCATTTGGACAAGACTTCCATTTTCTGAAGGAAGACTTTTTGCCTCTAAGAGCTTCCTTGACTTTGCTCATTAACCATGCTGGCATCTTCTTGGCCCTGGCGGTACCTTTTCTGATCTGCGGTATGCACTCCAGTTGAGCTTCTAATATAGTGTTTTTAAACAACTTCCAAGCATTTTCGAGTGATGTGACCCTCTGGACTTTGTTTTTCAGCTTTCTTTTTACCAATCCCCTCATTTTTGTGAAGTTTCCTCTTTTGAAGTCAAATGTGACCGTGTTGGATTTTCTTGGCAATTGGCCAGTTACATGTATGTTTAATTTAATAGCACTGTGGTCACTGCTCCCAATAGGTTCAACAACACTTACATCTCGCACCAGGTCCCGGTCCCCACTGAGGATTAAGTCCAGGGTTGCCGTCCCTCTGGTCGGTTCCATGACCAACTGGTCTAGGGAATAGTCATTTAGAATATCTAGAAACTTTGCTTCTTTGTCATGACTGGAACACATATGCAGCCAGTCTATGTCCGGGTAGTTGAAGTCACCCATTACTACCACATTTCCTAGTTTGGATGCTTCCTCAATTTCATATCTCATCTCAAGGTCTCCCTGAGCATTTTGATCAGGGGGACGATAGATCGTTCCCAGTATTAAGTCCCTCCTGGGGCACGGTATCACCACCCACAACGATTCTGTGGAGGAGTCTGCCTCTTTTGGGGTTTCGAGCTTGCTGGATTCAATGCCTTCTTTCACGTATAGAGCGACTCCGCCACCAATACGTCCTTCCCTGTCCTTCCGATATAGTTTATATCCAGGGATAACCGTATCCCACTGGTTTTCTCCATTCCACCAGGTCTCGGTTATGCTCACTATATCAATGCTCTTCTCTAAGACCAAGCACTCCAGTTCTCGCATCTTGGTTCGCAGGCTCCTAGCATTAGCGTACAGGCACTTGTAAGCAGTGTCTCTCTTCAAGTGTCTTTGGCACTTGTGGTTAGGCCTGTGGTAATTTTGCTCTTCTGAATTTATATCCTGTGCCCCTGCTCTCACAATGCCTACTTCTAGGCCTACCCCTTTTAAAATTTCATCATTTCTTTGGTTTTTATCCCAGGGGGGAGGTTTATTCCGAACCGGACCTTTCTCAGCTCCTGTCGGGTTTCCCCCCTCAGTCAGTTTAAAAGCTGCTCTGCTACCTTTTTAATTTTAAGTGCCAGCAGTCTGGTTCCATTCTGGTTCAAGTGGAGCCCGTCCCTTTTGTACAGGCCTGGCTTGTCCCAGAATGTTCCCCAGTGCCTAACAAATCCGAACCCTTCCACCCGACACCATTGTCTCATCCACGCATTGAGACTGCGAAGCTGGGCCTGTCTGGCTGGTCCTGCGCGTGGAACTGGTAGCATTTCAGAGAAAGCCACCTTGGAGGTCCTGGCTTTCAGCATCCTACCTAGCAACCTAAATTTTGCTTCCAGGACCTCACGGCTGCATTTCCCCATGTCGTTGGTGCCAACGTGCACCACGACCACTGACTCCTTCCCAGCACTGTCTACCAAACTATCTAAACGACGGGCGATATCCGCAACCTTCGCACCAGGCAGGCAAAACACCTTGCGGTCTACACGCCCATCACACACCCCACTGTCTATGTTCCTAATGATCGAATCACCCACTACAAGGATCCCTCCACCCCCTGGAGATATATCCTCGGCACGAGAGGATAGCTGCTCATCCCCCAAGGAATGGGTCCCTTCTAAGGGATCGTTTCCCTCTTCCTCAGCTGGATGCTCTCCTTCCCCGAGACCATCGTTCTCCATGATAGCAGGAGAGCTATCATCGTTGGAGTGGGACACAGCTATAACGTTCCTGAAGGCCTCCTCCACACACATCTCTGCCTCTCTCAGCTTTTCCAGGTCCGCCACCTTGGCCTTAAGGAAATGAAGTCGTTCCCGGAGAGCCAGGAGCTCATTGCACCGAGAGCATACCCACGACTTCTGTCCAACAGGCAGATAGTCGTACATGCTGCAGGCGGTGCAAAACACTGGAAAGCCCCCACACCCCTGCTGGCTTCTTACCTGCATAGTTTTGTTTAAGGTTTATTACGTCAATGGGTTGGAGACTGCGGTTTAGTTGAGGTCAGGGAACAGACGGGCAGAGTGGGGGGCCCTGGCCTCCTCGCCCTGCTGCCGAACTCGCCCTGCTGCCGAACTCGCTCTGCTGCTTAACTCGCCTTGACGCTTTGTCAGCTGGGGCTCCCTCTAGCTCGTGGAGCAGGCTCCCTCGCTAGGGTGCTCTGACTTTATATGTGTGGCTGGTTCCTCCCAGCTACTGCTGCCAGCCAATGATGTGTTACTTGAGGCTGATGGCTATCAGCTGGGGCTTAACTCTTTAGTATTCTCTCAGGCTTCCTTCCTTCCTGAGTGAGGGGCGGGGCTGTTTAAGCTTTTGGCTGCTTTTAATCTAATCAAGGGGCTGCGCCTTCCAGGCAAGTGTTTTGTGTTTGTTGTTTTCCCACCTAGAACAGCCTGACCTTTCTTTAACCTAGGGAAACAGAGCTTGTGGTTGTGTTTCAGGAAGGCTGAAGCTGCCCTTTTTAGCAAGGACTGAGCTGACTCTCTCCCTGTATGTGTCGGTGGAGTTTCCTTTTCCCCCTTCTCTCTGACTGGAATTTAGCCTTATTTACAGTGTCTCCTGAAGCTTTCCTGCTAGGGTGGTGTTGAAAACTAGCTTTCTATGGGCTTCCTTCTCCTAGGATCTGTCTCCTAAGATATAGGTTCTTTCAGGATTTGGCTCCTAGCTCAGGGTGACCTTGGGCTGCCCTTATTACTTATTGCTCTGAGCTGTTTTACTTCAATTTAATAATGGAATAAATGGGAGCTACTTACCCTCTTTTCGCTCTGCTGCTTAACTCGCCTTGACGCTTTGTCAGCTGGGGCCTTGACGCTTCGTCAGCTGGGGCTCCCTCTAGCTCGTGGAGCAGCAAGTCCAGGGTTGCCATCCCTCTGGTCGGTTCCATGACCAACTGGTCTAGGGAATAGTCATTTAGAATATCTAGAAACTTTGCTTCTTTGTCATGACTGGAACACATTTGCAGCCAGTCTATGTCCGGGTAGTTGAAGTCACCCATTACTACCACATTTCCTAGTTTGGATGCTTCCTCAATTTCATATCTCATCTCAAGGTCTCCCTGAGCATTTTGATCAGGGGGACGATAGATCGTTCCCAGTATTAAGTCCCTCCTGGGGCACGGTATCACCACCCACAACGATTCTGTGGAGGAGTCTGCCTCTTTTGGGGTTTCGAGCTTGCTGGATTCAATGCCTTCTTTCACGTATAGAGCGACTCCGCCACCAATACGTCTTTCCCTGTCCTTCCAATATAGTTTATATCCAGGGATAACCGTATCCCACTGGTTTTCTCCATTCCACCAGGTCTCGGTTATGCTCACTATATCAATGCTCTTCTCTAAGACATAAAATAGCAGCAGAAGATGGAGTCTTACATACTACTAGGTCTACACTCTACATTTTCCCAGTCTTAAATTCAGTTCTCCACATTTCTGCAGTAATTTGTGATTATTTTTCAATCCTCATGGAAATTCTTCAGCATTTTAGTGCAAATTTCACCTAATAAACACATTTTGGTATGCAGTTTTGATTAATGGACACATTTTTGCAAGCAATCTCTCCCTAACAGAATGCATTTTTGTTTGTTATTTTTCACTAATATATTACTTTGTTTGCACATTTTCCTTGAGCGTATGCATTTTTGTAAACTTTTTTTGGTCTGAGAACAGTATGGGAACATGCATTACATCCTTGGCATGCCATGGCCTCTGACTGGTCTTTTTCCTGCTTGGCCTTGTATTTCACAGGTCCTGTTGGCTGCCCAACTGTGAGCATTCCAGAGAAGTCTGTGAACACAACAGTTGGTAGAAACATCACTCTTCTTTGCTTATACAGAACGGAGGCGGAAGCATCTAATCTACACATTCAGTGGAGTTTTTACAGTGCCAAACAGAAACTTACAACAATAGTAAGATGTTTTAGCAAATATCTCTCTCTATGTTAAATAATTCTTTATTGTCTGATGCAGATTGCTTTGAATTCATGGAGTGCTGCTACCGGTCAGAGTAGACAAGAGTGGGTTAGATGGAGAAATCATCTCACCTGGCATATGGCAGTTTCTTATGTGTGGATAATTAGACCCCTCTGCTTTTATGTGGATTTGACAGATACAATGTTTTAAAATGGTCATCCTGTGAACACAGCCTAATTTGTGACACCAGGGTTGCATTCTATGCTAGTCCTATTCAGAGTAAACCCACTGAACATACTGGACATGACTAGTTCAGATCTATTAATTTCAGTGGGTCTACTCTAAGTAGAACTCAGTTGGATACAACCCATGGTTGGCTCTGGAACCTCTTTTCCTCTAGTATCAGGACGGACATGGAAAACAATAATCTAGATCAGAAGTTTCCAAACTGGGGTCTTCAAGCTTCATTCAGGTGGTCCATGACATGCCTGCATTACATACTCATATTTATTGCTTTTCTTATATTGTGTTTGATTGTATTACAACGAAAAAATCATACAGCACCATAGCACAATTGTTGCAGCAGGCAGAAAACCATTAAGTGATCCACCAAGAGCATCAGCAATTTTCAGGTAGTCTGTGGGAAAAAAATGTTTGGGAACTGCTGGTCTAGAAGACTTTGATTATATGCACAGGGCCTCATGCCAATGTGTGGTGTGTAGATATGTCTTGTGATGTCAAATGCAAAATTCTGATCTCTAGGCACGGGTTCAGGAAATGGAGCTACAGACCTAAGAGCCCAGGAATAGGGTGAAACAAGAGGGAGGGGGAAACACGGCAGTTTTTTCCCCATTTGGGGAGATTCCCCACTCTCATTTTTTCCACTGGAAAATACAGGCAATGTGGAGGAATGTTATGCGGGGAGACTTCTTTTATTTATTTATTTTTAATAGCGTTTTAAAATAATTCTGCTGCGAAACTCCAAGGCTAAGATCCAAGGGTAGGAATGTGAGAGTAGCAGACAGCCCTGAGATTTGCCACCCTGAGGCTCAGAAAAGGGCTGTAGCTCACAGGCAGACCTCATCCTGTCTAGGCAGAAAGTCCCAAATTCAATCCTAGGCATCTCCAGGTAGGACTAGGAAAAACAACAATCCTGTTTGAAACCCTGGAGCCCTGTGTCAGGTTCCCACCTGCTTGTGGCTACTGCCTTTCAGTAGGCACCATCAGGGACACCACCAGTCAGGACCGTCCTTTTTATGGTTTCTCACTCCGCTCTAGCACAGATCTCACTAGATCCCACTGCTAGGCAGCACCACCAGTCACGTCCTGTAACCAATACTCCCAGAGACTTTGCCTGAGTCTCTCTCATTTACCATACATCACCCAATAGACCCGCACTTACCATATTTACAGATGCTAACTTACAGGAACATCACACCCTGCTTCCAGTTAGCGAATGACCTAGAAGCTCCATAACGAGGTAGACAATAATGAGCTACACAGACCAATGGTCTCACTCGAAATAAGGAGCTTCATATGTTCCTAAATATAACATGCAAAAATAGTGCAATACCATCATCCCACCATGTTCCACGCTCCATAACTAGGACCTCCCAAATTTAGGAGACATATTATGATACCTTCCCTTTCCAATATGATTGGCCAGTTGCTCCCTCTGGGAGGAGGCCCCAGGGATTGGTCTTAAGCAAACAAGCTTTGGTGTCCATCTGATGCTCTGCAAATTAGGAATACCTTCAGACTTGTTTCCTCCTAATGCAAACTACGAATGCTGAGGAAGGGCTGTAGGTCAGCGGGTAGAGCACCTGCTTTGCATGCAAAAGGTCCCAGGTTCAATCCCTGGTGTCACCAGGTAGGACTGGAAACATCCCCTGTCTTAAACCCTGGAGAGCCTCTGCCAGTCAGTGTAGACAATACTGAGCTTGATGGGTCAATGGCCCAACTTTGTAAAAGGCAGCTTCTGCTTTTCCTAGAAAAGGGACCAAGAACCTCAAGCCCAGGGCTGAATGCAGCCTTCCAGGCTTCTCTATATAGTCCGTGGGACTCTTCCCAGGCCACACCCCTTCCCAGGCCACACCTCTCCAAAGCCACTCCCCTTCCCAGGCCACACCTCTCCAAAGCCACTCCCCTTTGCAGGTCACACTCCCCTTTCCCCAGGCTACACCCCCCAGGTGTCCTGCTCTGTGCCTTCCTTGAATGCTTTTGACTGGCTCAAATGTGTCCTTGAGCTGTGATGGTGCCTCTACTTGCCTGGATGGAGGATAGAGAGAGGGGTATATGTTGTTGTTGTTGTTAACAACAACAACATTTATATACCACCTTTCCTCCAAGGAGCTCAAACATGGTTTTCCCCTCTCCATTTTATCCTCATAACAACCCTGTGAGGTTAGGCTGAGAGGCAGTGACTGGCCCAAGGTCACCCAGTGAGCTTCATAGCTGAGTGGGGATTTGAACCCTGGTTTCCCAGCTCCCAGGCCAACTCTCTAACCACTACACCAGTGTATGTAGAAACCACCTTCCAAAGGTAAGCGTCACACTTGTTGTTCTAACTACTTTTGCCTCTGGCCTGTCCACCACTGGCATGTGGCCCCCGGAATGCAGCCCTCCAGCTGAAAAATGTCCCCCCTAACCCTGCCCTAGAAAATGGGGAAGACTCCAATCCCAGGGCTGAACCCAGAGGCCTAGTAACACTAGTCTAAATTAAGCTTGCATCAAAATCCCACCAACTCATTGAGAGCTGCCTCAGTTGAGAGAGGTCTCTGTGTTTTGTATGAAAGCTGGAAGTCACGTTCATCTCTTAGATCAGCACATTTCTACTCAAATGCAGCATTCCCCGTGCCACTATATGGATGAAAAGTCCATCAGTCATTGTCGAAAGACGGTGTACATGACAGATGCACGGGGAAGGTGTAGCTGGAGATACAAGGTAAGACAAAACTTCATCTCACCAAAAGGATTTTGCTTTGGTTCCTAGCATTGCTATTGATGTACTTCTATATCCCCCTTGCAAATTTCTGGAGTGGAATGTCTATCTTGCATACAGAAGGTCCCAGGTTCAGTCCCCGGCACAGTCTGCACTTGTAATTATTAAGGCCTGAGGATGTTGGCAAGGTGTTTGGACAGGTTTGGCACCCCGCATGTGTGCTGGAGCCTGGCCCATCTTGGCTTATTGCATCAAATAAGGTGTCGTAATTGCAAGAGGGAATGGTCCCAGCCTCTTTCAAAGAGGCTGTGATTATGCTGCTCCTGAAAAAACCTAACCTGGATGTGGATCCAGGAGTTTCACAGGGCTCTATTGTGTCCTCTATGCTTTAAAGCTGCTGGGAGAGGTCATTCAGGGATGTGGGTTGAGGCATCACCAGCATGCAGATGACACCCACATTTATATCTCCTTTTCACCTGATTCAGGTGATGCAATAGGTGTTCTGAACTACTGCCTTGTTTTGGTAAGAGACTGGATGAGGGCCAATAAACAGACTCAATCCAGGCAAGATGGAAGTACTGTTAATGGGTAGTTCATCTGTACAGTTAGGAAGGATCTCATGAATGAAATTGCACACCTCCTAAAGTGGCAGGCTCATAGCTTGGAGATGTTCTTGGATCCAGCATTGTCACTTGAGCATCAAATATCCTTGTTGTGACAGAGTGCCCTTTATCAGCTTCATCTGATTCACCAACTATGATCTTATCCAGACAGAGTTAACCTTGAAATAGTTATTCATGTTCTGATAACCTCCCAGTGTCCTGATCCATGGAGATTCCCACCACCATGTATAGGTGATGGCCTATGCAAGAGGGAGGTGAGCAGTCCTGGTTTCCAGGTAGACAAGAAGGTTAAGCAAAGCAGGATCAAAACCTCGGAGAAGGTTCTAGGTATGGGTTTCAGGACCATGGTTAGTGATCCTGCAGCTAAAGTAGACTGTGCAAGTTGTCTCAGCAGTGTCTGAAGCAATTGATGGATCTTTATAGCCTGGGCTAGAATCCCCACCCCTTGAATTCTGCATCTTGCCAGTTTTCTGCAGCAATTGGCTTCTTCTAATCCAGGGATGGGGTACCTCTGGCCCCTCAGATGTGGTTGGATTAGAGCTCTCATTATTCTTGGCCATTGACTATGCCTTTGAAAATGATCTGGAAGTTGGTTCAAAGCAAGTAATATGTGATCGTACAACGCACTATAGATGATAGTGCTGGGAGCTGGGAGTCGGGGGTACTTTTTGGCAGTGGTTCCGCTCCTACTTAGCGGGTCATCTCCAGAGGGTTTTACTTGGGGAACATTGCTTGACACCGTGGGCTCTGCAATGTGGAGTTCCGCAGGGTTCGGTTCTGTCTCCCATGCTTTTCAACATCTATATGAAGCCGTTGAGTGCGGTCATCAGGAGTTATGGAGTGCATTGCCACCAGTACGCTGATGACACGCAGCTCTATTTCTCCTTTTCATCCTCCTCAGATGAGGCTGTTGATGTGCTGAACCGTTGCCTGGCTGTGATAATGGACTGGATGAGAGCTAACAAACTGAAGCTCAATCCAGACAAGACTGAGATGCTGCTGGTGAACGGTTTCCCTGATCGGATGGTGGATATACACCCTGTCCTGGATGGGGTTACACTCCCCCTAAAGGACCAGGTTCGTAGTCTGGGGGTTTTCTTAGATCCTTCCCTGTCACTTGAGGCCCAAGTGGCATTGGTGGCACGGAATGCTTTCTACCAGCTTCGGCTAGTAGCCCAGCTACGTTCCTATCTGAGCAGGGAGGATCTAACATCAGTCGTACATGCTCTGGTAACCTCACGACTCGACTACTGCAATGCGCTGTACATAGGGCTGCCTTTGAAGACAGTTCGGAAGCTACAGCTTGTCCAAAATGCGGCGGCCAGATTAATAACGGGGACCAGGCGGTCGGAACACATAACACCTGTTCTGGCTCGCTTGCACTGGCTGCCAATATGCTTCCGGGCTAGATTCAAAGTGTTGGTTTTAACCTATAAAGCCCTATATGGTGCGGGACCACAATACCTGTCAGAATGCCTCTCCCGATATGAACCTGCCCGTACACTACGCTCTACATCGAAGGCCCTCCTCTGAGTTCCGTCTCATAGGGAGGCTCAGAGGACGGTGACAAGATCTAGGGCCTTCTCAGTGGTGGCCCCCGAATTGTGGAACAGTCTCCCCGAAGAGGTGCATATGGCGCCGACATTGTTGTCCTTTCGGCGCCAGGTTAAGACTTGCCTCTTTGCTATGGCGTTTTAATATGTAACTCATTTTAGTTTTAAATTTTGTTGTAATTGTTTCTGATTTCTTGTTTTTACATATGTTTATGCTGTACTTTTATCTTGAGACTTGAGATGTTTTGTATTTTTATATTCTGTTGTTCACCACCCAGAGAGCTAATGCTAGTCGGGCGGTATATAAATCTAATAAAATAAATAAATAAAATAAATATTTGTGATTTCCATTTATATGCATATACTGTAAAACTCTCACAGCAGTGACCCTAGTTGCTGGATATTTTAAATATTCTATAGGTGGTTTTAGTACCTCTTTTACTGACTGGTTTTAATTCATACTTTGTCTTTTATAATATTATATACTGTTTCTTTTGTCTGGGGGCTGAGAAGCGGCATGCATACTGAAAAAAAGATAAGATACATCCAGTGATGTGAAACTGAAGTAAATTCTGTCCCATTTTAGTAACCTGGGAGAACATCCCAACATTTAATTTTATAGCAGGGATGGGGAACCTGTATCACTCCAGATGTTGCTGGACTACAATTCACATCTTTCATGGCCATTAGCCATGCTGGCTAGGGCTGATGGGAGTTGTAGTCCAACAGGTGGAGAACCACAGTTTCCACATCCGTGTTTTATTGCACAAAAGGTCTCCCCTACCTTCTCTCTCTCTCTCCCCCCCCCACGGTTACTGGAGCTGTCTCTACTACAGAGTAGGGATGTGCTAGAATCCCGCTCAATTCAGATTTGGTACCGAATTTTCCATTAATTTGCTTATTCTCTATCATTGCGGATCAGATTTTTATGTAGTAATTTTCTGCGGCTATTTTCGAAAAAGATTTTGTAAAAAAATATCTGCCTCTAAAATTTTGATATTATGAACAATGTATCAATATTTACTTTCATTTATCTATATTTCCTTTCAAAGTATCTATATTCCCTTAAAAATACTTTCTTTAAAAATATTGATATTAATATCAATATTTTTTGTGAGGAAACAAAAACAGGTCAGTGAAAGCAGCAGCTAGCAGACAAAGAACTAAGTCAAATCATTACAGGCCTCTTAGGTCAATGGGATGCTTTTGAACTGGCAACAGATCCCAACCCTGCTATAGAGACAGCTGTCTTAAGATATTTGACGGAAACCTCCCAAGGACATCCAGTTTAGAACATAGTGGAATGGTTAAGCACCTCAGCCCTTCATAGGATGGGAGGCCACTTGTATTCTAACTACTTTTTAAAAATGGGACATCTGCTTGGCGAAATAGATTTCTTCTGTCTTGTGTTCGCGTTGCCTTTCTGCACTGTGGATAGAACAATGTGCTTCTTTGCTTGCAGGTATCTGAGTACTGATTCACTGGCTCTAATATAAAAATGGATGCATTGAGGGCTGAAATCCTATATATGCGTTCCTAGGAGTAAGCACCATTGCACTCAGTGTGACTTACTTCTGAGCAGACCTGTATAGTTTTCCTTCAGTGAACAAACGGTTAGCAGCCTTTGTTTATCTTTGATACGTGGTTTGGGCTGTGTTCATAGTGAGTTTTAGACAGTATAAACAGAGTCATGTGAACTGCATCTATAGAAGCCGTATATGTGCTATGTGAATGTCCCTTTGCTGGAGTGTCTTGAATCCAAGCTGCAGGCAGCTTGACTTGAGCTACTTCTGTAATTTAGTGCCGAATGTACACCCTGTTTCTGGCAAGGTTCGGCTGCACTTGGGAGCTCTGATCAGGACCTCCCAGGTGGAGCTGATCCCAGCGGGCCTTGCATTTGGTGCCAAATTTCGAAGCTGCCCTACAGCTGACATCAGGTGTGACATCAGGGATGGAGCAGGTAGGTGTGGTTGAGGGGAAATGACCTAGCGTGGGCCAAATTTGCCTGCTGTGTCCCTTATACCAGGGATGAGGAACCAGATGTTGTTAGACTACAGCTCCCATCGTTCCTGACCATTGACTATGCTGGCTGGAGTTGATAGGAGTTGAAGTCCATTATGGAGAGCCAAAGGGTTTCCCATCCCTGCCTTATGCTGTAGTGGCAGGCACTGGTGTAGTGGAGGAGGAACACTATCATAAAGGGACCCCGCACTTCTGAATTTGCCACTACACTACTGGGGGTGTGCCTATGAGATCTGTCATAGAGAGCTCTTTGAAATTCACAACTACACCACTCTCGGCAGAATTTGGCAACTGGCCACAATGGCTATGTTTTACCTCCACTGTCAGAGGCAGTGTGCCTCTGAATGCCAGTTGCTGGGAATCTCAGGTGGAGAGAGCCTGCTGTTGCACTCAGGTCCTGTTTCAGACTGCCCCTGGGCAGAGTGGCTGGACCCAGCAAGGTTTCTTACAGAAGGGAGTTCCCTCCACGTATCTCTGAGGAAAGCGTAGAGTTGGTGGCAGAATTAGCTAGAATTCGAGTTCCCTATGTAGGGGTTAGTCTTTAGTTTTAGAAGGAAATGAGGCCTTTGGAGACGAACTGCCCTAAAATGACTTGCATAGTTTCATTCAGCTAAAGTCCCTCCAGATGACCTATTTAGTGAGCATTTATCCTGATTTGCTTGCACAAAAGTTAGATTATATCTGGTCTTTACTGAGCATTTGTTCTGGCTTGTTTACAGGGAGGTTATATAACAATGAGTATTTGTTCTCCATTTATCCTGATTTGCTTGGGGTGTGTTTACATGTCTTCCCAGTAGCCATTTGTTCACCCCGCACTTTTCAGTGCATTTTCCTGTCACTTTCCAAACTGCAAAAAGTCGTCTTCTTTTTTTTAAAAAAAGCAGATTTCTTGTGCTAGGCCCCCTTGCAGCTTTAATCCACGTGAAATGTGCAAATAAAAGTCCTGGCATGCAACTGAATCACTCCTGCAAAGTACTGACAGTCTGGAAGCGCCCTTATAACATTTCTTAGTCCGCTGTGGTTTTTCCATCTTTCCATATCACTCTTTTTAGCTGGGAAAGAGATGCAGTGATGTGTATAATAGCCCCAAACTGCAGCTTTCAGTTCCATGACCTTTTTATTTTATTTTATTTTATGGTTTCTGATTGCATTGACCAACAGTCCTTGGTGGTTTTAGGGTGTAACCTGCTTTCAGTCAACAGAAGTGTCTAGATAACATTGATTAAAAACATTAGTCAACCCAACATCTACTTGCACGAGTGTTTCTTTGAATACAAATGCAATCAAGCTGATCTGTAAAGTGAATAGAATCATGTTGCTGCCCTGTGGCAGGGATTGATCATTATAACTTAAATGAAGAGACATTTTGATGCATTTTGGTGACAACAGAAAAGCAGGAAACTCCCTTTAGTTTCCACGAAGCTTTGCAGAGCAGCTAACAATGATCAGTGCTTTATTGGCAATGGGCAATACAATGCCACTTTTAGAGAACACACGTAGAGCCCATCTATAAAACTCTTGTGCCAACAACCCATCTGGGGTCTGCAACTTTTATGAACTGCTAACCACATGGATCAATGTGCTCAGGGTTCACATATTAGCATCAGCCACCCCCAGTACCTGCATGTCTCTGGCATGGAGAATCTCTATGCTAGCCTTTGGCAATCCTGTGACCCCCACATGCTTTGGACAATGCTGGCTGGGGCTGATTGATTGACTGAGTTTATTTAAATACCACCTTTCCACAATGAGCTGTGCCCAAAATGGCTTACAGTAAGGACCATCTCATCAGGAGGTCCATTCTGCACAAAATAGGAAGCGGACCTTTAGTGTTGTGGCACCTACCCTTTGGAATTCCCTCCCCTTAAATATTAGACAGGCACCATCTCTGTTATTGTTTTGGTGCCTACTGGTGCCTTCCACTTTCAACAAGCCTTTTAAGTAGAGACCTTATCCCAGTCTGCGTTGTTGGAATTGCTTTTTAAAATGTTTTAAAGTACGTTTTTAAGGTGTTCTGTTTTTAAGATGTTTTAAAGATGTTTCTAGGGAGAAAGGGAAGGATATAAATTTAATAAATCAAATAAATAAATAAATAAAACACAACAAACATTCAAAATGTCAAAACACAAAGCACTGGCGTAGGGGAAGAAGTCAGTTTACAGAACATAATTAATTCAAATAAGGCAAAAACAATTTAGCAAACATAGAATAAATTCAATGTTATAAAAGAAATCACCTAAGCTTAAATACACAAGTAAAAAGCAAAAAGCAAAAAGAAAGCTAACATATAATAGAGATCCAGGTGCTCATCATGCTATACTTCAAGAAGTTGTAGTCCAAAACAACTGGAAGGTGCCAGGCTGGCAAAGGCTAGCCAAATTCAACAAGATTTAGGAAGGGGAATTAAGAGTGTAAATTTGATAAATAGTGACATTGGTCTGTGAATCAATGCATTTAGGTTTAACAGTTTTATAAGTGTTGCAGTGATCCAAAGATGTACAGTGATCATGTGGAGCTCAAGCACATGACCCCGGTCATGTGATAGCAAAGCTTTGTGTGTGTGTTTTTAAAAAGCAGAATCGTTTTACTGTTTATTAACTGCCTTACCAATATTCTTTTGTTGAAAGGTGGCATAGAGATATGGAACATAAAATTCCAAAAGCAGTAAATACAAATGTCATATTCCATTACTATCAATGTGATTAACATTACATTTTGTGCCACAGATTTATTACTGGCAGCAAGGCCAGTCATATTCCTATGGACATTTCAAGGGCCGGATCCAAGGTGCAAGCAGCTCAGGAAATGCATCCATAACAATCTTCAACATGCAGCCATCGGAGACTGGCATTTACACCTGTGAAGTTTTCAATCCTGCAGACACAAATGCCCAGAATGAAAAATCTGTGTCTGTTGGCGTACTAGGTATTTATTTTTCTGTTCTGCTATATACTGTTATGGGTTTCAGGGATGAGATAGATGATTTCTTTTTTTTTTTTTCAATAATTTTTATTCAGATTTTCATAAAACATACAAGACAAAATCATAAAACATTCAAAGACAAAAAACAAAATCAAAAATAGTTAAACAAAAAGAAAAAAAGAAAAAAAAAAAAACAAAAATAAAAAATAAAGAGTAAAATATTGACTTCCCATTTGTCAAAGATCAAATCAGTTATAAGTCTATAATATATAACAATCCTGTCTCTTAAGTCATATTATAAAATCACTTTCCTCCAGTAGTTATCTTACTTAATCATCAAATCTCATAAACATTACTTTATTCTTTCCACAAAAAGTCAAAGAGAGGTTTCAATTCTTTAAGAAATATATCTATCAATTTTTTTTTCCAGATAAGCATATCGATTAATCCATCTCATTACTAATTATGATAATCTTATTGTCATAACCATAGTCAAAATAAACATTTCAATTAATCCATCACATCAGAATCTGTTAGGTTCAATAATTTCAGTAGCCATTGTTCTATTATCTCTATTAGTTCCATTTTCCATCTTCCATCTTCAGTAGTCTTGTTAAGTCCAGTAATTTCAATATCCAATCTTCCATTATCAGTATTCCATAATAATCTTGCTGTCAAAGCCATAGTCATATAGTAAGAGTCTGATGGGGATTACCTCTATCCCAAATATTTTCTTGCCATCCATTCTGAATAAGTTGCTGAAATACTGCTGTAAAATCATATCTCTGTTCTTTTTTTCAAAATACACTGGGTCATCTCTTAAAAGTTTTTCCATTGTCACATGGCTGCAGTTAATTCCATAGATTTTCTCTATATTGGGCTCCATCACATCATTCCAGTCCAGAAGATTATCCATGCCATTGATAACTTTATCTCTAGAATCTTCATTCATTTCTTCAGAGATAACATTGAGTTCCAAACAATAGATTTTATTTCTAAAGTCCATAGACTCCAAATCTTGTTCCTGTTCCACGTTGGTTCCAATCTCCGGGATCTCCTCTCTCACAGGGACCCCTATTCCAGTCTCCAGGGTCACCTCTCTCACAGGGACCCCTGTTCCAATCTCCGGGGTCTCCTCTCTCACAGGGACCCCTTCCAGGGTCACCTCTCTCACAGGGACCCTTATATCTTTAATCTCCTGCTTCATTTTACTCAATTCAATTTTCATTATCTCAATCTCATCCATTATTTTCTGAAACATAGTTATTTCCAGATTTTCAGCCACTTTCTTAATTGCCATTTTAAAAGAAAAATATAGGAAAACCACTTCTTATTTCAGCAACAATTGGGTTAATACTCCAAACTTGGTGACATCACAGTATAAACAGAGCAGACAGCCTTATCTCTCCAATAGTTAAGTAAACAAAATGCAGTTCCCAGGATCGAAACAATTAATGGCAATCGTCAAGAAACAGATTCGTCAAAATAAAATAGACCAAAAAGAGAGTAGTCTCAAAACAGTATAATATTTTTCAAAATAAAAATCTGGAATAGAAATCCCTCTTCTGTGTATATCTTTAGAATGCAAATCCAGGACAGCTTTTTGCAACAAAAACAGAGATAAGCTATTAATTAGTGCGTAGCAGAGAGAAGTTATGGCTCCCCAGTGAGATGTCAAAAACTGATCAATCTGGCAAATCTCTTTTAAACAGCAACAATTTAAGTCAAGTAAAAGAAAAATATAGAAAGAAGGGTGCTTGCCTGTTAGTGCGTTCTCTCTTAGAAGATAAGATGAACGTTCGCTTTAACAGATAGAGCTTGCTGTTGAAAATCCGTCCCACCTTCGTCGGCTGGACCTCGTCCCATAAATTAATGAGATCTGGTCGTCCCAACAAAAATAGGCTTTGAGGTTAATCTCTTCGTTTCTCCCTACCCGGGAGAAGTTTAATCAGTCAAAAAAAAAAGAAAAAACTGACTGATATATCTGAATAAGCTTCTTTTGAGGCAGGAGCCCGTCTCAAAAGCAGGCACAGGCTAAGTCACCCTTCCCGGAAGTCGAGATAGATGATTTCTTTGTGTCCCCTTCAAGCCTGTAATCTTGTATCTGAAGTTGGGATATGCAAGCAAGAAACCTGCTCTACTGGTCAGGCTAGTTTCCTTTGTTAAGCTAGCTTGTGAGTTAATGGAAAAAGCCAAATAATTGGGTACTAGAACAAATTAAACCAGAACTATCACTAGAAGCTAAAATGATTAAACTGAGGTTATCATACTTTGGACACATAACGACAAGACATGATTCACTGGAAAAGACAATAATGCTGGGAAAAACAGAAGGGAGTAGAAAAAGAGGAAGACAAAACGAGAGATGGATTGATTCTGCAAAGGAAGCCACAGACCTGAACTTACAAGATCTGAACAGGGTGGTTCATGACAGATGCTCTTGGAGGTCGCTGATTCATAGGGTCGCCGTAAGTCGTAATCGCCTTGAAGGCACATAACAACAACAACAAGATGGTCAGTCTACATATCCAAAGGAGCTTTTGGAATTCCTTCAGGTGAAGGGCCCTCCTCCCCCCTTCCTGGAGCCAAGGAGAGGCTTTTGTTTTTTTTAGTCTAGGCTGGAGAAGCAGGGAACTGGGGAGACATGCAGAGAGGCCTGCTTCCTGCACGGTGGCTTCAGGATGTCTCCTGTAAGCCTGATGGAAAAGCAAGATCTATTGGACTGCTTATGCTTGGACCCCTCCATCTTATGCTCAGGCTGTGAATATGTGCAAATAAACCACATATCACAAAGCCACCACAGTCTCCGCTGACCTTCATTCCAAGGAAACCAAACCCTGGCTAAGTGCAGGAACCCCTGGAAGCCTTGCACTGCTCGGAGACTGGGGTGGCATGCAACAATACTATTCCTGCTGGTATCTCATACCATGTTGAATTCCGGATTCATTATTAACAAATCAGACCTGCAATGAAATGTTGCAGTGTATCCCTCCTAACAGGAATATACTGTTCAGGGTTGCAGCCAGTCATTCTCTCTAAGTAAGGCATCTCACTCTCCTGGCTTTTCATTTTTCTTTTCCAGCTGCTGCTTAGCATTCCAGTCTAGAGCATGCTTACTTCTGATTGGATTGAGATTTTTTGGGGAGGGGGAAGGATTGCTCCCTTTGGGCGTTCAGTAAATATGTTTTGTAGTTCTGCAAACTTTGGGATAATGATACCTCCCTCTTGTTTTTCAGTAGGGATGGGGAAGAAATTTGATTCAGTTTGCATTTAAAGGTGAACCTACCGAAGTCACACTTTCCGAAACAACAGGTGAACCAAAACACAGCCACCCTTCAAAACTCTCGCTTTGCAGGGCAGTTCTGCAGCAAAGCAATGTGTACAAAAATGCATACATTATGGTAAAATGTGCATACAAATGCATATATTAAGGAAAATAACATACAAAAAGGCATTATGTTAGGCAAAACTGCATACAAAAATGGGTATACTAGAAGAAATACTAAGATGCTGACAAATTTTTATGAGGCCTTTCTCTCTTTTTTTTAATCGCAAACTGATGTAGAGAACTGAACTTAAGATGGGAGAAACGGAGAGAATCTGAAATGGACAGATTTGTCCATCCCTATTGCTCAGTTGCCCTGTTTGGACTCCTATATCATTGGTATAGTTACATATCCCTTGCTGAGAGCCAGTGATTTTACTGTCCGCATACAGTATGCAAAAGTGACACCGTTCAAATGGGTGATCTGTGATTGTTCTGCTTGTGTCTAATTCACATTTTGTACTGAAGTTTTAGAACCTGCTCTGCTGACTCTGACAGTTGCTGCACCTTCAATTTTATGTATGTCTTCTTATTGCTTTAACTGGATGACTTTTACTACAAGCCGCTTTGAATATTTATAATAGAAATGTGGCTTATCATTATATATACAAACAAGAAACTCAGTTCTCTGAGTGGTGGTCCTTATGCTAGGCAAAACAGCACCACAACCTACGCTAGGGAGAAATGTTAGCAGTCTTCAGGGAACCCAAAGGTTTTCAGAAATACCCCCCCCCAAATAAACCCTACCACATTTTGCAGAAACCCTAAAGAAGGTGGTGGTGGGAGCCCCCTGATGACTGAGCATACTCAGTGGCCATAGAATGCTAAAACTGACAGTTGGAGGGGAACTGAGAGGGAGGGGATCAAATGGAGTATCCTGGAAAAAGACATAGCTGGCTGGCTGACTGGAACCCTGGTCAGAAGCATTCCACACAGTAAATAGGGTTGGGTAACTTTTTCAGTCTGAGGGCCACACTCCCTCCTAAGCAACCTTCCAGGGGCCACATACCGCTGGGGAGCGGGACAGGAGACAAAAAGTAGGCAGGTTAGAAGCAAAAAGTGGGGGAAGTGACAGATGCAACTAAGGATGTAAGAAGGGATCGTTTAACCACTCCGCCCTGTATTTGCTGCATGCAGCACTGTTTCCAATCTGCTGCAGTTTGTCTTCCTGCAAAAGCTACATTATTTGTCCCACTGTCCGCTGTGGTGAAATTAAGTAGCTATGTCATTAATTACATAAATTTTGTTGTCATTATGTTATTCCACCCCATTGATTTCAATGAACAGAAATGCAATGGAAATGGGAGAAAGTAATCAGTTATGAATCATTTGCAAAGTGAAAGCAACAATAACAGTGAACACCCATTGCATTCACTGGATTGATATTCGTTCCGGACATGGAACGAATAAGTGAACAATGGCAATTTCTGCTCCCTGTTTCTGTCTTTGTTGAAATTGTCTGACATCCCTAGATCCAACTTTTACCTTTGTACAATAGGTTATGTTCCAGCCATGCAAAAGTCAGAGGTGTCTGTACACACACATGCACACACCTCCATCCTCCATTTGGGCAAGCAAGAGAACATTCCAGCCAGGCAAAAGCACTTGCAGAGGGTGTGCAGCAGGGGCAGTGAGAGGTGTAGCCTGGGGAGAGTCCCAAGGGCCACACAGAGAAGCCGGGGGCACGCACCTTTGGCCTCTGGGCCTGAGGCTCCCCAAACATGCTGTGACATTTTGTTGCAGGTCTCACTGGCAAATGTTTAAAATATTTGGTGTGCACAACATCAGTCTTAGAGGGCTCCTTTGCTGGTGCTGCCCCACAAGAAAAGACACAGCACCAATGACAGAATCCAAACCTGCTGAGAAAGTAGCAGTGCTTCTCCCAAACCGTGGCAACAACACCAGTTTCTGTTGTTCAGAAAGGAGCTCTGCATCCGTGTGTACAGATTCAAAGGTTACTGCACCACCAGGTCACGTGGAAGCCTTTGCATGTGTAATTCCCTGCAGACATTCAGGTTGTATGTGTGGACTAAGGGGGGGGGGAATTGGATTCAGTTCTCATTTGAAACCAAATCTATCAAATTTTGCTCTTTCCAAAACAATATGAGAACTGAAACACAGCCATCCTTTGAAATTTGAACTGATCCGAATTTTGCGATGCTTTTCTCCAACCATGCAATCTTTACAAAAATGCATATGTTAGGGAAACGTGCATGAAATGAATATATCTGTGTAAATAACAGACACAAATGCATTATATTAGGAGGAACTGCTTGAAAAAATGTGTACATCAGCAAACCTGCATACAAAAGTGTTTACTAGGAGAAAAATGCGCTAAAATGCCGGAAAATTTTCATGCGGATTTTTTTTTAAGAATTCACAAATTGCTGTAGAAATGCAGAGAATGGAATTTAAGATTGGGAAAAATGAGAAACTGAGAGAACTGAACCTGACCGATCCTTTCCATCCCTAGCATGGACACCATTGGGCCGTGCATGCAACATCAGAGGTGTGGCTACTTGAGATGGTCCTGTGCTCTGAGCCTGTTTTGCTCTACACCAGACTTTGCCAACCTGGAGCTGATGGGAGTTGTAGTCCAAAACACCTGGAGAGCACCAGGCTGATGAAGGCTACTTTACGCAGAAGCTATTACACCTGAATTGGGCTATAATCAGGACTGGTGCCAGACAGTGGCCAGGTTGGGCCCTGGCCAAGGGCCCCTGCAGCCCAGAGGGGCCCCTGAAGAGGCCCTGGTTTGGATGGGAGGGTGGTGCTCCTGTTCCCTGATCCATGGCAGCATTGGGTCCTTCAGCCCAGCCCTGCCACAGATTGCAGACAGGGAGCTCCCAGGCATGCTCCCCCAGTACAGACAGTGAGGGCTTCAATAAGCACACACGCAAGCCCCACCTACCTCTCCCATCAGTGTGAATGTTGTGTGTGCTGTGCACTCATGCCTGCCATCACCTATGATGGTGGTGGGGGCTTCCTTAAGGGGCTGATGCCCTTGCTGCCTGCGTGCTAGGCGCATGCCATTCACACAACATGAGAGGTAGGTGGGGCATGCAGGTGGACTTATTAGTCCAGTGGGGGGAGGGGTGTTGGGCTACGGCACCACAGGCCCAGGCAGGCTAGTGCCCAAGGGCCCAGTCATGCCTGGCACCAGCTCCGGCTATAATACATTGCCAAGAATGCACACCTTCCCTCGTCTTGTCCCCCTTTTGCTTGTCTTTATTTCCGATGTACATTTAAGTTTTATTTCTGGAGGATATCTAGGATAAGTGAAGAAAGAGCCTTTAAAATAGTGTCATGTGACAGGATTTCATGGAGAGCTTATTACTAATTGACCTGTTTCGATGTTGTTTCCCAGTCCCACCCTCAAAGCCTCTCTGCAGCTTTGGTCAAAACCATCAGATCGAAATGGGCCACCTCATCACGCTCTCCTGCCTTTCTGAGACAGGGTTGCCTAATCCTGCATACTACTGGGACAGAGTATCGGGAGATACGGTCACACCTGTGACAGAACAATATAGTAAGCCATACTTGCCCATTCTTCTGTGTCAGAGATACGAACGGAGGAGAAATTTGATTCGGTTTGCATTTAAAAATGAACTTATATAATTCGTGCTTTCCAAAACATGGACTGAAACATGGCAATTTTTCTAAACTTGCCCTTCTCCGGATTGTGCGATGCAGTTATCCAACCAAGTAATGTGTACAAAAATGCCTATGCTTGGGTTAAGTGTGCATTAAAATGCATATATTAGTGATAATAACCTACAAGGATACATTATATTAGGGAAGATTGCTTTCCAAAAATGTGTACAGTAGGGCCCCACTCATACGACAGGTTACATTCCAGATCTCTGCCCAAAAGGGAAACCTGCCGAAAAGCGGAACTCCGTCAATAAAATGGTGCCTGACGCCTGAAAAACACCGTAAAAGTGGAACAAGCGCCGTATGAGTGGGGCCTTACTCTAATTGAAAGCTGCCGTATTAAAGCGGGGCCCTACTGTATATTAGGAGAAATTCACAATAGAATGCTGCTGCACATTAATAAGAAATGTATATATACTCATGCATATAAATGTATATACTGATGTGAGTGTGGCAAACTAAATGTAAGACAGGAAAAATTAGAAACCAAAATTGACAGATTTGCTCATCCCTTAGTCAGAGATGGGGAACCTGTGGCCTCCAGATGTTATTAGGTTTCAGCTCCCATTATTGGCTATGTGTCTGGGATTGATGGGTGTTGGAGTACAACCACATCTGGAGGGCCACAGGTTCCTCATCTCTGTCCTAGGTGATTTGCACAGCCTGATGGCTCAAAGGTCCTTTGACTAGTACATGTCTCATGCCTTCTGTAACAAGGAAGCTTTTGGTCACCTGGGATGAATGAACTGATGTCCTAAGCAGGGTATCCTATAGTGAAAGTAACCCTAATGATAGTCAGTGTTCAATCTTTCCCTAGAAAACCTCAACAGACAGACATTCCATCATTCCCCTAAGCAGGAAAGTCCACTGTTACCTGTTTCTACCACTAGGAACTCTTGCGTTATGTTTTACTTTTCTATAGTTGAATCCCACCGAATCTAGTCCTGTCCTCAAGAACCCTAAGGAAAAGTGTTGCTTCGTTTCTTCTTGACAACAACTCTTTAAGCCCCTTTGTCATACATCTAAGTATCAGAATCTGCCTCTAAATGAGAGCATACTAGTATGGTGGAGAGAGCCCTTTCTCCCATGTAATAGGAACATAGGAAATTGCCTTATACTGAGGCAGACCCATTGGTCTGTCTAGCTCAGTATTGTCTACACTGGCTGGCAGCGGCTCTTGAGGTTTTCAGACGGGACAATTCCTGGAGATGCCAGGGACTGAACCTGCAACCTCCTGCATGCAAGGCAGGTGTTCTGCCACTGAGCTACGGCCTTTATGATGCACCTATCATGGAGAGGATGGCTGCTTATGCATCACTGAAAAGTAAGATGCATGACCAAAAAGAACAGAAGAGGACACAGATTTGCATAATAAGTGCATATGCTAATTTAGATGTGTAGATGCAAATTTAGAAAGAAGGACTGTAATTTTGAAAGACATGAAATCTAATGGAGAAGATTGTGGTGAGGTTCCTTGTATGCCCAAGTTGTCTGCTTCCTAGATGCTAACTGTTGAGGGCAACTTCAGGGCCCTTGTTCTCACTTTTTAGGGACTGGGCAGCTCTTAAAATAGAGCTGGAGTAGGGAATCTGCGGCCCACAGGCCAATCCTGGTCCACCAGGGCATCTAGTTTGGCCCACAAGGCCATTTCCCACAAACCACTTCCACCTGTCCATCAGCTGACATCACTGGGTGGCATTAGCTGATGGGTGCGGAGGCAAGGTTCAATCCTGCTGGGTGCTGCTTCGACAGTGAAGCAGACTCCTACATCCCACTTGTCAACTTTGGCAGGTGGGTGGGTACACCCACATATCAGTCACCTGATGTCATTGTGATGTCAGATCATTGACAGTTGGGTGACCCTGCCCATGTGGGATGCGAGGAAGACAAAGATCTGGCCTGCTGGGCCAAAAGGTTTCTCACCCCTGAAAGAGAGGATTGTCTTCTCTAAAGTAGGACACGTGGGCACCCTCAATGGAGAACAGGTCTATCAAACTCCATTGGTGCTACTGACAGGGTTTTTGGGGTAGGGTGGGGACTTAAGCACTCGGCACCTCTTCCTGAGGAGTCACTTCTCAGTGGGAGGATGGCTGCTTGCTTTTCCTCTCTTCCCTCCTCCTCCCTTTTTCCTCCTGTGTCATGCCTTTTAGACTGTGAGCCTGAGGGCAGGGACTTAGTATTGATTTCTGTAAGGCACTCTGGGCAAATCATCCCTTATCCTGGCAGCTATTGCAAGCTTGTTTTCCGCCTGTGGGGTCAAGGGAGTACGAATGCCACTGCCTAGCTCAGCAAGGCAAGAGTGACTCAAGGGTGGGGTATAAATGCCTTCAGTAAATAAATAAAAGCTGCACTTCCTTCTCATTTTGTTGCAGATCCCCAGACTGGTCTCTTGGTAATGGGCAATGTGACAAAGTTTGAAGAAGGCTATTACCGATGCACAGCGGTGAACCCTCTTGGGAACAGCACCTGCCACATCGACCTCACTACAAAACGTGAGTTTGCCATAGTGAGCGCAACATTTTCACACTTTATTTTTAGACGGGTTATTCACTGAAATGCCTGAATGTTAGCAGAGGGAGAGCATTCACACATCATTCAGTTTCCCCAGGACACTGGGGGCTGACACTAGAATTAGGAGCGCAAGAGGCTGCTTTATAGCAACTCAGACCATTGGTCCATGCAGGTCAGTAATGTCTACACTGATTGGCGGCAGCGTTTCAGGCAGAGTCTCTCTCAACTCTACCTGTAGATTCTGGGGATTGAACCTGGGACCTTTTGTATGCAAGGCAGATGATCTCCCACTGAGCTGTGACCCTTCCCCAGACCTGGGTAGAGCACCTGCTTTCCATGGCTTCAAGGACAACAGCCACGGGAAAAGGCCATTTAAAAGGATGGAATGTATTTTATTTATTATTTGATTTATATCCCGCCTTTCCTCCCAGCAGAAGCCCAAGGTGATGGTACAATCAGGTGATGGTACAATCAGGGTTGGCATGCTTGGGCATCTGCCAAGAGCCCACATCTTCATTGTGGGGCCCACTGTCAAAAGGCCACTAAACCTGCTGCGTGGAGCAGATGGATTCACTGAGGGAGGGGGTCCATGGAAGGGCTTCTTGTTGCTCAAGGGCCATCCCAAATCTTGAACTGGCACTGGTGATGATCACTGTTTCTCTCGGCTGAGCCACACGAAAAACACACGTTGCTGCAAGGAAATGGGCAGGCAGAATCATTTCCGGCTTTTGTTAACATGCACTGAATATTCAACTGCCTATCAAAAGAACCCTCCCCCCCACACATTCCAGGCGTTGTTCCCGCTATGGCTTGTCACAAACAGAGGGAGTTGTTCAATGCACTCTCCTACCTTCCTGTTGAGTGGCCGGCATCAGAAGGTGGTGAGGTCGGGCATCTGCTCCCCCCCCCATGATCAACATTGCAGGGAGCACACCTAAAGGAAGTGAGCAACAGTTTCTCTCAGTCTGCATTCTCTGCCTCATCCATAAGAAGATTCCTGTAGCTGGATGAGGTCAAAAGCCCATCTAGTCCAGCATTCTGTCCTCACAGTGGCCAGACAGATGCAGCAGTGCTCCATCTGCTGGTAATGTCCAGGAACTGGTGTTCAGAGGCAACTGGTATGCAGAGGTCAGGTTAAAGGGGCTGTTACTCAAGGAGCCTTGCCGTAGGACCTCTGTAAAAGCTAAGAGTCAAATCCATTGCCCTGCCCACTTTTTCTTTTGCCTCTGGCTGGTCCCACCCACCACTGGCATGTAGCCCCTACAAGATTGCCCATGATGGAACGTGGCCCTTGGGCTGATAACCCCTCTAGCGTAACAGCTAGCTCACAGTCTGTCTGTTCAACTATGTCTTAAGCCTTGCATTTCCAGGGTGGTCTGTTGACTGTCCAACATTCATGGGAGATTTCTTTCATCTGTACTGACATTGGAAGAGCTTGTATGATGTAAACATGAGGTGAAGCGTGTGTGTGTGCATGCCTCCACTTTTGGAGGGGGAGGCTACCTGTCTTTAGGAAGCGTTGAGGGATAGTTTATGAGTGTATGTTCTACAATTTTGTGTGTGTGTGTATTCCTGGTACTTGTGTATGTGTTGTTTGTCCAAGGAAGCTGATATTAACACTTGCAGGCGGTATTAAGGGTGCAATGCTTTGCACACTTACATGGGAACTAGGGGCTGCCACCCCTGCACGCTTTCAACACTAACCCTACCACCTAACCCTAAGAACAGCAACCCCAGGTAACTCCACCCCCTCGCCAAACATCCCAGTGCTGCCAGATGTTGCTGTGTGGCCGCCTCCTCACTTGCCTAACACCTGCTTGTGCTCATCAGTTGGTTGGTCACATGCCTGTCTGCCTGGCTTGCTCACTTGTGCATCTCACAGTCACCTCGCTTGCTTATTCTCCTGCCTTATGCCTAGCCTGGCCACGTCCATGGTATGCTGAAGTGCTCATGCTGTAGTTTGCAGCACCACCTGTCTGTGGTGAAGAGAACTGCAGTGTGTGGACCTGCAATGTGATGACTTCTTACATTTTTATGTATTAGGGAAGAAGTCCCATTTACATCCGTATAACCATCCACAGGATTGTGCTACAGGACTCACATTTTGTAGTATAGTCTTGTTTGGGAGCAAGGTAGGGCCCTAATTCAGCCATCACACCTAGAATACTAATTTTATCCTGTCCATGCTATATCCAGTTTCCACTCATTTTGGGATCCATGCAAAGCCGTGCATTGCATGGATGTCACACGATGTTGCCTGCATGTCTTGCACCATTGCAGAGGGCAGGCCTTCTGTCTGCACTGGTGCAAAGTGGAATCTGGCCCTTTGCACTGGTGCAAGGCTATGTAAAACTATTCTGTTCCTCACATTGTTATAGGTTTGCTACTCAGTTCGTTCTGGGCTTACAAAATGAGCAGGGGCATTTCTAACACATGAAATTGAAACTGGTTCTTGCTTCATTCCACTCAGCCTGCATGCTCATATGGACTACAAATGAACCGCTACTGCTGTTGTTTTGTTGTTGTTTATTGATATGTTTTCATAGTGTGTTTTATTTGTTTTTGTGATTTTGTGTAAATCACTTGGGGACCTTCGGGTATCAAGTGACTAATAAATCTAATAAATACTCCTCCTCCTCCTCCTCCTCCTCCTCCTCCTAATAATAATAATAATAATAATAATAATAATAATAATAATAATAATAATAATACTTTATTAAATCTATATCCCACCCTCCTAGAAGGAGCCCAGGGTGGCAAACAAAAACACTAAAAGCACTTTAAAACATCTTAAAAATAAAAGCCTAAACCTTTTCAAACAAAACATCTTTAAAAACATATTCAAACAAAACATATTTAAAAACATATTCAAACAAAACATATTTAAAAACATATTCAAACAAAACATCTTTAAAAACAAAAACAAACAGCTTTAAAACATCTAAAAAAGCAATTCTAGCGCAGACACATAAGGGTAAGGTCTCTACTTAAAAGGCTTGTTGAAAGAGGAAGGGCTTCAGTAGGTGCCGAAAAGATAACAGAGATGGTGCCTGTCTAATATTTAAGGGGAGGGAATTCCAAAGTGTCAGTGCCACAAGACTAAAGGTCCACATCCTATGTTGTGGGGAACGGCCCTCTTGATAAGATGGTATTTGCAGGAGGCCCTCGCCTGCAGAGTGCAGTGATCGACTGGGTATATAAGGGGTAAGACGATCTTTCAGGTATCCTTGTCCCAAGCTGCACAGGGGTTTGTACACCAAAACCAGAACCAAAAACATCTGGAGGGTTTAGGGTTGCCAGGTCAAAAGCATCCCAAAACCTGAGATTTTAGGGGTGCGCCCAAGTGATGTCATGGGGCGGGCCCGAGTGATGTCATGGGGCACACCCAAGTGATGTCACGGTGCGGGCCCAAATGATGTCATTAAGCATGATACATTAAGCATCAATCACAGTTGCTTGGAGCGTACAATTAAAAAAAATATCTGACTGGAAATTAAGCTAGACATCTTAGCTAAAAGATAGAGCCTGGGTAGGGAACATGTAATCTAGCCTACTTGCTTTCGGCAAGAAGGGTTTAAATGCCTTCAGGCCAGGCCAGTCACCAGAAGGTCACTGTAGGAAGAAAGGAGCCTAGTGTTGTGGAGATGTTAGATGAGAGCATTCGGGAGTAAAGATGGATGCCCCTGAAAGCTGCAATTCTAAACACTCTTACTAAGGGACTAAGCCCCATAGAACTCAATAGGACTCAGTAGATGTGGTTTGGATTGGGTTGTTGGTAAACCTTGACTAGGGTTCCTCTTCAAAGACATGCATATCCAAGCCGGGTTGGCAACCCCCTGCCTGAAATGCCCTGCCCTTATATTTTAATGTGGCTGCTCCAAACTTCTTTACAGATTTGACCCTTCACTTCAGAAAGAGGTCTGAGAAATGAGTTAGAGTAAGAAGATTCTCTACCCTTTCTGTCTGCATAGATGCCCTCATCCTTCCCCTGCACCCAGCAGAAGCTCTGGGCCAGGCGGGATGCAGTGGCATCTCATAGAGGACACCCTCCCCTTTCCTGGGGTATATGAATTGTGCTGTCCCAGAGCAGATTTCGGGGTGGGTACCCCCAGTTACTTATTTTTTTTTATGTGTTTTTGTCCATTTTGACTTTGCATTGATACACCCGTGCGTGCCCGGTGCCCAGCAGAAGCTCTGGGTTGGACGGGACGCAGTGGCATCTCGTAGAGGACACCCTCCCCTTTCCTGGGGTATATGATTTGTCCTGTCCCAGAGCAGAGTTTGGGGTGGGCACCCCCAGTTGCTTATTTTTTATGATTTTATGACATCATTATGTATTTATGATAATATGAGAAGCCTGATTTTGATAGCATAAATGTATTGTTATCCTTGACGGGGAGAGTCCCCCGATCACAGTGATATATTGTACAGGGTACCCCAACATATATTTTGAGATTCAGAGACATGTTAAGTTTGGTTTGAAGTTGCTGTAGTTGTCAACTCTTCTTTTTTGGTGTTTTGGACTGTCAAGCAAATAAGGAACTGGGAACTAGGAACCAACTTCACTGTCGTATCAGTTAAATAGATTAAACAGTCGCAGGAAGCGGCTGATGTTTTGGTGTATATCTCGGGAACCAGACCACCTAGAAACTTAGTTTTTTTAAAAATTGAAGCTGAGAGTCCGGAGATTAAGGGGTGCTGGCAGGAGAGCCGAGAGGGCCCCCAAAAACCAGAGACTCCGGCCGAAAACCGGAGACCTGGTAACTCTAGGAGGGTTGGGGTGTGTGTGAATGTTCGTGTGTGCAGTGGAAGGCTGTATTAGTTTAAACCTCCTGTCAATTCGCTCCCTATTCTCAAATGACGTGGCTTCACTACTCTTTCAGATTCGCAAGGTGGCATTATTGTTGGAGCGTTAATTGGAGCAATTCTGGCAGCTGCTCTGATCTGTGTTGTTGTCTGGGTTCTAGCCTCAAAGGAGAAGAAAAAGAAGAGAAAAGAAAAAGCTGCCACCAGTGAAATGCAGTAAGTCAGGGGTGGGGAACCTCAGGCCTGGAGGCCAAATGTGGCCCTCCAGGTGTACCTGGCCCTCTGGAATCACCTCAGGCCTGCCTCCTCCCCACTAGCCCTACACCATACCTTCATTTAGTACTTTTACCTGGCTGGAATGTGCCCTTGAACTGTTTTCTTACTTCTTCTTTGCCTGGATGGAGAGATGCATGTGTAGGAACCTCTACTTTCTGGCTGGCTGGACTTTAGCCCACTGAAAAAAGCCAGAGAGTCGGGGAGAGCTATAGCTCAGTGGCAGAGCATCCGCTTTGCATGCAGGAAGTCCCAAGTTCAATCCCGGCATCTCCAGGTAGGGCTGGCAATGCCCCATGTCTGAAACCCTGGACAGCTGCTGCAGTTAGTGTAGACAGTACTGGGCTAGATGGACAGTGGCCTGATCCTGTCTGTTGCCCTGTCCACCAGTGGCATATGGCCCCTGGAAGGTTGCCTACCAGGAAATGTGGCCTTTGGGCTGAGGAAGGTTCCCCACCCTGGCAGTAACTTTTCAAGGAGCTTTTCCTGAACATGCTTCCCACACTTATTGCCTCCTCTGTTGAGGCTGGATTCTGACATAAGGGCTGGACACATATTTAAAGCAAATTCCACTCCCCCCCCAATAAATTCTGGGAATTGTAGTTTTCTCCTCAGCACCTTTAACAAACTCCTAGGTAGTATTGAATGCTAGTTCTATTCAGAGTAGACCCACTGAAATTTATTATCTCCTACCTTTCCTCTAAGGAGCTCAAAGTGACATACATGGTTCTCCCCCTCTCCATTTTATCCTCACAACAATGCTGTGAGGTAGGGTTAGTCTGAGATATAGTGACTGGCCCAAGATCACCCAGTGAACTTCGTGGCCGAGTGGGGATTCGAACCCCGGTCTCCCAGGTCATAGTACAACACTCTAACCATTACACCACACAACCCACAGTGCTCAAGATTCTTTGGAGGAAGCCATGTGCTCAGTGTGCTTTAGATATATGTTGGGTAGTGCTGAGCCCAAGACATTTTCTTCCTTGAGACGAGGAACGAGATGGCGGCCCTCCCAATGCCACATACAGCAGAGATGGGGAACCTATGGTCACAGCCCCCGACATCCCTGACCAGTGACTGTGCTGTCTGGATCTGATATGAGTCGAAGCCCAACCAGTGGTGGCTGATGCCCATTGGAACTGGTAGGGTGGAAGGCAGAGAGGCCAACAGGAAGTGGAGCCGGAGCCAATGAGAGGCAGAGCCAATGAATTCTAGTTTTGTCCCCCCCATCCTTCTCCCTGCTGAATTCTACAAAAGCAACACTGAGACCCCACAGTGCCAGGTGGGGCCTGACTGAGGGCAGACTGAGGTTGTTGGGACAGTGCCCTGCTCGCTGTAATGGCCAGCCTCCGCTGAGTCTGACAACCTCTGGAGGGCCACAGATTCCCCATCCCTAATGTAATAAATCCAGTCAGACTAGCAGTTGAACCTCAGTTTGACAGTTACAACAGAAGAGCATCCTCCCCTGCACCTGAGGATAGCAAGCTAGCTTAGCAGGCACACACAGCTCTGACCCAGAGCTTGGAAAAGTTACTTTTTTGAACTACAACTCCCATCAGCCCCAGCCAGCGCCGTGCTGGCTGGGGCTGATGGGAGTTGTAGTTCAAAAAAGTAACTTTTCCAAGCTCTGCTCTGACCTCTAATAACTTGACACCCACCCCCAAGCATCTGTCACCTGAAGCATCTGCCTCACATTGTCTAATGGTAAGGCTGGCCCCAAGCGTGAGTGGCAATGGGCAAAAGACATTGATCTAGCATCCAGTTAACACGGGGATGAGGAATCTCTGGCCTTTCAGATTTTGGAATATCAGTCCCATCTTCCCTATTGGGTATCCTGGTTGGGGCTAATGGGAATTGATGACCATCAATGTCTGGAGGGCCACAGGTTTCCCTTCTGTGATTAAATGCATTGCCAAACAAGAGGAAAGCCATCACCAGAAAAGGGCACAGATTTCCATAATATTGGCACGTGGTAATATGCATGCATAGGTGGAAATGTGGAAATAATTACTTGTTTAATGACTGTAACAGGTGGTATAGCACAGTGCGGAGGAGAGCCTGGCTGGAAGTCCAGAGTCTGTGAGTTCAAATCCCCGCTTGTGTCTCCTGGGTGTCAAGGGCCAGCTAAAGATCACCCCCACAGTGAGTTGCTCAGGGGTTACGTGCCCTGCCACCTGTGCAGCCGTGAGCAAACTGCATAGTCCCAAGGAGCCCAGTTGCCCCCCAGCTGGCAGTTGCAGACAAGGAAGGGGCTGGCTTGTGCAGCTGTGGCAAGCTGAGCAGGCCCTAGCCAACTGAGGAGGACTAGCCTCAGAGGGAAGCAATGGTATCTCCTCTCTGAATACTGCTTACCATGAACACCCTATTCAAAGGGTAGCCATAAGTCGGGATTGACTTGAAGGCAGTCCATTTCCATTTTTAATGACTGTAGAAAAACAATAGGTTGCATCCCGTGTTAGTCCTATTCAGAGTAATCCCACTGAAATGAATGAACACAATTAAGTTGAGTTCTTTCAATTGAATGGGTCTACTCAGAGTGATTTAAATGGATTCAAACCAATGCATCTCACTGTAGCAAGTGAGACTGTGACCAGGCGAGCTGCGTGTCTGCTGCATTTGTTGTCGAGGTGCTGACTGTGGATTGACACCTTCAAGGCCCCTGCTGTCCTTATGGTTCTTTGCTTTTAAACCGGGACTTAGACCAGACAGCCCTTCAGACAGAGAACTTCTCCTTCAAACAGAGAAGCCAATGTTGGCTAACCATGTGAAGAAATGTCCTAAATAGTAAGAGGTGCTTGAAAATGAAAGAACATTGGGAGGTGGTCGGCTCTCCTTCACTGGAGGGACTGGAACAGAGGCCAAACAGTCATTGGCTAAGGATGCTGTGTCGAGGGTGAGCAACCTCAGGTTAAGGGCCTAACGGTGTCCCTCTAGGCTTCTCTGTCTCAGGATTCTCCCTAAGCCATGCCACATCCTAAAGACACACTGCTCAGGAACCTCTCTGTACCTTCCTTGTGTGCTTTTGCCTTGGCTGGAATGTGGCTTTGAACTGTGAAAATGCCTCTTGCTTGGCTGAGTGATGTGTTTGTGTGTTAGGGATGTGTGTTAGGGATGGAAGGTTTTGTCAATTTCAGTTCTCTGAGTTTCTAATTTTCCCCATCTTCAATTCAGTTCTCTACATTTCTATAGAAATTTGTGAATTTCTTTTTAAAAAATCCTCATGAAAGTTCTTTAGCGTTTGAGTGCAAATTTCTCCTCAAGCACGTTGTTGTATGCAGTTTTGACTAGTGGACACATTCTGGCAAACAGTTTCTTGTGGTATAATGTGCTTTTGGATGTCATTTTCACTCATACATTCATTTTTATGCACACTTTCCCCTAATATATGCATTTTTGTAAATATTGGTTGGAGAACCACATTGCAAAATTCAGATAAGTGCAAATTTTGAAGGATAATCGGTTCTCATATTTTGGCAATTGAATTTCTCCCACATGCCTAGTGTGTGTGTATACAGAAACCTGTGACCTGCATGTAGCTGGATTGCAGTTTAGTGTACAAAGGTTTTTTAAAAAATCATATCAATTGCCCCACCCACTTTTCTTCTGGCCCTGCCCATCACTGGCATGAAGGTCCCGGAAAGTGACCTATAAGGGAATGTGGCTCTTGGGCTGAAAAGGGTCTCCCACCCCTGCTGTATTTGCAGCCTGCATTGAGTAGGCAATTAGACTAGATGACCTTCAAGGTTGCTTGAAACACTATGGGCTGCATCCTCTGTCTGCTAGCACAGGGCTCTTGCGCTAGCGGATGGGTGAGAAGAATCCAATGCAACAGCTCTGCTAGCAGAAACTTGTGCAACAGATTGCGCTAGTTACCAGCAACCTACTTACGCATTCTCTTGCACAACAGCATTCCACTGGTGCAAAACATTTCACCAGCAGAACGTGTATCATAAAGTGACTTTAACTTAGCACTACATTAAATATGACCTGTGCTTTTATAATCTTGCGACCTGTGTACCTGTGCAACTTGTTGAGCTGATATCTTCAAAGCCATCGACCATCTGAGAAATGGGGAAGGAGCTAAAGGAAGATGGAGATCTATTCTTAGAGTAGGTGTGGGGAACCCTGGGCCCTCCAGATGTTGCTGAACTACAGCTCCAATCATTCCTGGCCATTGGTCATGCTTGCTGGGGATGATGGGAGTTGTAGTTCAGCAACAACTGGAGGGTCAATGGTTCTCCACTCGCAAGCTAGAGGCGCAAGCGGCTTAATGGATTTGACTACTAAGAGATACTTTGCCATTAATACCTCCCGTTGCCTCTCATGAGGTTTCTGAATCTACTCCTGCTGAGATGTGCTGCGGGAGAAAAATGCACTCAGCCTGCTCTTTCTCTGTTGTGTTACAGGGATGTCACTCACAAAGAACCACTTAATACTGAGTATGCTGCCCTGCCAAGCCAAGAAAGCGTTCCAGTGGCAGCTGTTCCACCAAGCAAAGAATCCAATGAATATGTCACCCCGGAGGAGATAGAAGTTGCTGCAATGCCTGAAAATGAGACACAAGAAATGGGGCACCACCCAGTTGCCTAAATTCTCCTCACAGCACCGTTAGAGGGACCCAACAGCAACTCGCCTGCTCATGAATTAGGACAAAGCATAGTCATGTTAACTGTTGCCCCCAAATCCAGCAAGGGCAACCCACACGCCAAAGCAGATTTTCATGGCATGCAGGTCCTCTTTTGGATCAGGACCTGTGAGCACAAAAGGATGCTCAATAGGTGACTCCCACAGCTGGATGTAAACATCCAGGACCCCAAGCTGCATCCATGGTTCTGTCTCCTGGCCTGGGCCTGCATGTACACCCCTGCACAGTGAGAGTCAATATTATGCTACAAGGGTGGAGAACCTTTGGTCCTCTAGATATTCCTGAACTATAACTTCCATCAGCTCCAGCAAGCACAGCCAATGGCCAGGGATGATGGGAGCTGTACTTCAGCAATATCTGGAGGGCCAAAGGGTCCGCATACTTGCTATATCTATGGCACCTGTCCCTCCTCCAGCAAGTGAGCAGCGTGGGCCATCTTGTCAGTGAGTGTGAGGGTCTCTGAACTGGAGGCCCAGGTCATTACAGAGTTACAAACCCTATGCTTTCAAACAGTTCAAGAATAACCATTCCTTGAAACCACAGCTTGCCAGTGTGGCACCCATGCCCTTGAGGTCTTGCCCTGGTGCCCACAAAACTTCTGAACTCCTTGGCTATGAGGTGGTGAGGGTGGTTACTTTTTCTGCCCTTGAAAAGTTCGAGTTGAAAGTTAGTGGGAAAGAGTGACACGCTTTTCCACTTCCTCTTTCAGCTCCGTGTACTTTTTAAGACCCAATTTAAGAATGCCACAATAGGGCTTTTCTTTCCTGTAAGTTTGTGTCAGATCAGAATGTCAAGTACCCACCTAACTGCAATGACCAGTTAAGATCAAAAGTAGTATGCGTCCAGCTCAGTGTTTGCAGTGGGGGCTTCTGGGTCCCACCCTTCCTGAACACAGCTTTCTAGCCCACTCCCAAGCCTCCCACCTTCCCGATTTGAGGGAATTTTGGGAGCTTCCTCCTGTGCAACAGCTTCTTAGGAAAATATCCTTATCCAAACATACATTCAGCTACTGCAGTTCAGCAGTACCTGGACGCGTAGCACAATATATACCTCTGTTTCTGCATGCAGATTTCCTTTGCTGGATGGGGCATGGGAATACAACATTTATGCACTGTGTACACATGTGAGGACTTCTGTACGTTTCTCTGTTCCAATTGAAAATGGGTAAGGTTTCAATCGGTAACATTTGCTGGGAAGTATCCTAGTTTTTCTGTCCAAGATCCTTGAAGAGGAAGTCCTGGAGACCAAAGCTGCCTTCTGATACAGAGAATCAGTGCTGCCATGAAGCCACACACCCTTCCGTCCTGTAGGACAGGGATGGGGAACCTTTGGCCCTTCCAGTCACTGTTGGACCTGAGCTCCCATCAGCCCCAGCCAGCTAGTCAGTGGTCAGGGATGATGGGTACTGTAGTCCAACAACCAGTGGTTCCCCATCACTGCTGCAGGAGAACAAAGCCCTCTTTCAAATTAAGTTAATCAACTGAACTCAGTGTCACTGTTGAATTCTCCCTTGTTAGTCTCTCCTGTCTGAAAAGACATTGATAAATCGCCTAGATAAGGATTGCTGAGGCCTGATTTCTAAATATCACACAGTTTAACACATGAGACCACTGGAACGTCTAGCTCAAGATGCCCAAGAAAGAGCTGTATTTAATTTTCACCCATGCAAATTTTCGAGATCTACAGCAGTGCTTCCCAAACTCTCCCCCACCAAATCAGTTGAAAATTGCCGACAGAGCACTTAATGATTTTTCTGCCTGCTGTAGCAATAGTAATGTGTTGTGCTAGATGCTGCATTATTTTTATTGTATTTTTATGGGCATGCCGTAGACCACCTGAATGAAGCTCATGGACCAGTTTGGGAACCCCTGGCTGTAGCTTCTTAAGCAAGCATGTTTGGCTTCACTGGGATCCTTAATATAGACAGGAGGAGTCGGTGCGTTTTTACATTTCCAACACAAATATAATTTTAGATGAAGTTTAATGGTCATGTTCCAAATTTGCTTCTGTGATGGTTTTCCAACACCGTATTTCTTGTACAGCCGCCTCTGTGCTCAAACAGTTTTTTGTTATTTGCTTTTATATAGTCCATTTGTTACCAACTATATACACATTTGCTTTCATGCTCAGCTGTGATCACTAATAATGGGTTTTATATGCGCAACAGCACAGGGAAAAATTAGGGGACTGCATTGATTCTTTTGTTACTACAAAGTGTAATAAAGTTCTGTTGGAAAGTACCATTTGAAATTTTTTTGGTACTAGTAAAATGCATCAAAAGTTCTGAACACCAAATTCGTAAGACCAAGTGCATGGAGGTGGTTACTCCTTGTAACCCTATTATAAACTAATAAAATTACTTAAATGGTTATTGATATAATGCTGTCACTAACAATTCCAAAATGTTGTCGTAGTGACAAGGCAGTACTTAACAGAAAAAGTGATATATACACCCTATAGCCACAGAACTTTTTTTCCTAAAAAAAAAAAGGTATGGAGAAAGGCAGCCAAAATTACAGCCAATGTGGTGTAGTGGTTAGAGTGTTGGATGAGGACTTGGGAGACCAGAGTTCGAATCCCCACTCAGCCATGAAGCTTACCGGGTGATCTGGGCCAGTCACTGCCTTTCAGCTTAAGCTACTGGACAGGGTTGCCATGGGGATTAAATGAAGAATGGGAGAACCATGGATGCCACCTTGAGCTCCTTGGAGAAAAGGTGGGACATAAATGAAACAATCAAATACTACTAAAAAAAGAGAACAGAGGAAGCTACCTTATACTAGGTCAGCCAATACTATACTAAATAGTATAATTATCTGTGTAGCCCAGTACTGTCTACAGCAGTGATCTTTACCTGGTCAAGCGCTGGAATCTCATCCTGCAACATGGGACCCACACCTAAGAGTCTACGCAACTGGTGGGACCATCAGTTGAGGGGTAGAGCTTATGCCTGGAGCAGCGTCAGTAGTGAAGGGGCAGAGCTCAGAGAACCATCAAGGTACACTGCTCTTCCACATGCTTCCAAGTCACCTACAACTGACATTATATCCATCCATGCTGCTCCCTCCCACTGGCAGCGCTTCTTCAGGGTCAAAGGCAGAGGTCTTTTACAGCACCTTGGAGACACTAGGGACTAAACCAGGGACCTTCTGAATGCAGAGTGTGTGCTCTCCAATGCCTCAGTCCTATTAACAATTTACTGCAGTAATAGTTATGAAACAGTGAGCATAAAACAACTATTTAACCTTTTGTTAGCCTTGGAACTAACAGCTGCAGCAGAACTGTGACCAGTAGTCGTGGCATGCACAGCAGAAAAAAATGTAACTTAGGTTCACACGATTATTATAGAACAGTCCATCAACCAACACTCCAAGGATATGCAACCTTTTGGTAATGGTGTCTCTACTGCTTTAAGATTCCTGCAAGAATACCTTGGGTGTGTATTTTACGCCAAAACCAGTAGCAATTGCCCATTGGTTACAAAAGCCGGCCTTCTACGATACTGACAGGCCGTTTTTGCTCTTTAGGAGAAGCAGCTTTTCAGACAATGAACTGGCTTAAGGAGCAAATAATATTTTATTATAAGTAGCTTAAGGCATAACAAATCACTCTGGTTGTATAAAGCTCTTTGCATTAAGCTGCACAGCTCAAAACCACCATGAGGGAAGAAGGGAAGAAACAGAGAAACAGTCACAACTTGGCCAGCAGATGATCCTAACAAATGTAAGCTCTTACTGGCAAAAACTAGGACTTTTGTTTGTTTGTTTAAAATATTGCTCAACAACATCTAGGAAGAGGTTACAGACAGTCATATTTTGTTTAAGAAACAGTCTATTGAAATTGACAGTTCTCTACGCGAGTTCATGGTATAGCAACCCTGCCAATGTGTTAAGGTGTCGCAGCACTTGATCTTTATTCAGAAGTAGAACTATTTCTGCTTGCAGCCTTCCTAGGTCTACCATTGTTAAGGCTGAATTAAGCCCACTACCTTCTCCTAAAGCTCGATTCCTGTCATTCTCCCCCTATACTGGGAATAAGATGGAACCAACTGATTTCTGCAAATAACAATTCCATTGAGTTTTACACCAAAGTAAACTCCTCCACCACAAAACTTTTACACAGGGTCAGGTACCCTCCAGTTTCTGGGCCTTTGGTGGGCACAGAGCCCCATTCTCTCCCCCCGCATTTCATTTCATACAACCATGATGACATTTGAACTGAAGAAAGAGATCAGATCACTTTCACTGAGAACAAGAATCTGTAGTTCCATGAACTGGCTTGAGGAATACTGATTATTGCCTGGTCTTATAAGCAGATGTATGCAAAAAAGATTGCTACAACCAGGATGAGAAGATGGGTTTCTTCTACAGGAAAAGCAGAGCTTTTTTTTTTTTTAAAAAAAACCCAACGATAAACTTAGTAAGAAGAAATTAAAAGTTTTGTTTGGCCAAGGAAGATGTAGAGAAATGTAGTACAATAAAAATTCAAGTTGTGACAGTTAAAGCCAACTTCAAGACAGTGAACAGTCTTTAGTATGTTCATCAAAAATAGAATAGACTGATACTGCTAGCCTTCAACTAGCCTCCTAAGTATGGATCCCAGGCCACCTTTCGCGACTTGCAGTGGGGTCTTCTCTTCTTTGTTCTCAATATATATACTTGCCCCGTGCGACACCAGTAGTTTAGCTTCATCTACTCTCTCTTCATCACAGGCTAAATGGCTGTAAATAAGATGAAGAATTATCAGCTCTGTCAGAGATACAATACCAAACAATAATGATTTGTCAACCTGATGTCCCTGTATTCCTTTGTACATCCCAATTATTTTAAAAGCAGACTTGAACCAACGTCTCTTCCCCACCCCCCGTGAAATTCCATCATTTACATCCAAGTGTTTAAAGCTCAATTCAGACATCACACTAAACCATCATTTCATTATGGTTTGGTACGATGTCTGAACTGACAAATCACAGTTAACAGCAATTGTTTCACCTCTGGATTCTGCTGCAATATGGGAATGACACTGAACTTATGTGAGAAAACAAAAGCAACTTACAGCACAATCCTAACTATGTCTACTCAGAAGCAAGTCCTACTGATTTCAGTGGAGCTTACTCCCAGGTAACTGGGGTAAGGATTGCAGCCTTAGGTAGCTTTAACATAGTTAACCTGCTGCACACTTAGAAAGTGAAGTCATGGTTTGGATTCTAAATTATTATTAGCGCAACAAGGGTTTGATGCAAAATTTCAACTGAGGCAGGAACTGCAATCTTGTGCACACTTACTTAGGCCCACTGAACTTAGTGGGATAGACATCTTGATAGGCAGTTCATTACAAACCCATACACATTTACTAAGAAGTCAATAGGACTTCTATTGGACTTAATAGGATTTATGCTTAGGATTGTGCTGTATAAAAATTGTGTGGATGTGTCTGCAGCAGATATCCTGGAATACAGCCTCTCTTCTAGAATCCCAAGCTCAGCTTGCATTGGAAAAAAAGCAAGTTCCTGGCCTGGACTAGAGAAAAATCTCAACATGAGTGAAGAGTTTGTGCTAAGGAAGGAACTCTCAGTATTTATCCACGTGGAAGACATTGCTCAAACACGCTAGGACACAATCTATCACAAATATTGGAGTTCTTACAGAGCTGTGTTTCCCTCTGAATCTTGTAGATTGGCAGAAGCTTTGTGCTTCAAAAGGATCTGTATCATTTTCAGGTTTCCTTTGGAGGCTGCTCTGTGTAATGGAGTAGATTCCAAGTGATCCTTTGCATCTGGATTAGCTCCATTCTCCAGCAGCATCACTGCAATCTTAATAGCAGAGAGAGAGAGAGAGAGAGAGAGAGAGAGAGTGTTCCTGAACAGGTTGCTTTGTGCTAAGCAAGGAGAAGGCAAAGAAATGGGTGAAATCTTACCTCCTGCTTATTTTTGGATGCTGCATAATGCAGAGGTGTGCAGCCATTTTGATTGACAGCATTCACCTGAGCAGCTTTCCTAATGAGAGCCTTCACAATTTCATCTCGGCCAGCAGAAGCAGCGATATGCAGAGGACTCCAGCCAGCCTGAAGTGTCAAAGGAAACAGCACATAGTATAAACTTTACAATTCACAGGGGAGACAGAGAGACTTGTATTGCCAAGAAATTGCAAAAGTCCTCTGCACTGTTGATAACATGGGAACCAGCATTGGCTGACAGCTACTCTTCAGCTCCCTCTCTAAAGAGGTTTCCTGGTTCATGCTTTTTAGCCACTGTATGCTAGCTCCATAGATTATATGACATTACACAGTGCCACTCTCAAGGTCTGTTAGGTAGACAATTCAGTACTGCAGTACTATAGTTAAGTGTGACAAAACTGCATCCTTATGAAAACACTGCAAAACAGGGATGGAGCACCTCTGGCCTTCCAGATGTTACTGGACTACAGTTCCCATCATCCCTGACCACAGACTATGCTAGCTGGGGCATGCGGGAGTTGAAGTCCAGCAACATCCGGAGGGCAACAGGTTCCTTGTCCCTGCTGTAAAAGAACTTACGCAAATTCTGTAATAACTTAATAGGTTGCCTGGTTTGGACGCTAACTAGAAGAGACAAATGCCAAATGTGGCCACCCATTCGTTAACATTCAAACAACTGGCATCCCATTATATGAAACAGCCAATAACAACCAGGCTCACTGGACCTGGTTGCTGCACATCTTCCCAAACCATTTCCTGCACATCGCTATGAAGTCCCCATCATGCCCCTGTTTCTCAGCCTCTTCTATTAGGCTTTTCGCAACGATACAGGCACTTTTTCAGATCAGAGAACATCCATGAGAACACTGCAGCCTTCTTTCCAACCAGGCCTGGCCTGCTTTCTTCGGCACTGAAGGGAAGCGACTGCACCTTCCTTCATGAGTAACTGCAGACTGAATCATTCGCCAATTTGAACGTGTCCTTTTGGAAAGCGATATGGTCTTTAGGCAGGAAAGGTGTCCCTTCAATTTTACACAGGACGCTTTTAGAGGTCACCCCCTTACAAAAAGATGCCCCATGTAATACAGCAGAGAAGGGGCTTAGAAACTTGCTTCATACCAAGGCAGCACCAGCTTAAAAAGACCCCAGAATCCCCTCTGGGGAAGCCCATCTCATGTTGAGAACAGGCAGAGACACTACTTACTAAAAGAGAACCAGTGTGGTGTAGTGGTTAGAGTGTTGGACTAGAACCTGGAAGACCAGGGTTTGAATCCCCATTCAACCATGAAGCTCACTAGCTAGTCACTGTCTCTCAGCCTAATCTACCACACAGGGTTGTTATGAGGATGAAATGGAGGGGGAGAGCCATATACAAAACTTTGAGCTCCTTGGAGGAAAGGTGGTATATAAATGCAATAAAACAAAATAATAAAAAAACTCCCAAACCTCCTGTAATGGGCCAGCACAGATATTGGCTTGAAATATGCATAAAATGTGCTGAAATCATTTACATTTATTTATATTTGCTTATAATGGCTTAGCTTATAGCGTAGTACTGCATAGGTGCTATAGAGGATTTTTTTAAAAAATGGGCTTCACCCTCCCTTCTGAACAAAGCTATGTTTTCTTATGAAGCAGAGTACAGTATAAGATAAGACGTCTAGGCAGTCAGCCAACATTCAGGCTGTTTAAGAAGAAGTTCCTTATATGGTATGGTTAACACCACAACATTCAACTAGTTGTTGACACTAGTCATACTTGCCATCTCTAGGAGAAGGCATACGGTGGCAGCTAGAGCTATTTCTAGTAGGCAGAATAACTGATAATGGGCCATGGAAACATGCCCCCTCTTTGATAAAAAGTCTATAAGAGGCCAGGTTTTATGGCACTCATTAGCTCTCAGCTCTGCTGGAGTGGGGGGTAGAAGAAAGCAGGAGAAACCATCCACCTGCTCCATCCTTAACATCTGATGTACATAAGAACATAAGAAGAGCCTGCTGGATCAGGCCAGTGGCCCATCTAGTCCAGCATCCTGTTCTCACAGTGGCCAACCAGGTGCCTGGAGGAAGCCCGCAAGCAGGACCTGAGTGCAAGAACACTCTCCCCTCCTGAGGCTTCCGGCAACTGGTTTTCAGAAGCATGCTGCCTCTGACTAGGGTGGCAGAGCACAGCCATCATGGCTAGTAGCCATTGATAGCCCTGTCCTCCATGAATTTGTCTAATCTTCTTTTAAAGCCATCCACGCTGGTGGCCATTACTGTGTCTTGTGGGAGCAAATTCCATAGTTTGACTATGCACTGAGTAAAGAAGTACTTCCTTTTGTCTGTCCTGAATCTTCCAACGTTCAGCTTCTTTGAATGTCCACAAGTTCTAGTATTATGAGAGAGGGAGAAAAACTTTTCTCTATCCACTTTCTCAATGCCATGCATAATTTTATACACTTCTATCATGTCTCCTCTGACCCGCCTTTTCTCTAAACTAAAAAGCCCTAAATGCTGCAACCTTCCCTCGTAAGCGAGTTGCTCCATCCCCTTGATCATTCTGGTTGCCCTCTTCTGAACCTTTTCCAACTCTAGAATATCCTTTTTGAGAGGAGGCGACCAGAACTGTACACAGTATTCCAAATGCGGCCGCACCATAAATTTATACACTTTATACTTTGTATTTATTTATACTTTATTTATACTATTTATACTTCATAACTTTGGCTCTGTAATATGACTCTGTAATATGACTTAAAAGTTTAACTCAGTCCTTCATCTATTGTAACTTGTTTTAACTAAGATTTGCTTAGATGTGTTCAAAGTTTTATACTTTGATGTTAAATGGATATCCAGCAACTTTTTTCATGCTGATATGTATTTCTATTTTTCTGTTTCTGCAATGGTAGCTAAGGCCACCTAGAATGCATTTTATTAGTTGTAGTGTGCAAGATATGAATACATACCAAATATTATAAAGATTATTCTGCTGTCTGAAGGCTGACTCACAAATAGAAAATTTCTGGTACCTCCCAAGACTCAAGAATGCTTGAGTGGGATCTCCTCTACCCTCCGCCTGCACTGGACGACTCCTCTTGATAACCTGTGAGCTTAGGTGAACTAACGTTTGATATACAAGGACTCCATCTAGATACGTAGGAAGGGAGAAAACAAGAACCGTCAACCCGGTGCATTCACTGACAAGGGGCCAGCCTTGCAGGTATCACTCCTTATATCACAAATGCTTCTGGCCACATCAGAGAAGTTGGCAACAACTCCAGCACTGTAAGGAACTATATACAAAAGGTCCTGCCTATGCAATTTCTGAAAAATTCAAGCCCAGAACTCACATCGTCTTTGTTGTTAACAGGCACTCCCAGGGTTAGTAAGAAGTCAACAATGTCTGTATGTCCAGCTGAACATGCCCAGTGTAGGGGTGTCCTGTTATCCTAAATGCAAAACACAAAGAAGCATTATTAGCACAGCCTTCTATTTAAACACTCACCCTGTATCCACAGGCAAGAAGGAACTGCATGAAGGCAAGCGGGTGGACTGTGGAGAAGGAACAGAGCATTCGTCTCTGTCTCTTCTCTGTGCTCAGCACAGAAATGCAGCAGTGACAGAGATCTCCATTCTACTTCTGCTGATCCCAGCAGGCTACAGTTTTTTTGGGAGGGAGGGCAGGCCACTAATTTAGAAGTATGCCTTAGCACAGAGGTGAGAAGCTTTTTGGCTCTCCGAGCAAGATCCTTATCAGATCTAGCCTTGTGAACCTAATTTGACAAGGGGGTGGGTCAACCCCCCAATCACCTGACCTCAGGTGATTTGGTGCTTGGAAGTAACAGAGTCAGGACTTCAAAGCACCATGCAGTGCTTCCAAAAAGCTCTGCGGGGCACTTTAAACCACCTGGGGGTTCGGCTTTACCACTCAGCTTTCCGCAGGCATCAGCTGCGCGGGGAACTTGCCAGTGCAGCCAATCCAGCAGACTTTGTCTCTGTCACCCATCAACTGGTGGGCAGTAGCGCCAATGCCTGCATTCCCTTGCCAATGCACTATCAGGAGTGCACGTTAAAGCTCCCAATTGTGCATTGTCAGCTGCACCTCTACTTGCCCCACACACTTGATGCCCCATATATGACCCCAGTGTGGGGTAGTTGGTTGTGGTTTGGGGAAACAGCCTCATGGGCCAAATTTGAGCCCCTGGTGGGCCAAGTTTGGCCCATGGGCCAGAACTTTCCTTCCCCTGCATTAGCAGAACATCTGAAACTAACTATGGTGAAGGATAGGAGTATGCTGCTGTATGTGTCCACCAATTCACTTAATGCTAAGAGCAAGGATGGCCACTCTGTATGTTCTCAGAGGTCGTTCCACTCAGTCTCCCAGGCCCTAGAAGCACATTCCGCCACTCAGCCTTTCCCAACCAGTGTGCCTCCAGATGTTGTTGGACCACAAATCCCATCAGCCTCAGCTAGCATTGCCAATGGTCAGGAAAGATGGGAGTTGTGGTCCAACAACATCTGGAGGCACACTGGTTGGGAAAGGCTGCACCACGCAAACCGCCCTGACAATGAGTGATCAGGCTCCATGATTAATTGGCATTATTTAGCAGCGAAGGGTTCAGTTACAGGGCACAAGCCCTCATAGGAGTACAGGAAGCGGTCTTACACCGAGTCAGACCCCAGGTCCATGTATTGTCTACACCAGCCTTTCCCAACCTTCGGGTCCCTAGATGTTGCGGGACTACAATCCCCATCATTCCCGACCATTGACCACGTTGGCTGGAGCTGATGGGAATTGGAGCAACAACTTCTGGGGACCCAAAAGATGGGAAAAGTGGTCTACAATGATTTGGCATCGGGATTTCAGACAAGCTTCTCTCCCGGCCCTACCTGGAGATGACAGGTATTGAACCTGGGACCCTCTCCCCACTGAGCTAGGGCGCTTCGCTGAACATCATCTGTGGGTTTCTCTCTCCCCTTTTAAACTTCACAACAGCCCTGCAAGGTAGGTTAGGCTGGGAGAAAGAGAGAGAATAGCTCACTCACATAGCTGAGTGGGGATTTTAACCCAGGCCTCTCTATTCCCAGTCAGGCACTTTAACCACTATACCGCGCTGTCTCTGAGAGAAATCCCGGGCAGCTCCTCCCCTAATTCTTAGTCACGCCCCCTCCCGCTGCCATGTCAACCTGGTCCGCGCGCGTTGCCAAGGTCCGGTTGGCAGCCAGCCGCTCCTTCAGTTCCCCCAGGCGCCCCGCGTAGGCCAAGTTACAAGCCTCCACGTTGGACACAGACCCGCCCTCCATCCTAGAAACGTCGGATCCCAACCCGCTTCCTTCCCGCAATAGGCAGAGTGGGCGGAGCCTCCTCTCCTCTTCCTCCTCTTCGCGTCAGCCAATCCACAGAGAGGCTCTGAGGCCAGGCGTCCAATCCCCACCCTTGCTCCGCCCCTTCTTCCTCGTTTCCCTCACCCCCCCTAAAACTCCCAGGGTTCGGACGCGCGCCTTCCGCTGTGCGCACGCGTGGTGGAAAGTGTAGAAATTGGGGATGACGGGAGTTGTAGTTGGAGCTGGGAGGCGAAAGGAAACGGGACGGAGACTGGTTCGGCGGCTGTACTACGACTCCCAGCGTGCTCTGCGGCGGCAGTCGTGGTGTTTTCTGAGGGGAGGAGTGAGAGGCTGAGAGCAGCAGGAGGGAGAAGAAAAGAGGAGAGGATGGTGGTGGCTGAAGTAGGAGGCGGCGAAGGATGGAGTCTGGTGAGGGGCTGGCGGTAGAGTGGGGAAGGAGAAGGTGGGGGTGACGTGTCAGGAACCAGGAGGGGAGACGGAACCCTCCGTCCCTCCTAGCTGTGTCTGTGGAGTCCACCCCTCCCATCCTTTTTCTGTGGGTTGTATCCCACAAAGTCCTACTCAGAGTAGACCAATTGAAGTTCATGGGCAAGGCTAACTTGGGTTCATTAATTTCAGTGGGATGTAGTTGAATGCAACCCCTTGGAATCAATAAACTTTGGGATTGGTGTTGATCACAAGGTGAATAAGAGCCAACAGTGCAATGTGGCTGCAAAAAAGACAAATGCTATTTTAAGCTGCATTAACAGAAGTATAGTTTCCAAATTGTGTGAAGTATTGGTTTCCTTATTTTCGGTTAGGCCTTATCTTGAGTACTGCGTCCACTGGTGGATGCCACACTTTAAGAAGGATGCAGACAAACTGGAACAGGTTCAGAGGAGGGAGAAAGGATTATCAGAGAACTGGAAACAAAGCCCCATGAGGAGAGATTGAAAGAATGGGGCAGCCTTGAGGAGGGAAGACTGAGGGGAGATATGACAGCATTGTTCAAATACTTGAGGGGTTCCCACACAGAGGAGGGCTGGGATCTCTTCTTGATCGTCCAAGAGTGCAGGACACAGAATAATGGGCTCAACTTATAGAAAACCAGATTTCAGCTGCACATCAGAAAAAACTTCCCAATTGTTATTTTGGAATGACAATGGTATCAATGACCCAGGGATGTGGTGGGCTCTCCAACACAACTCAAGAGGCGGCCGGGCAGCCACCTGTCGGGTATGCTTGAATTTGGATTCCAGCATTGAGCAGGAGGTTGGACTCGATGGGCTTATAGGCCCCTTCCAACTCCATTCTTCTATGGTTCTATGATAGTCATGTCCATTAATTCCAATGTATTTTGTACTGGATACATCTCTCTGTTCTATGTGTATGTGTTATATGAAGATTTCTTATCCTGCCTTCACCATGAAGGGCCTCAGGGTGGGTTACTGCAAAACAATGAAAATGGGCTGCCTTGAAGTCGATCCCGACTTATGGCTACCCTATGAATAGGGTTTTCACGGTAAGCAGTATTCAGAGGGGGTTTACCATTGCCTCCTTCTGAGGCTAGTCCTCCCCAGCTGGCTAGGGCCTACTCAGCAGCTGCACAAGCCAGCCCCTTCCTTGTCCGCAACTGCCAGATGGCGGGCAACTGGTCTCCTTGGGACTATGCAGCTTGCCCACGGCTGCACAGGTGGCAGGGCACTTAACCCCTGAGCCACTCACTGTGGGGGTGATCTTTAGCTGGCCCTTTACACCCAGGAGACACGAGTGGGGATTTGAACTCACAGACTCTGGACTCCCAGAGTAAAAAACAAGTAGCCTACAGCCATACTACCCAGAACACACCCAGTCTCGTCTGATCTTGGAAGCTAAGCAGAGTCAGGCCTGGTCAGTACTTGGATGGGAGACTTCCTGGGAATACGTGGTGCCGTAGGCTTAGAGCAGTGGTTCTCAAACTTTTTTGGTTCGTGGCACACTGTAAAACATATAAAAAATTTCTGGTGCACTTCGTGTACAAAATTAAAAATATATTAATATATTTTAAACTATGAATAAAAATAAACTATAGCAAACTATTACTTACCCTATACAAATGGGTTTCTTCTCATTTTTAAAATATACTTTCATAATATTTGAGGCACACCTAGCCACCTCTTAGGGCGCGCCAGTGTGCCTGGGCGCACTGAGAATCACTGGCTTAGAGGAAGGCAATGGTAAACCACCTTTGAATACCTCTTATCATGAAAATCCTAGGGATATATATATATATATAAATTCATAGAGTCGACATAAGTCGTAATCAACTTGACAGGATATAACAACAAAAACAAGTAAAACAGTTACAATTATAAATAGCTGCAATTAAACAATAAGTGAAACTGTTAACATCCTTTCCCAGCTCCCTTCAGAAGATATTTGACAGTGTCATTGTATATGTGTCTACTCAGACGTAAGCCCTGTATCAGTGTGTATATAGGATTGAAGCCTTAACCCTTTCACACTATTGTTATGATGGTTATTTTGTCAAAATTGAGTATATATGTATATATTTGGCTGCTCATGAGGAAGCCCTTTTGAACTTCATGTGTGTGTACAGGGTTGAAGCTTTAGCCTTTTAAAATTTTGGGGTTTGGTGCCATCAGTATGCTGATGACACTCAACTCTATTTCTCTTTTCCACCTGAAGCCAAGGAAGCCGTACAGGCCCTAAACCAGTGTCTGGCATCAGTGATGGACTGGATGAGGGCAAACAAGTTGAGATTAAATCCTGACAAAACAGAGGTACTCCTGGTCAGTCGGAGGGCAGATCAGGGAATAGGGATTCAACCGGTGCTGGATGGGGTCGCACTCCCCCTGAAGGCTCAGGTTCGCAGTTTGGGTGTACACCTGGACCCAGCTTTGAATTTGGAGGCCCAGATTGCTGCTGTATCCAGGAGCACATTTGCCCAATTAAAACTGGTGCGCCAGCTGCGCCCGTTCCTGGAGCTACCTGATCTGACTAGGGTGATGCATGCCTTGGTTACATCCCGCTTAGACTACTGTAACACGCTCTACGTGGGGCTGCCTTTGTAGACTGTTCGGAAACTTAAATTGGTACAAAGAGCTGCAGCCAGAGTGCTAACCAGGGCTGGTTACAGGGACCATACAACTCCCCTGTTACAACAGCTCCACTGGCTGCCAATTTGTTTCCGGTCACAATTCAAAGTGCTGGTTTTGACCTACAAAGCCCTATACGGCTCAGGTCCAGACTATTTGACAGATTGTATCTCCCTACATGAACCTGTCCGGGATTTGAGATCTTCAGGTGAGGCCCTTCTTGTGTTCCCCACACCTTCGCAAGCACATATGACGCGGACACGAGATAGGGCCTTTTCGGTGGCCGCCCCTAGGCTGTGGAACTCCCTTCCGAGTGAGGTGCGATCAGCTCCCTCCTTGCCGTCTTTCCGGCGACAAGTAAAGACTGTTTTATTTCAACGGGCATTTGGGATAGAGAACGACCAGGATTAAGTGTCATAGGTTTGGTGATTACATTATATGATTTTATTATTTTAAATTGTCCGCTGTTTTTAACATATATTTTATGGTTTTAATTTTTCTCATAGTTTAATTCTTTTTTAATAATATACTCTGTATGTTTTAATGGTGCTGTTTTTAGTTGTAAGCCGCTCTGAGTCCTATTGGAAAAAGGGCGGGGTAGAAATAAAGTTTATTATTATTATTTATTATTATTAAAATTATCAGTATGATAATTAAATATTTGATACTTGGTCAAAATTGAGGATATGTAATTTGCAATGTGTGTATGTATAACATATACAGTATTAATGATTTTGGTGTTTGTATGCTGCAAAATCATGATTCTGGTCTTTCTAAGATGCTTTGATGTACTGTATTGTTTTTGATGACGGTTGACGATGTATTGTATTTATAGTATGCTTATTTCCTGGAAACTGTTAGAGCAAAACAGCTACAACATTGGGGGTGGGGAGAGAATCATGCCAGAATAGGATGTACAGCTGACTTTAACTCTGTAGTAAGAATAACAGATCTCCTGGCTCTTGCAGGGTAAGGAAAGATGATAGGGGCCCTCACCCCAAACCACAATTGGCTGTATGGGCCCCCTCTTTTTGTGTGCTGCTGTTTGAGTTTGTAAGAGTGGCATTACAAAGTCCAGGTATGTGTGATGAGGTAATCGCCTCTGATGGCACTGGCAGAATTGTAATGTGCTTTTGAGTGTTCAAAGTGCCTCACATGAGTTACCTTGCAGCAGTCATTACAACAAACCTGCAAAGTAGTTCAGTCTATCCCTGCATTGAGAATGGGGCTGAGAGAGAATGACTTGCTAAGCATGCTCCCACCCTGGAGTGGATGGCACAGGTGAGATTCGAACTAAAGACTTTTTGCATTGTAGGTCAGTCTCCTAGCCAGCATGCTGCACCAGACTGCACTTGCCTGCCTGAGTGAACTAATCTAGAAATGGCTGTAATTCTCTCTTCCCCCCGCCCTCTGGTACTTTCTGCTCTCAATGAGATTAACAAATCAATATTTAGCTTTTTTATTTTAAAATATTTGTGTCCTCCAGATATTGCTGGACTCCAGCTCCCATCAGCCCCAGCCAGTATGGCCAATGGTCAGGGGTGATGGGAGGTGTGTATAGTACGAAAAGCAGAAGGAGTTCTCCTTCCCTCACCATCTACTCTTACTGACTACCTGTATGTGTGGATATATGACAGAGGCAACACTTGCATGAAACGGACATGTGTCTAGTTCGATAAGATCTGTATGAACGTGCAAGTCAGAAGGCAGGTGTCTGACTCTGGAAGACTGATTGGGGCTGCTTCCCACCTTGTATTCCTAAAGTAATCTATGTCCTGTACAGCAGCTGTAGAATTACTTTTGTAAGTCTGAAATCTAGATGTGGGAGTCTTAAAAGTAGCTTAAGATCTACATCCTTGTTGGTACTAATGCCATTCCAACCTACTCTGTCTGTATCTGGCTGGGAGTCTCTTGCTACTTTTGTTATCTGAAGCATTAAGTATAATTGTGGGAAATGAACTCTAGTTTTCCCATCATGCCCAGTCCTTGGCTGAGTCCATTTGCAAATCCTGAATCTTTAGTAGAGTAGTGTAGGGTTGGTCATGAATCTAATACAGTGATGTTGCTACTCAGCGATCTTGCTGCATATTATGACGGTGTTACAACTCTATTAGGGTACAGAAAAAAGCATAGTTCTGCAGAACCTGTATTAAACTGGCAGTTCAAATGGTTCTATTTAGTTGATTTGTGTTCTGGGATTTTGAGGTGATTTACTTTAATCTTATGATCACAACTCTGAGATAGTTTGGGTTAAGAATTAGTGCCTTGCCTAAGGGACTCCCTTGTAAGATGTATGGCTAAATGGGGAAGCTTAAAACGAAATCAACAGCCTACCTTTTGCTCTCCACAAGATTGTAAGTTTTAACTAGTCGGGGAATGAGATGAAAGTAAAGCTGCTTGCTTCAGCTTCTACAATGTGGGTGTTGGGATTACTGTGGCTTGGAGAAGGGGGGTCCCTTTCCTTTAAGATTTTGCTGGTAGGCACCCCCACAACACAGTGCTTTCATTGCATCACAACATTCTGTTTCCTGTATTTGAGGAGTGGAAGATGAGATATTTTTTCACAGTGTTGCATTATAGGGTAGCTGGGGCACAAGAAATAAGAAGCCCTGCTGGGCGAGACCAAGGGCCCATCTAGTCCAGGACTGTACTCACAGTGGCAGGGATTGCAAGGGGAGTATTTGTGGGTCACCTACCTTTTTGGGCTCGTGGGCACTTTTACAGATCGAAGAAACCTGTGGGAACCAACACCCCCTGCAGCCTGTTCTATTGGCTCCAGGAGAATGCTTCTTTCTAGCCTAATTTCAGCAGGTGGAGGGGATCCTGTGGATGCCAAGGAAAGTCTCTGTGGGCACATGGCTATGTTGCTGACCCCTGCTTTAGGCAGTGGAGGAAGGTGAACTGATACCTCTCCTCCAGGTTGCAGGCCTCTTCCTTTGGAACAGTGGGAAGTGGATGCCTTTCCCACTTCCATTTTCCATAGGATGCATGTAGCGGTGGGGGGGGGAAGCAGTTAGGAGTGTCTTATTGTCCAAGAGATGAGGAGGCTGCTCCAGTGAAGACCTGGGGGAGACGGAGGGGAAGCCTGCTTCCCTGAGCTGTCAAGAAATTGGACTGGACTATAGGATTGGTAGGGGACATTGTGAAGCAGATATTAATGTGAAGCTTTGCATCAATCCCTAGCTGAGTATTCATTAGATTCTGTGGTTGGATGTAGAATGCAAATCATCCTTGGTACCACAAAAAAGTTCAAAGTGGCTACTTTTGTTTGGAATGGATGTACCTGAGGTTCAGGAGTTGTTGAAATGACATTGGTAGTTGCTTGGTCTGGGAATAGGGACGTCAGATTTATTTATATGGCCATAAACCCATTGTAAAATACAGCTGGAGTAACTGACCCCAGACAACACAGAATAGTACTTATAGCAGCACAGTATAAGCAAGATATATAAAATGTTGGTATCCATCCAAAACTCACTCTGAGATTATCTGAGCTCCTGTTTTGATTTTCAAACTTTTAAACAGTGCTGCCCTTAGAAATGATAGAAGCTAAATCTTGGCAGAGTTTCTTGCATGAAAAATGAATTAAGGAAACCTCCGACTTTTCTTCTAAATGTCACAATACACTTTGTACTAAAATAACTATACAGTCTTAAGTCTGAAGCCTAAATGGTTAAAATCCCCAGTACTTATTGAAAAAATAAACAGGACTTAGGCACTGCATATGAAGGGTGTCATGCAGATGCTTTTATGTGGGAAAGTAAAGTATCAAAGGTTAGTTCACGCATAATATTGTAGCCACAATTGAACTGAGCTGCAGCAGTCAGTACAAATATGTTTTTTATGCACAGGAAACCAGTGTTAAAATGTCTGGTTAACTTTTGCTTTATTTGTTTAATTTTCCACATTTGTTTCCTGTTCATCTTTCAAGGAGGTTAAGCTATTAATTATAAGCTCTCTGTTACCCCTTTCCTGCAGTAAAAAGCAATTCTTGAGACTTTCAGTTCACCGAGAATTATATGTTAGCAAATTTTTTATCTCCTCAGAGATTACTTTTATCAAAATTTTTCATCACTTGGTATAAGGAGGATCTTTTCCAGTTGCTATTCCCCCACATTGAGAACCCACTGGTTTTACTGAGGGCTGAATCAGGTTTTTAAGAATCACACACCGCACACACACACTCATTTCTCTTCTTTTGCTTGAAGAGGAAATACATCCCATGACACTAGGCTTAGCCAAGGAATGTGCTGAAAAGGAAAGATGCAGAGGCCTGCCTTTTTAAAGCATATCGTGATCTGCAGAATTGCTGACAACATTAGGCTGCTTTGATCTTAACATTATTTTGGTACATTTCCTCCACAGCAGCAATTTAGTGTCATCGTTCTTTTCTGTTTTAGTACTGTTAGTTCTACTTGCGGTTGCTGTTAGTTGTAGCAGTACAACATGGTACTGCACACTGCCTTTTGCCAATTGTTATAACACAAAAAAGTATGGAAGTTTTTAAAAAGTATACAAAAAAAGAAATGTGATGCAGAGCCAGAACCCTGTCTTCACTTAAACGATAAAATTATATTTGGTTATATCAAAGTTAGCCATAGTCAGCGAGCGTATGGATTTCAGTAGGTCTGCTTTGAATACTGCTCAGTTGGCTATCACCCATTATTATTAGACAAGCTTTGTCCAACTGTAGCATTTGAATAAGTGGCTACTTTAACAGTTAAATTCTTATTATGTCCGCATCTAAAAAGGACATAGTATTATATTGGATCCAAAATCTCAGCTACTGTTAAGACTGTTTTTGTCTTTGAATGCCTTCAACAATTCTGTAGAGTGGCTACTTTTGTTATGTGCCTTCAAGTCGACTACGACTTATGGCGACCCTATGAATCAGTGATCTCCAACAGCATCTGTCGTGAACCACCCTGTTCAGATCTTGTAAGTTCAGGTCTGTGGCTTCTTTTATGGAATCAATCCATCTCTTGTTTGGCCTTCCTCTTTTTCTACTCCTGTTTTTCCCAGCATTATTGTCTTTTCTAGTGAATCATGTCTTCTCATAGAATCATAGAATAGTAGAGTTGGAAGGGACCTATAAACCCATCGAATCCAACCCCCTGCTCAATGCAGGAATCCAAATCAAAGCATTCCTGACAGATGGCTGTCCAGCTGCCTCTTGAATGCCTCCAGTGTCGGAGAGCCCACTACCTCTCTAGGTAATTGGTTCCATTGTCGTATGGCTCTAACAGGAAGTTTTTCCTGATTCTCATTATGTATCCAAAGTATGATAACCTCAGTTTCATCATTTTAGCTTCTAATGGTAGTTCTGGTTTAGTTTGTTCTAACACCCAATTATTTGTCTCTTTCGAAGTCCGTGGTATGCACAAAGCTCTCCTCCAACACCACATTTCAAATGAGTTGATTTTTCTCTTATCTGCTTTTTTCACTGTCCAACTTTCACATCCATACATAGAGATCGGGAATACCATGGTCTGAATGGTCCTGACTTTAGTGTTCAGTGATACATCTTTGCATTTGAGGACCTTTTCTAATTCTCTCACACCTGCTCTCACCAGTCCTAGCCTTCTGATTTCTTGACTATTGTCTTCAATTTGGTTAATGACTGTGCCAAGGTATTGATAATCCTTGACAAGTTCAATGTCCTCATTGTCAACTTTAAAGTTGCATAAATCTTCTCTTGACATTACTTTAGTCTTCTTGACGTTCAGCTGTAGTCCTGCTTTTGTGCTTTCCTCTTTAACTTTCATCAGCATTCGTTTCAAGTCATTACTGGTTTCTGCTAGTAGTATGGTATCGTCTGCATATCTTAAATTATTGTATTTCTCCCTCCAATTTCCACACCTCCTTCAAGTAACTCTTGAGTTGGAGACAAGGGACTGTTCAAGTCCAATCATGGTGGAAGTGGGAACTCAATCCTCTGTGCCTACAAAGAAATGAGAAGATAGGAAGGTGCTTTGTACCAGGTCAGATGATTGGTCCATCTACTTCAATATTGTCAGCTCTGACTGGCTGTGACTTACTAGGGTCTCTTTCAGTCATCTCTTACCTGCTCCATTAGCTGGAGATGCCAGGAATTGCACTTGGGACTCTCTGCTTGCCAAGTATGTGGACTACCACCGAACGATGGGCCCTCCCCAAAGGCACCTTCCTCATTTTCAAATCTTTTTTAGGGGAATAGTTGTAGCTCAGAAGCAGAGCATCTGCTGTGCATGCAGAAGGTCCTAGGTTCAGTCTTTGGCATCTCCAGGTAGGGCTGGGAGAGACCCCTGCCTGAAACCCTGGACAGCTGCTGCCAGTCAGCGCAGGCAATACTGAGACAGATGGATCAATGGTCTGACTCGGTGTAAGGCAGCCCTGTGTTCCTCACTTTCAGATGTTTTTGTAGCATGTCTGGAAAAGTAACTCTGTTTGGGCAAGGCTATTTTTATATTTTAATAATGAGTTACAGGTTCTGGATGGTATCCAATAGTAGAGTCAATGCTTTTCAGGTATACAGAAAGGAAAGAAGGTTTAATATTGTTATTTGAGATTGTTATTTAAAATGCTATATTTCAGGGGCGAGGAACATATGGCCCTTTAGATATAGTTGGACTACAGCTCCCATCATTCCTGACTATTGACTATGCTGGCTGGGACTGATGGAAGTTGGAGTCCAGCAACATTTGGAGGAACGCAGGTTCACCATCCCTAATGTGCAAGTTTGTGTACATTTAAAGCAGTAATGCTTCTACTTTTCCCACTATTCATTGAGGTAACACAAATAATATACCTTTCTTGGAGTTGCCTTGTTGAATAATGGGGAAAGTGGGTTGTATTCAACTAAGTCCTACGCAGAGTAGGCCCACTGAAATGAATGAACCTCAGTCACATCTGTTAATTTCAGCAGGTCTACTCTGAGAAGGGCTATGATTGAATGCATTGGATGCATTACTTAGGACAGATTTTTTTTCAGGAAGGGCCCTTATAAGCTATTCAAGTTTGTAAATACTCTATACAGTAGAATGCTGTTCTTTTCAACACAAAAGGAGGGGTTTAGAAAACATGTATGAAGAAAATCAGGTAAATTAAGATTTTTACGCTAGTTCCCCACTCCCCAAAAGGACTGTTTTGTGAAAAAAAAAGTTTCCTTGAAAAGAAGCTTATTTTGCTCTCCTATCACTCACTTTTGGAAAACAAGTTCTTTGTTTATTCTGCAGTCTCAGTTTTGCAAAGCTTCTGTTCCTTGTCCTGATAGATTGACACCTGTGACTAACCTTACCTTTGTCACTGTAAGCTCATAATGGACATCTTTTAAAGTCCTGACAGGGACTGAGGCTACTTCTGTATTGTTAAAGTTTTGCATATTGGGACCATTTCTCTGCTGATATAATCGCAGCATGTATGTATCTATGTATGTATTTATTTATACCATTTATATACCACTTATATTTAAATAAAACTCTAAGCGGTGTACAGCAAGTCGAAACATCTTAAAACAGCGATACAAAAAACAATAAAATACAATTAACTGAACAAAACATCCTGTTTAGTATCAACATAATATAAACATTGCATATAAAATTAAGTACATGAAATACAAGAAAAGAAATCGTAATGTACATAATAGACTAAACAGAATATTCTCTAAGCTTCAAAAAATCAGTTAAAACAAGCTTATTTTTAAACATAATAGATTAAACAAATCAGCTCATTTCTTAATCACAGTATAATAAAAGGCAAAACAATTAAAACAGTCGGCCCCTTTTATAACAGAATTTTGTCTAACTACAGTTGAAAAAAAGATATCATTTAGTTTACTCACACACCCTTACAAGATCAGCACATTTGTATTTAAACATATCAGCATTCTAAATGAACACACTCGTGCTTACCTCAAATCACACTCTACAATCACTCACATATTTCAACCTCACATCCTAAAATCAGCACACTCACATATCCATACCATGAGAACCACTCAAATCTACATGCAGCCAAATAATGCACAAACTTATTCTAAGCACCACATTAATGCCAAACACTCCCTTGTCTCTCACTCAAGGGGGCAGAAACTATGCCCACCATGCTCTCACCCTGGGGTATAGAAGCTACTTTTTCCAATGTAGTAGGCAATAACACTTCCCTCATCTCTCAACTGAGGAACAAAAACCATTCAAGTGTCAAATACTCACCCTAAAGAAGGGCAGGCTTTCAATCACAATTTGTTGGTTTGCTTTCTCTCTCCAGCACTTGCAGCAATGATTTTTCTTGGCAGTTGATGGATTCTAGAACCCAAGACGACTCCAAGTGCAACGCTAAATGCGCACTTAGCATCGCACTTTGTGTGATGCCAAGGCACACACTGAGGTGCTGCCTCAGGCAGCCCCTCCCCTTTATATACCTGGAGCAGCAGCAGAAAATATGGCAAAGTTGTGGTCCTTCCAAACATACACCATTTAATGTGAAAATGTGAAAATTAAAACATATGAAGAGTTCTTAAGTAGTAATAGTAGACCACCTCACGTCAAACCGCTACGCCACGCCCCTTTTGAGTTTGATGGGTGACATCAGCGGAAGCCCCCCGGAAGGCCCACCCCGCGATTTCCGTTTCCCCTGGTGACCTCACCGGATATCCTGTCCCCCAGAAGCCCCAGCCCTCGTGCCCCACCCCAGAAACGGTAGCCCTGTGACCCCCCAGGAGCACGTGGTCCTCGCTGGACCATTGGGCATATTTTTACTCAAAATGGGGTCCCGGATTGGTCCCTATAGGGGCATGTGACCACCCTAGGAGCATGTGGTCTCCAGGGGACCAGTCTGAAGTGGTTTAAAACCCCAAAGGTGAAAACAGGGTACCGGAATTGCACCCCAAAGGGGTGCATTTCTGCCCCCTCTCCAGACTGCTCCCTATAGGGGCATGTGACCCCTCTACGAGCACGTGGTCTCCAGGGGACCAATTTGAAGAGGTTTAAAACCCCAAGGTGAAATTAGGGTGCCGGAAATGGACCCCAAAGGGGTCCATTTCCACCCCCTCCTCTCCAGAGCAGCCTAATAGGGATAAGTAACCCCTCTACAGTTACATCACCCAAGGGGGGAGGTTTTGAATCCCCAACCAATCAGGAGAGGGGACGGTGAGACCTGGTACAGAGGTGTATTATGCATGCCCAGACACGCTTTGAGGATCGAACATGGAACCTGCCAGCACCCCTTTGAGTCCTACGGAATTAACTATGCCGCCACCCTCAGAGAGGCCTAACCCTCGAAAGCGCTTTATTAGCACATGTTCTAATGAAGATGAACGTTTTTCACCAACTAAACTGCTAAAAGAGGAAGAGAACAGCCAAATGTGGAACAGCATGTTGGAGGCCATTGCAACAGATAACGCTGTAATGCCGGTAAGATTTAAGTGTAAACTACATGCGTGGAGAACTGCAAAATATAGGAGAGGCAAAAAATGTGAAAACATGTCCTTACTTTTCTAGGGATCTTCAGTAACTGAAAACTCTGCTGAAGCTAGCTCCCTGCCATGTCCAACGCCCCTGTGGAAGACGGTATCAATAGAAAACATTCACATGCTGGTTTGTAGTGGGATTATATGCATGTGTATTATAAAAACAAACAGAGGTATGTGTTTGATTTTTCTAATTTTTTATTTTCTTTTTTAGAACTCTGCAGATCTGCCAAGAAATCATCCCAGATTTTTGTCTAACTACAGTTGAAAAAAAGATATCATTTAGTTTACTCACACACCCTTACAAGATCAGCACATGAAATGTCCCAGAAATGAAATGAAGGAAATTCTTCACAGGGTGGATTTATCTCAGGATGAAAAAGCCAAACGTTATGCTGCCCTGCTTCAGAGATATCTAATTCATGTAAGACATAGGGAGGCAGAGAAAGAAAAACTAAACCTGTTTCTACCACAGCCCCAACAGGCCTCTGCAGAACCACCTATAAATTCTGATGCAATCATTCAAGAAATACTGGACAGTCTGCCTGCTAGATGTAAGAATCATGCTAGGTTGTTGTTAAACAAAATGCTACAGAACAAGAGTGTTTCCACGTGGAACGACAACGGCGTCTTTGTGTATAAGGGCAACGCTATAGATGGATCCAATATATTGGACCTGATTAAAGGAATCACGCAGTCCCGCGCCCTCTCTGTAAAGCACCGACCCATAGGATGGGATGTTTTTATGACAGCCCTAGCTGAACTAAACATTCCTACATTTGTTGTGGGCAATGTTGCCAACAGGGAATCTTTAGACATGTTAAAGAACCCCTCTATCTCTTCTAAAAAACATGTTGCTGCATGGCTTGACCTATAGTATCTCTGCTGAATGTTTTATAAAGAAATAAAACTTTCAAATGTGTGCTTAACCTTATATGCTGACTGTGTCTGATTGTTTTACAGGTATAAAAACCACCACAACAGTATAAATTATTTAAACCCTCAGGGGTGCTTTATTGGGAAACACGGCTATGAAAATCATTGCAGGATATACAGCTCTGGAATGGTTGAAACACAGATGAGGAAGGTCTGGGCATATTTCTCTTGTTTACAATCTGTTCCACCATCTGATCATTTCTCTCTAAATCATAAGAATACAGTTCTTGAACCTGTTTAAATGTTAAACCCTTACAACGCTGTTGTAGAAAAAATACACAGTGGTAGCCACAGGCGACAGAATCTGGGGCTTGTAATTGTCGGGGTTGAAAAGCAATCCTAGAGGTATTTTTCCTTAGAAATTTTATAATGGGCTTGGGAATCAGCGGGTGGTCTGGAGGATGTCCATAGGAATCAAAAAATTCACCACTGTTATCTTCTGTCAGGTAGATGGCCAGCCAATGTTCTCCAGGCATGTTGTTTGGGTGGGTATTGACTACTAGCCCCACAGGTCTTTGTAGTAATCTCTCTTTGGGGAGTCTGTCACAGGGAAACACACCGTAGAAAGGTTTTCGCGTGTAGGGGTTTGAAGAGAGGATGCATGTTAACTGCACGCTGTCCATGTTTACATATAGTCATACAATACATTTCTTCTGTGATTTATCTCTATCACGCTGTCAAAAACTCCATACACTATCATGTTGACTGTAGCTGGGAGAGCCCTAGCAAATCGAACTTCTGCTCTCAGATTCCCTGTTTTGATCAAAGAATAGTGATCCCCGCATTCTTGGTCTGGAGACAGGTCGAAAGCAAAAAGAGTGTAGCCTCTCGCAAACTCCTCGCGGTTAATTAAAAGAGCCCTATCTTTCATATGGTTGCCTGCTGTCTGCACAAGGCTCATGTATTCTCGAACACAGTTTCCGGTTTCAAATTCTGGCTGATGAGGCTTTGTGGGAATTTGGAAACCATCGACGTACAGAGATACAAAACTGATGTCATAATGCTTAAAGTTAAAAGGGTTTTTATTGTATATTCCACTGAAGGAATCATTATCCACCAACCCTATAACTACTAGCTTGGGTAGCTGGCCCAAAAACAGATTCTCCTGATTGCTGACACGGCTTCCTCCTGGGATGCTAAAAACTTTCATGCTGACACGATCCACTGGGTATTTGGCATTGGATGTCAACAATGCCTCTTGCATGTCCTAACCGGACACCTGGTGCCACACTCACCTTCTTTACAAAAAGTGAAGCTGATAAAATTTGCAATTTGTGGCGGCTGTTTGCATCATTTGTCATCAGGCAGAAAGCGTCTTTGTTGCGTGTCAGTTTAATTTTCACATCCACACCGTTTAAAAGCAATTTTTCTTGAAAAAACAGATCAGCATGGAGATGTCCTAGGAGGTCTATTTTCTGGCTTTCACCTGTCATTGCAGCCCTTCTAACAAATCCTAAATTATCCCCATCCCGGGTTGCTGTTTCGTGTTCTCCAGGTGTGTCTTTGTAAAATAGCCCTGCAGAGAATTGTGTGGCTAGTGTATCATCACTGTAGTTCAGCACAGATTCTATGAAGGCTCTATAAGGGTAGCAGTTATTGCTCTGACTGATGAGACGGTCTCCCAGGGTCACATCCAGTTGACTAAAGATGGAGGCCAGCGGATAATTCACTAAACCCACATTAGCATCTCTGGCCAGGTTTGTTCCATCATGGTTCACAATTTTGCAGCACACATATAGCATTGTATTGTTTAAATCCATATAATCTTCGCCATTTCCTGCAATGTAGAATTCTAGTGGTGCAGTTTCCGTTAGCGCTGCCAATGGAGGGACCTCGATAAATAGGCTTCTCTCAATACTGGTCTGGGTAGGCCCAATCTGGAATAGATCTAATTCAGATTTAGTGCATTCCTCAGAACTGCAATGGATGAAAGCCATGCTGATTTAAAATATATCTCTTTTTCGGGCCGGTACTGTTTGCCTCTTCTTTCTTGAAGTTTTCTGCTTCTGAGGCTTTTTCCTCAACGGCGGTGCTCTTTTAAAAGGTCGAGGAGGGCCTGCTAATTGTACCCGTGATGCTTTTCTTTTCAAGACCTTTCTCCTTTTAATATACATCAGCCCTGAGCCCTCTTGTTGGGGTTGTGGATTAACTCTATTCAAAACTGCCTGAGTAACCTGTCCTACCACATCTTTAGCGATATTCCTAGCAGCTGTTTTAGCATGTGGCTTAATAATCTCTAGGCCTCTTCTCAAAAGTGGTACGGCTTTTCGAAAAAGGCTCCTGAATATCCCCCCGATTCCTGCCCCATACATAACAGGCGTACCATGGTACCCCGGAAGAGCATTTCCAGCCTGGGCCCTGTAATAATTCCGGTAAAGGGTTGGGTCACCGTAGGTTTTCAGTATCACCATTTTTAAAACGGCAAACCTCTGCGTGGGCGAAAGTGTACCTTCACAATCACCTTTCCAAAACGAAATGGTACGTTTTTGTTCTGATCCGTCTTTATTTCAACATTGATGGTGTCAATATGATGCTTACTCACAGGAATATAGTGTGGTTTGTCATAAACAATGTTGACACAATCGTTATTCTGTCCACGCACTGGTACAGAGCGCAATAAGGGTACATAGAAGTCCCCAACTATCTGATGCTCTGCGATGTCGGTGTAAATGTATAAAGTGTTGAAGCCTCCTGTAATGTCTGCTGTAAAAGGCAGCTGACGTACATGGATGTTGGGAAACAACCCTAATATGTGGGCTAGTTCTTCGGTGCTTTTAAACGTGCAACCATCATCTGATTTAAGTCTAACCATTCTAGTCACTTGGTCATAGTGTAGGACCATATCGGGGTGCTCGCTGCTCTGGTCTAGTATAAGGCTGTTCATGTTTTCCAGCAGTTCAGGGATGTTTGAGTAATAACCACGTCGCAGACGATAGGACCATGTTTTTTCTCCATTACCAATTTCAAATCGGGAATCAGATGTTAGATTGTTCCAACTGTGTGGGTACTGTATCTCAACCAGACCTACTTCCCATGCCCCTGGTAGATCCAGGGGCCTTGCTAGGCGAATAGTAAAAGCTGAGCTAGTGTTCTGCGGAAAAACAGTTACACAGGCATTGCTAGGCAGAGTAATGTAAAAACCACTATCCCCCATTCTTCTGTGCAGGTTCACAAAGATCAGAAGTAAGTACCCAACTGTTGAACTTACTGGGCCAGCCTAACCATTTCACTAAATGATACTTTTTCCTACCCCTGCCTTTTGTTGATAGAATTGATTCAATCCTATACAATTTGTCCTGTTTGTTATTAACCTTCTGCAACTCTTCAGAATAGAAAGAACCAATTACAGGCTCCCCAGCATAATCTTTTAACAGGAAGACAGGTTTCCTTCCTCTTCTGATGACCTGATCCACTATAAACAGCTCTGTGGTGAAATTTTGTTCATACCCCTTGACAAATGCCCCCTTGCTTTTAGAAATCCTTACGTGGTCTCCTTTCCTGAACAGCGTTGATACCTCTTTTCTGTAAATACAGTCTCCATAAATGGTTTTCCATACCGCCAGGGCGTTAGAATGGTTAATATCAATAGGCCTTGCTCTGATAGTTCTATGAAAACTATGATTATAACTTTTTAAGAGTTGTGGTAGGATATCGATATAACTATAGGTATTGTTAGCTGTAAAATACCTCCACATTTTTGATTTCAGAGTACGGTTAAATCTTTCAACAATAGCAGCTTTTACTTCATTATTGCTGACGAAGTGGTGAACTCCATGCTGCTTTAACAAGGCGTTTATGACTCTGTTTAGAAACTCTTTGCCTCGGGGCTTTCTTCCACTCTGACTGAATATAACGTTAAAAGCTTTAGAGACCTCTTTGCCTGTCTTGTCTTTTAAAGGCAATGCCCATGCATACTTAGACAGAATATCTATGACTGTTAAAATGTACCTATAGTTCTTGTTGTGCTTGGAAAATTGTTGCATATCTACTAAGTCAGCCTGCCATTGGGCATCGATATCAGACACAATAGTCTTGTTTCTTTTAAAATGGATTCTGGCTGGCTTATGCAATGTGTAAGCATCTTGGTCTGAAAGCCATGTCATAACATGTTTCCTTCTTAGTGTTTTACTGTGCTTTTTTGCCTCCTGAAATAGATGGTTCACTCCCCCAAAGCTCCCAGCCTCCTCAGGTGTGTAATATGTGGTTTTTAGAATTTCATCATGCTCTCCCATTTTGCTGGTTGATACAGGTATGGACACCGGTGGTTAAAGTAAACTATTTTTATTGGTACCAAAAAAACTCCTGCTTCAAGCTTTCAGGGTTCAGGCTTGGGACAGACACATGAAATGCAGGAAATATTTAACAGCCTGAGAACTCTCAAGGTGTAGATTTTCCATATCACCTTCATGCGTCACATCTTCCTATAGAAAAAAAAAGAGAGGCACTTTAGCAATGGGGATGCCCCAAACTGGGAAAAACAACACACTAATAAAAATACAGCTCAGAAACACCTACCTGTAGACACTGTTGCTCCATGCCTTCATTTAAATCTTCCAGCCACTCGTTTTCTTCAGCCTCCATTTCCACCATGGGTTTAAAAAGTACACTTCCATCCACAACCTCAGCAGATTTCATAAGTTGTTCTTCCTTCAGGAAATGAGCCTTCAGATCACACCCACAATCACACTCTGTGTCGGACATGGATTCACTAGAATTTGCCTGGAATGAGGTTTCAGGGTCTGGATACTGTCCGGCCGTGAACACCGCTACAGGTAAGTTTGGGGTTGAAACAGACCGTTTTTTTCTAAAATGCTTTGATTCTTCCTTTCCACTGCTAATTTTTATACTCGCTGGTGGAAACGATAATCTCCGAGGCTTTACCCGCCTTTTTGAGCGCATTTTCAAAGGGGCTGGAGGATAGGAAAAACCTACTAGCCCATATACTGATTCGCACGCTGGTTCCATGTTCGATCCTCAGAGCGTGTCTGGGCATGCATAATACACCTCTGTACCAGGTCTCACCGTCCCCTCTCCTGATTGGTTGGGGATTCAAAACCTCCCCCCTTGGGTGACGTAACTGTAGAGGGGTTACTTATCCCTATTGGGCTGCTCTGGAGAGGAGGGGGTGGAAATGGACCCCTTCGGGGTCCATTTCCGGCACCCTAATTTCACCTTGGGGTTTTAAACCTCTTCAGATTGGTCCCCTGGAGACCACGTGCTCGTAGAGGGGTCACATGCCCCTATAGGGAGCAGTCTGGAGAGGGGGCAGAAATGCACCCCTTTGGGGTGCAATTCTGGTACCCTGTTTTCACCTTTGGGGTTTTAAACCTCTTCAGATTGGTCCCCTGGAGACCACATACTCATAGAGGGGTCACATGCCCCTATAGGGACCAATCCGGGACCCCATTTTGAGTAAAAATAAGCCCAATGGTCCAGCGAGGACCACGTGCTCCTGGGGGGTCACAGGGCTACCGTTTCCGGGGTGGGGCATGAGGGCTGGGGCTTCTGGGGGACAGGATATCCGGTGAGGTCACCAGGGGAAACGGAAATCGCGGGGTGGGCCTTCCGGGGTGGGCCTTCCGGGGGGCTTCCGCTGACGTCACCCATCAAACTCAAAAGGGGCGTGGCGTAGCGGTTTGACGTGAGGTGGTCTACTTTTACTACTTTCTTAAATACAGTTCTTCCTACAAGTACTCTAGATATTTTGCATATATGTTGAAAATAGGGGAAGAGGCAGAGTTGACTGTGAAACAATCTATTTTAGTCCATATGTCTTTTTCATCAGTTGAAATAATACATTTGCAAATTATAGGTCATGATGTTTAATCTTGGGCTCCTACCACATGGGATCTGGTTTCAGTGTTGGCTATAATATTGAAGCACAAATAGGAGAGGCCATAGTCTGGCTAAAAGGCCTGCATTCCAATGTCAGAGAGTAAACAGTGTGACAGTGTGATAAGAGAGCCTAAGGGCCAGTGGTTAGGAAAGTACTGTAAGCAGGTACAAAAATAACAAGGGGACCCAGTTAGAGAACAAACGTCCTTCATGTGTGTTTAATTTTTAAAAATAATAAAATCTGATGATTATTTTAGCAGAGTATGTAGAAGAGCTTCCTGAAACAGATGAGCCTACTTGGATCTTAGGCAGGCAGCACCACCTTAAAACAGGTAGGAATGGAAGGAGAGTGTGTTTCTAAGGCCCACAAAGCTTTTATGGATGTTTGTTTATGCATGTCAAGTTTTTCACTTTTATTTATTTATATTTATTTAAATTTATATTTAAATGTATTTATTTATAAAAACATTTATATACCACAAAACATCAGGGTTTTGATGTGCACTACACATCAGGTGTACAGCAAAGGAAAAACATTTAAAAGCAGTAGAAAATGATCGTTAAAATGACTGGCTACTCAAAAGACACTTTAAACAGCTGCAAAGGCCTGTCTGCACAGAAAAAGTCTTCTAGAGATGCCTGAAAGTCAAAAGCAGGATGCCTGCTGAATCTCTACCGGGAGAGTGTTTCACAGCATAGGACTAACCACACCAACTTTTGTATTATGTCCCACTGTATTAATCCGTGTGGAGAGTAGAAATCCTGGAAAATAGATCTACTGTCTATAATGGCAGATGTGCTAATGCTGTAAGCCAAAAGGAAATTTATTCAGGTAGGAGAGGATGCTATCTTGAGACCGTACACAAGATATTTTTTGTCTGGCTTTTTACATGTGACATGAGTTATTTCTAGCAATCAGATGATTAAGGGATAAACAAGAGGGTTTATTTTTAGGAATGCCCAATTGATAGGGTGGTCTTGACGCTTGAGAAAGGGTGTGTTATCACAACTCTTTTCCTGAGTGAAAAAGCAGGTTGGGCGAGGGTGAGTGTGTGCTGAGCAAGGATGGATGGGAAAAGATCTAAGGAGTCTTTCTCCATTCAGGCTTGCCCAAACTGCTACAAATTGAGGAGAGAGAGAGAGAGAAATAAAGCAGAGGGAAAAATCACGGGCCTCCATTCAACATGGAATCAATTAACTAATATAACTTGGAGTTTGAGAGATCTGCAGCTGTTCTAAGTACTGTGCTGCCTTTGGGATACAAAAAGGGGAGTTAGGAAAGAAGTGCAGACTCTCTACAAGAGGAGGGCTCCTTTAACATACATAGATCCTTGTTCATCTCTCAACAGCAGCAACCATGAATACCAAATTTCTGTTAACTTGTAGTTGCTTTTAATGCTTTTTTTAATTCTAGAAAAGTCTAAGCTTCTTTCGGATATAAGTGCTCGTCTTTGGTTTACCTACAGAAGAAAATTTTCACCGATTGGTACGTGTGCTTTCTGGGACGTGTCTGCCCCCTCCCCTTTGTTCTGTTCTTGGAAGCGTGGACTGTGTAAGGGAATGGACAATTTGTTCCAAGCAGCAGCTCTTGCAGCCTTTGATCATGTAGTGGGTGCTTTTTCAAAGGTCAGTGTGCTGCGTCCACTTGCTCTTGGCAGAGAGAATTACTCAATGCAGAGCAGATCTCAACACTCCTAGGCTGATGCCTGGCCCCAGTGAGGCCTTTGCAGTCTAGCAGTTGCCTTGGGTGGTATTGGTAGGAGATACTTTGATCTCCATTGTCCTTCCTGAAGGGCCTCTTGTTGGGCCTCTTCCACCACTTTCCTTCCTTCTCTTGGGGGCCATCTGAACAGGCCCCTGACTTTCAAGGACCTGCTTATCTTCACCCTTTCTTCTGTTGGCTCTTGAGAGACCTCAGATGGTATCAGGTGGGCTATGGGGCTTTGTGCTTACATTACCTGGTGCACTCCATGTGGTTTGGACTACAACTCCCATTGGTCCCAGCCAGCATGGCCATTATGCGGACTGGGATTGATGGGAGTTTTAATCCAAAACATATGGAGGGCAACAGGTTGTGGGAGGTTGAATGATAGCAATCAACCCAGCACATTTCCAGCCTTCCAGAATTTTGGACTTAGGATCCACAGCTTAGGTTAAAGCTGTCTTGTCTTAATTAGTTTGTGAGTACACTCCACTTGATCTTCCTTCATTGCCTTTTGACTCTTCATTGTGCAAAGAATTTTTCCAATAGCAACCTGTGGTGAATACTAAGCATTTTTCTTTTCAATTAACCCCAGGTGGCACAGGCCCTTCCTCAGATGCTGGTTGGGGCTGCATGCTGCGATGCGGACAGATGATGTTAGCCCAGGCTCTGATCTGTTGTCACTTGGGGAGAGGTGAGTGTGTTCTCTTACCAGTAAATTCCCAGAACTGATGGTGGTTGGAGGTCGTTTAATCAATGTGAGAAATGAGTGAGAATGATGGGTGCTAAATATATGTAGAAACGACCTTCAGAATATATCCTCATGCTGCTGATTTTGGAGATGAAGAGTGCTCCCACAGCGGCACATCCAGTTCCCGTAACGCAGGCATGTTAGTTGTAATACTTTGGACATTATAACTGTGGCTCAGTGGGAGCAGAACTAGTACAGAATATGGTATTAGGATCAGATTTTAGCTTCCTAAGAATTCCAACTTTCATTTTCTTTAGAAACAACAGTCTGGGTTTCTAGCCCTTCTGGATGTGAAGACAGCTGCAAAAATCTGTGCACGTTACCTGCTAAAGGCTCAGAAGTTAGAGGGGCGGCTGAATAAGATTTATAGTGTTTGGGGTGGGGTTTCAGTGCGTCATCTAGCTCTTTGCACCTCCCAATTGCTAGCAAGACTTGAATCAATGCTGCAAAGAGAAAATGTGTACAATTTGTATAATTAGATCGTAAAATAGATTTTTCTTGTTAACGGTAATGGAATTACCTCACTGTGCAGTTTTAATTGTTTTAAGCATGAAGTACATGCACCCCAGTTGTAACCATAATTTAAAAAATTATAGTAGCTATTGTAACCAAATGTGTGCACTTATCACCTGTTGTCAATCAGCACTGTACTTTTGTGAGAGTGTGATGTTTTAAAAACTTGGATAATTTTTTCTCTAAGATTGGAGTTGGGAGAAACACAAGAAGCAACCTGAAGAATATCACAAAATCTTACACTGTTTCCTAGACAGAAAAGACTGCTGTTACTCTATCCACCAAATGGGTAAGAGCTGGTTTTGAGAGTTATTCCCCCACCCCTGTGAGTTTGCTTAAATTGCTCAGTATAAATTCTGTGAGGAAAATGTATGCAAAAGAGAATAAGTGTGTGTGTGGGCACACAAATATAGAAACGGTAAACTTCGTAATAATTGGGTAATGAGGCTATAACTTGAGTGATGGTTTCTGAGACACAGTGGCCTGTTTCACACATCATAGCAAACCACAATTTGTCTTTAACCATGGTTTAGTCGTGAACGTGCTTCTCCCCTCCCACATAACTCAAACAAGCCGTACTATGGGTTGTCATGTTGCCTGAACCTGCACTGGGGTTTGTTTGTTCGTGGCTTATTTCTGGCTTACCTCTTGTTGTGTGGGCTGAGACAACACAGTAAGTCAGAGTATGGCTTGTTTGAGCTGGGGGCAGGGAGGTCACGTCAGGGGAGAGGAATGATCATGATTAAAGCATGGCTTAAGACAAACTATCGCTCATCGTAATGTGCAAACCAGATAATTTTTGTTTAAGAATGTGTATCCACATTTTCACTTTAAATGCCCCAGCTACATGTGTATTTTTATTTAAATGGAAATACACACATACGTTTTTAAACAAAAAATATCTGAGAACAAGGTGGCTCATACCTTTCCCACCGTCCTCTGGATGTATGCTCAAGTGGTATTGGTTGCTGTATGACTTAAAGATACCTAACTTTCTCTGCATTGTGCATCTTGTCTCATCTCATATTATACAGCCACGAGAGTGGTTATATACAATAGTCAGCATGGATTTTTTGCATTCCACAATGTTAAATTGAAAATACCCTCCATGCCATTCTGATCGCTTCCCATAAGCTCATTTCAAAATAAAACCTTACAAAACCTATAGTCCTGAACTCAGAAATGCCTGCTTAACAACTCTCTAAATTTTCATGGTGATACACAAAACAGTCAGAGAGAATCGAGAATTCAAAGTGTAAAAAGAGAGAGAGAGAAACCAGACCTCTTTTGGACCTTTTCCTGTCAGAGCTCATAATCTGTTGAAATTAATTAAAAATCAGACATGTTCACAGAGTACCTGTAATCCTATTACTGACCTTGCCCTATACTCTGACCTTCATCTTCTGCAGTTTAAAGGTGTAAAAAATGCCTGGCTGATTTTTAATTAATTTAAGAAATTTTGGCTTGAACTCAATGATAATGTCAGGCATGCTCAATAAGAACCAACTCTAAGTGTTCTAAAAGCCAGACTCCCAGTTTCTGGGCTTGCCTAATCAGGGGGCCACACCTACACCAGACATTTATTTCACTTGAGACAGTCCTGGTTTCCCCCAGGGAATCCTGGGAAGTCGAGTTTGTGAAGGGTGCTGAGAGGAGGCTCCTATTCCCCTGACAGAGCTCCAGTGGCCAGAGTGGTTTAACAGTCAGCCGCTCTGATTGAAGCTCTGTGAGTGGAACAGGGAATCTCCTAGCACCTCTCAGCACCCTTTACTAACTACACTTGCCAGGATTCTTTGGGAGAAGCAATGACTGTCTAAAGTGAAATAAATGCCTGGTGTGGATGTGGCCAGGGACTGACTGCTTTGGTTTAAATTTGGGGTGGGAGGCTACATGTGCCTGCTGTAGAATAAAAACGTGGGGGAAACTCTAAAAAAGAATGATACTGTTCACAATGTTTTCCTTTTGGAAAGGAGAGGGCCTTCCCCTCTGCCCAGTGCCCACCTATCTAATTTCCTCCCCCTCCTCCCTCCCCTTTCTGCCCTCCTCCTCCCCTGCCTGCCCCTCCCCCAGGTCAGTTTCCCCTTCCTAAGCAGCATTGTACAGGAGTAAATCCACTGAACTCAAAATGCATGCAAAGGATCAAACCTGCCCTCCCCTCCTATCCCCTCCCTCTTGCCCCTCCCCTCTCACTTCTTTCACCCCTCTCTTCCCCTCCCCATCCCTTTCCAATCCCCTCCTCCTCTTCCTCCCCTCCCCCATGGTCAGTTTTACCTATCCTAGGACTATGACCTGGGAGACCAGGGTTCAAATCCCCCCACAGCCATGAAGCACGCTGAGTGACCTTGGGCCAGTCATTGCCTCTCAACCTCAGAGGAAGGCAGTGGTAAACCCCCTCTGAATACCATTTACCATGAAAACCCTATTCATAGGCAGTCCATTTCATTTTTTAGAATGATTGCACAGAGTAAATCCTATTGAACTCAATAAGTATGCATATGATCAAATCTGCCCTCCTCCTCCCTCCCATCACCTCCCTTTTGCCCCTTCCCTTGCCCTTCCTTCACCCCTCCCCCTCCCCTTCCAATCCCCTCCCTCCCCCTCCTACTCCTTCTGCTCCCCTCTCCCCCTTCTTCCTTCCCTCTACTCTCCCCTCCTCCTTCTCCATGGTCAGTTTTACGTATCCTAGCCATGATTGCACAGTAGTAAATCCCATTGAACTCATGAAAATAATCAGACCTGCCTTTCCCCTCCTTCCCCTCTCCCCTCTCCTCTCTCTTCCTCCTCCCTTCTTCCTCTCTTTCCCTCTTCCTTCTTTCTCCTCCCCTGCTCACTCCAGACTTTCCTCCCCATGGTCAGTTTTACCTATCCTAAGCATGATTGCACGGGAGTAAACCCCACTGAATTCAATAAACATGCAAATGATCAAACCTTCCCTCCTCCTCCCCCTTCTGCCTGCTCCCATCCCCATCCCCTGTGGTCAGTTTCACCTAAGCATGATTGCAGGGGAGTAAATCACGCTGAACTCAATAAGCATGCAAATGATCAATCCTCAGCAAACTTGCACAGGATCTCATTTCTTACTTCCTGGATTAAAAAGCAGAGAAATTCACTTATAGGCAAAAAACCTTGCAGTTTAAGAATGTACCTATAGCCAACAGATATTTCTATCAAACTTTTAAAAGCAGGGAAATTGGGCAGTTATAGTGAATGCACCAGGGGAGCAGGAGACCTGACCTCCTCTCTGACATATTGGACTGCCCTACAAATTTGTCAAAATGCAAACACAATTTGGGTTGGTCTTTCACAGTCCAATCCACTTGCTGTGGAGCTTTGAAGAATTTGGTAAAATCTGCCTCTGAGCATATGGTGAGTGGTGGCAACACCTGCAGTCAGCCCAAAGAACAGAAACAAGACATGTGCTGTGCTGAACTTGTTTTAAGAGGAAGGAAGCAACTATATTAAAACAGTTGATATCGTTCAGATAGTCACTTTAAATATGTTTGACTAAAATGAAGTGTAAAATAGTACTTTAGCTGAAAATCTCTATGATAACATTCCCGTGTGGCCCTTGATACAGAACAAGCTTCCAGCTCCTTTGTGTGAAGGTAGTCCAGTTTCTAATGGCTTTGGAATGCATGCAATGCAATCTTCAAAGGCTGATACAGGCAGTCTCCTGATGCTTCGTATTTTTCTGTGTCTCTCTTTCTGTTTGTAATCCACACAGCACAGATGGGTGTTGGTGAAGGGAAGTCTATTGGGGAATGGTTTGGACCAAATACTGTTGCCCAAGTGCTCAAGTAAGCAAGCAAGCAAGCGTGTATATGTTGTGTGGAATTTGTACGTGGTCAATTGTAGCGAGGAAGACCTCAGTCTTATGGATAGAAGGGGTGCAAACACAGGTCAGTCTCACCCACTTAGCATTGATTCTCCACTACAGCAGCCCACTTTCACACCATGAAGGTTCTCCGTGGAGATGATGATTGTTATTATCATTATTAATAATGAACCTTGTGACACCTTAAAAATTAACTGAGCTATTGTGGCATGACCTTATGTGGATTAGAGCCCATTTCATCAGATGCTATCTTCAGTTGTGGTGTACGTGGGTGTAGGGAGAAAAAGGTAAATAATGGGCCCCCAAGGCCATAAAGTGCGAAAGAAACCATCTGTGGCCATTCTATGTAACGTTCTAATATATATGAAATAAGCACAGTGATCATTCACTGCAGCAGTTAGTAACTTTCCATTTTTGCAATGTTAACACCTGCGGTGGGATAGAGAACTTTTGATCTTGACTGAGTCTTAAACAATCTTGCTGTCCAGCTACTTCACACTGCAGTCTCCCATTTTTGGGGTCATTTTTGTGTCCATTTAGTCTTTGCATAGAGGCTGACTTGTGGCCCCTTATAGAGGACAGAAAGGCATTGTTAGCAGATGATGGCATATATCAGATTGTGGATGAGCAAACTGAGCCTCTGATGCCCTTCCAGCACAGTCCATAGTTATCCATTTTACCCAAAATATTTTTCTGGGGCAGGTTAGGCTTAGAAACAGCGACTGGCCAAAGGTTACTCAGTGAGCTACATGGCTTAGTGTGATTAGTCCAGGTCTCCCCAGTCCAGTTCTGGTACACAAACCATTGCATGGCATTGGCTGTCCTCCATAGGCTTTTCACCTCTAATCTTTGACCTATCTGATGTGCGAATCAATCAGTAGGTTAGCAAACTGATCCCTGTGGCAGAACAGGGGAGGCATCACACCCCTAGAAAAAATGCTTCTAGTTAGCATCACAACTTACTGTTCTGACCTCTGGCTGGATTTTGAAGCAGTGCCATATTTGGAAATACTGGATCACGCTCCTGTATTGTTCCTGTGTTGTATCATTTATCTGTCATTGCTTGAAGCACTAAATTACATTGCTGCTCTAAAAGTAGGGGGACCTGTTGAGTAAGAACAGTTTCAAATCCAGAGGTTCTAAGCCTGGAGTGAAAATCCTACACTAAGTAATATTGATCTGGAAAAACAGCATCTCTCTTCCACATAAGCCAGGTGTGGGGAACCTCTGGCTGTCCAGATGTTGCTGGACTACAACTAACATCCCTGGCTATTGGCCATGCTTGCTGAGGCTGATGGGGGTTGTAGTTCAGCAGCATCTGGAGGGTCAGAGGTTCCCCACACCTGACATAAGCAATTAACTAACAATATGAAATGTGACCACACCTGGGGAAGGCCAATAGTGGCAGCCGAGTACTGGCAAAGTGGCATAATAACAATACCATATGTAAACTGCCCGTCTCTTAATTTAACATTGCAATTTGCATCTTCACAATATTCTCTGTAAAAAAAACCCCACAAAACCCAACAGCTTAATGATTTGAATCTCAGAAATAAGGGATCCAGATTAGCACATGCAAGAATAAGCTTTCTCTTCTGGTTTTGTCTCCTCCCACCCCCTCGCAGCTTTGGTACAGGCATATTCCTAACAACATTTGTTGGTTATGTTTATAAAGCTTGTGTCCAACTTTATATCCTTGAGAGGCTCTTAAAGTATTCTTAGAATAAAAATCACATTCAAGTCTGGTATCACGCATGGTGTCTTTAGGGTGCCTGAATTATTCAGGTGGCATTTTCTGCCCTCATCCTTGGCCTTCCTTTGTGTTGACTTTTGGACTCTGCCTGCTAAGCCACTAGGGCCCAGGGATGACTTCTCTGGCAAGGGACTTGATGGGAGCAAGCCTTCCGTTGCTGGCAGTTGGCAGTTCCCACTGAGGACCTCTGAGGCACGGGAGTGGGATTGAACATCCTTCTGTGTGTAACCTTATCCATGCGTTTGTAAAATGGGCTCTCTTAAACATAACAATAGGAGTAATATATATAAAAAATGGGTTGGATAAGTGGCGGGATGTAGAAAAGGGAACCTTGCCCCACCCCCAGCTACAGTGGCTTCTTTATTTAAGAGTCCTCTAATCATACTGAAGGCAGAACTTTGGCCTCTGAGTGGCAGGAAATTTGGACTGATGACGGTCTTCTTCCCCCTAGGAAACTTGCACTATTTGATGAATGGAATTCCTTAGCTGTTTATGTGTCTATGGACAACACAGTCGTCATTGAAGATATCAGTAAGTGATAAGCATTAGCTGTTTAACAGAGTTTCTGACCTACCGGGGCCTTAAAGTGAATTGGGATTTAGCTCCAGTCTGATTTTGATTCCTGGGAAAATATGATGATCAATAATAGTGTGTTTGGACAGTTAAAGGACAGCTAGCTTTAGTCTCCCAAGCATACCACATGAGAATTGCCATTTAAGCCTCCGGTAGCTTGTCTCCAGGTGCTGTTCAATTTATCTGGCCGTGCAGGAATGCAGACTAGAATTCCTGATGCTGCCACAACTATGCAGGTAAATGATTTCACCTGGGACTTACTGTTGTCAAAAAGTAGTGCCAGACTGAAGTCTATGTTGTCGTGCCTTTGAGAGCATGTGCACAGTGCCCAGTTTTTGACTGACGTACCACAGCCAGCCTGTGGCAGGAATTCTCAGCAGACTTGGCCCTTGTGTCATTTCTTACAAAGGAAGGACACTGGATGCAGTTCCAGTGCAGAAGCTGGCACACTTTGGGGCTTTAGGGGATTGCCTTTTAACATTACGCAAGAAATATGAGGGATTATTCCAAAGGGCTAAGTTTAAGGTTAAGCCCCCGTGCTGCTTGGTTGCAGCATTCCAGTGGCACTCTGGTCAACAGGTATTTGGTCTGTTGCAGGATGTGGGCAAATTGCATGTCTGGTGTGCCCTTCCTGCATGCTTTGAGAATAACAGGAGAATCTCCTAAGCTATAACAGGGCCTTGATACTCCCCAGACAATTCCCCTGCTTGCCTGCAGTAGAGTTTTCAAAAGTAGGAAGAGCACTGCCCAGAACAGGTTGATTGCTTGTAGGCATAACTGATCCAGGCCAAGGATCCATTTAAGTAGCATATCTGTATGATTTAGTTGGCTTTAATAGCACAAACCCCTCTGGAGTCCATGTCTGATTTGGTAGTTAAGGATAACTGGAGGCATTCACCATTTTTATCCAGTGATGGTGGCATAGATTAACTCTTGGTGGTGCTTCAATTGTTTATTGACATGAAGCTTAATATCTGTAAGGTCATTTTTCAGCATTGACTGAATATGTCTATGCCCAGTGCCTTTTGCAAGCCAGTGAGTGCTTAGGGATGAAATGGACTTGGCACCTAACAACAATTCATTTCAGAACAGATGTTGACATGGATCTGAAGACATCAGTCCTAAGACCACTGTAGTCCATGCACTGGTAACTTCCAGGCTGGATTACACTATGTGGGGCTACCCTTGAGGTTGGTCCGGAACTGCAACTGGTGCAAAATGTACACATGCACGCATATACTCTCTCTCATATTAAGCCAGGGACATATCAGTAAGCGAATGGACAATTAGGTTTTGTTGTTTCTTGTTTCCCAGAGAAGATGTGTCAGTTCCCTTCTCAGACCTGGCCCAGTTCCCACTGCAGCCCACTATCACACAGGAGCGTGCTCAGCCGAAACAAGAGCCCAGCAGGGTTCTGCTGTGGTTGGAAGCCTCTGCTGCTGATCGTACCTCTTCGCTTGGGGATAAACCACATCAATCCGGTTTATGTTGATGCTTTTAAGGTACAGTTCTCTTACAACTACCAGCTGGGGGCAACTGGCTTTAGGTAGCTGTAAGTCGGGATCGTCTTGAAGGCAGTCCATTTCTCTTACAGTTGCTGTGGTTGAGCTGGTCGGCTTGACTGGTGTGTTTGGAAATGTTTTGAATGGTAGTGCAACTTTTTAATAACCAGTGCACATCAGTCCATAAGTATGGTCTGAAGGCACATGATGTAGCTCAAGCTAAAGAGCTCTGGGTCTGGTCAGTGCCTGGAGGCTCCATCTATGCTGCCTTGAGTTCTATCATGGAGAAAGGTGGAATATAAATGCCATAAATCTTTTCTTCTTTCAATATGTAGGAGTGTTTTAAGATGCCGCAATCTTTGGGAGCTTTAGGAGGAAAACCAAATAATGCCTACTACTTTATAGGATTCTTAGGTAAGGAAAATCAATTGGAATACTAAAGAAATAGCTCTGTTTTTGAAGAATTCTGTTAAAGCTGAAATTGTTAAGTAATGTAACTGGACATGAGAATAGGAGGCAAACTGCTTCATAATGCATTGTACACCGCAGTGCTTTGCTGCAGAGTTAAAAGGCTGCAGAGCTAAAAGGTTTCCATCGCTGGCCAGGAGACCAAGGGCCATTGAGAGGTTGCACCCTTTGTCTCACAGGAAGAGCATTATGGCAATGGGGAGACCAACCTGGCTCCATCTGTTGGCCAAAGAAGGAGCAGCTGTGGCAGGAAGCTTGCCTTCCCCGCCCCCCACATCTTGCCTGAAAGAACGCTCAGCTCCCAAGTGTCTGTTGCCCTGGGACCAGAGAATCAAGGGGGCAAGGACCATCCAGCTCATCGATCAGGCAAAGGGACGGGAGCCACCAACTGCTATTCAAGCAAAAACGCCAGCAATGGATGATTAACCTGGCTCAGTCTTACAGCTCAGCACTGAAGGACTGCATCTCCCTCCGCTACCTTGTCCCTCCACTCCTTGTTTGCTTTGTCCGTTTAGTCTGTAAGCGTGATGAGCGTTCTAGCACGCACCCTCTTTAAGGCCCTCTTACTTTCCTTCCTGCCAGCAGTATGCAGCCCCCCCTCCTGTCCTTTGGCCCTGCGTGAGGTTCCCCCCCCCAGCCCATCTTTGGCCACTTTCTTTTCTCTGCTCCTCATTCCTTCCGGCTTCTGGCTCTTTCATCGATCTTGCCTTCAGACTGTTATGCTTGAGCTCAGTGCCATTGCCTTTGGACTCCCTGACTCCTCACCCTCTCCCCGCTTCCCCTTCCATCCCTTGGCTCCCTGCTTCTCCTGTGCGGCTGTCTCATCCCCTCTGCCTTTCACTGATGACAGCATCTCATCTCTCCTGTCTGCAGGCACCTAAGGTCTCCTTGCTCCTTCTGTATTGTTCCCTCCTTTGTGTGGGTGTGAATAGCGTTTTGCTGAGATTTCTAGCAAATGTAACAACAAACAAAACAACCATCAAAGTACAATAAATATGTCACTCTATATAAAACAAAAAGTACATCCAGCAACAGAAGCTTTATATACAAAATAGAAAGAATACCAGAAAGCAGAATAATAGAATTAAAAAGCAGGGTATACATCCCACCAAAAGGAAGTTAATGATGAGGGTGGCCTTGCTTCTGCCCCATCTTCGATAGCATAACATAAAAAGGGACACCATATTGGAGTAAATTTATCGGAGGATGTTCCCCCCCCCAAACTTTTTTTCGCTCTTGAGTTAATTTTTCATCTAGTGCAAGTTGCCAAAGTCTGGAAAACCAATTTTTATCAATAAATGTTCTTCCCCCTTCCAATTTTTGGCTATTTCAAGCCTCGCTGCAAGTAAGAATCTTGATAGGAGAGACAGCTGAGTTTTAGGAACAAAGGAGCCCCTTTTAAAGGAAAAGAAGTGCCAGGGCCAGATCCGGGATAATTGTAGCTTTAAGAACTTTACTAGCAATGTGAAAAACCTAACTCCAGAATGTTCTCACTTTATTACAGTCCCACCATAGATATAGGAAAGAGCCACTGATCGGGCATCCTCTCCAGCACAGAGGGGAGAGGGAGGAGTTGATATAGTTCACTTTGATCGGAGTGAGGTGCCACCGATGTATAACTTTCAAAGCATTTTCTTTGATGAGGGCTGAGGTGGCTTTTGAGTGTGGGCCTACCCATATACTGTATTAGTCCATTCCTCTTCTGTGATTTCCCTCCTCAGATCTTTAGCCTGAGCTTTACTTGCCAGATTTTCTTTTCCATATTTAAATTTGAATAGGAGGCTATAAATTATAGAGACAGCGCCTTTTTGGCTAGAAGTTCCCTGTTTCCACAGGGCTTCATAGGATGTCAGAGAACTTGGCAAACCTTCTCCTTTGTAAATTGTGTTTATAAAGGAGGATACTTGTAGGATTCTATACCAGTTGCCTCTTAACCCAGAGAGACGTTTTTCTAATTAAATTTGTAAAGGATGTCCTCAATCAAACAGATCTCTCATCATTAGCAATCCCCTCTGCTCCCAGCCTTCAAATTACCTATATTTGTCAATTCGATGAAATTTGGGGTGATCTAGGAATAGAAGAAGAGGGGACAGCCAAGACCCGTTGAGTCCAGATTTTCAAGGTGGCGTTCAAGAAAGGGTGTGTGATTGAGGAAAGAACACATTTAGCCAGTGGCGACAAAGGGAGTGATCGTGTTCATGGGCATTTCACTTCTGGAGTAATTTCCATTGAAATCCAAGGTATACTTAGATCAAAACGAATCCTTTGAGCTAGTTGTTTAATCTGCGATGCTTTGTAATATAGTTGCAGATTTGGCATGTCAAACCCTCCCTTATTACTCAAGTGATACAGAGTTACCTCCTTTTCTTGACGGCCTACCTCTTCTTAATGGTCGAGCAGCTGCTTTGCAAGCAGGAAGGTCCCAGATTCAACCCCTGGCATCTCCAGGCAGAGCTGGGAGAGACCCCTGCCTGGAGCCCTAGAGAGCCGCTGCCTGCTAGTGAAAGTGATGGTGAGCTAGCTGGATCAGTGGTGTGATTCAGCAGAAAGTCACTGTAACGTCCCCACCCACCTATCCCTGCCTTCCTGCAGCAGATGAGGGGGATGTCGGCCTCTATACGCTGTAAAATCAACCCTCTACACATGTACAGAGGCTATTCAGCACCTCCCAAGCTTTATGTGCACTATTATTACTCAACCCTGGGCACTCCGTAGTATCCCACCCTTATCTCTGGATGATCCTGGATACCCCAAGCCCACTGTGGTTATATTTATTGCTAGGTTGTATGTGAGCAAGCCTTTTCTTCAAGAGGTGCCCTTATGGTCTAAAGCTGCCACCAGTTTCAGAATGTAACACCTTTAAATTATGCAGTAAGAGACTCTGAAGTTTGTGGGTATTAAATTAAGTACCATTCGTGGTTATACCACCTCCCTGACTGATAGTTATTTGGTAGACACTAACCAAGCTTAGGCATGACTATGGAGCAAGATAAACAAAATGATGCTTCATCATTTACATATGAGTATTTTAAAACATTAAAGATGGAATTAAGCTCTGTATGCAGTATATTACTACATGGCACTATGCTATCTAACTAAATCTCTGTCCTCAGACAAACCTCCACCCTCTACTCAAATTCCTAATCTGTCCAATCCCCATAATAAAACCAAGTAACTTAACTGACACAGCCTCTTGTATATTCAAAATCAAACCCTCCCATTCCCTCCTCCCAGCCAGAGAATCCAACATCCAATCAGAAACATTCATGCCAAACACGCACTCCTTAACATTCCCTTTTACCTCCCCACTTACCAAATAAGGACCTGATGGAACGCCTTTCCCGATACTACGTTCAAGATCAAAGGCCCTCCTCTGGGTGCCTACTCCGAGGGAAGCTCGGAGGATGGCAACAAGGGAGAGGGTCTTCTCAGTGGTGGCCCCCAAATTATGGAATGATCTCCCTGACGAGGTGCACCTGATGCCAACACTGTTATCTTTTTGGCGCCAGGTCAAGACTTTCCTCTTCTCCCAGGCATTTTAGCATATGTTTTAAATTGTTTTTAAAATATGTGTTTTTAAATTTGTATATTTATTTTAATGTTTTTAGTTACTGTAAACCGCCCAGAGAGCTTCGGCTATGGGGCGGTATATAAGTACAATAAATAAATAAATTAACCAATAAACAGCAGCAGAACCTGGATATTATATTTACATAGTCTTGTGATATCACAGTCACTTCCTATATTTCTACGCTCCTGCTTCCTCTACTTGGCCTCTTCTTTTTCTTCTTCTCAGTCCACTGTCTCCTCCACCCTAGTTCAGCCACCTGTGGTTGATCTCCACATGCAGCACCAGACTGAAGGGTTTTCAGTTATACCCGTTTCTAACACGCCACTCCTGTTTTTACCTACCCAGGAAATGAGTTGATCTACTTGGACCCTCACACTACTCAGATTTTTGTAGATTCTGAAGAACACGGCATGGTAGATGACCATAGCTTCCATTGGCAGCAAGCACCGCATCGGATGAAGATAATGAATCTCGATCCTTCTGTAGCCTTAGTAAGTGTTTGCAGGTCTGGATGAGGCCTGTCCCACATCACAGTTGCACCCCTATGATCCTGTCTCTGCACTTTGGTCTCTTCCTTTCTCCGCAGTTGGGGAGTTTGGATACTGCTTTCTTCTCATGCACAGGCAGCTAATCGCACTATACTGGTGTCTGGAGTACAATACATTTTGCATTCTGATTTAGCCTTAAGTATTAATGTGATTTTGGCCTTGTTCTCACTGAGACGGTCAACTGGTGTCTGTGCTGTACCACTTTATGACTGTTAGTGAGGGGCTTGCATGACCAGCCAACTTTATTGTTGGGAAGGAGCAAGGATGATAATCTCCATTCAAGATACCTTGAAAAGCAATATATGGATAGTTGGATTTCACTCTTCCCTGCATCAGTGTTATGAATGGGTAATTTTGGTCCAAAAATTATATCTCACTTAAAATATTCCTGCACCTTCACAGGGGTTCTTTTGTAAAGAAGAAAAGGACTTTGATAATTGGTGTAGCCTTGTGCAAAAGGTAAGCATTAGGAAACCTTGTAATTGGCATACGTGTAAGTTTTCCCTTTAAGATGAACTCCAGAGATACACTAGAAGGGAGTGGGGTACTCAAAATAATATAACCATAGAGAGGCTGTTTTAAATTGCTCACCACTATGGCCTTCCCCACTTAGCAAGGTATTTCTTTGTGCTGGTTCGCTGAACAGACCTGGCTGCAGTGGCATAGATAAAGTATCTCGGTGCATGTGGCAAGCCAGCTCACGCACACATGGCTTGCTGCAAGGGGTATCACCTGGGGTGGCTTTTGTACTATAGCAGTTTTGTGTACCCTGGTCCTAAGTGTATAACTGTGTGGACCTACTGCTCAGGTTATGCTCCGTTTTCATGCACGAAGAGTTTGTGCTTGTGTGCCATGACTTCACCTGTCAGCTCTGGTTTGTGCATGGGCCATGTTGCCAGTTTATATAGGTGCATGTCCCATATAGGTGCAAGGATACTCCTTGAAGCAACCCAGTGGTTTGTAGGTCTGTGACTGTATGGCAGCCCACACTGCTTGTCATAGGGAGAAAAAAATAAATACTTCAAGATACAATGTAAGAGAGTCAGGGCCTCCTTGCTGGATCAGACTGTGGTATAGTAACTTACGAATATTATGTATCATCTGTTTACTAATAATGAACTCCAAGCCAATCTTTGGATAAGTTCTTAAAGCACTTTCTGCAGTCCTAGGACAGAATGTGTGTTCGTGCAAAAGAGAAAGAAAGGGAAAGACATGGAGGCAAACATAAGCTGCACGATACTCGTTTAGCTAGGGAAGCTGCAGCTGCTTTACTGACAGGAAGTGCCTCCTGCAGCCTGCACTTTTGTGATGGCACAAGAGTAGATTAGGCTAAGAAGTAAAGAACTGTGCAAGCGATGGTGGTGATTCTGTGGCCCCTGAGCACAAGCTGTGTGGTGCTTTCAGTTCAGAATTGCTCCAGCTACATTATACACTCATAGGCAAAAAACCTTGCGGTTTAAGAACGTACCTATAGCCATCAGATACTTATTTATTTATTTATTTATTTTATTACATTTTTAAACCACCCTATAGCAATAAGCTCCCAGGGCAGTGTACAGCATAATAAAACAGGTCCCATATTGGTTCTTACTTCTATCAAACTTTAAAAAGCAGGGAAATTGGGCAGTTATAGTGAATGCACCAGGGGAGCAGGGGATCTGACCTCCTGTCTGGGGTATTGGACTGCCCTACAAATTTGTCAAAATGCAAACACAATTTGGGTTGGTCTTTCACGGTCCATTCCACTTCCTGTGTGGCTTGGAAGAATTTGGTAACATGTACCTCTGAGCATATGGAGGGGGAAGGTCAGGTTTGATCATTTGCATGCTTATTGGGTTCAGTGGGATTTACTCCCATGCAGTCATGCTTAGGATAGGTGAAACTGACTTAGGGGAGGGGCAGGAAAGGTATGTGTAGGGAGGAAGAGGGAGGGAGAGAGGGGAGGAGATTGGGTGGCTGGGCAGAGGGAAAGCCCCTTTGCTTTTCAAAAAGAAAACATTGTTAACAGTATCATTATTTTTCAGGGGTTTCCCCACCTTTTTGTTTTGACATGTATAATCTGCCACCCAAATTTAACCCAAAGTTGTCCTTGGCGACCTCTACACCAGACATTTATTCTACTTTAAACAGTCGTGGCTTTCCCCAAAGAATATTGGGTAGTGTTGTTTGTGAATGGTGCTGATAGTTGCTAGGAGATGCCCTATTCCCCTCATAGAGCTACAATCCTCAAAATTCTCTGGGAAGAGGAGTTGACTCTTAAATTATTCTGGCCGCTGGAGCTCTGCCAGGGGAATAGGAGTCTCCTAACAACTCTCAGCACCCTTCACAAACTACATTTCTCAGGATTCTTTGGGGGGGGGGAAATATCTGGTGTGGGTATGGCCCTGATTAGCCAAGCCAAATGGCTGTTAGTCTGGCTTTTAGAACACTGACAGTTGGTTCTTACTGAGCATGCTCGGGCTTATCATTGACTTTAATGTTAAATTTCTTAAATTAATTAAAAATCAGCTAGGCATTTTTTAAACTTTTAAACTGCAGAAGATGAAGATCAGAGTATGGGGCAAGGTCAGTAATAGGATTACAGGTACTCTGTGAACATGGCTGATTTTTAATTAATTTCAACTAATTATGACAGAAAAAAGTCCAGCAGGCATCTGGATTATTTTACACTTTGAACTCTGGATTCTCTGTGACTGTTTTGTGTATTGCCATGAAAATCTAGAGGGTTGTTAAACAAGCGTATCTGAATTCAGGACTATAAGTTTTGTAATATTTTGTTTTGAAATAAGCTTATGGGAAGCATCAGAATGGCATGGGGGGTATTTTCAATTTAACGTGGCGGAATATGAAAAATCCATGCTGGCTATATTATACAGCCACTCTCGTGACTGTAGAATACTGATTTTGTTATTCCAGTGCCCCTTTAAAAATGAAATATTGTTCTCCCCAGGAAATACATAAGCAACAAAGTCTGCGAATGTTTGAGTTGGTTCAAAAGCATCCACCACACTGGCCTCCTTTCATACCTCCTACAAAGCCAGAAGTAACAACAACTGGAGCAGGTAGAGGATTGTGTTCACCCTTTTCCTCCCCCTCAGGAAATCTCGATTTACGAGAAGTAACAAATGTTCTATTTATATATTTATTACATTTATGTCCTGCCATTCCTCCCAGAAGGAGTCCAGGGTGGCAAACAAAAGCACTAAAAGTGTCTGTCTATCCCTTCCCTGCTTTCCTCCCAGAGGCTGCAACTATTTTCATCTGTTGCAGCTAAACCAACAAAGGTTCCATCAGCGTTTTGAAGACTATCAGCTCTATTGTGGCATGAGGTTTTGTGGACCAGAGTTCATTTCATCAATTGGACAAAATATTACCTTCTGTTATGTGACTAAGTGAGCCTCCTAGTGTACGCAAGCGTATGCCACAATCAGTGTTAGATCTGAAAGTACCACAGGGCTTTGTTGTCTTGTGTGTGTGTGTGCTTTCTCTGTGTGTGATACTCTCCTGTATCAGAGAGAGGCTACCGGTTTGCACCAGCAGATTGGCACACACTCATTTGTCATCTCTAGGAATTGAATCTTTTGTCCTTTTGTTATGCAGTGACGCTTTTGATCACCTTGTTGTGAGATCTGCATGGGAAATGGTTGAATGGATTGGTTTTATGTGATGGATTCAAGTAATGTCACAGGTTCAGCAAGACATGTGGCTTGTTAAAATCATGGAGGCATTGGAATCTGTCATGTGCCCTTTGAAGTGGCAGCCTGTTGTAGGAAAGTGGTGTACCTAGTTCTCGTGGTGTTCGAAGCACTCCATATCTTAAGCAAGTACATAGAGTGGCCTGTGCTGCTTGAGAGGTGTTATCGCCGCCTCCCGCCCCCATCAGATGGGATCCATTTGGAGCCTGAATTCCCTGAAACAACCACAACAAACAAGACTGACCTTTGAAGGCAGTATTGTGGAATTGGGAGAGGTAGGGGAAGCAAGCAATTGGTCTTCCTCTCTAATGCTGCCCTGGGCTCCTACTGGGAGGAAGGGTGGAATATAATAATAATAATAATAATAATAATAATAATAATAATAATGGCGCTCAAGAATCGCTTCAGAAAACGCTGGAATAGGGAATGAAGTAGGGAGTGGTGGCAAATCAAATGTCTTGCTTCAGTATGGAAAAGTAGAAAAAAGGGTTGTGCTAAATGCTGATTTGAATGTAGCTAGAAGGCTATAAAGGTCTCCAAATGTGGTGATGGACACAGTGAGAAGATTGCAAAAGGAACAGCAAGCGGTGCTTTGTGGGGGGAAGAGACACAGAGAAATGTACGTGACACAAAAAGCAGCAAAAAATGAATCCTTTCAGAAAGCACAGAAAAGTTTCCTTTTAACCACTGAGTCTTAACCTGTGTGCTAGGAACTTTGTACGCCGCCCAACATACCTCTAGAGAAGAGGAGAAGCCTGTTGCTCCCGCACATTTCATGTGGCAAAAGTTAACAAAAAACTTTTTTTTAAAAAAAATCTTGTTAGATTTGAAGGTACCTTTCTTGAAACATATTACATTTCTAACAAATAGCAAGGCTTCCGTATTTTTGCTGCACTTGGAAAAGCGTGACATTTTAGTGTGTGTTTTTTTAAATTAGGCTTGTCGCGATAGCGATTGTGGATTTCTGCACAAAAGCATGAGATGCATGCTCTTGAGGATAAGTTCTTTTTCCATTTCCCACAGAGCTCATTGAGTCCACCGACAAACTATTTGAATCAGAAGAAGAGTTTGAGATCCTGAGTGTATGAAGGAAGATCCAGTTGACCTTGTGTGTGCCCATGTGTAGCATATGATAGTGACTATGACCACGCCAGCCTTTTCTCATCCAGAAGTGCCTGCGTACAGTGAACAGAGCACAAGAACTGAACATCACCTGGAACGGACAATAACAGTTTGAAAAGAACTTCCAAGGAAAGGAAGTGGACAGACCTTGACCCCATGCGTTTTTTCCAGAGTGTATCTTGTCTGAAGAAAATGAACTTTGGGGGGGATGAAGGCGACAACAGTTTTGAAGCAAAGATGCTGATATATTGCTGGGAATTGCCTTGAAGGCATCAATGCCTAGACGGCTATTATTATTCAGTGTAGTATAATGCAATAGTTCTACTCACACTGAAAGCATGATGTGGAGGTAAAGGTGTGTGTTTTCACCTCTTCTTCCTTCACCTGAACCGTTTCATAGGAATAAATGTCTTGTTTTTTATAAGATCAACTGGATCAGGGGAAAAAACCCACAGTGGTTTTGTTTAAACATTTTAACACTTCTTCAACCACACTTCTAAAACAGACCGACCCCAAATGTTTCTCTGAAAGAAACTAAGATGCAATTGTGCAATTCTAGGAGCTACATAAATGGATGGGGAAGTTAGAGGGCAGCCCTCCAACCTCCCAAACTGCCTCTCCCCACCTACGCTTCTGGAAAGGAAGCGAAGGCTGCACAGTGCCAGGAGCCGCATGTCCCCTGGGTCAATGTAGCTGTCCTCCTCTGTAATTCTCACACTCTATTTCACCTTGACCTTAAGTTCAAATCATTATTAAAACCTTTTACTTTTGCTTCTGAGTAAAATTAAGTAATTTGTTTTAAATTGTATGGTATTTATTTAAAAATATTTACTGTTTCCCCTCCTCTGTGAGAGCACTTTACATGTGCATCTAATAAATTTCTTAAAACAATTTAATAAGTTCCATGCTAGATTTTGTGAGTTGTTTGTATACCTCTGACAACTGAAGGAAGTTCTCTGGCAAAATGAAAATGGCTTCCTCCTCTGACTCATTTGACATGGTCTTGTGGAGGGTATAATTATTTTACATCGCTGTGTTCCTAGCAGTGTGGCTTTTAACTTAAGGCTCTCTTCTCACTAGGATAAAGATAGTGTTAGCTGTACAAAGCACTTCCTGCTGAATGGCAGTTGGTTTTTTGAAGGATATATGGCCAAAGGCCCCTACTGAGCTCTCTGGCAGTCCAGTTCTAAGTAAAGTGGTCACAATTCCAAAAGCCATTCTGAAGATGCACAGCTGTGCATGCGAGAGCTCTCTAGCCCATCTTTTGGTGCAAGTCAAGAAACAAAGCAAGGCAGATGCTGCTAAAGAAAGCTCTGGAGGCATCAGGTGATCTTTTTTCTAGTTGTTACTGGACCTTCTAATCCTAAGTATACCATCTAGGACACGTGTGGGGAACCTTTGGCCTTCCAGGTGTTACTAAACTACAGCGCTCATAATCCTTGGCTATTGGTCATGCTTGTTCGGGCTGCTAGGAGTTGCAGTTCAGCAAACATTTGCAGGGCCTAAGGTTCCCCACATCTGATCTAGGACAAGGCCTAGAGTGGAGTTTATTGTTTTGTACATATAACTGCCCAGTAAAGTCCCATTTGAATCCTCCATGTATTAATGATCTGGGGGAAGACGTTCTGAACCAAAACTGACATCCTGTTCAACCAAGGTTTGAAGTTGACTTTGCATCTACTATGGAATTTACACAGTGGAGCAGTGGGGGCAGTGTTCATTAAGCTGCATGAAGGAAAATGGAACACAACTCACAAAACTGGCATATTTGTGTTTTATGGCTTTTTGGAGGAAATTAACAATGGAAAATACAGTCAGTACCTTAAAGATGCCTTTGGCAATGTATTACAAAACAGTCACACTTCTTCCCCAGACTGGTGAAGTTAAAGGAAAGAAAACCCACCACAGTTTTAGCTGTAGAAAAGGTTTGTCTAATATTCTACTCAGTGTTAAGTGTAAAAAACTGTTTAGTACAATATTACTTAGGCACCAGGAATTCCAAGGCTACCTCTGAAAGATAAAGGCAAACATCTGTAAATGTGAACTAGCAGTTGCAGACGTGTTGAATAAGCAGCACATATAATTTCTCATTTTATGAACAGTGCAGCATAAGAGTCAAAGCTCTGAAACCTCACGTAAATATATTTAGATTCTACAAACAAAGCGGACATTTTCACTCAGGATTCATAGAGCACGAGTGAACAGAGAGTAATCATTAACCCAATGGCTTGCTCAGGCATGTACACCTATTGCAAATAGTGCTAAGTCATAATGGATTTTGGGATGTCATATTAGTGTAAGGGGGTTACTCAAAGTGAAGCTGAATTTTTATTTGCAGCACCAGGTTTGTGCTCAGGGGTTCACAGAGGCCCAGGAAATATTGTGACATTGTCCCAGAAAGCCTGGTACATAGGGTTAAAATCTCAGAAAATGGTCTGTTCATCTCTGACTATTGCCTAGGCTTATAAGTCCTCACCACCACACATAGCAGACTATCACAGATCAACCGTACACAATCAGACCACGTGTGGGCAACCTGTTGTCCTCCAAATGTTACTGAGCTAAACCCCCTACCATCCCTGGTCATTGGCCATGATTGCTGGGGCTGCTGGGAACTGTAGTTCAGCAACATCTGGAGAGCCAGAGGTTCCCCACCCAATCTAGACTATGACTGTGTCACAAGTAGAAAGAAGGAACTTTGTCTAAACATGCATCTACAGCAAAATATTAAGCTATGCAGTTAGAAGACACATAAAAATAAATTGCCCATTTTACATATGGGGATCATATGGAGATGAAGGCAACCTGTAAATTAGGAGTGGGGGAACCTTTGGCTCTCCCGATGTTGTTTGACTACAACTCCCATCACCCTGACCGTTGCCTATTCTGGATGGGACTGATGGGTGTTGGGAGCCCAATGATGTCTGGAAGGCCACCGCTCCCCATTGTTGCTGTAAATGCATGGCAGAGACCATTAAAGCAGCTAACTCAAGAAAGTGAGTCAAGAGAGATTACAAATCAAGTGAATCCATGGCACCTGAGCTCAAAACACATGCAGTGCAGATAGCTCAAGAAAGTGAGCCAAAGCACAGACGAGAGCTTACATCACAAATATACCCACACATGTAATTAATTGAGCCAGTAGGAAACATTTTTTTCAAAAAGTGCATTTTACAGGTATTTACCCTCCTGTTCTATACATCAACACAGATCTGCACTCACGCTCACACAGAGACAGCAGAATCTTGGCTCCATTGCTAGAAGTTGCTTCTCCTCGCCTACAGATGTCTGCAGGCCTGTGCTCCATTTCTGCCACCACAACCTGTCCGTTACTCTGACCTCACCAGTGGCTGATTGTAGGTACCTTGGGACTGGGTGGGAGAGTCAGCTGGCAGAGAAGCAGAGCCAAGTCTGAGACTGTGCATACAGAACCGGGACTGGGTGGGAGAGTCAGTTGGCAGAGAAGCAGAGCCAAGTCTGAGACTGTGCATACAGAACCGGGACTGGGTGGGAGAGTCAGTTGGCAGAGAAGCAGAGCCAAGTCTGAGACTGTGCATACAGAACCACCTACCACTGTTATTTCTACCCACTGATGGGGAGGCAAACCAAGAGGGAAACTGGAAGAGCTCTTGGCTTAGTGAGGCCAAGCCCACAACTCCCGCTCAGCAGAGCTGCTGCCCCAGACAGGCAGCAGAGGGAGGCCAGCAACAGCAGAAGCTGGGTGGCCGCACAACAGTTTTGCTGACTTTTCCTCTAATGAGTTTTTCAGTGGGCTTGGAGGCAGCCTGATAAGGGTCAGAGGGCCAGCAATAAGGCTGTTTGTGCTTTGCATGTCTGGGCATGCCTTGTACCAGTCGCAGCGGACCCACCTCCCACGTCCTCCATTGCTAATGTGCATGCGTTTGCCCACATGCATACATCCAGAAATTTGTAAAATGCAGAACCGCTAGAGGGCTGTGAGTTTGCAAAGGGCTTTTTAGAGACCCAGTTGTATGCAACACAGCAAGTCCTGCAAGAAATTGGTGAATTTACCTACCTCTTTGATACAATCATCTAGAATCCATTAGAGCTTGGCTTGGATGTAAAATGCACAAGACTTCTGCCTCAGCGCTCCATTGTTGCGCCTCTCTTTCCCTCCTAGGTGCACCATGCTTGAAGGCTTCATGTGTTAGCTAATTATAGCTTCCTGTCACATCTGAACCAGAGAACTATGGTTACCAGGGTTGGAAGAAACAATAATAAAAAAACATGGTTTGAAGTTGGGTTTAGATCCTGGTTTGTTCCTACCAAGAAAAACTAGTGACATGTTTTGGACATAACAGGAAACTATGGTGAATTGATACAGGAAGTTTTCAATTGCAGCACTCTTGAGAAGGGAGGGAGTACATGCACGTGGACAAAGTTTGTGCATATCTCGGTTTAATAAGCAGAGACAGGTAATGTCTGAACAGGGTCTATAAATGACATTAGTCTGAATTGCAAAGAAATAAGCTCTAATGTCATACAGGTACAAAAACATGTATCTTTGCAACTTGTCTGCAGCACGTTAAATGCTGAGAAATTGTTCTGAAACATTTATTTATAAACATTAGGCAAGGATGGATATAGTGCAAAAGAGTATCCCTCATCAGTTTCTCCACTGAATGTATACAAAGTACCGGGCTAATTACTCAGGTGGCTGAATGTATAGCTGCGATATCATGTCCCTTCATTTTTAATGTTAATGAAGTTGACCTAAAAGATTCAGTAACCATTTTCCACTTACCGTTTCAGGTACAATTATGCTTGGGTTGTACATAGTTTTGGCCTTGTCTTTTCTAAACTTGATGCTGCCTATGTCACAGGTACAATTTTATTCTTGCATCAGCCTCAGGCCTGCCCCTCCTGTTACAGATTAGGAGTGAAAAATGTGCTTTCCCTCTCTTATTTGAAACAGGGCTTATGTTTCATTTGTTGGATAATACATCAGGCGGCCTTTGACTAAATATGACCTTCTGCTCCAGAGGCCTGAGCAGAACCAACAGGTATGGCTACTTAAAATGTGACAGTGTAGATAGACAGGTAGAGTGTGCATGTGTGTGCGCATATATGCCTGATCAACTGTGGTGAGCAGAATTGCCGCTGGGGGACCAAGCTCCAACAAGCTGGTTCTTTTAGGCCTAAAATAAACCATTAAAAAAGGCCTCATAGAAATGACTAAAATGGTTAAGAGTCAGTGAATGCATGCATGCCATCAGGTAAGCATTTTTTAATGGCCTCGGTAACATCTGAGGAATTCGCTGAAAGTCTTTTAATCCATAACAACATGAAAAGCCGTGTTTAATCCATAATGACATGGAACAGCCAAGGCTCTGAAAGGAGAACTACCTCCAAACACCCACATGGCCTGTTAAAATCACGTTTAGCATGTCAAAGAGAGGACAGACGTGGCACCTGGGATGGCAGAGAAAGACTTTCTGAGGTAGCCATGAATATAAAAACAGTGAGAAATATAGCACCATGTTCTGTGATATAGACAAGAGTGCACCAGGAGGCTTTGAAGTGATCTCAGTGCCTGCGGCAGCTGCGGATGGTTATACATCCCATGGTCTTCAGCACAATAAGACCCCAGGTCCCTTTTGCTGGCTCTTGACTGGCTTTGGCCTTTGCTACAAGTTCTTCATGCAGACTTGGCATCGGCCAACCCGTGTCCGGAGCTGACCCGCTTTCAGAGTTTCAGAGACGGGAAAGTTGGCAAACTGCTGGGTCTGCTCAACCGTCGTCAGCCAAAAGCTGTATTTGTTCGAGAAGTAGTGGCAGGTCCCTCGAGCACCGTTGCATTCAATGAAAGGGGTGGCACGGAAATCTTCCAGGCAAGAGCCAGGGGAGACCAGGGACTGGCCTCCGCCTTCAGCTCCAGCCGCCGTGTGCTAAAACAAAAGAGATTCGATAAAGTAACTCCCGGAGTTGGTGCAGTTGCACAAAACATTCAAAGTTAGGTTTGTAACAGAGAACAAAACTCTTAACACATCTGAGTAGAGACAAAGACTGCATATATACGCCAAACATTTAAAGCACATAACGTTCCCCCAAGGAATCCTGGCAATTTTAGTTTGTTAAGGGTGCTGGGAATTGTAGCTCTGTGAGGGATAAACTACAGTTCCCAGGATTCTTTTTTTTTTGAGGGAGTGCTTTAAATAGTGTGTATGCAGTCTTTACAACATGACCTACAAGAGTGTGTTATAGCTCAGGGATGGGGAGCTTCTAGTCCTCTAAATGTTACTGGACTACAACTGTGACCATTGGTCACAGTGCTTGAGAGCTGGCGTCCAAAAACATTGGGAGGGCGGCAGGTTCCCCATCCTTCCTGTCAGCACAGGGGCTGAACACTTATGCAACAACCTGTTTCAGTTTTTGATGTATCTTGCAAACATTTCCCAACATAAAACCAATACCATCTTACAATGATCGATTTTGAGTGTCAGTGTTTCAAAATAAAATACTATAAAGGACTAAATCACAATGTACCATTTGCAATTCAATAGCATGAGAGCGTTGGTCAGAGGTCTGATTACTTTTGCAAGGCACTGCATTAACTCCATGTCATCGGCACCCCCTGTTGTGCAAGTGTCCTGATTGTGAGGAACATCCACGTGTACAACTCTATGTATACAGACATGCTCAACATGTAAGGGTGCAAAGCCAGCACAGTAATTATTGGGGGTGGGCCTGGCCCACACCATGGGATAACTGATGTACATGTGAAAAGGGGTGTATAGAACCTTTTCAATGGGGGGGATGTGTAGCTACTGGCATCAATCTGGGGTACTGGACAATCCCATAAATCTGCTGTTGCGATCTTTGAGCTACAAAAAGGAATTCGTTGTTTCATTTTGAGCAATTTTGAAAACTGAAGGTTAAAAAAACAAGCTCCTCTCCCTGAATTTCTGAGCTAAGAACCTTGCTGGAGGCACCTCAATCAGGTGGCAAAGGGAGGAGAAGACCAAACCCTTAAACTATATTTTAACAAATGGGGCCCCAGGGGAAGGGCCGTAGCTCAGTGGCAGATCACCTGCTCTGCGTGCAGAAGGTCCCGGGATCAATCCCTAGCGTCTCTAGGTAAGGCGGTAAGCAGGGATGGGGTTCGGTAGCTGGTTCCTATCCGTTTGAATGCCAACAGTCCAGCTTTCAGTACTGATCCGCCGTTTTTTTTTCCTGATTGTTTTCGCAATTGCCGATTTGTGGGGGTTTTTTCCGATGGGAAAAAACTTAATTGCTAATGAAAATGCTAAAGAAAATGCTTATGCTATAGGCACGTGTTCCGCCGGTTTACATCAGCTTAGAGAAAAGCAGATTACGAAGACAATAACGTCAAATTCTAAGCAGATTTTTTATTAAAAAAATGTGCCGATGACAGCCACGACCACAAGAAATCAACGCTGTCTGAAAACAATGTGGATTGTCAGATTATGTCAAAATCTGGCAATAGATCTTACTTATTTCCCGCCCTTCCTCCCAGTAGGAGCCCAGGGCGGCAAGGATATTTAGCAAATTTAGCAAGAAGATTTATATATCTGTTTGTTTATTTATTTAGCGAGAAGATTAGCAAATATTCTCCCCCATCCCTGGCTGCGAGAGACTCTCCCCCCGCCTGAAGCCCTGCAGAACCACTCAGCATAAGCAATACTGAGCCAGATGGCTTGGCGTATGACAGCTTCCTATGTCCCTGTGATACTTCCCAGCAGATAGAGCGGGGAAAGAGGGCAAGGGAGGAGAGAGGGACACTCAGCCCCTCCTTCGGCTCCAGCTTCCACTTAGTCTGCAGGTCACTTCCATGGAAGCAGCAACATGGACTGGCAGGATGAGTGGAAGTGACAACATGGAGGGTAGGACAGGAAAAAGCACCTTCTACCCACCACAGCCACCAACTGAGAAGCACTCACAGAGGATCCCAGATATACACTTGTGCATACAGCCCTCAGGCACACACACGCAAAAACTGACATGAACATAGGCGCACACACACTTGAGTTATGTATACACCATACCTTTAAAACACATTCCACCCCCCCAACCCCCCCGGGAGCTGTAGTTTGTTACGGGTGCTGGGAATTGTAGCTTTGTAAGGGAGAAACTACAATTCCTAGGATTATTTGGAAGGGGGAAATATGCTCTGAATGTGCCTGAAAGGTATAGCGCATACACAGCCTTATTCTCCAGAGCGATAATTTGTTGATCTGGCCCAGTGTCGTCTGCTCTGGTCAGCAGCAGCTCTCCACGGTTACAGGGGGAGAGGGGCCTTCCCCACCCCTTTACCTGGAGATGTCAGGGACTGAACTGAGCGCCATCTGCATACAAAGGACGGGCTCTGGTACCACCGAGCCTCCAAAGGCCCGCCTGCATTGGCTGCCTGTATGTTTCCGAGCTTGATTCAAGGTGCTGGTTTTAACCTATAAAGCCTTACACAGACTGGGACCACAATACCTGATGGAATGCCTCTCCTGATACGAACCCACTCATACACTACCCTCAACATCTAAGGCCCTCCTCCGGGTGCCTACTCCGAGGGCAGGTGGGAGTCTGGCAACAAGGGAGAGGGCCTTCTCAGTGGTGTCCCCCAAATTATGGAACAAGTTTTGTGACGAGGTGTGCCTGGCGCCAACACTGTTATCTTTCCAGTGCCAGGTCAAGACTTTCCTCTTCTCCCAGGCATTTTAGCATGTGTTTTTAAATTGCTTTTTTAAAAAATGTGTTTTTAAATTTGTATATTTGTTTTTAATGTTTTAATTGTTGTAAACTGCCCAGAGAGCTTCGACTATGGGGCGGTATGCAAATGTAATAAATAAATAAATAAATAAATAAATGGATCTCTTACCATGAGGAAGGAATATCCAATCCAGAGGCTGCGCCAGCCTTCCGGGCACTGTGGGATGGTGATGTCCTGGCTGTGAACGGCCACGGCCTGGGAAGGAGCTTCACAGACGGAGCAGCGGCTGATGTACTGCGAGATCTGGAAGCTGCTAACGGGCATCATGGGGATGGGCGCCGTGGTGGAGAGCCAGTAGGATTTGTCGTTGCGGCTGGCGTAGTAGCACACCTCATTGATGTTGCAGTAAATAAAAGGCATTGTGCTGAAGCGAGGCAAGCAGGAGCCAGCAAAGCCTGCAGGGAACAGGCAAGACAAGGAACGCACCGTCAACTCGCACCAGGCCCTTCCATCCTGCTTTGCTTGCACAAAGCTTACCTGGAGATTAGACCAGTGGTCCCCAAACCTATTTTCCTACAGACCACTTGAAATATGCTGTGGTCTTGGAGGACCACTGAATGTTTTTCCTGCCTGTTGTAGCAATTGTAATGCGCTCTGCTGGGTGTACAGGATAGGAGCTGTATGGTTTAAAAAAAAAATACTATTTTCTTAAAACAAAAACAATAATACAGCAGAGTACAGAAAATTGTGATGTGAAATTCCCATCAAAGTGCCATAAGGTAATAGGAAACAGAGTGTAAGGAAAGAGACAAAAATCAGCAAAGCAGAGGTCAGCGTACACTGGAAGATCCGTCCAGAAGGAGAGGTGCACTGCTGGCTGGCAAAGTGGGATGTCACTAGCATTAAGGTAATAAATGGGTATGATTTTAATTGTATTTTTACAGATATGATGCGGACTACCTGAATGAAGCTCACGGACCAATGGTGGTCCATGGACCACAGTTTGCGAACCTCTGGGTTACACTATGGCCCCGTCTGTACTATCCATTTAAAGCAGTATCATACCACTTTAAACATTCATGGTTTCCCCCAAAGAATCCTGGGAACTACAGTTTGTGAAGGGTGCTGAGAATTGTTCCCCTCGCAGATCTACAATTCCCAGAGTTCCCTGGGAAAAGGGATTGATTGCTAAACCACTCTGGAAATTTAACAGCATTCTGATCTAGGAAGTGTAAATCAGTTTGCTTAAAAAAAACACAGGTTCCAGCATCCGTACCCTCAACCAGATAAAATTCTGCAACACAAAGAAGTAAAAAGCAGAGTGAAACATTTTAGGATAAAGTCTGCGTACAAGTAAGTCTGAGAAATAAATAAAAAAAAGTAAGGTGCAGAATATGTCGTGCAAATCTGCTCAGTCTTTTGTGTAGAGAGTTTGCCTTACCCCTTTTTCCTGGCAGATAAGATGGATTGCTAGGCAAAGAATGCTAATTCCCCCTCCTAGGGCAGAGCGCACACAGCATGACTGAGACCATGTAATACCTGAGAAGCATCCCCACATGCATTGTGATCTATGGTCCTTGCTGGGGCCATTTGATGCAGTAAGAAAGACAGCGGGTGCTTCTGAACATATGCAGAGTGCCCTTAGCTCCATCAGCTTAAGCCAACCTCCACAGGTCAGAGGCTGTGGCTCGTTGGGAGGCTTTAACCCTAGTACCACTTTTTTTTTTTTTTAAAGAAATAGCTAATAATATATATGGAATAAACTGGTAAGGTAATTTAGCACAATTGTAATGTTCTAAATGAGTAAGACGAACAAATCTTTTGATTATGTAACACGGAATTATGTTTTTACCCGGTCCTGATTGTAATTTATAGTTTGCAGATTAATTTAACTTAGATCTGTTTGTTCTTTTTCCTTTCCCTTTAAATTGTTTTTCTTTTCCTTTTTTAAAAAAAATTAATTTGTTATGAATTGTAATGTTGAAATAACAAAATAAAAGAACGATTTAAAGGAAAAAAAGAAAAGAAATTGGTAATATCACCATTTAGCAGTTATACACCAAACAATGTTCAAAGGCTCTAGTTCAAGTATCTTGTAACCCTTACGACAGCCCTGTAAGGTAAGCCATTATTATTAATCTCCGTATTACACATGGGTGTCTGAACTAGAGAGAGCGTCTTGCACACGGCCACTTAGTACCTTCATGGCAAGAGGGGAGATTTAAACTTGGGGTCCTCTCTCACCACTGTCCATTATGCATGGGTTTGATTCCCAGTCTCTCACACTGTGCCCATTGCCCTCTTCCACAGAATGCTAAAGAGCTTTGGCCAAACAGGAAACATTCTGGCCTTCTTAATCACCAGAGGAGCCCTCTGTTTCTCATGCTAATAGCTTCCACTTTGCTTCCATCTTCCGAGCCCCACCCGGCAAGGTTGGTATCTGCCTGCTTACCGAGGTCCTGGTTGTGGGCCTTCTCCTGGCCCTCCACGTACAGCAGACTGTAGCCTTCCCAGAGCTTGTTCATCCCTACGGGGCATGGTGGGATCTGCTCCGACTGGCTGTGCTTCACCAAGGTGTAGCCAACACCAATGCTGCGGCCCGGCATTCCGGGCAAACCAGAAGGACCCGGCTTCCCAGATATTCCTGCGGAGGAACAGAAGAGGTTGGATCCTGGCCATTGTCGACATGGTGCCAACGAGACCGAGGTTGGGATGGAGGAGGACCATCTTCTTCCTCTTTTTCCCTGCCCAACTAGGTCCAAGCTGATGGTTCCGAGAGTCAAACGACACGTTACGTTGAATGCTTTTGAGCAGCATTGTCTGTTGTTTTTCTAGACTTAAATTATACAGGCATGTCCTTCGCCCAGTTGTTATCAGGGCTGCAACATGCTTGTGGGGTGCAGACAGGTTTATCCCTTCCCTTCCCAGTCTCACCCGCCCCCAAATCCCCCTGCGCAGGCTCAAGGGTTAGAAAATTAAAAAAAGTGTTCCCATTAATGTCAAGTAGCTGTGGTCCTCCAGAGGTCGTTGGGACTCCAATTCCCATCAGCTCCAGCCAGCACGGCCAATGCTCAGGGATGATGGGAGTTGTAGTCCCATAGAGTGGAGGGCCATTCACGATCCTTTCGAGACAAACAAATAAAAAGCCAGAGGGCAACGGCTGGAAGCTTCAGCCCTCCTCCCCATGGGTAATCTCCATTAAGTCAAGTTCTTTTTTCCAATCCTGTTGTATTCACAAAGCGGGGCACAGGTTTTAACAATATGGATAAAATTGCAGCAGCTTTTTCCTGTCCCGTAAGAATTAATGGAGCTATTTTATCAATAAGTTCTAGTTTTACGTCTCTAGTCACCATCATTTGCTTCAGTTCCTCAGGGTCCCTTTCTGTGAAAGTTAATTCAGACACAGGGGTCCAACCTGTATCTTCCACTATGAATTCATTCAACTTCTCTGCCATTTCCTTATCCTCCTTAGCACAACTTTGATTCCCTTGTCACCCAAAGGTCAAACTGCTCCCTAGATGGTCTCCTGGTACTGATATATTTAAATAATGTTTTCTTGCTGGTGTTCACGTTTTAAGCAATGCGCTCCTCAGGTTTTTTTTAAGCAGCCCTTACTGTCTGCAAGCATTTATTTAGAAAAAGGTTAGTGTTCTTTTTTGTTCTCATTCAGACAAAAACTTCCACTTTCTAAAGGAAGCCTTTTTCCTTTTTCCTATATTGCTTCATAGACCTCTGGTTTGTGCACCTGCCTAAGAGACCCAAAACAGGACATTTATCGAGTTCAGTGGCCTGTGTCACAAGTTGTGAAGACCGGTATAAGTTTAGATCCTGGCACTGAAACTTATCTTTGGAATGCTACATCAGACATTTTTCCTGAGGTGCCATCAGGACAAGACTTTGGCGCAAACTTCTAGAGTCCCACTCAGCAGCAGGAGCACCTTGGACAGCTCCTTGAAAGTTTGGACTAAAATCTGGAGTGGATTCCACTGTCCCACTGACATGGAGCCACTAGCTGCCACTGGGGTGGTCCCTGTAAAACCCATTAAGTCATGACTCTAAAATTATTTAACTGCACCACTGATTTACATGGTGTAGTTCCTGAATTATTAAAGTCAGGCTCTGCAGATAAATACTTATATACAAATATTCAGAAGGGGGAATATGCAAAAAAGAAAAGATAACTGAATCTTAAAAAAAACCCCAGGGAAGATACTTGAGAGATAATATTAAAAACATGTACCTTCATATCCTGGTAGTCCTGGATTACCTGCAGACCCCGGATCTCCGACCACACCTGGTGACCCTGGCAAACCATTGGCTCCCATCTGACCAGGTCTACCTGCCATTCCTTTGGGGCCTGTAATTTTTTAAAAAATAACTTCTTACTTTTCTTTCCTATGCAGCCATTTTCAGTCCATGAAGAAGCGACAAAGAAGTGTAAACCATAATGAACTGGACTGCCTTCAAGATGATCCCGACTTATGGCGACCCTGTGAATAGGGTTTTCATGGTAAGCGGTATTCAGAGGGGGTTTACCATTGCCTCCCTCTGAGGCTAGTCCTCCCCAGTTGGCTAGGGCCTGCTCAGCTTGCCACAGCTGCACAAGCCAGCCCCTTCCTTGTCCGCAATTGCCAGCTGGGGGGCAACTGGGCTCCTTGGGACTACACAGCTTGCCCACGGCTGCACAGGTGGCAGGGCACGTAACCCCTGAGCCACTCACTGTGGGGTGATCTTTAGCTGGCCCTTGGCACCTAGGAGACACGAGCGGGGATTTGAACTCACAGACTCTGGACTCCCAGCCAGGCTCTCCTCCCCACTGTGCTATACCAGCTGTCCGTAAACCATGATAGAAGTGTGTAAGATTATGCATGGCATAGAAAAAGAAGATAGAGAAAGGTTTTTTCTCCTTCTCTCATAATACTGGAACTTGTGGACATCCAATGAAGCAGAATGCCGGAAGTACTTCTTCCCACAGCGCATAGTTAAGCTATGGAATTTATCCCCACAAGAGGCAATGATGGCCACCAAATTGGACGGATTTAAAAGAAGATGAGACAAATTCATGAAGGATAAGGCTATCAAATGGCTAAGCAATGGCTATGATCTCCCTCCATGGTCAGAGGCAGGATGCTTCTGAATACCAGTTGCCGGAAACTGAAGGAGGGGAGACTGCTCTTGCGATCAGGTCCTGCTTGCAGGCTTCCCCTGGGCATCTGGTTGGACACTGTGAGAACAGGTTGCTGGACTAGATGGGCCACTGGCCTGATCCAGCAGGCCCTTCTTATGTCCTTAGTCCAGGAACAACAAGAGATAACTGTAGGGTTGCCAGGTCCATGGCCTGAGACTGATCCTGTATCTTTAGGAGAAGAGAAAGCCAGCCAAGTGCGGGTGTTCTTGCAACCCTGTAATGGGAAAAACTACAAGGTGGAATTCTCCCTTCCGCCTGCACAACTTTTAAAGCTACAGAAGACCTCTTGGAGGCTGGGCCTAGCAACGAAGAGGTCTTCTGTATCTTTAAAGGTTGTGCAGGGGGAAGGGAGAATTCTACCTTGTGGTTTTTCCCATTACAATGTTCCAAGAACACCGGCACTTGGCTGACTTTCTCTTCTCCTAAAGATACAGGATCAGTCTCAGGCCATGAACCTGGCAACCCTAGATAACTGCCATGACTGCAAGCACCGGGATGGGGAACCTGTGGCCCTCCAGAAGTTGTTGGGCTCCCACTTCCATCGGCCCCAGCCAGCATGGCCAGTGCTAGGCATGATGGGTGCTGTAGTCCAGCCTTTCCATTCAACACAGTTTGGGGCAATGATTTCTAAAACGGCCGCTTCATGAGCATCACTGCTGGGCAGAAGCAGTGGTGGCATCCAAAACGCAGAGCATTTATGTGTAACCAGCACAGAATCTAAAAGTAAGTTCTGTTTAGATGTTACCCGTTTTCTCCACAGTACTTTATCTGAATTCTCCAAGTGTAGATAAACGTTATGCCTCAATTTTAATGGCAGATTCTAAACCACAGAAAATATAGCCATGATCCTTTGCTACAGCCTTCCAACCCAGGTCACAATTATTAAAGGGCAGGGGTGTTCTGAGACAAAATTGTCTGCATTTTTAAAAACTATTTTGGCTTGTTTATGGATTTTGCTGTAATATACAGCAGTTTAAAAGACAAAATATGTGAGCATGTACATTGTCTTTTGGGGTGTGTGGTTATTGTGATAACCCTATGCTGTATTTGATGTTTATGGTCTGTAGACCAAATAAACCGCACTGTTATTAACTACTAAACCTCTCAGGATAGCTCACTTTGCAGAGGTGCATACGTGAAGTAAGAATTCCAGCTGGGCTGACTATCCCGCCCTTTCATGGGAAGATCTGTCCCACATGAAAGGCAGAGGGGGGATATCTATCCCAGCATCCCACTTTCCTAGAGCAACCAACCAGAAGCTTCCAGACAGACCATGAGCAGAGAATGAAGGCCACAGATCTCTCCCACAGTTGCCCCGACAAATAAGTATGCAGAGCTATGCTGCCACTGAAGCTGGAGGTTCTATTTAGCTCCTGTGAGCTAACGGCGGTTGACAGACATCTCCTTGAGAAAGTCTGCAGTCAACTTCCTCTAAATACAGAGGCCCAGATTTTCATTTCCCCGTAAGTGAATTGAAGGCATTTGTGCAAGGTGCTCATTTTACCTTGCTGTCCGATTAGTCCCTGGAACCCAGGATCTCCGTTCAAACCAGGGAAGCCATCAATTCCTGGCAGTCCAATTAAGCCTGGAGGAACTTTGACTTCTTCAGGTCTCTGCGTCAGGCCTGCAGCCCCTTGAAGCCCAGGGAACCCTGCATATAACACATAGGAGAGTGACCCGCAATGACTGCATGATATTGACAGGTAGCGGTTAGAAATCCCTCGAGCCCATTACAATCCCAGAATTTTTTTCCTGTATAACAAACAGGAAACAAGGGGGTTGGACTTGATGGCCTTATAGGCCCCTTCCAACTCTACTATTCTATGAAACAGAGAGAAAGCAAAACTAAACAAAATATGAAAACTCAATAAAAAGTCGTAATAATTTCAAAAAGAAATTCAGCTCTTGGGTCATCTTATAATGGGCAGCATGATAGAGAATCTATAACATCATGCCATGTTTTGGTCCATTCCCAAAGTCGTGCATCTCCCATGACCTGCTTGACACTTACCTCGACGGCCTGTTTCACCTTTTGGTCCAGGAAAACCCAGATCTCCTGGAGGTCCATCTTTACCTGGCATTCCCATGAAGCCCGGTTCACCTCTGAAGCCTACGAAGAGACAAAAGTGACAGACTCACTTCTGTGTCGGACCACAGTACTGATACTGGCACAGTATTGATGCTCATGTCAATAGCATGACAGTGGCTGCATATCTCTGCATAGGCACTCAGGCATGATTACATTACTAAATCTGGGCCATTCTTAGAATAGCATATAGCAGCTTGTCCTAACCAGGTGCCCTTCAGATGTTTGGGCTACAACTCCCATCATCCCTCGTCATCATAGCCAATGGTCAGGGATGATGGTAACTGTAGTTCAAAATACCTGGAGGGCACCAGGTTGGTGAACCTGATATACAGTCTTATACCACCTTTGCCATCAATATGATGGAAAAGCAGGATATAAATGTCTTAAACAAACATTTCAGAACATGCCAACTATCTACAGATATTTCAGAAATAATCTGCTTCCTCTCCTCTTATTTTTCTCCATTTTGAAGGTAAAATACAGCAACCATCTAAACAGCAGTGGATTAATAAAAATCTGGAAACTGCAATTATATACAAACTTACTCAGCAAGTGAAGCAAGCAAGGAATTCTCATTTAAAAAAAAGATATGAGGGCAACAGGGTTTCTGTTTCTTTCCAATGTGGAAGCCCATTGAAGTTTCTAATCAAATTCCAGTCAAGTACAGGTGCCTACAGTTTTTTCCCCATTTAGGATGCATACAGCACATGCAAGCTATACATGATATAGTTCATGAGCTAGTTGATTATCTTCACTTCTTTAGCAATCTGGATGGTTTTTTTGTTAAGTTTTTGCCGTTGCTTCTATTTTTAAACTTTGCTTCAAAATAAAAATCTCTGATTGAAAAAAAATAGCTCAGAGGGCAGAGGTGGCTTCAGGCACACTAAAACAGTTGAAGAAGCCCCTCTCCTGCTGTGCCGATCAGGACCGGCTCCAGGAATGTCAGGGCCCTTGGGCATCAGCTTGCCCCGGGCCCTGGTATGTGTGTGCACGTGTGCGAGCCCGCCCGCCCGCCCACAGCCCCCACCTACCTGTCTGCTGTCTTTTACCATTGCCCTTAACAGAGATGGCGGCCGTGGTTTCCCTAAGGGGATGACGCTTCTGCCGCCATCTTTGTTGATGGCACGCGTGCGTGCTGTGCACGCGCATCTCTGCCATCAACTAAGATGGCGGCAGGGGCTTCAGTACCTTAGGGAAACCGCGGCCGCCATCTTCGTTAAGGGCAATGGTAAAAGACAGCAGACAGGTAAGTGGGAGGTGTAGGAGGCCTGCGGATTGTGGAAGGGGAGCGGAGGGGTGGCTGAGGGGCCCCCTGTAGCTCCAGGGGCCATCGGGCCAGTGCTCCACCTGGCTGCACTTTAGAACCGGCCCTGGTGCCGATCCCTCAGGGTGCAAATGGCAATTTTGGTAGCTGCATCGTGTAAAAACAAAATGACGAAGATCCAGAGAAGAACTCTTGAGGGCTTCAGATGCTTGTCTCTCTTCTGAGGTTAGACTTCTCTGTCCCAGAGGCTCATGCCTGCCCCCAAGTGTGGAGTAACTGGCCTGATGTTACCCGGTGAGCTTCATGGCTGAGTCTTCCAGGCTCTAGTCCAGCACACCAGACGCTGGCTCTCCAACAGTGGACCCTGCAGTCACATTAAGGGAGGTCAACCATAGCCGCATGCAAAGTCCAACTGCATGGCCCACCCTCTTTTAGCAAGTGCTTTGAAAAGAGACAAGGGGGGATTCCAGTTGCATCGGGAAATGCAATTTTCGTTTGCTCTAGGTAGCACTGCTCTTTTGGAGATAGTTTCACCTACCCGGTATCGTCAGCGTTGGCTATAAAAAGTGAATATAGAGAACATCTAAGCTCCAGTTCAAAGTACTGTTGTCCTATTTAACACTCAAAAGAAAGAGCAAGAGATGGAAGAATCTATGCATCCACCTGGCACTTGTCTACCTTCCTACTGAATGGTGTGGCAGAACTTTCCATTGACCTTGGCAGATGCAAAGCTGAACTGAATCCATTAACCCTGTGAGCTTCTTAAAAGTGGTGAACTGCAAGGTGGTGAACTGACGCAGGTCCCCATTTGGTCCGCAAGGCCAACAAACCACAGCCATCTGCCCTGTACCAAACATTGTATAATCGGTGCTGACAGGGACCCCCACTGGTGCTGATCAGCAGTTACAGGGAGCCTCTTCAAACTCTGACATCTGTCAATTACCCAGTGTCATTATGACATAGGGTGACTGACAAGTGAAAGGTCCCACCCACCTGTCACCATTCATTGTATATTTATTTTATTAGATTTCCTACCCACCCTTTACCATAAGGCCCTATGGCCAGTTGGCCCACAGGTGGTGGTGGTGGTGGTGGTGGGATTAAGGATCCAACCCGTCAGCCTGATCCAGTTTCCCACCCTTGTTTCATACAGTTTCAACAGGAACACACACAAGGCCCTTTTCCGTTTAATATCCATCACAGCCGATTTGATCACACCAATGGCTGGAAGGAAATTTTATTTTATTTATTTAACCAAATTTATATACCACTTGACAGTAACAGAACCTCTAAGCGGTTTACTAAAATAAAGAGAATTTTATACTACCGGAGGTTCTTTAAAAATAAAAAAATTGAAGGTTAACACCATACCTTTAAACCCTGATGCGCCCGGAACGCCACTTAGCCCAGAGATGCCCATGTCACCTTTGAGGCCTGGTATACCAGGAGGACCAGGGAAGCCAGGGGCACCTGTATCGCCTTGATTGGAGGCTGGGCCTGGTGGTCCGCGTGGCCCAGGAGGACCTTGGAGGCCTAGGGCAAATGGGAGCAAGCAAAAGGCAACTCAGAAGCTGTGCTGATCTTGGGCCTTTGGGCTCCACCAGGTTCCGCACACGGCACCAGGTCACATCCAGGCCTGCATCAACAATACTGCAGGTCACTGCCGATCGTGTAAGAGGCTGTTGTCAAGAGGGTGCAGGATGTTGTGTAACTGAGAGTGCATTCTTGCAGGTAGAATATGTGTTTACAGTTTCTAATATAGTTCTGCTGAATCTGGCATATTTAAGATTATGTTTATCACCCTCACATCCATAGGAGAAAAAGAAAACCCTGCAATACATGCAGGAAACAGCACCTGTAGCATGAGAAGGCCTCCTCTTCGGATACACACCTTAACGTGGTGAGGAGGTTTGAGTGTGTTGAAGAAGCTGAGAGCAAAGCCGTCAGGAGTCTCGACCAAGAGGCTAGACTCCTAGCAGGGGCACCCAAGGCAGAATGGTCAAAGCTGAAACACTAGACTAAGATGCAGCCAAACTCAGAGGAAGGCAATGGTAAACCACCTCTAAATATCTCTTACCACGAAAACCCTATGAACAGAGTATCCAAAATGCAACACAAGATAGTGCTGGAAGATGAGACCCCCAGGTTAGAAGGCACTCACTGAGCTACTGGGGAAGAACAAAGGACAAGTACGAGTAGCGCTGTGACTAATGACGCAGCTGGGTCAAAGCTGAAAGGAAGCCCAGAGGCCGATGCACACAGATGCGAAAGGAGAGTCCGGAGTTGTACAACATACACAATAGGAACATAGAATGTGAGAAGCATGAACCAGGGAAAGTTAGAAATTGTCAAGCAAGAAATGGAACGCATCAACATTACAATACTTGGCGTGAGCGAACTAAAATGGACAGGAATGGGACATTTCCAATCAGGCAACTACAAAATATTTTATGCAGGAAATGAGAAATTAAGAAGAAATGGGGGTGCTTTAATAGTGAGAAGTGATGTAGCAAGAGCAATTAGGAGCTACAACGCAAGGTCTGAGCAAGTTATATCAATGAGATTAAATGGGAAACCTATCAACATAACCATCATCCAAGTCTATGCTCCGACGGCAAATGCAGAAGAGGAGGAATTGGAGAGATTTTACGCAGAAGTACAGGAAGAAATTGAACACACAACAAAACAAGATATGATGATAATCATGGGGGACTGGAATGCCAAAGCAGGGAACAGAGAAGAATTAGGAATTGTGGGGAAATGGGGCCTAGGAGACAGAAATGAAGCAGGAGAAAGACTTATTGAATTCTGTGAAGCCAATAATTTGTTTCCTGTGAATGCATTTTTTGAACAACCGAAAAGACGACTGTACACATGGACATCACCAAATGGTCAATATAGGAATCAAATTGATTATATAATTGGTAGCAGAAGATGGAGAAATTCCATACTTTCTGCAAAAACAAGACCAGGAGCAGACTGCGGTACAGATCATGAACTGGTCGTATCGAAAATCAGAGTAAAGAAGAAGAACAAAGCAAGCATAATGCCAAAATACAATTTAAATAACATCCCAGAAGAATATAAAGATCAAATAAGGAACAGGTTTGAGGCTTTAAACTTAGTTGACAGAGAATCAGAAGAACTATGGAATTAAGTCAGAGACGTTATCAGAGAAGAATGCAAAAAGACAATACCTCTAGCTAAAAAGAGAGAAAGACCCCAATGGATGACTGAAGAAACTCTTCAAATGGTTAAAGAGAGAAGGAAAGCAAAAGCAAAAGGAGATATAAACCCGGTCAGAACCCTAAGTGCAACAATACAGCGACCAGTACGTAGGGACAAAGAGAACTATTACAATAGTTACTGTATAGAAATAGAAGAGGACAACAAAAAGGGTAGAACAAGAGCCCTATTCCAAAAGATTAGAAAAATGAAAGGGAAATTTAAACCAAGAGTAGAGATGTTGAATAATCAACAGGGGAACACATTGACTGATTGAGATGAAATAAAGGGAAGATGGAAGCAATATACTGAATATAAAAGAGATGCCAGGATGGCAGATTCATTCATGGAGGAACCCTATGATGAAGAACCAGAAATTTTAGAATGTGAGGTGAAAGCTGCTCTTAAAATACTTGGAAGAAACAAATCACCAGGAATAGATGGCATACCAATAGAGCTGCTGCAAGCTACTGAGACTGAATCAGTCCAAATTTTGAGTAAAATCTGTCAAGAAATACGGAAAACTAAACAATGGCCCACAGACTGGAAGCGTTCCATATACATCCCAATTCCAAAGAAAGGGGATCCCAGGGAATGCAGTAATTATCGAACTATTGCCTTAATATCCCATGCAAGTAAAGTAATGCTCAAGATTCTACAACAAAGGCTGTTACCATATATGGAGCGAGAAATGCCAGACGTCCAAGCTGGATTTAGAAAGGGAAGAGGTACCAAAGATCATATCGCAAACATACGTTGGATAACGGAACGGAGCAAGGAATTTCAGAAGAAAATCACCCTGTGCTTTATAGATTACAGCAAAGCCTTTGTCTGTGTAGATCATGAAAAACTATGGAATGCTTTAAAAGAAATGGGAGTGCCACAGCATCTGATTGTCCTGATGCACAACCTATACTCTGGACAAGAGGCTACTGTAAGGACAGAATATGGAGAAACCGATTGGTTCCCAATCGGAAAGGGTGTGAGACAGGGGTGTATTTTATCACCCTTATTATTTAATCTGCAGAACATATCATATGGAAAGCGGGACTGGACCAAGATGAAGGAGGTGTGAAAATTGGAGGGAGAAATATCAATAATTTAAGATATGCAGACGATACCATACTACTAGCAGAAACCAGTAATGATTTGAAATGAATGCTGATGAAAGTTAAAGAAGAAAGCACAAAAGCAGGACTACAGCTGAACGTCAAAAAGACTAAAGTAATGACAGCAGAAGATTTATGCAACTTTACAGTTGACAATGAGGACATTGAACTTGTCAAGGATTATCAACGCCTTGGCACAATCATTAACCAAAATGGAGACAATAGTCAAGAAATCAGAAGAAGGCTAGGGCTGGGGAGGGCAGCTGTGAGAGAATTAGAAAAGGTCCTCAAACGTAAAGATGTACCAATGAACACTAAAGTCAGGATCATTCAGACCATGGTATTTCCGATCTCTATGTATGGATGTGAAAGTTGGATAGTGAAAAAAGCTGATAAGAGAAAAATCAACTTGTTTGAAATGTGGTGTTGGAGGAGAGCTTTGCAGATACCATGGACTGCAAAAAAGACCAATAATTGGGTGTTAGAACAAATTAAACCAGAACTGTCACTAGAAGCTAAAATGATGAAACTGAGGTTATCATACTTTGGACACATAATGAGAAGACATGATTCATTAGAAAATATAATAATGCTTGGAAAAACAGAAGGAAGTAGAAAAAGAGGAAGGCCAAACAAGAGATGGATTGATTCCATAAAGGAAGCCACAGACCTGAACTTACAAGATCTGAAGAGAGTGGTTCATGACAGATGCTCTTGGAGGTCACTGATTCATAGGGTCACCATAAGTCGTAGTTGACTTGGAGGCACATAACAACAACAAGAAGTATAAGAAGGCAGAAAAGATGACAGGGGATCCTGGTGCCAGAGAAACACTTTGCACTCCTGTTGTGTGTCCCCCCCCCCGGTTCTTGTCTCCCCTCCAAAATATCCCTGAGGGTAGGTTTGTACTTTACTCCTAATCAGCAACAGTCTATTCCAGTAATAGTGTGAATATATATATATAGAGAGAGAGAGACAGAGAGAGATGTTTATACTGCTGCTTTATTGCAGTGGCCTTGGAAAAGGCTTTTAACGATGCCATGTCCACCAATGAGGGCTGCTAAGAATGAAAAAAGGGGAAAAAAACTTATTAGTTTTTAATTAAACAACAACACCCAAACAGATTTCTGGCTACCAGTGAAAATTCCCCCTTGTTGAAGTGCAGACAGATAAATGGTTCTTTTAAAATAGCAACTGGGCATTTAGCATGGGGAGCACCATCCCTTTGAAAGTCCCTCCCATTATATTTGCCTCCCTGGACTCCTACTGGGAAGAATGCAGGATATAAATCAACTAAATAAATGAGACAAGCACTGGCTCTATTGGCTTTTCAGGTCCGCTTGAAGACTTTACCTTTTAAAAATGGAAATGGACTGCTATGGTAAGCGGTATTCCATTGCCTTCCTCTGAGGCTGAGAGGCAGTGATTGGCCCAACGTCACCCAGTGAGCTTCATGGCTGTGTGAAGATTTTAACCCTGGTCTCCCAGGTCGTAGTCCAACACTCTAACCACTACACCACACTATTTAAGTGGAGATTCTTATCCCAGTCTATGGCCACATCTGCACCATACTCTTAAATTACTGTGATATCATTTTAAACAGTCACAGCTTCCCCCAAAGAATTCTGGGAACTACAGCTTGTAAAGGATGCTGAGAGTTGTTAGGAGACCCTTTATTCCGGGACTTCCGGGAAGGGTGACTTCGCTTGTGCCTGCTTTTGAGACGGGCTCCCGCCTCACAAGAAGCTTATTCAGATATAAATCAGTCAGAACATTCTTTTTGACTGATAAAATTTCTCCCGGGCAGGGAGAAACGTAGAGATCAACCTCAAAAGCCTGTTTTTGTTGGGAGGACTGGATTTCATTAATTTATGAGAGAAGGTTCAGCCAGCAATGCCGGACGGACTTCCGAACAAGCTCTATCTGATAATGCGACACGTTTATCTTTTCTTCAAAGAGAAAACGTACTAACAGGCAAGCACCCTTCTTTCTATTTTTTTTTACTTGGTTTAAATTGTTGCAGCAAAAAGAGATTTGTCAAATGAATCAGCTTTAAAGAACTTCTGGGTGAGCTATAACTCTTCTCTGCTATACATGAAATTAATAGCTTATCTCTGTTTCTATTGCAAAAAGCTGTCCTGGAAGTGCATTCTAAAGATATAAACAGAAGAGGGATTTCTATTCCGAGGAGAAAAAAATAAAAAATATGAACTTTGGAACATTATATTGTCTGGGACTATTCTCTTTTTGGTCTATTTTATTTTGACGAATCTGCTTCTTCACGACACCACTAACTGTTTTGATGCTGGGAACTAAATTTGTTTTGTATTCTTGAACATAGAGAGATAAGGCAGGCTGCTCTGTTTATACTGTGATGTCATCAAGCCTGGAATATTAACTCAATTGTTGCTGAAATAAGAAGTGGTTCTTCTTTATTTTTGTTTTGTTTTGTTTTCGTGGTTTTAAGAATGGCAATCAAGAAAGTGGCTGAGAATCTGGAAGTAATTATGTTTCAGAAAATAATGGATGAGATTGAGATAACGAAACAAACCCTGCGACAGGGCAGTAAAGAGCTGAAAATTGAACTGAGCAAAATGACGCAGGAGCTTAAAGAAATAGGGGATCCTGTGAGAGAGGAGAATGAGATCAGAGATGAGAAAAGAAAAAATAAAGGGAAGATACAAGCCCTGGAGATTGGAACAAATGTGGAATTGGAAAAGGATCTGGAGTTTATGGATATTAGAAATAAAATCTACTGTTTGGAATTTAACGTTGTCTCTGAAGAAATTAATGAAGATATTAGAGATAAAGTTATCAATGGCTTGGATAATTTTCTGGACTGGAATGACGTGATGGAGCTTGATATAGAGAAAATCTATGGAATTAACTGCAGCCATGCGACAATGGAAAAACTCTCAAGAGATGAGCCAGTGCATTTTGTTAAAAAGAAGAACAGAGATATGACTTTACAACAATATTTCAGCAACTTATTCAGAATCGATGGCAAGAAAATATTTGAGATAGAGGATATTCCCATCAGACTCTTATTATATGACTATGGCAATGACAGCAAGATTATTATGGAATACTGATAATGGAAGATTGGATACTGAAATTACTGGACTTAACAGGACTATTGAAGATGGAAGATGGAATTAATATTGATAATGGAATAATGGCTATTGAAATTATTGGACCTAACAGATTTGATGAGATGGGTTAATCGATACGTTTATTTGGACTATGGTTATGACAACAAGATTGTTATTATTATTAACGAGATGGATTAATCGACATGTTTATTTGGAGAAAAATTGATAGATATATTTCTTAAAGAATTGAAACCTCTCTTTGACTTTTTGTGGAAAGAATAAAGTAATGTTTATGAGATTTGATGATTAATTAAGATAACTACTGGAGGAAAGTGATTTTATAATATAATTTAAGAGACAGGATTGTTATATATTGTAGACCTATAACTGATCTGCGACAAATGGGAAGTCAACATTTTATTTTTTTGTTTAATCATTTTTGTTTTGTTTTGTTTTTTGTCTTGGAATGTTTTATGACTTTGTTTTGTTTGTTTTATGAAAATTTGAATAAAAATTATTGTAAAAAAAAAAAAAAGGAGACCCTTTATTCCCCTCATAGAGCTATAATTCCCAGAGAGGTTTAATAGTAAATCCTACTTTCCAGGGAACTCTGGAATTGTAACTCTGTGAGGGGAAGAGGGCTCTTCTAACAACTCTCAGCGCCCTTATCAAACGACACTTCCCAGGATTCTTTGGGGGAAGCCATGACGGTTAAAGTGGTAAAATGTGCAGGTTAAATGTATAGTGCAGACAAGGCCAGTATCTGTATTGGATTTGAAATGGTTTTAATATTCATTATTATTGTTCATATTTTTATTGTTTATTGCTTTGGGATGTTTCATGGGAAGTGATTCTGAAATGAAATGAAGCAAATAGACAAACAAACAAATAAGGTACATTTATCTGTTTATCTACTCCTACCAATTACCAGAGCACTTATGGAAATTCCAGTACTAGTAAACAAAAATGATAAACGATTATATAAGATACCAACACATCCTAAATATATGAATACACAATAAATGTTACTAAGTTATGCATAGAACCTAAACATATTAAATTTTATATAAAGCCTAGACTATTTGCACAAGCAGGCATAAAAATAATAATTACTGATGGAGAACATACATCTAAAAAAAGGGGGGGGAGGAAGAGTGCTATGTATTTAAGTCTTTCCCAAGAATCTTGGAATAATTTCATCTTCTCAAACCACCAGAATGTCCCCCTCTCCCAACATAAGCTGCCTGTAAAAGGGGTGGTGAACTGGTGTGGGGGTGGGACTGTCCAATCTGAAAATGCAGATCGCTTGACCACCCTAATTTACACATTTTGGCTTCTGCACTTGGGAGGTTTTATTCTAGAACGGTAGGCACAGATTTTTCCACGCATCCCGGTTTAATTCTCCCCTTGGGGGTTCACTGGTGCTTGATTAATGTGACTCCCTTTTCCCAATATTACTGTCAAAGCCAAGCAATCAAAACCCCAAACTCATACCTGGTCTACCATCCTCTCCAGGACGTCCAGAGTCACCAGGTCTCCCAGGAATTTTAGAAGGAAGAAAGATGCCTGGGGGCCCTCGCAAACCAGGCAGACCTAAGGCTCCAGGACGACCTAGAGTACATGAAGAAAGATTAATCAGAATAATAGGAATAAATGTTCAGCCAGAGGTGGACCACGTGGAAGACAACTTAACATGGAAAATCATTTACTATAACCAGTTATGACAGTTCTGTAGCCAAAATGGAAATAATGAAAAAATGAGAGGGAAGTATCAGTACCAAGGGAACCCCAAGGTTTGCAGAAGTAGACAAAATCTTTAGAGAAAACACCAAAAAGGAGCAACCTGAGCATGCACAGTGGCCACAAAGTGCTATATATTTTGGGGTGGACGGGAAAGGAATACTCTGGAAGAGGGCATGGCTGGCTGGAACAATCAAATAAGGCCACTCCACACTGTAATATTTTGTTGCAGGTCATCCTTGTCATTGACTAAAGCTCAGTTCAGGCATCAAACCAATTCACCTCCCAATTGCCTGCTAATCTATTATATATTTTGGAAACATTTTCACTATGCATTAGGACAACTCGTAAGATAATGTAACGAAATTTTGCATGATGGTTCCTGAGATCAAGGAACAGGTTTTCATCTATGTTTGGATACAATTGGACACCATTTTGAATCAAGATGGTGAACTGAACCTTTCAAAGCTGCTCTCATTTTTTTGACTTCTTAGAATTTCGGAGCAACGCTCGGTATGAGGCTGCTAGTGTGAGATGTTTGTACACCACCTTGAGCTCCTTGGAGGAAAAGTAGGATATAAATGTGCTAATAAATGAATAAAATAAATAAATATCAAGGGGCAAACCTTTCTAGTCTCAGATACAATATTAATGTAACAGTATGCATATAGCAGGTTGTATTCAACATTAGTCATACCCAGAGCATACTAACTGAAGTTAAAGACATGAATTACTTAGGTTCAGTAATTCCAATGGGTCTACTCTGAGCACTCTGTATACATTATATTTTTGTAACCTTCACAGCAGGGATGGGGCTCTCCTAGCAGCATCAGCTTCCAAGGTGTAATGCAGGTGTAGGGAACCTGTGGCCCTACAGATATTGTTGGATTGCAACTCCTATCATGCCTGACCACTGGCCATGCTACCCGAGGCTGATGAGAGTTGGGCCACAGGTCCTCCATTCCTGCCTTACAACTATCCTGTAAGGTCAGCATTTTTACCCCCATACTGCAGTTGGGGGAGGGACTGAAAGAGGTTTGCTTTCGATCAGGTAGTGAGTTCATGGCAGAGGCAAAATCTGAACCAGCGATTTCCCATAGCCCAGCATTTTAGCCACCCTGCTACACCCAGCTCTCAACACTACTCTTCCAAGGTCATGATCTCTTACAGCTGCTGTTCATGATCTCTCTTGGCTGCTATTTACCCATGTCTCCCGGAGGTCCTTTCTGTCCAGGAAACCCTGGGGGTCCCACTTGAAAACCTGGGACACCAGGATCTCCTTTGGCACCCGGCAGCCCTGCAGTCCCTGGAAGTCCGTTTTCACTCAGACCTAAAATAAACAAATGAATAAATGGATGAAAGTGGAACAAAGAAGCCTGTTAAACACCATTCAAGGCATGCGCGCATATGCAGGGCCATCTGTGACACATGCTCTCCTCTGCTGGGGATTTGAACCATTGAAAATGTCTACGTTACGAATACTTTCCTTCAAAGTATTATTTCTCATAGCAATAACATCAGCTAGACGAGTATCTCAACTTGCAGCTCTCTCGGTGGCAAAACATCTATGTATCATTTTGAGAACAGATTCTACTTTCGTTCCAAAAGTTAATTCAGACTTTCACTGTCAGCAGGAAATAGTATTGCCAACATTTTGTCCTTCGCCAAAGCATCCTCTAGAACACGCTTGGCATTCCTGGATGTGAGGAGAGCACTTAAAGTATATATAAATAGGACTAGCCCAATAAGGCTAACTGATTCTTTGTTTCTTACCACCCAACTACTCTCGGTAAAAAGGTGTCCTCCTCAACTTTGGCGAGATGGATTAAGGGCTGCATTGCCTTGGCATGCAGTTCTCTCAACCTACCATTGCCTTCAGGCATTATGGCTCATTCCACTAGAGCTGCAGCTGCCACTGCAGCTTATTCAACAAATGCATCTCTTCAAGAAATATGTAGGGCGGTCACTTGGGCAAACCCTAATACTTTTACTAAACATTATAAAATAGATATTTATGCTTCAGCTGAAGCAGCCTTTGGGAGGCGAGTTATTCAGCAGGTCCTGCGTGATAATTGAACATTTATGTACCCACCCAATCAATATGTCAGCTCTAGAACATCCCACTTGGGGGTGTCCTGGTGCCCACTGGAGAAGGAACCGTTTTACTCACCAGAAAGGTGTTTCTCAGTGGGCGCCAGGACACCGCCAAGGCCCACCCTGGGATACACACGACAGGAAACATGATAATAAAAAGGGTGGACACTGAGGAGTCAATGATCACTCCTCTCCCGTGTATCATTCAGTGGAGTTGGCAGTCGCTCTGAGTAGAGACTGAACAGTTATTTTTACAACTTACGTGTACAATGTATGTTTTCCTGATAATTACAGTTAATGTTGTCACAGTTTTTTAGATATCTATAAGTTTATATTTTAAGCTTGGCCAGATGGCGAACTAGCACTCCGTGGGAGGGGCCGCATTAACGGTCGTTTTGGAGTGTTAACTCTTTCCTGCCTCAAGCACTGGCGCCTGCTTAAAAACGGTCGGCAGCTATGGCACATGGTCGCAGGGAACAAAATTCCCCAGGGGGGCTAACGTAAAATAAACCTTGTCTTGCTTTGATATTTGGAGATTTGGGTGCAGGGTGGGGAAAAGGCAACGGCTCCTTGAGGAATCAGCAGTCAAAGGAGTTGAAGTGGCTGCAACATGGTTAGGAAGCCTCTTTCAGCCAGAGGGCTGCATTCTCTCATGGACAACGTTCCAGGGGCTGCATGCCAGTGGCAGGCAGGGCCAGAGGCAATAGTGGGCAGGACAACAGACATGACTGTTACGTTTGTACAGTAGGCTACACCGCACCCCACAACAAAAGTCCAGAAGTTTCTGACTGCATGTGCATCTCTCCACCCCGCCCCCTACCCAAACAAGCGAGACAAATGATCACAGTCTAAGGACGCATTCCAGCCAGACGACAGCACTCAAGGAGGATGCGGTGCAGGGGCAGTGAGGATGTGGTCTAAGGAGAGTGCCAAGGGCCATACAGAGACACCTAGAGGGCCGCATTTGGCTCCTGGGCCTGAGGTTTTCCAACTCCTGGGCCTGGTCTTCAACGACCACAGTTGATCTGGGAAATAGCCATCATAAACTGGAACAGCTAACCCAGGCTATTAGGTATTTTCGTTCGCCATTTTGATTTATTTACCTGGTGTTCCAGGTGAGCCCTTTGTGCCTGGTAAACCATTCAGGCCATTCAAACCTGAAAAGCCGGGGAGCCCTGAGGAAACATTTGAGAAGGCAGAGTTGAAAAACAGGTGGCGACTGAGACATCGGAGGCAAGGCGGCATATTAATTCCAAGATCTTTTTTTACCCTGCCTTGTGACCCAATGGGCCTGCAAAGAGGCTTACAAAGTTGTCATTAAAGACACAAATGAAGACAGTCATAAAGCACATACGGTCATAAGAAGAGCAAGTGGCCTATCTAGTCCCACATCTTACAGTTGTCAAACACACCTATGGGAAGCACATAAGCACAGCCTGAGTGCAGGAGCACTCTCTCCATTTGTGATTCCCAGCAACAGGTAGTCAGGGGCATGCTGGCTCCAAGAGTGGAAGCAGAACAACAGCCATCATGACTAGTAGCCGCTGATAGCCTTATCCTCCATGCTTTGGCTAATCCTCTTTAAAAAGCATCCAATACTTCCAGTGATTCTGGACAAACCAACTGCATGTCTTAGGACAAGCTTGCCTGAAAGATCACCCCCTTCCTACCCAAACCTTCAAACCCTGTTTGGAGGCTCGGCTCAGGGCGCCCCGCCACAGGAAGTGAGACCGGTGGCTACAGAGGAAAGATCCTTTTCAGGAGTGGCACCTTAGCGATCAAATGGCCTCCGCAGACAGACTCCCCAGGTGATGAACTTTTTATTCACTATGTTGTAAATCTGAACTGTAAGGGTCTCCTAACAACTCTCAGCAACTGCAACAAACCAAGTTTCTGAGGGATTCTTTGGGAGAAGCCATGACTGTTTGGCAGAATGCTGGACTTTAAATGTATAGTGCAGATGGGGCTTTTGCCTCTCCAGATTTCACTCTGGATTTTTTACAAGCAAAGAGAGAAAGAAAAGTGAAGTCTCACCTTTTGGTCCTGCAATGCCAGGGGGGCCTGGATATCCTGGGGGGCCACGCTGCCCAGGGCTGCCTGGAAAACCTGGGTTGCCTCTTGAAACTCCAATTGCAGGGATACCTGGAGACAGTGGTGATGGAAATCAGCACAATAATGTTAAAACTGAGCTTCTGAAAGCGTGGCTTGTTATTATCGGTTATTGAACTTGTTTGTTGCTTGCGACACAAATATGGTCTCCAAGCAATTTGCAGCATATTTGAGAGCATTAGCACAAGTAAAAATACATTATGATAAAAAGCACATTTACCCCAAAACACATGCAATTCGTTAAAAATGCACAAATCAACCACCAATAACGGCAAGAAAAAGCTCAGCGACACACCTAACACCAAGCTGTAGCTGTAGTCCATATGCCTACCCTGCAAAGTTGCAGCCCTCAGAAGTTGTGAGCACGAGTGCACTGAACTCAGCGGGACAGACTTTTTGAGAAAATAAGTGGAAGATTAGGATGCAGGAACATAGGACGCCACCTTATGCTGCGTCAGATCATTGATCCACCTAGCTGAAGGTTGTCAAGACTGGGTTGTATCCAGCGTTAGCCATTCTCAGAGTAGACCAGCTGAAATGAATGGCCATGACTAATTTAAGCCCTGCTCTGGGTAAAGCTTAGCTGGATACAAGAGACTGACTGGCAGTGGCTGCAAAGCAGATGAGCTACAGCCTTTCTCCAAGAGCAATGCAAAATATGGATTATACTGATATCTGGCTTGTCTTCTATGTTACAACTCAAAGCAAGTGTACAACGGGTGTCTACATGGTCTCCCACCCAGTCACTGAACAAGCCCAAGCTACTTAGTTTCAGCAAGGTGTGCCTTCAGAAGACCAACCATGAAACTGGTTAAGGGTGCTGAGAGGAAACACCTCCTCCCTTCACAGAGCTGTATTTCCAGAATAGTTTAACGATCAACCCCTGGAAATTGTAGCTCTGTGAGAGGAAGAGGAGTCTCCTAAAAACTCTCAGTACCCTTAACAAACTACAGCTCCCAAGAATCTTGGGCAGAAGCTGTGACTGTTTAAAGTGATAGGATACTGCTTAGGTACAAAATAAAAATAGACTGAAATATGTTCACACTTTATCTCACTGTAAATTCTGCAAGGCTGGCTTCTGCTTTTCTGACTCATTTCCACCTACCCTGGGAGGGCAGGACCTTCACAAAGGTTGCTTCTGCTGCTTAGAAGGTCTAGGGACTATTAAGCTGGGGCATTGTTTAGGGGTTGTTGCTGGGGTCATGATTTAATTTTAGAGATGCATTATTTTCTGATATGAATCTGGATTATGTCCTTGTATTTTTACTGTCAGACTTTATGAACGCTCAGTGGATTGTTTAATTTTCTCATATATTTGTTACTATGAGGTGCTTTCATTAATTGTTTATATAACTAATTTTTTGCTATCTCTTGTAACTGTTAGCAAATTATGTAAAGTGTTTTGATATTACGAGACACCTTGTGGTTTACTATGGAAAGCTGGAACACAAATAAACAGTAACAATGATGATTTTACTGTGGGCATGATAGACAAACTGAAATGACTGAAAGTGGATAAATGTACATTTACTTGAGTTAAATAGCTGTCCAATTCAAATCTCAATTGAGCAATTTTTAGATAATAATTTAAATTGTATTTTCTTGATGTATTTGTTTTTTGTGGAAAGCAATGAACAAATGAAATCAACAAACAAATAAATAATTGAGCTGGATGATCCATAAGTCAACTTAAATGTAATTGAAAATGGCTGTTCCTATCCTCTCACATTAAACTGGCCTCCATTGTCATTTTCCAGTAACTTACTTTACTTTTCTAAAATGCATTTGAATTAATGTTTGAAATGTATTTATTTGTATATATGTAAGTATTTATATATTGCCCTTTCACAAAATATCAGCAATATAAAAACATTTTAAAAACCCTTCAAAACCAGTACAGAACTATCACAGAAATTACTGGCTACTCAAGAAAACGTTAAACAACTGTATAGGCCTGTTATAAAAAAAAGTCTTCAAAAGATGCCTGAAAGTTAAAAGAGAGCATGCCTGCTGAATCTCTGCTGGAAGAGTGTTCCACAGCATAGGACTGGCAACCCTAAATGCCTGACTTCTGTCTGAGGCCAGCCGGGCTTCTGTGACACAGGGGAGAAGCTGCAGTGTTTCTCCGGATGATCTCAGTGATCGAGCTGGAATGTAAGGACTCAAGTGGTCCTTAAGATATCCTGGACCCAAGTTCTTTCCATTAAAAACAGTACCAACAGTTCTGGATTAATTCTTTCATTCCACCTACTCTTGAGCGCTGCTTCATGTGCTATCTCAGAAACACCATGAACCCCCCTCCTCCCTTCTTATGAATGTAAAGTTGGCTGAGTTGAGATGATCCCATCTCAGCTTAATAAATTGAAATATTTTGCTCATGGACATATATCCGTCATTCTGTACCAACCAGAAGCAGGCACCAAAGACACAGAATGAAAGAACAGGATGCCTCTGAGCACAATCTGAATGTAGGAATTTGCTTTCAATACCAGAACTGAACTGAGGTCACAGTCTTTTGCACAGAATTCCACACTTGATTAACCTCTTTCATTTCAGCAGCCTAATTTAGGCAGGGACAGTCATTTTCTTGCTGTTGTGAAACAATGGAGAGCCAGAAACTCTTGCTGATTTACTGCATTTCATCCAGAGATCTACCAGGAGATCCTGATCTAGTTTCTGCCCATCAATGCGATAGATGTTCCTTCCCCCAGCTCATTTTGTCCTCACAGCAACCCTGTGAGGTAGAGTAAGCTGAGAGACTGCCCCAGGGTCACCTAGTGAGCTTCATGGACATGTAGGGATTTAAACCTGGGTCTAGGCCATCCTAGTCCCAAACGCTAACCATTATACCACACTGGCTAATAATATAACGACTTGGGGGCGGAGAACAAGACAGGAGATTTTCCATGCCTCTGTTGAATAGAACGAACATCTCACAGGAAACATGCCCTCCCTGGTTAACTACCCTAAAAAGAGCCCAGGTACCTGGTGGTCCTTCTTGGCCAAAGTCACCTGGTGCACCTTTCTGTCCTTTCAGCCCAACACTTCCAGGGTGTCCTGGCTCACCCTTTGGTCCGTCGAAGCCTCGTTCACCTCAAAAGATCACACAGAAGTCATGTTGCTATATTAGATGCTCATTTCTTCCACAAAATTTTATTTATATATAATTGGCAAAATAAACATAATTTTTCACAACGTAGTAAGTACTGAGAAAGATACAATCGAGTTGAAAGAAGAAAAGAAATATACAAATTTGTGTGCAATTAAAAGGAGAAAACAAAAGAATAGAGCATCTAAAATTTATAAAGATTTCCTAATAGGCAAAAACCCTTGCTGTTTAAGAATGTACCTATAGCCAACAGATATTTCTATCAAACTTTAAAAAGCAGGGAAATTGGGCAGCTATAGTGAATGCACCAGGGGAGCTGGAGACCTGGCCTCCTCTCTGACATATTGTACTGCCCTACAAATTGGTCAAAATGCCAACACCATTTGGGTTGGTCTTTCACAGTCCAATCCACTTCCTGTGTAGCTTGGAAGAATTTGGTAACATGTGCCTCTGAGCATATGGTGAGTGGCGGCAACACCTGCCATCTCCAAAGATGGAGAATTATATTTTTGTATGTTTGTTGGTGTTCTTCTTACTTTGCTTCTTTCCTGTGTTACTAATTTTTCTACAGAGAATCTAATCTAGAAAATTTTATTTCCCTCATTATTCATCCTAGAAATCTGTGTCAAATTTATTTTTATTAATTTCAAAGCCTTTTTATTGGTCAATGTCATATGATGGTGAAGACAGCCTTTTGTGTTTCAGATTGGAGGTTATGTTCTATTTCTATTTTGGGTGCATTAACAGTTGAATCTGTAACTGCAGCTTGATGTAAAATCAGACTGATTATAATATGTTGCTACTTCAGCAATGACTAGTTGTTGGAAAAAAGAGGATGCATGTTTTCAGCCTGCTATGTTTAAACCACTTCATTTAAGGCAAGGTGGGCACGGTCAATTAAAAACATAGAGCACACCTAGAATTTTGCTAGAATATATTTCACTTCCCACTGGTTTTTATCTTGCACAAACTGAGACACTCCTGATGTCCACTGGAGACTATTCTGCAGAATAGGCAGTGCCATTATTCCACAATTATGTTTGGAGTTTTTTTTAGTGTAAATTTTGCAAAGTGTTGCTGTACTTCACAAATTCACAGAAACAGAAGCAAAAGAAAATGATTTCCTATAGGAAACTTCACTAAAATTGCAAAGTATATCAGACATATTTAAAGTGACTATCTGAATTATGTCAACTGTCTTAATAATGTTGCTTCCTCCCTGGTGAAACAAGTTTAGCATAGCATTTGTCTTGTTTCTACTATTTGGGCTGATTGCAGGTGTTGCTACCACTCACCATATGCTCAGAGGCACATGTTACCAAATTATTTCAAACTACACAGGAAGTGGATTGGACTGTGAAAGACCAACCCAAACTGTGTTTGCATTTTGACAAATTTGTAGGGCATCTGCTTGTGCAAGGGGCCTTGCTAGTGAGAGGACTGGATAGGACCCAAGGTCCACAACCTCAGGAAACTTGACTACACTTCTGGCAGTGGCAATCTGAAAAATGGTGGCTAATGCCAAGGCCAACTTTTTTCTTAGAACTCAAGGAATGTGAAATCTTGGTCAATTTCTTAACAAGCCCAGAAGTCTTCTCTTCCAGGAACCTTTCAAGGATCACCGTAGGTTGCTTACCTGGAAATCCAGGGTCCCCTCGTTGTCCTTTAGGCCCTATACCACCTGGGATTCCAAACGATTCTCCTCGGTCACCTGGAAGGGGGGAAACAACAACAGCCTCCATTTCCCACCTTTCATCAGTATTTCTGTACAAACACTTGAAAAGGTTCCACTTCCAGAGTTTCACATGTAAGTTGCATGCAGAGCTTGGAAGATTACTCTTAAAAAGGAATAAATTACAATTACTGTTACATGGCCCCCAAAAGGAATAAATTACCATTACAATTGTTCTGAAAAGAATTGATTACTTTACAGTTACCCAAAAGTAATCACTACAATTAGACTTAAGTTACTTAAAAAAAACCCTAGAGTGCCTACAAAGTGCTGGCCTTGGCTGCTGCACACTAAGTCGCCTAAAACAACATTAAAAATAAACACACACACAGAAGTAGTAGAATAATTCCTGTTATCCATAAGATAGCAGTGGTAGTCTCTCCACTGGTAAGGGAGGTGGGGAGGGAGGCAAAGGCCACTACTCAGACCTTTGCCCGTCAAACCAAGTGCAACCCCCCCCAACTAGCAATCATAATCTCTCTCACTTAACTACCACCCGGACCCTGCCCTGCCACCAACTAAGGGACACCTACCCAACCCTGAGATGCAAAAAAGTTAAAACACTGCAAATGCAGCAAAGTAGTCAGGGAGGGCGGTGGAGGCCACTTTGTGTGCCAAGTGCAAGCACAGTATTCTCTCTCTCTCTCTCTCTCTCTCTCTCTCTCTCTCTCTCTCACTCACTCACTCACTCACTCACTCACTCACTCACTCACTCACTCACTCACTCACTCACTCACTCACTCACTCACTCACTCACTCACTCACTCACTCACTCACTCACTCACTCACTCACTCACTCACTCACTCACTCACTCACTCACACCCACCTACACGTGCGTGTCACCTTTCACCTCCACAGGTCTTTATCTCCATTCTGCTGCCTCCTCCTCCTCCTCCTTTATTCATGTACTTGCCCTCCGGCTCCTTCTTCCCTCCACTCCATTCTTCACCACCACCATCCATTTTTTAAAACAATTGTTTTCTCCGCTCCACCCCCGTCTGGCTCTCCCCCTCCTCCCTCGTTGCCCCCTACCCACCCCCTGAGCATGAGGGTAGAGCGACGCTGCACAGAAGCCCAGTTTGAGGCACATGATTTTCATCCACAAATCAGAGGAGCAGAAGACTTCCCCTGCTCCCCCCCCAAGTAGTGCCCCAAAGTAATGCTGGAAACATTACAATTACTCCACAAAAGTAATAAAATTGCTCCTCATTCTATTACAATCAAAATGTAAAGGAATTACCCACTCGTTCCTCAAAAAAGTAGAATAGAATAGAATCATAGAGTTGGAAGGGGCCTTGTAGGCCATCGAGTCCAACCCCCTGCTCACAGCAGGAAATCCACAGCTAGAGCATCTCCCGCAGATAGCTGTCCAGCCTCTGCTTGAAGACATCCAGCGAAGGGGATCCCACCACCTCCCCAGGCAGTCGGTTCCATCGCCGAACTGCCCTTACTGTTCTTTGTAACTAATTACTTCCAAGCTCTGGTTGCATGTCAGTGATGCCTGATGTGCAACCAAGGATACAGGAACACATCAAAGCTTGAGAAGACCTTGTTGCTTAAATAAAGATTGAGTGGAACAGCAAACACCCTTATACCCCTTCGTCAGAGAACATCCAACAGCTAGGCTGGCTAGCTGGCATCACTTCCAGTCCTCAAAAATACTTCATGGAGAAGCTGCCACCTGCCATTCAGTGGCTCATCACATGGGGCAGCTATCTGCAGATCCCAGCAGTTGCTGTTACCATCCAACTAGTGCCCATCACAAAATCATTGTGGCCCTGCACCCCACAAGTGAAATATCTGTTGTGTTACTAGTCCTTATGTCTATCCTGAATCTGCCCATCAATTTCATTAAGCAGCCAAGAGTTCAAGTGTTATGTGAGCAGAACAATGACTTTGTTTTAAATGAAAATGTTGCCCCTTTCTAGGAGCACCAGAAATGGTCACATAAACAAACATTTATTTAATATGTTTCTATACCAATTAATACTAAGAGTATCTAAGCGGTTTACAAAATAACACATTCTCTCTCGTTGCACACATATTTAAAACTAACAATGAAACTGAAAAACTACACGCAACACGATACAATAGAAAAATACAAGGCATGCAATATAAAATAATAAAATCCCACAAAAAGCAAACATTTTGCAAACATCTTAAGAGTCAGGGATCCCTTCCTTCTCCAGCCTCCCTCTTGCCAGGGCACATCCTGACTCACCATATACAACACTCAACCAATACTTACACAGCACACCCAAATTCCATCTTATATCTACACAAATCATGCTGTACTTACTACTCAGTATCACTCATCCCATTCTACTCCCACACCTCCACTAATTCGGGACCGGTGAGAATTTCTATTCCGTTCACATTTCAAGCTGAATCTATCAAATCCACACTTTCCAACGTAATATGAGAACCGAAACACAGATCAAGATCTGCATTTATTCGATTTTGCGATGCAGGTTGCCAGCCAGCCAATGCTTTAAAATGCATATATTGGGGAAAGTGTGCATAAATATGAATATATGAGTGAAAATAACACACAAAAATGTGTTATATGATGAGAAATGGCTTGCAAAAATGTGTATATTAGTCAAATGCCTACAAAAATGGGTTTATTAGGAGAAATTCACACATTGGAGAGCTTTTTTTCTTTTAAAAAATCACAAATTGCTGCAAAAATCTAGAGAACTGAATTTCAGATTAGAAAAATGAGAAAACCAAAATTGACAGAACTTTCCATCCCTACCATCAATACACCATTTTACATTCCCCATTAGAATGTGCTCTCTCTTTCTCTCCTCCCCCCCCCCCCGCACTGTGGCCCTTTTGTGTTTTGCTCTCTGGAAAGGTAGCTGAAAAGATCATGCTAGTGACTTACCCTTTGGACCACGCAGTCCACTAGTTCCTGGTATTCCAGGTGGCCCTGATACACCCTCAGCACCCTGGTGAAGGAAACTGTATATTTATCAGAAGGCTTTCCAACCCACCCTTCATTGAGTAAATGATTCCAGGGTGGGATACATTAAAACTAATAAAACATATTCATTGATAAAATAACATCAGCAAGGCAGATAGAAACAAAAAGCCAAGACAGCAGGGCAAAACAAAGCAAGAATCAAACTAAGCAAGAAAAGCCTGGGCAAGAAAAAAAAGGATCTTCAGTTGCTGCCAAATCCTTACAAAGGCAACTTCCAGAGCATCTATTTATTGAGCATTCATCCTGATTTGTTCGCGAGATTAGATGGCATTGGCTATTTAATGAGCATTCTGATTTGTTTGTGGGGAGGTTAGATGATGTGCATCAAAGCAAGAGTTATCACACATTTTCCAATGCATTTTCTCATCACTTTCCTTATCTCAAAAAGTCTGATCTTTAAGGCAAGCGGGTTGCGCAAGACCTCCCAATCAACTACAGTTGCACAACCTGAATTTGCTGGTATGTGACTGAAACCTGCTCTAACATAGTGACACTCTGGAAGAGACCAAAGTTGGCACCAACCATTCCTGGGAGGGAAGGACATTCCAAAGATAGGTCACCACAACTGAGAAAGCCCTCTTCCGGATTACTGCGTAACAGATGTTATTCACCTGTGGAACAACCAAGAGGCCCTCCCCGCCAGATCTTAACTCATGAGCAGGTTGATATGGGAGGTATTTCGTTATGTATTTTGGCTCCAAGTTGTTTAGGGCTTTAAAAACCAGCCCCCTCGCTGGATGGTCACCTTGTAGTGGTGAGTTGGCTTGCGTATTCCAATGAACCCTATGAGCGATGCCGTCGGGAGTCATGTACTCCCAGCAGGGTCACCCATAGTGGTAAGTCAAAGGAGAGGAACCAGACAAAGAATGATCCAAGAAAGTCCTCAATGGCAGAACAGGCAGAGGATAACAATGTGTACGTTACAATGGATGTGAAGGAGGATGAAGGCTGCAGCAGATAAAAGACTTCCAATTGTTGTGTTATCCCATGCCATTGGATCAAAGCCTTTTTCTGTCAAGATTGTGTGTTGATCGTCGTGGGCCAATCTCCGCATCTTGGAAGACAATCTTAGTCAGCCATGAGCGATCGCCAATGAATGAATAAACCAGCATCAGAACCTTGAATCAGGCAGCCAATGCAACTCCTTTAGGACAGGTATTATATGGTTCCTAAATGATGATGCACTCAATAATCATGTGGACAAAGTTTGCAGACATTGCAGCTTCAGGACCATCTTCAAGGGCTACCACATCTAGCACATTTTAGTAGTCTGGGGAGGGGGGATTTTCAGCACGTGGATCACTGAAGTGAAATGTCATTTAATCTTCATGATTTATATTAACTCCAGCCAGTGCTAAAGATGAAATTCAGAGCGATCAGTGCACCTCAGCTACCATTATTGTGTGACTACCCAGCATCCTGAAGCAACAACTGTCTTGCCCTGCGGGCAGTGAGGAGAAGAAGAAAATGTTTGGTGAGCTACAACCATCCATATCCCAGGCTTTAAAAAAGGGAGGTCCTTTTCTGTCTTATTATAAAACATTCCTTGATTTTTATTGTTTTAATAATCTGATGCAAACAGCTTTTGCGAGAGTCGCTTGAAAAATGATATACAAATATCTTAAACAAACAAGGGCTGGGAACACAGCACAGGAACACAGGATGCTCTTTATAATGAGAAGGACCAGTGATCCATCAAGCTTTCAGCACCTTGGACAGCTCCTTGAAAGTTCAGACTAAACCCCAAGTGCCCCATTGACATTAGAACCACCAGCTTCCACTGTCTATACCAGGAATGGGGAATGTATGGCACTCTAGATGTTCCTGGGACTACAACTCCCATCAACAACTGGAGTCCAACAACATCTGGAGGGCCACAAGACCCTAATTTCTGATGTACACCAACAGTGGATTTCAGGCAGGGGTCTCCTTTCCCAGCCCTAACTGGAGATAGTGGGGATTGAACCTGGGACCTTCTGCATGCAAAGCAGATGCTCTCCCACTGAGCTATTGTTAGGTAAAAATCATTCCCTAGACCCCAAGAGTTGTCAAGAAACCTACATTATTGTCAGAACCAGTGTTGCAGTGATTTATGGGACTCGGAGAGGATGGGAAGGACAACTATTCTAAGCTTCATTTTTCTTCGTGAGAACCAAAAGCCTAAGGCACCTCTCTGTAACATCTCTGTAAAAATGAGATAAAATGTATCCACTCTAGATGTTGTTATTTCTCTCTGTCTTAAAAACACTATACACATCCTGTAATATTGTAGCTACTCCAGCACAAGCAAGAAGCATTCTCAAAATATCTTATTACAATTGTATCCATAAGATTTACATCATACTGCTAAGCTAGTAAATTGTATAGGCACATTAGTAACATTTTATCTCTTTTGGTGTCAATCTGCTCCTTTTGGTGTCAATCTGCTCCTTTTCCTCGCTTCCTTAGCTCTTATCTCAGAACAAGTTTTCTTTAAAGACTGACAAGTGTATGAATTCCTTATCAAAACTCTCGCTTTTTAGAATCAGAAGAAATGCAACAATGATGAACAAAATGCGCTTACTTATCTCTGTATTAATGTATTCCCATCTTATGATTTTTTAATAATATTGTATCTTGTTTTGTTTATAAAAACTATATAAGGGATGCTTTACTTAATAAACGGCGTTCTCTGACCTGACAGACTTCTGTCTGTGTAGAGCAGAGATCCCTCTTGATCAAGCAGTTTCTGTGTTGCTTTACTTGGTATCTGGCTGAACCACTATCAGGTAAACTAAATTGCTAAAGCTTGCACTTCTATTCGGGGCTGAGGTGTGCGCTAGCTCACCCTTCCTGGGAGGGGAGGGGGCTTTAAATTTAAACCCAACACTATGATGCAGTCCTAACTGCAAGGCCAATATCTAACTATAACACTCTTGTACAGCTGGATCCCACAATGAGCACTCAATGTTTCCTAGCCCACTTTCTTAGGTTCTGCCCTAGCATTTTTGGCGACTATGCAACAGCAGCATCCATCACACTGCACAGCTCCTAGATGGGATGGGATGGAGGTCACATGGCTGCTTTTCTTTCAGCTTGTTCTGGCAGTCATTCCATGGTGATGCTCATTGAACTGGGCCTTGTGAAAGATCCAGCACACACCCAGATCTGTGGCTACAAAGGGGTCAGAAAGATTCAGGGCTCCTCCAGACGACCTCACTGAGCATTCATCTTGATTTGCTTGCTCAAAGCTTATGTGGAGGTTAGCCTATGTCTGGTTTTTATTTGAGCATTCATGCTGATTTGCTTGCAGGGCATCCATATGCCTTCCCGCTAATTATTCATCCATCCCACACTTTCCCCATCTCTTTCCTAAGCACAAAAAGTCATTTAAAGTGGGTTTGTTGTGCTAGGGCAAAAGAGCCCTTTAATCCACTTTAACTGTGCAAACCTAAATTTCCAGTATGTGCTGGAATCCCTCCTGCAAAACAGTGACAGTCTGGAGGCACTCTCACAAGTCAAGCCCAATGGTTGCAAGAGACCATCTGGCTCTCCAGAGCAAGACAGGAGCAGTCAAAAGGAACCCAATTTAAGCTCCCATTCAAAAAGAAATAGGCACACTTACACTTTCTCCAGTCATTCCTGGAAAACCCACAATGCCAGCAGCTCCTTTCTGTCCCGGGAAGCCAGGAGAACCGAATGTTCCTGGGAGACCTGGATCACCGATTGGTCCTTTCTCTCTGCCTGGCAACCCGGCTATTCCTGGGAGTCCTGGCTGTCCATGGGGCCCAGGAGGTCCCTTGTTCCCTAAAGTTACATAGGAAAGAAAAACACAGTTGTTATGGCAAAGTATGGTTCGGCAGTTCTCTGAAAGGGGAAGTAACAGATTACACCTGACGTATAAGCGCTACAGCAATTTGAGTTTCACTTAAAGAACACAAGGGCCCCAATGGATTGTCCAGTCCGGCATTCCGTTTCCTAAAGTGGCCAATCGGAAGCTTCAGAGAAGCCCATAAGTAGGGCATGAAGGCAACAGCCCTTTCCTGTTGTTGTTTTCTTGCATCTGTACCGGAATTCTCCTCCCGTAAGATTGAAGCAAGCCCCGACATTGTTCTGTTTTCAATGTTAGCTTGAAAACTTTTCTTTTCTCCCAAGCCTTCTCAAATCAGCCTATTTCATTTCTGCAGTTTTTAATTCTTGGTGATTTTTTAAAATCTCTTAGTGCTGTTTTTAACTATCTGTATTATGTTTTATATCCTATGTTTGTACTCCACTTTGTATGCTGGTTTATTGTTTCAAGTTGCAATGTATTTTGTATCTTTATATTTTGTTTATCAGGTAGAGTTGGTTTTTACTGGAGATTACAAGTGGCTTTGAGGAGGACGTTCCTCAAAAACCTTTTCTTTTTTTAAAATATGTTTTTAAAGCTTTAAAAAAATGTTTTTAAAGATGTTTTGTTTTAATATATTTTCAAGTCTGTTTTTAGGATGTTTTAAAGGGTTTTTAGTGCTTTTGTTTGCCGTCCTGGGCTCCTACCAGGAGGAAGGGCGGGATATAAAGCAAGCAAGCAAACAAACAAACAAACAAATAAATAAAAACCAGGGGATAAATGATTAAATAAATAAATAATACAATGAGGCATGCTGACTCAGAAAGTTCCATTTTAAGCTTCCATAGCTCGTAGCCGCTGATAGACTTCAGGTAAGAATTGACTTGGTGGGTCAGGCCAAAGGTCTGTCTAGTCCACTTTCCTGTTTTCCCCACTGTGACTAGTCAGATGCTTCTGGGAAATGCAGGCCACATTCACACCATACATTTATTCCACTATTATTCCATTTTAAACAGTCATCGCTTCCCCCAAAGAATCCAAAATAAGCTGGAGTAATGTCTGCCTCTGTAGCTCCTAAAAAATCCCCAAGCCCTTACCAGGTGAATGTCAGGTCCTTTTGTGGGAAGGAGGGCATTCAATGTTGGGTTAGGTCCTATTTCTGAGACCAGGAAGTCAAAGATAGTCTCATCCTGATGGACATAATTTACCCACAATGCATCACGAGGGGAAAAATATACTGCACTGTGGACAATGTAGTATGACCTTGAGGCTGCAAGGCCATTAAAAGCATTTTTGGGAGAGGAATGAATTGCCCCTAAAGATTGGTGTGGGTGGGAGAATTTCCCTACAGACTGAAATGAGGGGGTGAGTGGTTTGGCTTACCTTCTTTTTACCAGGGCTTCTTTTCTTTCAATTGGAAACTTTAAGAGTTTTTAAAACCAAAACCAAGACTCCTCAGCATCCTCATAAAAATAAGACAAACCAACCCCATGCCCAAATAAATGTCAGGGAAACTGTCCCTCCCTCTCTGCAAAAGAAAAACAACAACAAAGAACATCAGAAATCCCCCCTTTTCACAGGGGACAAAAGACTTGCAAAAAGGGGAAATGGCAATTTCAACCTGACGTTAGTTAACAGGCCAAAGAACATTGCCTAGGCTGGAGGTGGTGAACCTCAGGCTCAAGGGCCAAATGCGGCCCTCCAGGCTTCTCTACCCAGCCCTCAGAACACTCCCCAGGCCACACTCCCTCTCGTCAAGTCTACTCCTCACGGGTCCTGCTTCACACCTCATGTGTTTTTGCCAGGCTGGAACATGTCTTTGAACTCTGATAATGCCTCTTGCTCATCTGGGTGGAGGATAGAGAGGGTGTGTGTGAATGTGCATAGAAGCTAGTCTACTGAACAAAGGTAAAATTTATGCTTGTTGCACTACCCCATTTAAACCATGTGGCCTCTGAAAGGTTGCCCAGAATGGAATGCACAGCCTATGGGCTGAAAAACATTCCCCAACCCTAGTCATAGAATCATAAAATCATAGAATATTAGAGTTGCAAGGGACCTATACGGCCATCAAGTCCAATCCCCTGCTCAATGCAGTCTAGGGTGTTAATCAGTGAGCAAATGGTTAAGGACAAAGATGGAAACTAGATGTTATCTCGGTGCCAACACAAGTACCTCTAGGTCCTGGAAATCCTTCTTTCCCAGGGAAGCCAGGCTCTCCTTTGCTTCCTTTGAATGTAAGAGCCAGTTCTGGAGGCCTGAGAATGGGGGGTCCGGGAGGACCAGGGTTGCCTCTGTCTCCTGAAAAAGTGGAAAGAGAGATGTGATAGGACAACTCACAGCCACATAGATGGGAAACAACATCCATCATTCCCACTTGGCAGCAAATTGATCTGGAGACAGGATTACTATGATCAGCGGTGTCCAACAGTTATTTCACACTTGAAAAAATTGTGGCGAACATTTTCACCACATGACAGGAAAAAAATTAACTTTGAAGATATAAAAATACACAATAATTAGTGAGAAATCTGACAAATCATTTCATTTAGTGCAGCAAAATCAGGCACAAAATCAGTTGGACTACATCTCAACTCCGCCTTCAAATTTTCATCTAATATCTGCAACCAATATTTTGATTTCACTGTTTTTACCACAGAAAAAGTTGATTTGCAGAGGCACGTTGAACCAAAACCTGAAAACTGTTTTGGAATAACTGTATTTAGAAGTGTGAACTCATTTTGATTTAAAAGACGAGTCCACATTATAACAATTGAACCATCTTTCAGATCTTGAGTGCTTTGAAGTAAAATCACATCTATCTCAAAAAAAGGTGCGTTTCCCAAGAAAGCCCACAAACTCTTGAGATAGTTGAGAATTCTATACGTCAATGTGCATTTTGCAGTGTAGAGGACCCAAGGATGTATCTGTGATTGTTAAGAGCTGAAGGTGCACACCTTTTTTAAACTGGTATAGAATAATTTCATTCAAAAGTTTTGAAAAAATAGGTGGTAGATGTAAAGCACCAATTCACCACAGGTCAATAGCCGTTTTGCCACCTATAGCGAGTGGTGACCACAGCTGCTTCCACACCGATCTTTATTCCATTATTCTGATGATTTCTTAACTGGTCATTTGTACATTATATTTGATATTTCACATGATGTACAAGCTAGTTCTGGAATTCTAGTGGAATATAGTGCAAATTTAGCACAAATCTTCATGATAAATGATACTGGAAATAATGTGTTTGCAAGCTTGGGAACCTGGAAAATCACGGAGATGTTTTGCTAGCTGCAGCTGCTCACGTGACAGGCATCCCAGAATGCAGTGCATTCCTCCTGCCTTTTAGGTGCACTTTGTTGTTTGCCTGACGAAAGTTGTACCAGTGTTCCAGTGTAGGCACAGGTAGTAGCAGCATTTCCCACACACACACACCCGTGTCTATACAACTAAATATACAGTATATAAAGATATGTCAGATACTAAAGGGAGAAGGGTTGCATGGCGACAGGATGAGATCTTAGACCCCCTACACAGTGGGGAACGACAATGTGCATGTGTATAATGTGTGAAGGACAAAAATAAGACGTTCATTACAGCCATGTGAAAGACAGCTGCGTGAAATGTCAGCATATTGGCTGAAAAAGCTACTGTTCCTTAACACAACAGGTGTGAAAGGAATTTTAGAAATTGGGACAGAAGTGTTACCATTTTAATACATTTCAGATGGGAGTTTCAGCAGTTAATTAGATTTGTTAGTCGCTTGTCACCCGAAGGTCTCCAAGGGACTTACAACTGTTAAAATAAAAAATAAATACACGATCCCATAGCAACCAAAACAGTCAAACAACAATGCCCTGCATTCAGCCATGGGAAGCTTTAGCAGCATATTAACAATAAAACATCATCATCTCATGCTATGAAATGCCCGGGGAAAAAGTTAAGACTGGTGCCATAAAGATGTCAATGAAGGCACCAGACAGACCTCACTGGGAAGCAATTTCCACAGACGGGGAGCTGCACGCTTCAAGCTTAATTACAGGCTGAGTTATGCTAGGGCAGCCTTTTTCAACCAGTGTGCCTCCAGATGTTGTTGGACCACAGCTCCCATCAGCCTCAGCCAGCATTGCCAATGGTCAGGAAAGATGGGAGTTGTGGTCCAACAACATCTGGGGGCACACTGGTTGGGAAAGGCTGTGCTAGGGCATGGGAATGCGGGGATTGTGCCTTCACAGGTGCGTCATGAGGAGTAACACGAAGGGAGGAAGCGAAGTGGAATCATACAGGAATCCCCAGGCAAGGGAGAAAGGGCAGAGTTTTTGAGGGAGCAGAACCACAGGTAAACTCATCTGAACCCAAGACAATTGCACAAGGAAAACCATTATTATTATTATTATTATTATTATTATTATTATTATTATTATTATTATTATTATTATTATTATTATCATCATCATCATCATCATCATCATCAATGATGATGATGATGATCAATAATAATAATAATAATAATAATAATAATACATTACAAATAGTGTAAAACAAATTACAACCACAAGAAAAATGTACACCTCACGTGCCAAAGGCCAGGGGAAAGAGGTGTTTCAGCATTCGATGAAAACTGTAGAGTGAACGTGCCCAGTGTACCTTCATGGGAATTCCACAACCTAGGTGCTGCTACAGAGGGTGCCCTCCCCAAGACCGAGGGCAGTGGAACTTCCACAAGGGCCCCCTCTCTTGATCAACACCCAGGTCAGATATTTGGGGCCTAAGCCATTCAGGTCTTTAAACTCTAACACGAGCACCTTGAACTGGGCCCAGAAACGAACTGGCAAACAGTATATCTTTAGGTGCTGACTTCTCCCATCCAGGTTAAGCTTAGCCTAATACCAAGTTTCCAGACTTACCTTTTAGGCCATCGAGCCCAGGAAACCCAATACTTCCATCTCTTCCTGCTGCTCCGGAAGCTCCTTTTGGGCCACTACCCCCCGGGATGCCATGTAGGCCTGTCATGCCGGGGAAGCCAATCAGACCCAGCAAGCCCTTTTGTCCTAGTGTCAAAGAGCAAAGCAAGATTTATATATATACATGTCTACTATATACATGTACTATATACCTTGTCAGATCTGGGACCTATGTTCATCTCAAACAACACATTTGGAGATTGGCTCCCTATTTTTTCACCGTATATTTGTGTGGTGGTGGTGGTGCTGTTGTGAAACATCAAGAACCAGGCTGTGTCTTGCCAGTAGGCCCTGAGTAGGGATGGATAGTCTCAATAATTCATGAAGGAGATGGGACTAAATTTGTCCTGTTTCAAGGTAGATATTTAACAGGAAATTCTCAAAAATCCACCCGGAAACATTTAACGTTAAACCCTCGGACTCTTGTAATGGAATCTGCCGGACTGCATTTGTGAAGTGGACAATTGATCTGATCTGGGTCGTGATCCATGTGGTTTGGATCAGGTGAGTCCACTTTGGAATTTGAATGGGATGAGTTTCTGCTTCATCCCTAGCCCTCCCCCCCACCAGTTAAAGGCTAATGGAAATTACACCTTTGGAAGCAGCCACCCTGAAGAAAGACATATAACATATTTGGCAGATTTGCACCTTAACTGAGCCCTCTGACTTGAACTATCCTCCTAGGCTGAGTGGAGAGGTTGTGGCCATGTTGGCACATATTTAGCCCCTCCCATCAGGAGTCCTTTCTTTTTCTTTTGTTTGGGTGGGTCTGAAGTTTGTGTCCAGGTCCCTTTTAAAAAAAACAGTATTGTTTTCATAATAATATTAGTAATAATACTATACAGAGCAGGAACTGGGAAACTGTGGCCCTCCAGATGTTGCTGAACTACAGCTCCCATAATCTCTGACCATTGGCCATGCTGGCTGGGGCTAGTGGGAGCTGGAGTCCAACAACATCTGGAGGGCCAAAGGTTCCATTCCTGATGGGGGTCCCATCCACACCATACATTTAAAGCACTCCCGCACCACTTTAACTTTCATGGCTTCCCCTCAAAGAATCCTGGGAACTATAGTTTGTTAATTCACTAGAAAAGACAATAATGCTGGGAAAAACAGAAGGGAGTAGAAAAAGAGGAAGGCCAAACAAGCGATGGATTGATTCCATAAAAGAAGCCAAAGACCTGAACTTACAAGATCTGAACAGGGTGGTTTATAACAGATGCTATTGGAGGACGCTGATTCATAGGGTCTCCAAAAGTCAAAATCAACTTGAAGGCACATAACAACAACAACGTAGTTTGTTAAGGGTGCTGGGAACTGTAGCTCTACAAGGGGGTAAACTACAGTTCCTAGGATTCTTCGGGGGAAGCTGTGACTGCTAAAGTGCTATAAATGTCCTTAGAAGTATGGTGTGGATGTGACCGTAAATGAAGTGGAACTGAAGTTGCATTTCCTTGTTACTCCAATCCCTGTTTTAAGACTTTGGAGGGCTCCAGATTGGCAAAGGCTGCTCTATGGCACACAAAGTCACCCCAAAATAGCGTGATGTTTCATCTGACGAAGTACAACAAGACAAAACAATTATCATTAAAATACCTGGTTACACAGCTTGAACACTGACACTTGTTACCTTTGGATCCGGGTAAACCTGGATTTCCATGTAGACCTAAAGGGCCAAGTGATCCGGGCAGCCCTACTTCTCCTGGACGTCCCGGAAGGCCATCAGGACCAGGGGACCCCTTCATTCCAATGGGGCCTGGCCGACCTGCATCACCACTTCTGCCTTTTTCTCCAGGAACTCCTGGATCGAGACAAGCAAGGACTCTTAATTTCACAGTCTCTCTCTTTTGCCCTCTTTTCAAGCCACCTTTGCTCTGAGCATCGCATTGCATAGGAGAGGATGAAACCTCAAATATCATGCAGCCTTTCTAATATGCACAAGTTTAGAAATGCCAAAAATAATAAAAAAGCATTAGTCATCTAAAAATTAAAAGGCCTAGGAAGCTTACTACCTACACCACTACACAACTGCCAATAGTGAAACCCCTTATGCTTTGGATAATTTAGGATTTATCAGCCACCGTTTGGGAAATGTGTCAGTCATATTTGGAAACAACCAGGCCACAAGCTGAGATAGGAAAGTGCTGGAATGTCAAATTCCACTCGCTACCCTCACCATTAGGTTAAACCAAAGAGGGGAACTTGTTTTAAAAAGTATATTTTTAAAAGAGACCCAGTGAAGCAAGGTACATTCTCCATCATTACCTCCATCATTCTGCAGTCCAGATATTATTTCCAAAACCTGTTCAATCCATAGTGCTAGAAATGTCACTCCCTAGGGAGGAGGTCAACAGTAATGGTGTCAGCCATGCTGAATTTAGCCTCTGAAGTCTTTGTTCAGATTGCTTCTGCTGGGAAATGTTGAATCTTTAAAATACTTTGTGGTTTGGTTTGCTGTAGTGAAGACTCATAAGCATTGAAAAAGGAATGCTCAGATAATTTTTTTAAAAAATCAGGTAGTTTCTGGAGAAGTAGGGTCTGAAGCTAGAAAAAAACCATCACCACGCTAACAAGCTTTGCAATATTTCGGCTGCAGCACTTAAAAGTCATGACCTGATTTTTTAAAAATATATATAGGTAATTAAATATGTTTTATTGAATATGGATGGAAGTAGCAGAGGAGAGACGTAATAAAACTGAAGTCCATGTTGGGAGCCCCAGAAAATAAAACCCTCTTCCTAACTGGACTGGTTGCAAAGTCTGAGCGTGCCATCTCAGGACCCAAAAATCTTCTGGAATGCCTCTCCCAATATGAACCTCCCCAGGCCCTTAGATCTTCTTCTGAGGCCCTACTCCAGGTCCCCCCTCTGAGGGAGACTTGGAGGGTGGTGACAAGGGAGAGGGCCTTTTCAGTTTTGGCTCCCCATCTGTGAAATATACTTCCCAGGGAGGTCTACCTCGCACCTTCATTGACATCACTTTGGTGCCAGGCAAAAACTTATTTCCCCCCACAGGCGTTTAATAGACTAAGATAACGTCATTCATATTTATGTGCTGCTAAAGTTTTCTGTGGCTGTATGGGAATGGTTGTGGTTGTTTTATTATTTTATTTTATGATATATTTATTTTGATTTTTAACAATGTTGTAAGTTGCTTGGAGACCTTTGGGTAACAAGCGGCTAATAATAATAATAATAATAATAATAATAATAATAATAATAATAATAATTTCCTTTACTACCAAGCACAATATTGCTGTTGCTGTTTTTGCATGATAAAATAAGGGGTGTCACCTACAGTCAAACCAAGTCTTGTAGCATTAAAAGCTAGATAGCTGTTAGTCTGGGAGCTTTTACGCCATAGTGCATTTTTTCTCACCTTGACAGCCTACGTGGAGAACCCCAGAAATCAATACAGAGTGACATCAGAAATGGAGAGGTTGGTGGTGAATGGAACAGAAACATGGTGAGGACAAACAGACAAAACACGTATGAAAAGGGAGAAAGCACAAGGGCTGTGATCGAAATGCATGACTCAGAAAATGACAGCACTTACCTGTAACCGTTGTTCACTGACAGTGGTCAATGCACAGCCACACATAGTGCTGAGGTGCTTTTAGAGTCATGAAGAGCCCCCTCACCTACCTGTTTGCAGGTTAGTTACAGACCCCATCCACACTGTGCATTTAAAGCAGTATCATACCACTTTAAACAGTCATGGCTCCCCCTTAAAAGAATCCTGGGAATTGTCACTTCTTAAGGGTGCTGAGAGAAGACCCCCCCCATTCGCCTTTGGAATGCTATCAAAAATTATAGAGAGGGAATTGGCATGTAATAATCTAGACCTTTCAGCTGGGTGGAAAATCTTTTATCAGTGGAGGGCTGCATTCTCTTTGGGGTAATCTGTGGGGGGCTGCATCCTAGCAGGGGGTGGGATTGAAATCAGCGTTGGGAGAGTCCAAAGCCTAAGCAGGTAGGGCACCCCTTTTCTCTCTCTTTCTGCCACCTCCTTTTCTCACGGCTATCCAGCCCCCCCCATTTCCCCCTCCTTGCCACCCACATGAAATGAGGCTGAGGGCCACACATGTGGTCATCAGGTCACAGGTTGTCCCCTGCTGCCTTATGGGAGCTGCTCTTTACTGACAGTGTGACAGGCCAACTCCATGCTTTTCATCTTGCGAGCTGCTATGGAAGCCAGAGGCTGTCACAAGCCTATGGCCTCTTTCTTGCAATGTTGTATTTTCACATGGAAGAAAGAAATCTCAGTATCTTAAAGCTATTTTGGCCATGGCAATCCTGCCCCAGTTCCCACCTGGAGGATGTTGGGAAAGGAAAAACATGCTCTCCCCTCACTCAGTAGGGTTGCCAGGTTCAATCCCTGAGACTGATCCTGTATCTTTAGGAGAAAAGAAAGTCAGCCAAGTGCAGGTGTTCTGGCAACCCTGTAATGGCAAAAACCACAAGGTGGAATTCTCCCTTCCAAGGCCCAGCCTCCAAGAGGTCTTCTGTATCTTTAAAAGTTGTGCAGGGGGAAGGGAGAATTCCACCTTGTGGTTTTTCCCATTACAGAGTTGACAGAACACCTGCACTTGGCTGACTTTCTTTTCTCCTAAAGATACAGGATCAGTCTCAGGGACTGAACCTGGCAACCCTACTCAGGAGGATAAAAAGGCACAGCAGCGCTTAGAAAGCAAATGAGACTAGAATGACAAGGATGCAGGTTAAGTTGTCCAATTACTTCTGATGTGATAGCATAAATAGGGAGCATGAAAGTTAGTCATTAAGGATGATCATGAATCACAAATGGCTCATTCAAGACAGAAGCTTCATTTTACTACCCCCCTTTAACTCAGCGGATAAATTACCCTCTCCTTTCCGGGCACGGTCAAGTCGCCTGCCAAATCCAAATGGTATGTGCCATAATCAGTGACTGGAGTTTCTGGTTTGTGATCAACCTCAGGCTTTAATACAGGAAAGGGGAAACCTCAGAGCCAGGGGCCAAGTGTGGCCCTCAAGGCCTCTCTATTTGGCCCCTGGGACTCTCCCCAGGCCACCCCCTCCCCAGTCTTACTTCTCACCCTCGAGTGTTTCTGCCTGACTGGAAAGTGTCCTTGAACTCTGAACGTGGCCTCTCGCTTCCCTGGATGGAGGACAGAGAGAGGTGTGTGTGTGTGCATAGAGACCAGCTTGCTTTACAAAGATAAAAAATAGATAGCCATTGCTCTGCCCACTTTTGCGCTCTGGCTCCTCCCATCATTGGCACGTGGTCCCCAGATGGGAATGGGCTCCAGCTCCGAGGTGCAGGAACAGGGAACTTATGTCATTCTGAGGAACGCATTCACCTCTGGTCATCCTTCCAGTGGCAGGCAGGTCCAGAGGCCAAAGTGAGCAAAGTGAGTCTTGCCTTTGTAGAGCAGGATAGGTTCTTACACACACTCCCACATCCTTCGCTATCCCAGGCAAGCAAGAAACACCATCAGAGTCCAAGGAAACATTACAGCCAGGCAAAGGCACAGAAGGAGGGTTCAGAGCAGGACCAGCGGGCTGGGGAACGAGGATATGGCTGGAGGGGGTGTGGCATGGAGAGAGCTCCCCACCCTTGTCCTGGTGGAAGCACAGTCTGCCCTGCTCCGCTGGAGCGGATGACTGGGAAGTGCTGGGCCTCATTAAATGAGGCAGCTGAGATGGACTGGTGCTGAAACAACATTCAAGCACTGTTCTTATGCAGTCTCCAGCCTGAGCCAGGCTTGGAGCTGTCCAGGGTGCCACTATATCCTGAAACTGTTGCCTCGCCTCGCCTTGCCCAAACCTAAACTTTTGCTTTGGATCAGAACACCCGTGCTGCTTGGAACATGCAGATGCCACACAAGGCTCCCCATGAGTTTGGCCATCACGCCATGCCCAGGTCCATCACTATGAACCTAGTCAGTTGCATGAAAGCAGAGAAAAGGTAGTATCCAAAATTAGTCCGACTGAGAGTAGATCCATGGAAATGGATGGACATGACAAACACCGCAACATTAGTTTCACTGGGTCTACTTTGAGGAGGACTTAGTTGGCAACAACCTGAATTCTGCCCTTGAAGGGGCCAGCTGGAAGGTAACACACATCCTTCCCCTTTGATACATGACCCACCTGGCAATCCCCGGATGCCGACTGCTCCCACTGGACCGGGCTTTCCTTTAATGCCAAATGGGCCTCCAGGTCCTGGCGGTCCTTGAAGTCCATCAATGCCCAGAAGCCCTGGGTCCCCACGACCTCCTTTTATTCCTGGCAGGCCTGGCCTTCCATCTGCACCTGAAAACAGAGAAACAGTGGGATCCTTGAAACCTTTTCTTCCTTTCTTTCATTTCAGATCAACAGGATGAGATGCAAAGAATATGTGCTCAGCAAAATGCATTGAAACACAGGGTGACGCCTATGCCTGAGGACACAGTACGAGAGCGCCTTGGAGCAGAGGCGGGGAACTGAATCCGGCCAGAGAGCAGATCCTTATCTCTACCCAACCCCATGGGCCAAGTTTGATAGGCTGGAGGGATAGAGTGGTGATGTCAGGTGACCTGTTTTTCCTCATGACGTTTCAAATCAAGTCAATCAGGCAAAGGCCCAGCACTTTCGCAAGCCACAATGGTCAAGAACCTGGGTGTTAGAAAAAGACAAGGCGTCACAGGCATAGGGAATTGCAAGCCCCAACGATCAGGCTGGACGTCAGTGCCTGCAAGCCGCCTTTTGACCTGGCTGCACCTTTACCTGAAAAAAGAAAAGAGGGGGGGACCCCAAGATGCTAGAAAAAAATATATTTTATTCAATAGCCCAACGCGTTTCAGCCACTATATACGGGCCTTCATCAGGGGATGATGTGTAATATCTTTCTGTGCACAAAACTGCTATCAATTCAAGGTTTGTGGTGGTTGAACTGATAGCAATTTTGTGTACAGAAAGATATTACACATCATCCCCTGATGATGGCCTGTATATAGTGGCTGAAACGCGTTGGGCTATTGAATAAAATATATTTTTTTCTAGCATCTTGGGATCCCCCCCCTTTTTTTCCCTTTTTTCTGGTTTTGGATGCTATCCACTTTCATCTGTTGGTTTGTGCCTTTACCTGCCCCACATCTGATGTCATAAATGATGTCGGGTATAGGGTAGGTGGGTGTGGCTTTGCTTTCTTGGCCAAACCACCCTCACTGGCCAAATAGGGAAGCCTGGGGAGGTTGATAAGGCCCACGAGCCGGAGGTTCCACAACACAGCCGTAGAGAAATCAGAAAGTAGGTTACAAGTGCCAGATTCCAAGTTTTTCACCTCAGTGGGGCTGCCTTCGAAGACGGTTCAGAAACTGCAGCTCGTGCAAAATGCAGCGGCCAGATTGTTAACAGGGACCAGGCGGTCCGAACATATAACACCGATTCTGGCCCGCTTGCACTGGCTGCCTATATGTTTCCGGGCTCGATTCAAGGTGCTGGTTTTAACCTATAAAGCCTTACACGGCTTGGGACCACAATACCTGTTGGAACACCTCTCCCGATATGAACCTACCCGTACACTTCGTTCAACATCGAAGGCCCTCATCCGGGTGCCTACTCAGAAGGAAGCTCGGAGGATGGCAACAAGAAAAAGGGCCTTCTCAGTGGTGGCCCCCGAACTGTGGAACGATCTCCCTGTTGAGGTACGCCTGGCACCAACATTACTATCTTTTCAGCGCCAGGTTAAAACCTTCCTCTTCTCCCAGGCATTTTAACATTTTAACATCTATGTTTTAACTTTTTAACATTTTAATTCAGCATTTTAGTATACTAGTATTTTCGTAGTTTAGTATGTTTAAATAGTTTTCTTTGTGCTTATTGTATATTGAAGTTTTACTGTTGTGAACCGCCCAGAGAGCTTCGGCTATGGGGCGGTATAGAAATTTAATAAAATAAAATAAAATAAATATATGCATTGATTTCCATCTTGCCTTTTTCCCATTAAAGTGGTGTACCATTTGGGGCCTGAGTGAATCTCCCATCCAGGCAATGACCAGAACCAGATCTGCTTTTCTTAGGTCTGTGGTTCCCAACTTTTTTTCTCCATGGATCACTTGAAAGCTGCTGAGGGTCTTGGCGGACCACTAAAAGATTTTTCTGCCTGTTGTAGCAAATATCATGTACCCTGCTATACATTGTATTTGATGGTATTAGAATGTGAATTCCATTGAATTCAAATTGCAATACAATAAAATACAATCTCAGAAATAAAAGAAGCAATAAAAATGAAATTCAAAATTAATATGACTGTTTAATGAGATGGATGTGCCTTCTCCTCTCTTCAACCACAAATCCACAGCCATGTCGTGGACCACTTGAATGAAGCCTGCAGACCACCCATGGCCCATAGCTTGGGAGCCCCTGGCTTAGGCAAAACGCGCTCTCAGGCCAGACAACTCTAGGAGCAGCACAGCTAACCTTTCTGTCCCGGAAGGCCAGGGTCCCCTAGAATGCCTTTATCTCCTGCTAATCCCGGTCGACCAGGGTCCCCTCGGGCTCCGCTTTCAGCCCCAAACACTTCACCAGGTGGCCCTTTTGCACCTGGCAAACCAGGAGGGCCTGGATTTCCAAGGAACCCATCTGCCCCATCAGGTCCCGGAAGCCCTCGATGCCCTGGATCTCCACCAATGCCTGGAAAGCCTTAAACAAACAAAACAAAGAGCATGGCAACAAAACTGTAATACCAATGACGTTACAAGCTCAGAATTGAAATAAGAAGAACTGGGAATTAAAACAAGAACATCGCAAAGCATTCCTGCCAGTGGCAGCCGGTGGACACCACTGAAATGGGGCACTGCAGGGATGGGGAGGGGTTGAGCCAGTTTGCCCCAGCATCTGCTGATGCTCTATGGACATGCTGCAGTCATGTGACAGCAATGGACTTGGTTTGGCCCTCTTTGCCGCACCAGCCGGGGAGCTGGGGCACAGAAGAGGCATTTTTTTCCTGAGCCTCCCAGGCCTTATGTCCTGGTCAATGCAAACGTTAGGGCTACAGTTGTGCTGCTAGGTGCATTGCTCTATCAAGCCCCACAGTGTCTTCGGGGGGGGGGGACAGGAGGGAAGAGGATCCAGCAGCCTCTTCCCTCATGCTGTTTTTCCTGTCAAAGTAAAATGTCGCCCCATCAACCGATTTAAATGCTAACAGAATGGACACATGATTTGGTTTTGAGCTATAAGAATGTAAAAAGGTCCTTGCTGGACCAGCCAGCAGCCCATCTGCCCAAAATCCTGTTCCCACAATGGCCAACCAGATACCTATGGGAAGCTCATAAACATGACCTGATCCCCAAAGCACTGTCCCCACTTGCCGTTTCCAGCACCTGGGATATGGAGGCATGCTGCTTCCGACAGCAACCATTCATAATTCATCTGATCCTCGTTTACAGCCATCCAAGTTGGTGGCCATCGCTACTTCTTGTGTATCAGGAATTTCTCTGTTCAATCCTTGCCTTTGCCATGAACTCACAAGTTGGCTTTAGACAAGCTGCTCTCAATCAGCCTAACCTGAGAGACGGCGGAACTTTATAGAGACCCACCTTACAGGGTTGTGGTGAAAGTTGCAAAAAATGAATATGAAGTGCTTTGAATGCTCTAAGCAGCCTTCCTAAACTTGATGTCCTACACGTGTTTTGGAAGACAACTCTCGTCAGCCCCAGTCAGCATGGCCAATATCCTCACTCTTTACCTTACTGAAGTCAGGGTCATTTTTGGCTCTTACCTGGTGGTCCTGGGAGCCCTCTTAATCCTGGTGAGCCCAGCTGCCCTTTTAAGCCATTTAACCCTGGTTGTCCTGGTCTGCCTGGAAATCCTTTGCTACCCTTGGAACCTGAAGACGGGGGAGGAACACAATCAGTTTGGCATGAAATTCACATGAAAAGGAGGGGGGGAAATCACCTGTGGATTTTGATCATGCAAGCCATGTTCATGATGAGCAGTTAGGGCTGTTTTGCACATTGCAAGAGATGCAGGAAAAAAGCGAGTGCATGAGTGCCAGCTTTCTACCACTTTTTCTGAAACAAGAGAAGTCATGCACCCACCACTCCCAAACCCTGTGGTATCACATGTGAGATGCAAACACTCCAGATGTGGTGACACCACACATCACTCTCATGTGTGTAACTCAAGCGCTCCCTTGTTATGTGTTCCCCAAAGTAGCAGAACCGTGAGAGCATTTGGACATTTGCTCTCTCCCACTTCCTTCCACGTATAAAGTGGCCCTCAAAGCCTGAGTTAAAGTAATTCTTCAGACCATGCCTTTCTGGAAGTCTAAGATGCAATTAAAAGCAGCAGTGGCAGCAACAACGCGGCACTGGAAACTTCAGTAATTGTGGATATATGGAAGTACCAAGTCACATGTAGCATTGGCCCTTAGAAACAAAGCCTCCACGCAGATGGTCACTAGCAAGAGGCGCAACTATAAAAGCATGTTATATAGTTTTACATGGTACAGTTTTTCATACCTGGAAAACCTGGTGATCCTGGAAGCCCTGGTGGCCCAAACGTTCCAGGAGTTATGCAGGGCAAAGTTATGCCTACAGAAAAAAGAAATGCGTCAAACTTTTCCTTGGCCAATGATGGTTAAATAGGTCCATTGAGAATATCTATCCATGAATCCTCTTGACTCAAGAGGACTTGAGAGTAAAGAGCTTATTTCCAAACCTACCAGAGAAGAATGCCTCTTCACACTTCTGTTTGTTTCATATAACTCTTGTCTGTAGTTAAGGCTGGCAGGAGAAGGGTAGGGAGATTTCTGCTTGAAACAGGAGGGTCCAATGCAGGGGATGGGGAACCTGTGGCTCTCCAGGTGATGCTGGTGGATTCCAACTCCCATCATCCCTGGACTCCAACTCCCATCATCCCTGAGTTCAACATCTGGAGAGCCACCACGTTCTTCCTCCTGGCCCTATGAGAGGGACCAAATGATCCTATGCCCTTGGCCCGAATCTCTTCCCCAAGTTGGTTAATTCCATGCAGAAGCACCCTCAGTTTCACAGAAATACAAGTGTGCAAAATGTTTTAGGATTTTCGGGAACGGGGAGACAAATCTACCTTGCACAATAGATACAACGGGGCTAGCATAAAGAGGATGGACTGGATCCTCCCTCCAAAATGCCTAAAGGTGGCCTGTAGCCAGGGGATAGGCTGCAGTCTATAGAGTAGCTAAGGAGGAAAAATAACTGGGAAGAAGGGCAAATTCAACCAACCATTTTTGAGTGGGAAAAGAATCCATAATTTCCCCATGAAATAAAAAATAATTGTACAAATTAGTTCCAGGGTGCATAGGAACCCAAGAAGCTGTCATTTATTTATTTTATTTATTTAATTTAATTTATATACCGCCCTAAGCCCAAGGGCTCTCTGGGCAGTGTACATAAAATAAAACAGTCAGGAATATATAAATACAATAATACAATAAAATCAAGCCAACAAAGGTAAACAAAAATAATCAAACAGCAGCAAAATACAACAATACATATAATAAAACGCATTAAAATGCCTGGGAATATAAAAAGGTTTTCACCTGGCGCTGAAAAGATAGCAGCGTCGGCGCCAGGAGCACCTCATCAGGGAGACCATTCCATAGTTCGGGAGCCACAACCGAAAAGGCCCTATTTCTAGTCACCACCCTCCAAGCTTCTCGATGGGATGGTACTCGGAGGAGGGCCTTAGATGTTGAGCGCAGTGTACGGGTAGTTTCATATTGGGAGAGGCGCTCCACCAGGTATTGCGGTCCCATGCCGTGTAAGGCTTTATAGGTCAAAACCAGCACTTTGAATTTAGCCCGGAAACAAATAGGAAGCCAGTGCAGACGAGCCAGAACAGGTGTAATATGAGCGGACCTTCTTGTCCACGTCAACAATCTGGCCACTGCATTCTGGACTAACTGTAGTTTCCGAACTGTCTTCAAGGGCAGCCCAATGTAGAGCGCATTGCAGTAGTCCAATCTAGAAGTTACCAGAGCATGAACGACTGAGGCGAGGTCGTCACTGTCCAGATAGGCTGGGCTACCAATCGGACATGGTAGAAAGCATTCCTTGCCACTGAGGCTACCTGAGCCTCAAGAGACAAGGAAAAGTCGATAAGAACTCCCAAGCTACGAACCTGTTCTTTCAAGGGGAGTGTAACCCCATCCAGAACAGGGTGAACATCCACCATCTGGGCAGAGAAGGCACTCACTAACAGCGTCTCGGTCTTGTCTGGATTAAGCTTCAGTCTGTTAGCTCCCATCCAATCCATTATCGCGGCCAGGCAACGGTTTAGTACGTTAACAGCCTCACCTGAAGAAGATGAAAAGTAGAAATAGAGTTGCGTGTCATCAGCGTACTGGTGACAACGCACTCCAAAACTCCTGATGACTGCGCCCAGTGGCTTCATGTAGATGTTGAAAAGCATGGGGGACAGAACCGATCCCTGCGGGACTCCACAATGGAGAGTCCAGGGTATCGAGCAATGTTCCCCAAGCACTACCTTCTGGTGGCGACCCACCAAGTAGGAATGGAGCCACTGCCAAGCAGTACCCCCAACTCCCAACTCCGTGAGTCTTCCCAGAAGGATACCATGGTCGATGGTATCAAAAGCAGCTGAGAGATCAAGGAGAATCAACAGGGTCACACTCCCCCTGTCCCTCTCCCGACAAAGGTCATCATACAGGGCGACCAAGGCTGTTTCGGTACCAAACCCAGGCCTAAAACCGGATTGAAACGGACCGAGATAATCAGTGTCATCCAAGAGCCCCTGGAGCTGGCCGGCCACCACCCGCTCCAGAACCTTGCCCAGGAACGGAACATTCACCACAGGTCTATAGTTGTTCAAGTTATCTGGGTCCAAGGAGGGTTTCTTCAGGAGTGGTCTCACTACCGCCGTTTTTAGGCAGTCAGGGACCACTCCCTCTCGCAAAAAGGCATTGATTACCTCCTTGGCCCAGTCGGCGGTTCCGGTCCTACCAGCTTTCACCAGCCAAGAGGGGCAAGGATCCAGCACCGACGTGGTCGCCCGCACCAGTCCAAGGATCTTGTCAACATCCTCAAGCTGCACAGTCTGAAACTCATCCAATAAATAAGGACAAGACCGTGTTCTGGATGCTTCATTGAATCCAGCTGCTATAATATTGGAGTCTAAGTCCCGACGAATGCTAGCGATCTTGTCTTGGAAGTGTCCAGCGAACTCATCACAGCGGGCTACAGATGAATCTATAGTATCCCGAGGGCCAAGATGTAAAAGCCCTCGTACAGTTTTAAAAAGCTCCGCTGGGCGGGAGAGTGATGCCTTAATACTGGCAGCAAAATATCTTTTTTGCTGCCCTCACCGCTGCTGTATATCGCTTAGAGCAGGCACTTACCAAGGCATAATTGCATTCATCGGGAGTTCGCCTCCATCTGCACTCAAGCCTCCTCCTCTCTTGCTTCATCGCTCTCAGCTCCGGGGTATACCATGGGGCTGTATGAGCTCTACATAGGAGGCGGTGCATGGGAGCGATCGTGTCAACCGCCCGGGTCATCTCCGTATTCCACAGTTCAACCAGGGCTTCAACAGGAGCGCCAGTCTTCTCAGTCAGAAAATCCCCCAGAGCCCTTTGGAAACCCTCAGGATCCATTAGTCTCCGGGGGCGGACCAATTTAATAGGTCCCCCACCCTTGCAGAGGGAAAGGGTTGCCGTAATCGTAATCATAATCATTGGCCTATCTAGATGAACATTATATATCCTACATGGACTGGCAGAAGCCCTCCATGGTTTCAGATGGGGAATGTTCCCATTCTTACTGGGAGATACCAGGGATTGAACCTGGGACCTTCTGCATGCAAACCACGCATACTATCACGGAGCTATGGCTGTTCCCGAAAATTATAGGAACATAACTGTCTTATACAGACTCAGACCATTGGTCCAACCTGTTCAGTCATGCCTACACTGGCTGGAAGCAGCTTCTCAAGCTTCAAGCAGGGGACACACCCAGCTCTCACTGCTGATGCCAAAGACCGAACCTGGGGACCATTTGTAAGCAAAGCGCATGCTTCTTCACTGGGCTACAATCCTTCCCCAATGAGGGAGTGAAACACACCAACTTCAAAGAATCCCTTGATCACTCTTTCTTCCAGTGGCAGTTTTCCTCCGGTGGTGTCCATTGGCCATTGCCAATTGCTGGGTGCGCAAATGCACATCCGATGGGCAAAGATGTCGATCGCTTGCAAGAGTTGCTGTGACTGTGAGACTTTGCATTTAGGGAAGGGATAGGAACACAGGAAGCTGCCTTGTGCCATCAGATCCTTGGTCCATCCAACTCAGCATCATTTACACTGACTGGCAGCAGCTCCCCAGGATTGCAGACAGGGGTCTCTCCCCCAGCCCTGCCTGGAGATGCTGGGGATTGCAACTGGGACCTTCTGCCAAAGCAGATGCTCTACCTCTGAGCTACGGCCCTTCCCTAAACCTTGCTAAGGAGGAAAGGGGTGAGTCAAAATGTATATAGGAAGCTGCCTTACACCAGGCCAGGTCTGTTTATCTTCAGGGCTCAGCGAGAGGTCTCCCTCTCTCTCATCCACTAAGCCCTTTTTTATGAACCAGGGGCCTCCTTCTTGCTGTGCATGTGCTCTGCCACTCAGCTGCAATCCCTCCTCTTCCTGGGCTTAGAAGAATGTTCCTATTGGCTTTCTTGGGGGCAGGCAGGCAGCTCCTCCCAATGCAAGAGAAGGAGGATGTAGGCAGATTTAAGGCCCTCCTTTCTAGAGCTGGGATTCTTAACACACATGGATCCATAACAGCCACTTCCCCGCCTTCCAGTTCCTTCCTTTCTGCTTTAGGTTGCATACACAACATACATTTAAAGTGCATGACTTTCCCTAAAGAACCCTGGGAACTGCAGTTTTACCTCTCACAGGCCTGCAATTCCTGGCACTTTTAACAAACTACAGTTCCCAGGATTCTTTGGGGGAAGTCATGTGCTTTAAATGTATGGTGAATATGCAGTCTTAATCTCATCAGGATGTATGGAAAGTGACACATGTAAAGCCATCTATTTCCACAAAGTACTTTTAAACATGAATATGTTTAAACTATATATATAGTTTCTTTAGTCTTTCTGTCTAAAAAAAAAAGGCCACTGGGCTAATGTCCTGGATCTATTGTCATGCAGCCCCTGGGCCATGCGGATCATGCTGGAAAATTCATGGGTGCCTTTTTGCTTCTACGTGACTCTGCACTCCTCATGCTAGCGCATAAAAAATTGACAGTGACTGCAGCAGGCTCAAAATCCACGGGAAACCCTAAGCAGGGTTTTCTAGTAGTATTGCGAATCAATGAGCTAGGATTTGTAAAACACCTTATTCGCTGAAATAAAAACAGTGTTATAGTAGCAGTTGGAAGGCGCAGTTCATGTGTTGCAAGCAGCCAGACTGCTGTTTCCTGGCCCCCATCAGCCTTTCCAATCTGCATCCCCGCTCCCATCATGTCTTGTGAACTGCCAGGAGTCAGCCAAATGGCCTTTAACACATTTAGATGAAATTATGCGCATCATGTGAATGCATGCAAACGTGCGCATGGATTCAACCAATTATTTTGATTACTGAAATGTGGGTTTCCTAGGTGGTGAAATCTTGACATTTAGGAATTGGGTTTTAGGACACAATTTTGGCTGTCATTTAATATTTGTTTGGTTTTGTTTTGTTCCATGGCCACTGTGAGGCACACATGCAATAAGCAAAGACGTGGAAACATGTAGCCACAAGGAAGCAGAGAGTTAGCGTTGGAGCATATGATCTGGGGGGGAGGGGCAGGAAAAAAGCACATGAAAGCAAGCTGTCTGTTGGCTGTGTTACCTTGGTCTGCTACAACCACAAAAATCCACCCCCTCCTGCAGTGTCATACAACATGCTTTTCAGTGGGTTTCAATGGGAAGGGAGAAGATTCTCCCACCACAAGTCTTATAACTGGACTTGCTCTCACCTCCCTGAGCGTCTAAGACTCCATTACCAACCTCCTCACCGCAGCAGCAATCACCTATACCAGTTAAGCAAAGCAGGAGAGGTTAAAAACAAAGGCAAGAAAAGTAAAAACACAAAACGAAAGGAAAAACCTGCAAGACTGAAAGCGATTTGAACCACGATCCTCCTATATTCACAGGCACTGCGGGTCACAAAAGCAGATGATCAATTTCAGAGGAAATTAATATAGGATTTAACAGCAGATACGAATCAGGCCATTGTGATGGTTGGAAACAACAGTTTTGTTTTTTTAGGGATGTGTATGTGTTTTGGATGGGGAAATATACCAAAGTCTGTTTTACCTGTGAATATATGTAGGCGCATTTGTTTTAAAACCCTGCAAGATTAAATACATCTCTCCATAAACAAAACATTAAATGGGAATAAGGTAGAAATCATATTAAAAACACAACAAAAGCAGCAGCAGAAAAGAAAGGAACACATTGCTGTTGTTAAAATTGTTTTGAAAAGTTGGCATTGGGACCTAGGAACAGGGAGGGTCTTTTTGCTTTTCCCCCCAAAGCTATTCAAGCGAGAATGTGGAAAGTGCTTCTTATCAGGAGAAATGTTAACAAATGCATTTGGGCCCACTTGGGGTTGGAATCAGGGGTCAGAGTCCTTTGGGAAAAGGCCAAAGTCCAGGCACTCTATGAGGGCCCACTAGCACTAACCACTGACCCACCACTGCCAAGGTGGAGCTGCAGTGGCTACTGACACTTGCCCTCTTCCAATGAGCAATGGCAAGGAGGAAAGGGCTGCCCTCCTCTGAGCTGTTTCCCACCACCACCTGGAGTGACAAGACAGGTAGCAGGACTGGCTGGTACTCCTTGTCATGCTGTTGTCTGCCAAGTGAATAAACAGCAGTCACGTTTGTGTTTTCTGACTATCATCTGGGCTGGAACAGCGACAGCTTAGGCAAGTGGCAACTGGAAGATGAGGCCTGAGGAGCTTGTAGGATTTATTTTAAAAATAAATATAATTATTAGATGCTATATGCAAACATACATTCCAAAATGTGTGTTCTTCCCAGTATCTGAAATGAGCTTTATGCCATAATAGTATTACAATAATCAATAAATAATCTTAATAAGTAGTTGATTAAGAACCACATTTTACCTTTCCATTATTATTATTGCATTAGCATCCAATCTACTCCAGGAGTGGCCAAAGGTCCCTTCCAAATTTTGCTCGACTACAACTCCCATCATCCCTGACTACTGGCCATGATACCAGGAGCTGATGGGAGTTAAAGTCCAACAAGATCTGAAATCGAGTCTTTCTTTGTAGTTTCCCTTTAGCATTATCTTCATTTTAACAATTGCTATTTGCTCCCATAACTAACTAATTCTTTCTTATTTGCGTTATGGCTATCCTTCCCAGCTTTGCAAAGAAAATCCTTGCCAAAGTTATATAACATTTGTGTGTGAATATTTTTGATACCCTATGATAGTTCCCATTATTTAGAAGACTTAACAATGGATCATTTGTCAAACGTAACTCAAATGTTTCATTTATCATTGAGATCAACATCCACCAATAATGTCTAGCCTTCCAGCATTTCCACTATATATGTACAAAATCCCTTTGTAAGATTTATTGCAAAAAGGGTTAAAAATCAGAAATCTAGTTCACTTCTTTGAAAACCATGGCATACAGCACTGTAAGTCACATGGGCCTTGTGACCAGATCAAAGACCCTCAGATAACATACCTGGAGGACCTGGGGGACCAGGCTGTCCTGGAAACCCATTGATTCCTGGGTCACCTGGAGGCCCACCAATTCCATTTGAGCCTGGGAAACCAATGCCAGGAAGACCACTCTCTCCGTGCCGGCCCTTCAGACCGGGTGATCCTGGAAAACCTTTGTCCCCTGGAAAGCCCAATCCACCATCACCCTAAGCACATAAAAAAGAAAGTGATTTTAAAAATCCACTACTGAGAGATTAGATATGCCACCAAGTTTTGAATTACTTGACTTGAAAAATCCAAATTTTTCAGGGGCTCATAATTCAAATACAAGGTGAATACAACACCACCTAAATTCTTCTCTGACTCAGATTTTAATCTGATCTGGAGAAGAATTCAGCTCTTTCCTCCCACCTAGCTAGCACCCAAACCCTCATCCTCCAGTGGTCCTATGAATCTCTGACATCTGCAGTAGTCCCTGGGGAAACTATATCTCCCAGGTTTACTTACACCAGGTTTGCTTGTAGGACAAAGAGAGGAGAGAAGGACCTTCCTTTCTTCTTTTTATCTTCCCGTGCCAGGAAGGTTAGGATGGGTGGGAAGGAAGCAAGGAAGAAGGGAGTTTGGAAAATCATTGAAAAGAGGGTGGGTAGCTTTCAAAGGTGGACACTGTGATAAAGATTGGTCTCTTTCGCACCTCCAGCTGGGGGAATGATGGGGTCCAGGTTGATTCCAATTAACTCAGATTCAGCAATGCCAATTTTTTGGGATGTAGCTTGGTTTATTTCAAGCCAATCCTATTCAAGTCTGGGATAGCTCACCCATCACTCATTAAGATGACTGAACTGTGCTGTAGGATACTTTAAAAGCAAAGGGACTTCCTCAACACCATAGCACAGAACCACCCCCACCCCCACAGTTGTCTAGACTAAGAGAACAACTCATACCAAGTACTTTCCCATAGCCCTTCAAGGTCAACATAGACATGAATAAGGATCAAAACTGCAGCCCACATCTGTACAGGATTTGGTCTCCATGCTGCCTACTCAGTTCCTTTAGCAGCTTGCAAAAACCAGAAATGCAGGCTTCTTAGAAACTTTCCTTCATGCAAGCCTCTCCTACCAAGCTTCTGCAGATCCTTTATCCAGGTCTGTCAATCCCTCTTGTCAGGGGCTTCTGTATTGTACATGGTGCATAGCAAACTGACACCAAAGAGACCGCATACTTTAACAGAAACAGGTTCTGATGTCCAGGTAGATGGATGAACTTACTGGAGGGCCGGGTCGACCTGGCAAACCGGAGATGCCATCCCTGCCAGGAATTCCTGGCACACCTGAAGGACCTCTGGGACCCACATTTCCTGGATCTCCCCGGAGGCCTCTGCCTGAGGCCAAAGATGGTTCTCCTTTCATTCCCTTCAGGCCGGGAAGACCAGGTTGACCAAAGGGACCCTGGGATACAAACAAACAAAAACAGAGTCAGCAAGCAGAAGGATGTACAGATGCTGCATCCTAGGAATCCACAACACAAGGAGTGGATAGGAAGGATACAGCAACTGAAAATGGTTTTATGATGTATGTCCCTCAGGTGGCAGATGCTGATGGCCATTGAGTGGACAGAGTTCTCTGTGTGTATATACTAAAAGGCAGGGATGTGAACCTCCAAGCCCGTGGGCCAGTCTTGTTCTACCAGAGGATCCGAGGTGGCCCATGAGGCCATTTCCTCAAATCACACTCACCCGTCCATCAGCTGGCTTCACTGGATGACGTGTGGTGGCGGGGTTCAATCCTGCTGGGTGCTGATTTGTGGCAAAGCAGATCTCTGCAGCCAGCAGGATTGAACCCTCCACTCATCAGCTGGTGAGTGGAGGGATCAAACCTGCTGAATGCTGCTTTGCCAATGCGTTTCCTGTGGGGAATGTGCTGGAGAAGGATATTCTTTTCCCCACCCCTGCAGGTCAATGTTGACAGGTGGGTGGCCTCACCAACCTGTCAAAGTTGACCTGTAGGGGTGAGATAAACATCTGGCCCACCAGGGCAAAAAGGTTCTCCACCTCTCCGATGGTCCTGCCCAGAGCTCAACACAGGAGATGGAGGTGAGACTGGCAATAATTCTTGCTTTATTAGAGTCACGGTTACATCAAAAGCAGTGTGTTTCATAGACCTAACTAGGCTGGCTCACTACTGATGCTAACTATGCCAACTAAGCATTATCTGCGGTGTGTAGAGTAAGTTGACTCAGCACCTCAACCAGGGGGGCGCTGCCTTAAGTAGGAAAGGTCTTTGCTCGTAATCTCTGACTCCTGCATGGTCCCACCCTCTGACTGTCCCGCTTCTCGCGTCATCTCGTGAGGGGCGAGGGGGGGGCGAGCCTCTGCCTGCTCATCGGACAGTACAGGCTCGCTAGCTGCCAGCTCAACTTCAGGAGGTGGGAAGCAAGTTGGCGGGGAAATGTTTGAAGGTCCAGGCGGGGAGTCCTGGGGTGTCGGAGTCGGCATGCGTACGTGATTGCTCCCAAACGGCTCTGGCAGAGCGCTTGCAGGTGGCAAGGCGCCTTCAGGTGGGGTGGGGTCTAGATCACCCGGGGGATTGTCTAGGGAGACTGGACGGCTGCTAATGCTTCCCTCTCCCTCAAAGCTCTCAGAAGTCTCATCCTCCTCTGCCCACTCTCCCTGATGTGCTTGGGGTAGCTGGGGTTCAACACCGATACAGCCTGTCCTGCACCTCCTAAGCCACGGGTGGGCCAGTGCCAGGTTTAGCAACAAGCCAAGGCTTAGGGCCTCACATTATGAGGGGCCTCGAAATATGCTGGAGATAACTAAGAAGTTTCATTATAATTGAAATTGTTTTGGCTTAAATAACCTTTCATATAAAACCCACCACTAAAAATTGGAACCTTGACCTCCCCATCCCAATCCACACCCAATCCCATCAACTTCTCTTCCAGGGCTGCTGGACTACTTGCGTCATCCACAGGCTGCCCAACCTCACCTCAGACCTCACGAGGAGACAATGGGAGCTGGCCTACCAAAACATTCTGAAGTCCTGTCCCACACCAGGCATCATTTATGCTAATCCCCTCCTTGCCACTTTCCCATCACTTTTTTCCTCTTTCTTTTTCATGGTGTGCGGCCTCTGAATCTTGTCATGGCTTAGGCCCTCAGCACATCTTAATCCAGCCCTGGGTGGGGCATTTGTGACCCTTCGGCTGTTGATGAACTACAGTTCTCATCAGCCCCTGCCACCATGGTCAATGGTCAGGGATGATGGGAGCCATATTCCAACAACGTCTGGAGGGCCATAGGTTCAGCACACATGCCCTAGGCTACCTTGCTGTTTTCAGGTGTGGTGGAGTTCCTTGGGAAGAGGAATTGCTTGTTAAATCACTCGGGAAACTGTAGCTGTGTGAGGGGAGTAGGGGGTCTCCTAACAACTCTCAACACCCTTAACAAACTATACTTCCCAGGATTCTTTGGGGGAATCCATGACTGCTTGGTATGAAACTGTTTAAAATGTATAGTACAGATGAGGCCTAAGATTCACCTGCCTGTCTGTACACAGAATAAAGGGACACTCTTATCTTGTCCTCTGTCTCAGGCAGAAGAATATCTTGGACCTGCCCCTATCAATGAGTACTTTTTTCATTTAAACAGTTTGCACCTAAAAACAGTGGCAAATTACCTCAAGATCCTCAGATGTCTTATAACAAGCTTTATATTAAAAAGACAGAGAGACAGAGAAGCTTGCAAATAGCAACCAATAGGCTCACAGTCATCAATAATTATCTTCTATAATTAACATTATGATGTTCTTATTATTTGCATAGCACAGGTGTGGCCAACCTGTGGCCCATCATATGTTGTTGGACATCAACTCCCATCATCCCCAGGCAGTGTGGGTTATGGTCAAAGTTGATGGGAGTTGTAGTCCAGCAACATGTAGAGGAATCCACGTTGGCTACGCCTACCCTATTCACTACCACACACTGGCTTTCTAATTAATGGTTGGATTAATGAGCTGTTCAGTGGCTGGACAAGAATTTCCCAGAGCCATCATCTTTCTTTCTGCTTCTCGCTGTTTCCTCTCATCGTGCAAGCAGTGGCAGCAGGTGGCTCCATGTCAGTGGGCAGTGGAATTCACTCCGGGTTTTAGACTGAACTTTCAAGAAGTTGAAACACCTTGAACAGTTCCTTGACAGCTGGGACTAAAACCCAGCGTGGATTCCACTGCCTCACTCACAGGGAGCCACCAGCCATCACTGCGGGCAAGAAGGTTCTTTTGAACAGATTCTGTGGGTTTCATTTATATAAATAAAGCCGGCATCCTTCCCCCATCATCAGTGAATACGAAAATGTATTCTTATTTATTTTTTATTTTTTTATTGTATTTGTATACTGCCCCATAGCCAAAGCTCTCTTGGTGGTTTACAGCAACTAACTTGACTTACCGGTGGACCTGGAGGCCCTGTTATGCCATCTCCTGGATCTCCCACAGGTCCTTTCGGGCCTGGTTCACCTAGTCTTCCAGGTGGACCGCGGGAGCCTGGCTCCCCTCTCAAACCTGCTCCTGTGATCCCTCCGTCACAAGCACAATCGCCAGCTTCACCTAGGAATACAACGGCCCATGTTGGAAATTAAGCCAACCCATGGTTTGCATTAACCATAGTTTTGAACTCAAACCATGCATAGAGCTTCCAAATATCCAACAAGCAAGCCATCATTAACAGGAGCTGCTTGTTTGCTTTTGTGTTTCCACCTGTTCAGCACACCAGTTTCTAAGTGGTGTGGCCTCTGGATGAAGTGCAATGGTCATAACTTGATATGGTTTGTCAGTTCAGGCATAGCACCAAAACATGGTTAGCACAAACCCTGGTTTGCAAACACACTTCAACTGCGCTTTCTGATTCTAGTTTGCTAGCGGATTTAATTAATAAACCATGGTTAGCAGACAACACATCAAACTATGGTTAAGCTTCCTTAATCATGGCTTGGCCTGATGGCTGAACTGAGCCAATACTTCCTCAACAGGGCTTATTTATGTTTTCCCATGATTTAACTTCCCTCCTGCATGTGAAGTGCCACCTTCTTCACCATAAGCTCAGTGCTAGAGTCTCTGCTTTGCACATATGAGGTTCCCTGCCTAATTCCTCACATCTTTGGGTTATTGGATAGCAATGTTGGGAAAGGCTGTGGACAGCATTCAAAACCCTCTCCATACCAGAGCCAAGGATCTTCCCTGGAGATGTATTTATGGGGAGAATATAATACATCATTCACCTCTTTAAAGTTCCATAAGTGATTCTTATGATTGCAGAGGCTACCCCCACCCCAACAAATGTGCTATTCCAATATCACAGAGACACTTTGTCACATTATAGGCCCATCTACCTCAGTATTGCCTACACTGTCATTTCCTTCCAGTTGTTGTTGGACTCCAACTCCCATCAGCCCTAGCCAGCACAGTCCAGCAACATCTGGAGGATCACAGGTTCCCCATCCCTGATCTACAATGACAGGCCGCAGTTCTCTATGAAAAACACAGGTCTTTCCTGGAAATGCCAAGGATTAAATGTGGGACTTTTTGCATGCAAAACATGTGCTCTACCACCGAGCTACGCTTCTTCTGCAATTTTCTGAATGCATTGTTCCTCTTTCCCCCATAATGCAAGGTCTGTCTGGGATTTGAACCCAGGATCTCTGCCACCCAAAGTGGGAAGTGTGCCATTAGGGCCAAAGCTGGACACAATTTCTTTAGAATAGGCGTGTTTCGGTTTGTGCAGGTAAAAATGCCCAGGTAAAAATGCACAAGTACAATGGAGGATCTACCCACCTTTGTGGCCTTCGACCCCGAACGTTCCTGGTGGCCCTCTCGGTCCGGGTGATCCTGGCTCCCCAGGTTCTCCATCAAGGATTGCTTCTGGTGTAAGTATGGGACCTGCAGATTTGGCACAAAGATGAAAACAACTCGGGGTCTGGTTACCAGAAAGACCACCTCCCCCTGTGTAGACCTGTAAGATCACTTAGATCAGATGTGGGGAAATGTTCCTCATGGCACCCTACAGAATATCACAGAGTGGGGACCCCCAAAAACAGCATTTTTGGCCATTGCCTCTGCACTGTGTGATGCCTTCCCCTCTGCCATACATGAAGCATCATCCATCAGTTAATTCAGATGTCCGGTAAAGACATTATTTTTGCCCAGCCTTTCTTTGACCCATAAGACTGGAGTCTATGATTAATGATAAAGTTTTTGGTGGGTTTTTTTTAAAAAAAATACTGCTTAGAAATGTTTAAATATTAAGCGATTCAGAAATACTTTTAAATAAATAGACAAACAAAAACCCACTCTGGATTTGAGGGGGGAGAAATGAATGACTGGCAAAAACTGCAACATTTCATCAGTACTGTGAGAATTTTACCTTTTCTTCAAGCCTGGCACACACATTTGTGCTTATAATAATTTCATTTCATTGATTACATTTATCTCCCACCTTTCCTCCAAGGCGCTCAAAGTGACATGCGTGGCCCTCCTGCTCCCCATTTTATCATCATAGCAACCCTGTGAGGTAGTTTAAGCTGACAGACATTGACCGGCCCAAGGTCATCCAGTCAGCTTCATGCGGCTGAGTGGGGATTTGAACTCTGGCCTCCTGGTCCTAGTCCAACAATCTAACCACTACACCCTGCTGGTTCAATGTAGTATGAAAGCTGAGCTCGATAATGTACTTACGTGATGGTCCAGGTAACCCTGGAGCTCCTAGCAACCCTGGAGCTCCATCTCTGCCTGGTGGACCAGGTAATCCAATCATTGCTCTGCCTGGCTCTCCTAGGTCACCTTTCACTCCTGGAACACCTGGGAAACCCATCAGACCTGGGGGACCTATGAAAGACAAGACTTGTATCACCTTTCCAGTCATTCATATTTTATAAAATTATCTATTATTATCCTCTCTGTCTTAAATTAAAAAAAAGGGGGGCACTGGCAGGCCATCCCACTTGGCTGCCAGGTACGTTAGCATCTAATGATGCCTTTCTGAAACTGGCAAAAAGGAAATGGGAGGGGTGAACAGCTGAAAGAGATGTTGTGGCACCCACCCTTTGGAATTCCCTCCCCTTAAATATTAGACAGGAGCCATCTCTGTTATCTTTTCGGTGCCTACCGGAGACTTTCCCTTTTCAACAAGCCTTTCAAGCAGAGACTTTATCCCAGTCTGCATCTGTGTTGGAATTGCTTTTTAAGATGATTTTAAAGCTTTTTTTTTTTAAAGATGTTTTGTTCTAGTAAATTTTTAAAGATATTTAGTTTTAGTATGTTTTTAAAGAGGTTTTGTTTTAATATATTTTAAAGTCTGTTTTTAAGATGTTTTAGTGTTTTGTTTGCTACCCTGGGCTCCTTCTGGGAGGAAAGGTGGGATCCATAAATGTTAATAATAATAATAATAATAATAATAATAATAATAATAATAATAAATTTATAACAACAACAATAATAATAATAGCAGAAGAAGATAGAGGGGAAGTACTTTGCCTATTGTACACCAGCCAGACCACTGCAATCATTTGGAGAAGCCCTCCTGACCGTCCTGCAGCTATCACATATTCGGATAGTTTCTACGCAAACTAAGGCTTTCAGTGTAGGGCACCAGCGCTTTGGAACACTGTTGCTACTGAAATCAGATATTCACTTCAATTTTGATATTTCATTGTCTGCTGAAAAGGTTTCCTGTTTTGCCAAGTGTTTTTAGAGAGTAAATTTAATTCAATGTTGGACATTGGTTCTGTATTTTATCATTTTAGAATTTTATGGTGCTTTATTGCATAGCGTCATATTTTTTACACGAGTTGCTGGTTTATAAATATTCTTATAAATAGTATTAACAATAATTCTCAGTTGTTATTTATTGCATTTGTTCATCGCTTTATACAAAAAGAAATGTCTCAAAGCATCTTAACGATAAACAAAATGAACCACAAACTGGTAAAATCAATTAAAAGTGAAATTTAAAGTGATGTACAATGCAAAATTTCTAAAATGCTCATTCATGACTGCAAGCAGTTAAACTACACAGAACAAAGAGAGAAATGGAAAACTAAAGAGAGTTGGGTAGGTGGGCTAGGCTACTAGCCTTCTATAGGCAGGTAGTCATATAGTCAGAACAGATGCTTGAGACGTCATTATTTTGTAAAAAGTTTCAAGGGATGCAGGCAGTTTTCCCACTGTTTTCCAATATCGCTCATATATAGTACACTTTCCCATTGTGAACGCCACGCTGTTAAATCCCACTTATCTTAATTTTATTCAATTTATATCAATTACTTATGCATGGAACAGAAGTTAGATTCACCCACAAAATCCTAAATTATACATTTATAATATCCATCACCAGAATTCCACTTACATATTTTTCTATGTCGCTGCTCGGCTTTGTGAGGGGCAAGCTGAGTCACAATGAATTCTAACTAGTGATGGTCCATTCCCCCCAAATGTGGGACAGGTGTGGGGAATTTTGGCCCTCCAAATATTGGAGTGTAACTCCCATCAGCCCTGACCAATGGCCACCATACTGGCTGTGACTGATGGGAGATAGAGTCCAAGAACATCCGGAAGGACAGATTTTCCATCCCTGATGTAGGGTCTGGATAACATATTTCATGGCTCCACCCCCCAAATCCATAGGACAAAGCCAAATCTCTCCAGAATCCTGGCAAACCTGGGACTGATCTGTTTCTGTGCCCTATAGCCTTCCCATTTTCCCTTCTTACCTGACATATGAAGCTGTTTAGGAACTAGATACCCAAAGGCCACCTTGTTGTATATATATCTGCCTGGATGTTAAGATCTAGTGGGGACGCCCTCTTGACCAGGTCACATCTGCTAGGAATTCAGTATATGGCAACTCAGGACAAGCACTCTTGATATAGGCTGTGGAATTCTCTTCCGCTTCAGATACATTTGGCACAAATTCTTATGAGTTTTTGGTGTCAGTTGAAGACTTGTCGGTTTACCCAGATGTTTGGTTGAAATTGTTTTCCTGGGCTTTGTGAGTTGTTGCTACATGTGATTTTTGCCTGTTCTATCCTAATAATGATTGTAGGGATACAATGGTTTTATTGTGTTTTATTGGTATTGTGCCCTGCTCTGGGATTATATTGTATGGAAGAGTGGGCAAGAAATTTCTTAAAACGAAGATAATAACAACAGCAGAAAGCAACAAAGCAAACATCAGATCCAGCAGTCAAAGCATTACGCAGTAACAGAGACAAAAAGCTTGTTTAAAAGGCAAAGTTTTCACTTGTCAACGGGATGCAAATAAAGAGGAAGATAATTCTGATATCTTGGGGCAAGGAGTTCCACAGATCAAAGGCCACCACAGAAAAATCCCTCTTGCTCGCTAAAAACAACCATACATCAGAAAGCACATGCAAGAGGGGAGCAATAGCTGATCTTAAAGGGATGGACAGATTCACACTTTCAAGTAGCTTGGTCCCAAGCTAATTAGTGCTTTAGAGGGAAGAGCCAGCGGCTTGAATTGCGCTTGAAAACAGACCTGGGGTTTAGGCAATTTGATTGTGGTTGGTATTATGCTTACTCTCTGTGTTGGCTCTGGATTTTAGTCTTAAACTGATTGTTCTGTTATATCTTATGTTTTAGATTTCTTATTGTACATCACCTAGAGAACATATGTTATGAGATAATGTTTATATCAACATCTTATAAGAGAGCATCTAAAGTGTACCTTGTTCAGCTTTTTTAAATAAAGATGTCAAATAACACTGGAATTCTCCATCTCCAGCCTAGATCCTCAACTGGTTTACCTGGCTACTAACCCTGATGGCTATGTTCTACCACCACATTTGGAGGTGGTATGCTTCTGAATATCGATTGCTTGAAACTGCAGGAGGGGAGAGTGCTGCTGCGCTCAGGTCCTGTTTGAGGGCTTCTCACAGGCATCTGGTTGGTCACCATGAGGACAGGATGCTGGACTAGATGGGCATTTGGCCTGATCCAGCAGAATTCTTCTTAATGTTCTCACCTGGAATGGGTGCAGGTAGTCCTCCTATACCAGGAAGACCTGGTAAACCAAGGATCCCTTCATCACCTCTATTGCCGGGGATTCCTGGTGTCCCAGGCTCTCCAAGAGTACCTGGTATTAAACAAAAGAGAAAGACTTCAGAACTCCTTTGCATTCATCTCACCAAAAGCACCATCTTCTCTACCAGTGGCCGACACGAATGCACTTAACCATATTTTATTTTGTTACTAACGTTTTACTGATTTCTTTTAAACATAATTATACACAAACAATTTACAGTTCCTCATTCACCCACCATAAATTATAAATAGGTGTTCTGTACATTTTGGAACTTTCCAGAGTTATACAGAAATTAGGCAAAGAGCAACAGCTCCAGTGGCACCCAACCTTCACCTGAAAACCCACCCCTTTCAACTGATGGCCTTCCCTTGGCTTTACCTATCCATATCATAGTAAGCTATGGTTTGTTAACAAACCAGGGTCAGCTTTGCAGACAAGCAAAGTAATTATGGCTTGTTTCACTTAATGTTGGTTTCATTTTCAAACCACTCTTGCCTCAAAACCTGAATGCTAAAACAAACCAAGATTAAGCCAGGATATGTAGTCAGATGTGACTAGAAACGATGGAAAACACAAGTCAGGATTCAAAAGTCAACTTAAAACCATGGTTTCATATTCTGGTTTTCTTGGCCACGAACACAAAGCATAGTTAGTTGGCAGGAGTGGACTTGGACATACAAACAAACCACATTTAAGTTAAACAAACCATGTTTTAGCATTGCATGCAAATAAGACAATTATTTTTGAAAGCACCTTGGCAGGCCTGTGGGTCAACTATGGCACTCCAGGCCTCTCTATATGGTCCTGGGAAGCTCTCCCCAGGCCACACCCCTCTCTGGCCCTGTTATACACCCCATTTTTATTATGGTTAATTAAAGGGCAAGTCAGTTAAAATATATTTACAACAAAAAAGAAAAAAATGCGTTGATGATTTAAATAATGTATACAGTAAATGAAAAATAAGGATAGCAAATATATTCTAGCAATCCTGTTTACCCAAACAGAACATATATAATTAATTAATTAACTTACAATGTCCCTAAAAGTATATATTCACTAATAGGCAAAAAAACCTTGCTGTTTAAGAACGTACCTATAGCCAACAGATATTTCTATCAAACTTTAAAAAGCAGGGAAATTGGGGAGCTATAGTGAATGTACCAGGGGAGCAGGAGACCTGACCTCCTCTCTGAGATATTGGACTGCCCTACAAATTTGTCAAAATGCAAACACCATTTGGGTTGGTCTTTCACAGTCCAATCCACCTCCTGTGGAGCTTGGAATAATTTTCTCAGCATTAACTGAAAGCATTTGAGGAGGAGTGGGCATGTTAGCTTCATCACTAACATCTCTGTGTATGTTGGCTCCATAGGAACACAGGAAGCTGACTTCAACTGAATCAGACCAGCTAGTTCAGTGATATCTACACTGCCTGGCAATCGCTCTCCAGGATTGCAGGCAGGAGTCTCTCCCAGGCCTACCTGGAGAGCCCAGGGACTGAATCTGATACTTTCTGCATTCAAGGCAGACGCTCTATCACTGAGCTACAGTTGCAGAAATGCCATGGTTGGGGTCTAAAACGAAAAAGTGTTGTTCCTGGCAGTCATCTTTCCAAAGTCTTTGATCAAAAGCTTCCCCATGATCTCTGTGCAGGTTCCATATTGATCCCTGATTCGCAGCAACTCTTCTGAGGACCTGAGAGTGGGTTATCAATGCATGCACTGGTCTGGCACTCACACATCTGTAGGTCTCATGGAACATAATTTGCCATAATTTCAGCACCACTAAAGGTGAACTGTCATGTGTGATCTGGTCTTATCTGATGACCTTTCATGAAAAGCTGTATTCTACAGTAGTGTGGGCCTGTACATATATAAAAGTCTTTGTAAAAGAAGAAATAAAAATGCACCTGAGATCACGGCACCTTCTGTATCGATAATAATTGTAGGACCTGGTGGGCCAATATCACCAAAGTCACCCTGGAAAATGAAACACAAGGATGTATATTCATTGATCACTGTTATCTCTCCCTTCTTTCAGCCATCTTGTGAAAACTATATTGTTTAGACAGGACTTTGTAATTTGATTCCCCCCCTTTTAACCAATCTGTATTTATTGATGCTTGATTAATGCTTTTAATGATGTTTCTATAGTTATTTTTACTGATTTTGTTTTTGCATGCTGTACTCCACCTTGATAGATTTGTATGAAAGTGCAGATTATAAATGCATAAATAAAATATTCATATTGATTTTAATTGTATTTTATTGCTTCTTATACATTGTATTTTATTGTATTACACTTTGAATTTCATAGAATTCAAACTGTAATATAACAAAATACAAGAAATAAAAGAAACAATAAAAATACAGTATTTTTAATGCAATGGATGTGTCATTTCCCATCTTCAGATTCACAGAGATGCTGTGGACCACCTGAATGAAGCTCACGGACTATGGGTGGTCCACAGATTACTGTCTGTGAACCCCTGCTCTATGCTAATTTCTGATCCCATTGAAAGAGAAAGAACCTTTAACAGTTAAAGCTTTTGGGGGACAGAGTGATTTGGAATGAAGAACCCCTTGCTTCTCCATTTCAATAGCTGCTTTTGGGGGAAGCATCAGGGATTCATCACATGAATTTGGCTATGATGTTTAATTCAGAGGGAGGGCAACACTTATGGACATAATCAGTAAATGCTCACTGTGATGTCCCTGTATATATATGACTGTAAATATGGTAAGTGCGGGTTTATTAGAGTGTATATGGTAAGTGGACTTTGTGAGAGGGGGGAGTACATGGGCTGGAATGCTGGAGAATGTTGTATTATGATTGGCTGAGCATTTGAGTGTCTGAAGGTATAAATGAGAGGATGACAGTTGAGAGTTGGTTCTGGTGGTGGGAGTTCTGAGGGAGGCTGTTGGTTGGTTTTGTGGGTTGGATTGGATTAGGCTGGTAGTGACGCAAGTTATTGACTAGTAACATAAAGAGTAACACATCTGATGAAACCATACACTTGTTAAACTATACCTTTAAGTAATCTTGTTATTCCTGTGTATATAAATAAATATTTCTTGGTTTACCTAACGCCTGATCCTTGGCTGGGTTTCACAGACCAGAAGGGTGGGCAGGGCTAATACCAAGGTGGGGAAACATTATTAATGGTGGCAGCGGTGAAGAGATAGTGTAACATTATCAGGTATCCAGAGCAACCCAGGGCTGTATGCAAAGTTTATAGGCACAAAGATACAGGGGGGCTGTGGCCTGCAAGTGCACCCAGACACAATAGGCCTGGAGAAGACTAAGGCACAGTCTCAAGGCAATATTGAATTACTGGGAGTGACTGGTGGTGCTGCCTAGCAGTGGGATCTTGAGAGATCTTTGCTAGAGCCTGTGAGAGAACCATTTAAAAACCAGGACCCTGAGGTGGGATCCTGACAGGAAGGGACCTGACACTCACCATTTGGGAAAACAGGGCGCTGCCCCACCAACCTCAGTCTATCCTCGTCCAGCCCCTACCTGCCTGCCTTCTTACTTATAGCCAGTCCAGGGGGCGGTACGGCCTATCAGCAATTCCTCCTTAGTCTCAAGAGTTGCTCCTCGCAGAACCCAGTAGAGAAAAGGACAGGGACAAAATGGAATTATTTGGCTATGCTTGTCATTGGCTCGTGGTGCACCTGTCATTGGCTCTTGTTCCTCCCAATATTGGTCGCCCTGCTTTCCGCCCTTTTCATCGCAACGGGCAGAAGCCACCACTGGACATAACTCCTTGGAAGTTTACCACTTGATGGAGAAATATTTCCATGTTGGGTTGTTGTAGGATGCATTATTAGAAATGGCAGGCAAGGTCACAATATATAATAATTCCTGCACAAAATAGGATTAGTGGATCAGCTTCCCATTGAATGGTATCTGGAATCATTATAATTTTTTTAAGGTTATTTCATTAGTTAGCAAATGCCCACCCTGTGCTTCAGGGCAGGTTAGAGTCAACAGATACAGTGTACACAAGAAGTGTGCGTATGCATGTATATGTCATGCTTGCAATGCATTAGAGTCACCGACCGTAGAACTTGACAGCATTTTTATGAATACAGAATTTCAAAATGGCTTCTGCTTCTCGCTGCAATTGCCGTTTCTGCATTCAAGATTTGTTTTGTGCGCCTGATTGTAAATCAATGTAGACCTATGCAAGTGGGATCTGCAACAAAATGTTGCACCGTGGAGTGCTCCAGTTGATGGCTGTGGCCGGCTAGTCACACCCTTTTTTAGGATACACCACTCCATTCCTCCTCTCCCCAGTTTCACTTTCTTTCCTCCCCCACCCCACTACAGTTAGTCAGTACTCTGTGACTGCTGAGCATGCTCAGTCCTTATTGGACTGTGTCTGTGTCCCCCAGAGGTTTTAAACTCCCCCCCCCAAACCTGGGGATCACCTAAGATATTAATACCTCCCCCAGTTGGGCACTGATGGTGCCATTTTGACTATATAAGAATTGACACTCATTAATTTGTTGTTATAAATAAATTAGATAGCCTCTTTCTGAATGCCTCCCTTTGTTCTGTATATCTTAAAAGCTTGTACTAGCAGTTCGAGTTTCTATGTGAGAAATTACCTTTCCTCCTGGTGATCCATCCCATCCAGGATCTCCTGGGTCACCTGGTAGGCCCTGCATGACAGTTATGATTAGCTGTTAATAATAATAATAATTGTGATCATTTCTACTTATTCCTATCTCAGCATAAACAGCAGCTTTTAACTGTTTGACTGCACCGGTCCAAAACACTGCACTGCAATAGGTTATGATTTGCCAAAGGCCATCCAGTGAACTGACCTTTGTATACAGATCTGACAGGTCAAAGTCTTACTCTGTAGTCACCAAGCCACTCTGCCATACTTCTTAAATAGCAAAATGAGATTATACAGAAGAGTCCACACAATTTATTATGCATTTTCTTAGAAATGTATAGCCTGCTGTTCAACTACTGTTTTCAGAGTGGGTGACAAATTAAAACAATTAGAAGTGCAAACAAAATAATAAAACAACAGGACATCACAACAAGTGGAGATTACAACAATGAGCTGACAATAAAGACAACACAGAGTCATAAGGTTGGAGGTCTTCGGGGTCATCTACATGAACAACCTACTCGATGCAGGGAATCTAGACCAGGGCATTCCCAACTGCTATTTTATTTATTTATTTATTTATTTAAAAAACTGTCTGGAAAGGAAACCTTTACTGACCCTTTAAAGGTCCAAGGTCCTGGATGTGCGGCACAGAATAGGGCAGGTGATTCCACCACTTAGGAGCCACCACCATTTTGGGAGTGGCTGCCAGCGTAACATAGAGTGGAATTAAAATCACCAGGACAGGCTGGCCTATTTAGGGCAAATGGGGCACTGCCCCACCAACTTCAGTCTGCCCTCAGCCAGCCCTCACCTGCCCGCCTATCATTTCCTCTTCCTTCTCAGTCTCAAGTGTTGCCCCTTGGAGAACTTTGCAGGGACAAAACCAGAATTATTTGGCTGCGCCTGTCATTGGCTCTGGTTCCTCCTAATTTTGATCACTCTGCTTTCCACCCATCCTGTCTTAATGGGCACCAAACATCACTGAAAGTCACTACATACCTTTCTGCCTGGGCTCCCATCAAAGCCCTTCAACCCCATGTCTCCCTAAATAGGAGGAAAGCAAGAGATATTATTACACATTTCTGCAAGACTCCGGGACAGCCCAACTGAAGTTTCACCATTATTACATCAATACCTAGCTAGATGAAGCTAGATGAAGTTCTTGCTCCCCGGCCAAATATTCTTGGGTGTCTTTGGAATTTGCTGGCAGGAGCAAGAAGCTTGGTGGCCAGAGGGGAATTTATTTTCCCCCTGAAGTCCTACAAAACCATTAATTAATTGAAATAGTTCAAGACCTACAAAACCATTAACAACATTGTTTTAACCATGTGCGGCAAACTATATCCAGATTAGCTGTTACGATTTATTTTTTATTTTATTTAACTTGTATATCACTTTATATTTCAAAAAATCTCAAAGTGGTTTACATTTCAACGAAAATCAATATAAATTCTACTTTTAATACAGTTGTTAATAATAAGAACAGCAGTAATCCACATTTTAAGTAATGTAATTGAGCAATACATCTCTAAACAATGTACATAAAATGAAAACAAAGTGAATCATATACAAAACAAAAAAATAACAGTTATAAAATATATCTAAAAATTCACATGAATCTTACAAAAAAGCATCCTGACATCTATAATATAATATAATATAATATAATATAATATAATATAATATAATATAATATGAAGAAAGAATGGTCTGCCTTCAATTCGTTTCCGACTTATGGCGACCCTATGAATAAGGTTTTCATGGTAAGCGGTATTCAGAGGGGGTTTACCATTGTCTCCCTCTGAGGCTGAGAGGCACTGATTGGCCCAAGGTCACCCAGTGAGCTTCATGGCTGTGTGGGGATTCGAACTCTGGTCTCCCAGGTCGTAGTCCATCACTCTAACCACTACACCACACTGGCTCTCCATTATATAACACTGCCAATTAAAAAATAATAATCCAGCACTTCTTAAGGTATCTCCAAATGATTTTTTTTCCACAGTAAAAACTGGCTTCATGAAAGTCCACATGCTAAATGTTCATGGTTGCCACATTGACATGTTATGAACTGAGGTGTGCTGAGAGCAAGAAGCAAGCAGTGCTAGGGCAACGGGGAATCACCCCAAACTGGGTTTGGATCCTAAGAAAAGTTTGCTTAAATTCACAGGAGATGAGGTTCTCATCTGCTTCACCCCATTCGATTATTCAAGAAGGGCCTCTAACCTCGGGGGTCGCAAGCAGCTGCACAGGGGAGGAAACTTTCCTTCCGTGAACGTCCTTAAGTTAACTTTTCTTAGGATCTGAGCCAAAGGAGAAGTTTGTACTGTTTGGGAATCCAACCCGAAGGTAAACATAGACATGGGGTTATTGCTGTTGTAGGGCAGTCAACTTGCCATTTCCTTCTTATGTAAATGGACTGTTTGGCATATAATAATTTCCTTTTTATATTTGTTAATTACTAAAATCATTCATACATGAGAGGTTCCTTTGGGGAAAGGACCCTGAAGAGGTTTACAGAATAAAATTCCAACATGAACAGAGCAGCCCTAACACCCCGCGGTGACTGTTGGGGCTCTGCTGAGCGAACGACATCAGTGCTGGAAGGTGAGGAGGGTGCAGACAGACTGGGCCTTATCACTACGCCAACCCCAGCTCAGCTCTGATGCTGGCTCGCTGTGAGGCTGGCTCAGGATCCAGTGGGTTGTGGGGCAGCTCAGACCCACCACCTTGTCTTTCTTCTAGGTTTGGTTGGCAGGGTCACCACCACCTGGCCTCCGCCTGGTGAGAGGCTAGCTCAGCTGGCAGAAGTGAGCAAAGGGACACCTCCACTGAATCCAAACCGCCTACAGCCTGGAGTTAAGAGAGGTCTAGATTGCAGCCCAATATGTTTAAATCAACATATGTGAGCACTGAAATCTACTTTTAATTAAGCAGTTAAAAGGACAGCTGGTAGTGAAGGCTCAGCAAACTAACGCAAAGCACCAGCATGAACAACGGGCATTCTGAGGGATTTAGGAACATGGGAGCTGCCTTTAGGAAGACTAAAGAGTCAGACCACTAGTCCATTTGGCTCAGTTTTGCCAACACTGACTGGCAGCAGCTCGCTAGGGTTCAGACAGGGGTCTCTCCCTGCCCTCCCTGGAGAGGCCAAGGATTGAGCCAGGGACCTTCTGCATGCAAAGCATGTGATCTAGCACTGTGCCATGGCCCTTTCCTTTCTGCCAGGGCCCATATGCCCCAGAAGGGCCCTCATGCTCTGGCAGGGTTCGCTGGGGCTGATGCATTGCTGCCCCCTCCCAAGTGCCTTCCACCACCTGGTCCCCAAGATGGCAGTGGTGCCACCAGACTCCCAATCTCACTTGGAAGGACGATCTGGTGTCGATGACACTGTAATGGCCCAGAAGCTGAGCAGCTGTTACAATTCTGCTGCCAGGGAAGGCCACAATTCGGCAGCAGGTGCTGGGGAGCATCAAAGGCAACCTGCCCAGGACCCATCACCACCAAAAAATCTAGAGCCCAGCCTGCTAAGCCCAGTGACACCACACTCTCCCACTCCACACAGACATCTCCCAAAACAGCAAAGGATGGGTTTTGTGACTACTTACCCTGGGTCCAGGCAAACCAGGCACACCTTTTTCTCCTTTTTCTCCAACAAACCCAAAGCCCTGAAAGGGTGGGGGGTGGAATGGCCAAAGACACATGCATTAATCCACACCTCAGTGTGAAAAGAAAGTACAATGCAAAAAGGAAAACAGATGGAAACCAACGGTATACTCTCAGGTAAAGGAACAGAGGGAAATCTGTCGGTTTCATATCCATGGTTTGTAATCCTGATTTGCAGTCAGAGATTAAACCACAGTTTCCCAGTTTGGATGTAACTGGAGACTGTGGATGAGCAAACTCTAGGCATTTCCCATTACAGATCTCAAAAGAAGAAAAGTGGGCATTACACTTATTTTTGAAATGGTTACATCTGAGCTGGGCACTGACTGACAACCCTGGTGGCTAGTGTAGTTTCTAATATTATTTTAAAAACAACACATTCTCAATGACAAATCTATCTATCTATCTATCTATCTATCTATCTATCTATCTATCTATCTATCTATCTATCTATCTATCTATCTATCTATCTATCTATCTATCTATCTATCTATCTATCTATGTATCTATCTATCTATCTGTCTGTCTGTCTGTCTGTCTGTCTGTCATCATTAATTTCATTACAAAATAACTATTAGTTATTTCATTACTTATTTCATGTATGAATTGCCTCCCATGAGAATCATATATATAAAAACCGTTTGACATACACACATACATAAAATTAATTCAAGTGCAAGACAGATGTTAACTGAGATCAAGATTTTAGAAGGCTTGTTGAAAGAGAAACATCTTTAGCAGGACAATAAAGACAACAGAGAAAGTGCCTGTCTGATATGCAATGGGAGGGAGTTCCAAATGTGCGTGTGTGTACATGCTATGTGCGCACACGTGCTAACTACTAATTTATTCTGGGTTATTGGCCCCATCTGCACTTTACATTTAAAGCAGTATTACGCCACTTTAAATAGTCATAAATTCCCACAAAGAATACTGGAAATTGTCATTTAAGGGTAATGAGAGTTGTTAGGAGATCCCTATTCCCCTCACAAAGCTGCAATTTCCAGAGTTCCCTGAGAAGAGGGATTTATCACACAGAGGAGGGCCTGGATCTCTTCTCGATCATCCAGACTGCAAGACACAGAATAATGGGCACAAGTTACAGGAAGCCAGATTTTGTCTGAACATCAGGAAAAACTTCCTAACTGTTAAGAGTGGTAAACAATGGAACCAACCAACTAGGGAGGTAGCTGGGCTCTCCAACACTGGAGGCATTCAAGAGGCAGCTGGACAGCCACCTGTCAGGGAAGCTTGAAGTTGGAATCCTGCACTGAGCAGGGGGCTGGACTCGATGGCCTTATAGGCCCCTTCCAACTCTACTATTTTATGACCTTATGAATCTGTTGTTAAACCACACTGGGAACTGTAGCTCTGTGAGGCGACTAGGGGTCTCTTAACAACCCTTAAGAAACTACAGTTCCCAGGATTCTTTGGGAGAAGCCATGGCTGTTTAAAGTTGTATAATACTGCTTTAAATGTATAGTGCAGATACGGCCTCAGTTGAAAGGGTTTTCCAGTGACAGGGAGCTGCAAGGGAAAAGGGATACTGGTGGGAAAGAGAGAGGATACTCTTAGGCTTAACCAGAAAATTAGTACCCGTCGAGTCAAAGCAGCCACTGTGATGCCTTCCAGGAGTTGCTGGACCATAGCTCCCATCATCTCTGACCATAGGTCCTGCTGGCTGGGGCTGATAGGAATTGTAGTCTAGCAACATCTGGAAGGCACCTCCTTGACCAGTCCTGCTGTAGAGCAAGGGATTGGAGAAACAGAGGAATTTCCACTTTTTATATCCTTTATCCAACCTGGCCCCCTGCTACATTCCAAGCCTACAACCAGGCAGCATGGCAAGTGGCTATATTGAAATAAATGGATGATGGTGATCATGACATAAGAACAGCCTGCTGGACCAGGCCAAACACCCATCTATCCAGCACTCTGTTCTCACAGTGGCCAACCAGATGCAGGACCTGAGCACAACAACACTCTCCCCACCTGCGATTCCTAGCAACTGGCAAACCGAGGCATACCGCCTCCCACAGTGGAGGCAGAGCACAGCCATCATGGCTAGTAGCCATTGATAGCCGTACCCGCTATGGAAATGTCTTTTAAAGCCATCCAAGTCTGAGGCCATCTCTACCTCTTGTGGGAGCAAATTGCCTATTTTGCACTGTGTGAAAAATTGCTGTCTTTTGTAGGAATCTTTCAACATTTAGCTTCATTGGATGGCCCCTCATACGATGAGAGAGGAAGAAACAATTTTCTTTGTCCACTTTCTTCAGATCCTCTCTGGGTCAGCTGCAGAGATGGGATCCGTAGGCTGGTGCCAGTTCCAAAGCTTTCCGTCGACCTAACAGGTTGGCATTGATTCGAATTTGTTCTATGTCCCCTAGCTGCTGCTTTTACTGATCTGGGTTTTTTTCTGCTCAGAAAAAAGATCAATATGAATATTGATATTTTTAAAGGAAATATTGATATTTTGGAGGAAATATTGATTTCCTTTAAAATATTGATAGTTTGAAGGAAATAATTGATATTTTAAAGGAAATATCGATAAATTATCATTCTTGAAATCAATGTTTTACAGGCTTTTTAAAGTCTGTTTTCAAAAATAGCCACAGAAATTTGCTACATTAAAATCCGATCCTTAACAATTGAAAATAAGCAAATTAATGGAAAATTTGGTACCAAATCCGAATTGGGCAGAATTCCAGCACATCCCTAGTCAGTTGATTGGCCATCCAAAACTTCTGCTCTATTGCCTCAGACTCCTAGAGCTTAGCTATCCAACTACATCCCAGTATGCAGTGGGGTGCCCCTGTGCATACCTGGAGCAATCCCTGGCTCATACAAAGTGGAGAGCTCCTGCTTGTAGGGAGCTCCACATGTTTTCTGCATGATTCTTTGGCCTACATAAAAAAGGAATGTGTGCAAAAAAAGCATTTCCCTTCCTCACACACCCTCAAACACAGATCATGTTTAATAGCACCAGTACAAAAAACAGTGCAAAGCACCCGAAGACAGGATAGGGGCATGAGAGAGCACACAACATTGATGAAATTCAGATAATTTACCCCATGCTTGAAAAGTTTCCTAAAATATTTATTCTTTAGGCTGTAAAGGGGTTTGTAAAGTTTCCTAAAATATTTATTCCTTAGAATCTATGGAATAACACTGACGAAAGAGTCGTGCCTGCGGAAATTTGTTGCTGCCACCCAAGAAGGTGGGAAAGCAGGGAAGATCCTGCTGACGAGGGCAAGAAAAAGGAATAAAAAACACCCAGTTAGGAGCGCCTGTTTGGACAGGTCCTTGGAAAGGTCAGTGTCTCTCAAAAACCTGGAGTTAAATATGGAAGAAAAATATGCTTTGGAAATGTGGGACAACACACACAAATAAGTGCGGGGATGCCATCCTGCCTCTCCAACAATAAGGAAAAATGAAGTGCTGTTGCTGCCTTCTGCTATGTGAAGCATTTTAGAGGAGATTGGTCCATTAGGGCGAGTGGGGCTCTGCCCCACCACCCTCAGCCTGCCTTCAGCCAACTCCCACCTGCCTGCCTTCCAACTTACAATCAGTCCACCGTGTGGCACCAGCTTCCTCCTCCTCTGTCTCAGTGTTGCCCTTGTAGAACTCAGCAGGCGGGAGGAAGATGGGGACAAAACTAGAATGAGTTGGCTCCGCCTGCCATTGGCTCTGGCGCCACCTACTGTTTGGGCTCCCTTCCTTCCGCCCTACCAGTTCCAACAGGCACTAGCCGCTGCTGATTGTAATTTATTTTCAAGCAAGGCATGGCAGCAGGTTGTAGATAAAAATGTTCTGGCACAAAATCCTGCTACAGAACACCTTCCCCAGGGTCCTCCCTCTGAGGGAGGCTCGGAGGGTAATGACAAGGGAGAAGGACTTTTCTGTTGTGGCTCCCCATCTGCGGCATAAACTTCCCGGCGAGGTCCACCTGGTGCCTGTGTTGACATCTTTTTGGCACCAGGTAAGCCTTATTTCCCCCCCCCCAGGCTTTTGGTGGGATTTTTCTTTTTTTGCTGTCAGTGTGCTGCCAGCGCTGCCTGTTGCTGTTAGGGGGTGTGTGTGGTTGTTCTGTACACATACATTTTAACCAACTGCAGGTGTTTTGCATGAATCTGCTAATGGCACAATGCATTCATGCTTAGTTTTTAAATGTGTTGCACGTTGCTTGGAATCCTTTGGGTGACTAACAATTGTGACTAATAATTCTAACAAATAATAGCAACAGGATATGAAGGGTCACCGGATCCCCATCTCTGGAAGAGGCTTCTTAACCTGTTCCCTTCCGGTGGTTCCCCTCTCCCCGTCAAACTTTCAGCGCTCCAGCTGTTTTCCCTTCCTGGGTAATAGTAGTAGAAGGAATATATAGTATGGGGAAAAAATGCTGAGGAAGGCAATTTTTGCTGGAGGGGGAAAGGATCAAGGAGCCCCCTCCTCTCTTTCGCATGTGGATCTTCTGCTGCAGATTGCACAGGCTGCATGTTGTCCATGTTTGTTTTTAAGGTGGAAAAGTCACATCCACACCTTACATTTAAAGCAAGCTTGTACCATTTTGAACAGAAAGGCCTTTCTCCAAAGAATCCTGGGAATTGTAAGTTGAGAGTTCTTAGGAGACCCCTGTTCCTCTTACAGACCTACAATTCCCAGAGTGGTTTAACAATCAATCCCTCTTCCCAGGGAACTCTGGGAATTGTAGCTCTGTGAGGGGAAAAGCGGTCTCCTAACAACTCTCAGCACTCTTAACACACTACAGCTCCCAAGATGCTTTGGGGGAAGCCATGACTGCTTAAAGTGGTATGACACTGTCTTAAACATATGTAACGGATGTGGCTCAAGAAGTGAGCTCATGTTCTTTGACCCTTTAGAACCTGGTTCAAAACCTAATTCCAACTTTTCACTTAAACCTCTTTCCACACTGTGGCTGTCAGAGGCATGTGCACAAAAACGTCATTCCCAGAAACAAATGCAGATGCAAAGTGAGTCAGGCGAGACTCAGAGTCACCTGCAACAAAAAGGCATGGAACAGAGACTTCTTTCTTTGGCTTTCTCTCTCCGAACCGTGTGGCTGCACTCATACTTCAGAAAGCTAATAAAGGAAAGGAGCTCTTGCACCTCACTTATTTTATACTAGCACTGGAGAACCTGTGGCCCTCCAGCTGTTGTCGGACTGCAACTCCCATCATCCTTGAACCATTGGCCATGCTGGCTGGGGCTGTTGGGAGCTGGAAGCCCCAAAACATCTGGAGGGCTACAGATTCCCCACCACTGCTTTACACAGTCTTTGCATTTGTGAGCCTTTGTGAGAGAAGTGGAAACATCACAGACTTTTGTGCTGTGGCATAAGTCAACTTACCGGAGGACCAGGATACCCATCAGGACCAGGAAAACCTTTGGGGCCAAGAATGCCCTGGAAAAACAACAACCAAGAGGATTTATAGAAAAGGTCAGTTATTCCAAGGAAATGGGAACCAAAGTGCACATTGCAGTACAACTTCTCTCATCATTCTCCTCCAGATCTTCTGTGCACAAGGAGGAAACGAGAATCTTCTGCTTGCATTTTATAGCAACCACAGTTTAGCATTACATCCAAATCCTAAACTGTGGTTAATCTTAATTATGGTTTTTGAAACAAGCTACTATTTTAAACTATGGTTTGTAGCTGGCTGGTTTAAGATTAACTATAGTTTGTCAGGTTTGGATAACACAGTAAGCTGTGGTTATTCTAAAACGGAAGCAAAAGTTTCCAAACGCCTTCGCATAACTGCACCAGAAAGGGAGGGACTGTGTGAACCTGAGGCTCACCCAGGTTTGCACTCATAGCTGGAGATGCCGGAGAATTCCATCACAAATGGTAGCAGAAATTGCCATAATTTGCAAGTTTGTCAGAGGGCAGGAAAGGAAATTGTGCAGGCAAATTTGAGTGTTATCACCACTGTTGTGTTTTTAGACCACATGTAAATAACTGTTATTTTCTCCACTGTTTTTAACATTTTCCTTCCGCTAAAATGGATTATGCTAGCTTCAGCCACAGTGGATAGCAAGAAGAACAACATAGGGTTTAGTGGAGGCTGAACTGCAGCAGAATTGAGAATTGAAACAGTGCTGATTGTGAAGAATACCAGATGGGAGGGAAATCACTGCCTCCTTACATCCCCCCCTTATATAATACTAAACTCTGGTTTAGCATTATGTCCGAACCAGCCCTTTGACAAAGCAAATCAACTGTAATGATCCAGTTTACTCCCAGATAATTTGTAATAATGCTCAAAGTCTCTTCAGCCTAGTTTTCAGCAAATACACATTAATCCAGCTTGGAAATAGAATCTTTGGACAAATCATACATCATAAAAAAGCAAAGCTACCATTTGGCTGTCCTTATTTGTTTCCTTAAGAGATTACATCTTCCACCTGAGTTAACATAGTTTCACGATTCAGAGGTTCCATATGGAAATAGTATGGTATGTCAACATTTCTAAACTAATGATTAAAATCTTGGGAAGCCTTTTGACTGCCTCTCCTCTTGGGAAAGCTCAAATTCCCAGGACAAATAAACTTCAAAAGAGAGGGGGCCAAAAATGCTTAGGGCACCTTGAGGGGGAGGGAAATCGTGTGGGAAATCATTGATCAAGCCTTCTGGAAATCAGATCTCAAGTGAGTTAATTATTTACAGAGTTGAATAAATATCCAAGACCGAGCAATAACTGGCCTCAATTGTCTCTTCTCCTCTGTGCTCCTTGAAATAGAGAATAATCACTTTCAAAGGCTGATAAATATTTTTAATCGCTGTAGGGGTATGAGACACACTGTTATCTTGGCTTTTTCCCTGGGGAACAGAAGGTCAAAAGGATGTTCCTAACCTCTGAGCAAATTCCTGCCAGTTAACACAGAGAGTATGCCAAAAAAGAGAATCTGAACGAAGGATTTCCCAGTTCATCAGTTCTCTCTAATATCAGTTGGATCCAGTGGCCAGCATCAATAAAGAATCAGAGTTGGAAGGAGGTCAATGGATGTTCTCTTCTGAGATTGCACTCTGAAAGACGGCTGTATAGGAAAACCTCCACAATTTCCCCAGGGAATTAATTCCATCACTGAACAGTCTTATTATTAGAAACTACCAAGAGTCTTAGGGTGCAATCCTATATTCACTGTACAGCTGGTTGAGGGGCTTTAGGAGGCCAGCAGGCTGATGTGCCAGACATCCCCTGCTGGAGTAGCAAGGAAAAACCGGGCATGTTGTGGCAAGTGTGGACAGGCCACATCTAAAGTCTCTTCATTTCCTTGATGTGCCCACAAAAATGGCATGGGGCTGGCATAGTTAATCTCCTCCCATTGTCTTTGGGAGGGAGAAAGGAAAAGTGTTCTACCCACAGTAAAATGTCCACAGGGCAAGGGATGTGGCATCCACCAGTGGATCTCTCTCTCACACACATTGTTGTAAATGTGAAGTAGGATTGCTCCACCCTTTATAGCATAAGCTTTCATGGACTTGGGTCCACGTCACCCAATGGAGGTGCAATAGATGAACGGAGCTCTTCCCCTCTGTGATTTGTAACTGCAGCAGTTTCAAACATTACAGAGAAATGGCTAAAGAGAAATGACAAAAGATGAAACCATATGAAACTGCTTCATAACATTGGTCGCTCTAGCCCAGTGCTGCCAACTCTGAACGGCAAGGGCTCTCCAGAGTCTTGGGCTGAAGCCTTTCACAGGTCTCCTACCTGAAATGCTGCCCAACTCCTGGATAGGGAACCTCTGGCATGTTGGCTCACGTAGCCGCTTTTGGCAAGCCATGTCTACCTGTCACTCACCCGATGTCATAGGTGTGGGTCAGGTAAAGCCGTGGTGGCCAAGGAACAATTGGGAGCACACGAGCATGCTGAATGCAAGCCCCGCTGCTTTCAGCAGGGATCAGATCTGCTTGGGAGCTCTGGCAGGGCTGAAAAATATTCCCCACCTCTATTCTAAGCAACTTGAAGTCTTCAAGCTCGGGTTGGCGACTTCTGCCACAACTCGTAGCGTGAACATCATCTGGCCAAGCCAGAGAGCCAGTCTGTGGTAGGGTTGGCATTCCATGATTTCTCTCACTTTTGTATTAAAAACAGGTGGCCCCGGAGCTAATAGGATGGTAAGGACAAACCTTTGCTCCTTGCTGTCCTTTGGGGAATCCCATGAATTCCAGGATCCCGGTGGAAGGTGGAGGACCTGCAGGGCCTGGAAGCCCAACATCTCCCTGTTGGGGAAAAAGATTGTGCATGAAACAGACGCAAAGCATTTTGGACCAACATGGCTATGTTCCGCCTCCACTGTCGGAGGCAGTATACCTCTGAATGCCAGTTGCTGGAAAGCACAGGAGGGAGAGTGCTCTTGTGTTCAGGTCCCGCTTTTGGGCTTCCCATGGGCATCTGAATGGCCACTGTGAGAACAGGATGCTGGACTAGATGGGCCACTGGCCTGATCCAGCAGGCTCTTCTTATATTTTTTAACATAACGCATAGAGGCCTCTATTCCCAGAAGACTATTCAATTTATGCCTTGCTTGGTTCAATCATATTCTAGTGATCTTCAAGCTTGTTGAAAAAGAAACTGGAAACGTGCAGAGTTGTTTGCATTAGCAAATGTTGGGACCTTTCATGGGGAAAGCCAGTTGAAGCAACAGAGTAATGCAGAGAAAATTCGTGCTTTTTCAGTGCCTGTTAAAAACTTTTGTTTATCTTGTATTGCATTTCTAATCCACAAGAAACTTTAGAATAGTTTCTTATCCCGCCAGTAACTCAGTGTGTGGTATTTGCACTGTCACTATTATGAGAGCCATACAGAAGAGCCCTGCTAGATTCCAAAGACTCACCTAGTCAAGCATCCTGGTTCTCACAATAGCCACCCTGAGCACGAAGGCAACAGCCCTTTTCTGCTGCTTGTCCCCCAGCAACTGACATGCAGGGATAGACTGCCTCTGAACATGGAGGTTCCATATAGCCACAATAGCTAGAAACACAGAGTAAGGCTGCTAGTCAATATTTTCTGCACAGATCTCCAGAGTTTCAGGCAGGTCCATCCTACATCTACCTGGAGATGGCAGGGACTGAAACTGGAACCTTCTGCATGCAAAGCATGTGCTGTACTACTGAGCTATGGTCTTTCCCACAAACAGCTGTTGGGAGACCTATCTTCCATGAATGCTCCAACCCCGCTTTTAAAAAGCTACTTCAAAGCCCCATCTATAACTGCTGTTTAGCGATCATGGCTAATAGTCATTGAGAGACCCATTCATAAACTTGTCCCTTTGAAAGCTGTCAAAGCCACTGGTCAGCACCTCATTTCACGGCAGTGTGTGTGTTGTGTGCCTTCAAGTCGATGACGAGTTATGGCGACCCTATGAATCAGCGACCTCCAATAGCAGAGATTCCCATTAATTGAAATATGCACGGTGGGAAGAAGTACATCTGATTGTTTACTGGGAATCTCCTGCCCATCAATTTCCCTGGGTGACTTCAAATTCTAGCATTTTAAGGGGGAGGAGGCCACTTCCTGTATGCTTGAGTGTGGGCTTAGGACAGCAAGGAAGAAGCAATGCATGTGGAACATAATGCTTTAGGAACAGAAGAAGAGCTCTCCTGGATCAGGCCAGTGGCCCATCTAGTCCACCATCTGGTTCTCACAGTGGCCAAACGGAGACCTATTGGAAACCGGAAAGCAAGACCTGAGTGTAAGAGCACCCTCCCCCTCCTCCTGCTGTTTCCAGCATCTGGTATTCTGAAGCATACCGCCTCTCAGACAGAGCATGACCATTGTGGCTACTAGCCACTGATAGCCTTATTTTCCATGAATCTGTCTAACCCTCTTTTGAAGCCATCCAACTTGGTAGCTATCACCACCTCTCGCGGGAGCGAATTCCAGTTTTCACTATGCACTATGTGAAGAAGTACTTTTTTTTGTCTGTCCCAAATCTTCCAACATTCAGTTTCATTGGATGTCCCTGATATCTAGTGTTATAAGAGAGGGAGAAAAATGTTTCTCTCTCCACTCTATGCATAATTTTATACACCTCTATCATATCCTGCCCCCCACAATACTCACATTTTCTCAAAACTGAAAAGCCCCAAACCTTTCCTGATAGTGGAATTGCTCCATTCCCCTGATCATTGTGGTTGCCCTTTTCTAAAATCTTTGCCAGCTCTACAATATCCTTTTTGAGTTGAGGTGACCAGAACTGTACACAGGATTCCAAGTGGGCTTGCACCATAGATTTGTACAACAGCATTATGATATTGGCAGTTTCATTTTCAGTTCCTTGCCTAATGATTCCCTAGCATGGAATTGGTCTTTTTGACAGTTGGGTCGACATTCTTGGCAAGCTATCCACTACAGCCCCAAGGTCAGTCACCGCCAGTACATACCCCATGAGCGTATATGTGAAATCAAGATTTTTTGCCCCAATGTACATCACTTTACACTTGTTTACAATGAATTGCATTTCACATTTTACAGCCCAGTCACTCAGTTTGGAGACATCCTTTTGAAGCTCTTCACAGTCATTTTGTTTTAACCACCCAGAACAATTTGGTGTTATTAGCAAACTCCAGATAACTTCAAATAATTTAATTTATGAACAAGTCAAAAAGCACAGGTCTGAATACTGATCCTTGGGGGACTCCACTTTTAAAATCCCTCTATTGGAAGAACTGTCCGCTTATTCCTACTCTTTGCCTCCCGTTTCTTAACCAAGTCCTGTCCCCTATAGGATCTCTCCTTTTATTCCATGACTGCTAAACTTATTCAGAAGTCTTTCGTCTCACCGCAGATTTGTATAACGGCATTATGATATGCTTTGTTTTGTATACCTAACCTTTGAAATTCCCTCCCCTTAAATATTAGACAGGTGTCATCTCTCACAGCCTTTTAAGTAGAGACCTTATCCCAGTCTGCAGCTGTGTTGGAATTGTTTTTTAATATGTTTTTAAAGATTTTTTTAAAAAAGGTATTTTTAAAGATGTTTTGTTTTAATATGTTTTGAAGGATGTTTTGTTTTTAATATATTTTAAAGTCTGTTTTTATGATGTTTCAAAGTGTTTTTAGCGCTTTTGTTTATCACTCTGGGCTCCTACTGGGAGGAAGGGAGGGATATAAAGATAACAAATAAAGATATTTGCATATTTTAATTTTGCTGCTGCCAGTCAAGGGGAAGGGCAAAGGTTTCTGTGCAAGGCATTCAAAGCCTGCCCACGTGACAGATGGAGCATGAAGGCTGCCTGTCAACAGCTTAAGCGTGGCCAGCTGGAGATTCCGTAACGGAAGCAAACTCCGAAGTGCTACCTCCATGCACTGCACCGCACTGGGTCTAATGAGAAACAGACTAGGGCAGGCTCCTGAGGCAGTAGCCCAATAACAAATGCTTTCCTGTTAACACTTGGCTGACAGCCGCCGAAATCTGGAGAAGCAAATGGTTGCCTGGGAGAACAGATGATGGTTTCATGCCACCTCCAGGTTCAGGAGCGGTGTGCCTCTGACAGAGCAATCCTGCACATGCCTACTCAGAAGCAAGTCCCACTGAATGCAACAGGGCTTCCTTCCAGGTAAGTGGGTACCGGACGGCAGCTTGAATTGGCAGTTCCTGGGAATGACAGCAGGAGAAAGCGGTTGCGCTCAATAGGCATTTGGTTGACCGCTGTGAAAAAGGATGCTGAACTAGACTTCACCTTTGGCCTGATGCAGCTGAACAAATGTAGGAAGCTCCTTCATACCGAGTCAGACCCTTGATCCCTCTAGTTCAGTATCACCTGCTCTGACTGGCAGTGGCTCTCCAGGCCTTCAGGGGATATTCCTATGGAGTGGTCAAGAGCCACCTCCTGTGCCTGTGTGAAGAACAGAGCTTGGAAAAGTTACTTTTTTGAACTACAACTCCCATCAGCCCCAGCCAGCATGGCCACTGGATTGGGCTGATGGGAGTTGTAGTTCAAAAAAGTAACTTTTCCAAGCTCTGGAAAGATGAGCTATAGGGGCCATTGGTCACATATGATACTCTTACCCATGTAAACATCACACACACACACAGACACACAGGAATACACAGTCAACTGAAGGGCCACGGTTCAGTGTCAGAACTTTGCATGCAGAAGGTCTCAGGTTCAGTCCCTGGTATCTCCAGTTACAAAGCATCAAGCAGCATGCGATGGATGGAGAAGACCTCTGGCTGAGCACCTAGAGAGTTGTTACATAGGAGGTTGCCTTACGCTGAGTCAGGGCCCTTGGTCCATCTACAGTGCTATGAAAAAGTATTTGACCCTGTCTGCTTTTCTGCGTTGTTGCATATTTTTGGCACTGAATGTTGTCAGATCTTGAACCAAAGCCTAATATTAGGGAAAAGGGAAGCTGAGTGAACAAAATGTTGATACTTATTTCATTTATTTATTAAAGAAAATTAAGCAACACCCAATGCCCCCATGTAAATAAGTAATTGCCCTCTTAGACTCAAAACCTGGTTACGCCACTTTTAGCAGCAATGACTGCAACTGAACGATTCCTGTAGATCCTGATCAGTCTCTCACAGCGCTGTGGTGGCCTTTTGGCCCACTCCTCCATGCAGAACTGCTTTAACTCAGTGACATTTGTGGGTTTTCGAGCATGAACTGCTCCTTGCAGGTCCTGCCACAACATCTCAATGGGGTTTTGGTCTGGACTTTGACTAGGCCATTCCAAAACTTTACATTTCTGGTTCCTCAACCATTCTGATGTAGACTTGCTTGTGTGTTTTGGATCATTGTCTTGCTGCATGACCCAGCTGCGCTTCAGCTGACGGACAGATGGCCTGACATTTGCCTGTAGAATTCTCTGAGACAAAGCAGAATCCATGGTTCCTTCAATAATGGCAAGTCGTCCAGATCCTGGTACAGCAAAGCATCCCCAAACCATGACTCTGCCACCACCATGCTTGACTGCTGGTATGAGGTTCTTCATGTGGAATGCAGTGTTTGGTTTTCACCAGACATTACGGGGCCCATGTCACCCCAAAATAATAATAATAATAATAATAATAAACTTTAATTTGTTAGTCGCCTATCTGTCCAATTTTTGGACACTCTAGGCGACTTACAGCAGCAACAAATACAATATACAATTCAATAAATACATTGCACACTACAATAAATAACCATATTCATCAATTTAAAACTAGCATCAAAACATCAGTTAAAACATTACAACTAATCTAGCTCGAATTCCTGTAGGCCTGCCTGAAGAGCCAGGTCTTTAATGCTCGTCGAAAGCTCATCAGGGAGGAGGCATGTCGAAGATCGTAAGGGAGGGAATTCCAGAGGGTGGGAGCCACTACTGAGAACGCCCTCTCTCTGGTCCGCACCAGCCGAGCTGTTTTGGCCGGTGGGACCGAGAGGAGATCCTGTGTGGCTGATCTTTGACTCATCTGTCCATGGAACATTGTTCCAGAACTCTTGAGGATCATCTAAGTGCTTTTTGGCAAACTCTAGACGAGCATTCATGTTCTTCTTAGTGAGCAGTGGTTTCCATCTTGCTACTCTGCCATGAATCCCATGTTTGCAGTCTCTTTCAGATGGTGGAGTCATGACCACTGACCTTGGCTGAGGCGAGAGAGGCCTGCAGATCCCTGGATGTTGTTCTGGGGTCCTTCGTGACTTCCTGGATGATGTTACACCTTGCTCTTGGAGTGATTTTGGCAGGACTGCCACTCCTGGGAAGATTCACTACTGTCCCAAACCTTCTCCATTTGGTCAATATTGCTCTGACTGTGGTCAGTGGGACCCCAGGGCCTTAGAAATGGCATTGTAACCCTTTCCAGACTGATATGCATCAACAACTGTTTTCCGAAGGTGTTCAGGAATTTCTTTTGATCGTGGCATGATGTGGCTTTGGAACCTGTGTACTGGCAACTTCAATCTGATGGCAAGGGCCAAAGTTAGTCAGATTTATACTGGGCAGGGCTAGCCCAAAGCAGGCCTGATTGTTTACCAAGATATTCAGGCCCTAACAATCCCTTTCACTGGGTTGCGTTAATAGGGGGGCAATTACTTTTTCACACAGGGGCATTGGGTGTTGCCTAACTTTCTTTAATAAATAAATGAAATAAGAATCAACATTTTGTGTTGTTTGTTCACTCAACTTCCCTTTTCTCTAGTATTAGGTTTTGGTTCAAGATCTGACAACATTCAGTGCCAAAAATATGCAGAAAATCAGACGGAGGCAAATACTTTTTCACAGCACTGTAGCTAAGGATTGTCTACACTGACTAGCAGAAGCTCTCTAGGGTTTCATGCTGGGAGTCTTTCCAAGTCTCATCCTGGAGACACCTACCTGGGATTTTTTGCATCCAAAGGGTGATGGCCCTTTCCACAGCTTTGCCCAGTCCTCCATGCCCCAGCAGGGCCCACACGCTCTGTCCCCAGAGGGCAGTTGCAGTTGCTCCCCAACAACTGGCATTCAGAGACATCCTGCCTCTGATTTATTTATGCATTATTTGATTTATATCCCGCCCTTCCTCCGAGCAGGAGCCCAGGGCAGCAAACAAAAGCACTAAACATCATAAAAACAGACTTTAAAATACATTTAAACAAAACATCTTTAAAAACATTTTTTAAAAGCTTTCAAGACATCTTTAAAAAAAGGTTAAAAACACATTGTTTTTTTAAAAAAGGTTTAAAAACATATTAAAAAGCAATTCCAACACAGACGCAGCCTGGGAGAAGGTCTCAACTGAAAAGGCTTGTTGAAAGAGGAAGGTCTTCAGTAGGTGCCGAAAAGATAACAGAGATGGCGCTTGTCTAATATTTAAGGGGAGGGAATTCTGATCCTGGAGAGAACGTGCCAGCCACCATAAACAAGGAGAGCAGAATTAAACTCAGGTCCTACTACCGGGCTTCCTAGAGGCATCTGGTTGGCCACTGTGTGAACAGGATGCTGGACTAGATGGGCCATTGGCCTTGTGTTCTTATGATCAGTAGCCATTAGAATGAAATTGCTTTATTCATTTTGTATTACATTTTATATTCAGCCTTTCCTCCAAGGCGCTCAGGGAGATGTACAGTGCTCTCTCCCGCCTCCATTTTATCTTCACAATAGTACTACGAGGTAGTAACTGGCCAAAAGTCACTCAGCGAGCTTCCCAGCCGAGAGGGAATTTTAACCCAGGTCTCCTGGTCCAAGTCCATCACTCTAGTCCAGACTTTCCCAACCTTTGGGTCCCCAGATGTTGCTGAACTACAATTCCCATCAACCCTAGCCAGCATGGCCAACGGCCAGGAATGATGGGAATTGTAGTCCAGCAACATCTGCGGATCCAAAGATTGGGAAAGGCTGCTCTAGTCAGTACACTCTGCTGGCTTTCCAACTTTTATTTCAGTCAGGCTATTGGCATTTAAAAAATAAATAAATTATTGCTCTCATTGTATCCCAACTTTTCTTCAAGGGGCTCAGTGCGACACACACAGTTGGTGCTCATTTTATCCTCCCAACAAGCCTATGAGGGAGGCTAGCTGAGAGATAAGATTCATTGGCTGAGCAGAAAATGGCCGTAGCTCAGTGGTCGAACACTTGGTTTGCAAGCAGAAAAGTCCCAGCTTCAAACTTCAGCATCTCCAGATAAGGCTGGCAAAGACAACTTGGAGAGCTGCTGCCAGTCAGTGCAGACAAGACTGGGCTCGATGAACCAATGGTCTGACTCAGCGTCAGGCAGCTTCCTGTGTTCCTATGAGCAGCTACGAAAAATGACTCTTTGTGAGTTGCTGAACACGGACTATCAGTCAAAGGACTTGCGTGTTAGCAAAATCAAAAAGGCAAGCAGTGAAATTCAAAAGTGGAATTAGGAAAAGTTTCTGGGCAGCAGCTTTAGCTCAGACGTATTACTATCATCATCATCATCATCATCATCATCATCATTATTATTATTTATACCCCGCCTTCTGGCCAAAGGCTCTCAAGGCGGCTTACAAAAAACACAAATATAGAAATGCAATATAAAATACATCAATAAAACAATACAATTTACAAAATACAATTTACAGGGACTTCCCAGGAGGATCGCTCCGATTGTGCTTGCCTCTAGGACGAGCTCTCGTCTCAGAGGAAGCTTTTTCAGTTTTTAAAACCAGTCAGAAGTTTTTTTTTGACTGGGAAAATGTTCTCCCAGGCAAGGGAGAAACGTAGAGATTATCCACAGAAGTTCCGTGGTGTTTGTTGGGGGCTGGAATTCATCAGGATCGTCTATGAATGAAGGTCTAGCCAGCAAGCGTCGGACGGAGCTAGGGATTACAACAAGCTCAAACTGATTAAGTGAGACTTTTTTTTCCTTCAAAGAAAAACGTTCTAACAGGCAAGCATTCTTCTGTCTATTATTATCTAGCTTAAATCGTTATAGCAAAAGAGATTTGTCAAGGAATTAGCAACAAGAATTCCTGGGTGAGTTATAACTTTCTCTTCTACACTCGGAACTAGGAGGAAGAAAATCGAAAAAACCTATCTTTGTTTTTATTGCAAAAAGCTGGCATGGAATTGGGCATTATAAAGATATAAACGGATGAGGGGCATCTGATTTGAAGAGAGAAAATTTGATTTATTTGATATTTGAATTTTATATGTCTGGGACTATTTTTTCTGGTCTACTTCTTTTTAATGAATCTGCTTATTCTTTATGCCACTAATTATTTGGATGCTGTGAACTAAATTTGTTTTGCACTTTTGGACACATAAGAGATAAGGCAGTTTGTGCTGTCTAGAGGACTGATGTCATCAGGTTTGGAAGATTAACTCCTTTGTGACTGGAAAAAGAAATAAACTGTTCTTTGCTTGGGAATAGTGGCTATAATTGGAAATTGAAGGTGTTTTGTTCTTTGGGTTTTAAGAATGACAATCAAGAAGGTGGCTGAGACCCTGGATGTACAGGAAGGGATTTCCTCTCTAGATATGTTTCAGAAAATAATGAATGAGATTAAGCTAATCAAACAAGAGATGAGACAGAGCAGACAAGAGATGAAAATTGAATTTGTCAGAATGAGACAGGAGCTGACAGAAATAGAGGATTCTATGAGAATGGAGGTAGATGGGACCAAAGATATAACTGGACAAATAAAAGGAGATGAAAGAAAAATTAAAGGGAAGGTTCAAGCCCTGGAGATTGGAATAGATTTATTAAATATGGACTTGGAAAAAGATTTGGATTTTATGGCTGTGATGGATCCTGGAGACAAATATTACTGTTTGGAACTCAGCGCTGTCCCTGAAGGAATTGGTGAAGAGATTGGAGATAAAGATATCATCGGTTCGAAAAAATTCCTGGACTGGAAGGATTTGATGGAACTTGAAATGGAGAAAGTTTACAGAATTAATTCCAGATTTGTGACAATGGAAAAACTTTCAAGAGATGTGCTAGTGCATTCTGTAAAAAAGAGGAACAGAGATGCGGCTTTGCAACAATATCTCAGTGATATGTTCGGAATTGATGGCAAGGAAATATTTATGATGAAGGAAATTCCTATCAGACTCTTATTATATGACTACGACAGCAAGATTATTGGGTGCGCAAAGATGGAAGATGGAATCAACACGGATAATGGAAGAAGAGCTATTGAAATTACTGGACTTAGTAGATTTGAAGAGATGGATTAATTGACATGCCTATTTGGAGAAAAATTGATGGATATATATCTCAAGGATTGGAAGCTTCTCTTTGACTTTTTGTTGAAAGAATAAAATGATATGATGTTAATGTGATTTGATACCAATTAAGATAACCACTGGAGGAAGGTGATTTTATAATCTATTAAGAGACAGGTTTGTTATATATTATAGACTTATAGCTGATCTATGATAAATCGGAAGTCAATAGTTTTTATTGTATTAGTTATTAATTTGTTCTTTTTCTTTTTCTTTTGTTTTGTTTTTGAAAATTTGAATAAAAATTAATGTTAAAAAAACAAAACAAAATACAATTTACAAAAGTTAAATAACTGCTCTTAGGCTAACAATGTAAGATGCACGACACATGAGGGAAAAGGGACAGGGAAGGACAAGGAGAAAAGCACGCTCAGGCATCAGTTCTTAAAATTACAGTCCTTATCATGACCAGCTGGAATGGAAGCAGGTAACCTGATAGCATGGGAGGGCAAGGACAGCTAGCTGCTCAGCAGAGGCGATGAAACAGCTCACAGATGGATCAGCTTTGGCATGGAAACAAAACACATCTTTGCTGCTGAAGCCATGAGGCATCCTGGCGAGCATCCTGGCGAGGCAGAGCATCTGCTTTGCATGCTGAAAGTCCTAGATTCAATCTAGATTCAATCTCCAGGTAGGGCTGGGAATATTCCCAGCCTGAAACCTCGGAGAGTTACTGTCAATACTGAGCTAGATGAACCGGTGCTCTGGCTTGGTAGAAGGCGGCTTCCTAAGAGCAGTGATTTGAATCCAGGCCTCCCTGGTCCAAGTCCAAAATCTATTCCAGTACTGTCTAATCTGACTTGCAATAGCTCTCTAGGGTTTCCTGGCCAAATGCTAGAAAGGGGAAATGGTTGGGGCTTTTGAATAATTTATTTAACTTGGAAATGCCAAACGAGTTCCCTGACTGGTGATTAAATGGCGTGGATAACAGCTGGTGTGGCCACTGAGGGTATTTCCAAACATTGTCTCATGGCAAAACCAAAATAAATGGAACTTACTTTTGCTCCTTTCTCTCCTTGGAAAACTAGGCCACTGTTACCCTGTTAAAAACCAAAGCCAAATTATCATGATAAATATTATGAAAAAGATATCTGTATGTACAAAGGCATAGATAAACAGAACAATAAGATCACATCAATGAAAAAAAGGTGCCTTAATTATCATTAACTTTATTGTTCCAGAACATTTCATTTCATGTTTGTTTTTCAGAAGATTTCTTACCTGCCCTTCACCACAAGGTTTCCAGTCGAGTAACAACAATATAAAAATACAACATTAATCGTATTTCTGAAAAACCATTGACTATTACTCAACAAAATCATTATCAGTTGCCTGAGCCTTCCCCGGTTCAACTTGGTAAAATCAGTTTAGACATTAATTGATATGACCCTTATCAAAGATACATGCCAGCGTCTTCAAATATCTGAAGGGATGTCGCGTAGAAAAGAGATTGCAGACTTGCTCTCTGTTGTTCCATTGAGCAGGACTAGAACAAAGGGATGGGCATTGCAAGGAAGCAGATTTTGGCTAAACAGCAGGAGAAGCTCCCTAATGGTCAGACTGTTCAATAATGGAACAAAACTGCCCCATGAGGTGGTGGGATCTCCTTCACTAGAGGTGTTTAAGCAGAAACTGTCAGGAATGTGGTATTTGCAAGACTTCTCCACCGAGGAGGGGTTGGGACTGGATGACCTCTATGGTATCTTCCAAATTCTGTGATTATATGAATATTCAGATGTAACAGGTGAAAGCTTTTCCTTTTCAACAAAGGTAATATTGTCAATTCAGCAACAGTTAAAGTTGATTACAAACTCCAAATCAGTGGCTCCCAAACTTTTTTCCCCCTACGGACCACTTGAAAATTGCTGATGATCTTATTGGACCACTTAATGATTTTTCTGCCTGTTGTAGCAATTGTCACGTGCTATTACAACAGTCACTCAGTGAGCTTCCCAGCTGAGAGGGATCCTGTAAGATTTTGAATTGTATTTGTATTGCTTCTTTTGTTGCTTATACTGTATTTTACTGTATTACAATTTGCATTCCATAGAACTCAAATTGTAATGTAACAAAATGCAATATTAGAAATAAAAGAAGCAATCAAGAAACATGAATATTTAACGTGGACATGCTGCGGTACACCTGAATGAAGTTTGCGGAACACAGTTTGGGAACCCTGTTCTAAATCAATCCCCCCCCCAATATTTTGAAGATATAATAATACGAATAGAGAAATAAGCCACGTGGAGGAGGCTGGAGCAGGCAAAGGAGAAAGAGACCATGCCTCGCTCCCGGTGTAATGAAAGATGTCGCCCTGGGTACAGGAAGGTGATTCAAGAGGGAACACCGGTTTGCTGCTATTCTTGTGCTTCATGTGTGGAAGGGACAATCTCCACTCAGGAAGGCCTGGGCTTGGCCGGTGGAGCCTGGAGCCTTTTGCCCGAGGAGTCCTCCACGAGGAGCGGCAGCGGCCATGGCAGTGGCAGAGACCAAGATCATCTACCATCTGGACAACCAGGAGACGCCGGCCAAGCGGGTGATGCTGGGTGACTTCAAGGCGCTCCTCAACCGGTCCAACTATAAGTTCTACTTCAAGTCTATGGACGATGATTTCGGGGAAGAATCCGATGATGTTGGTGAGCGAATCCTTTGCAACAGCTGCTCAGTGTTTGAGGACTAAAATTCTTGAAGTACTACATTTTGGGACAGATCTTTAGGCCTGTAAAGAACCTTTTTGTTGTTGTTGTTGTTTTAACAATGTTAATATTTTGTTATTTAACTTTTTGTGCACTGTATTTTTTTTTTAATGTGTATTTTGTATTTGTGTTTATTTATTTTTTGTGAGCCGCCCTGAGGACCTTTTGGCCAAAAGGCGGCATAGAAATAGAATAAATAAATAAAATAAAATAATGTGAAGGGAGAAAAAGATGAAATTCCACCAGTTTTCCAAGATATTCCAGGACTCCCACCAGAGACTCCGAAAAGCTCCTTTTAAGAATTCAGTCTCACTATATTTCAGGTTCCAGGGTCTAAATTCTTAGGTCAAATTGTTTTGTTAGCAGCTCTAGGACTTCAATAATACTAGTCCCTAAAAAAGCCCACAAAAACTCACCCAAACCCAACAACCAAACTAAAATAAGCAAGAAGTACAAACACAAACCAACAACCTTCTGAAATAATGTATGCACAATGCTGCCATCTTTAATCCAAACGCTTTTTGTTGTGCTTATATGGATGCCACAAAAAATAAACTACAATGCTGTATATCTAATAAAAAGTCTAAAATCCAAGAACCAAGGAAATAACCAAAGATACTTACTACAAGACCTGGGGGGCCGGGTCGACCTGGGGGCCCCTAAATGTGAACAGAAAAAAATTAATTACATGTCACAACTTATTTAAGGCGCTTATTATAAGGGTGCTGAGAGTTGTTAGGAGAGCCCTATTCCCTATCACAGAACTACAGTTCTCAGAGTACCCTGGGAAGAGGGATTGAATGTTAAATTATTCTGGGAACTGTAGCTCTGTGAAGGGAACAGGGTTCTTCTAAGAACTCTCAGCACCCTTTATTTATTTATTTTATTTATTTTATTACATTTTTAGACCGCCCTATAGCAATAAGCTCCCAGGGCGGTGTACAGCATAATAAAACAGGTTAAAATACAAGTGGATGTAGATACACAATAAAACATAATTAAAAATTTTCAATTTTAAATTCAAATTTTAAAATTTTTAAAATTTTTAAAATGCCTGGGCGAAGAGGTAGGTCTTTACCTGGCGCCGAAAAGATAACAAAGAAGGCACCAGGCGTATCTCATCAGGGAGGGCGTTCCATAGTTCGGGGGCCACCACTGAGAAGGCCCTAGCTCTAGTTATCGTTCTCCGTGCCTCCCTATGCGTTGGGACACGGAGAAGGGCCTTCGACGTCGAGCGCAGCGACCGGGTAGGTACATAGCGGGAGAGGCGTTCTGCCAGGTATTGCGGTCCGATGCCGTTAAGGGCTTTATAGGTAAGAACCAACACTTTGAATCTGGCCCGGAAACATATTGGTAGCCAGTGCAGCTGGGCCAGGACAGGTGTTATATGATCAATTTGTTTTGTCCCAGTAAGAACTCTGGCCGCAGCATTCTGCACCAGCTGAAGTTTCCGAACCGTCTTCAGAGGTAACCCTACGTAGAGTGCATTACAGTAGTCCAATCTAGAGGTTACCAGAGCATGGATAACTGTGGCAAGGTTCTCCCTATCCAGGTAGGGTCGTAGTTGGGCTACCAGCCGAAGCTGGTAGAACGCATTCCGTGCCACCAAGGCTACTTGAGCCTCCAGTGACAGGAGCGGATCTAATAAGACCCCCAAACTACGGACCTGTTCCTTTAGGGGGAGTGTAACCCCCAAACTACAGTTCCCAGGATTCTTTGGGGGAGGTATGATACTGCTCTAAATGTATAGACCAGCCTTTCCCAACCAGTGTGCCTCCAGATGTTGTTGGACCACAACTCCCATCTTTCCTGACCATTGGCAATGCTGGCTGAGGCTGATGGGAGTTGTGGTCCAACAACATCTGGAGGCACACTGGTTGGGAAAGGCTGGTATAGACATTCACTGCAGACTATATTGGAGAGATAAGCATAGAAATCACAACTGATAAAGGGTGAGATCAGATAACACGTAGCCAGATCTCTCCCCTAAGTGTGGTGGGAAATGAAACCGAGTCTTTCCTCCCCATCCATCTCAGCCTCACAGATGAATTGCTATATCGCCTTTGGGGAAGGAAGGCAGGGGCTTCAGTTCTGTGATTCATTAACTGCACTGGTGTGTTTCCTTAAAGAAACTGTTTTGACATTATGAACGGCTATTAAAAGGAAACATTAAAAAATGAAGCAATCAATAGCAAAAACAGAACTGTGTGCAACAGATGACAACTATTTAACATACCGTAAAAGTAATGGCAAGGAGAACAAAAAGAAAGGGTGGCTCACCGGAAAGCCAGGTGGCCCAACTGGGCCACTAGGACCTGGTACACCTGGGAAACCTTTAGGGCCCTGAAAAAAGCAACAGAAAGTTGTGGACCAAGGAATTTATGTTGCTGCATCGTAGGATTTTTGGATGGAGAGTCATTGGCTTTGTCTGCAAGTAATGTTAAAACACAGTTAATACTGCCCTGGGTTCCTTTCTGGTAGGAAAGGCAGGATATAAACTGAATAAATAAAATAAAATAATGGTTCACCAAGATTGTGCCTTTCTGGTTTGTTTTGCTCTTACCTGATAATGCAGAGAGGAAATAAACCATGATTCCTGGCTTAACATGATGTTTGAACCTGGGGTCATGGTCTGTTTCCCTCCCAACAAACCATGATCTGTTGCCAAGGTTTGTTTTGGGCTTACTGATTACAGTTTGTTGGAGCCAAACAAACCACAAATCCCTGATTCGGACATAATGCTCAACCAGGGATTATGGTTTGTTTCCTCCACATACTAGTGGGGAAAAGAGAAGAAGCATCTTAAGAAGCATTCATGGTAAACCATTAATTATGGTTCACCATGCCTTGTGAACTGGGTCACTGGCATTCTCTTCATTTATTGCTTGTTGTCTGACTCCAATTTAATTTAAGATTATTTATTTATTTATTAAATTCATATCCTGCCCTTCCTCTCAAAAGGAGCCCAGGGCAGCAAACAAATAAAAGCACTTTAAAACATCTTAAACACAAAAGACTTTGAAACATATTAAAACAGAACATCTTAAAAACATCTTTAAAAAATAACTTTAAAAACATATTGAAAAAGCAATTCCAGCACAGATGCAGACTGGGATAAAGTCTCTACTTAAAAGGCTTGTTGAAAGAGGAAGGTCTTCAGTAGGTGCCAAAAAGATAACAGATGGCACCTGTCTAATATTTAAGGGAAGGGAATTCTCAAGGGTCGGTGCCACACCATTAAAGTTTCGCTTCTTACGTTGTCTGGAATGGACCTCCTGAGTGCAATGATCGACTGGGTATATAAGGGATACCGGTCTTTCAAGTATCCTGGTCCCAAGCTGTATAGGGCTTTATAGACCAAAACTAGAACCTTGAACTTGGCCCGGTAGCAAATGGGCAGCCAGAGCAATTCTTTCAGCAGTGGGGTGACATGTTGGTGATAATCTGTTCCAGTGAGCAGTCTCGCTGCCACATTTTGCTCCAGCTGCAGCTTCTGGACTAACCTCAACAGCCATCCCACATAGAGCACATTACAGTAATTCAGCCTGGAGGTTACCAGTGTATGGACAACAGTGGTCCAGAAATGGCCCCAAGCTGTGTAGGGCTTTGCACACCAATCAACAACACAGCAGATTACTAGGCTAAATCATAACCATGACAAAACTGCATTTCCCACCACTTGAGCTGGCTATTTCTACAGCATGCTCATTGATGAGCATGGAAGATCACTGCTCTTCTGGGTCAATGAGGTTTGAATTTGCCAGCATTTGAAATGTCAAAAGAAGGAGATTTAAGCCTCCTTCTCCATCTCCACTGTACTTGCACAGCCAGGGAAACCCAAGTATAAAGTTTGGCGTTTTAATTCATCCAGATTCCAAAACCCATGATGAAACAAAATAGCTCAAGGCTACACTAGATGTTTGGCACAGACCCAGGCTTAGAGTGGGATTGGGAAACCAGCGCTTTGCCAGTATTCTGTCCTCCAGCTGGCTCAACTCTCCCTCACCTCTCAGTTCTCATCTAGACTTCCTTAGCAGGGGAAGGGCTGCAACTCAGTGTTAGAGTATTTGCCTTGTATGCAGGCCCCACGTTCAATCCCCGGCATCTCCAGGTAGGGCTGGGAGAGGCCCCAGCCTCAAACTCTGGAGAGACGCTGCCAGTCAGTGTAGACAGTACTGAGTTAGATGAACCAATGGTGTGACTCAGTATAAGGCAGCTTCCTGTGTTGGCCCAGTTGCTTTTCTCTCAGCTAAAGCTGGCCCTTTGCACAGGAGAGTGTATTAACTTAAGGGACTGAGAGAGATTTTCTTCTGGATTGTAGCTGGGGGCAGAAAGCTAGCAAGTCATCATTTGGGCTAATTTTTTGACCTTAGAAAATTATTGCTGTCTCTGGGAGTCAAATTCTGTCCTCCAGTAAGCCAGCTGTGTTAAATCTGTGATAGCACGAACAAAGTATCTTGTAACACCTTAAAAGCTGATGCATTTATTGTGGCATAAATCAGAGGTAGCCAACATGGTACCCTCCAGTTGTTGTTGGACTCCAATTCCCATCAGCTGCAGCCAGCCTGGCCAATGGTCAGGGATGGTCAGCATGGCCAATGGTGAGAACTGTAGTCCAAGAACAACAACTGAAGCTTACCACATTGGCTATCTATGGCATCAGATTTCATGGGTGAAAGGCACATATTGGATGAAGTTTGACTCTTTGATATAACAACAGGTTTTTATTTTACTTTATTTTATTTTAGCTAAGATTTTATTGTAATGGGTAAACAGATTTGTATGCAGATAAGCTAGAAAGACTCCGTATTTTAGATTTTATGGTAATGTTTTGCAGTGGAAATTTTATCTGGAATTTATCAAGACCAACAACTAGTATAATAAACTGGATGAGTACAATGACATGGTCCATGGAAAAATAAATGTGTTAGTCTTTTCAGGTGCTACAAGATTCTCCATTGATTGAAAATTCAGCCCTCAGCATTTTGCATGGAATTAATTTTACTGTGGAGTAATTCTACTGTTGTTGAAGGATTAGACCTTGCAGAATAAGATTTGCTTGTGCTGATAGACCACGCACAAGTATAGCCCATTCAAATTCCATCTTCTGGTCCATTCCTGACTAAAGAGGGCTTCCCTTGTGCACAAAATAATGTATGGTGGCTCAGTGTGGAGAATAATTGTTCTCACTTTAAGGAAGGATTCTGACTGTTTTGCTATGGTAGCTGCTCTGCTGGTTCAGAAATAAGGATCTCAGTGTAATCAAGCTTGGTTTATCATACTGAGAATAGAAATAGTGCCAGTGCACCTTCCCCTTGCTCCTTCTTCCTTCATACACCAATTTGGGTGCTTCTAATGTGGTTAGTGCGAATCACAGCTTCACACTGTATACAAATCCAGGAACTGTGGTTGAATCTTCGCATACTAACTAGGATGTGAAACCAGGATCTGGTTTTGTAATAGGATGGAACGTGACACCACATTAGATGTGACAAAGTCAATGTGAGAGGAAAGGAGGGAGCACTTGGGTACGACACTCTCCCTCAATTGAATAACCATGGTTTATTAAGCTGAAATCATTCTGTATAAAGTGGACCACTGGGTACACCAAACTCATCTGCTGTTTTCATGCAGCATGGGAATTATTTGCTGATCAATGGCATACACAGAATTCTGTGAGCATGAAACCCTAGCATGCTCTTTAATGACTGGTCCCAGCAAGCAAACTAACAGTCACAGAAATGCACTAAAACTCATGGCATGCAGAGTTTAGCACATGCCAGCCACCTTCACACAGCCACCTCCGCATGTGGGACCAGCAATGGGAACCAGATGTGGAGTAAGAAATGACCCCTCCCTATCCTGAAATGTTCATGGGGTTGCATCCAATGTGGTGCTAAGTTAAAGGCACTTTGCAGTACAGTTGTTCTGCTGCCAAAATGTTTTTGCACCGCCAGAATGTTGGTATGCAAGGGAAGGCAGAAGCAGGTTGCTGGCAACTGTGTTGCAAAAAGATTGCACAACTAGTCGCACAATGAGTTTCCATTAGCTCGACTGTTGTGTTAAATTCCTCTGCTGCACAACATTAAATTTCACCCTTGTGCTAGTGCAAATGCCCTTAAGTCTAGCACACAGAGAATGTTGGAGACAGATCATAGTCTTTGGGCTGATGATATGCACTTTTCAGAGATGTTCAGAGAAATAGCAGGGCAGCAAACATAAAAAACACAAAGATGCATAAACTTTGGTTCTTTTAATAAATTGAGTCTGACAAAGCGATGTCAAAATACAAAGCTTTTGTCAGAAATGGCAATTTATGGAAAACATACTTACAACATCACCATCCAATCCGGGACGACCACTTCCTCCCTAAAATAACAATAGCCTTTGATGAAGCAGAAATTAAATTTGCAAATACTGTAATGCAGAACAATACTCTTATTATTGAAACAACTGGCTAACAATTAACTGTACGTTAGAATGCAATGCCATTGAGCAAAATACCTGCCTTACTGCCTCAGATAAGCATTCAGGAACAAAACCCCATGATTAACCTACAAGCTCACATGCATTTGCTTCAAAATAAAGGCAAAAGCAGGGAAGTTGAAATGTCAAAGATAAAACCTACATTTTTATTAAATCATGCTCTGCGTGTATCTATGAGAAAAACAAGTATGAAAATGGATACCGTAAACAAATGATTATACTCACTTGCAGAGAGTGGTGTTCAATTCGAGTTCTACTCAAACTAGACCCACTGAAGTTCATAGACATGATTCACTTTGATTTATTCATTTCAGTGAGTCCACTCTGAGCAGGATTTAGTTGAACGCAGCCCAGAAACTGCCGTCCAACCAAAACAACAATAGATAAGCAACAAGCAAATTAAAATGGCTTAGGCCAGCCTTTCCAACCTGATGTGCTCCAGATGTTTTGGACTACAATTCCCATCTGTGCTGGCTAGAGATAATGCAAACTGGTAGTCCAAAACATCTGGAAGGCATGAAGTTGGGAAGTTTGGCTTAGGCATTGAATGGAAATGGAGTGCCTTCAAATCGATCCCAACTTATGGCGACCCTATGAATAGGGTTTTCATGGTAAGCGGTATTCAGAGGTGGTTTACCATTGCTTTCCTCTGAGGCTGAGATGCAGTGACTGGCCCAAGGTCACCCAGTGAGCTTCATGGCTGTGTGGGGATTCGAACCCTGGTCTCCCAGGTCATAGTCCAACACTCTAACTATCACACCACACCTGCTTTAATTTATCCCTTCTCTGAGCATCGCTTACCTTCATTCCTTTAAGTCCTCCTTGGGCAAACGTAGGCTCACCTTTCAGACCCTTTGGACCAGGACGACCCTGCATTAAAAAAAAAACAACACTTGTAAAGCATGCTTCTTTCTCTTAAAAAGAAAGAAGGGGGCTGTGGGGTAGATATGGAGAAAGTAAAAATATGAACTAGCCTGAAAATCAATGCCAAAAACCATACTGATATAAACAAGAAGAGCCTGCTGGATCAGGCCAGTGGCCCCTCTAGTCCAGCATCCTGTTCTCACAGTGGCCAACCAGGTGCCTATGGCAAGCAGGACCCGAGCACAAGAGCACTCTCCCCTCCTGCAGTTTCAAGCAACTGGCATTCAGAAACATACTGCCTCCGACATTGGAAGTAAAACATAGCCCTCACGGCTAGTAGCCTGATCCTCCATGTATTTGTCTAATCCTCCTTTGAAGCCATCCAAGTTGGGGGCCATCACTGCCTCCTCTGGGAGCGAATTCCAGAGTTTAACTAAGCGATGCGTGAAGAAGTCACTTCTTTTGTCTGTCCTGGATCTTCCAATATTCCGCTGGAATGGGACCCAATTGTATCTGTTCTAAGCATTCTGTATCTCTTGGACTGGGGATCTCCCCCAGAAGACTCGCATGGTACTGCCTCCATCTCATCCATCAAATGCCTTCTCAGAACTCATGTCTTTGGTGAAAGTGCTTAACTCTTAGAATCTACTGCTACAACTGTTCCTGTTCCTCCTCTCTTTCACACACACCTCTCCAGTGTTTGTCTCCAACTGCAGTGCAGTTCGAGTGCAGCGCTACATGTTAGCTATGGGAAATACAGTGGTGCAATGGGTTCTGCAGCAAATGCATGGAAGTCAGACATGCGTGCACATCTCTCTTCAAACACCTGTGCACATGGCATGGCATCAGCACCTGAGTGCCTTTGAGCAGCTGCTGGGCTCTAGAACTTGGCTGGGACCCCAGTGCTGATGTCTGGTCTGGAACTGGACCCTGGCTGCCTGCTTGCTCCTGGTCTGGGCTTATCCGGCTGTTGCGGTGGGTACCATTATAAATTTCCCACAGTTCCCCAAGTGATGCTGCATCAGGTCATTGTGGGTAATGTGAACATATGAAGTTGACTTGTAGCAAATCAGACAACTGCTCAATCTAGCCTGGTGTTGTCTACTCTGACTGGCAGCTTTCTCATCCAGAGGTCTTTCCCATCACCCTGATCCTTTTAATCCTGGAAATGCTCACATTAGGGATGAGGAACCTCAGGCCTGGGGGCCAAATGCAGCCCTCCAGGCCTTTGTATTTGACCCTTGGAACACTTCTGAGGCCACACCCCCTCCCACAGGCCACACCCCCTACTGACCCTGATTTGCACCCTTGTTGAGTGCTTTTGCCAGGCTGTGATAATACCTCTTGCTTTCCTAGAAAGAGGATGGAGAGATGTAAACCCCTTACAGCACTGGTTCCCAAACTCCCCTCCCCCTCTGTGGACCACTTGAAAATGGCTGAGGGTCTTGGCAGACCACTTGATGGTTTTTTTGGCCTGTTGTAGTGATTGGAATGCGCTGTTTTAGATGCTGCGTGATTTTTAATTATTGCTTCTTTTACTTCTTATATATTGTATTTTATTTCCCTTTAAGTTCCACAGAATTCAGAATGTAATACAAGAAAATACAGTATCAGAAATAAAAGAAGCAATAAAAATACAATTAAAGTTAATATGAACATTTAATGCAATGGATGTGGCATCTCCAGTCTTCAACCACAAATCCATAGACGTGCTACAGACCAGCTGAATGAAGCTGATGGTCTGCAAACTACAGTTTAGAAACCCCTGGCTTAAGAGGTTTTGACAATTAAGCGGCATACAGATTTTACAAAATAAAAATAAAAATATGAGGTGAGTGAGATTTTAGACACTTTGGAGGCTGAAATGTACTCTAGAGCAGTGGTTCCCAACCTGGGGGTCAGGACCCTCAGGGGGGTCATGAAGTCATCCCATGGGGGTTGCAAAGAGCCAAGAGAATATTTATTTACTCATTGAAAAAAATAATTAATGGCTGCTCTGTGCACCACCAACTTGTGAGCCTGCATGTGTATGCAGTTGGCATTGGGGGAGAGCAGGGCTCTTGTGCCTTCAACAGCTGTTTGGCAGGCAGAAATTAAACAGAAATTAAATTAAGTCATTTCTAGTATGGAATATAATTATGGAGAAAGCTTCACCTGTTGACATTTTGTCTGTAAGACATATTATGATTGATATATGGAGCTTCCTGAGCCGAGTGCTGAAGAGGAGGCGTCGTTGTATACAGGTGGCACACTTAAAACCAGAGTCCAAATGCCCTGACATCAACCAAACTATGTTCACCACTCTGGGTGGTTTGCTTTTATCTCCTTTCATTTCCTTCAAACTTTGTTAAAAGTTTTTTATATTGCTGTAACTTGCCCTGGGACCTTCTGTGAAGGACAGGTAATAAATATCATCATTGTCATATTTGGTTTTGTGATGAATAAAAAGTGACTTTAACAGTTTTTTTTCGGGGGGAAACGGAAATTTTGGGAAAAATTGAAAAAATGCAGTATTAGCACATTTTACAGATTGAAAGTAACTTTGTTCCTTCAGGAACATGAAATGTAATTATGCACAAGTTGGTTTGGCATAAAATTATCATATTTGGTATATTAAAAGTACATTTTATTCAAACAATGATTTATTTTTTAAAATTTTTACCTTTTTTTGTAACAAATGGAGCTACAAGCTCCTGAACTGTAAGGAACCTCTTTCATTTTGCCAATTTATGAGGAGCAGGCAAAAAAACAATTTAAAAAAAACACAGGAGAAACCATCAACATTAATAACAAAGAAAATTATTTGTCTCCACTAGTCCTCCACAGTGTGAAAAACAAAAATCACCCATTCCCATAAAAAGAACTGAGAAAAAAGGGGGACCAAGATTCAGTGAAACATTTTATTCATCATGCTAAAATAAAATATTACATAATCCATTTTATATTCTTTTTTTCATTTTTTCCAATTTTTCAGGAAAAAAAACAACAAAAAAGCTTCGGGGAAAAATTGTTTTTTTCCTGAATTTTTCCATTTTTCCCCCAGGCCTTCACATCTCTAGTTTTGAGGTTACAAAGGGGATCCCATACTCATAAAAGTTGGGAACCAAAATATTAAATATTAGACAGGCACCATCTCTGTTATTTTTCCAGTGCCTACTGAAGACCTTTTTCTTTCAACAAGCCTTTAAAGTAGAGACCTTATCCCGGTCTGCATCTGTGCTGGAAATGTTTTTTAATATATTTTTAAACCTTCTTTCTTTTTAATGTTTTTAAAGATTTTTTAAAAATGTTTTTAAAGATGTTTTGTTTTAATATGTTTTAATGGTTGCTGTTTTTTAATATATTTTAAAGTCTATTTTTATGATGTTTTCAAGTGTTTTTGGTGCTTTTGTTTGCCACCCTGGGCTCCTACTGGGAGAAAGGGCAGCATATAAATGAAATACATAATAAATAAATAAATAGCCACTGCTCTAGAGTACAAAGGCAAGAGTCACATCCATTGCTCTGCTCACTTTTGCATCTCTCCCCCCCCACTGGTATGTGGCCCCCAGAAGGTTGCCCACAAGGAAATGTGGCCCTTGGGCTCCAAAAGATTCCCCACACCTGATTTACATACAAAGCTGCCTGATGCCACACCATTGCTCCATCTAATCCAGCACTGCCTATTCTGACTGACAACGGCTCTCTCTCAGGTTATGGGCAGAAGACCTTCCCTGCCCTTTTTTTACTAGTACAAAGGCTTATCAAGAATTACCGGGGGACCCTGGATGCCAGGGAATCCATCTGGACCTAGGACGCCAGGAGTCCCAATAGTACCATTACAACCATCCAGGCCGGGCAAGCCTCTGGGTCCTGGCTGGCCAGGGTGTCCCTGTGTAAGGGAAAAAAAGAAAAATGTGCATTAAAATTAGCATTTTGCAAGCCTCTTTTAGACTCTTTACAAAATGTACAGTCATGTAAACAGCTACTGTAAGTAGAATCCATTTATTTGAACTAATGAAATCAAAAAGTTTTCCATGACCATGGGTTTTTTCAGAAACAAAAATAAAAAGGTAATCAAAGCATGGTAAATATCAAGACTGATGTGCCCTGATTCAGCATGCAGTGTTGATAGCCTCACAGGTCTCTTGGACATGCACTTAAATAGCAAACACTCTACAGGGTGCAAAGGAACACATGTGCAGATCTGCAATCCCCAGGGAAATGAACATGGCAGCTCTCAAAGTGGGGAATCTTCACCTGTGCATCATCAGAACCTCCAGACCTCTGGATGCTTTAAGGAACACCTTACCCTGTACATCCTAAGTCAATCTCTGCAATAGTCTGGGGGTGCAGCACTATTAATGGTTCCCCATGGACCAGAAGCACAACTAAACGTCAATGAGAAATCATGCCTTCAATGTCATGAGCCCAGTGCTATGGAACTCCCTCCCTCCCATCAGAAATCAGCCAGGCCCCATCCCTGTTACATTTCAGAAGCTTGGTTACAGTGGTTTTGTTTCAAGAAGGCTTTGCTCCATGAATGCTGCTCTAATGTTTTTAACTGCTGATGTTTAATTTATGTTTTAAATTTTGTGTATTGCTTTTATTTTGTAAGCTGCTTTGGGACCCAGATGTGGTGAGAATCAGGGTACAGTTTTTAAAACAAATAAATAGGAACATAGGTAGCTGCTTTCTTCCAGGTTGGGCCATTGATCCATCCAGCTCAGTACTGTCCACTCTGACTGGCAGCAGCTTTCCAGGGTTTCAGGCATCTGATCCTTCTATCTAATGGTTATGAATTGTTTAAATCAGGGGTGTGGATCCTCCGGCCCAGGGGTTGAATGCAGCTCCAAGACCTCTCTATCCGGTCCTCCGAAGTCTCCCAGGCCACACCTCTCACTGGTCCTGCTTCACATTTTTGCCTGGCTGGGACATGTCCTTGAACTCAAATAATGTCTCTTGCTTGTCTGGGAGAGGTGTGTGAATCTGTGTAGAAGCTAGACTACTGTAGTAAGCTCTGCCTACTTTCGCCTCTGGCCAGCCTTCCACTGGCACGTGGCTCTTGGAAGGCTGGCTGGAAGGGAATGTGGCCCTCAGGATGAAAAAGGTTCCCCACCACTGGTTTAAATTATTACTGTTATTGTATTGTATGTTCTTAGCTTCCTTAAGAGCTATTGGGGGTGTAAAAAGGCAAGATGCAATAAATAAAAATAAATTAGTTGACATGTCAGGTAGCATGCTAGGAACTTCTGCCTGCAAAATGTATGCTCTACTCCTGAGCTATAGTCCCTTCTTTACAGCTGTGTTGGGGCATAAGAATGTCAGCCCACCCCTAGTGGCATGCATTTGTGTAGGGAGGATCATCAAGATATTTACAGTCTACATAAATAGGTCTTTCAGCATATCTGTGGATAGTGATGTGCAGTGTCCAAAAATTGCATTCTGATTGCATTGTTGGATCTAGGGCCTTCTCGAGACAACCTGTTCGTTGAGCGTTCATCCTGATTTGCTCACACACTAAGGTTAGATGACATCCTGTCTTTATTGAACACTCATTCCATTTTGCTTGTAGGGAGGTTGTACAACAACGAGCATTCATCCTGATTTGCTTGCATGGTATATATACATATTCCCATTAATCATTCATTCACCCGACACTTTTCAATGCATTTCCTGATCACTTTCGTAACAGTAAAAAGTCTGCTTTTTTTTTTTTTTTAAAGTGGATTTGTTGTGCTAGGGAGACAGAGCGCTTTGATTCACTTTTAAGCGTGAAATCCCAAATTTCCTAGTAAGTGCTCAAATCCCCCCCTCAAAATTCTGACAGTCTGGGGGCACCCTAAGACAAGCCAAATAATTGAAGTCTGACATTTGTACATAGAAAGAGAGCTTATCTCTGTGCTTTCTCTTATGGTCATTCTATAGCGCCTCTGAAAAGACAGTTGCGACACTAGATGGCAGCAGCAATACCTTTACGAGGGCTAGCTGTTACGATACCTGTGCACCCTCACTGCGAAGAGCACGTAATTCTGACCTAAGGCTCAACTGACATATGTCGTTTCCCTGAAGGCACCCAAAGGGCACGACTTATTCTGGGTTACTGGCCACGTCTGCACAGTGCATTTAAAGCAGTATCATAAGCGCTTTAAACAGACATGGCACCGTTGTTTGTGAAGGGTGTGGAGAGTTGTTAGGAGACCCCTATTCCCCTCACCGAGTCACAGTTCCCTGAAAAGAGGGATCCGTTGTTAAACCATTCTGAGAATTGCAACTCTCTTAAGGGAATGGGGGACTCCTAACAGCTCTCAGCAGCCTTCACCAACGATAGTTCCCAGGATTCTTTGGGGAGAAGCCATGACTCTTTTACGTAGCATGATACTGCTTTGAATGCATAGTGCAAATGCGGACACTCATTCCGTATTGTAAAAAAATTAATGACACCATATCGAACTCTGAAGAACTGAAAAGCAGAAAATGTTTAAGGGGGCACTGAGTTCTGTATATCATCACCACCTGTCAGAAGGCCTAAATATACAAAGGGTGAAACGCGTTGGGCTTGGATTACAAATAAATACTTATTTTTCTAGCATTTTGGTGTTCCTTCCAATCATTCCCCTGGTTTTACATGCTAGCCACTTTCTGTTGTTGTTATAGCCCAGAGGTAGCCAACATTGTGTCCTCTAGATTAGGGATGTGATAGAATTCTGCCAATTTGGATTTGGTACTGAATTTTCCAGTAAGTTGTTTATTCGCCATCTTTGCAGATCAGATTTTTATAGTCATTTTCCATTGCTACATTTGGAAACTTTTTAAAAAATCAGTGAAATATGGATATTTTTATCCATATTTCCATCAGTTTATCAATATTTCCTTCAATTTATTGACATTTCTTTTAAAAATATTGATATTTTCTTTAAAAAACTTCATTAATATCAATATTTTTCCAAGGGAAAAAACTGGATCAGGAAAAGCAGCAGCTGGCAGAGAAAGAACAAACTGGACTTGATACCAGCCTGTTAGGTCAACAGAATGCTTCCAAACTGGCACCGGCCAATGGATCCCATCTTCCACATAGCATGGACAAGTTCATTAGGAGGGCTTTAAACTGAATCCTAAGGGGGAGGGAGGCATAAACTTGGTGGTAACGACTGATGAAGGCTTGTGCATAGTAATGGGAAGAGAGAGATAGGCTCTAATAGGGCCCAGTAACAGTCCTCAGAAAAATGTAGTAAGGAAGCCAAGCCATAAATCGCATGGTCTTCGATGTCTATACACTAATGCACAGAGCATGGGAAATGAGAAGGACGAACTTAATACAGGAGAATAATTACGACTTGATAGGTATAACTGAAACTTGGTGGGATGACTCTCATGACTGGAATACAGCAACTGAAGGATATAACTTGTTCAAAAAGAACAGAAGGAACAAAAAGGGAGGTGGAGTTGTGCTATATGTTAAAAATATATTTCCCTGTACAGAAATACAAGAAGATAAGCTCGGTAGCTCCACTGAGAGTATCTGGATTAAAATTAATGGGGCAAGTAATAAAAGGAATGTGGTGCTTGGAGTCTACTACCGACCACCCAATCAAGGAGAAGACAAGAATGTAACTTTTGAAAAGCAAATTGCCAATGTTTCAAGGAGGCATGATGTAGTAGTAATGGGGGACTTCAATTATCCCGTATCTGTTGGGAGACAAACTCTGCCAAACAAGGCCCCTCCAAGAATTTCTGACTTGTGTTGCAGATAACTTTCTCCTACAGAAAGTAGAGGAAGCAACCAGAGGATCAGTTATCCTGGACTTGATTCAAACCAATAGAGATGATTTGGTGGATGAAGTGGCAGTTACGGGAACTCTGGGGGAAAGTGACCACACCATACTTCAATTCTTGATTTTAACAGAAGCAAAAGCTGAGAGTAGCCATATGCGCACCCTGGACTTCAGGAAATCTGATTTTAATAAACTCAGAACAATTTTAAGTATGGTTCCATGGCAAGGGACCCTAATGAGAAAAGGAGTCCAAGATGGGTGGGAGTTTCTAAAAAAGGAAATTTTAAAAGTGCAATGGTAAGCAATTCCAACAAGGAAAAAAGGGAGAAAACAGCAGAAGAAGCCAATGCAGCTTCATAAAAAGCTTAGAGCTGACCTGAAAACAAAAAAGGACCCATACAGGAAGTGGAAAGAAGGCCAGGCCACAAAGGAAGAGTACAGGCAGGTATTACGGAATTGCAGGGATGGTATCAGGAAGGCTAAAGCTGAGAATGAGCTGAGGTTAGCGAGGGATGCTAAAAGCAACAAAAAAGCTTTCTTCAGGTACATCCATAGTAAAAGACAGAGAAAGGAAATGGTGGCACAGCTACTCAGTGAGGATGGCAAAATGATAACAGATGACGAAGAAAAGGCAGAAGTGCTCAATCCCTACTTTGACTCAGTCTTTTCCCAAAAAAGGGTTTATGACTCTCCCAGGAAACATGAAGTAGAAGGGGCAGGATTGGAGCTTGAGATTGATAGACAAATGGTCCATGAATACATAATCACTTTGAACGAGTTCAAATTGCCAGGGCCGGATAAACTGCACGCTAAAGTATTGAAGGAACTGGCTGAAAAACTCTCAGAACCACTGTCTATTATCTTTGTGAAATCATGGAGGACCAGTGAAGTGCCGGATAACTGGAGGAGAGCTAATGTTGTCCCTATCTTCAAAAAGGGCAAAAAGGAGGAACCAGCGAACTACAGACCAGTCAGCCTAACATCAATCCCTGGGAAAACTCTGGAGCAGATTATAAAGCAGTCAATCTGTAAACACCTTGAAAACAATGCAGTGATTACTAGGAGCCAACATGGATTTATGAAGGACAAATCCTGCCAAACTAGTCTTATCTTGTTTTTTGATCAGGTAACCTCCCTTGTAGACTGTGGGAACGCTGTGGACATAACATATCTCGACTTCAGCAAAGCTTTTGACAAAGTGCCCCATGATATTCTGATTAGCAAGATACCTAAATGTGGGCTGGATGGAACAACTATCAGGTGGATCCACAGCTGGCTCCAGAATCGTACTCAAAGAGTGCTTATCAATGGTTCCTTCTCAAACTGGGCGGAAGTAATGAGTGGGGTATCACAGGGCTCAGTCCTAGGCCCCGTGCTCTTCAACATTTTTATTAACGACTTGGATGAGGACGTACAGAACATGCTTATCAAATTTGCAGATGATACAAAATTGGGGGGCAGAACTAATACTGTGGAAGACAGAAACAAAATTCAATGGGACCTTGATAGGCTGGAGCATTGGGCTGAAAACAACAGAATGAAATTCAACAGGGATAAATGCAAAATTTTACACTTAGGAAAAAGAAACCAAATGCACAGTTATAAGATGGGGGATACTTGGCACAGCAATACGACATGTGAGAAGGATCTTGGAATTGTCGTTGATCACAAGCTGAATTATGAGCCAACAGTGCGGTGTGGCTGCAAAAAAGGAAAATGCTATATTAGGCTGCATTAACAGAAGTATAGTTTCCAAATTGCGTGAGGTATTAGTTCCCTCTATTCAGTACTGGTAGGCACATAACAACAAACAAATAGGCCTCATCTTGAGTACTGCATCCAGTGCTGGTCCCTGCATTTCAAGAAGGATGCAGACAAACTGGAACAGGTTCAGAGGAGGGCAACAAGGATGATCAGGGGACTGGAAACAAAGTCCTATAAGGAGAGACTGAAAGAACTGGGCATGTTTAGCCTGGAGAAGAGAAGACTGAGTGGAGATATGATAGCACTCTTCAAGTACATGAAAGGTTGTCACATAGAGGAGGGCCGGGATCTCTTCTCGATCATCCCAGAGTGCAGGACACGGAATAATGGACTGAAGTTATATGAAGCCAGATTTCGACAGAACATCAGGAAAACCTTCCTAACTGTTAGAGCCATAAGACAATGGAACCAATGACCTAGGGATGTGGTGGGCTCTCTGACACTGGAGGCATTCAAGAGGCAGCTGGACAGCCATCTGTCGGAAATGCTTTGATTTGGTTTCCTGCATTGAGCAGGGGGTTGGACTTGATGGCCTTATAGGCCCCTTCCAACTCTACTATTCTATGATCTTATGATTCTATGATTTCCTGACCATAAGCCATGAGAGCTGGGGCCAATGGGAACTGGAGTCCACCATGATGGCCAATGGGGGTGTAGCCTGATCCTGTAGAGCGGTGGTGGGGAGCCTATGGCCCTCCAGAAGCATAGTCAGCTGGCAGGGGTGATGGGAGTTGTAGTTCAATGAAATCTGTAGGGCACCAGGTTTCCCAGCCCGGCTGGAAAGCTGCTTCAACTATGGTATCATAAGGACATGTGATATTTATTCAAATTCAGAGACCACTAGGACTTTGCATTTGTCACGCAAAGAATGTGGCCCTCCAGAAGTTGTCGGGACTCCAACTCCCATCCGCCCCTGGCAGCACAGCACAATAGCCAGGGATGGTAAGACTCATAATCCAGAAACATCTGGAGGGCAACACTTTGGCCACCCCTGTAGGAGATTGCATGCCAGTGTAATATTAGTAATAGAAGAAAAGGTAAATTGCAGTTCTTAATCAACTATTTATTCCCAATCCCTGATCTAAAAACACCTAAGAGAGTTTTCTAAGAGGTACTAGGGTGAAGATAATTTGGAAATAAACTCCGGACACAGGCAAAAAAGAAGTACTTGCCTTTGGGAAGGTGCTGTAACACTGGTAAAGCACATGTTATTTTTATCATCATCATCATCATCATCATTTATTAAATTTGTATCCCGCCCTTCCTCCCAAAGAGGGGCACAGGGATGCATGTTTTGCCTGCAGAAGGTCCAATCCCTGGCATCTCCAGTTAAAACAGTCTCAGGTAGCAGTGTCCAGGCAGACCATTATGCGAGATCTTGGAGAGCCATTGTCAGACAGGAGAATACAGGGTGCCAGAGACCAATAGCAGGTCTCTATACAAATAAGAGAGCTGGTATAGCACAGTGGGGAGGAGAGCCTGGCTGGGAGTCCAGAGTCTGTGAGTTCAAATCCCCACTGGTGTCTCCTGGGTGTCAAGGGCCAGCTAAAGATCACCCCCACACCGAGTGGCTCAGGGGTTACGTCCCCTGCCACCTGTGCAGCCGTGGGCAAGCTGCAGAGTCCCAAGGAGCCCAGTTGCCCCCCCAGCTGGCAGTTGCAGACAAGGAAGGGGCTGGCTTGTGCAGCTGTGGCAAGCTGAGGAGGCCCTAGCCAGCTGGGGGGGGACTAGCCTCAGAGGGAGGCAATTTGAAACCCCCTCTGAATACCGCTTACCATGAACACCCTATTCAAAGGGTAGCCATAAATTGAGATCGACTTAAATGCAGTCCATACAAATAAGGCAATTTCAGGTGTTCAGCGCCGATTTGGGGGTGGGGTGTTTTCAAACTGGGTTGAACTTTCCCCAAGTCTGAATCATCACAGAGATACCTCTGGCTGTGTGTGAAATGCCCACATGTGCAGTACCTTTTGCACCACACTCTCCAGAAGGAGTTAATGTATAATTTGCAGCAATTGACAACAACAGCAAGAACAAAAAAATCAGAGTTGGCAAAAGTCGCACGAAAGGGTTAAAATCAGCTCTTGCTGGTAGAAATTGGGAAAGATCTGCAGACTTCCAGTTCTTGGTATATTTCTTCCCATCTTCCTCTCCCCTCGAAAGCTAATCCTTTAAAGCAGTGGAGCAAGAGGAAACCACCAGATACCATAATCCCTGTACTAACTTGCTTGTCTTTGGTTTGGTAGTAAAGTATCTTATGTCAACAAGCCATCCGGTAACAAAATGTAAACACTGGGCTGTGACTATTCAAAGCAAACATGTGCAATTCTTCATATCTCTATTTATTTATTTAGATTTATAGCCAGAAGGCTGCAGATATTGCCTGGGACAAACTGATTCCATAGAAATGAGAATTACATGTATTTGCAAAGGAAGACCAGCAGCTCCTAACCCTGAGTAGATAATTAGGACAATGGACTTTTTATGGGCTAAACTATCTTCAGCTTTTACAACAGTGTAAACATCCTGGAGTAACTTTCTTAATCTGAGATGGCACTTCTGTACTGATGTTAGCTTTGAGCACAAGAAGTATCAGATGTTGCTACAGATCAATACATACTTTGCTACAGATCAATTCGTACTTTTTAGTAGTCCACTTATCTGGGCATTGAACAGAAGGTGGTAGAATGGTCTACACCACGGTCTGATTTCAGGTGGGGGAAATCACATTCTGAAAGGTCCTCTATGCATATATAGCTGCTCAATAACAAATAAAGTTAAAGCTGAGTTGTGTTCCAAAGTGTGGTCTGTTCCCTAAATGTAGTGTTGTGGTGCTGGTGGTGGTTATTTATACTTATCTGTCACTTACTACATAAAACATCTCAAAGCAAGTTACAATTGTAAAAGAAAAAAAAATACAAAAATACAAGAGGTTTAAAACAAACATCATTTCTACTGAACTGGCTTGTCCCAGGAGATATCTGCAGCCTTCTGGCTATAGACCAGACATCTGATGACTGAAGGGAACTTTTCCTCGTAACCTGGAGATCGCTAAATGGAAGAATGTTTTGTTGTAACTGTGCTTTTAACCTTTTCTAGAATGCTGTTTGCTTTTCGTTGCTGTTAAATTCTTTTTGTCATGCTTGACACCCTGGACTCCTTTAGGAAGGACAAATTCTACCCTCCTCACCTTACGCCCCTCTGCACTATACACTTAAAGCAGTATCATACCACTTTAAACATGCCCCAAGGGATCCTGGGAACTGCAGCTTGTTAAGGATGCTGAGAGTTCTTAGGAGACCCTTTATTCCCGTCACAGAGCTACAATTCCCCGAGAGGTTTAACAGTGAATCCCTCTTCCCAGGGAATGCTGGGAATTGTAGCTCTGTGAGGCTTCCATAGGCAGGGGTACATCAAAAGGCCTGGAGGCTGTGCCCCCAGGCCCTCTCTTCCTGCACACAAATAGCAAAGACCGCAGGATTGTTCAGTTTATCACTGTTTATTAGGGACAGGACGTTACGTCGCACACTCTTCTCCCAGTGAATACCCTCCAGCAGTTCCGTGTTGGGGCACCAATTGGTCTTGGGCACACCTCATGCTGTAGCTAGGCAGGCTCCTTCCCAGCACCTTCTCTCTACTGAGTTATGGCTCAACTGAAACTAAGTTCCTCTTCATCTACCCACCCACGCCCTCAGTTATAAGGAATTCTGAGGCCTCTCTGTCAACAGCCGTTTCCCTCCCCAGCTGCCATTTTTCACCAGCAAGCCCTGCTGACTTGGGACCCAATCTGCATCCACGTAGGAGGGAAGCTCAGGGAGCTGGGGAGGGGGTTCCTCTGGCTCCTTCACAGGAACCCCTCAAGGGCATGAAGGCAAAACCCCTTCCACTTTGTTGCTCCCCATCAGCTGGTATTCCATGCCTCTGAAGGTTCCATTTAGCTATCACGGCTACTGGGAAGTCCAGCCTCCAGAAATTTGTTTTGTAAAGCCGTTGAAACCATTTGCCCTATTATTCTATGGGCTCTCCAATACTGGAGCCGTTCAAGAGGCAGTTGGACCACCACCTGTTGGATTCCTGCATTGAGCAGGGGGTTGGACTCAATGGCTACAACTTGGCGACAGCAAATTCCATACATTAGCTATGCATTATATCGGGGATGGGGAATCTGTGGCTCTCCAGATGCTGAGCTAAAACTCCCATAATCCTTGGCCACTGGCCACACTGGTTGGGGTTGATGGGGAAGGGTCATGACTCAGTGGCAGAGCATCTTCTTTGCATGCAAAAGGTCCCAGGTTCAATCCCTGGCATCTCATAAAAGCATAAGAAGACCCTCTTGGATCAGGCCAGTGGCCCATGTAGTCCAGTATCCTGTTCTCACAGTGGCCAATCAGATACCTATGGGAAGCTTGCAAGCAGGACCTGAGCACAAGAGCACTTTCCCTTCCTCTAGTTTCCAGAAACTGGTATTTGGACAAATACTGCCTCTGACCATGGAGGTAGAGCACAGCCATCATGGCTAGTGGCCACTAGGGATGGAAAGATCTGTCAATTTTAGTTCTCTCCATTTCTCATTTTTCCATTCTTAAATTCAGTTCTCCACATTTCTGCAGCAATTTGCATTTTTTTAAAAAAATCCTCATGAAAATTGACCAGTATTTTGGTGTAAATTTTTCTTAATAAACACTTTTTTTTTGCAATTCTGACTAATGCACACATTTCTGCAAGCCATTTCTCATCAGGCATTGCATTTCTGCATGTTATTTTCTCTCATGTTCATTTTTATGCACACTTTCCTGTAATATATGCATCTTTGTAAAACACTGATTGGCAAACTGCATCGTAAAATTCAAATAAGTGCAAATATTGAAGAATGGCTGTGTTTTAGCTCTCATATTGTTTCGGAAAGTGCAAAATTGATAGGTTTCGCTTGAAAAGTAAACTGAATCGATATTCTCATCCATCCGTAGTGGCCACTGACAGCCTTATCCTCCATGAATTTGTCTCCAGGTAGCGCTGGGAATTATCCCGTCTGAAATCCTGAGCTAGATGGATCAATGGTCTGTCTCACTTTAAAACAGGTTCCTATGATCCGAAGATGAGAGCTGGAGTCCAACAGCATCTGGCCATGGTTTCCCCATCACCGAATTATGTAAATAAATATTTTCATCTGCCTGTTCTGAATCCACTGCCAATCCATTTTACTGGGTGACCCTAAACCAGGGGTGTAATCTTCCAGATGCTGCTGGACCACAGCTCTCAGTCTCCCTGGTGATAGTTCATGCTAATTGGGTCTGACAGGAGTTGGAGTCCAACAGCCTCTGGAGGCCCCCCAAGCTTCAGTTCTAGTATTATGCGAGGGGGAGAAAAACATTGTCTACTTCCTCTGTCCCATGCATAATTTTATGAACATCTACCGTGAACCCCCTGAGATGGGTTTTCCTAAAAAGCCCCAAATGCTTTATCCTCTCTGTGTAGGGAAGGCATTCTACACTGCATAGAATTTCAGGGGTTAGGGTGAAAGTTTCAATGTGGGTGGGCAAATATGATGATTTTTTGCCTTATCTTAACAAAGAGGATGAATTTATATATATATATATATATATATATATATATATATATAACAGAAAAATATGCTTGCTGCCACTTCAGGGAGCAACTCTGGCATAATCTGGGGGGGGAGGGTTAGGGGGCAGGGAATGCCTTTGGGAATGAAGTTGTTAAAAAGAGAAAACCTGGGCTGCATTTTCGCCATAAATTTAAAGCACATTTCCCACTCCCGCCCCCAGGAATCCTGGGAACTGTAGTTTGTTAAGGATGCTGGGAATTGCAGCTCTGTGAGGATTAAACTACAGTTCCCATTATCTTTTTTTTTCTGAAGGGGATGATTTAAATATATGGTGTGTATGTAGCCACTACAGATATTTTATGGAAGGTTTAGATTTAAAGTAAGTATGACCTCATGTGTAAAGGCAAGTCAAAACTTCTACAAAGTCACCCACCCACCAAATATCCTTCCACATTTGCAAGGGAAACGAGATATTCAGCCCAGCACAAGTCCTAACTCCTTCCAATACAAGACTTGGACACAGTATTCAAAATGCACCTGCGCTACAAATATATGTAAAGAGATAAAGATACTGTGTGTCATGAGGCTGGTGAGACCTTTTGTTAATACGGTGCTTGGGAATGGCCTGGTTTTTAAATTGGAGAGATGTAGGCCACATTCACACCATACATTTATTCCACTATTATTCCACTTTAAACAGTCGTGGCTTCTCCCAAAGAATCCTGGGAAGTGTAGTCTGTTAATGGTGCTGGGAGCTTAGGAGATACCTGTTCCTCTCACAGAGCTGCAATTCCCAGAGTTCCCTGGGCAGAGGATTATACAATTTTAAACAGCCATGGCTTCACCCAAATAATCCTGGGAAAGATAGTTTGTTAATGGTGCTATATATAATATATCTATTCCTCTCACAGAGCTACAATCCCCAGAATTCCCTGGGAAGAGGCCCTGACCGTCGAACGACTCTGAAAACTGTAGCTTTGTAAGGACAATAGAGCTGTCAGCACCCTTCACAAACTACAGTTCCCAGGATTCTTTGGGGGAAGCCACGGCTGTTACAGTGGCAAAACAGTGCTTGAAATGTAAGGTGCAGATGGAGCCTAAAAGGAATGATGACTTTTTTCCATCAGAAAAGAAGAAACATTGGAAAAAAAGGAGAGGGGGAAAAGATTATAATCAAGGATGAATGAACACCAGCCTAATTTAATAAGGAGCTTTGTATATTATGAGAGCTAAGGGGGGCCCTCTGGTGAGAGCCAGATCCTGACTTTAAAACAGCCTGAGGTTGCCCCCTCCTCCACTTTTAAACAGAGCTGATAGAAGCCATCCGCGCACTATCTCACTGAAATGTTTCCATTTAGTAAGCCTTGTATATTCAGCAGAAATGGTATAAATTGTACATCTTGCTTTCCAAACTCCCCAACCTTCTTCCATGGGAAAAACTAAACATAGGCGGCAGGGTGGGGGATTGTTAGAGGGCCATTTCTCCTGTACATCTGTGGTTAACAGTTCATAAACACAGGCGGCGTCAGCGGCTGCCAAGAGATTTCATCGGCCCAGCTGCATCAACACGAGAAGCCAGAAACTTACCTGCCCGTCAACATTTCCTACACAGCCTTTGGTGGCCTCTTTCCTTCCGCAAGGACTCCCATTGTGCAAACGCTTTCCAGTCCCCTTTAAAGGACAATCCTATAAGGGTCCCATAGCAATCACACCCAGTCCACACGCACAGGTTGGAATGCGATTACACTCGACACAGGACCACCTTTTCTTAAGCAGTGAGAACTCTTGTCTCCATGGAAAAGAAATCAGGGTGTTTTGGGGTTTTATGCCCAGTTAAACAGAAAGGTCTGTTGTGTGTTTATGGGATGAGACAGCAACAATCCACCGCTCAGGGAGTTAGTGCTTGAGCATCTGGGTGCTTCCTTGCTTGCTCCTCTGGGTTGCTGTCTCTTGATAAGGGTTGCTGGTAAGTGCTGCAAGGACTGGGACCCCCTGCCTGACCGTGACTCCAGAGAGAGTCTGCAGTCAATCTTGCAGCGTCTTGCATCAGTTCCTGGCTGGGTCAGGGACATAAAAGCCCGGCTGCCCTTTGGTGGCGGGGTTGCCACCAAAGGGGTGACACCAAAGGTGGTTGTCACTTGGGGAGTCCCTTAGGGAGTCCCGAGGACAAGGGTGCTACCCCCTTCTATTTTTTTTTTAAACGATCTAGAGGAGACTGGTAGTGGGGAGGACGTAAGGCGATTGTGTAGATCCTGTGCAGGGTATGAGCCTTTGCAGTGAACTGAATGATAGGACAAAGTTGCCAGATGCTTTCAGAGTGCTGGCCCTCCCTGGAAGTGAGACAGGGGGGAGTAGATGTGCCCTGTGTGAAAGATATTGACTGGGTCTGACTGTTCCCAGTTCTCTCAGAGGCCTATTGGGGTAAATGGTTCAGGTAGGTTTTGTTGGTGGGTTCTTGTTGGGTTCATATCAGGTGTTTAGGAGGAGTCTTAGTAGGGAGGGATATGGGTGATGCCATCCCAATTCCAGTGATCATGGCTAGGGGAAGGTATAGCCATGGGGAGGTGGTAAGCTACCATAGTAGTCGAAGGCAAGGCTATCTATGCCTTGTTCCTCATTCCCACTCCTCCCATGGATGGGTTTGTTGTTGCTCATCTGCTGTGCCCACTGGCTGGTGTGTGCTGTTGTTTTAATGCCAGATCAGGGGGAAGGGTTGCTGTGATCTACAGAACTTCCATCTCTATCACCAGGAAACAACTCTGTCTTGGAGCTGGCTATGGGGGCCTGCACTTGGTGTTGTGCCAAGGAGACAGTAAACTTGGGTTGCTGCTGGTGTACCGTCCACCCTGCTGCCCAGCAGCTTCTCTGACTGAGAATTGGAGGAACCCAGACCAATAGTCCTGGGTGATTTCAATGTCCATGATGAGGCTGCCTCTAATGTTCCGGCTTGGGACTTCATGGCCTCCATGATGACAGTGGGGCTGTCTCAAGTTGTCACTGGCCCAACACATAGGGCAGGACACACCCTTAACTTGTTTTTTGCTTCAGATGGAGGAAGGGGTGGTCTGGAGATTGGGGGATGGATGTCACCCCATTGTCATGGTCAGACCACTTCCTGGTGAAGTTAGGCTAACAGCTTCGATCCTCCCCTGCAGAGGTGGTGTACAAATTAAGATGGTCTGGGACTAATGGAATCCACTTGATTCCTAAATGCCCTGCAGGAGTTCCCAGTAGATAGAGCAGGTGGCCCTGTTGTAGCCCTTGTCACGCTGTGGAACAACAAGGCGTGTCAGGCTCTTGACATGGTTGCCTCTGAGTGCCCTCTCTGGCATTGTGGAGCCCAGTTTGCACCTTGGTATACCAGTGAGCTAAGGACAATGAAGCAGACTGGACGATGGCTAGAACGCAAGTGGAAAAAGACGTGCTGTGAGAGGCTGATTGGGCACAAGTAAAACATCATTAACCAGTGTGTGGCAGTGAGGGCAGCAAAGAAAGCCCACTTCTCTGCCACCATCCCATCCTCAAGCAGCCATCCAGTGGAGCTTTTCCATATTATCAGGGGTCTGCTGACATCAACTCCAGGAAAAGGAGTTTTAGACCTTCAGAGGCCCACTGTGAATTGTTTGCAAGGCACTTTGAGGGTAAAGTTGCTTGCCTCCATAGCAATCTTGATGCCCCATCCACATCTACTGTAGTTCCCAGTGAGCTGTCCAGTGCAACATCTGCTGCAACTTCTTGGGAACTATTTCAGTTGATGCGGTCTGATGACATGGACAAGGTGCTTGTGATGATGTAGCCAGCAACATGTTCTCTCGACGCTTGCCCTTCTTGTCTTATTAACACTTGCTAAGGGGGATTGACTGAGTGGATCCAGGGTGTGGTCAATGTGTCATTAAGGGAGGGACTGGTTCCAGCCACCCTGAAAGAGGCGGTGATCCGACTGCTCCTGAAAAAGCCCACCCTGGATCCATTGGCTTGTGACCACTACTGCCTGGTTGCAAGCACACCCTTTTTAGGGCAGGTGATCAAGAGGGCTGTGGTGGAGCAATTGCAAGTACTCTTGGATGAAACAGATTATCTTGACCCATTCCAATCTGGGTTCAGGCCTAGTTATGGGACTGAATCAGCTTTGATCGCCCTGATGGATGACCTTTATTGGAAGAAGGACAGGGGAAGTGTAACCCTGTTATTCTTACTTTATCTCTCAGTGGCTTTTGATACTATTGGCCATGGCATCCTGCTGAATCGATTTTGTGAGATGAGTATTGGAGGCACTGTTTTAGAGTGGTTCCGATCCTACCTCCAGGGTCATTTTCAGAGAATAGCACTGGGTGATTTTCTTTTGGCCCCCTGGCAGTTGCGCTGTGGGGTGCCACAGGGTACTATCTTGTCCCCCATGCTGTTTAACATCCATATGAAGCCCTTGGGAGTGGTCATCAGGAGATTTAGAGACAGGTGTCAGCAGCATGCTGATGATACCCAGCTCTATTTCTCTGTAACATCTGAATTGGGAGAGGCCATGCGAGCCCTGGACCAGTGCCTGGACTTGGTGGTGGGCTGGATAAGAGCCAATAAACTGAGTATGAAACCTAGCAAGACGGAGATACTGTGGGTTGGTGGTTCTGGAGTTTGGATAATTGTTCAGTTGCCTGATTTGGATGGGGTTGTACTCCCTCTGAAAGAGCAGGTTCGTAGTATGGGGGTGCTCCTGGATCCATCTTTGTTACTAGAGGTGACTTCAGTGGCTAGGAATGCCTTTCACCAGCTTCTGCTGGTAAGACAGCTGCAGCCATTTCTGGACCAGGATATCCTGACCACTGTTGTCCATTCACTGATAACCTCCAGGCCGGATTATTATTATTATTATTATTATTATTATTGTTATTATTATTATTATTATTATTTCTATCCTGCCTTTTGCCCAAAAGGCCTTCATGGTGGCTTGCAAAAATAAATACAAATATAGAAATACATATCAATAAAAACCGTACAATTTACAAGAATTAAATTAACAAGGTAATATTATTAAAAAGCAACAATAACAACTTTTAATGAAAATACAAGAAATCACACTTTTCTAATAAATTCCTAAGAATTAGACAATGTCTACTAGTTCTTACATCAATATGTTTACTATAATGTGCTCTATGTGGGGCTGCCCTTGAAGTTGGTCCGGAAGCTGCAGTTGGGCTAAGTTCAAGGTTCTGGTTTTGGTGTACAAAGCTCTATACAGCTTGGGACCAGGATACCTGAAAGATTGTATTACCCCTTATATACCTAGTTGATCACCACACTCTGCAGGTGAGGGCCACTGGAAGATACCAGCTTCTCAGGAGGTCCATTCCGCGCAACGTAGGAAGCTGATCTTTAGTGTAGTGGCACCTACCCTTTGGAATTCTCTCCCCTTAAATATTAGATTGGTGCCATCTGTTATCTTTTCTGTGCCTACTGAAGACTTGCCTTTTTCAACAAACCTTCTAACTACAGACTTTATCCCAGTCTCTGTCTGTGCTGGAATGGCTTTTAAAGATGTTTTTAAAGCATTTTATAAAAAATATCATTTTAAAGATGTTTTGTTTTAATATATTTTAATGTCTGTTTTTATGATGTTTTATAGTGTTTTTGTTTGCTGCCCTGGGCTCCTACTGGGAGGAAGGGCGGGATATACATTTAATCATCATCATCATCATAGTTGGCGAGGCAGCTTTACATCTATACTAGGAGAGGGAACCTCAGGCCCGAGGGGCCAAATGTATCCCCCCATGTCTCTCTGGCTAGCTCTTGGACTCTTCCCCAGGCCACACCTCCTCTCCAGGACACACCTGCCACTGGACTTGCTTCACACAGAGCCCTTGGACTCTGATAGTGCCTCTTGCTTCCTTGGATAGAGGATAGAGGTGTGTAGAAAGTAGCCTGCTGTATAAAGATAAAATTTACATTTGTTGCTTTGCACAGTTTTTCCTTTGCCCGCTACTGGCATGTGATCCTTGGAAGCTTGCCCAGAAGGGAATGATCTACAAAAAGGTTCCCCACCTCCAGTCTATAAACATGTGAAGTTTTCTTCAACTGAGTCACACCACGGGCTCATCTAGCCCATAGCTGGAAGACCTCTGCCTTCCCCTACAGACCTCCTCAGGTGTTAAGATCAACAGTGGAGGCCCTCTTCGTAGTACCTCCACCCTCAGAAGCTTCTCTGTGGCAGCCCCTAAGCTGTGGAACTCCCTCCCAACAGAGGCGTGTCTGGCACCTTCACTATACAGCTTTCATTGTAGGCTGAAGAAGCACCTCTTTCCCCTGGACTTTGACACTGGAGAGATATATTTTTAGGATCCTCTAATTTGTTTAAACCACTTTTCATGTTGTATTTTACATTGTTCAACTCACCCTTGGAACTTCTGGTGAAGGTGGGTAATAAATCTAACAAATTAATGTAGTGGAGGAATGATCCATGAAAACTACAGGAAACATACAACACAAAACTCCCACAATATGCCAGATTTCCAAGGCTGCAAAAGGACTTTTCTGGAAACAACATGGAAATTAGTGCTAAATTTCCACTAGATACCACTAGATCTCCTGAAGTGGCTTTTACAGCATGTAAAAGATCACAAAAAACACAAAAACTGGCAGGTAACAGATAGTTGGGAAGATGGAATAAAATGCCGTCTGAACACAGCATAAGTTCTACCCAGAGTAGACCTACTGAAATGAATGGATCTAAGTCACTGCCCTGGGCTCCTATTAGGAGGAAGGGTGAGATATAAATCTAATAAATAAATAAATAAATAAGCTCCTCATGCCCATTAATTCCAATACAGAGCTGCATTCAATGCTAGTCCTATCCAGAGCATGAAAAATGGACTGCCTTCAAGTCGATCCCGACTTATGGCTACCCTGTGAATAGGGTTTTCATGGTAAGCAGTATTCAGAGGGGGTTTACCATTGCCTCCCTCTGAGGCTAGTCCTCCCCAGCTGGCTAGGGCCTGCTCAGCTTGCCACAGCTGCACAAGCCAGCCACTTCCTTCTCCGCAACTGCCAGTTGGGGGCAACTGGGCTCCTTGGGACTATGCAGTTTGCCCACGGCTGCACAGGTGGCAGGGCACATCACCCAAGCCACTCACTGTGGGGGTGATCTTTAGCTGGCCCTTGACACCCAGGAGACACAAGCAGGGATTTGAACTCACAGACTCTGGACTCCCAGCCAGGCTCTCCTCCCCACTGTGCTATACCAGCTGTCAAAATGGAAATGGACTGTCTTCAGGTCGATTCTGACTTATGGCAACCCTATGAATAGGGTTTTCATGGTAAAACCGATGTACCAGACCATGACTAGGGGCTTCTAGATTTCACAGTCCTGCCCCCGTCTCCATTTGCCAATCGCCATGGGACTTTGTTATGGAAGATGCCTGTGCGTGAATTTGTTTTATGTGGGGAGATTGGTGCACCACGATCAACACACAATCTTGACAGAAAAAGGCTTTGATCCAATGGCATGGGTATCACGGCGATTGGAAGTCTTTTATCTGCTGCAGCCTTCATCCGCCTTCACAGCCGTTGTAACGTACACATTGTTATCCTCTGCCTGTTCTGCCATTGAGGACTTTCTTGGATCGTTCTTTGTCTGGTTCCTCTCCCTTGACCTTACCGCCATGGGTGACCCTGCCAGGAGTACATGACTCCCGACGGCATCGCTCACAGGGTTCATTGGAACACGCAAGCCCACTCACCACTACAAGGTGACGATCCAGTGTACATCTTATGAGAATAACAAAGGTGAGATGCATCTCGCATTTTAACTCAAACAAAGGTCTATGCTTATTCTGAGGCCAGAACAATAAAAAATAAAAACCTAAGCAAGAGCTTTACACCAGCACTTAAATATAAATATTAAAAACACAGACAGACTTACAGGAACTCCATGTATTCCTTGAAATCCAGGAACCCCCATTGGGCCCTAAAAGGATTTTAAAAAGAAAGAACGCAGTTGAGATTTCATCTTATCCATAGATCCCAGTCCTGTTAGGGAGAAATGGTGGTTTAGAATAAAGACGCACTTGTCGCAGGAAATCACATTCATCTATTGCTAAGAGGAGAGGCAGCAAGACTGTGCTTGCCTTCACGGAGCGGCTTATTCCACCTGCCATGCCCATTCTCCTGCCCTAGAAGCCTTCTTAAGGGAGCAGCTGTGAGGGGCTGTCTGACCTTTTCAGTCTAGACATAACCGTGGGGAGATTTGGAGGAGCTGCCATCACCTTTAGGCCTACTTTGGGAGAGCATTAACTGACTTTAATTGTATTTTTATTTCCAGTATATCTGAAGTCTGCATTTTCGCTTACTGGTTCCACTTATTGACAAGCTTTATCCTCTCTTAATTTGAATCGTTAACCAAAATGAATTGTTAGCTGTTGAATGGTTAGCGTCGCAGCGATGTTAATGATTTTCTGTTACTCTGCATACTGGTTCTGGTACTATTGTACTTTGTTTATTGTCTGCAAACTGCTCTGGGCACAAGCAAAACGTGTTTTATATAAATAAGCAGTGGAAAATGTGATATATATATATATATATATATATATATATATATATATATATATATATATATATAAACTGGCTATGACAACTTACTATATTTAGACCCTATTCTTCAGCTACACTTGGCTCCCCAAGCAGCTACAAAACGACAATATAATATCCCAATATAATTTGGGATATGCAGATCGCAGGACGGGCAAGAGAGTCTATTTTGCAGTTCTTGAGCTTCAGACCAAATTCCAGACTCTTCTGTCCAGGGCAGATTTTTCCAACCTGATGCCCTCCAGATGTTTTGTACTACAGCTCCCATGTTGGCTGGGGTTGATGGGAGCCGTTGTCCAAAATATCTGGAAGGCACCAAGTTGGCGATGGTTGGTCCAGAGGGAGAGAGCAGAAGAAGCTGTAACTGGATTTATGGCCTGGCTGATGGGAAGAATACCAATCCATGAAATATGCTCTTCTGTTGAATTACAGAGTCTTCAAGTCTCTGGCCACTGTTCATATAGCCCCAATCTCTTCCTCCTAGAGCAGGAATGAAGAGTTTAGGGATTTGACGGCTGAAGGGGGCTGTTCCTGGTAACCCAGAGATCACTGATGAAATAGTGTTTTTAAGTATATTTTACAATGTTTTTAATTGTGTTTTGGAATATTTTTACTGTTTTTAGTATGCATTTCTTTTTCCTGTTAAGCTGTTTTGTTTTTGGGGCTCCCTCAGGAGGAAGGACAGGATAAAAATTCAAGAAACTACAACTACAGCCTCAGGGCTAGGGGCCAAAGGTGGTCTTCTATGCCTCTGTATCCGGCCCTCGGGACTTTCCCTAGGCTACGCCCCTTCTCCCAAGCCACCTAGTCAATCCTGCTCCATGCTCTCCTTGAGTGCTTTCGCTTGCTGGAATGTGTTAATGCCTCTTGTTTACCTGGGTGGAGAGGTGTGGGTGCGAGTATAACAACCTCTGACATTTGTGGGGCTGGAATTTAGTGTATTGTCCATGTTTTTGCTTCTGGCACTGCCTGCCACTGGACTGCGGCCCTTGAAATGTTCCCTATGAGGCCCTCGGGCTGAAAAAAGTTCCCTAGCCCTGTTATGGAGGAAGAAAGAGCAAAAGGATCAAGAGAACCCTCAGACTGATGGCTGAAGGAGAATTTATTGGTGCAAGTACTCTGCCTGAAGCATTTCAACAAGATGTCTTCCTTAGAGATAGCAATTACACGTTTTCCTGTGTTGAAAGATGCTCTCTCAGAATTCTGGTACACAAAGGACTAGAGCCAGCACCCTTTGTGAGCAGTGTTTTTGAACCAATAAAGCTCTCCTTCAAGCACCCATTTGTGAGCTTTGCTTCTCTTTGGCCTCTGTGCCTAACCTCCATTCTTTCAGATTAAATGATATTACTCTGTAGGGCTGCTTGCCAAATCACTCTCTTGGCCATATTTCCAAATGTATTTTTATAGGCAAATGGAGGCTGGGGAAAAGTTACTTGGTTAGAACGGAGCCAAAATTTCTCAGAATAGGGTCGTCCCCCCCCCCTTCCATCCCCTGAGAACTTTCTTTTCCAACCCCTCCTTGGGAAAAAAGGAATCATTTGTCAGAATGTTCTCTGATTATTCTCTACAATTTTTTTTAACAGTGGAGGCTGCTCCTTTAGGGGAAATGGGGCACTGTCCTCACCAACCTCAGCCCTCAGACATCCCCCACCAGTCCAGGGGCTGGCTGTCAGCTTCCTCCTCCTCAGTCTTAGTGCTGCCGTTGTAGAACTCAACATGGAGGAGGATGGTGACAAAACTAGAATTTGTTGGTTCTGCCTACCACTGGCTCTGGTGCCATCTACTGTTGGGCTCCCTGCCTTCCGCCCTACCAGTCCCAATGGGCACCAGCCACTACAGGTTTTTAATAGTAGCTGTCATTTCCCTCCCTTTCCTAGAACAATGTTAGGTCTGGGGCATTATTGGGGTTTCAAAATGATGGCCAGGCTGCCAAAACAGTTGTCTGCTTGCTGCAGCAACATCAGAGGCTAAATATATATATACATATATATATATATGTATATATTTTAAAAACAGGACAAAAGGAACTGTGCCACAGCCACTGCTGATAGGCACCCTCGCTAGAGTGTTGGGAACATTTCTCCTACCCTCAGAGAATATTTTGCCAAGATGGTACCCCCAACTTTGCTTCCTACAAATGATCCTGGATGGGCATTTATTTTATTTTTTGCTCAGCTCTGTTACTTGCTGAAAGCCTCACAGGTGTTTCAGTTCCGATTCCGATAAAGGCCACGTCCATACCGCACATTTAAAGTGCTATTATATTTCTTTAAACAGTCATGGCTTGAACCACTGAGAGTTGTTAAGAGACCCCTATTCCCCTCACAAAGCTATAATTCCCAGAGTTCCCTGGGAAGAAAAACTGATTGTATCACCACTCTGGGTGTAATATTAGGTGCCAGGGACCCTAGAAAGTGTACTTTCCCAGGGCACCTGAATCTTTAGTATGGCTGAGAAGCACAGAAGGAAAATAACATTTCCAAGGGTCCCTGGCATTTAAGCCATTGCAGCACACAAGCCATCAAGGAGGGGTGGTGCTGACGGGACAAGTGCTCAGAACTCAGTCTAAATTATAGTGCTCAATTTAACAATCCAGTCAGATGAGATAGCCAAATCTGTATTATGTGCTAGGTAATTGTGAACTTCAGTGATAACAACACCCTATATGTTGTTTCATACAGACCCCATACTGCTATGGAACATGTATAGCATACCATTCTGCCACCACAGCAACAAGTAAGTGCAGGGCTGTCTTTATGCATTCAAAAGGAACTAAAGAGGAATGGATGAACTTACCTTATCGCCCTTCAGTCCAGCTGCACCTGGAAAACCTGTTGTCCCTCTCTCTCCCTTTGGCCCCCTCACACCTTCTGGTCCAGTGAACCCTGGAGCACCCATGAGTCCTTGGTTTCCAATGGGTCCCGGCCGACCCTAAGGGGGAAGAATACATCAGTCTTAATACCTTGCCATGCCATTCTCCAAACCACCCTCCGAAAAACATCAGGAAACCACTGAGAAAGGAGTTCTCTTGTGAAGCACAAAGTTCAGCTCTGGGTACCAGGTTTTAAGAAGGATGTAGACAAACTGAAATGGGTTCAGAGGAGGAAAACATAGAAGGACAGGAGTATGGAAAACAAGTCCTATGAGGAGAGGTTGAAGGAACTGGGTATGCTTAAGCCTGGAGAAGAGAAGACTGGGGTAGGATGGAGTGGGCCATGGTAGCACTCTTCAAATATCTAAAGGGCTGACACATAGAACAGAGCAAAGGCATGTTCCATGCTGCTGATCAAGAGGAGGGGACTAAATCTAATGGGCATAAGTGACAGGAAGTTGGATCAGTGCCAGCACCATGGGTCAGCATAATCAGGCATCTGTTGAGGGCCCACGCTGTAGCAGGAGGGCCAATTCCTCTCCCTTACCCCGTGGCAACCTACTTGTTCACCAGCTTCTTGCTCTGGCACAGTCAATGCTGAAGAAGTAGGTAAAAAGAGGATCAGCAAATGCCATTGCCTGCTTGCTCATCAACTCTCTGCTCGGCTGACAAATGGCAGCATTAATATAGAAGAAGAGGAGGAGGAGGAAGATAATGGTGGTGAAGAGCAAGACTTGCTGTGGGATGGGGGTGTTCGGGGGGGTTGTGTCTTGGCCAAGGGCCCTTCAAAATCTGGAGCAGGTGATGGGGTAAATTTTGGATAGATGCTGGAAGAAACTTCTTGACAGTGACAGTGTGTCTCTAAAAGTGGAGAGAGAACACAGCCATCATAGCTAGCAGCCATTAATGGGTTCCTACTGGGAGGAATGGCAGGATACAAATCAAAATGATAAATATATAAATAAAATTAATAGCCACATCCTCCATGAATAAGCAGGCATGGGATCTCCTGTCCAGAATATGTTACTGAACCAGATCACGGCCTCCTGCTGAAAATCACCTCATCCAGGCTGCTATCTGTGCCTGAAGATTTCCTCCCTGCCCCCCAAATCTGCTCTGTCTGGCTCTTTGTTCCCAGAGAAACACCTTTGGGGGCAAGTAGCCATGGGGGTGGATTTTTAACAGGAAGCTGGTGTGGGCCCTGATCCATATCAGGAACACATTCCAGATTTGGGCACCATAGCTTCTTTTTCTTCAAAGCACAAGTGGCCAGTTTAAGCATGTCTTTAAAAAAAGAAAAAGTGTGAGTAACATAAAATGTCGCGAGAGGCTATGCTCGCTTTCTGTCACTTGCAAATATGAATATATATAGTAAGTTTTCCAATCCTCATCGCTTTTTAACAGCTGGGGAAAAACTTGCCTCAAACACTTGTGCTTATACAACAGTTAAATAAATAATGCAAAATGTGCTCAAAATCCTAATCTGCAGAATAAAACAATTGTTTCCAAAGCAAACCTGAAAGGGTTTGCTACTTTGGTTTGTGGTAATGGCAGACCACAATAATTGCTTCAAGAGAAAAAAAGTATGGAAAGGCCAAATGGGGGCAAAGTTGCTTTTTCAAAACATATGAATTACCCTGATTTTGAATTTTCTAGTAATAATACTGCCGCCACCACCATCTGAATTGCATTTCTATCATACACTTCAAGTGTTGGAACCATTTAAATACAATCAATCAATCAATCAATCAACCATCAATCAATAAATAAGACAAAGGTTCGGAGACAAGACCCTACACATTAAACCCCAAACAGCAGGAATGCAAATTAATTCATTCAGGGGGAAACAAAACACAGTTATATAGAAACAATTCATTGCAACAAAAAAGGTTTCATCTGTTTCCTAGTGCAGAAAAGGTAGCCAGCAAAGCTTCCTTAGACAGGGAATTCCAAAGGGCAGGTGCCACAACCAAAAAAGCCATGCCCCACACCCCAGCAGATCATTTCAGTAAAAGAAATACACAGGGGTGACCCATCCTCAGAATCACAGAAAGTGTGCTTTAGTGCTTGCAGTATTTGGCTTAGACTGGGGAAGGCACAGGGAATCTGTGACTCTCCAGATGTTGTTGGATTACAACTCCCATCAGCCCAAGCCCACATGGCCAGTGTGGATGATGGGAGTTGTAGTCCAATAACATCTATAGGGCCACAAGTTCCCCATCCTGGGACCAGAGAGACCAGGATTCAAATCCTCACTTGGCCATGTAGCTCATTGAGCGTTCTTGTGCCAGCCACATTCACTCAGCCTACCCTACCTCCCAGAGTGGTCGTGAAAATAGAAGGGAGGGACAGACACCGTGTATGCCACACTGAGCACCTGGGGAGCTAGGACAGGATGATGGATGATGAAGACCAAAATAACAACCCTAATAGAACAGTGGGAAGTATGTATGGGAGAAAGCACTCCTTATGTTACGCAGGACTCAGGCCATTTAGGACTTCAAGATAATAGCCAGCCCTTGGAAGTGGGTTCAGAAACAAATTCAGGAGACGATGAGGTTGGGATAATATATTTCAAGAACTCAGGGGTATGCAACGTGGTGCTCTCCGGATGCTGTGGACTGCAGTGTCCTGGCTCCCACCCAAACACGGCAGCAGGCGTGCTTATAAATAAGGAGTGTGATACTTGAGTAAATCAGATTATTGGTACAGACTCAGATGCATGGAAGAGCCAGATACGGTCTAGGAGCTCTTACAGGGCAAAAGGCTAGCGGGTCAGTCTGGTCGGGGCGCAGGGGCTAGGGTTCACAAGTGCAAGATCAGTCAAGAGAATTCCAAGGCCGCACGGGAGCTGCAAAGTCGTTCCAGCAAGTAACTCCGCCTACCGGCCAAGCTTTTACATGGAGGGAGAGGTGTCCACCTACTGGCGAGAATCCCCACTCCTGCGGGAATTTCTCGCCTGAAGGCTGGTGCTCTTCCACGGGGGATGAGTCTCCTCTCTTCTCCTGAGGTGCTGCCTCCCCCTGGGAGACATCACCAGGCATGCCTCTTCCTCCTCCTCTTTCACTCTCTCATAGCGCTGAGTCTCCTTATTCCCCCTTGTCCTCCGTAAGCTCAAAAGGGACTCCCTCCTTGGGTCTCCCACCTTGTTGGGGGGGGGCTTCCTCAAGTGGGCTCTGCTGCATAGTCTCACGATGCTCACCTCACTCTTCCTTCTCTCATTCTGGGTCCTTCCAGTGCCTGCCACTCCTGGTCTGAATCAGAGTCCTCCAAAGGAATCGTGATATACAACTCCTATCAGCCCCAGCCAGCATGGTCAACGGACAGAGACGATGGGAGTTGTAGCCCACAACACATTAGCAGAGCTTGGAAAAGTTGCTTTTTTGAACTACAACTCCCATCAGCCCAATCCAGTGGCCATGCTGGCTGGGGCTGATGGCAGTTGTAGTTCAAAACAAAGTAACTTTTCCAAGCTCCGCACATTAGCTATCCCTGCAATACCTCCTGAGAGACTGCAGCCTGTATCAGTTGCAATTTTCAAACTGCTGTCACCAAGCAAGTAGACTGCGTTAGGTACAACTGGATCTGAAACACAGACCTAACCACAAGTTTACTGCTGACTTTTCAGCATGTTATGTTGGGTTGCTCAGCTGGACGTCTGATGAAATTTAGCTTCTGCGGATCACGGCAGAGTAGCTTGCCCTTTTGAAAGCTTCATCATTCAACATCATGCCAGGAGTGTGCACGCTAGATACTAGGGATTCCTCAAATTCCAAGGCTAACAGAATGACCTATTAAATTGTGGGATCTGGTTGGTATTGCATAAGCTCACAGGAACTATGTTGGTATAATAAGGACTGCAGAGTGTTAATAATTTGATGCTAGCTGTGCTCTGACCTCAGAGCTGCAGGCAGCATTCTTCTGAATATCAGTTGCTGGAAACAGCAGGAGGGGAGAGTGCCCTTGCACTCAGGTCCCGCTTGCAGGTTTCCCATAATGGGCATCTGGTTGGCCACTGTGAAAACAGGATGTTGGACTAGATGGGCCTTTGGCCTGATCCAACAGGCTCTTCTTGTGCTCTTAATTTTGAGAGAGGCTGCAAATGTTTTAAAAATGAACTGGAATAACACAGAGGAGTGGTTGGCAATTTAATGTAAATGTACTTGGTAATTTTGGATGGGGAGAAGCAGAAGAGTCCTGTTTGTTTGCTTGTTAATAAAACCAACCAAGAGTCCTGTGATACCTTAAAGCCTTAACAAATTTATTAGGGCATAAGCTTGCATGGACCACAGTCCATGTCACCAAATACATCAAGTATAATCCTAGATTGACGAGCATATATACGTGCATGGTTGAGTGGCGGCAGCAGCAAGGGGTGGGGGTGGAGGGTAGAATTCACAGGACAATGAAATGCAAGCAGCACAGACAGTGCCAACCACCTGACAGCAAAATAGTTAACAATGACGAATTAGCAAGGCAGTACTGATGGTAGCACTAGCTAGTTCATGCATGTAGTCTGACTACACTTAATGGACCTGATGAAGTGAATTGTGGTCCACAAAAGCTTGTGCCATTGTAAGTCCTTAGAGTGCTGCAAGGCTTTTGTGGGTGTTTTTTTTCTAGAACAGACATCAGATGTGGCTCAGAACTGTTGTCGATGATGATGTTTCTGTATTGGTTTTTTGTTGCGTTATGTAATTTTTTTAAAAAAATCAATTTAAATAGTTAAGGGGGAGACTGAAGTGGGAAGAAAGGAAGGCACGGGCAAGGAAGAAACAGGGCGACAATATGCTGTTGTACATCCCTAGGCTCAAATTTCAGTTCTGGTGAGGATTAAGAGGATAAAGCAGAGGTTTTGAGGAAGAAGAGTATGTGCGCAAGGATCCTTGTCCTTCATGGCTGATTAAAAATCGCCAGAGGGTGGGCATGACTGGGGGTGGGGAGTTCAGGGTGTGATGAATGTGTCTTTGCATGAGGGGTAGTTGTGTCTGCCCCCTTGAAGGAGAGATGGTAGTGAGGCTACACCTGAAAAACCCACTCTAGACAGCTCCTGCCCAGTCACATAAGAACATAAGAAGAGCCTGCTGGATCAGGCTAGTGGCCCATCTAGTCCAGCATCCTGTTCTCACAGTGGCCAACCAAGTGCCTGGGGGAAGGCCGCAAGCAGGACCCGAGTGCAAGGACACTCTCCCCTCCTGAGGCTTCCGGCAACTGGTTTTCAGAAGCATGCTGCCTCTGACTAGGGTGGCAAAGCACAGCCATCATGGCTAGTAGCCATTGATAGCCCTGTCCTCCATGAATTTGTCTAATCTTCTTTTAAAGCCATCCAAGCTGGTGGCCATTACTGCATCTTGTGGGAGCAAATTCCATAGTTTAACTATGCGCTGAGTAAAGGAATACTTCCTATTGTCTGTCCTGAATCTTCCAACATTCAGCTTCTTTGAATGTCCACGAGTTCTAGTATTATGAGAGGGAGAAGAACTTTTCTCTATCCACTTTCTCAATGCCATGCATAATTTTATACACTTCTATCATGTCTCCTCTGACCCGCCTTTTCTCTCAACTAAAAAGCCCCAAATGCTGCAACCTTTCCTCGTAAGGGAGTCGCTCCATCCCCTTGATCATTCTGGTTGCCCTCTTCTGAACCTTTTCCAACTCTATAATATCCTTTTTGAGGTGAGGCGACCAGAACTGTACACAGTATTCCAAATGCGGCCGCACCATAGATTTATACAACGGCATTATGATATCGGCTGTTTTATTTTCAATACCTTTCCTAATTATCCCTAGCATGGAATTTGCCTTTTTCACAGCTGCCGCACACTGGGTCGACATTTTCATCGTGCTGTCCACTACAACCCCGAGGTCTCTCTCCTGGTCGGTCACCGCCAGTTCAGACCCCATGAGCGTATATGTGAAATTAAGATTTTTTGCTCCAATATGCATAATTTTACACTTGTTTATATTGAATTGCATTTGCCATTTTTCCGCCCATTCACTCAGTTTGGAAAGGTCTTTTTGGAGCTCTTTGCAATCCCTTTTTGTTTTAACAACCCTGAACAATTTAGTGTCATCAGCAAACTTGGCCACTTCACTGCTCACTCCTAATTCTAGGTCATTAATGAACAAGTTGAAGAGTACAGGTCCCAATACCGATCCTTGAGGGACTCCACTTTCTACAGCCCTCCATCGGGAGAACTGTCCGTTTATTCCTACTCTCTGCTTTCTGCTTCTTAACCAATTCCTTATCCACAAGAGGACCTCTCCTCTTATTCCATGACTGCTAAGCTTCCTCAGAAGTCTTTGGTGAGGTACCTTGTCAAAAGCTTTTTGAAAGTCTAAGTACACTATGTCCACTGGATCACCTCTATCTATATGCTTGTTGATACTCTAATAGGTTACTGAGACAGGACTTTCCCTTGCAGAAGCCATGCTGGCTCTGCTTCAGCAAAGCTTGTTCTTCTATGTGCTTAGTTAATCTAATTAAGCTTTAATAATACTTTCTACCAGTTTTCCAGGGACAGAAGTTAAGCTAACTGGCCTGTAATTTCCGGGATCCCCTCTGGATCCCTTTTTGAAGATTGGCGTTACATTTGCCACTTTCCAGTCCTCAGGCACGGAGGAGGACCCAAGGGACAAGTTACATATTTTAGTTAGCAGATCAGCAATTTCACCTTTGAGTTCTTTGAGAACTCTCGGGTGGATGCCATCCGGGCCCGGTGATTTGTCAGTTTTTATATTGTCCATTAAGCTTAGAACTTCCTCTCTCGTTACCACTATTTGTCTCAGTTCCTCAGAATCCCTTCCTGCAAATGTTAGTTCAGGTTCAGGGATCTGCCCTATATCTTCCACTGTGAAGACAGATGCAAAGAATTCATTTAGCTTCTCTGCAATCTCCTTATCGTTCTTTAGTACACCTTTGACTCCCTTATCATCCAAGGGTCCAATCGTCTCCCTAGATGGTCTGCTTTGAATGTATTTATAGAATTTTTTGTTGTTGGTTTTTATGTTCTTAGCAATGTGCTCCTCAAATTCTTTTTTAGCATCCCTTATTGTCTTCTTGCATTTCTTTTGCCAGAGTTTGTGTTCTTTTTTATTTTCTTCATTCGGACAAGACTTCCATTTTTTGAAGGAAGACTTTTTGCCTCTAAGAGCTTCCTTGACTTTGCTCGTTAAACATGCTGGCATCTTCTTGGCCCTGGCAGTACCTTTTCTGATCTGTGGTACGCACTCCAGTTGAGCTTCTAATATAGTGTTTTTAAACAACTTCCAAGCATTTTCGAGTGATGTGACCCTCTGGACTTTTTTTTCAGCTTTCTTTTTACCAATCCCCTCATTTTTGTGAACTTTCCTCTTTTGAAGTCAAATGTGACGGTGTTGGATTTTCTTGGCAATTGGCCAGTTACATGTATGTTTAATTTAATAGCACTGTGGTCACTGCTCCCAATCGGTTCAACAACACTTACATCTCGCACCAGGTCCCGGTCCCCACTGAGGATTAAGTCCAGGGTTGCCGTCCCTCTGGTCGGTTCCATGACCAACTGGTCTAGGGCATAGTCATTTAGAATATCTAGAAACTTTGCTTCTTTGTCATGACTGGAACACGTATGCAGCCAGTCTATGTCCGGGTAGTTGAAGTCACCCATTACTACCACATTTCCTAGTTTGGATGCTTCCTCAATTTCATATCTCATCTCAAGGTCTCCCTGAGCATTTTGATCAGGGGGACGATAGATCGTTCCCAGTATTAAGTCCCTCCTGGGGCATGGTATCACCACCCACAACGATTCTGTGGAGGAGTCTGCCTCTTTTGGGGTTTCGAGCTTGCTGGATTCAATGCCTTCTTTCACGTATAGAGCGACTCCGCCACCAATACGTCCTTCCCTGTCCTTCCGATATAGTTTATATCCAGGGATAACCGTATCCCACTGGTTTTCTCCATTCCACCAGGTCTCCGTTATGCTCACTATATCAATGCTCTCCTCTAAGACCAAGCACTCCAGTTCTCCCATCTTGGTTCGCAGGCTCCTAGCATTAGCGTACAGGCACTTGTAAGCAGTGTCTCTCTTCAAGTGTCTTTGGCACTTGTGGTTAGGCCTGTGGTAATTTTGCTCTTCTGAATTTATACCCTGTGCCCCTGCTCTCACAATGCGTACTTCTAGGCCTACCCCTTTTAAAATTTCATCATTTCTTTGGTTTTTATCCCAGGGGGGAGGTTTATTCCGAACCGGACCTTTCTCAGCTCCTGTCGGGTTTCCCCCCTCAGTCAGTTTAAAAGCTGCTCTGCCACCTTTTTAATTTTAAGTGCCAGCAGTCTGGTTCCATTCTGGTTCAAGTGGAGCCTGTCCCTTTTGTACAGGCCCGGCTTGTCCCAAAATGTTCCCCAGTGCCTAACAAATCCAAACCCTTCCACCCAACACCATCGTCTCATCCACGCATTGAGACTGCGAAGCTGGGCCTGTCTGGCTGGTCCTGCGCGTGGAACCGGTAGCATTTCAGAGAAAGCCACCTTGGAGGTCCTGGCTTTCAGCATCCTACCTAGCAACCTAAATTTTGCTTCCAGGACCTCACGGCTGCATTTCCCCATGTCGTTGGTGCCAACGTGCACCACGACCACTGACTCCTTCCCAGCACTGTCTACCAAACTACCTAAACGACAGGCGATATCCGCAACCTTCGCACCAGGCAGGCAAAACACCTTGCGGTCTACACGCCCATCACACACCCCACTGTCTATGTTCCTAATGATCGAATCACCCACTACAAGGATCCCTCCACCCCCTGGAGATATATCCTTGGCACGAGAGGATAGCTGCTCATCCCCCAAGGAATGGGTCCCTTCTAAGGGATTGTTTCCCTCTTCCTCAGCTGGATGCTCTCCTTCCCCGAGACCATCGTTCTCCATGATAGCAGGAGAGCTATCATCGTTGGAGTGGGACACAGCTATAACGTCCCTGAAGGCCTCCTCCACACACCTCTCTGCCTCTCTCAGCTTTTCCAGGTCCGCCACCTTGGCCTCAAGGAAATGAAGTCGTTCCCGGACAGCCAGGAGCTCATTGCACCGAGAGCACACCCACGACTTCTGTCCAACAGGCAGATAGTCGTACATGCTGCAGGCGGTGCAAAACACTGGAAAGCCCCCACACCCTTGCTGGCTTCTTACCTGCATAGTTTTGTTTAAGGTTTATTACGTCAATGGGTTGGAGACTGCGGTTTAGTTGAGGTCAGGGAACAGACGGGTAGAGTGGGGGGCCCTGGCCTCCTCGCCCTGCTGCCGAACTCGCTCTGCTGCTTAACTCGCCTTGACGCTTTGTCAGCTGGGGCCTTGACTCCTCGTCAGCTGGGGCTCCCTCTAGCTCGTGGAGCTATATTATACTATATTATATTACACTATATTAGAAGCTCAACTGGAATGCATACTGCAGCTCAGAAAAGGTACCACCAGGGCCAAGAAGATGCCAGCATGGTTAACGAGCAAAGTCAAGGAAGCTCTTAGAGGCAAAAAGTCTTCCTTCAGAAAATGGAAGTCCTGTCTGAATGAAGAAAATAAAAAGGAACACAAACTCTGGCAAAAGAAATGCAAGAAGACAATAAGGGATGCTAAAAAAGAATTTGAGGAGCACATTGCTGAGAACATAAAAATCAACAACAAAAATTCTATAATACATTCAAAACAGGAGACCATCTAGAGAGGCGATCCAGCAGGCTCTTCTTATGTTCTTATGTTCTTATGTTAAACAACTTCCAAGCATTTTCGAGTGATGTGACCCTCTGGACTTTGTTTTTCAGCTTTCTTTTTACCAATCCCCTCATTTTTGTGAACTTTCCTCTTTTGAAGTCAAATGTGACCGTGTTGGATTTTCTTGGCAATTGGCCATTTACATGTATGTTTAATTTAATAGCACTATGGTCACTGCTCCCAATCAGTTCGACAACACTTACATCTCGCACCAGGTCCCGGTCCCCACTGAGGATTAAGTCCAGGGTTGCCATCCCTCTGGTCAGTTCCATGACCAACTGGTCTAGGGCATAGTCATTTAGAATATCTAGAAATTTTGCTTCTTTGTCATGACTGGAACACATATGTGGCCAGTCTATGTCTAGGTAGTTGAAGTCACCCATTACTACTACATTTCCTAGTTTGGATGCTTCCTCAGTTTCATGTCTCATCTCCAGGTCTCCCTGAGCATTTTGATCAGGGGGACGATAGATCATTCCCAGTATTAAATCCCTCCTGGGGCATGGTATCACCACCCACAACGATTCTGTGGAGGAGTCCGCCTCTTTTGGGGTTTCGAGCTTCCTGGATTCAATGCCTTCTTTCATGTACAGAGCAACACCGCCACCAATATGTCCTTCCCTGTCCTTCCGATATAGTTTATATCCAGGGATAACCGTATCCCACTGGTTTTCTCTATTCCACCAGGTCTCCGTTATGCTCACTATATCAATGCTCTCCTCTAAGACCAGTTCTCCCAAATATCCTCTTTTTGGGCAAAGCACTCCAGAGGATTGTAGTGGTGCAAATTGTAGGAATTCTCAGAGGAAACTGATTGTCTAGACCTATTACCATATGGGTTCAGACCCGGGTTCGAGATTGAAACTGCCTTAGTCACCTTGATGGAGGACCTTTTATCAGAAGGACCAGGAGAGCGCAGCCCTTTTGATACCACTGGCCATGGTATCCTCCTGGACCGTCCTCCAGAGATGGGTGTCAAGAGCATTGTTCTGCAGTGGTTCAAATCTCCAGGGGCTGTTTCAGAAGTTAGCATTGGATGAGTGTTTCTCAGCTGCCTGGCTTTTGAGCCATGGAGTGCTGCAGAGCACTATATTGTCTCCAGTGCTATTTAACAACTATGTGAAGCTGTTGGGAGTGGTCATTAGGAGATTGGGAGTGCGGTGTCATCAGTATGCTGAAGATAGCCAACTCTATTTATTTATTTATTGTACTTCTATACCGCCCTATAGCCAAAGCTCTCTGAGTGGTTTACAGTAACGAAAAACATTAAAACAAATATTTCTCTGTAACATCTGAATTGCAGGTGTCTGAGAAGGCCCTGGACCGGTGTCTGGACGCAGTAAGGGGTGGGATGAGGTCTGAATCCTGGCAAGGCGGAGGATGTGAGTGGTTCCTGGGACTGGGAAGTCAGTAAGTTGCCTAGCCTGGATGGGGTTGCATTCTCCCTGAAGGAGCAGGTGCATAGTCTTGGGGTGCTCCTAGATCCAGCTCTGTCCCTGGAGGCGCAGATTTCCTCAGTGGCTAAGAGTGCCTTGTACTGGCTTTGGCCATTCCTGGATCAGGACAGCTTGGTAACCTCAAGGTTGGATTATTGCAATGCACTGTATGTGGAGCTACCATTGATGCTTTTCCAGAGGCTGCAGCTAGTGCAGAAAGAGGAGCAAGGTTGCATGTGAGGGCAAACTGCCATTAGATTATAACACCTTGTTTGCAGGGCTGCCAATCCGCTATGGGGCCAAGTTCAAGATTTTGATGATAATAATATATAAGGCCCTAAACAGCTCAGGACCAGGTTACTTGAGAGACCCCCTTGTCCCTTATACACCCAGTAGATCACTGTATCCTGCAGTAGAGTTTCTCCTAAAAGCCCCTAAAATATCAGAAGCTCACTCCACAGTAATGCAGGGCAGGACTTTCAGTGTGGCTGCCCCTGTTCTGTGGAAAAGCATCCCTGACGAGACGCCCAGGGTTCCAAAACAACAACAACTGAAGACACTTCTGATTCTGCAAGCTTTTCCAGCTGGATGAAAAGGTCTTTTGCCTTCAGTGTTCCTTTTGTATGGTTTTTAAACCTTCAGTTGTTTTTGTTTGCACTGCTTTAAAACTGTTTTGAACTATTATTATGGCATGTTTGTAAATTTCCTTGAAACACACATAAAATGTTGTTCTTTCAGTTTATTATTCACCATGAGGTCCCAGGTCAGGTTACGACAATTTAATGAAAATACTTCCTTAAAAACAATTTAAAACCTCCTCTTCGTCCTCCGTCATCATCATCATCATCATCATCATCTGGTTGGCTACTGTGGGAACAGGATGCTGGACTAGATGGACCTTTGGTCTGATCTAGCAGAGTTTTTCTTATGTTTGCATATAACAATGCAATACTGATGTGCATATGAGAAAATTGCCTGCCTTATGAATCCAAATCTGATTGCCGGCAGTTCCGGGAGCTCTATGATGGGAGGATCAAGAGTAAGATCTGTGTTCTAATCTCAAGAAAGAAAGAAAAATGACTCCAGCATCTGTATTACTTTACTCACTGCAAAGGAGATCCTAATACTGCTTGAAGTTTTAGCCCAGTACCCTGGGGTGTCTCCAACAGCACAAAGGACACTGTGTTGCTAACCTCCCTCATAATGTGATTAAGCCATGATAATCTAATTCTTATGAATTTCATTTAAATCCTTTTGATTTAACCCTAACCCTTTTGAAGTCTATGAGGATGGCTGGAAACAACATTTTCCACACTATAATACAAGGAAACTGTTGCACCGCGGTTAACAAAATCGAAGCCCATCCAAACAGCCAATCCTTTGCATTTTGCATTTGCAACAATCATTTACCTTTATTATGTCAGGAATCCCTAAAAAGACAGGTAAGGACATGGCAAGATTTGCTTCCTTCACTGAATGTGAACCCAGTATGGCTAAGTTTATAATTCTAAGTACTGAGCAGTTCCCAGCGAGGACTCAATGCAGCAGTCATGGGGGCGATTATCTGAGTTTACCTTCAAAACAACCCTGCAAGGTAGATTAGGCTGACAGAGAGCAGAACACTGAAGCAAAGTAGTGTAAATGCAAATAACAACAATAAGCATGGGAAAGTGGACCAGAAGAAGCGTTCCTCCTTCACTCAGAATACTCGAGGAGCATCCAATGAAGCTCAATGGTGAGAGATTAAGAAGAAGCAAAAGGAAGTATTTCCAAGAGCCCAGTTAAACTGTGGAATTCTTTGGTGCAAGAGGCATTGTGGTGCAGCGGTTAGAGTGCGAGACTAGGCCCTGGGAGACCAGGGTTCAAATCCCCACTCAGTCACAAAGCTCACTGGGTGACCTTAGGCCAGTCACTGTCTCTCAGCCTGACCTACTAACTTCACAGAGTTATTGTGAGGACACAGCGGGGAAGGAGAGCACTGTGTACACCACACTGAGTGCCTTAGAGGAAAGGCAGGATAGAAATGTAATAAATACATAAATAAATGTAGCAATGGCAACATCTTCAATAGCGAAGAAACAGTTGGCTCAAGCTATTTTGCTGCCCTACGCAAAAATGAACCCATTGCTATTATTGGGCACTTTTAGCCCATTCTTTAGATAGAAAAGAGCTCTGAACGTGGCTTACAAATGTCAGTGAGAAGACAATCCCTGTTCTCAGGCTTATGATCTAAGAGATGCAACACAAAAGGAAAAGGAAGTGGGAGGGAGGAGGAAAAAAGCAAGCCCAGGCCCTATTTCATAGTGACAGAGATCTCATGGAGAGCAGCAACAATAGGTTTTTGTGTGTGTGAGGATAAAAGTGAAGCAAAAGAGCCATGTATGCCAGCTTGGTCTTGTTGAGAGAAAGGCTGGATATGAATGAAACTTTTTTTTAAATCCAGGAAAAGGTTTGCCTAGTCAGGTAAGGTCCACCGCAAAATAGCTATTTGATTCTAGGACTATCATTTCATTTTTCTGTGCTGAATATCACTGACTGTACTGATCTTATTTTTGTGTTACAAATATTACTGTGTATACTTCAACAAGCAAAGAACAGCTTCTTTTAAAATCTGGTTTTAATGTGCATCGCGGGAGCACAACTTGGAACAGAATTGCAGCATTACAAGTCACATACTGTCATATTTTGATGCCTTGGGTCTGTCAAAATTGCTTGTTTGTAATAAACAAACCTCCAAGGACTTTTTCTTTTGTTGTGCTTTTGTTTATAATAATGTTTGTCTAACTCAAAACTGGAAGTAATACTCCAGTGACCCCCTGGGTTTTTATAATGGAAAAAATGAAATACAATATTTCAGATAAATACAATAAATAAATTTCAGTCCAATTGTTGGCAGAACATTTTCCCAAAGTTCAAAGTATTCCTAGCTGGTGTAATAGTGTTGTAGTTTAACCCAGCAATCCTATGCATGCCTGCTCAGAAATAACAGTCCCAAAATGCTCAAAAAGGCTTTCTCCCAGTAAACGCGCATAGGTTAATTTTTGTACAAAAAGGGATATTTGATAAATATCCCATGGTTGATGGGTCTTTTCACTGTAAACACGTAACTATGCACATTTACTCACAGACACACTGAGCCTTAGCTATGTCATCTGGCCTGCAAGACAAAGAATCTCACAACTGACTTGCAGACTGTTGTGATGTGCATACAACTCCCATTGGCAACATGCAGCCAGTAGCCTGAAATTCCCATAGTGGCCAATAAGATGCTACAGGAAGCGCATAGGCAGGACATGAATGCACTGACACACTGAGGCTCTCTCACTGTCATTCTCCAGTAATTCAAAGTGGAGTATAATATATATATTACCTGTGTACACACACATGCACACAATTATTATATAGCATGCATATGTAGATATATAAAGATACATCCGACCTTGCATGAGTTGATATCCTTTTCCTGTCCCCCCTCCCCCTTTGTAGCCCCTTGGAAACCCATCAGATCTTGCTCCAGATGATCCCCCGACCCTCTGAAGCTGATTTGGTGGGTTTTTGAGGGGCTGCAGAAGAGAGGAGAGGAAAGTCCCATTGTGCAAGCATAAGCCTGTTCTGCTGACAGATATAGTCAGAATTGCAAAAGAGAGCCAGCATGGTGTAGTGGTTAGAGTGGTGGAGTATGACATAGGAGACCAGGGTTCAAATCCCCACTCAGACATGAACTTCACTAGGGAACCTTGGGACAGTTCACTGTCTCTCAGCCTAACCTACCTCGCAGGGTTGTTGTGAAGTTAAAATGGAGAGGGAGGAGAGCTAGGCACGCGACCTTGAGCTCCTTAGGGGAAGGGTGGAATAGAAAAGTAATAAACAAATAAAATAATATTTTATTATATAGCATTGAGGTGGGTGGGGAAGAATTCTGCGTTACAAAATTTGCATTGGAGCACAAACAAAAACAGAAGCAAATATTCAAACTTATACTCCTCTACGGATGCAGGAACACTGAAAGCTGCCTTATTACCAAGTCCATCTAGGTCTGTATTGTCAGCACTGACTGGCAGCGGCTCTCCAGGGCTTCAGGGAGGATTCTCTCCCAGCCCTTCCTGGAGATGTTGGGACTGAACCGGGATCTTCTGCATGCAAAGCGTGTGCCCTGCCCCTGAGCCACAGTCTTTCCCTTAGGTACTTGAGGTCGGAGTGGGGAAACAACCTGCACATGCTCAGGCATTAGCAGTCAGTGTTTCAAATAGGAGTCTTTCCCCATTCTTACTTGGAGATGCTGGGGATTAAACATGGGACCTTCTGCATGCAAAGCGTGTGCTCTACCACTGAGCCACAGCCCCCCCATCTGAGACAAATCTGGAAATGTACCCCAGAGTTATAGGTAATTTCACAAGATGACCCTCTGCCACTTTCAGACAGTGGCGGAGGGGGACAATCAGCTCCTTGCTTTGCTTTTCACTCTGTCAGGAAAAGTGGCATGCAAGTGAAATTCTGCCAGTCACCTCTGCCAAGTTTAACAGCTTGGTTTAGCAGGGGGAAACTACAGGATGATGCACACTCTTCTTCCCTCCCAAGAAATGAGTGGGTGTGGCCACCCCCAAGAATGAGTGGGGCAGGCGCCAAGGTTGTTCTCTGCGGCTGATCCCCACTGCTGGAGCCGGCAGCCCTTGTGCCACCCGCAAGGATCAAACCCAGGCAGGATCACATGGTCTCAGCAACATCAGAGACGGCTCAGGATAGCTCTAGGCCCGCCGGAATGCAGATAACTTGCAATTACATGAGATCTCATTCCTGGATTGTCAGATTAGCAGAGGCTGGCAAGCACTCCTTACCTCTTCTTAATTGGGAGCAAAAATGAGCTCTGGCATAGCACTTTGGAATGAAAAAAGCTAGAGATATGTCAGGAATTTGGCCTTTGTTTTAAGAAGCACAGACAGTTAACGTGGATATCAAAACACACAGCATGTAGAGAAATGCTAGGGAATAAAACAACTTTACACAGGGTTGGGTTCCGTGAAACAGCATTGCTGGAAACCACACTTTAAAAAAAATATTGATCTTATGCATAGGAAAGTTCCCTTCTGATCTGAAATCCATTTCCCTGCAACTAATCTCATCATCATATAAAGCCATTGCAAACATCAGATTACAGCTAAAACCGCATAGGTCATTCCCAGAATAATCACGGAACCAATTTTTACTTATTATTTTTAGATACTCCAGACCACTTAGATCAGATAGATTAACAGCAAATCAGTCTGAGTAGCTGATGCACATTCTATCTTGGAACGTGCCAGGATGGGCGATCAAGTTTATTGGCACTCAATTTCCCTCTCGTATCAGAGATTCCCCAACGATGGACAACGGACCACTGGTGATTCCCGAGCTTCATTCAGGGATCCACGACACGTCTGTGGATTCATGGCTGAAGACGGAAGATAGCACTTCCATTGCATTAATTATATATATTGATAATGAATTGTATCTCTAACGCTTCTTTTATCTCTTATGTATCGCACTTTCTCATACTGCAGTTTGAATCCTGCAGAATGCAAATTGTAATAAATAAGACACAACGTTAAGAAATAAAAGAAAGAGATAAAAATCCAATTCATACAACTAGTGCGGTGCATTACAATTGCTACAACAGGCCAAAAAAATCATGAAGTGATCCACCAAGACCATCAGCAATTCTCAAGCCATCGATGGGATGAAAAGTTTTAGGAATTGTCTCATCTCATATTATTATTATTAGATTTATATCCCGCCCTTCCTCCCGGTAGGACCCCACATGCAGTCATTTGATTTACTCTGTCTTTAAGAAACCTGTTTTGCAGACTTTAATACTGCCACACTACAAGCTTTTGAGACACACTGGCTCTCCCAGCCTTTATGGCAAGCAAGTTTGGTCATGGGAGTGATCAGATCGGATTTGTTTGTTTGTTTCTTGGTGTGCGAATGGGGATTTGGCTGTTGGTTCTACAGGCACGCATACAAAAAATAGTTGTGGCGTACACAAGGGCTGGCAACTTATGTTCTTGTGAAACTCGGGTGTCGTATTCAACTAAATCCTACTCAGAGTAGACCCACTGAAATGAATGAACCCAACTTAATCACCTGCATCTGGACATAAGCTGGACTAGCGCAGAATACTACCCTAGGCAACAAAAATCACACAATGCCATAGCTCAAGGACCCACCCCAACTTTTCAGTCTGCCTTTTTCTTTGGACCTTCGCTGCCTAATCCGGGGTCGCTAACCTGTTGCCCTCCAGATGTTCCTGGACTCCAACTCCCATCAGCACCAGCCAGCATGCCCAATGGTCAGAGATGATGGGTGTTGCGGTCCAGCAACATCTGGAGGCCCACAGCTTCCCCACTAGAGGTGTAGTCATCTGGGCTCCCAGGGGAGTCAGACCTTTTACTTTTTTGGGAGCCGGGTCCCAGCAGGGTCCCGGTGTCTCCAGTGTCCTACAAGCCAATCAGCATGAAAAGGGAGTGTGCTGCCTACTGAGGAGTCCCAATGAGTGTCAATTGCAAGCAAGCCCTTATTAGTTCCTACTTCAAAAAGCCAAAACAACTTGTGGAGAGTGAGAATTCTGTAATTGCTGAAGAAGAGACAGTAAATCCTGATGACAGCACCCCAGCTACAACATCAAGCAGTTTTGTAGCAGCAGGCAATAAATGTGCAGACACCAGCAGTGTAATGGCAAATTCAGAAGTGCAAGGTCCCTTCATGATAATCCCAGCCACGCCATGCCCCCCCCATTTTTGCAGCTGAGTTGAGAATAAGATCCTTGTTAATGCCTTCTCCCACAACAACAGATATTCCTAGGATAAGCATGAAAGGGAAGAGTGTTAGTTACTGAAAAGAGTCTTCTCAGTGGCTGACTCACCTCCTTTCACTCTGATTGGCTCTAATCAGCAGGAACGGACAAGGAACCATGTTAGAAGATACTTCTCAGTGGCCAATACACTCTTCTTTCATGCTGATTGGCTAGTAGGATGCTGGAGACAGAGGGACCCTGCTGGGACCCTGCTCTCCCCAAAATATAGGGCCTAAGACCTCTCCCCAAAACCCTGGACGACTACACCCCTGATAGACACTAAGTTCAGTGATCCAAGCAATATCTCAGACAGTGAGAAAGGGCAGTCAAATGGTGACAGTGACAGAGAAGCAGAAAGCTCTATTCAAGCCTGGCCAGATTATCCTACAATCTTAGAAGGTTGTATAACCTTAGAAGGGGGCATGGCTGTGACCATCATGAGGGGACCCTGCACTTCTGAATTTGCCACTACACTGCTGCTCACCACACCTGACCTTAGAGACCAAGACCTGGAGAAACCAGATGACAGACTGGACAGAACGAATGCTTCAGAAAGGCCATGTAAGCTTTGTGCAAGCAAATCAGGACAAATGCTGGATAGACAAGCCATCCAGCGGAGACTGAACAGTCTAGTCCAGGCTTTCCCAACCTGGTGTCATAGGAAGAGAGGAAGATGTCTTGTACGGAGTCAGATCATTGGTTCACCTAGCTCAGTACTGTCTACACTAAGGCTGCATTCAGACATGGAGCTTACTGTGTCCGTTTTACTGGTTCTAATGCTAGCTGTTCCAATTTGTAACGTGCCTTTAAGCTGCAGTACCTGTCGCATAATGAAACTGTGGCTTTTTTATCGATACACCGCCATGTTGTGCTAAACTTCATTCACACCAGTGGCCATGGTGTGACACAACGACAAACATCACTGGACATGTTGCCACTCCCCTACCCTTTCCGCGCATGTGCCCTTTTGCTCCCCCATGATCCACCACACGGTGTGCCAAAATACAGCCCAAATTTGTGTTACGTGACTGCAAAACTCCCGAGATATTCTGGGTTTCCAAGGTTGCAAACAGACTTTTTTCTGGAAACAATTAACACCAAAATGAGTGCTAAACCTCCGCTAGATTCAGCAAGATTTCCAGTAGTGGATTTAACATCTTGTGAAAGATCACATAATATGTAAAAAATTAACAGGTAAGGAAATGTCAGGAAAATGGAATAAAGTGTCATCTGAATGCAGCCTAACTGGCAGCAGCTGTCCTGGGTATCAGACCGGGGGCATTTCCAGCTCTACCCAGAGATGCTGGGGACTGAAACTGGGACCGTCTGCATGCAAGGCACATACTCTATCATAGAATCGTAGAATAGTAGAGTTGGAAGGGGCCTATGAGGCCATCAAGTCCAACCCCTCTGCTCAATACAGGAATCCAAATCAAAGCATTCCCGACAGATGGCTGTCCAGCTGCCTCTCGAATGCCTCCAGTGTCGGAGAGCCCACTACCTCCCTAGGTCATTGGTTCCATTGTCGTATGGCTCTAAGAGTTAGGAGGTTTTTCCTGATGTCCAGTCGAAATCTGGCTTCCTGCAACTTGAGCCCATTATTCCTTGTCCTGCACTCTGACACGTTATTCCATGTCCTGCACTCTACTACTGAGCTCCTCCAGATACTGTTGAACTACAACTCCCATCAGCCCCAACAGCCAAGGCTGATTGAGTTGTAGTCTAAAACATCTAGCTAGGGAAGGCTAGATTTCCTAATCTCTTTGACCCAATGAAAGCACACATGGGGAGAGGTGTGGGCCTCTGCTTGCAGCTCTTCATGCCTCTCCAGAGAAGGCCCCTCTCCTTTGAAAACCACTGCTTCACAGAGCATCCATGCCATCTCTTTCCACCTCTATCTCTCTCCCCCCGCCCCTGGTATTCGGGCTCACAGTGCCAACTCTGCCTTCCACAGCCCAGCAATGCCTTTTATGGTATGGTTGATTCAGAGTTGTCTGGTGTACTTCAGTTCTGGTGAGAGGTCATCTAAACCCATTTTATCATTCCCAGAGCCAAATTGCTGAGTGGAGTCTGCATTTTAAAAGTATAATTAAAAATGTCTGAGCAGTGAGTAAAACTGACAGAAAAATGGCACCCAGCAAAGCGATGCCAGTTCCACTCCCCTTGCTTTTATTACATTTTACTTTTCACACACACTGCCTTTATTCCTTACTTTTATTTAATGCCCTTTTGGGGGGATCTCTCTCTGACCACATTCACACCATACATTTGTCCCACTATTATTCCACTTTAAACAGTCGTGGCATCCTGCGAAGAATCCTGGGAAGTGTAATTTGTTGAGTGTGCTGAGAGTTCTTAGGACAGCGCTATTCCCCTTGCAGAGCTACCATTCCTAGAGTTCCCTGGAAAGAGGGACTGATTGTTAAGCCACCCTGAGAATTGTTACTCTGTGAGAAGAATAGGGCTGTCTAACAACTCTCAGCACCCTTCACAAAGTACATTCCCCAGGATTCTTTGGCGGAAGCCGTGACTGTTTAAAGTGGAATAATAGTGGAATAAATGTTGGGGGTGAATGTGGCCTCTCTCATTTGCAATCATCACACTATGATATGGGTCAGTTCATCTTGGTGGTGCCAATTATAAAGCAACCCATTATGATAATTTGCAAACAAGACTTAAAAAAAAAGAAAGAAAAAAGGCTTGTCAAGGTAAATCATGATTAAACCATCCAGACCATCATTTGGCTCATGAATTAACTGCAATGTTGCCTTAGGCTCATGAAACCATGAATGAATGAATGAATGAATGGGAAGGAAACAGAAAGGAAAGTACATTAGCCTTGGACTGTCATCTGTTTCATTTGAAGCATTCATAACCAAAGAAATGTAGGAAGCTGCCTTATTTCAGGTTTGACTATTTGTCCACTGAATTTGTCCTACTCTGACTGGCAGCATCTCTCCAAGCCGTCTCAGGCAGAGCCCTTGTAGATCACCTGCTACCTGATCGTTAAATAACAAACAACTCCAGAGATGTCCAGGGATCGAACATGGAACCTTCTGCCTGCAAAGAGGTGCTCTACCACTGAGGTATGGTCCCTCTGGGTTGAACTAAGGCACAAAGTTGGGTATGAAGGAAATATTTATGTCCATTGGGATTAAAATATGTATAAAAATAATCTTTCCAAAATATGAGAGCCAGTGTGGCGTGGCGGTTAAGGTGTTGAGCTATGACCTGGGAGACTAGGGTTCGAATCCCCACATAGCCATGAAGCTCACTGACCTTGGGCCAGTCACTGCCTCTCAACCTCAGAGGAAGGCAATGGTAAACCACCTCTGAATACCACTTACCATGAAAACCTATTCATAAGGTCGCCATAAGTCGGGATCGACTTGAAGGCAGTCCATTTCCTTCTAACATACATGAGATATATGCATATATTACTGAAAATAACATACAAATATGCATTGTATTAGAGAAAATTGTATATTAAGAGAAATTCTCACTAAAATGCTGATGAATTTTCATGAGGATCTTTAAAAAAAAAAAAAGCAATTCCCACTGGCTAAGGTTTATAAAATAATTGATTCATTCCAGTGCTACTTGTCATCACTTGAATTGTATGTTGAAGTCCTTGGCTTGGACCTTTCATTACGGGGCTGTATTAACACACCAAAAAGGGTGTTCATTCCATTCGGTGGTATAAAGTGCACTTCCAGTCTGCTTAATCTTTGATGGGCAGACCCGATTGTTCCCTAAATCCTTGGCTATACAATACAACAAAAGCTTAAAGGGCTCTGTGGACCTGAGCTGCTACCCACAATGCACTCTGCTTCCTGTCCCTGTAAGGCTGGAATTCATGGCCATGCGGAATGCTGAATCGCACACTAGGAAAGGGCTTAAGCTGGGCCCTTTGTAGAGCAGCATCTGAGGTCTGGAAGAAGATTTTACCTGTCAGGGCTTGGTGCTCATTCACCCATTGATGAGAGGGAGAAGAAAATGTGGCCGCACAAGATCACCAGCGGCTGCTGTGCAACTATCAGCCAATCTGGCTCGGATGACAAGAGAGCCTGTTGGGTGCAGCCCGTCTATAGGTCAAGGAAGTTTGATACGGGCGATAATGGGCAGCTTATCTTCCCAAACCCAAACAACAGTGTCTGAGCAGCAAAAGAAATACTTTCTCAACTACTCAGCCACACAAGAGCCCTGGACGCAACTGAAACCTTTAGAAGTTTCAAAATCTACTCTTTGGTTGTGTAGATACTCCACAAAGGAAAGAATGTGAAGCATCTCCATGGAGTGCTTTCATTACTCATCCTAAGAAAAGGTACTTTGGAAGCAAAAGGCGTAGTGTATTGGCCTTCCAGGCTTGCCATCCCAGGAACTGCTGAGTCAGCCCCAGGCTGTGGCAGTTTCTGTTCCAGGCCTGCCTTCCAAGCAGCACCATGCTGTGGGCCTTGTTCTCTGTATATAATTAGTTATAGGAAAGTTCTTGTTATTGTTTGATCCTCTGTGTGGCCCTTCATGATACTTTTCACTGGCAACGAAGGTGGGATACTGAGGCACGCAGAGTGTTTTCTTCATGCATTAGAGGCTGAAAGGGAGAGAACATTTCTCCTTAGACTGGATTAGGACATCAAATTGGGCCTTGTGGAAACCACTGCAAAGCACTCCAGGTCAGTGTGTATCTTGTGGAATATGGCCACCCAAGGGCAGCTTGAAGAATTTAACCCTGCAGGTCCCAGCAAGTGGGAAAGTTATGCAGCCAGCCTGGAGTTTTACTTGGCAGTAAATGGCATTACAGAGTCAGAGAAGAAGCGTGCTGTGTCACTCAGTGTCTGTGGGCCGGACACTTTTGACCTAGCCCAGGCCCTCGTAGCACCAGCAAAACTTGCTAATACATCTCATGAGGATATCCTGAATGCTTTACAAGGACATTTCTCTCCAAAACTGTCTGAAATAGCACAACGTAATTCTTTCTGCAAACAAAATCAGGGCCCAACAGAGAGTGTGTCACTGTATGTTGCTGAAGTTAGACGCATGGCGAAACACTGCAATTTCCCAAACCTTGAGGAGATGCTGCATGAGCGCCTAGTCTGTAGGTTGCATGATGAGGGCCTGCAAAAGTGTCTGTTTGCAAAAGGACAGCTCATGTTCAAGACTGCATTAGAGGAAGCTCTGGCTACAGAAGCAGCAGCAACAAGCACCCGAGAAGTGTGCTTGGCAAGAAACCCACCCTGTTCAGAAACCCAGCTGGCTAAAGATTCAAATCAACAACTTCTAGAGATCCACAGGCTGCAGCGCAAATGCTCATCAACCAGAGTAGGTGCTGCAGGACCTCCGAGATCCAGAGAAGTTTCTCCAGTGAAATCTAAGAGCTGTGGCAGATCCCATGAATGGTGTGCCTGCCGTTTCAGAGGTGCACAGTGTCGGTATTGTCAAAAAGTTGGGCATATTGAGCGAGTATGCCAAGCCAAAGTGGAAGCAGCCGCCCCCTTAAGTGTGGTGGAAAGGAAAACATGATCAAGGACACAAAGGAGTACCACACACACTGTACAGAAGTTTTCCACATATGACAACGCAGAGGAGGTGATTAACCACATCAAGCTAGGGTTGTAGTACTCTGCCAATGTGAGGAAGGTGAAGGTGACAGTCACCATCCAGGGCACTCCATGCACCATATAAGTTGATATGGGCTCAGGTTATACTATCATCTCATTGGAAACCTACCAGCAAATTTTTCCTTGGGGCCCCCCACAAATTGTCCCTTTCCACTCCGGACTTACTGATTACCAGGAAAATCACGTTCCAATAAAGGGTGACTGTGAAGTTGAGGTGCATTACCAAACTTTCCATGGAACTTTACAGTTACTGATTGCTCAAGGGCATTGCACCAGTCTCCTTGGCTTAAACTGGTTTGAGCCATTTGGCATTGGTCTCATGGGGGTCCACCAGATTGGAGAATCATTATGAGATAGCATCCTAAATGATTTCAAAGCTGTTTTTGATAAAGGTCTTGGGAAATATAAGGGGCCTCCTATTATGTTATTCTTGGATCCTACTGTGGCCCCCATCCGTATGAAACCCTCTCATGTTCTGTTTGCACTGCGAGCAAAGATTGATGCTGAACTTGATCGCCTCATCGGGCAAGGCATCTTGGAGCCAGTGACACACCCTACATGGGAGACACCCATTGTCACCCCATTGAAGCCCAATGGCGACATCCGCATTTGTGGTGACTGCAAGTGCACTATCAATAAAGCCCTGCATCAGCATCCATATCCAATCCCAGTGGTGAGTCATCTTTTGGCATCACTTTCACAAGGAAAAGTTTTTGCAAAGTTTGATCTGCAACTGTCTGTGGATGATGCTACTGCCAACGCTCAGACTATCACCACTCATCGTGGAACATTCAGAGTAAAACGCCTCCAGTTTGGTGTTTCCGTGGCCCCTGGAATTTTTCAGAGCTTAATGGAGGGCATTCTCAAAGGAGTACCAGATGCCACACCATATTTTGATGATGTCTTGGTTGCCGGCAACTCCATTGCTGAACTTGCCTCACGGGTGCGGGATGTACTGCACCATTTTGCTGTTGCGGGTCTCTGGGTCAAGCATGAGAATTGTGTATTTGGTGTTTCCCAAATTGAATTCCTTGGCTACAATATTGATGCTGCTGGCGTTCGGCCTACCCCGGAAAAATGTAAAGCAATTCATGAAGCTTCAGTGCCCTGTAATGAACAGGAACTCCAAGCCTTCTTGGGACTCTTGAATTTCCATCACGCCTTCTTGAAACATAAGGCTACAGTGGCAGAACTATTGCATCACCTTCTTGACAAGCATGCTGCAGGGCAATGGACAGCCTGGCATGATAAGGCTTTCCGTGATATAAAACACCTGTTATTGTCTGACAGTGTCTTGGTGCACTATGATGAATGGAAGCCCTTGATTCTCACGTGTGATGCATCTCCATATGGTATTGGAGCTGTCCTGAGCCACCAACTTGAGGACTCTCGGGAGGTGCCTATTGCTTTCTACTCCAGAACAATGTCTTCAGCAGAACAGAATTATGCCCAAATTGATAAGGAGGCCCTGGCTATTGTGGCTAGCGTAAAAAAATTCCATGACTATGTCTATGGTCACTATTGCTACTGACCACAAGCCATTATTGGGATTGTTTGCCCCTAACCAGCAGACACCTCAAATATTATCTCCACACATGTTGCGGTGGGCGATTTTCCTGAACACGTATGATTACACATTGCAACATAGGCCTGTTGTTGATTCATACTCCAAATGGTCAGAAGTGGTTCCGGTATCACCAATGACATCTCATATCAAAAGGAATATAACTCAGTGCCAGTCAGTGTAAATTATACTGAGCTAGAAGGACCAATGATCTAACTCAGCACAAGGCAACTTAGACATCTTCCATGAATTTGTCAAATCCCTGAAAGAACAAAGTCCGGAAAGAGGCCATGAAAGATGCAACAGTTTGCAAGAGCGGCCTAGCCCTGGTCACTTCAAAGTCATGTAGCACCTTTGGTCACGTCCCACAACTTCTTTCAAACCCATCGTTGAATATTAGATTTCAGGTGTCACCAAAGCACTGTGAGCTTAAATGCACTGCATTAGGGTGGAGTAGAAATTCACTGTACCTTATTTAAAACTGGTCTATGCCAAATTAAGCCAAGGGCATCTACAAAGCATGCAGGCGCATGAGAGAGGCAGGCTGCATAAACAACAAACATTTAAACCATATTTTTATTATTATTATTATTATTTAAAAAAATTATACCCCGCCCTATTTTCCAAGGAACTCAGGGCAGCTTACATTAAAAAACAGAGACAGTTAAAAACATCACAGTATTCAAATTGAACAAATTAAATAAATTAAATACAACGTAAGTTAAAATTAACTGCTGTAGTTAAAAGCCCGTCTGAATAAAACAGTCTTCACCTGTGCACGAAAGGCCGATAATGAAGGGGCCAGCCGAACCTCGCTAGGAAGAGAGTTCCACAGATTAGGGGAAGCGATCGAAAAAGCCCTATTCTGTGTCTCTGTAAGAGAGACTTGCGAAAAAGGAGGAGTGAAAAGAAGGATCTCGCTGGAAGATCTTAAAGTCCGGACTGGTTCATAGGGGGAGAGACGCTCCGACAGATAGCTTGGACCCAAGCCATATAGGGCTTTATAGGTCAGAACCAGCACCTTGAATTGTGCCCGGAAACAAATGGGCAACCAGTGGAGCTGATACTGCATAGGGGTTGTATGATCTCTATAACCCGCCCCAGTCAACATTCTAGCTGCAGCTCTTTGTACCAGTTTCAGTTTCCGAGCGGTCTTCAAGGGCAGCCCCACGTAGAGTGCGTTACAGTAGTCTAATCGGGATGTAACTAAGGCATGTGTCACCGTGGTCAAGTCTGATAGATCGAGGAACGGGTGCAGTTGGCGCACCAATCTTAATTGAGCGAAAGCACTCCCGGCCACAGCAGAGACCTGCGCCTCCAGGTTCAAAGCCGAGTCCAGGAGCACTCCCAAACTGCGAACCTGTGATTTCAGGGGGAGTGTAACCCCATCCAGCATAAGTTGGATCCCTATTCCCTGATCCGCTTTCCGACTGACGAGGAGCACCTCTGTCTTGTCAGGATTTAGTCTCAGCTTATGACTTCTCCCAAACAATCCTGGGAACTACAGTCTTCTAAGGGTGCTGGAAATGATAGCTCTGTGTGGGGGTAAACTATAGTTTCCAGGATTCTTTGGGGGAAGTCATGTGCTTTAAACGAATGGTGTGTACACAACCATAGTGTGGTGTAGAGGTTAAGAGTGTTGGACTAGGAGTTCAGATCCACATTTGGCCATGAAGCTCACTAGGTAACCTTGGGCCAGTCATTCACTCTCAGCCCAAGGTCACCCAGTGAGCTTCATGACAGAGTGGTCTCTGGTCTCCCAGGTCCTAGTCCAACATTCTAACCACTACATCATGCTGGCTCTCCACTCTGCAGATTTATGTACATTTATCCATCAGCTAAAACCCATATAGTGAGTCAATGAAGGATTCCTTCACCAGTGGCAGTCTCACTGGTATGTTCTGTAACAGAAAGAGTATTTTGAACACACAAGGATGGTCTCAGGACACACCTTGACTACAGAAACATTCGCGCTAATGGGCCCTGTTTCAGAGAAGGCCTTGCATTCCATGACATGCCAATCACACTCAGTTCAAAAAGCAAACCCGTGCGCAGCCAACGCCTGTGTGTGCTCTAGCTTTGGGAGAAAAAAGGAGGGGGGACCCCAAGATGCCGAAGGAAAGGATTTTTTGAATGGAAAATCCAAATAGATTTTATTAAAAAGGAAGAAGCCCAACGCGTTTCGGCCACTCGAAACTTGCCCTTCGTCAGGGGCTATAAGTAAAATCATACAATATATCTTTTAGTGGCATAATCATATCATACAGTATATGACCATACATTGTTTCTTCCTTTTTAATAAAATCTATTTGGATTTTCCATTCACGAAATCCTTTCCTTCGGCATCTTGGGGTCCCCCCTCCTTTTTTCTCCTGCTGTCTTTGGTTGCCAACTACTCCTGTTGTTTGTTCTCTAGCTTTGCCATGATATTTGAGCAAAACGTTGGGCCTCAAGTCAGCCAGAGGGACTCTCCTGCTCTGGCGATGGAGCCCAAACTGCCGTCAAAGAGATCCCTTTGCAGAAGCGTGCAAGTGAAAGGCCATTCAGACTTCCACATTGTTTTTAATTCAGTTTTTAATCCTCCCCTTCCTGCCCTCCTCCTCCCCCTGCCCCTCCCTCATGGTCAGTTTTACCTTTCCTAAGCATGATTGCACAGGAATAAATCCCACTAAACTCAGGAGAAGTAATGAAAATAAAATTAAAAATCATACAGCATCTAGCATAGTGCAGGACAATTGCTACACCAGGGAGATAAATCATGAAGTGGTCCACCAAGACCATCAGCAATTCTCAAGTGGTCTGTGTGGGGAAAAACACTTGGGAACCACTGTCCTAAGTCAGAGAACAGGAAGCTACCATAGCAAACATTTCTGAGCAATGAGGAGCAGCTCATGATCAAGGAAACAGGAGGCCACTTTCTGTATGTGGTGGGGGTGATCTGCAAATGTTGACTTATGTGGGTATTTGAGGCACACTGGAACAGTGGTGGCTGGTACCCATGAGGACTGGCAGGGCAGAAAGCAGGGAGCCCAACAGTAGGTGGAGCCACAGCCAATGATAGGCAGAGCCAAGTGACTCTAGTGTTGTCGCCATCCTCCTCCCTGCTGAGTTCTATTGAGATAAAGGAGGAGGTTGGTGGGGCAGTGCCCCATTTACCCTAACAGACCAGCTCCCACTGCACTGAAACCTGCAAAAAATCCACAGAGCAACTGGGAATGACAGCAGGGAACAAAATACAGCAAAGGTTTGTTTGTATAAATGCCACTTACGAAGGGGGCCACAAGAGATTACTGGATTGATTGATTGACTGATAGTATTGCATTGACTGACACACACAGTGAGAATGGCCAGAGGGAATTAAAAAGATGGACAAATTTGTTTCCGAATGGTTTGACTGAATTACGAACGTTAACGAAAAGGAAAATTTCAGAACATTGGAACTCTTAATTGCTCGCTCGTCTTGAAATAGCATCAATACATTTGGTCAAGTTACAAATATCTGAAAAGAACTAATAAGAAAAAAAATCCTGTGACTTTATAAAGGACAGAACTGCCAACTAACAATGTACCCAATTGTCTCTGAAATGCTGTGTTAGTAATGTACACACGTTTTTATAACCGTGAAACCACTAAACTTTTTTTTAATTGCTGTTGCCACCATATTTTTTAGGGGGGGCACTTGGGGGCAGATAGTGCCCACATTTGCAAGTTAGCAACTCCTAGGGCAATACAGTTTGGAGTCTGTCTCAGTGCCCTTCCCCTTGGGGGACTTAATCAAAATGGACAAGCAGGATCAGCATGGATGAAACAACAACATCCAATGCTAACCCAGAGTAGACACATTTAAACTAATGGACCTAAGTTAGTAATTTCACTGGGCCTCCTCTGAGTAGCCTAGCACTGAATACAGCCCGCCATACGCAACTTCTAGTACTGGTGTTGCCCTTATTTGTTTAACGCATACGGTAAGCCCCCACCCCACCCTGGGCCAAGGTTGTGTAACGTTTATGTCCTCTTCATTCCTATTTGTCTTGCCCTGTGATAAAATTAGTATTGACAACTCCAGATTCTTCCAAAATATATGTGCAGCCAAAATGCAATCCCCCCCCCCACAAGGAAATATTAACAATTCCTATCATTTTGGGATCCAGATACCCGACAAACAGCACCCATAAATATTTAAAAAGGGAGATTTAAACCAGCTGTGCTTATCTTCTGTACATTGTACAGAATATTTGGATACTGGCTCAGACATGGAAAGCATTTTCATTGCAAGCTTCCTATACTTCTGGCAAATCTGTATCAGTTGCCAGCATATTTCCTCTTTCAAGACGGGACTCCTTTTCCACTGCTTCTAGAAGGCAAATGGGTTCAAAACACCTGGCAAATGAGTTCAAAACTGCATGCAAAACCAGGAGCTTAGGAATAAATCCTCATGGGTTTTGCCAGACTGACTATGCACAGGTTGAAGTTTGTGGAATCTGTCCAAAAGTTTGCAGCATGAATGGGCAGCTTGAAAAGAAACGCCCGGAGGACATTCATGACAGAGTTTTTCTGCACAGTGGTACTTGAACAGACACAGGGACCATTACGTGGTCCTTTGCTGCGTGTTTTTGAGATTCCACTCATTCCATTACGTGGTCCTTTGCTGCGTGTTTTTGAGATTCCACTCATTTTCAAAAACACCAGCCAAACTCTATACATTACCTTGAAGGTGCCTTGCAGACATTCTCTTAGCTGTGAAGGAGCTTTTTTCTGACAATCGATCCCACATGGCTGGCTGTTGCATCTGAATGATGCAGCAAAGCATTCAGACACAGCCCATGGCCACACAGGATCAGCATGCAAATAAGCAGTTCGCACATGCCTAAAAGGCAGGGGAGATTTTAAAAAATGAGTTTTCGAAAATCTAGATTGGATTTTGATTATTTTTAAAAAAGGAAAATACTTAAGTTTCTCTCTTTCAAAGTAACTCGATTCATCTACTACATATTTTGGAAGTAGCTTGTCAATCTCAAGAACAATCATGCCAAATTTGGTGATGATATCCTCAGAGGTGTCAGACAACTGGACAGACAACTTTCCAAAATATATAACGGACTAGCAGCCTTGTACCCAGAGTTGCTCGAGAATTCTGAGAAACAAAAAAATCAGTGCAGTGTTGAAATCAGTGCTTAAAATCAGTGCAGTGTTGAAAGGTTCAGTCCACCATCTTGATTTAAAGTGGTGTCCAGCTGTATCCAAACATAATAAAAAAACCTGTTCCTTGATCTCAGGAACCATCATGCTTAAAACTTACAATATCGTAAGAGGTATCCAGTGCATAGCGAACTGACAAAAAACCTTTCTCCCTCCTTCCCCTGAATCAGTCCCCCTGATATCAAAATAGAGAAAGTGCATGCACGCATGCATCTTGCTTTTCCAAGAGACCTTGGCAAAAGTCTGGTTCTGCAGAATTAATCTGAGCCTTGACAATCACAGTGAACTGAAAGAGGAAGTGAGGAAGATTGTCACTCTTCCAGCTTCATTCTTCAGCTCTATGTCCAGTACATTTCACGGGAGAAAAAAGTAACCACTGTTGCCACCTCATTACCAAGGGGGCAGTGTGGGGTGGGTGAGTTCAGAGGCTTCATGGGGGCCAAGGGAAGACCTCAAGGACACCACAATGCCTGCAGACACCATGTTGACCTCTCCTGCAACAGCAAGTTCTCTTGCATAAGCCAGCGGCGGATGGTGTGCTGCAGATGTGGCGCTCACCTGAACACCATCTGGCAGTGTCACTAGTAATATGCTGGGACAGAGAGGGGAAGGGGGACAGCGGCAAGGCCAGTGTAGTTCAAACATTGCAGTGGAGCCAACCTGGCACTCCTGTGGGCACATTTGCACCACACCACACTCGCAGCTGTGCCCCTCCCCGTCTGTTTGGGTATGCTGCAGTATCTCAGCCTCACAATGCCATCTGCTGCTGGCACAAATCCTACCGAATGAAGGTTTACAAGAGCACTTTTGCATGGCGCCCATTCCTTTCAAGAGGAACATGCTGGGCGATTAAGCCCTAAGATGATTCCTTATATAAGTTTGGAATTTAAATGCAAACCTTCCCCCTAAAGTTCTTCATCCTGAGAATGCATCAGTCTGTTGAGATCCAGAGTAAACAAGCTAGCTCTTTTATAAATATTTAAGAGAATGCTGGCATCGCCAGCAGAACCTCAATTCTCCCCAATGAAGACCAATTCTATGCATGACATACTGTTAGGACAACTCTTCACTGTTCAGCAAATATTTACAAAGTACTTTGCTGATATCCTAATGTACAGAAACCAGCACAGATGGTCTAATGTGCCTGCTCAGACCATGAACAGACGTTGTATTAGTATGTGAGTCAGTGGTGGAAGGTCCTCTTTACCGGAGGTCTTTGAGCCAGAATAAACGTACGTGGCAGTTAATGGTAGTAGTGGCCACAAACGATACACATACAGCTGCTAAATACAGAAACATTTGTGTTTAACTTCGATCTGGAGTGGGGAGCCCTTGTTCAGCCCAAGGGCCACATTCACTTCTGGGCACCCTTCTGCGGACCACATGTTAGTAGTGGGCAGGGCCAGAGATGGAAGTGGGTAGAGAAATGAATGTCAAGTTTACTTTTGTACAAAGGCTAGTTCCTACACACATCCCTCTACATCCTGAGAACATAAGAAGACCCTGTTGGATCGGGCCAGCGTCCCATCTGGTCCTATGCCCAAAGTGCCCAACCAGATGCCTATGGGGAGCCTGCAAGCAGGACATGAATGCAAGAGCATACTCCCCTCCTACGGTTTCCAGCAACTGGTATTCAGAAGCATATTTCCTCCAACAGCTGTGGTAACATCCATGCAGGCAACCAGGGCCAGCACCAAGTGTGACTGGGTCCTTGGGCACCAGCTTGACCCGGCCCCATGGCACCACAGCTCAAGCCCCCCCCCCCAATACAGGTGGTGCAGAGTTACTAAGCTTGCCCTCACACCCCATCTACCTCTTGTGTTGTGTGAATGACATGTGCGCACACAACATTCAGACTGACAGGAGAGGTAGGTGGGGTATGCATACGGGTTTATTGAAGCCCGTGCTGTCTGTATTGGGGGGTGCCTGGGAGCTCCCTCTCTATGATCCATGGATCATGGAATGGGAGCACCACCCTCCCCCCCTAAGGAGGGCCCCTTCAGGGGCCCTCGGCCAGGGCCCGACCTGGCCACCTTCTGGCACCAGCCCTGCAGGCAACACTGGAAGCATTCTCAAACTACAAGGACACATCCTAGCCAGGAAAAAAACATTCCAGGAGGACATGGTGCAGGACAAGTGATGTGTGGATTGGGGAGAGTCCTGAGGGCCAGACAGAGAGGCTCAGAGGTCCACACTGGGTCCGTGGGTCTGGTATCCCCCACCCTTAACTTAGATTATATTAGGCTCCTCTGCTAATTTTTTAATCCATGACCCTTAACATCTGCTGGAAACAATGCCAAGGGGACCAAGTCAGACAGTCTAACACAGTCCTCCCCAGCAAAGGATCTCCAGATGTTGTTGGGCCACAACTTCAATCATCCCCAATTCTTGGCTGTGCTGCCTGGGAATGATGTGCACTGTAGTACAACAACATCTGGAGCCCCATGACTGAGGACTCAGGGCTGTTTCAAATGTGTGGATTCCATCAGATCACAGCTCTCATGTGAACAACAGCACATTAAAGGTTATTCGCATTGCAGTATTTTAAAAGAGGAAAGTATATTTTGAGGAGGGCAGGGGTTGTTCCCATTAGGGAAAAGTATAACAGGACTGGCATCAGCACCCAGAGCTCTCATGCCCTGGCAGGATCCGCTGGCACTGATGCCTTTCCCGTGCCGGGCAACTGCATTGAGGAGCTGCCATTTTAAATTTCCCACAATGCTACAGAGTGATGCTATGGCAGAGGAATTGTGGGAAGCTGAAAATCGAGGCTCACAGCCACCTGCTGCTGCTCCTACCAGGGAAACGTTGGGGCTGGGAGAACAGCAATGTAGGAAGGGCCCCAGCAGATGGCAATTTTGTCAAGGGTTCTCATCAAACCTGAAGGCAGATACTCAAAAGCCTATGTAGGTCTTCTGAAGTTGTACCCCATGGGGTGGCAGTAGGGCTGAAAGGCTATGCATGCCCCCTCACTTCTTGATGACTCTGAATGTGGCGTTTAAGTGCATTCAGCGGAACAGGGTTACAAGGTCAAGAACCTTACCACTGCAGGGTTCCTGATTGTGGGGAGGACTGTACCAGCATGTTCAGCCCAGCACACGTACAATCCCCCTTCAGACCTTCCAGCTCCACGCAGAAAGGTCAGTGGAAGAGGAGGTGAGGCTGGCACATAGCTCTATGGCGTCTTCACAGACACAATTTAAGAATGTCCGAATAGAGCTACATTCGCTGGACAATTAAGGCATAGCTAATCTGTGAAAAGGGGTCTTTGGTTATGAACTCTTGCTTAAGAACTTAAGAAGCTCCTTGGTAGATCTGACCAAGGCCCCATCTGCACTATCACTGTCATACCACTATAAACAGTCAGGGCTTCTCCCAAAGAGTCTTGGGAAGTGTAGTTTCTTAAGGGTGCTGGGAGTTGTTAGGAGACCCCTATTCCTCCACAGAGTTCCCTGGGAAGAGGGATTCCTTGTTAAACCATTCTGGGAATTGTGGGTCTCCGAACATCTCTCAGCACTCTAAACAAATGACCGTTTGTAGGATTCTTTTGGGGAAGCCACGAGTGATACTGCTTTAAATGTATAGTACGTATAATAGTACTTTACTAAAGTGGCATAATACTGCTTTAAATGTATAGTGCGGATGTACGGAGGTCCACTTAATCCAGAATGAAGAAAATAACAACAGTCCTGCTGGTTCAGGCTAAGGGCTGATTTAGTCCAGTACTCTTGTTTTCACAATGGCCAACCAGATTCCTGTCGGAAGCCCGCAGGCAGCATCTGAGCAGTTCCCAACATGTGCTGTTCAGAGGCATACTGCTTCTGCCAATGGAGGAAGAACACAGCCGTTCTAATGAGTAGCAAATGCCATTCTCATGGCGATCATCTCACACCTGCCCACAGCTGAAGGTCTTCAGCTGTGGTTCTTCTCTGGGTGACTCTGCCTCCAGGGTTTGGGGGGTGGTCATCAGGGAAAGGCCTTCCCAGCAGCCTCCTGGGAGGCTCACCTAGTGCCTACTTGGATGTAATTTCATCGACAGACACAGAGCTGTTTGTTTTCCCCGGCTTTTTAATCAGACCTGTTTCATCTCCACAGACTGCATTTCTGCTGCTTTGTATTTTTTATTTTAGCTGCTTTTATGCTGCTCCTTTGGACTTTGCTGATTCTGTCTTTTTATTTTTTCTTAAGTAACTTTGATCCTTTGTAAGCCACCTTTTGAATTTGAGGGGTGAGGTATAAATCCTGAAAATAAACATACGAAATGTTTTCCACTCATCCCTGCTCTAGGACAATAATCTTCAACCTTCTCATACCTGAGACCAACTTTAACTCCAACCATCTACACAAGAGCCACAGGGTTGGTTTGTTTTTAGTACCTGTTCACCTGCCTCCTTTTCTCGCTAGGCTGACGAGATGCAAAAGAAGATGGATCTCCTATATCTTTAACAGCTGAAGGGAAGATGCACAGCTTGTCATTTATCCGCTGTTTTTAAAAATCAGTACATAAATATTGTTCATTATCTTTGTTTGTAGCTCCCGAAGGAGGCTTATTTCATTCAGAAACACGAGGGGCTAAAACAAAAGTCTTATATCAATAAGCACCAGAGCCTGTTCTCTTTTCTGTTTGCATTAGATGCACAGAACAACAAATCTCCCATATCTTTAATAGCTGAAAAGAAGATGCACAGCTTGTCACTTTGGGGGCAAGACAAGCTGCACTTTGGGAAAATAAAAAGCAAACCCAAACTAGCAATCCAACAAAACAGAAACTGGCAGCAGGGCCATTGATGTGATCCACCTTAAGCCAGTGTTATCACCCACTTGTGGGTCCTGGCCCAATGGTTGAAGAGCAATGCCATCAGTCACCGATCACAGGAGGAACACGTTCTCAGGTCATGATCCGCAATCCAGCTCAGGGATGGAAGAAAAGGAGGTAGCACTTGAGAGGGCAGCATCACTCTCGCCCAGACCATCCAGGCCAGATGATGTGGCCTTACCCAGCTCATAAGACACAGCTCCTAGGTAGTCCTCAGCGCTCCCACATTGTTGGAGCTAGCAACTACAGAACAGGGCAATGGCCCTTTAAGCAACAGATAGCTCCTTAGAGGGGATGGGCTAACAGGAGGTATCAGGTCGGCCAGCCCTCATAAGGCTTCAGAATGCTCACCCTTGGAGAGTTCTTGCAACCTTGGCTTCAGGGAGCTCTCCAGGGTCCTGCCTCACTTCCAGATTTCTGGACTGCATTCAGACAGCAGTTTATTCTGTTAAAACATAAGAAGAGCCTGCTGGAACATCTAGTCCAGCATCCTGTTCTCACAGTAGCCAACCAGATGCCCAAGGAAAGCCCGCAAGCAGGACCTGAAAGCAACAGCTTCTTTCCTCCTGAGGTTTCCAGCAAGTCGTATACTGCCTCTGACTGTGGAGACAGAGCATAGCCATCACAGCTAATAGCCTTTGATGCCATTATTCTCCATGATTTTATCAATCCTCTTTTAAAGCTGGCCAAGTTGGTGGCCATCACTGCTTCCTCGAGGAGCGAGTTCCATAGCTTAGCTATGGCCACATCCACACCAGACCTTTATTCCACTTTAAACAGTCATGGCTTCCCCCAAAGAATCCTGGAAAGGGTAGTTTGTGAAGGGTGTTGAATGTTATTAGGAGACTCCTATTCCCCTGCAGAGCTCCAGTGGCTAGAGTGGTTTAACAGTCAGCACCCCTTCCCAGAGAATTCTGGGAACTGGCATTCTGTGATGGGAATAATGGTTCCCTAACGACTCTCCACGCCCTTTACAAACCACCCTTCCCAGGATTCTTTGGGGGAAGCCATGACTATTTAAAATGGAATAAAGGTCTGGTGTAGATGTGGCCTGCATGCTGTGGGAAGAACTTTCATCTGTCCTTAATCTTCCAGCATTCAGCTTCATTGGATGTCCATGAGTTCTAGTGTTATGAGAAACATTTTCTCAAGGGTTCCTTACCTGATAGCTTCTTCATTTCATTTATTTATTTATTTATTTATTTATTTATTTATTTATTTATTTATTTATTTATTTATTTATTTATTTATTTATTTATTTATTTATTTTAATTTAATTTAATTTAATTTAATTTAATTTAATTTAATTTAATTTATATACTGCCCTAAGCCAAAAAAGGCTCTCTGGGCAGTGTACATAGAGGATAAACAAGAAAATATATGAATAGAACAAATATAAGAAAATCAAAAAGCAATACAAACAAAGAACAAAAACCAAACAACATCAGAATATACCAGTAATGAAATACTGTTTTAAAATACACTATAAAACAATTTTTTAAAATAGAATATTTAAAAAATTTTAAATGCCTGGGAGTATAAAAAGGTTTTCACCTGGCGCCGAAAAGATAGCAGCGTCGGCGCCAGGCGTACCTCATCGGGGAGACTATTCCACAATTCGGGGGCCACCACCGAAAAGGCCCTGGATCTAGTCACCGCCCTCCGAGCTTCTCGATGGGATGGCACTCGGAGGAGGGCCTTAGATGTCGAGCGCAGTGTACGGGTAGTTTCATATTGGGAGAGGCGTTCCACCAGGTATTGCGGTCCCATGCCCTGTAGGGCTTTATAGGTCAAAACCAGCACTTTGAATTTAGCCCAGAAACAAATAGGAAGCCAGTGCAGACGGGCCAGAACAGGTGTTATATGAGCGGACCGTCTGGTCCGCGTCAATAGTCTGGCCGCTGCATTCTGGACTAACTGTAGTTTCTGAACTATCTTCAAGGGCAGCCCAACGTAGAGCGCATTGCAGTAGTCCAACCTAGAAGTTACCAGAGTGTGAACAACTGAGGCGAGGTCATCACTGTCCAGATAGGGACGTAGCTGGGCTACCAATCGAAGATGGTAGAAAGCGTTCCGTGCCACCGAGGCCGCCTGGGCCTTGAGAGACAAGGAAGGATCGAAAAGAACTCCCAAACTACGAACCTGTTCCTTCAAAGGGAGTGTAACCCCATCAAGAACAGGATGAACATCCTCCATCTGGGCAGTGAAGGCACTCACCAGCAGCGTCTCGGTCTTGTCTGGATTGAGCTTCAGTTTATTAGCCCCCATCCAGTCCATTATCGCGGTCAGGCAACGGTTTAGTACGTTAACAGCCTCACCTGAAGAGGATGAAAAGGAGAAATAGAGCTGCGTGTCATCAGCATACTGATGACAACGCACCCCAAAACTCCTGATGACCGTACTCAGCGGCTTCATGTAGATGTTGAAAAGCATGGGGGACAGTACCGATCCCTGCGGGACTCCACAACGGAGAGTCCAGGGTGTCGAGCAGTGTTCCCCAAGCACTACCTTCTGGTGACGACCCATCAAGTAGGAGCGGAGCCACTGCCAAGCAGTACCCCCGACTCCCAACTCCAAAAGTCTCCCCAGAAGGATACCATGGTTGATGGTATCAAAAGCAGCTGAGAGATCAAGGAGAATCAACAGAGTCACACTCCCCCTGTCCCTCTCCCGACAGAGGTCATCATACAGGGCGACCAAGGCTGTCTCTGTACCAAAACCGGGCCTAAAACCGGATTGAAATGGATCAAGATAATCAGTGTCATTCAAAAGCCCCTGGAGCTGGCCGGCAACCACCCGTTCCAGGACCTTGCCCAGGATCATTCACATGACATAAAAACCACTTCTGGAAATCTAGTGAAATCTTGCGGAAGTTTAACCCAGAAAAGTGACAAAACTTGGGGACGTTATACTGGCTTTCATTCTTTCCCACCATTTTCATGGAGGGGATCCTGGGGGAACAGACGTGTGCCTTTGCAAAGAGGATGGGAGAGTAGCGAGATGTCCAATGATGTTCATTGTTGTATCACACCACCCCCACTGGGATGAATGAAATTTAGCATGACATGGCGGTATATCAGTCAAAAAGCCACAGTTCCATAATACAACAGGTACTGCAGCGTAAAAGGAAAATTAGAAATCAGGACAGAAGCACTGCCTTTATCATCAGCAAAACTAACACAATAAACCCCATGTCTGAATGCAGCCTATCCATGGCTACTAGCCACGACTGCTACAGTTCCATAATGTAACAGGTACTGCAGTGTTAAAGAAATGTTAGAAATCGGAACAGAAGTTACAATTAGTAAAGCTAACACAATAAATCCCATGCCTGAATGCAGTCTCCCTGCTTTTTAAGGCCTAACAACTCTGCTCAAACCGTCAGTGTCCCAAACTCTCTGACTGCGCCCCCCCCCCCCAGGATGCCAACACATGATAGGGGTAAGCTCTAGAGCCAGCAGTCCATGTCTCAAGGCTCAGCCCTGGAAATATAAAATATGAAATATAAAATAATAAAAAGTGTGACTGAGTATGCACAGAGTGCTTTGTCAATGAGCATCCCAGGATCTGGGATTAAGAGAGTGGAGATTTGTCTCAGAGACTATAACAGCCAAGCAAAGTAGAGGTGGCAACTTTCTCTCTGTCTCTGCTGAAGAAAACTCCCACAAATTTAAGCCCCATGTCTCCAGATTTTCAAGCACACAAGTTTACATTCTCAAAAATGAGTACCTATTTGTGTGGCCTTGCGGCTCAGTTTAGGGTAGAGAATGACAATAATTCTGTCAGCTCCTTCTGCCCTCCAAACTGTGCAATGCCTTTCATAGCCTGATCAGCATCAATTCAGGAAAACCACACCAACCACAGCCCTTGTTAACTAATCAAGCCCTGATGAAAAGCAGCCTCTTCCTTGGCTTTTTTTCCCTCCTGCAAACTCTAAGGAAGTGGGTGCTGGTGAGAAGTGGTTAAAAAGCCATTCTGGGATTCTAAAGCCTTCACTTACACACATCCACCGTGTACTGTACGCCAGTTCTCAGGCCAACTTTTTTTCTTTTGCAAATAAAATAAATACAAAAAAAGAACATTTAAAAAACGTCTTGGCAGAACTGCAGCAGCTGAGAGAACTGAAAATCCCAGGATGAATTATTTCTCATAAGTGATGGCAAAGGGAATGGGGTACAAAGTAAATTATTTATATGGTGGAGTATTTTTTTTTTATCATTAATTTTTATTCAAAGTTTCAAAAAACAAAACAAAACATAAAAAAAACAAATTAATCACTAATACAATAAAATAAAATGTTGACTTCCGATTTGTCGCAGATCAGTTATAGGTCTATAATATATAACAAACCTGTCTCTTAATATATTACAAAATCACTTTCCTCCAGTAGTTATCTTAATTAATCATCAAATCTCATTAACTTCACTTTATTCTTTCCGCAAAAAGTCAAAGAGAGGTTTCCACCCCTTGAGAAATATATCCATCGATTTTTCTCCAAATAAACATGTCGATTAATCCATCTCATCAAGTCTGCTAGGTCCAGTAATTTCAATAGCCATTCTTCCATTATCAATGTTAATTCCATCTTCCATCTTTGCATCCATAATAATCTTGCTGTCATAGTCATAATCATATAATAAGAGTCTGATGGGAATTTCCTTCCTCACAAATATGGTGGAGTATTTTTAATGCAGTTAAGCCGACACACACAGTGGAAAAGCAAGGTCATCTGTACCCCAAATGAATCCAAAGATCCACTGTGGCTTACCAGATCTCACAACCATTTCATAAGGGCAGGCAGCAAAAAAACCCTGGTTCATTGCTGGTTCTACTTAGAATAGATCCACTGAAATCAATGGTCCATTAGTTTCAATGGGGGTTACTCTAAATAGATGCAATCCCTTGTCTGACCATCATATAAGGCAGTTTCCTGTGCTCCAAAACATGGATTCTTAGACCCATCTGCCCCACAGTGTTTGGGAGAACAAGCAAGAGAAGACGAGTAAAGTCTTCCTGTGTAGGTGTCAGAATAATCAAATTATAAAGTTGGAAAAGACTTTGGAAATCATCTAGCCTAACCTGTTGCTCAACGCAGGATCTGAAATGCAGAATGTCACTACTGCAACCCTGACAGAGGGCAGAAGAGTGGTCGAAACTACAATCCAGACCCCAGGAGATGATGCATCATTGCCATAGCTGTGCCTCAATGTCCTGTAAATATGCCACAGAGAATGGCCAACTTCTGAGCTATGTGCCAATGGATCTTCCTTCCACCAGGACTATTTCCATTTGGCAGCACTGCAGGTAACACCCGTGATTTCCAAGAAATGTAGCAAAACCACCAGTGAGAAACTAGTATCTCTGCCCTTGATGAGCAATTGTTTGACACAATGAAGAGTACCACAGATACCTTGATCTCTTTGCAATGGGAGTTTTCAACATTTCAGCAGTGCTCATACCTACAGGGGAGAAGGCAGGAATGGAAGAATGGAAGAGCCTGTCAATTTCGGGTCCTCCCTGTATTTTGTTTTTCCAGTCTTAAGCTCAGTTTAGTAGTGGTTTATTTATTTATTTAAAATCTCCACATTTTTTAAAATGAACTTCTTCTTGCTCATTTCTGCTAATATACACGTTTGTACACAGTTTTGCAAACCATTTTTACTAACATAATGCATATTTCCCCCACATTTCTTTCACTAATGTACACATTTTTGTGCACACATTCCCTTAATACATGCATTGTTGTACTTTTAAAAAGATTTTGGCTTGCAAACTGCATCACAAAATTCAGAGAAATGAATTTTGGTCTGTGTATTGATTCTGGATTCCGGACCTGCATTAAAGTTGAAATTAAACTGAATTGCTCCCCAATCTCTAGTAGGCAGAGGTCTTAATTCAGGTGTGGGGAACCTGTCATCCTTCAGATGTTGCTGAACTACAACTCTCATCAGCCCCATAAAGCATGGCCAATGGCCAGGGATGATGGGAGTTGTAGTTCAGCAACATCTGCCTTAATGAAATACAAATCCTACCCTTCATTTCCCCCCAGTTTCAGGAACCCTGTAGACTTCTAAAAACATAAGCTATGTGGGCTTCCACAAAAGGTACAAAGGCTTCCTCTAGTGTATTTTTTACATTTAAGTTATAGACTGTACTTTTCATACAAATATAACAAGGTGGTTTACAACATACAAAATTACAGTAACTTTGATCAAAGCAACAGCAAAATCATCAAAAGTATTTTAAAAAGCATCAGCAAAAGCTGGTTGGGAGGAAGGATAATGTTTCAAAGGCCTGTCTAAATAACAGTTTTCAACAGATCTCTGAAGGTAGGCAGGGATGATTCCTGTTGAGCCTCTACTGGAAGGGAGTTGCACAGGGCAGGGCCTGACTTACTCAAGGGACAGTTCCTAGTAAAGGCAAACTGAACCTCAGGCGTGTGGGGAACCACCAGAAGTGCCCCATCAGAGGATCTCAGTGGGCAAAGTGGAGCATAAGGAATCAGGTGGTCCTTAGCGTACTTTGCGCCCCAGTTGTTCAGGGCTTTGTGAATTAAAACAAGATGCCTGACCTGGGCCAGTAGCAAACTGGCAACCAACACAGCTCTCTCAGCAGAGGGGTAACAACATGTTGCCAGCAGCCGGCCCTTGGGAGCAATCTGGGAGTTGCATTCTGCACCAGCTGCAGCTTACGGATCCAGCCTTTGATTTCAGGTTATTCAAGTGACATCTGCAACAACCTGATTAACAAATGTTAACATGATGAACTTAGCCTGAGATTCCACTGTACAAATCAAAACAGACAAGAAATGTAAAGGTGGCGGTAGTGGCGGGTGGGTAGGGGACGAAGGACAGGAAAGATGACACGTTCTGGAAGTCAACATTCAACCCACTGCCTTTGCGGTCTCTCTGAATATCTACCCCTATGCAATTCTTAAGAGTTATAAGAACAGATGCATTTCGTGTAGCAGGAAGATGGAAATATCCTGCAAATGAACAGCGGCAGTTCACCACTGAAACGGATAAATTTAAACCAGGAGGCTGATCTAAATTTGTTTTCACTTTGAAGCCAAAACCAATTCCACATGCTGCTCAAGAGAGAAAGTAGAATTTGACTGGAAAGAAAGAAAGAAAGAAAGAAAGAAAGAAAGAAAGAAAGAAAGAAAGAAAGAAAGAAAGAAAGAAAGAAAGAAAGAAAGAAAGAAAGAAAGAAAGAAAGAAAGAAAGAAAGAAAGAAAGAAAGAAAGACATGCTATGGTGACATTGGTAAGATCATAGTTTGCATGTTACATTTTCAGCACCTTGGATAGCTCCTTGAAAGTTCAGAATAAAACCCAGAGTGGATTCACTGCCCCACTGACATCAGAGCCCCTAGCTTCCACTGTACCATACCCAAGCTTTGCTTGCATAGTTAAATTGTATTTGAGCATGAAATTCAGGATATTCCATTCAAAGATTCTTATGGTTTGTCTTTTGCTTGCTGCAACACTGGAAGACTCCTGCCAGAAAAACAGTCAGTATTTGCTCAGAGCAAAGCAATGCTATCAGAGGGTATTGACTGATGACCTGGTGTAGCATGGTGCAAATCAAGAAGTTCCTGGTTTGAATCTTGCCTCTGCCATGGACTCTGGTAAGCATCATTCCCTCTCCCAGCTACATCAATCCCATCTGCATGAGAACATATGAAGAGCCCTGCTGGATCAGGCCAGTGGCCCATCTAGTCCAACATCCTGTTCTCACAGTGGCCAACCAGATGCTCCAATGGGAAGCCCACAGCAGAATGCAAGAGCACTCTCCCCTCCTGCAGTTTCCAGCAACTGGTATACCGCCTCTGTCAGTGGAAGCAGAAGTAAGCCATTGTGGCTGGGAACCACTGATATCCTTATCCTCCATGCAATATTGGGGTGGGGGTTATAATACTGACTTACCTTACAGGTTTGTTGTAAAGATTACAGCTAGATAATGCATGTTGTGTGCTTTGAATACTATACGAGCCCTACGCTTTGTTATTGTTACCCACTACCCACTAATTCTCCCATCTGGGAAGCCTAGATCCTTGGACAGCAACTGGAGTTTGCTGAGGAGTCCCTTTGATGAAGTGGCAGTGGGGAGAAAGAGGATTATTCATTGTTTATTACGTTGTATACTCTGCCTTTCCTTCAGGTTCATAAGGCAGCTTACAACAGGTTGCAATAATATAATACATCTCAACTCGGGCAGTGGGGGAACACACAGGAAGTCCTCCACTGAGGTTATTAATGCATGGGTAGGTAAACATGGAGGCAGGTGTTCCTTCAAGCTCTCAGGTCTTTACACAAGAGTAGGGAGACTTGTAGCCCTTTAGATGTTGTCCAGACTCCATCAGCACCAGCCAGCATGGGCAATCGGTCAAGGATGATGGGAGTTGTAGCCCACGCAACATATGGAGGGCCACAAGATCCCCATCCCTAGGCTACACAAAATGATCACAGCCTAAAACAGCTTGGGACCAGTTACCTGAAGGATCACCTCCTCTTCTCACATGGACTTACCCAGACCATGAGATAATCTTCAGAGGCCCTTCTTCAGGTGCCCCTGGAAGACTCAGGTCTGACAGGTGGTTATTTAAGAAAGCACCTTCTCTCTGATTGCAATCTGGTTATGGAATACTCTCCCCAGAGAGGCTCCCCTGGCACTTCCTTTGTGGTCTTTTTGGTACCTGGTGAAGAGCATTTTATCTTCCCAGGCATTTAAATCCTGAACTTTTGAATACACTGATGTGTTGTATTTCCACAGGCTGTTTCACTCCTTGCTGCCGAATTTTAAGTTGGAATTATTATTTGCTAGTTTTATTCTGTGATTATTACTGGATTTTAATGTTTTATTATTTGTAAATCGCCCAGCAAAAAGTCTTATTGGACAGCATAGAGATGCTATGAATGATAACAGATAAATAACTGGGAGACATCCACAACAAGATCAGAGACGTGAAGACCCAGAAGCTGTGTACAATTACAACAGCCCAAGGACAAAAAAAAATTTGGATAATTAAGGTGATGTCAATAGTCACATCTGTTGTACCTTAAATAAAGCAATGTCAGATATGGTGATAGCAAATGCATCAAAAATAATTAGATGTTCCAGACAGTTATGCCTTCAAGAGCAGATGTTACTAGCTACAGAACGTAAGTAGACAACTATCTCAAAACAAAACCTCACAGACAGCTTTAAAGCATACAGTATTACAACAGCTGACCAGATAATCATAGCCACAATGATGTCTTCCTTGACATGACCACAAGCCCTTGTGGTCATCTCATCTTGAGCCATCTTATTGGCAGTCTAGCTTTGAAGATGGTTTTAAGTAATCACATGGAATTTAAAGAACAAATGGAACTTTTTAAAAAAAGATTTAAATGTAATGTTTGCATCCCATAATATATTATCTGGATGAAAACCAGACCATTAAAGATTGTGTTACTAGTTCTAAGCCTGCTTTGTAAGAACATCTCCGTGTCTCCTGAAAAACAAAACCTTTGCAACTAAATATGTCACTAGCAGGTCACAGTTGGAACACTTATTAAACATTATTTTTCCCCTTCAAATAACTGAGTAAGGGGTTCAAGAACAGCTGTAGGAAACCAATGTCCTACACCTCTCCCCCCATAATATGCATCTGTTAGCACATCTGCTCAAACATGTTTGCCGGTGGGGGAATGTGAAGAAAACCACTTGCTACTTCATACATAAGACATACTGAAATGTACTAAAGGCTTTTAGGAGACATCATTTAATTGCTGCTTTGCTCCCAAAAACAATAAGGATGATATTCTAAAGCCAAGCAAGGTCAAATATTGTTTAGAACAGACATGTTTTAACAGACGTGATCAATAAAATGGCAATTAAAAATGGGAACAATCCTGGTGAAATTGTAGTTCTACCAAAATCAGCTGCTTCATATCAAGTGGGCCCTGACCCATGAAAGATTATGCAACAATTGGTTTACTAATCTTTAAACCAGGTGCCATAAGGCTCTATTATTTTTCTTCCAAGAGACCAAGGTGGTTGTCTTTTTGGAATTTGTGTATTTCGAAGGCTTTTTAAGTCTGAATGTTTTAACAAAACAAGCTCTGCTCACTGGGAATGAGACAAGTGACGGAATTAGGAAATGGATATCATGACAAAGCTGTGAGAATACTGTAGTGTTTTCATTTCTCTATTTCAAAAAGGCATATGTCATACGTCACTGACTCTCAACTTGGAAATCTAACCCGGGTGTGAGGAACTTTTGGCCTTTCAGATGTCGCTGAACTACAACTCCCATCAGCCCCAGCAAGCATGGCCAATGGCCAGGATGATGGGAGTTGTAGTTCAGTAACATCTGATTTGCTACGTGTTCCCCACACCTGATCTAACTTAACCAAAAACTTTTCAAAACTTTAACTGAGGCAACAGTGTACAGCTTGAGACCAAGATACCTAAAAGTCCCCCTACATGAAAGACTGCCAGGAGGGCAGAAGGAAACACAAGGCATCCAGCTGGCTAATGCCAAAGATCAGGGCTGTGTCCTCAGAGACCCCTCAGAAGAAAAACAAGCAGCAGCAAGTCTCCCGCCAGAACAAGGATAGGGAACATGTGGCCCTTCAGATATTGTGGGACTCCAACTCCCATCAGACCCTGCCAGCATGGCCAACGGTCAAGGATAATGGAAGCTGTAGTCCAGCAACATCTGGACAGTCACAGGAGCTCCATCCCTGTAGTAGAAGGAAGGAGAAGGGCCTGATATTGGGTTGTATCCAGATAAGTTTTACTCAAAGTAGACCCATCAAAATTAATGGGCTTAAGATAGTTATGTATATTAATTGCAATGGGTCTACTCTAGAGCAGAACTAACATTGGATACATACAGCTTATAGTTATTTTGGATCATGTGTATAGTCATGAAGGACTAATAGTCAGGATGACTCTTTTCAGAGAAGGGGGGGGACAGTCTTCACATCGATGGAGGTTGAGTCCATGTCATATCAATGTCTCGCATGCCAGAAGTTAAGACAAGCTTCAGGTCCAAAATGGAAATGGCAACCATCAAATCATGCCAAAGAAATGTTGCCAAGTCCAGACAACATTCCCAGAGGCACACAGCCTCTCTTTGTTGACTTATCCTCCTAAATTATTGATTCATTAATTTAAAAAAATGAAACCGTGCAAGAGCGTACATGTTGTTGTTCATGAAACAGTGTATCATTCTGCAATCCAGCTTAACCTGCCTTTTTTCCTCACTGGTATTTCCCTTCAGTATTAAGCAATGTTAGCATATACTTTTACTAAACACACTTATGGGAAGGATCTTTAAGACCTTTCCAGGCATTACTAGCATTATGAAATGCATTGTTTTACCAGGATGGGTTCCAGTCTGCTTCAAATCTAGTGTTTTTTCCCTTCTCCTCCTCTTTGAAGAACACTTTTGCTTTGCATCATGGCTACTAACATTATTTATTTTCTAGGAAGATCCACAGACAGACATCCCCTCTGCTCCAAGCCAGCTGGCACTACAGTGAACTTGTTGAATTAACCATTTGACTGTAAACTTCATTTGGCTGCAAGTTTTTATAGCTGGTGAACTTCCTCGTAGACTAATTAGGCTTGCCGTTTCTGGCACCAACACTTGTTGGCAAGAGGGGGGTTTTTTGGCATTCAGCTTGACTTTTGCCCTCGTGGCTGTCTAAGTGGGTGGTTCTGTGTTTTTACTGCTGTTGATAATCTCTTCTGAAGAGGAAGGGCCTAACTCTGCATTCTTATATACTTCTGCCTAGATTCTAGAGTGAAATTCCATGAATTTATTTCCTTCTGCAACTTCCTCTTACTCATTGGAACATAGGGAGCTGCCTTATATTGGGTCAAGACCACTAGTCCATCTAGCTCAGTATTGACTACACTGACTGGCAGTAGCTCTCCAGGCTTTCAGATAGAAAGTCTCTCCCAGCTGTGCCTGGAGATGACGGGGATTGAACCTGGGACCTTCTGTGTGTAAAGCTGATGCTCAGCCTCTGAGCTACGGCCCTGCCACCATACTCCTATATAGAACAGTGATATAGGCATATATCAGCAAGGAGGAAGACCCAAATGCTATTTCCAGGAAATCCTTCACAGGCTCACAATTAAGTGTCCGTCTCATTTAACATCCTGTTTCCTGTTGACAGAGTTATCTCAGTAAGAAAAAAAATTCCAACTGAAGTAAAAGCTTTTTGACTCTCAAGGCGGGAAAAAACCCTACCATGATGTCCCATAAAGAAAATCATTCAGGGTTATATCAAAGGTGCGAAGTGGGAATCAGAACTGTCCAGTCCCCCAACCTCATTTTTTTAATTGATGGTGTGTACCTACCTGAACACCAAAGTCAGGATCATTCAGACCATTGTATTCCCAATCTCTATGTATGGAGGTGAAAGTTGGACAGTGAAAAAAGCAGATAATAAAATCAACTCATTTGAAATGTGTTGCAGGAGAGCTTTGAGGATACCATGGACAGCGAAAAAGACAAAAGAATTGGGTGTTAGAACAAATTAAACTAGAACTATCACTAGAAGCAAAAATGATGAAACTGAGGTTATAATTTGGACACATAATGAGCAGACATGATTCACTAGAAAAGACAATAATGCTGGGAAAAACAGAAGGGAGTAGAAAAAGAGGAAGGTGAAACAAGAGATGAATTGATTCCATAAAGGAAGCCACAGACCTGGACTTACAAGACCTGAACAGTGTGGTTCATGACAGATGCTATTGGAGGTCGCTGGTTCATAGGGTCGCCATAAGTTGTAATTGCCTTGAAGGCACATAACACACACACACACTCCTACCTGAACCCTCAGATCATAATCTGAAGCCCTTGTTTGAGTACCCCTTCTTAGCCATGTACAGCAGGGGTGACTGTTAGAGAAAGGACCTTTTCAGTAATGGCCCCTTGGCCTGTTCTGGTCTATAGGGCAAAGCAGCAAGGAGAGTTCCTAGAGAGTAATTTGGGCTGCAATCCAAAACATGTCTGTTCAGAAGTAAGCTCTACAGGGTTCAATGAAACTTGCTCCCAGGTAAGGATGTATGGTATTGCAACCTTGCTGACAAGGAGTAGAGATAAGTAGATGCCTTCTGAGCTTCTGTCTCCAGTTCATCTCTCCTATTCTTCACCTTGCTTGTGGGAGGACTACATACTCTTCAAGGGGTGACTCTCTGACCTGACGATGGACATTCTCCTTCCTACTTGGTGTACACTAGAGATGCAGGAGAAATTTGATTCAAACCTATCTAATTTGAACTTTCTGAAGCGCATTTACAAGGGTAAAGTTTGCATAAAAATACACCTCAGTGTAGATAACATACAAAAATGCATTTTTTAGGGGAAATTGTTTTGCCAAAATGTTTATATTAGGGAAAATTGTATACAAATGTATTATTTATTTATTTATTTATTTATTTGGTTTAATTTATATACCGCCCTAAGCCCGAAGGCTCTCTGGGCGGTGTACAAAAAGATAAAAACAAGCACAATATATAAATACAATAAATACAATAAATAATTAAAAAAAAAAAAAACAATAACGAACCAAACAACATCCAAAATACGGAAATGCTGTTTAAAATACACTTTAAAATGCCTGGGAGTATAAAAAGGTTTTCACCTGGCGCCGAAAAGATAGTAGCGTCAGCGCCAGGCGCACCTCATCAGGAAGACTGTTCCACAGTTCGGGGGCCACTACTGAAAAGGCCCTGGTTCTAGTCATCACCCTCCGAGCCTCTCGATGGGATGGTACTCGGAGGAGGGCCTTAGATGTTGAGCGTCGTGTACGGGTAGGTTCATATTGGGAGAGGCGTTCCACCAGGTATTGCGGTCCCATGCCATGTAGGGCTTTATAGGTCAAAACCAGCACTTTGAATCTAGCCCGGAAACAAATAGGAAGCCAGTGCAGACGGGCCAGAACAGGTGTTATATGAGCGGACCTTCTGATCCGCGTCAACAATCTGGCCGCTGCATTCTGGACTAGCTGTAGTTTCCGAACAGTCTTCAAGGGCAGCCCCACGTAGAGCGCGTTGCAGTAGTCCAATCTAGAAGTTACCAGAGCATGAACAACTGAAGCGAGGTCGTCACTGTCCAGATAGGGACGTAGCTGGGCTACCAATCGAAGAAATTAGAAGAAATTCCCATTAAAATCCTGTGGAATTTTCATGTGGACCTTTAAAAAAAATGCAAACTGATGTGGAAATGCGGAGAACAGAATCTAAGATTAGTAAAAAAGTGATAACCTGAGAGACAACAACATTGGGACCAGAATATTTAAAACATCACCTCATCCTCTACATGCCAAACTGCTCACTGAATGTTCTGCAGGATAGGTCATCTGGCAGATACCAGGAGGTCTGTTCCACACAAATGTCGGAATGGGGCCTTTAGTGTGGGGGCACCTGCCCTTTGGAACTCCCTCCCACTATATATTAGATCAGCACCTTCTTGATTGTCTCTTGATTGACATCAGGAAAAACTTCCTAACTGTTAAGAGTCATACGACAATGGAACCAATGACCTAGGGAGATAGTGGGGTCTCCAGCACTGGAGGCCTTCAAGAGGCAGCTGGACAGCCATCTGTTGGAAATGCTCTGTTTGGATTCCAGCATTGAGCAAGGGGTTGGACTCAGTGGCCTTAAAGGCCCCTTCCAACTCTACTATTCTATGATTTTATGATTCTTCAGCACCAAAATGTTCCTCTTCCAACAAGGCTTTTAATTTTTTTCTCCCTAAAATTCTGTATCTGTCTTGGATCTGAACTTATTTATTTATTAGATTTATATCCTGCCCTTCCTCCCAGTAGGAGCTGTTTTAAACTGTTTTTATACTAATAATTGTTTCTCAGAATTGTTTTCACCTATGCAATTTTTAAGCTGTTTTATATATGTAACTGTTGTATACCTGTTATTATATTGTAAATTGCTTCAGATGCCTCATGGGAAGCAATTCATAAATGAAATAAATAATATTAATCAATAACATAACATTTACATTAAAATATCAATGGAAGTGAGAAGTTAAAAACAAGTTGACCTAAAAAAAGTCAAAGCATATATAAAATAAGTAGTTAAAATATGCATTTATTTAAATATATTATTCATTTATTTCATTTACTGAAAAGCATTTATAAACCCCTTAGTATCTTAAAATAGATTTTTTTTAAAAAATTACCTATTAAAATGCACATTAACCTTACATATTCTGGGTAGGTCTGCCTAAACAAAAAGGTTTTTAACAGTACAATGAAGGTGCCTGCCTAATGTCAGTGTTAATTTGTATATTATTGTAAGCTACCTTTTAAGAAAGCTTATTCTAAAAAGGTGGGATATATGTTTAGCAAATAAATACATGCATTTTGAAAGGTTTTTTTTTTAAAAAATGAGTTGATTCCAATGTTAGTTATACTCAGAGCAGAGCCACTGAAATTGATGGTCATGACTGACTTAGGTTCATTGATTTCAATTAATCTACTCTGAGTAGTAGAACTCAGCTGAATACAATCCTAAGGGTATCCAATGTTAGTCTCAGGGTAGAGCTGGGAATGTCCCCTCTCTCGAACCCTGGAGAGCCACTGCCAGCCAGTGTCGACAATAAATTATTATTTATTACATTTATACCCCGCCTTTTTTTCATAATAGAAACCCAAGGCGGCTTACATATGGTTCCCAGGCAGTCTCCCACCCGAGCACTGACCACACCTGACCCTGCTTAGTTTCAGCAGGGTGCTGGTCTCATGTGCCTTCAGACCATAGCCTGGGACCATAAATGGACCAATCTGTCTGGCTTGGTAGAAAGGCAGCTTCCTACGTCTCTATGCCCCTATGCAATTGACCAACTTTCTAAGAATCCTTCATTGGGTTTAGTATTCAGGTTTGAAACAAAATGGTTCCTATTTATGGCACTCGGCTGTAGGATGTACAAATGTCAAGTGTGTGGTTTGTAAAACCATCTTAGCGCCTACCCTTTTCCTCCATCAGAACAACAGACAACATATCTACTGCCGTCAAATGTTTCCATGTCCCTGCTTCTCCTGAGTTCATCTATAGGCACGTACGAAAGGAGCATATGATTCTTTAGCAAGACCGCCATTCACAAGAAACAACAGCACTTGAAGAGCAAGAGATGGATTACCAATGTTCCAGAAACAGTTTGCAAGGCAATCTGGAACTGCTCCAAAAATCACAGTTTGCAAACCAGGCCTTGAGGCCATTTCAAAAGCAAGCACTTGAGATGTCCTCATTTAATATGGGAAAGATTTTAAAATTGGTTTCAGTGCAGATAAGCCATGTGTATGCAGCTGTACGAATAGTAAAGTCCCTTTGGACAAAGCCATGGGTTTTCGTCAGGCTCCCCAATGCAACAGGTTTTCGCAGGGGTGTGTGTTTGCATGTGTGGGAACAGTGAAATCTTACGCATGCTACCATTAGAAAAAGGAGTGCAGCTTGCTGTGCTGGCTGCAAGGCATCCAAAGGTGCCCAGCTTAACATACACAGCTATAGAGTGGGAGCCAGGACGCAAAACAGGAATCAGAATGGACAGTAACAAACTAGAGCTAGGGAGGACTACTGCTGCCTAACAAGAAGATTTGATAGCCCTTCCTATCAAAGAGACCCAATGGTCAGCCTGGGTGGGCAGAATCACGCCAGACCTCAGAGACAAAGGAGATGTTATGACCTGTAGCCTTGGTAGCTCGCTGCACAGGTGCTAGGGGTGCACAGAACATCCATTTCTAACCTGGCAAATCTTGATACCGTCTCACATCTTACGATGTTCACATCTACAACCGTGGCACAGTTGGCTCCCATTTGGGGAACGTCTACATCAGCTGCCTGCAGAGAACAGCACAGCTGTCCACAGAAAAGGCTTCCAAGCCCTCCTCATTTCATTGCAGGCACTGACAGCCGGAAAGATCAACAAACGGCCTGTTTCAAGAGTCATCGTGACCAAATACCCAGATGTTTGAGAGCAAGATAAGACCAGCAGCGCCTACCCCTTGAGACGTCTCGGCAAACATGCTCTCAAGGCTTGTAGGACTCTTGCCACAACCTACAAGTACACAGGTCCTGTCGTGAGTGCACAACTGCATGGTGGTAGAGGGGAGGGTAGCAGCTGTGATGTACAACTTTTATTTCACAACTACAGGCACGCACACGCATCCTAGCTAATGGCTAGGACTCTCTGTACTGAGTGGGAGAAAGGAAATGTACACTAATTGCTTAATGCCCCATTTGGCAGCAGGGTACTTTTTGGAAATTAGAAAAAAAAATAGGCCTTGGTGGTTGTTAATAAGAACAACATTGGCATAGTGAGTTTGTTCGACTATTACCTCATTTTCACCTGAAATTTTGCCAAAGACATGTTGAATAACAGCGAACAGATGGTCAAGACTTCTTAACTTTGAAGATAATTCTAAACCCAAATAAAACAACAGTATCACAACCCACCCCCAATTCTTAAGTATACTGATTGGGAGAAAAATATATCATGATTCATTTACTGGATAGACTCAAATCTCACTGACAAATATTGAAAACACTCACATTTGTTATGTATCAGAAGCCATACATTATCAGAAAAAGTGATCTGATCCGGTCAACAACTGTAGTGGGATTTTTTTTAAGAATTAAAAAAAATGCAGCAACAATGAGCACATTCTGACGATCATATATTAACTCAGTAACCTGAGACATGAACAAGCCTCTTGCCTGCAGACACAGACCCTTCCCTCCTCCCATGGAGGAAAGATTGAAGGGGTTGCATGTTTGGGAATTGTGCCTACTCTGGAGAGGCCCAGGACCTACTCTTGAAAGGCAAAAGAATGGAGGGGGAGGACACATGAAAGATCAAGGAACTTTTAATTGAAAAATAATATTTTCAGACAAGAACTAGAAAAGCAGTCCTGGGAACAGGCGAAGAAACAGGCTCAGGAAGGATTCTGTGAAGAAGAAAAGGGGGGTTACCAAATGAACAAATTACACTGGGAGAAGCAGCTGCAAAGCTGCACAACAGGTGGATTGTAAGTGCCAGGAGACGCAAACTGTGGGCTCTGATAACTGGGCTCAGGCACTAAGATAGCTCTTAGGCAGAGGGAACTATGGGCCTGGTGCTTGCTACACTGCAGTGGTGTAATGGTCAGAGAGGGTACCGCAGTTTATCAGACCAGATGGACTTATTGACTCTATTCAATGATCTAGGCACAATTTGGCCGAGAGGCTTTTTTGCCCAAACCACATCCACCTGCCCTACACCTAATGTTATATATAAGGACATGGTTGCAAAGAAACAATTGGGAGCTTAAACTGAGCTCCTGTTCCTTTGCAAGCAGGGCTTGCTGTCAGTGCTGAAAGCAAGCCCCATTGGGAACTCCCTAGTTCAGCCGAGGGGACTCCCTGTCAGCGTTGACTGGTCTCGAAATCGTGCCTTCAAAGGGGCTCGCTTTCTGCAAGTCCCTTTGAAGTTGTCACATGACATCACAATGGCAGGTAATTAACAAGTGGGGGGCATCACCCAGCTGTCAAAATGGCCTACAGGAAGTGGGGGAGCTTGCCTGTGCACCAGAATAAGTTCTGCACCCTTGCTCTAGGTGTGTGGACATGGTGCACGTTGGTAGTAGAGGCAGGGCCAAACCATGGGGCTCCTGACACCGCTCAGGCATTCTTTCAACACTGGGGGAAGCTCATCTAAATCCCCCTTTATGCCAGCTAAAAACCTGCAAGTGTGTGTTTATGGGGTGAGATCGTTCAAAAGCTACACAGACTCACCCTTTTAGAAGATGTCAGGACATAAGCCACCTTATTACAAATTGCACAACTCCTGGGAAAGTATTGCATGCTTTTTCCATCACAAAAGACTGATTAGACTTAGAAGAAGTGAAACCAAAGTTCACATGACCTGCACTTTTTTTTAAGGGGGGGGGAGAGGGGAACAGTTCAGGAGATGTTTAGAGAAGCTATCTTCCCAGATAAGAGAACAGGCATCACTGGCGATCGGGTATGGGAGAAGGGCAAAGGGTGGGGGGTGCTCGTAAGCTTTGAGAGCCTTTAAAGTGCATGACAGAACACAGAGCAATGTGCAGGATGCATCACCAGCTGTGTGGGCGAGTCTATGCAAGCCCCTTCTGTTCCTTAATGGCCTGAAACAGCAGAGTCAGGAGGAAAAAATTTTCCCACTCTCTCCTCCGCAAGGCTTTTCTGGTCATGTTCTCACCGAATGGGAACTCGCTTGAAGAAGAAGGGGAAGGGAAACAATAGCAACAACTCAGGGGCTAAGCTTGCCAAAGGCTACAGGTCAAGGAGCAAATGATGACCAGGTAGAAAATCTGTAAAATTCCTACGGCAGTTTCTGCTGATTGTCGCTTTCAAGGCATGGCTTTAATTAAGTGATGTGGTGCTCATCTGAAAGGCACTTTTCACACCCAGAGATGAGAAGAGTTTCTGGACATTTCCCACTGCACATAATGTGAAGTCTATCCTTGGCTACAACAGGGATGCATAACCTGTGGCCCTCCATAGAATCAGAGTTAGAAGGGTCCCTGTAAGGACATCAAGTCCAACCTTCTGCTCAATGCAGGAATCCAACTTAAAGCATACCAAACAAATGGTTGGCCAGCTGCCTCTTAAATGCCTCCAGTGTTGGAGAGCTCACCACCTCCCTAGGTCATTGGTTCCATTTTCATTGTCAATGCCCATCATGTTGGAATTGTCATTCCAGATAATGCTGGACTCCTACACCCATCACCCTTGAACATTGGCCACACTGGCTGGGGCTGATGGGAATTGCAGCCTAACAACAACATCTGGAGTGCCACCACTTCCCCACTCCTTTTTTTTTTTTTTTTTTTTTCAATAATTTTTATTCAGATTTTCATAAAACATACAAGACAAAATCATAGAACATTCAAAGACAAAAAACAAAATCAAAAATAGTTAAACAAAAAGAAAAAAAGAAAAAACAAAAAAAACAAAAATAAAAAATAAAGAGTAAAATATTGACTTCCCATTTGTCAAAGATCAAATCAGTTATAAGTCTATAATATATAACAATCCTGTCTCTTAAGTCATATTATAAAATCACTTTCCTCCAGTAGTTATCTTACTTAATCATCAAATCTCATAAACATTACTTTATTCTTTCCACAAAAAGTCAAAGAGAGGTTTCAATTCTTTAAGAAATATATCTATCAATTTTTTTTTCCAGATAAGCATATCGATTAATCCATCTCATTACTAATTATGATAATCTTATTGTCATAACCATAGTCAAAATAAACATTTCAATTAATCCATCACATCAGAATCTGTTAGGTTCAGTAATTTCAGTAGCCATTGTTCTATTATCCCTATTAGTTCCATTTTCCATCTTCCATCTTCAGTAGTCTTGTTAAGTCCAGTAATTTCAGTATCCAATCTTCCATTATCAGTATTCCATAATAATCTTGCTGTCAAAGCCATAGTCATATAGTAAGAGTCTGATGGGAATTACCTCTATCCCAAATATTTTCTTGCCATCCATTCTGAATAGGTTGCTGAAATACTGCTGTAAAATCATATCTCTGTTCTTTTTTTCAAAATACACTGGGTCATCTCTTGAAAGTTTTTCCATTGTCACATGGCTGCAGTTAATTCCATAGATTTTCTCTATATTGGGCTCCATCACATCATTCCAGTCCAGAAGATTATCCATGCCATTGATAACTTTATCTCTAGAATCTTCATTAATTTCTTCAGAGATAACATTGAGTTCCAAACAATAGATTTTATTTCTAAAGTCCATAGACTCCAAATCTTGTTCCTGTTCCACGTTTGTTCCAATCTCCGGGATCTCCTCTCTCACAGGGACCCCTGTTCCAGTCTCCAGGGTCTCCTCTCTCACAGGGACCCCTGTTCCAGTCTCCAGGGTCTCCTCTCTCACAAGGACCCCTATGTCTTTAATCTCCTGTGTCTCCAAACAATAGATTTTGTTTCTAAAGTCCATAGACTCCAAATCTTTTTCCTGTTCCACGTTTGTTCCAATCTCCGGGGTCTCCTCTCTCACAGGGACCCCTTCCAGGGTCACCTCTCTCACAGGGACCCCTATATCTTTAATCTCCTGCTTCATTTTACTCAATTCAATTTTCAACTCCTTACAACCCTGTCGCAGGTTTTGTTTCGTTATCTCAATCTCATCCATTATTTTCTGAAACATAGTTATTTCCAGCTTCTCAGCCACTTTCTTAATTGCCATTTTAAAAGAAAAATATAGGAAAACCACTTCTTATTTCAGCAACAATTGGGTTAATACTCCAAACTTGGTGACATCACAGTATAAACAGAGCAGACAGCCTTATCTCTCCATGCTTAAGTAAACAAAATGCAGTTCCCAGGATCGAAACAATTAATGGCGGTCGTCAGGAAACAGATTCGTCAAAATAAAATAGACCAAAAAGAGAGTAGTCTCAAACAATATAATATTCTTCAAAATAAAAATCTGGAATAGAAATCCCTCTTCTGTGTATATCTTTAGAATGCAAATCCAGGACAGCTTTTTGCAACAAAAACAGAGATAAGCTATTAATTAGTGAGCAGCAGAGAGAAGTTATGGCTCCCCAGTGAGATGTCAAAAACCGATCAATCTGGCAAATCTCTTTTAAACAGCAACAATTTAAGTCAAGTAAAAGAAAAATATAGAAAGAAGGGTGCTTGCCTGTTAGTGCGTTCTCTCTTAGAAGATAAGATGAACGTTCGCTTTATCAGATAGAGCTTGTTGTTGAAAATCCGTCCCACCTTCGTCGGCTGGACCTCGTCCCATAAATTAATGAGATCTGGTCGTCCCAACAAAAATAGGCTTTGAGGTTAATCTCTTCGTTTCTCCCTACCCGGGAGAAGTTTAATCAGTCAAAAAAAAAAAAAAACCTGACTGATATATCTGAATAAGCTTCTTTTGAGGCAGGAGCCCGTCTCAAAAGCAGGCACAGGCTAAGTCACCCTTCCCGGATCCACTTCCCCACTCCTGAACCAACAAGAGGAACCAAATGACCCCATGACCTTTGTTTCCAATCTCTTCACCATAGCCATTCTTTGGCCATTCCACTCACACAAACACATAGTGTGAGGATTGGTAAAAGAGTAGCCTTTCAACATGCACTAATCTCAATTAACGGTTGTATGAAACCAGGGGGTGGCAGTTACATGTATGCAGGGCTAATTGTCTGCATTCATTCAGATGTCACATGAAGCAATCATCTGCATGACGATAACAAGCCACAGTGAACCTCAGGACTGGGTGCTCTCCCTCCCCTGACACAGCCACAAGGAGAAGCTTGGGATTTCTCCATTAATCACAATTCAACATGCTCTCCAACATTAACATTAACAATGGCTTGAGTTTCAAAGCCCATGGTTTGAAGATGGCATGTTTCAAACAAACTTTAGTTGAGACTGACAATTGGTTAGATTTGGACTTTTCTACGTGCCACATAATGTCCATTCTGCACTTGCAAGGAATCAATACTTCAGTGTGGCAGCACCTACACTTTTGAGCCTCCTGCCCATTAATATTAGGCAGGCAGCTTCAATATATTGTTTCTGGTACCTGCTAAAGCCTTTTTCTGTTGTTGAGGCAAGCCTACCCAGAAATGAAATTTTAATACGCAATTTTAACACGTAATTTTGTTATGTATATTTGTTTTTATCTGCTGGTTTTAGATAGATACATAGATTGATGTAAATGTTTATGTCAATTTGCTGTTAAAGTTTGATTTTATTGGTATTTTTAATGAATATTTTATCCTGCTCTTGTAAACTGCAGAGAGGCTTTTGTCAACGAAGCGGGATATAAATCTTGCTGAATACAAATAAAATACATAAAAGTGATAAGTTGTGATTAATCTGAACTAGGAGCAAAAGTTTCTAAACTCCTTGTGGCCACCCTGGAGAAAGAGGGGGCTCATATGAGTCTAAGGCTCGCTGCAGCTTCCTTGTCATGCTAAACTAAGGTTGAGGGTGATGTTTGAACCAGGCTAACTGCATGCTGCCATACAGTTAAGAAAATTCCCTTCTTTCCTTGCTTGGGGGACTTGGAATTTCTAGGGGTGGAGGTTGCTCTCCATGTACAAGCCTATGCAGAGACTATCCTTCCCCCTCCCCCATTTTTAAAGCAGTGACTAGACCTAACAGTTTAGAACATGTAAGAAATAAAGTTAAAGATCATCCAAGTTCCCAGATCAGCAATGCAAACAAATCAAAACCCTTGTGACATCTTCACAAAGGGGAAAATGAAGAGTTTGAATTATGTCAACAGTGGTGCAGCCAGTTCAAACAATCCAGCTGAACCCCGGAAACGAAAAGAGACAGAGGGGTGATGGCCATCAAGGATTATGCCATCTGTCTGACATTTTGTTCAAGGAGGTGGATGTGGGTTTGGCCAAAGCAGAAAAGGTCTATTCTAGCCTTCCTCAGCCTGCTGTTATGGACTACAACACCCACCAGCCCCAGCCAGCACAGACGTATGAGTTGTGGTCAAAAACATATGAGTTGTAGTTTGCTGGGGGTGAAACAAACCATGACCCCTGGTTTGAATGCAACACTAAACTAGGGATTGTGGTTTATTTCCTCCACGAGGAACAAAATAGCCCAGATCAGTGCAAAGTGGGCCAGTCTGATCCTGGTTTGTTCTCTCTAATTAGAGTTTAAACAAACCACAGTTTCCTGAGTATGGATGTCACACAGAACTAGTTTGTATAAAATCCTAAGTAAATGCTTCTAACCTTCTTGCAGGTGTGGAAGAGGAGAAGAGGGCAAGACTGTGAGTCCAAGGCGTGCCAGAACTTATGCTCTTAGCAAGAATATTACATTGAATTTGATACGGGCCAATGCAGCTTGAACAACAGTATGTCAAATGAGAACATGTCAGCCCACACATTGTCTAAAAGCAGGGAGCTGCTGCTATGGTCAATAAAGAAGGATTTGGCCTAGCCTAGCCTTCTCTCCAGCATGCTGTTATTTCTGCATGCAAGGAGCCTTTTGTCACATGGCAGCATTTAAAAAACACAACCCTCCAGCCTGAAGACCAAAGTGGAGAATACAGAAAAAAAACTCACCCACCAGATTCCCCTCCACATATAACCTGAGATTGAGGTAAATGTCAAGGAACATTGAGAGGGGTTGAGAGAGAGAACTAAGAAGAAGGACGCTGACCCTTTAAAGGCTACATTACAGCTGACACGGCCTGGACTTTGAAAGAACACATTTCTTTTGATGTACATATAGAGCAACCAACATTATTTTGTTTTCCAGTCGACTGGCTGGCTCAGGTAAAGCCTCGGCACAGAGATTGTAAATTTTAAGTCTTCCATGTGAGGGTTTCAAAGTTTTGGTCAGGGCGGGTGTTCTGGGGCAGCTGCTCCTCCTCACTTCCCTCGCCTTATGAATCCGCAAGACTGAGCCTTAAGCATATTAGCTCTGTTTTCTTTGAGAGAAAGGACAGCTGAGATAAGAAACCTGGGAACTGTTTCTCTTCACCAAGGAAAAAAGGGGGGGTCCACTTACCCGAGCACCTTTCTCTGGAAAGCATCGACAGTCTGCACTGCAGTCTCGACCCCCACAAGGTCCGTGATAAAATTTCTTCCCACCCTGTTAAAAAAAAAAACGGGGGAGGGAGAGAGAAAGACAAAAAAAATTAGCGAGCAGACACATGTACCCTTCCAAAATCTTCCTCAGTGACATGGCACCTAAGAAATGGTTTATGTTAGTACAATTTTGACAGGTTGCAATGCACATTAAGTCATGAGGGCCTTGTTTGAAAATTTACTGGACAGCAAATCTCAATTTGTTCCTTTTAAAAAGGTGGATCGTACTCTGAGAGACCGAGAGATATAAAAGTCAGGGTTGTTAACTTTAAATAGAAAAAAAATTATACTACATACAAAAGTTTATTCAACCAATACATAAATCGCAGACCTTTCCCCCCCCCCAAAAAAACAAAGTACAACTAGATTCCTGCACATCCTACTGACACAGATGCATAACACCACTCACAGGACATAACACCCTAAAATGGTGAAATCAAAAGCTATAGATTTTGATACACAAATCTGAAAATAAATATTGTAGCAGGCTTGCTAGCAATCTTTCATTATGTGTGAGACCAAACTACACTTGCCTTCAGGGATAGCCAACGTGATGCCCTCCAGATGTTGAACTACGACTCCCATCAGCCCCAGCAAGCACGACCAGCAGGGTGATGAGAGTTGTAGTCCAGCAACATCTGGAGTGCACCATGTTGGCTACTTCTGCTTTACATTATTCACACTTTTAAAAAAAAGTACCCTTAATGTTGCCAGTTTTATTATCAAGGAAAAACAGTCACACGGTTTCCCAATCTTGATCCTGATCGGGCACACACTGGTTTTCTAGTGAAAATCCACATCTCCTTTTTGCCTCCAAAGGTGCTCTTTGTACCTCCGGGGGCCAATAGTAGGTGTTAGCAGTGGGATTTCCATGGGAAGCTGGTGTGGGGGTCACACACTAGGTCACAGAATAGTAGAGTTGGAAGGGGCCTATAAGGCCATCAAGTCCACCCCCCTACTCAATGCAGGAATCAATGCAGGGTCACTGAACAGGGTCAATACAGTTGAACAGTTGTTTTCTTCTTTCAAAATAAAAATGGCAAAATTGAGCCAACACATACACATTGCGCTGTTTGGGTCTCTGAATATAGCCAACACAATACTCTAAAGATACTGAAACAGTAAAATAAGATTGCAATCCTAACTACATTTACCTGGGAGGGCTTACCACTGAATATTGTAGGATTAACATCTGAGTAAACATGCAAAGGGTGGCCCTGTAAAAGTTTCAGATTGCCAGACACGTTTTCATCACACAAGACCTTTTCAGAGACTTAGAAATGGTGGATAATAATCATACTCTTCCTGCAGTGAATAAAGCGCAATCCTATATCCAGTTTGCTGGGAGTGACTGAGCTCTAGGGGATTTACCTTTGAAATTGGAGTGGGTACACTAATATGTTAACTGTTCGTTTGGGGACACAGCACTGGTTTCATTATGAGCATTATACATGAATATTTGGCAACATACGTCTACATCAGTTCTAAAAAGACTGATTGCAGTTATATTGTCTGAATGTGCAATGATTGCATAAATATATTTTTGACAATTCTTTACTCTGCCTTTACAGTTACGAACACCAACTGTTTGTTTGGGGATAGTGTCTCCTTTTCGGAGGTTTGAAGCTTTGTTAGCGAGGCCAGGTCTGGCCCTCATTAGAGAGAGGTATCCCAGGTAGCAACTAAGCATGTGGAAAGGTCTTTATTTCCCCAAGCCATTTATTGAATAGCAAAAATCTGATTTTATCTGCAGAATGTTTCACAGACTGTTTATTTGATGCCATGACCCAACTTTTACCCTTTAACTGTTGCTATGTGATCTGATTTTGCTTCTTGTTTTTTAAATCTTGTTCCTATCTTTAAAGGTTCTTTAGCAAATATTTATTTATTTATTTATTCTATTTGTATGCCGCTTTCCACACAAATGTGCCCAAAGTGGCTCACAACACAAAAGAAAAAAATGCTTTATCAATATAACATTACAATAACGGTCCAACAACTATTCAAACACTATATTATACAGCCAGAAGAATGGCTGTATACAGGGCCGGCCCCAGGAATGTCGGGTCCCTTGGACACCAGACTGCCCTGGGCCCCTCCGCTCCCCTTCCGCGATTCGCGGAAGCAGCCTCAGCTCACCAGATGGGAGCTTCCGAGCCGCCCGCCATGCCCGCTTCACCTACCTTTCTCTCTGCTGTTTTTTGCGGCTGTACGCACTGCGCATGCAGGTTTGCTACCAATCAAGATGGTGGCCAAGGTTTCCCTAAGGGGCTGAAGCTCTGCCACCATCTTGGTTGATGGCAGCAATGTGCACGTGTAGCACACTTGCATGCCATCAACCAAGATGGAGGCAGAGGCTTCAGCCCCTTAGGGAAACCTCGGCCGCCTTCTTGATTAATGGCAAACCTCAAAAAACAGTGGAGAGAAAGGTAGGTGAACCGTGGGGATGGCGGGCGGCTCAGAAGCTCCTGTCCGGCGAGTGGAGGGGCCTCTGTAGCTCCAGGGGCCCCCGGGCCAGTGCCCCACCTAGCTGCCCTTTAGAACCAGCCCTGGCTGTATACTATAACCAGCGTAGATTTTTCACATTCCGCAATGTTAAATTGAAAATACCCCTTCCCATTCTGATGCTTCCCATAAACTCATTTGAAAACAAAACCTACAAAACTTATACTTCTGAACTCAGAAATGCTTGCTTAACAACCCTCTCAATTTTCATGGCAATAAACAAAACAGTCAGAAAGAATTGAGAGTTCAAAGTCTAGAGAGAGAGAGAGAAATGCCAGAGCCCTTCTGGACTTTTTTCTGTCAGAGTTCTCATAATCTGTTGAAATTCATTAAAAATAAGCCATGTTCACAGAGTACCCATAATCCTGTTACTGACCTTGCCCCATACGCTGACTTTCATCTTCTGCAGTTTAAAAGTTAAAAAAATGCCTGGCTGATTTTTAATTAATTTAATAAATTTTGCATTGAACTCAATGATAATGTTGGGCATGCTCAGTAAGAACCAACTGTCAGTGTTCTCAAAGCCAGACTCACAGCTGCTGGGGTTGCCTAATCAGGGGGCCACACCCACACCAGACTTTGATTTCATGTGAGACAGTCATGGCTTCCCTCAGAGAATCCTGGAAAGTGTAGTTTATAAAGGGTGCTGAGAGGGGACTCCTATTCCCCTGAGAGAGCTCCAGTGGCCAGAGTGGTTTAACAGTCAGCAGCTCTGATTGAAGCTCTGTGAGAGGAACAGGGTGTCTTCTAGCAACTCTTAGCACCCTTCACTAACAACACTTCCCAGGATTATTTGAGAGAAGCCATGACTGTCCAAAGTGAAATAAAGGTCTGGTGTAGATGTGGCCTGGGAAAGCTTTAGTTTAAATTTGGGTGGGAGGCTACATATGCCTGCTGTGGAATAAAAAGGTTGGGGAAACCCTTAAAAGCAATGGTGCTGTTCACAATATCTTCCTTTTGGAAAGGAAAGGGGCTTCCCCTCTGCCCAGTGCCCACCCACCCAACCTCCTGCCCTCCCCCTCCCTCTCTTCCTACCCTACAACCAGGGAGACCAGGGTTCAAATTCCCACACAGCCATGAAGCTCACTGGGCAATCTTGCGCCAGTCACTGCATCTTAGGCTCAGATGAAGGCAATGGTAAAACCACCTCTGAATACCGTTTACCATGAAAACCCTATTCATAGGGTCACCATAAGTCGGCATCGACTTGAAGGCAGTCTATTTCCATTTTCAAACATAATTGCACAGAAATAAATCCCATTGGACTCAAAAGGTATGCAACTGATCAAACCCACCCTCCCTTCTTCTTCCTATCCTCTCCCTCTTGCCCTGCCCCTCCCCTCCAATCCCCTCCAATCCCCTCTCCCTCCTCATGGTCAGTTTTACCTAAAGCATGATTGCACAGGAGTAAATACCACTGAACTCAATAAGCATGCAAATGATCAAACCTGCCCTCCCCTTCCCCTCCCCCTCCAATCCCCCTCCCTCTCCTTCCAGTCCCCTCTCCCCTCCCTTTCTCCTCTCCCCTTCCCCTGCTTCTCCCCCATGGTAAGTTTTACCTATCCTAACCATGAAAACATAGGAGTAAATCCTATTTAACTCAATAAACATGTAAATGATCAAACCTGTCCTTCTGCTCCCCTCCCCTCCTTCCTACTCCCATCCCCCTCCTGTCTTCCGCCCTTCCTCCCCTCCCTCCTCCTCCCCCTCCCCTCCCCCTCCCCTGTGGTCAGTTTCACCTATCCTAAGCATCATTGCAGGGGAGTAAATCCCACTGAACAATAAGCATGCAAATGATCAATCCATTCTCAGCAAACTTGCACAGGATCCCATCTCTTACCTCCCGGGTTAAAAAGCAGATAAATTCATTAATAGGCAAAAATCCTTGCAGTTTAAGAACGTACCTATAGCCCACAGATATGTCTATCAAACTTTAAAAAGCAGGGAAATTGGGCAGCTACAGTGAATGCACCAGGGGAGCAGGAGACCTGATCTCCTCTCTGAGATATTGGACTGCCCTACAAATTTGACAAAATGCAAGTACAATTTGGATTGGTCTTTCACAGTCTAATCCACTTCCTGTGTAGCTTGGAAGAATTTGTTAACATGTGCCTTTGACCATGTGGTGAGTGGTGGCAACACCTGCAATCAGCCGAAATAATAGAAACAAGACGTGCTGTGCTGATCTTGTTTTAGCAGGGAAGCAGCAGCAGCATTAAGACAGCTGACATAGTTCAGATTGTCACTTTAAATATGTCTGATTTACTTTGCAATGTCAGTGAAGTTTCCTATAGGGAATCATTTTCTTTTGCTTCTATTTATTTATTTATTTTATTGTTTATTTATTAAACTTTTATACCGCCCGACTAGCCGAAGCTCTCTGGGCGGTGAACAACAAAAATACTAAAATACACAATATAATACAATAAAAATGTATAACAACAAAACAGTCTAAAAACAATACAACAAATGAACAATCAATAGCTTAAGTTAAAATGCATTGGGAAAGAGGAAGGTTTTAACTTGGCGCCGAAAAGATAGCAGTGGATTTCTGTGGATATGTGAAGTACAGCAACACTTTGCAAAATTTACACTAAAAAAACTCCAAAAATAATTGTGGAATAATAGCACTGACTATTTTGCAGAATAGTCTACAGTGCACATCAGGAGTGTCTCAGTTTGCACAAGATAAAACAATGGGAGATGAAATATATTCTAGCAAAATTCTAGGTGTGCTCTATGTTTTTAATTGACTGTGCCCACCTTGCCTTAAGTGAAGTAGTTTAAATAAAGCAGCCTGAAAACATGCATCTTGGGCAGGCTAAGCTTGTTTTTTCCAACAGTAGAGTCATTCCTGAAGTAGCAACATTTTGTAATCAATCTGATTTTACATCAAACTGCAGTTTCAGATTCAACTGTTAATACACCCAAAATAGAAATAGAACATAACCTGCAATTTGAAACACAATAGACTGTTTTCACCATCGTATGACACTGACCAATAAAAAGGCTTTGAAATTAATAAAAATAAATTTGACAGAGGTTCCTAGCAGGGCTGTGGAGTTGGAGTCGTGGAGTCGGAGTCAGGAGCAATTTTGGGTGGATTCGGGAGCAATTTTGGGTGGAGTCGGAGTCAGTGGAAATGTACCGACTCCAACTCCTTCATAAATGTGTTACTATTGCTTCTACAGAAAATGTAATCTAGAAAATTTTATTTCTCTCATTATTCATCCTAGAAACCAGGAATGTGGAGTTGGTACGCCAGACCTTCGACTCAGACTCCTCTATTTTTCTACTGTCCGACTCTGACTCCTTCATAAATGGCAAATGTATATTAACTAGTAATAACAAATTTACTGTAGTAAAATGGTAGCACAAGGCATTTCATCACTACCACATGAATCCAGAGCTTGGAAAAGTTACTTTTTTGAATTACAACTCCCATCAGCCCCAGGGATTGGGCTCGTTGCCACCACTCACCATATGCTCAGAGGCACGTTACCAAATTCTTCCAAGCTACACAGCAAGTGGATTGGACTGTGAAAGACCAACCCAAATGGTGCTTGCATTTTGACAAATTTGTAGGGCAGTCCAATATCTGAGAGGAGGTCAGGTCTCCTGCTCCCCTGGTGCATTCACTATAGCTGCCCAATTTCCCTGCTTTTTAAAGTTTGATAGAAATATCTGTTGGCTATAGATACCTTCTTAAACTGCAAGGTTTCTGCCTATTAGTGAATAACAGTCCATACAAAGAATTCATTTTGATAACAGAAATGTTATAACATTTAAAATACATTATAAAATACACTATCAGAACATATGAACCAGAGCCAGATATATGCAGCAGTTCAGTTCTTCAAAAACGCCAAATGCTGCACACCACAAGCAGATTTCTTCAAGCCTGAAGTAAAATGTTTTCTCTCTTCCCTTGGTGTAAAGACCGGTGTTACCAGACAGAGAGGGAAGGTTCCAGGAGAACAGCAGCATGCGGACAGGGCTGGGTGAACAGGTCACCTGCCCAGTTGAGTGGTCCAACTGCTGCTTCCTGTGTTCAGCACCTGTAAGATCTTGTGATGCCTTCTCCTGAATGGTGCAGGCAAGATGTTCTTCAACATTCTTTTTGATCCAGGGAAGCATTCCTTCCTCCAGCACACTTTGCACACACTCACCCAGAGTTTTCCAGACTCTTTGATATTGCTTTGTCATTTCTGCTTGTAGGCCACTTTGGGGGATGTAGTTTAAAACTTTATTTATTTATTTATTTATTTATTTATTAGATTTATTAGTTGCCCATCTGGCTGGTTGTCCACCCACTCTGGGCAACGTACAGAATAAAAACATACAAATACATTAAGATCACAACAGTAGTAATGAAACCTAACCCCCCAAAAGCCTGTCTGAAGAGCCAGGTTTTCAAGCAGGTTTTCTAAGCAAGTGATAAATATTTATGTATTTTAAAGCAATTTTCCAGTACCTGCTATGGGTAAATAAATTATAAAAAGCAGGTTATAAATCTTTTTGTATTTCAAAGTACGTTTCCAGTACCTGCTGGAAGAAGGTGCCCTACAAATTCCATGCGACTCAAATTGCACGGATTCACTACATTCCCACCTAATTTATTGCTATTCCAGAGCAGCTTATTTAGCATATAATTATTTCATAAATGTCTCCTCCAATCACAACTGTCTTTGTTCAACTGTTTCCACACCGGTGCGGAACAGGCCCGAACCAATCGCTTCCTTGGAAAATAGAGTCATGTTTCCTGTAAAATGTCACCTTCACATTGCACTTCTAAGTTTCTTTTCGCCTCCCCTGCACTAAGCAGTGATTCTGCTCACTTGTGAATGAAAGAAACCCGAGAAGGAGAGGAAGCCTGCTGGAGCCAGTTGGCAGAAGACCAGGTGTTACATGTCACACAAGTATTTTACTTACAGGAAGGAGGCGACATCAGACACTCCCAAATTACTTAAATAGCAAACGGCCGTACGCCTCATATTGATGCATATGGTTTTCAAAGCCTGCTCTTGACTTTCTAGAATGAATCCCAATTTTGGGGGCAGCTAAATACTTGCACGGTAAATCCAGAGATGGCTCAAGGCATCCATGCTCTCCTTAAAACCTTTTTATAAAATGCATTTGGCTCAGAGGCGTCTGTGTTTTGCATGTGCGAATGGGCATGCATCTTTCGGTAGGCGAGACTTCCAACTGTTCAAACCCATTACGTTTCATCATTCGAAACAGACAACAGCTATTCTTAGGGCTTCTAATGTGGCCTGTCCTTTAGCCATGATTAAGGTTGCCATCTGATACATTGCTGTCTAAGTGTAAGCCCCACTGAACTCTATGAGATTTACTGCTGAGTAGAGATGCATATGATGGTACTGTATGGGAATGGGCTGCAGAATTTTAACTCCCTGCCCACAGTGAATCCCCCTAGCTTTCCTTCTGCCTTCTTAACCATGGTTTGAAGCTGGTTAAAAACCCCAAGTAGGAGGGAAACCTGATCTATGCTGACTATATTTAATTAAGGCCAATCCAGTCCCTCCATATAATTTGGACTACAAATCCCATCAGCCCCAGCCTGCATTGGCAGGTGCTGATGAGCTGTAGTCCAAAACTTCTAGAGGACACCAGGCTGCCCTTAGAAAAACCAAATATGATGCTACAGGACAATTAATGACAACATTCACAAAGGTAACCACTACAGGCTACACTCTTGCCAGGATGCAATTTCAAAAATAGTGGACAGTTGAGTCTAGCATATTTTCCTTTTTTTGCATTACTGATACCCAAACATCTAGAAGGAAAAAAACCTCCCCCTCTTTTTGGAGGGGTGGCAGACACCGGTAATAATCTCAGACCTCAGGTCAAAAGACAAGGCTGCCCCACGCAACAACTGGATTATCATCTTAATTAAAGATGTTATGGGACTACGATGAAAACACAGCTCTTGGACTTGGGAAACTTGGTCAGTCATGTATATTCTTTCAACCTTAACTTATAGAGACAAAATTCAAGTGCTACGTCAGGGATAAGTTGCATGAAAAAGTACTTCTGAAATTTTGATTTAGATGCAGCTGTCTCAAATGAGACTATTAAATAAATGTATGCATTTACCATTTCTTGTTTTTCTTTTAGAATAATAGCTGGGTTGTTGGTAATTCAGGATTGGTCTTACTGAGTGTGGAAATGAGGGGAGAGATCCTTCTTCTTGTCCTCCCTTTGGAAGAGGTACATTATATGGTGACATGGGATAACACTTCTCTGTGGTAGCACCTCACTTACGGAATACTTTCTCCCTGGAAGCACGACTGATGCAATCTCTCTGTCACTGCAGTGCCAGGTAAAGACCTACCTGGGCTCTTGTTGGATACTAGCGTTGCCACAGGGCTGGGCAGACTTCAGACTTGTCAGATCTACGTTGCTTTTTACTAGAACCCCACAATCTACCAATGAGCACCAGGCACAGAAGAGACAGAATTAAAGAACTGAGTGTTTCTGGGCACGTTCCACCCCCCACCCCCAAATCTGCTATTCATCCCAGGAGCAAAACCAAAGACAGCTTTCTTCTGTGGAAGGCAAAGCAGCTTCAGGGACAATTTTTACTGGGACCCCGGCGAGAGGAAACGGTTAGGAACATAAACAACTGCCTTATACCAGGCCAGAATGCTGCTCCATCTAGCTCAGCAGTGTTGTTGACAGTCAGGTAGGGCCGGATTAAGCTGAGGAGGGCCCCTAGGCTGATTGGTGTTTGGGGCCCCCTTCTCCTCTGGGCTCCTCTGCTCCCCTTCCACGATCCACGGAAACAGCTGCAGGAGGGATCGCAGGAGAGGAGCTTCTGAGCCGCCCGCCATCCTGTCCCATCCCTTCCCATACCCTCGCTTCACCTACCTTTCTGCTTTTTTGCGGCTGCGCACACTGCACGTGCAGGTTTGCCATCAATCAAGATGGCGGCAGAGGCTTCAGCCCCTTAGGGAAACCTCGGCCGCCATCTTGATTGATGGCAAACCGCAAAAAACAGCAGAGAAAAAGGTAAGCGAAGCGGGGGATGGCGGGCAGTTCGGAAGCTCTATAATTTTTTTTAGCTAATGCATGGGCCCTCAAGAGCTTCGGGCCCCTAGGCTTCAGCCTACTAAGCCTAATGGATAATCCCGCCCTGCTGTCAGGGGCTCTCCAGGATTTCAGACAGACAGCTCTACCCAGACATGGCTGGTCTTTTGCTTTCAAAGCAGATGCTCTACTACTGACAACTCAGCCACGGTCCTTCCCCTCTTCCCTGACCATCACATTCCCAATCCTGATTCTGCCCCGCCCCACATCCATCAGTTCTTACATTACAGTAAAAACTAGGTAGAGATTCTGTAAATAAAATAGATAAAAATAAATGGCCCTAGCCTACAACAGGTCATCAGGTCCATTGTTTGGGGGAGCAGCAGTGTGGCAAGAGCAGCCCTGCCTGCTTTGCACAGATAGTGTTACCTACTCTGTTCCCAGATCTGATGGGGGGGGGACTGCTTCCAGGGAGGGGTGCTCTCCTAGAGACCCAGAATCTCCACAGATAGAATTACATAAATGCATCATAAAAAACTGTACCTTTAAAAACTTGTGCTTGAGCTTGCTTTTTCCCTCCTCCCTCCTCCTCCTTTTTCCTCACATCTCATGTCTTTTTAGATTGAAAACCTAATGTCAGAGACCATTTTCCTTCTGATTTTTGAGCATTTTTAGCTAAAGGATGGGGTATAAATGCCTTAAATAAGTAAATAAATAAATGAGCAGGCTGTAAGCTTTAGCACGAGGATAGGGGTTGTAAAAGTATGCCCCTGTTTTGATCAGGGAAACGTCACAAGGTAGGAAAACAATCCAGACTCTCTTATCTTGGAAATGATACATGGGAACATTCCATGAACAACATGCATTTTTCCACAGAGATCCTTATCAATTGTTACTAGCTATGGTGGCTATCAGCCACTTCCAGATTCTCAGATACCAGTCACTGGAGAACGTGGCCCTCATGTCCTGCTTATGGATTTTCCAGAGGCATCTGCCTGGCCACTGTGAGAGACCAGATGCAGGATTAGATAGTCCTCTGGCCTGATCCATCAGGACTCTTCTTATGTTCTTAGGTCCAAAAAGCACTTCCTAGGATGGAAAAGCATTGTGTTGAAACTGGCCTTGTGACCAATGATACTTCTGCCTCTTCAGGGACAAGCTCATTTAGGACTGGAAGTTCCGCAGCACCTCTGGATGGAAGCCACATTATTAATTTAGCATTAGATACTCCCAGGACTCCAGACCTTTCGCTGAGTCACCATCCCCAGGCAATCTCCGCCTCCATCGCTTGCAAAGGCACAAAGAGACCTGTGAACCCCACCTAGTCTGAATGCATTTACTTGTCTTGCTTGGCCTCCTGTACTTTCGCACGGATTCATTACGGCAGAAAAGCCAAGTTGTGCTGTCTGCTGCACACAACCACTTCCTCTCTCTCTCTCTCTCTCTCTCTCTCTCCTGCCAACTCCCACACATTTTAGACAAACTCACCCCTCTTCCTTTAGATCAGGTGGGGATCTCTTGGAAAAGTATCCAACGACAAAATGTGTTTGGGAAACACTTTTTTAAAAAAAACGTTATTACCAATAAATACTAATCACATTAACAACCCACCCTTCCTCCCCCGAGCCCAGGATGGCAAGTGCGGAAATGCATTACCCCATGTTGTCCTCACAAGAGCCTTGTGAGGTAGATTCGGTTGAGAGTGCCTGACTGGCCCAAAGTTACCCATGGCTAACTGAACTTTTGATTTTCTTAGCTGACACCTCAACCACTATACCACACTGGCTCGCATGATGATGATGAAGATGAGGAATGCAGATGTTTTACACTCAGGAACACAGGAAGATGCCTTGTTCTGAGTCAGACCGTTGGTTCACCCTGCACAGTACTGCCTACACTGACTGGCAGTGGCTCTCCAGGATTTCAGACAGCCCTACCCGGAGATGCCGGGGGATCGAACTTGGGGCCTTCAGCATGGAAAGCATGTGCTCTCTGCCACTGGGCTCGGAATGGGAGAAAAGGGCTTGCCCACCCACACCTTTGCCCACCCACCACCACCAGATTGATGCAATAAGCAGTTTCCTCCATCTCGTCGCAGGAGAACACAAAACAGCACACAACCACAGGAAGCTGCCTTTGACCAAGTCAAATCACTGGCTCATCTAGCCCTGTACTGACAGCAGCTCTCTGGGGTTTCAGGCAGGAGTCACAGAATCATAGAATGGTGGCGTTGGAAGGGTCATCGAGTCCAATCTTCTGCAGGAATCCAACTTAAGAGAGTCTGCCGCAGCTGCACCTGAAGACACCAGGACTGAACCTGGGACCTTTCCCACACAATGCATGAACTTCCGGCCCTTTCCAAGTGAGGCTGGTGGCACAAGAGACAAAACGTATGGCTATTCCCTGGTCTCTTTCTCCCAACCACATGAAAGAAGACCCTCCTTCCTGCAGGCTTCAGCGGGGCCTTAGTGGGCCCACCCCCTCCTCACCGCAGCAGTTGCTGCCCATCTGCTCGCTTCCTTCCCATGGGTCCGATCCGCAGGGCCACCTGGAGCTAGAGGGAAAGGTAGGGGTTGGTTGCTCCTCCTCCTCTTTCTTCCTGTCGTGGCTTGCTCCCTGAAAGAGGGCAAGCAGACTGGCACCAGCAGGACTTGGAGGCTCTGTGGGCCGTCAGCAGAACCCTGGAGAGGCATCGGTCACATCAGGTGCCCAACGTGGTCAACCTCCAATGCCCCACTGTAAGCAAAAATAATCTCTAATGCAGCTGCGTATTAAGGGAAAGGCTCTAGCTCGGTGGTAGAGCCTCTGTTTGGCATGCAGAAGGCCCCCAGCATTCCCAGATAGGGCTGGGAGAGAACCCAGTCCGGAGTCCTGGAGAGCCACTGCCAACCAGTGTCAACGATACTGAGCTAGATGGACCAATGACCAGACTCCGTATGAGTCAGATACCTAGGCTAGCCTTCTCCGAGTTTCCCATTCGGAGGCAGAGATGCATCAATACCATTTTCAGACATCTCTAGTAACCAACATCCCTTGGATGACAGGTGTATCAAACTGTAAGTGTGGAAACAGCCACACAATTGAACACCCTTGCAAATGAATGACTACACTGACCTGGGAGTGCCCCATTGAACACAATGGGGCTTCTTTGTAGACAGGCATAGGACTGTGCTGAGAGTCAGCTGGTCTTTCCTGTGTCCATGTGTGATACATCAAAGTACATAAAGGAATATAGGAATCTGCCTTACACAGAGTCAGACCATTGGTCCATCTAGCTCAGTACTGTTTACACTGACCGGCAGCGGCTCTCTAGGGTTTCAGGCAGGGGGTCTCTCCTTGCCCTACCTGGCTATGCAGAGGGTTGAACCTGGGACCGCCTGCTTGCAAATCCCTGAGTGACAGCCCTTCCCCTATGAATACATGAATATTGCTTTCCAGTAATCTGTGTAGACAGTACTGACCTCGATGGCCAATGGCCTGACGGAATGAGGCAGCTTCTTCCATTTCTATGTGCAGGGAACAAGTGTTGGATGAACAAGCCCAACATGATATTAAACTCCTCTGAAGTCTAAGCTGGCCTCACTCCACCAGTCTTCAAGAGCTGCAAGGATCGGGACAATGCAGCATTTCTTGTAAAAAAAATAACCGGGCCTTAGAAACAAAGACCTCCTCTGTCCCAGGCAATCCACCGTCACCTTTTTAATTAATGTATCGGAATACATTTGGCCGATCACTGCCCTTTCCTTCCCTCTACAGGAGTCACCAATCCCAACATCCCTCAAAGACTCCTGGAAGCCACTTCCATAAGCGAGAGGTTCATCTCGTGTTTTAACTCCTAAAAGGCCAGCCGACTGCTTGCCTTTGCCAAGCCCAGCAGTGCTGTCAAAGGAATTCCAAAAGCTCAGCGAGGCAGAACTGTCCCTTCTTAAAATATGCTGGAAATATCCTGTGTCAAAGAGAACAACTTGTTTTTCCATGTGGTCCTCTACCGGGATGGGACCATAAAATTCACAGCTTCCTCCCACAAAATTCTCAAGCGTTGCCAAAACAATGAACCAATTATCATCTACTGCTAATGCATCTGTTTCCTTTTTACATCCATCCATTGCCTTTTATTGCATTATATTCCGGGGGGGGGGAATAAGAGCATACATGCATACCTGGAAAATTTTATATAGTATATATAAAGGCACTTGGGACTGACTGACTAGCTGGATTATCAAAATGATTCAGCTTATTCCACATAATCTGCAAAACTGAAATCTGGTACATGTGCAACCCAGGATTAGGACTAAGGGAGAAATTCAATTTAGTTCACATTTAAAGCTGAACCTATCAAATTTACACTTTCCGAAAGAATGAGAACAGAAACGCAGCGACTCTTCAAAATTTGCACATATCCCAATTTTGCAATGCAGGTCTCCAACCGCAGTTTACAAAAATGCGTATTTTGGGGGAAAGTGTACATAAAAACAAATATATTAGTGAAAGTAATGTACAAAAACGCATTATATTGGAAAAATGGCTTGCAAAAAATGTAAATGAGTCAAAACTGCCTACGAAAATGTGTTTACTAGAAGAAATTCGCACTACAATGCTTAAGAATTTTCATGAGGATCAAAAAAAAATCACAAATTGCTGCAGAAGTGTGGAGAACTGAATTTAAGACTGGGGAAGTGAGAAATTGAGAGAACTGAAATTGACAGAAGTTTTCATCCCTACCAAGGATACTCTGATCACTAGAACAATCTGAAAACAGACTTCCTGTAAATATTTTCCTCAGGAGGCAGGAAAAGAAACATGTCCCCTAAATCAGGTCTGGGGACCCTTTTTCATCCTGACGGCCGCATTTCTCCGTGGGTAACCTTCCAGGGGCCACATGTCAACTGTGGATGGAACCAGAGGCAGTGGTGGAGCATCTGCCTTGCATGTAGAAGGTCCCAAGTTCAATCCCTGGCATCTGCATGTAGAGTTGGGAGAGACTGCTGCCTGAAACCCTGGAGAGCTGCTGCCAGTCATTGTGGACACTACTGAGCTAGTCGGACCAATGGTCTGACTCCTATGCTCCTATGGATGGGACCAGTGGGTGGGACCAATGGTAGGTTAGGCTGAGAGAGCGTGTCTGACCCAACATCACCATAAGCATGCATGGTGGAGCCAAAGGCAAAAGTGGGTGGGGCAACAAATTCAAGTCTTACCTTTGTACAGTAGACCATACAGTAATGTGTCACTTAACAAATCCTCCAAGAAAGTATTTTTTGGGTGTGGGGGGCATGAGGGGGCACACACTCTGACATAGAATGTGGCGCCTTGTCTATTGGTTTGTGGTTGCTGCAGGCAGGACTCTCACACAGTGGCGCCCCTTGCCAGGTGGCGTAGCTACCTCTGTAGTAAACAGTGCTTTGTGTGCCCTGCAAGCACTGTTTACTGTAGACGCGTCTGCTCAAGTGTAGGGGAGAATGGCAGAAAGAGAGAGAGACAGCAAGCACAGGGTGGTGCTGGTGCTGGCTGCCCCTTGCCTGCCTGCTCAAGTGTATGGAGAGGAGAACTGTGCTCAAAGCTTTAGGTTGCTATAGCAAGATCAGGGCTGTGGAGTCGGAAGCAATTTTGGGTGGAGTCGGAGTCAGTAGAAATGTATCGACTCCGACTCCGGCTTCAAAATAAAAACTTTCATAGGAATTTAGGAAAGTTTTCTTGTTCAGAAATTTTAATCAAATAAATATATTTTATGTTCTATCAATCTAGCCTGATGATTCACGTGGTGATGATGAAATGCCTTGTGCTACCATCTTACTACAGTAAATTTGTTATTACTAGTTAATATACATTTGCCATTTATGAAGGAGTCGGAGTCGAACAGTAGAAATATAGAGGAGTCGGAGTCAAAGGTTTGGTGTACCAACTCCACAGTCCTGAGCAAGATGCTACATGATAAAAGAAAAAAAGGCAAGGCAGGCATCCCTGGATGCAGTTTGGAAGAAGCCTTCAAGTGGTCTGTATCCAAAGCTTTCTTGACCTGGTCGTTTCATTTCAGACATGCATATTGTTCATTTTGAATCAAAAGTTTGCTGAAATATGTTGAACTGCTCTTCTTTTTTGTGGTGAAGGAACCTATGTTATTCCTGCCTCTGGTATCCAAGTTTCTGTTAAAGAAGTAACATCCAGGAATGCATGTACTTCATTAACTGAGGTATTACTGTATGCCACTCATGTAAAAAGGAAAGCTTTCTGGCTTTCTAACTTCCACACACAGAGAGACAGCTTGTGAGAGGCATGGTCTGGTGCGGAGTGTGGCCTAGGGAGACTCAGGAGGGCCAGACAGAGAGGTGGGGGGAGCATTCAACCCCCAGTCCTGAGGTTCCCCACCCCTGCCCAAAATAGTTATTACTATTTATTAAATGTATATCTCACCCTTTCTCAAAAGAAGCCCAGGACAGCAAACATACAAGCGATAAAACAAGTGTGGGGAACTTTGGGCCCTCCAGATGTTGCCACTCTCGCTGTGGCTGATGGGAGTTGTAGTTCAGCAACCTTTTCAGGGCCAAAGGTTTCCCACACCTGCAATAGAACAATTACATCTAAATACAATTCCAAAACAGACACAGACTGGGGAAATAGGTACGATACCCTCTGTGCCATTTACAAACTTAAACGTTCATCTGCCTTGGGCATCCTGATCTGTACAAAGCTCTGGCAAATGGATACTGGTACATCTCTTGCTCTGAATGGGAGATACAAAAGTATACCTCACAATTGTTTTTTATTGTTAAATTTATATTCCACCCTTCCTCCCAGTAGGAGCCCAGGGTGGCAAACAAAAACCCTAAAAACACCCTAAAACATCTTAAAAACAGACTTTAAAATACATTTTAAAAAATCATCCTTAAAAGCATATTAAATCAAAACGTCTTTAAAAAACATCTTTTTAAAAAAGCTTTAAAAACATTTAAAAAAGCAATTCCAACACAGACACAGCCTGGGATAAGGTCTCCACTTAAAAGGCTTGTTGAAAGAGAGAGGTCTTCAGTAGGCACCGAAAAGATAAGAGAGATGGTGCTTGTCTAATATTTAAGGGGAGGGAATTTCAAAGTGTCGGTGCCACAACACTAAAGGTCTGCTTCTGTGTTGTGCAGAATGTACCTGCTGATGAGATGGTATCTGCAGGAGGCCCTCACCTGCAGAATGTAGTGATCAACTGGATATATAAAGAGGCAATATGACCCTTCAGGTAATGTAAGATTGTCATGTACTCGGCACAATCTAGAGAGCTAATAAAAGGGGGAATTAAGATGAAACTCATCCACCCCATGTGTCCAAGGAACACGTGAAGGAGCTGTGGAGCAATGTATGCGTGGAAAAGCAGCCTTTTTAAAAAAACAACAACAACACTAATGCAAATAAATAAATAAATAAATAAAAACCCATACATAATATACAAAATACAAAAGCAGGTTACTGCAGACATACCTTTGCCCTCTCTAACCATCATTAAAGCGGCATAAACAGCTAGCGATTCCAAACATGCCATTCAAGGGCCAAGGCTATTTGATTCCACGCTACAGCTGAGGTTGTGTCATAGGAGGCTTAGAGGATTATAGAATATTTAATTTATTCTTCTTCTTAATTGGAATGCATGCAACTTAGTCTGGAGAGGTTAACGCAAGGCAGGAAAGCGTGTTGCGCAGCTGGAAAAGGCTGCTCCTTTTGAGCGTCTCCAGGGTAGAGATGGAAGGATCTGTCCATTTCAGTTCTCTCGTTTTCTCATTTTTCCAATCTTAAATCTGGTTCTCCACATTTCTGCAGCAATTTGCGATTTTTTTTAAAAAAAACCTCATGAAAATTCTCCACCATTTTAGTGCAAATGTCCCCTAATAAATGCATCTTTGTTTGCAGTTTTGACTCATGTACACATTTTTGCAAGTCATTTCTTGTCATATAATGCATTTTTGTATGTTATTTTCACTCATATACTCATTTTTATGCTCAGTTTCCCCTTACGTATGCACTTTTGTAAAAATCGTTTGCAAAATTGGAGTAAGTGCGAATTTTGAAGGATGGCTGTGCTTCGCTTCTCATATCGTTCTGGAAAGTGTGGATTTCATACATTCGGCCTGAAACGCAAACTGGATCAAATTTCTCGCCCATCACTACCTCAAGGGCACAAGTCACCAAGACGTCATCCACACAAGCCCCACTGAAATGAATTGAAAAAGAGCCAGGGCCGGCCCCATCATTCGGCACTGTGAGGTGGCTGCCTAAGGTAGCAGATGCAAAGGGGTGGGGATCAGACAGAACTGTATTTGTGCCCTGCAGCCTGCCCTGTGCCTGCTAAGCTAGCCTGCTGTACCACTGCCTGGGTTGAAGAAAGTTTCAGCTACCAGACTGATTGACTTCTGTACTTGGAATGGGGGGGAAAGACGCCATCTTGTCTTTTGCCTCAGGCAGCCAAATATCTTGGGCTGGCCTTTGAAAGAGCATAGTGCTCCAAAAAACCCCACCAAACTCCTGCTACCTTTCAACAGGGCTTTAACAAGTAAATTTCATGTTTGGGAAAGAAAGAGGAACTCCCATATAATAGCTTTAATTCAAGGTACATAGATTTTCTAGAGCACATATCGTGTCAAGAACATAAGAAGAGGCTTGCTGGACACAAGCCCATCTAGTCCAGCATCGTGTTCTCACAGTGGCCAACCAGATGCCCATTATGGAAAGCCCACAAACAGGACTTGAACACAACAGCCCACTCTCCCTACGTGCAAATCCTAGCAACTGGTACTCAGAGGCATACTACCTGACATGAGAGGCCAGGCACAGCCATGGTGACGAGTAGCTACTGATAGCCTTCTCCTCCATGAATTTATCTAATCCTCTTTTAAATCCATTCAAACTGGTGGTCATCTCTGCGCACTGTACTTTCTTGTCTGTGTCCTGAATCTTCCAACATTCAGCTTCATTGGCTGTCCACGAGTTGTAGAGTGATGAGGGAGAAAAACTTTTCTCTGTCCACCTCCATACCATGCATAATTTTATCCACTTCTTACTCACCTTTTCTCTAAACTAAAAAGCCCCAAATGTTGTAACCTATCCTCATAGGGGAGTTGCTCCATCTCTGTGATCATTTTGGTTGCCCCTTTCTAAACCTTTTCCAGCTCTACAATATCCCTTTTTCAGGTGAAGTGACCAGAACTATAAACAGTATTCCAAGTGCATGCACACCGTAGATTTGCGCAGTGACATTAGGACATGTGCAGTTTTATTTTCAATCCCATTTGGCTTTTTTGCAGCAGCCGCACACTGGGTTGACATCTTCATCAAACTATCCACTATGGTCTAGTTTCTGATCAATTTCCACCAGTTCATACCCCTTGAGCCTCTCTCAAATTCCTGAACACCATTTCAAAGGGGCTACACACACCAGCTCTTCCATGCCCTGCATATGTTACATATCCATACAAACAAGACTGTCTTCAGCTTTACATAAGAGCTCACAATGGTGGAAGTGAGTTTACTTTACTCTCCTCTTCTGCATGCCAATGGGTGCATCCTAGGTTGGTTCTACTCAGACCCACTGAAATTAATGAGCACAACTAACTTAAGCCCACTGATTTCAATGGGTCTACTCTGAGTAGGAGTTGGATAAAATCCTCTGAACCCAAGTTAAAAAAAAAAAGCAATCCTTAATAAAGGACAGTGATATACTTCCATTTATACGACAACAGCTAAGTGTATCCCTCAACTAGATGGGAGCAGCCTTAGTCTGTTCAAACTACTGTTATAACCCAGCCTTGGATTAAGATTCTAAATTAGGACAGTTATACATGTCAGATATAGACAGGGTGGAGCCAACCCCATGTGAAGGTACAGTTTTGCTTACCAATGAATAACCTCGTGTGTGTGTGTGTGTGTGTGTGTGTCTAAAATCAACCCACGTTTTCAACTGTGCATATGGAATTTAGATTCCATTTTTCTCCTTGAAGGCATATTAGATTAAAACAAGCAGACCTGGCTGAGTCATTTCTTCCTGTTGGCTTCCTGTTATTTTTAAAAGCTCACGTTCTCCATTGAAGCAGATGAAACCAACCAAAGGCAGCTGAAAGGCTGTATTAATTATAGCTTATCTAAATACAAACTTATGCAGTCACCTCCTCAAGCCATCATTGTACTATGAGATGTAGCACTAATTCTGGTTGGCTGAAATAGATGTTTTCAGCAAACAGAATCCCTCCCCTTCATCTCCCCACCCCCACCCCAATAAAATCAGAACCAGAGCCAACAAGTCATAAAAGGTTAATGGCCACAAAGGATGGCTTCAAAGAAATGAACAGAGAATAAAATTTGATCCAGTGTTGGTCATCTCTTGCGTACTATATGATTTTAGAATTTTGTGATGTTTTAATGATTTTATTGTATACAGCAATGTGATTTTTTAAATGGCTTGGCAGTTTATACATACTTTTATAAGTAAACACAAGTTTTTTGAGAGAATTAATTTTATTCAGTCTTGGTCATTTACTCTCTGTATATTATGATTTTCAAACTGTACTATTTTTCATCGTCAGAACATTTTATGAGTCTGGTTTATAAATATTCTTATAAATAAATACAAGTGTTTTTACAATTAATGTGATTCAGTGATGGTCATTTGTTCTGTATTTTATGATTTTAGAACTTTATGATGCTCTAATGATTTTATTGTACCCTGCCATTATATTTTATGAGTTTGCGGTTTATAAATATTCTTATAAATAAATACAAGCGTTTTTACAGAATTAATTTGATCCAGTGATGGTCATTTGTTCTGTATTTTATGACTTTAGAATTTTATGAAGTTCTAATGATTTCATTGTACACTGCCATGATTTTTCTTTCTTTTTTATGAGTTGGGGGTTTATTTAAAAAAGAGTTTAATAAATAAATATAAGCAAACTGTGCAGCTCCTCTGCAGTTTACAATGCCAGGTTCCACAAAGCTGCCTTGGTGTTCGGAGATGCCCTGTTCCCTCACAGAGCTCCAGTGGCCAAAGAGGTTTAACAGTCAGCCCCTCTTCCCAGAGAGTTCTGGGGACTGGAGCTCTATGAGAGAAATAACTGTCTCCTAACCACTCTCAGCACCCTTCACAGACTACACTTCACAGGATTATTTGGGGGAAGCCATGACTGTTTAAAGTGGAATTTATTTATTTATTTTATTTATTTTATTCGATTTCTATACCGCCCACAGCCAAAAGGCTCTCAGGCCGGTGCACAACAGGGAATAAAATACAATAGAATCACAAGAAACAATAAAAACATACATATTAAACAATTAAACAACCTGGTATACAATAAGAGCTAAAAATAGATTAAAATAATAGATTAAAATGCCTGGGAGAATAAAAAGGTTTTAACCTGGCGCCGAAAGGATAGAAGTGTAGGCGCCAGGCGCACCTCATCGAGGAGACTGTTCCATAATTCGGGGGCAGCCACTGAAAAGGCCCTAGATCTTGTAACAACCCTCCGAGCTTCTCTGTGGGTCGGAACTCGGAGGAGGGCCTTTGATGTTGAACGTAGTGACCAGGTAGGTTCATATCGGGAGAGGCGTTCCGCTAGGTATTGTGGTCCCGCGCCGTGTAAGGCTTTATAAGTCAAAACTAGCACTTTGAATTTAGCCCGGAAACAAATAGGTAGCCAGTGCAAACGAGCCAGAACAGGTGTTATATGTGCGGACCGCCTGGTCCTTGTCAACAGTCTAGCTGCTGCATTTTGCACTAGCTGTAGTTTCCGAACTGTCTTCAAAGGCAGCCCCACGTAGAGCGCATTGCAGTAATCCAATCTAGAGGTTACCAGAGCATGCACAACTGAAGCGAGATCGTCGCTTTCCAGATAGGGACGTAGCTGGGCTACCAAACAAAGGTGATAGAACGCATTCCGTGCCATCGAGGCCACCTGAGCCTCGAGAGACAGGAATGGATCGAAAAGAACCCCCAAGCTACGAACCTGTTCCTTCAGGGGGAGTGTAACCCCATCTAGAACAGGTTGAACATCCACCATCTGGGCAGAGAGAAATTTCTGGTATGGATGTGGCCTAACATTCCTTTCACACTGCAATACGGAACTGCAATATAGTTTTGCGTTATGGAACTGTGGCTTTTTAACCAGCAATATTGCCATGTTGCACTAAATTTCATTCACACCCGTTGGTGTAAGGACGGGCAAGAATTTTGACTCAGTTCACATTTAAAACCAATATGATCAAATTTGCACTTCCCAAAAACAGTATGAAAACCAAAACACAGCCATCCTTCAAAATTCACACTTATTCGAATTTTGTGATGCAGTTTGCCTATCCAAACAATGTTTACAAAAATGCATATGTTAGGGGGAAGTGTGCATAAAAATGAATATATGAGTGAAATATGACATGCAAAAATGCATTATATGACAAAAATATAATGCAAAAATATGTACATTCATCAAAACTGCCTATAAAATGTGCTTATTAGGAAAAATGTTCACTAAAATGCTTGGGAATTTTCATGAGGTTTTTTTTAAATGCAAATTGTTCCAGAAATGTGAAGAACTGAATTTAAGATTGGAAAAATGAGAAACTGAGAGAACCAAAATAGACAAATCTTTCCATCCTTAGCATTATGTGACACAACACTGAACATCATTGGACATGTTGCTACTCCCCCACCCTTTCCACACATACGCACTTAGGTTCCCCCATGATTCCCCCATGAAAACGGCAGGAAAGAACTACATGCTGGTAGATTGCCCCAAATTTTGCACTTTACTCCCACCATTTTCTGGGTTAATGGGGTTGCAAACAGATTTTCCTGGAAGCAATTAACTCAGAAGTGAGTGCTAAACTCCCGCTAGAATCCACTAGATTTCCAGAAGTGGCTTTTATGTTGTGTGAAAAATCAAATAAAATGGGGAAATTATCAGGCAAGGAAATGTCGGGGGAAATGGAATAAACTTCTGCCTGAATCCAGCCTTAGTCATCAAGGTGCCACTTCTGGAAATCTGATGGAATCAAGTGGAAGTTTAGCACTCATTTCCATATTAAGTGCTTCCAGAAAAAAACTCCATTTGCAACCCTATTAACTCAGAAAATTGTGGGTGTTTAGCAATTTATTTTCCCCACAGTTTTTTTGGGATGAGGTTGCCACTCACGTAACAAAATTTGGGGTGGTATTCCAGCATACAGAAGCAGGCATACGCATAAAGAGTGGAGCAGGGTGACATGTCGGAAGACGTC